>NC_089985.1:26628582-27878582 GCF_036417845.1 Apteryx mantelli | reverse complement strand
ATCTCATCCCTACTCATAGTTGAGCACATCATCTGGAAAGGATGCCATATGTAAGTGTATCTCACTCTACTTTATACAAACACTGTACCCAGGGCTGTTTGACATTAATTGGATCCACCCAATCCTTACATGGAGGCCAATTTGGCACAAAGAAAATTTGTGCACTTTTCGCATGCGAGATCTAGTTGATACAAACAACATTCACTAATTAGCAGCCTCTGCATTGTCACCTCCAAGATAAAAGTTGCCAAGTGCCCACCCTCTTGTCTCAGATTACTCTTTGGCAGGCAGTGTTACAGGCAACATAAAAACAACCCCCCCCTCCAAATTGCTCTGAGGTGACTTGTATCTAGAGCTCAGCAAAACTGCCAGTTTAGACTACAGGGAATCTCCACCTATGATGCCCTCATCACTTTTACCTTGCAGAATTCACTTTAAATTAAAATAGAAAGTGAAAAGACATGTATATGAACTAAAGCTTAACTAGCCAGTTTTATTTTAAGTAGCACAAAGTAATGGCTCTGTAAAGGACAGAGCTGTTGTAAAACAGTTTCAGATTATTACACTTTACATAAAAAAACAAACCAGAAAGAACAAAGCTAATTAGTTTGCAAAGACAGAGGCATGTTGGTTGCTCAATAAACATTCCCTGAAATGACATTCACACAGACCTTTCAACGTAGCATATCAAACAAAATGCAAGAAATAATACAATAATTAGCAGGAGAATTCAAATATAGTGACATTGTGTGTGCTATTAGTCCATCATTTCCTATCCATTCTCTCAACAATATTCAAAACTTTCTCCTTCAATGGAAAAATTACAGTGAGACCTGAACACTTCCCTGGAAAAAGCATACACACAGAAAAGACAAAAAATGGGAATATTTAAAGGTCAATTCTTGTTCTACACTTTAACTGTAATCTACTTGTGGGGGAAGGGGAGATGCTATCTTTTTGTAATGAGTTTGTGTAGTAGCCGCGCAATGTGTCGTATCTGTGTCGGTGACTGGCATTTCTGTGTGCGATAGCCATCATTGTGAAGTCAGGCAGAGATGCTACCACCAACTCGGAAACTACGGAGACAAGCAGAATGCTGTACTTGCACAGTCATTTCTTGTGTGCGCTGGTATCAGCTACGTTCCTTCCCTAATAACGAAAAGCAAAAAGGGTCCTAAGGAATATACTCTTCTGGCAGAGACTGTGGGCAGAAGCAGCTAAGGCACAGAAGGTTCAAACACATGAAGGTACTTCAAAGGCAAATACAATTTCAGGAATCAATATCTTATGCAGACATCTTTATCAGACATTTTTATGATAAATGAACTATTCTGACAAAGCTGTGGAAGTTCCGTATGTCTTCTCTGTATGTTTTATGTATCCCATCTTCAAAAGACAAGTGAAGCAGGCTAGCAAATACGGCAATTTGACTATCCTTTGGAAAAGGAGGAAAAAAGTAAACAAAAAACTAGTCATGGTGAAAATGAGATTATATGGATGAACTAAAACATTGCTTTTGCCCTATCCAGAGGTATTTCTAAGAGATCAGAAATGAGCTGAGGATGAACCATAAAGTAAAATGAGATTATGTGAAACAAAAGAAAAGAGTCTAACCCTTATTCATAAAAAATTGGATATTTTGCAGTTCACAGAAAAAGTTTCTTTCTGCAAGTGGTTCTACATATGGAATATGCCAAAATACTATGTAAAAATCTTTTGCAACAGTTACAAATAACTGATTTCCACCTTTCTCTTTCTTTCTGTAAATTAATATTATTTTTTCTTCCATTTCTCAAGATTCAAAATGTAATAAAACTTTTACCTTCCCCAAAAATGGCTTTAACAAGACATTTAATAGTTTGATGATATTTTAAAATGACTAGTTTCACAATGACAATAAACTTTAAAAAACATGTTTGCAAAATTGTTTATTTTTAAAAGGTTTAAAATACTTATGATTCCAAAAGTATTATATGCACTAAAATTATATCTCAACTGAAAACAAAAAAGGATACAGGAGTGTCTTGGCATTCCTCTTCATAAGAAGCTGCTAGCTAGGGCTAGACTGAAATTATTTTACTCAATGCAGTTTCTTAAAATATATAGGCAATAATCACAGGGAAAATCTTTGATCGTTTTCAGCCCACATTTACTCCAAGGGCAATTCTGAAGACTCATAAGCTTTAGATAGTTCACTTACAGATATGCTTTATCCTAAGTAAGGTAAAATTAGCTATATTCAAGGTTTTAACTGATAAGAACATTCTTTGTTAACCTCACTCAAAGTTAGCCATATTGGATTTTAACAGGGTAAGAGAATGAGGCCACGGGGCTCTTTTGCGACCACTGGGAAAGGGGGATGCTCTCAGGGAGGGTCAGAGATGTTCGACAGACCCACCCTGCAACTGGACTATGTAGGTGCTATTAGTCGTGACCCGCAGAGGCAGCGTCTTCGATAACAGTGTCTCCCTTAGCACTATCAGGCCATGTTAGCTGTTTCCTAAATCTGGAGAAGAGTTATGGCTAATAAATGTCTAGATATAATTGTCTACCTACTCCCTTGTAATTCTCTAGATGTGTTTTTAAGTACGTACATAACATATAGTTACATACATAATTATAGTTCCATACTATTGATTTAATTATTCAGAGATAGAACAGAATTGACTAAATGATTTCTATTCTTATGTGGTATGTGAATAAGTGGCCCAAGGAATGGAGGGGTGGGTGGATGGGTGGATTCATGTACGGATGGGTAGACATCACACTATGTGCATTTTTATGCATAAGTAAAATAAATACTGAATTGTCTTCTTAAGGAAAAATTCAGAAGGCATGCTCTGAATGCCAGTTATTTTTAATGAATATTGAAAATCTTAAGTGAAGTCCTTTATAAAAATGTAGTGGAAACAAAAAAGTTTAACCTCAACATCTCAGTGAGCTCAAGTGATGAGAAGCTTAACAGACCTCAATTAAGCTCCAAGTTATACTTCTTTGTCCCATTGCACTTTTATTCCCTACTGTTGTATGAGGAAACAGGTTTGATTTTGAGCACTAGACCCAACAAACTTTTCCCAGAGAGAAAGCCATTCCATCAATATGGAAAAAATACAATAAAGCCATGAAAGAAGATGGATGATCTGTCAGGCGATGAGAGTCTTTTCTCCGCTGGGACAGTGTACCACTTCTACAGCACTCTCCATCCCCTCCAGATCAGGCAGCCAGTATCTAGGTCACTTGTGTGATTAATGCATATGCAATCTCACATCATATTTATTAGGAGTGCAAATCATGAATTTCTAGCCTAATAAGAAAGATTAATTGAATCAAGTGTTTAATTTCCTCTCTTCAAATCATCTTGATGATTCATGGATTCCATGGCAAAGTCATTTACATTATCATATCATCAGGAAACATACTTAGTTGTTAGAAAGATAAGATTGGGAGTTTAAATCCTTAAATTTCAAAACACCATATTTTGTTCAGATGCAGTGAACATGTAATGGGCATAGTGAGCTGACCAAGACAAAATGTTTGATTCTATCAGAAAAGCAATATCACTGTTGTATTTTCCATAACATGAAAGTATGGCTTTTTCAAACCACTCTGACAATGCATTGAAGTCTCCTTGTTCTTGTACTGTGCACACCAGGAAGTTTAAAATGTTAAATAATCTCTGAAACTGCCCTAGAAACTCAAGTTAGCTTATTAAAGTTTTTTTTTTCCCCATATTTGAAAAACTTCTTTGTTTCACTAAGGGCAAATCTCTTGTGTTTTGTAACATTGTTATTGAACAAGTTTAATGATTTGCTGAGGACCTCATCTAGCGGCATTACCAAGCAACATGAGATTAGAAACGTATGGTGATGTAGGCTCTCCTAGAATAAATGAAAATATTTTATTCAGCTACCAAAAAGGGTCTCCTGAGATCAAATTAGAAGCTAGCTGTGAAGGGAGATGTTTAGGCATGCTCTGGAATTATTTATCAGCATTTTCTGCTTGTGTGAGAATAAGCAGACATTAAGTTTAAATTAAACAAAGGAGAAAGAAAACAAGTTTTTTTAAGTAATTTGACTGCTAATGATATTTCTGAATTATTCTCAGTTTAATAGTTTAAGTAATTTGCAATGATAATAATTGTTCCTGCTAAAGCTCCAGTAGTGTCGATTCTTTCCTTGCTGAAATGAACTTTCTTCAAGACCTTTAATGGACAAGTAATTGCAAATTTATGGTGGGCTTTGTTAATTTTAAATTTTTTTTCTTCTTGACATTTCTTTTAATTTAATTTAATTTTATTACATTCATCAACAACTAGAGAAACTGACTTAAAAGTCCATTAAAAAAGAATAAATGTTTGGGGGTTTTATATTGCACTTGTTTATCTTTATTTATAATGAGTCTGTGCTTCTAGATAGAATGGAGGCAGTTTAATTATTACTTTTTAACAGTAATGTGTGCTTTCCACACACTCATTCAAGATAAATATGTTTTAAATTTTTCTCACCCAGCTAGAAACTGTTATTGTGATTTTATTACTCAGGTGCTATAATCTCCCTTGCAAAATATTTGGAAAACTATGAATGTGTTTAAATGTAATACTCAAGGGGCTAAATTTAAGGATTGTTAAGCCTGTAAGACAAACCAGCAGAGAGGACAGTTGGTCCCAAAAGGAAAATAATGCTGTAATATATGTCACAGATACTCATCATAAGTGAAATGCACCTCTGTGAAAAATCCTATTCTAGCTAATTGCTACAAAAATTTCACCCTACACTTGTCTACAGAGGATACAGATATCTCAGAGTTGTAGTTTGCTGGTGCTGGCAAGCATGATACCAATAAAATTTTATATATTTGAGCTTGCTAGGGAGATTTCAACCAAACTGTTGCTGAAAGTCAGGACTTGCTTATTTGTCCAGTCAGGATGTTCCTTAGGACTGTGTCGTCTCCAGTGGGGCTGCCGCAGCACGAAGACATCTCCTCGGCAGGCCGAGCCAGCGGGAAACCTGGAGGCTCCCAGAGAGGGTCCCAGTGAGGCAGCCGAAGTGCTTCTAACTGGAGGAATATCGAAGAATTCGAACACTGCTTCCCTTGCCCTCAGCAGCCACAGGTTAACACGCATTCATGCCACGTGCCATTTTTTACAGAGAAAATGAAAGAAGCAGCCATCCTAATCACGCAGATGTCTAAAGCTGCTCATGTATTTGCAAATGGCAGGAGAGGAAAGAAGAGATCATTGATAGACAGAATTATTACATGGTACAGCAAGTGATTTGTCATATGGCTTTTCAGCTTGTTGTTACTTTGCTGCAGTGTCTTTTGCTTTCTGGCCGTGGATGAGGATGCCCCTTTCGGGCTGTGTGCTCTGAGTGAACACAGAGACCGTCCTTGCTCCCGATAACTTGCAATCTAACACAGATAGAGCTATCACAAAGACACTGATCTAGTCCACAAAGCTATTATGTGCTATTAGAAGCTGCACTGTATCTGCAGTGCCTGTTCTTACTGCCTGATTTCAGCCCCGATCAAGTGTCCACAGCTGAGATGAAACCATCTGAAAATGAAGGTTTGTACTGAAAAAACTGACAGTCTCTCACACATTAATGTAACAGAGTGAACAGACTCCTGCTTGTTCTGAAGCTCTCCATTTTATGAGGGAGAAAAGGAGAAACATTTCTTGGCTCACCATCTCCTCCTCTGCATTTCTGCCAAATGAAATGCTTGACAAGTGCAATTTTACAGCACATGCTTGATGTGAACATAATGTCACCATGTTTGGCATTAAGAAAAAAAAGTTACTGAAAAAAGGTAACAAAAATGTTTTGGTTTTTAGTATGTCTTTGCCATTTTCTTCCTGCTTTCATTTCCTCTTCAGCTTTTGACAAAATAGCTGTTGCATAGTTCATAAACGGAAAGATTCTTTGAGACTTCTGCCGAAGGCGCTGCAAGTTGGTAACGTTTAGGAGTCTGTGGCAGGCGGCCGCAGCACGAGGTGCCTCCGTGGCAGCCATCCTGTGCTATCACTCTGACAGGGAGGCCAGGAACTGTCACAAGAATCCTCTTCTGACCTCTGCAGATTGTCCTTGGAGGCACCGGACTAGGTCCACACTGAACTGGAACATACTAGCAAGGCAGAGGAAGCTTTCACTGCTGCATCCCAAGTTGTTCTTCCTTCTGTAAGGAAATGGGCTACTTTCACCATGCAGAACTGTCATTCTCACACTTTTCACTAGCACCAGAGATACGTCTCTGGGTTACACAAGTGCATATTTTCAACAGAGGAAAACAAAAATCATCTCCATGACCTAAAAATTAGAGATGAAGTCATAAGCTTTAAAACTACAAGCCCTGCACACGTTAAGGCTTCTCTGCACTGTGGTTATGATTCATAAGACCTAGCTCAACCTTTTTATTTCCTATATTTCACTGTGATTATGAAAGAAAATATGCATTATAAAATAATGTAGTATGAAGTTCTCCTTTCACTGAATGCATGACCATTATATCCAGCTTCCTTCTGAGTATAAGTGGCTCAAATGAATAGCAAGGATAGAAAGAACTTAGCTCAACAGGTGACATTCCTGACTCAGATAAGTATATACTTACTTTTTTTCCTACTCCCTCTGAAAAAAAAAAAGAAAGAGAGAGAATGAAAACCTGAAAGATTAAGCCTCCTATATAGCATTTGCTTCTGTGCTATCCACTAAATCCTTCTTTCTCAAAGGAAGGACTGCTCTGATGCTATGTATATTCCTACAAAGCCTTTTTAAGAAACACACTGTTTTCATTACCTGTGCAGGTACTGGTGAATCTACTTAATGAACGTTCTTCCTCAGATGAAACAGTGATTAAAGAAGAAGCTTAGATCTTGTGGAAACTGGAATAAATCTGGCTGGAATGATTTTGGCCATTTTGTCTTGTCTAGTATGAGCTATCTTCATTCTCATCTCAGAATACCAGCTGCTAAATATTTGGTTCTCTCATCCCCTGTTCTCTCATCTTGACTGATATAACTTAATAAAGCCTTCTCCACTAGCCTCCTCTGTTCTCCTGCCTCCCCGTTCCTGAGAGTGTCTGTACAGCACACCACTGATAAAATTATCTCTAGCTATTCTGCTTCAATCATATCAAATCACTCCTTGAATCTCTTTATCAATTTCCTTTCATTTTTTAACGACATTAAATTCAAGATCATTTCCTGTTTGAGGCCCCACAAAACTTCATTATAAATCACGTAATAAAACTGTCTCTTCAGTTTTATTTCTTTTTTTTTTTTATTCCTTCATTCCTCTTTTCATTACGGCATTCTTTATTACATTCTCTAACACCCCCTTCTGAAGCTACAATGATCCAATTCATGTTCTCCCCACACCCACCTTTTATCACCTTCTAATCCCCTCGTAAAACTTATTTTCTCAGAGAAATTCCTATCTTGTTTTCCTTGAAAAATAATCTTGGCATACCTTTCATTATCAGCACCTGTCTTTGTGAGGCTTGTCTCTAGGGCATATGAGGGTTTCTCTATGCTCCATATATTTGCCATCATGTGTAAGTGATTGACAATAACGATAGTAATTTTAACATACCTTACTTAACTGCTTTTTTGGTGATGCTCTTAATTTGGTAACAATATAAATAAGATATGTCCTTCTCTGTGGATTCATTACTGCAGTACTCATTAAGAGTTTAACTCATCTGTTAGAAGCAGAGAGCTGTTTACAAGTTTTGTCACTGTACAAAACAAATTGTATTGAATTTTGCTTAAAAAGCTCCAGCACGCAGACAGACATGAGATACTTCCAGTATCATCATAGGGAATGTATAGCCCACTGTTTCCAGAAGGGTGATCCTCCTAGAAGGGGTCACATATGGGGCTTGGGGTAGTTTTCAAAAGGAACCAGGCTCTTACAAGTAAGTATTTAGATACCAGTAGCACCAACAGTGCTTGTTACCTGCTGAAAATAATATTGGTTACATCACTTGTGAAAATACGGTTAGGATATTTAATTTTATCCTGATACCCTTAATTTAAGTGAAAGAAGCCTGTGCTAGAAGTTCTCAATTCAATCTGTGCTAACAGGCTGGAAGTATAATGGCTTGTTGAACTTCGTAGTATTTCTCATCCATACTTATTGTTTCCTTCCACAAATCACACTAACCTATTGAAAGAAATTGCCTTTTCTTTCAATACCACATGAAGGAATCTTAAAGAAAATCATGGGAGGTATTGCTGGGAACACAGATTCTGCACTGATGATTTGAAGCACAGTTATGTTTACTCGTTGATTGGTCCCTTCTTCTACTGTATTTTTTATTTATCTCTCTCCATTTCACTCTCCCTGTCCCCTTACACAAGGCCACAAGATTTTCCCACCAGGATGCTTGATGATCAAATAGAAGATTTCTACAATCAGAACAAAGGTGGAAGGAGATGTTCCTTTTTAGTAACCTACACCCAGCCAAGATGCAGCCTGAAGAACTGGTGACTTAAGCGTTAATTCCCCAGTGGAAAGTCTTTCCTTTATCCTCTGCCTACAGGGGACAGGGGAAAGCATACTAATTGGACACACTAGAAACTTCTGGGATGTGGAAGAGGAACAGGTGAAAATGTAACTAATCATTATTTTCAGTCAGTAACTGGCAACCATATGCTCCTGAACTGTATCAAAAATGTTACTCAGCAACACAGGGCTTCCTGCTCAGAGACAATGGAGTAGTTTGTCTTAGGCCAGAAGAGAGTGATATACAACTATGCTTAACTCTATTTTCACTCTAAAAAATTCATGAACTTTTACTTGTCAGGCAGGACAAGACCCAGTAAACTAAGTGGTCATTTTGCTTATGCTCTTGCATAGATTTTTTTGAAAACCTGAATTAACTAGGCTCAGTCTGCAGCTGAGATAGTTGGATCTCAATTATTGCTCAGTATACTTCCATATATGATACTGAAGACTAACATAAAAGGAAAGTCTTAGACTCTGCTTTATGCAAGCATATGTCCTTGGTGTTGCAATTTAGAAGACTGTGGATCTAATCTTTTCATTTTCCTATTTGGCTACTTGATTTTCCTCTCTCTCCTCCCAGCCTTCTAACTAAAAAGTGAAGTCCTTTGAAAAGAATTAGCATTTGTATCATTTTACTGTTTCAGACTAGAAACACAGTTGGTCTATACAGTTGCTGCACAACACATACTGACAGAAAAAAAAAACGAATGAAAGATGATAGCAATTAACGAGAATTATCAATGTTGAATTCCTTTGCCAGAATGAAAGAATGGATCTCTGTCTGATAACCTGAGAAGAACAATATCCAATTTGTGACCATTACCCACCCTTTGAAAGCTCTGAAACTGTAGGGTTTTTTTCTCTGAGTTCATTTTAAAGCAATGACTGACATTTTCATAATACCACGTTCATGAATTTTCATGTGGGCTTTTTAGAAACCAAACAGATTCGTCCTCACATGCTATCACTGTGGTGAGTGAAAATGGGCAGATTTCCCAAGAACACACCTGAAGTCTGCTGGTTTGCTCAGTGTTGATGGTGGGATGATACGAGAAGTGTAGTAAAAAGGGAAAGCCTTAGCAAGATGACTTAACGCAGATGCCTGTGACCCTTTTTACTGAACCAGGCCCCGACTTTAATAGAGATGTTGTCACCATTGTTTGAAGGACTGATCTAACATTCCAGTTCAAATAAGAACTGGACAAGCTAAGTAGCTAATTGTTATTCTTGGCTGGCACTCTAGTACACTGAGTCCAAGATGAAAAACAACATTGCAGAACTGTAAAACATCTCGAAAAGAAAACTACTCTCAATTAATGGTTCTGACTCATACGAACAAAAGCAAGAAAGCGTAGTGCCAAAGAACTCCCCCTAGTCTGATTTTTCCATGTTGTGTCTGGGTACTGCAAGGTTTTCTAATACAATCAAATGCTCACTGAAGAGCCATGATGTATCTTTGCCTCTGGGGGGTGAGCTAAGGGAAACTCATATATTAAGTTTCCAGTTCGAACAGTGCCAGAATTTAAGTACTGATGAACCTGTCACTGCACTGTGAAGGAGAAGTACAGGTTTAAGCCAAATACACTTGGCTTTCTTTGGCTGGATTTCAATGAATACTGCAGGCAAATTTGCTACATGGGGTTTACCAGTTCGACATCCACACAGAGATTTGACTTAAAAAAGCACGTCAACCCAACTAAGGCCAATCAGTTTGGTTATGTGCCCATACCTACGCCCAGCTCTTTCAGTCTTCCAGTCATATCTTGATGCAGACAACCTCAACTGGACCTACCTGTCTCTCTGGAACTTTTTTATGATGTCTGAGGGATGTTCATCTTTCATTTGTTTTTGAAAAGGGTCCAGCAAAATAGGTCTGCTATCTCCCAGGTTATTAGCTGCCACTAATTATTCATACACACTTTTGGCAGCTGCTTTAATTGCATGCTGTCAATATACTCCAACATTGACAAATTCTGATATAATGTCAAGAAATATTCTTGAATAGCTCAAACATAACCAAGTTTTTGTATACACGTCTGAGACTAATTCACCCAGAAACATATGGAAACATATTAAACGTTGGGGAAAGGGAAGTATAGAAACTCCTTGCAGTTTTAGCAGGGATTTATTCTGAACTTTCTTTTCTGTTTTCATCAGCCCAATTTGAGCACGAAATGCTCAGGCGCCAACAGTGTTTTCAAGAATCAGAAAGAGCAATTAAATTAATGGGTTTGTCAGAGCAATAATAATTATATTATTACTATATAGCATAGCAGTATCTAAAAGCTTAAACCAAAAATAAGGCCTCATTTTGTTAAGCCTTGGAAAAAAGGTAATGAAAGATGCCTCATGTCTCCCCACTACACCCCAAAACATAAATGGATAGAGCAAGCTATTTCAGAAAGTAAGCTCTTATCACTATTTTATAAATAAAAGAATGAACCATAGACAGATAAGATGAGTTACCCAAAGTCATAGGAAACCTGTGGCAAAGTGACTGAATATGCTTCCCCCAAGCCATATGTCCTAACTACAAAGCTATTCTTCTTTTCCAGGCAGCAAGAATTTCAAGTCATGCTGCTCCTGATAAAAAATGCAGACTTTCTGAAAGGGAGTGGTTTTCAATTTACTGATATATTAGTAAACAAAAGAATCCTTCTGTGGACAATTTTTAGCATATTTGTAGAAATAACTAACATTGAAAATAATCAATTTTTCATTGTAGACATAATCTATATAGTATTTGAATATGCTTTTATTATCCAAAATTATACGATTAATAAAATTAAAATACATTTAAATATTATTTAGTGCATCTGTAGTTTATAGAGCTGTAAATGCAGATTTATAGCTAATATGTCATGTTCTGGTGAAATGTCTGCATAAAAATGCATGAACATTTGTGCTGTAACAACTCTGTCAAAAGAACATCATGGTGATCATTTGGCAACACGTATATGTTGTCTGATGAACTTTGCTATAATTAATTATTACTGCTAATGAACATTTGATTAAATTAATTTCCTAAAATATACAAATGATTAAGTGAGAATATAAGGAGGTTTTCTGCATATGTTGGTAACAGTAAATTCTATGTAAAGTTTTCCTGTATTTAATATCATGAAATAGTAAAATTATATCCCTTTAAAAAAGGAGTTTCAAGAGAACCTTTTGGAAAGCTCAGTCCTCATATTCATATACTCAGGAGTTATTTGAATGAGCTCAAGATAAGCACAGTGCTGACCCCCGTGATACATTTCTGTCAGTATAAAATGCTGCAGAGGAATATTAGCAGAACAGAAATAATACCAGGGCAATGCATAGTAACAGGAGTTGTTGCTTTCAGTTTAAATTCAGGGCTTAGCATAAGAGAGCTTCATCCCTGTTGAAACACGGGCTGAAATATGGAATACTTGTCACATGACCTACTTTTTTAGCTTGTTTAACTTGACCCTTGACCCATCAAACATTGCACTACAGGTTTTGTATCAGTAATAAATGTTAAAAGAATGTATTTTTCACTGAAACTACAACACACAGAAATATACAACTTGAAGCAACTCTATTATTTATCTCTTACTTTACAATCATTAAAATATTGAACTGGTTCTGGAAGTCAATTTGCTTTTGTTTCATAATATTGATCCTAAGTTTGTACTAAGTAGATTTTTTTGTTTGTAGTTCCACAGATAAAATTAATTTGCTTATTTTATTTTATACAATACATAATGCACAAATGCTTATTTGCTCCCTGAGACTGCTAGAAGAAATTGAAGTCTGCTTCACACTAGTTATGACAGCATGGTATCTGCTAAATGATGATGATGATGATTATTGGAAGGTGGTGGCAAAATACACACTCTGCAAGACAAAATCTTCACCACATGAGCTTATGTTGGGAAGGATCCCACTGAATTTAATGCTGTACCTTGTCTCCAGGATATTTCGAATGTTAACATCTTAAATAGATATTTATTAATTTCCCATATTATTCCTATAGTACTAAAAAATGTCAGAGAATTTGCTTGAAATAGGTCAAGTGGCTCAAAAGGCTTTGGGTGGAACAGGAAAAAGTAGAGGCAGAAAGATAGTCTGATCACATAAACAACTCTTCTTTAGGAAATCCAGATAAAGTGACTTTTTTTCTGCAGTATCTGGACTGCATGTCAGATTTAATATATGAATATTGCTCCCTGTGTAGGACTAGTTGAAGCTTAGCTTGCATGGCTGCTTAAGATGATAAGCAGGCATAATCCTACATTTGGCTTTTAGTAATGCCAATAGCATCCTGTTATCTTGTTTGATGCTAGCTGTAATGTGAAATAAACTGAATTTCAGAAGTAAATCAATACTCATTTTGACAATAAATGAAAATTATTAATAACTGCATTTCAAAAAAATTTGTGTACAAATGCAATACTCAGGAGAATGCAGAGAAGTAGTAGTAATAGCATGACATCAAGGACACCACTTTCAATAAGCAATCATGTGTTTTACTTAATTTTGAATATTTTTTACTTCAATAAGGATGCTGAACTTTCTGCATAAAGACAATCTAATTTAGATAAAATGCAAAATATGTAAGTGTGAATTGTTTTGTATAATAAGCCTATAACTTATTCTTCTAATTGGCCTAAGCATCACAAAAAATAAAAGTCAGTGAGAGTTTAATAGTTAGCAATTTTGCCACTTCGCTAGCAGTGTAAGCCCCTCCTTGATTTTTCACATAGCTACCAATACTTTGTACTTCTATAAAGGCTCCTTACTATAGTTTCCAAATCTTTTACAAGTGTCAGTAATTCAATTTACCCTACTTCCCTGCAGCACGTGCCTTATAATCTTCATGTAAGAGATTAGAACAGAGAGGCACCAGTGATTAAACTGTTTGCTTTAAGTTGCACAAGACTGGTGATAGACAGAAACAGAATTCAGATTTTCTGACTTCTTGTCACATACTTTAGCTGCCAGTCTTTTCTAAAATTTTGGTTTGGGAGGAATTTGAGCTTAATCAGCATTTAGGTATGGATGCTTCTAATGCATTTACCTATAGTTTCCACCTATTCCCTTGAATAAACCCTGTGCGTGCGTGCGTGCGTGCGTGCATGTGTGTGTGCGCGCATGTGTGTGTGTGTGCACGTGTGTGTGTGTGTGTGCATGTGTGTGTATGACAAATACTACAGCCTTCCCATCTGTCACATCTTTAAAGATTTATATAAACTCCATTATTGTGGGAAAAAGAACCCAGTAATTACTGAAGTACTTTAATTTTCTGTACAACATTTCTTCTACTAATTTAGGTAAAGGATGCAACAACTATTGACATACTAACTGTGGATCAAGAGGGTTCTTGTAGTTATATCTCAAATTCTGTCCTCTTAAACCTAGCAGGAGATTTGGATTAATCATACTGGCATCAATGATATAAACAGGCAATTCATCTTGAAGCATTCAATAATCTTCAGTAAATGATTAATACACTTTTAATCACAGAATACCTGGTACCCTTCCAGTCAATACTTCTTATGAGGGTAAAAAGATACATTACTGCAAGCTACAGATCTTATTCTGTTTTGTTAGATCCAACTGAAAATGTCTTGGTTTTATTTGTGGAAGGAAATGTAATCTCTGAATTTTTTAAATCCAGGGAGAAATGATTGTATAACGTTTTGCTGATTTTTTTCCAGCTAAATCTAATGTGAATATAGAAAATATATTGGTATTTTTATTAGTGGAATCTTTATTAGATTTATTGTATCCAAATGAAGTGAACTTTCTGTGGGTTTCCTGTGAGTATGATATTGTTCTTTCTTTAGGGCATAGCAACATTCTGTCAGGGAAGTTTGGCAGTCATCCATCATCAGTGCTCTCCTCGGAGGTTATCGTGCAGCATGGAAAAAGGGCCTGCCCTCTCCCTACCAACAATATTTGCCTTGAGGGGGAAAATGCCCCCTCTCCACAGCTCTAGCTTTCTTCCTCTGACTAAGCCATGGTCCAGCGGAAGTGGCAAGGTGCCTGTCGCTGCCCTTTTTGAATATCAGACCTCTGGGCATTTCATCTTGCCACTATGCCATGAGAAATGTCGGATGAGGCAGGAGACAATGCAACTGAAATGTCAAAGGTTTGAGTTCAATTTGGTTTGAAGGATGGCCAAAGGCTCAGATCACTTCTTGTTGTAACTGAACTATTTGTAATATACACTGTCACTTTGTTGGTTATACAGCATATTGCATTTGGCTAGTCCGCACAGAAATATTACCTACCCTAGGTGAAGAAACATACCCTCTTTACTGGAAAGTAAAGTTGAGAATTTTTAAATAATTACATATTCTTTTGCATCTCTATTTGGGCCCGGTCGGACCACAGCTATGAAAATACGTATTGTCTATCTGTCTTCACTTTTTAGTGACAGCTTTCTTTCTTAGAAACCTTTAGCAGAGAAACATATACATATTCTGCCTTCTCCTGAAGACTTTACTTTTGTTCTTCGTGGTTCTTCTCTTCTTTAATCTCAAGTAAATGTCACTTTACATCCCTAATGCAGTGGGTTCCCTGAGTCAAGCTTCTCGATACTATCACAATACTGAAATAAATCTGCATATTTTGCTCTCTGCTCAGGGAAATACAGTGTACTTGTCATAGTATTCAGTCTTTTTTTGTTTGAATAGATGATGTGAAACAAAACACCTTTTAAATAAGACATAGTCTGTTAGATAGAATTTATTAAACTATACTACTGATTAGTGAAACTGTTCATTTGATCCAAAATTCTATTTTTCTTTCCAGAACTAAAAAAAAAGACAGCTAATAAATTCCATTTGTATTCATCATGCTTATTACTATGCACTTTTATCCCTAATATCTAACTGGCTTCCTGTGATTGGGATGGTTTTGTTCGCAGACTTAGTCAGAGGAAGTATTTCTGTTTGGAACAGCTAATACATTGCCAGATATCCAGGTCACTTAATTGAACCCAATATTTTCTCTAAAATCTGCCCCTTCTTGAAAATATATTTCAAAGTATTATCAGTATGCAATGACACTATTTGGAACTGGAATATGCTCAGTTGTTACACCATTCATAAGCAGCATATTTTTATTGCAAGCATTTTACTGATGGACAATAATGGTGCGAGAAAAAAATCCATTCAGTTCTCTGCCATAACTTCAAATAATGCAGAAATGCTTTTATTACAGAGTATTAGATGCTACTCTGGTATACAATTACACCCAACAATGAAGCTAAGATTTTTTATGGTAACACCCACAGTTATTCCCACAAGAGAAGTAGTCCTCTTGTATAATAACTTCTTCAAATTAGCTCTTCCAGCTCAGATACTATAGTACTGTGATTGATTCCACCCTCCTTGAAACTTAATCCTTAATCAGATATTTTATCTGGTATTTGATAAAACAGCATCGAATGCACTGTCAACAAAATCTACATTAAATGTCATAGGTATTGAGACTTTCAGGTTGAAGGTAACACTTCTCAATATATTTAATTTGGCAGTATCACTAATAAGTTATCCTGCTGTCTGGACACAATTGGAGATAATGGTGCACATCAAGCACATGGGGCCCTCAATTCCTCCTGCCACCTGAAGGACTCAGGTGAAACTCAGGCTGACATCAGAGAAAGCCATGACTTCTTCCACGCTCCTTCAGCTGATGATGGTGAGTGGGGAGGAGGACAAATGTGACTGCTTACTGATATTGCTGATGGGGATGTGAAACTCGAGCCCATTAAGTTAAATTTAGTGACAGTAATAGGCAAATCCAGAATTACAGTTTATTTAAGAGCAGCTGCTGTGTATTAAAAGGGAGTCAGATAAACCCAAGAAAACTGTTCCTGTGTGTGAAGGGTTGGTGCAGGCTTTGCTGGACATAGTAAGGTTGCTGTGCTATTAGGCTGGAAATAGTTAATGGGGGGGGGGGGTAGCTTTTATTTCCTCTCTCTCTAAATCATATCCAAATGATTAAGAGGAAACTTTCCTGTGCCTTCCTTCTTATATGACTACCTTTCTGAAAACTATTTCATTGGGTTTAAACAAAAAATGCAAGCCTGGGTTTCAAAAGATTTTGTGTTCAACATGTGTCTCTTTCAGCATGCTGCAGCATATTCTCCCCGTCAGCATTTCTCTCCCCTTGTGGGACCAGCACTACTTTATATTATAGGAGATTCACATAGAGATTCCAGAGACTTTTCCAAATCTTGCCTGATTTATCACTGTCTCATACACTCCAACAGTGCTGAATACAAATATTCACGGCAAACCCTGCAGCGGGTTCATGTTCTACTTTGCTAAACTCTTTTGCAGTCTTAGCTCTTAATATTTTTGTTAACTTCAACAATTCTACTCTGAACTGCCAAACTCTTCCCATAAGCACTTTGAACACCCTCATTACCTTTCCTCTCTTTCAAACAAACTGATGTTATCTAAAACATGATTTTTTCTTTTTTCTGCAAATTTTCTTTCATTCCATCCATCAGAATAGATTATTCACTTTCTAAATTCCTGTGTTGTGTCATTGTTCATTTTTAACATCTTTAGTATATAACCTAGAATAAATAGGTTTTATGATTATGGACTGTCATTTATCACTCCATGATAATCGTAAGCAATCTCTCAATAATCATTGCCTAGTTCTGTTTTTTCTCTATTCTGTGTCCTGTACATACTTTTAGTAGTCACAGGGCTACTGTCAACTACTACATGCATTTGGTATAAAAGGAAGTATATGTTTAAATGTGGTCTTCAAGAAAACTAAATCAGACAGGGTCACATATTCTAGCCTTGTACAAAATATCTTATGTCATTTTTACTTCACCAATTTTCTTAATGTTTCTAAAAATCTTCTAAATGTTCATAGTATCCCATTTACTCTATTCTTAGTCTCATATTTCACATTTTTTCTAGCTAAGGGTTTTGACTTCACTTTCAGTAATATAATACATATAATCAACTTACATTTTATTGTAACCTTTCCTATGATAGCCCATTCCTTCTGAGCCCTCTTTTGTTTGCTTACACTTTAATTAGCTAAAGTGCTATCAGATCCCCAATTCATTGAAACAAATGTAAATCCACACATAATGTGATGCCACCCGTGTGCTGTCCTTGTCCAAGCATCATTTCTATGTTTTACCATACTTTGAGATTTCAATTTGTACTAAAATGCAGAGGTGGGCAATTTGGTATTCTGGGTAATTTGGTATTCTTGATTTGATATATAGTGCACTCCATTTATAACCCCTTCAGCTCATCACCTACACTTTTTCTTTTTTTTAATCAATTAAAGGCCATTTGTGATAAGTAGTCTTGAATTCAAACTAAACTGGAGCAATAAAGCATTAGTGGTCCGCACAAGTGCTGGACCTGGTCATCTGCATTATATTCAAACTACTGACATTTTAATATTCCTGTTGCTTCCCTTCTCATCTTTCAATACTTATGGAGAAAGAGTGATTTATGCTTAAAGTATCTAGCTCAGATGTCAGTGGAGCAAATGGACACTTTTCTGTTCCTTTGTATGGGTGGAATACTTGGAAAGTATTTTGACTATATGCTACAATCTTCTGTAGTCAGAGCTGTTGCAAAGAAGGAGTAAAAGGAGGATATCAAAAGGGAGCGAATGAGCCCGAGGCCTGTTAGCCCCCCTAAGCCCTGTGGCTGCTGCCCAGGAGGACTTCTGGTCCAGCAGACCTGGAAGGAGCCGGCAGAGAGAGGAGTGCGGGCTGCAGTGGGTGGGATGTAGCAAACTGACCCCAAAACTTTCCTGCACCCCCGGAAGCGGGAGTTTCCCTTTCTGATCTTTGCCTCATCATAATTATGAGGCAAATCTTTCCAGAACACAAGAAGAAGTTCAATCTAGTAAGATTTTATAAGCAGTAAGCTGTTTTCAGAAAAATTTATCTGTTCTGTCTAAGGCCAAAATCTCTGTATTCCATCCTTGGAGTCAATTTCTTTAGGGTGTTTTTTTCTGTTTGGTTGGTTTTTGTTGTTCTTCACACCTCAGTCCCCATTTTGCCACCTATTGGTAAGTTCACATGCATGTTTACATTGGCTGCAGCAATATTATCCTGTCTGAGGAGGAAAACCATAGAAAATATTTGTATATGAAATGCCTGTGGCACTTAAAGAAGGCCCATTCTATCAGCCACCCAAAGAGCCTATAGCTGTGTACATCCATCTTTGAGCATATACATGAAGGGGTGATTTTACAATAATATTTGGAGTAATGACATTCTGCCAAACTCAGAGCTGGTATAAGCAGGTGTAGTTCCATTGACTTTATTAGTATCCACGTAACTGCTTGAGAATTTGGGCTTATTATACTTAGTTTTAAGATTTAGTAACACTGGCAGCTCCTGGCACCAAAACGGGAGTCTCAGAGTTGTGAAGACTGTTAAGTGCCGGCCTCAGGGTGCCGGCGTGCAGCACCCTGACCCCCGGCGAGCTGCCCCGTGGCCGTCAGCCCTGCCGGGTGGTGGCAGTCATCTAGCATGGGTGAGATGAGCAGCAGCTGTGAAACCTCTCCTGGGACTTCCCTCTACGGCTCCAGGAGTGCAGAAGTATACCCAAGATACTGTACAACACGAGCAGTACCGGGAGGGAAATTTTCGCTCCTGGCTTAGACATTGTTCCACGGGTAAACTTCAGTCGTTAGGAGTTTACCTAACTTCCATGAAGTGGGGGTAAAATGGAAACAATTGACAAGTTTAAGCATTAGCAGTTGCTTCCTTGATGAGAAGCAAAGACATTTCTTAGGAAATTACCTCTACAGGTTAGGACTGCTGTAGGTAATTGGCTAAACAGTGTAAACAGGACAGTCCTGCGAAACCTGGAAAAATGTCTGGAAACCTGGGAAACTCCCATGGAGTCCAATCCTCCAGGATGCCTTTCCCAGATTATCCCCAGCTGAAAATCAGCTTTAACAGGAGCCATGTTGTCATCACTTTCCTTTCATGCTCCATATCCAAAAGCCCACTAAGATATATCAGTGTTCAAAGGAAAAGAACAATTTTGTGAAATCATTGTTCTTTGTTCTATAACTTCATGAAGTGATCGGGCTGCTATGAAATACTCTTCACATGTACTGATCAAGGAAGACAATCTGTCAACAAGTAAGTCTATCTGTCCACTTTTTAAAGTAACATTAATAACATGCTAGAAATAATCTGACCTAATTTTGTGTAAATACAAGCAAACAGCAAGTAATTACACAAACAGTGATTAAGAAATTGCTAGTAATCACTAGAATACAAAAAGTAATGCATTAACATGTTTCTAACAATTTTAAAAGGTGTGACTTCTCCCTGTCTTGTTCCAGTGCTTTAATTTCATTAATATGCCAAATTGCCAAGAGCAAGTCCCACTTTTTCAATGGGTTTCAGTGCTGTCTTGTGCTCTGTGATCATGCACATGAAATGCCTGATTCTGTGAGCCTGCACACAGTGATTCACACTTGTTTTAATTGCCCAATTAAGAGTTACTTCTCAGTAAAAGACTTACTTTTCAGCCTTCGGTTCAAATGCATCTCAGCAAATCCTCCTCGCTGTTGATTTCACGGTACAGGCCTATTCAGTGTAGTTTTTCCTGAATCTGCAGATAACTTCCTTTACATGACCTAGCTTAAAGCTAGCCATGTAGAAAAGCAAAGGGCAAACAAAAGATGATTTCACATCTAATGCCTCTGTAAATGTATGTAGCTCTGATATAAAGAGCTGGGTTCTAATTTACTAGAAAGCAGAGGCTTGATCTTGGTGCTATGCTGGGCACTGTGCCAACCCACAATTTACTGCTGGCCTATATTAATGATTTGTGAGGTAACAAAGTACACCAGTTCACAATTTCATGAGAATTATAAGGACCTTGCAGGACAAAAGATTTCTGTAATTCTTAATCATCATTCTTTAATGGTTACATCCAAAATCAATATTGTTTTTCTCATTATTAAGAGCAGAAAAAAATGAAATAACAAAATAATACCAAGTTTAAGCTATAGTGCCATGTTTTCATTGGCAATATGTCATCCTGAAAATTATTTTTCAAATTCTGGGCAATTTGTAAAGTGCATTATAACATGCAACATGATACTGCATATATATCAATATATCTACTGCACATTATGTCTACATAGATATAATTTCATTCTGATGAGATAAACAGACCTTTCCACAAGGATTCTTTATATGCTGCACATATTACAGCTTCTACTGTATAAGTGGTACTTGCTACACAGAGCATTAATAAGAAGTGTTGTTTTAAGGACAGCAATTTACTTTAAACTGCTCAGGACCAAAGTTCAAAATCTGATGGGCAAAGTCATATAGATGACAATGGATTTGCAGCTAGACTAGTGTAGTAAAGAACAGCACTTTGACCCAGTTCTTCATCCAATTTTCATAAAAACAGACACAAATTCACCATGCACAATCTTATATACTTATCCTGGCAAAAACTTAAGGATAAGTGCATGCGATAAAGTGTGATAAATTAGAGCTTTTTTCCCTTCAGTGTCAACAAGCCAGGAGCTATTTATTCAGCTGTCTGAACCTGGCAGAAACTGCCTTCTAGAATAGTTTGAAAGAAAACCCACTAATACTATTTTGGGGTGGAAGTTTGATTTTACATCCTCTCCGCCCTTTCTAGCTTTGGGTCCACACAGTGCAGGCTGACTGGGGGTGCTGAGGAAGTGCAGGCTGTTTCACGTGTTAGGGACCACAAATCAGTGTACTGTCATTCATATACTTTTAAGAATCCAATCCCAGATAGCCATACTTTGTTCTGCCTACTCCTCAAACTGACCAGGAACAATATACCCACGGCAGTACATCTGGGCTGTGAGTCTTGCATCTCAGCGTAGCTAACGCAGGTGGAGCTTCCTCTGAGACCTCTCTGCTTCCTCCCGTTGCAGACCAAAGCGATTCACCTAACTTGGGTCTCACCTAGCATTTCCATTTAGGCGTGCATGTAGTCCCCAGAACAATGGCACAAAAAGCCTTTTTGAAAAGGATTGCTACTGTATAATACTTCTTTTAAGCAAGAGGTTAAAAGTTTATTAAGTTGTAATTAACTAGGTAAAATGTAAATGTTATAAATATGTTATTATAGACTTTATTATCGAAAGTAAGTTAAATTGGAATATATTAACTTAAAACATATTAAGCAAAAATTGAAAAAGAATTAAAATGGTTACTAGCCATCCATGTCCTTTAAGAAAAAAAAAGGCTGGCAAAGGCAGCAGAAATTAAATTTATGATACCTGGGAAAAGACGTGGTCCCATTTGTGTGGCAGTTTGGTTGCATGATAGGCTTAAAATGGGAGTGGATTCAGAATGTAGCAGATCTGATGCATTTAGTATAAATCAAGAGTTAGTGTTTTAAAGCCAGAATTTGTGAGATCACAATGAGGTGCTGGTGATGCAGAAAATGCTTTTTTCAGTGATGCAGCATATCAGCTTATTTAAACCCTATCAGTGCTCAAGGCTAATTTCTGCAGCCTAAGCCTGGTGGAACCTTTGCTGAGGAGGAGAAGGACTTGTCTTCCCACACTGCGTAACTGTGTAGGTCAATAGCCCAAGGAAATTGGATATCTCCTACTTGATGGAAAGTCTAAATGCAGAGAGAAATTAAACCTGATCTTAAGAAGAAAATACTCTTAAGGAGAAAAAAGTCCTCAGAAACTTTGAAGAAATGTTTTAGTCCTTCAAAAGGTCATGAAACAGACCATTGCAATGGCACTTTAGTTGATCTAGACCTAGGATACTTTTGTAATTCACACATTACTCAGAAACAAGTTGGGTATGACAAAAAATTAAAGAGGAAAAGCAACTTTGTGCTCTTTACAAATATGTTCCAAGTACAAAAACATACAAACAGATTGCAAAACACATTTAAGTTCAGAAGATGCAGACTTCCAGAGAGGCATCCAGATAGAGCCTTGCAAAATAAAAGTACTTTTGGTGGGTAATTATCTTAATTGGCTCCTTTTTTTTTTTTTTAAGATCAACTTGTCTTCATTTTTATGATTTTTTTTTCTATTTAGTCTCTAGTGTATATTTGGAAGATGACTGTTTAGAGCATAGTACTTTTATATTTAATACAATTTTCTGGATTTGCATTTCCAGGCCAATATATGTGTTATGTACCATTTTTTATCTAGTTTATCAATTTCCTGAAATAATTTATTATGTCATAGCTATACAGTGAAGAAAAAAACATTTGGGAGTTACCGCTGGAAGAAGCAAGACAGATAAGAAGGCTGGAGTTCAGCCACCTCTGCTTTTCCTAAAGCTTAAAAGGCTGAACTTTGTGGAATGAATGAAGATGCCGTCTTTCGAATGAGACACTAAACCACCAACTTGAAGTTATTAAATCTGTACTTGTCACAAGAGTATAGCTCATTTCCCCATCAATTTGTGCAGTCTTGGCTATTCACTGTACATTTAAAGGAACATAGAGCCTACTGGAAAATGCTTTGGTTTCTTTCTTTGGGTTTAATTTTTAGTTTCTCACTTTAGTTCACCAAAATCTGAACTTTCTAGCAAAGCTGAGTTTCAAGTTTTCTAGAGGCAGGCACAATATAAATACTTGTACATTTTAATTTTTTTTATATTTTGACCAAGATTATTCTCCTCTTACAAAAGAGACAACTTTATGCTAGCGAATCATATTTTGCAATGATTGTTGTAGTTTTTATCCAGTCATTCTCAAACAGTGGACTGTAAATCACAGAGGTCAGCAGACCCTTCTAGCTCACCTTCTAGTGGCATCTTTGGATGCTACTCTAACTTCTCTCACTCATTGCAACATCTGTAAGTCTTCATCAGCTTTTAAATAAATGTAGATTAGTTTCACAGGACTCAGTTTTGGTAAGAGGAAATTTTCCACAGTCCCATGTTAATAACCACAACAACTGATGACAACAGTATTTCTGTTCTCATGAAATTTCTGTTAAAAAGAAGCATATTCTACAGACCATTTTTTAGAAAGCTGTAGGAAAAAATAGACAATATAAATGAAATGTTAAATATTTTTAGTCTTTGAACAGACTACTATAAACAATACTGTTTCCTAAAATATACTTATTGTCATGATATCTATTGAAGCACATTATTCATGACCTAACAATGATATTTTTCTTCTTACATGTATTCTTTAAATGTCTCTGGGGATACGTGTTTCATTCCAAGTGTGACCACAGATTTTATATTACTAAAAGGGACTTAGCTTTGTCTATAAACTTCCCCATCATGTAAATTTTCTTTCCACTTGCATCTATTTAACTATTCCATGTTTTCAAAGCTTAAAGTATGTCTTTTTTCTTCTGTTAATAGAATTCTATGCCTTAGACTAGAAAAGTGTAATGGAAATCAAACCTCCCATTTACATTTAATATCAATGCTATTTTCCAGACCAAAAATGGATTATTTACCCACCATTATGAGAGCCCTGATCTAATGAAATATGTATATGTATATATGGAAGATGGAAAGTTAGCACAGATGTACATCTTCAAGCTGAAAAGCAAAAGTTCTGGCTGCAACTGAGAAGACTGTGTCATCATGTAAGGAATAGGATTATGGATAAAAGGACAGGATAAAATCCTTCAAGTAATGTAGCAGTTCTAGTGATTCAGTGGTAACTTACAGAGACGGTCTTTGTTGAACAGAGACCTTGGTCTCATTCTGGTTTTATTATTTATTTATTATTTTTTATTATATTATTATATATTTTTATATAATTATATATATTTATTATTATATTTATTTATTATTTGTATGGTTATGGAAATATCAGCTTCCCTGTATACCAGTTAGAAAATGGGTATGATTTTAATTATAACAGTGTTGTTGCAAGACTTGCTTAATTACAGCCAGATTCTGATGATGTATTGAGTAGCCGCAATGAGTTTACTGAGTAGTTCCAGTGACCCCTTGTAGGAAAAGGTGCTATTAGCGTTAGAAAAAGTGGCTCAATTGATTCCTCAGTGTTTAGGAGATCATTTGAAATCCCCAGGTGCTAGATAAATGCAAAGTGTGGCTGTTATATATATAACCCATATGGACTATGAGAAAATAATTATCAGGGAAAGGGGTTCACTAGCATGCACCCCACCTCGCATTGACTTCTTCAAGTCCCTGGGTGGGAGCAAGAGGCTGTAATTTGCAGATCCCTCTGAAGAACTGGGTCTTTGCAAGGTAATCTCAGCATACATCATGTTTTCACCAATGAGTTTGATGGAACATAAAACAAAACTGTGGTGACAAGCAAATCCATCAATGGCACACCCAGTAGATTCCAATTACGTTAATTAGAGTAGACTTTCTAATGACTGGAATGTCAAACACTGGATCTATGCCCAATGCTAATCATTCATTCATTTTGCTGCTGGTTCTAATTCTCATTATGCCAAGGAGGTTTCATGCATTCTGACACCAAACTACGAGCGAAGTGCTTCTGCTTTAGAAATAGATATAGAAATGGAAGTACAAAAGTTTGACATACTAATTAAAAGTGCCAGGGTGCAAGAGATATTGCTAAATGTCATTCTGTCCCTATAAATGCTGGCATCAGCCAAAGCACAGAAAGGGCATAAAGCAGTATTTATAATAATTCCACAGTATAAGCCAGACAGTGACAGTAACTACCCTGTTATTCTGAGAAGTCTACTGAAGTGTCATCCAAATAATAAGGAAAAATCAAGAAGATAAACCTATTATATTAAAAGGGTGCTGAAGTAGTGGGGGGTATCTGAGTATACAGAATCCATGGAGTGATAACTGGATGAATACTAACAACCTGATATTCAGCTAAGTGCTTTAAAAATGATCTAAGGAAGAGAGTTCCAGAAAAATCCACTCCAGAAATATAGATTCCTTGCATTCAGAGGAAATATTCACTTGCAGCCAGTAGCATTAAGACTTAGAAAGTTAGCTGCAGTTTGCTGATAATTAAGCATGTTTGAGCCTATTTTTATATTAGCTTCAACCACTGATGAAGATGGATTTGTACTACAGTGCCCAGCTGTGAGCTGGAGAGGCAGAAGCACAGACACACACCCCTTCTGGTGGTGCGGCTTCCCCGGAGCGGGTGGCAGATACATGCCGGTAAAATCTCAAACCACGGCAGATACACTCTCCAGCAGCTTATCTTAGATCTCCTGAGATCAGCTTCTAAATTTGGCACCTACTTGTTCCACAGCAATGAACTAACCACTTTTTCAAGCTCAGGTACATCAGATTATGCCTTCAAATCTGTGCTCAGGATACAGAAAAACAGAGGCAATGAGCAGCTCAATGGATATGATGCGAAGGGAGAGTGTCAGCACCTCTGCCAACTTGAATTGACTGGGTATCGATTGCCAGCTTGGGTATCGATTTGGTTCTTGTATGAAACTTTAGGTATGCAAGTCTGAAGAGGCCAACCTGTTAACACCCCGTGAGAGACAGTTTTCGCTGAAGCAGTATTTAGTATATGTGATCTATATTTTGTCTACCTGGAAGGAAGCCAGAACTAGATTTTGCTCCAAATTAAAGCGATAGTCTTTGTTACTCTGCAGTTGCTCCTGTAATTAACTGGACAATTGTGTTGCTGGAGCCTGGGCACGTCACCTTCCACCCCCTCAAGTGCAAGTTAACAGCACCAGCCCGGATGGAAAGTGAAGCAGGGGCTGCTCTCAGTAAGGTGATATCCCAAGATAGTATGACTGTGGGTAATGTCTAAATATTTATTAGACACAAGACCTAACAGGATAAATTCCTGGAATCAGCTGTGTAATTTTCTTTAATAAAAAAAAAAATCTTTAAAAGGTATTTAAGATCCCTGGAGGTGCTAAAAAATAAACTTCAAGCTGTAATGGCTTTTCAAACTTATGCCTATTATGTAAATCATTATGCAGTGAATGAGAGTAACTCCATTCTGTCAAAATTTATGGATGGATTAACTGATTTGTATAAAAAAAAATCTGCCTGAACTACAAGCCATGCCTTTCTGAGGTTTGCCTATTTTTTAATATGCTGTTTGTTTAACTTTGACAATGTATCAGACATGCACAAAAATACCCTTAACCTCTTGACTTCATAATCAAAGGGACAGACGCCTAAAAAAGATCTCTCACTAGAAAATCCACATGGAAATATTTGAAGGGTATTAGAGGAATAACAAAAGTGATACACAGAGTTTATAAGGTTTTTAAATGGAAAATGTGGAGTGAAAAAATTTCTAAAAGTTTTTTTCTTCTGTCTTTCAGCCATATTTTGTTTTCTTTTTGCTTTTTAGATTTTCCTTTAAAGCATAATTTTCATACTGGAAAAATGACAGGAAAAGTAAAAGGTTAAAAAAAAGAAAACCAAAAAGTAGACCTTTTCTGTCTAATAAGAATGCAGAGTTTAAAAAAATCTTGATCTAAAATAATATATGATAGCAATGGAATATCATGAAGTGGGTAGCTATATATTTGAAATACAAAGACATCAAATTAGGAAGGCCAATATTCTGTGAGATTTCAAACTTTGGTTCAGACATATGCCTTTGGGGAAGCATCCAAATGTTCAGATATTTGCTTGGGCCCATGTGCCAACCTTTTGCGGTTCATTCACTGCCACCTTAAAGATTCTTATGTGCAACTTAGACTGGTGATCTGTAATTTACAGACCTGAAGTAAATGATGCAGCTCAGTCGTAACACAGCCCTAAGCAGACAGTCAGGAATCTTGCTATGTTAACGGGCATCCAGCTCATCCGAAGTCAGAAGAGACAACTGGTACCTTAAGTTCTTGTTTGAAAAGTCCCGTGGTGGACAGCATGCGCAGAGCCCTCCTGCCAAAGGAGAAATTCTGCCTGAGACGGTGCATGAAGAGCACGAGGTGGAGCAGCACCCTTCGAAGGAGAGCAGCACCCGTTTCCCCACGCACGCTGCTGCCGCTTTGCAGCGTTTGCGCTATTACAAGACTGTGTCCTCCTCTCTCCTTCCCGCTGCACGCCGGGAAGCTTGGAGTCTGCACAGCAAGAGCCTCTCAGCACAGCACGGAAAAGAAATGGGAAGAGGCCTGGCAGTTTCATGTTTTGCCTCTCACCTATGGTACATCCTGGTTCCTCCTTACACATGATTCTCTGAAGTTAAGTTTTGCTGGGAGTAGTAAGGGTTTGAATTGCAGGAGTCATTCTAGAGGGAAAAATGCCCTGCATAATTTATTTTATATAGCTACCAATGAGGAACATAGGTTATGCTTGTTTTTACTATCTAAATTATTAGTTCTTTTTTGCTTGTGTTCTATTGCTTTCAAACTCTGTCCATTTCTGTCTTCCTTTTTTTTTTCTATTGCACAGCCATGATTTTCTCTCCTCCAGAAAGAAACGGATTTGCCTTCTTTTAGATATCTTCACGTTTTTTTCCTCCTGTACAGCTGAACTCCTGCTGTGTGTCCAAAAGGAAAATGGAAGCCACTAAATGACATTCCGAGGGGTCAGATTTCCTGAAACTGGCTGTGAAACTTCAGGAGCTGCAGTAGCTTTTTCTCTGAATTTGAACTGGTATGAAAGCAAAATCTGATTACAACAATAGTCATTAGTTCAAATGAAGCAGGTTTCCCACTCCTCTTTAAGGGAATCCATTGATAAGTGAGGCTAGAAATCAAATTGAAGATATTCATGAAAATAGCCAGCAGACCTTGTACTATTACAAAATAGTATATTTTTACTGGATCAGTGGAGGGATGACAAAATCTATCACTTCAGAATCTTACCAGCCATTTTAAAATAATCAGTTAAGAAAATCATCATTATCATCAATCAACAACTATCAGCCATTAAGAAAAAAATTTTAGTCGGTGCCTACAGTAAAGTTAATTTGAAGGATATAACTATAACGTCATACTGCAATTCTTATGTACTCTGCATTTTCCCTAGTATTAATACACTGATATGTTATAAAAGTGCTTTATTGATGTTATAAAAATGCTTTACGCTTTCAATTTACTCTTACTCATTCTATATATATTTCATACTATTTATAAAATTGTATTAATAACAGAAATTATAATTCTAAGCAAATTTCATTCACTTGTATTTTGCAAAGCTCTAAAGGTGAAAATGTCACATAAAATTTAGTTTCAGATGTTTTGGTAAACGATAGATTAAATCAGTGATTCTTTAGGTGCTCCATTTCTTGCGTTCAATTTATACTTATAGACTTCAACACATCATATAGTGGCCTACATTTAGATTTTGAATGACCATTATGTTGGCATGAAAAGTTCATCTTTTCATCATGAAGTCTTCATTGTGTAGCAGCTAACATCTTGGTCAACACCTCAGGGCTTGGGTCGGCAGTCTTCCCAGAAAAATTCAGAAGTTGGTACACTCTGTGCTAAAAAGTCATGCTTCCTCAAAAGCTGCTTATAATAGACTCATATCAAATACATTGGATGATTTGTAATATATGAAAGGATCAGTGGGTCACATTAAATAGAAGTAGATTTAGTAAAATTCTGTAGTCTACACTGTATCATAAATTATTAAAATTAATGAACCTGATCCCCCTCTGCAGATTACTCCCTGGCTGACACCGGTGTAATTTCATTGATATTAATGATTCACTTTCAGTTTCACCATGATGTAAAACTGGAATAATAGCATGATGATTCAGGTCTAATACTGTTAAATTAGCTGCACCATTTACATTAACAGATGGCAGGCAAATAGGTCTCACTTCATACATTCAACCCAGGTGATTAGGGAGTTCTTTTTTCTGACCAGTATTATATGGCACATTAATCTATATGTTTCATATGCACCTATGTAACAGCTTTTGGATTCTGATCTTCAGAAATGTAATTTTAGTATGGTGAGAAGAACTAGAGAATGAAGGCTGGGATGGAGGTTGGGTCAGAAATGGAAGGAAAGATGCAACCTGAGCTATAGTGCAAACACCCCTGCCCACTCGGGGATATTCTCCTACACCGCTGCGTGCCTGCAGACTCAAATACCGCTAATGAACTGACCAGGCTTTCATTGGGCCATTGCAGTCCACGGGGTTGGCTTAAAGCTCTACCACTGGATGGCACGAACTTAATGGCAATTCTCCTCCAGACTGAATGGAATAAACAGATCTAGATTTAGCTCCACTTTCTGCTTTGAAATTCAGAGAGCAAAAGAGTGACACTGTCTGTGTGCATTGATAGTGTAAACTATTATATCAGCTAAGTCTAATTAATTCACTGCAATATCTTGATCCCTTCTATAAAGACAAGCCATGTGTCTGGCATTCAAAATTTAAATAAGAAAGAAATATGATGTTTATGCCTCTGTTACTTGACCAGATCATAGCTGTTCTTCATGCCTAAAAATGCATTTTATAAGCAAAAAGCCCTGTGGCTGAATATGATTGTTAATGTGAGTGCCTTTGGCACATCGCTTTGCTTTTGACAAGCTCTAGTTCTTAAAAGTTGCAATATTTTAATTGGAGAGAGTAGCTTTAGATCAATAAATTAATTCTGTTATCTAAAATTATCTCATAGTTATCCTTGTTATTTCATTAACATACAACAAAAAAAGGAATGGAGAAAAGCCTTTATATTGTAAATACTAAAAAAGCAATACAGCCTATATTAATATCTTTTTCAATAATATATTGCTTCCAAACACGGCTAGTCCTAAATCTGTTTCTCAGCATATAAATATTGAAAAAGATACTGTTCTCTGCAAAATCTGGTGCAAATATGTACACAAATACTTATAGTTTAAATCTGATGATGGGAACTGCAGCCACAGATAACTTAGGTTTATAAGCATTTTATGAGTATCAATATTAAGCACCTATTTCACAGAACAGGAAACGTTTGCACAACACATTTCCTTTTTTGTATTTCCAGGTGTATAAATACACTCCAGGCATCCAAATCTGAGGCTTACAAAGGAACATGGCTAGTTCAAAGAAAAAACTAATTTATGTTCTGTAAAGTAAGCAGCTCTAGTGCACCTAAACACTTGAAAGACTACCAAAAAGTAGTGGACTTTCACTGAAACCAAATGGAGAGCTTACATTTGAATTTAGATTATTTATGTAAGAGTTGAAGAGTTGCAGTTATGTTTCAACATTTCATGAGACTATGAAAACAGATTATACTATTCAGAGTAAATGGTTAAAACCATTTTCATTATAAAAAATCCTAGAAGTTCTGCATATGCTGAAATAAAACTTTTTCCTTTCTTCCCTGCTAACTTTTCTAGTTATTGATATTACAGTTGAGTTTTCATTATTGTTCATTATTTTAATAGGTATGTTCATTTGTATGCAACAAATACAAATATGATATTTGCTGGACATCAGAAAAGCATACTGCAGTAACATTTTCATTTTAATATGGGCATTAAATAGATTTGCTGGTATGCAGAATTTTAATTAAGTTCTGTTGCCAGTTTAGCCAGAGGAGGACACTGCAGGTACAACTCTCCCATCCTCTTTGTGCTCATTATATTCTCAAATTTGTTCCAAGCAAAAGCAAGTTAACTTTTGTTTAAAAAGAACTTTGGTACAGCTTTTGTTAGTAGCTTTAGTAGAGTCAGGAAAATTAATTCTTTTCATTTCTGGAACACCTATGCACTTTTTTTTCTTTGAATCGCATCAGGACCAGATATAACTCTAAATATCAGCAGACAGCCAGTGAAAGGCTATGGGTTTAAACTGATAGTGAAAGAACTGACACTAGAACAAATAACTATGATGACGTGATGATAGATATCATGGTATTAAATAGGCATTTGATTACATGTGGTTGAAATATGAAAGAGGATTTTTATGTGGGAAAATCATTATCCAAAAGAGAGAGAGTGGTTTATTATGTCTAGATTAGAATAGCTCTTGACCAAGAACGATGCTGCAGATATGTTGCTGCCATGGTCCCACACAAATTTATCTCTTTGCTAGTAAAGAGCCTTTGTGCTTCTATTTGAACTACCATTAGCAGTGTGCAAAAGGAATGATGACTGTGTTTTAGACTTGCTTTTCCTCATAAATTGATTAAATTTTTTTCCACTTATACATTGCAGTATCTGAATTTCTATGCATATGGAAGAACCTCACTGGATATATGCTAAATTATCATTAAAATTACTTAAAGAAAACAAGAATAATAAAACTTCCCTGATAGAAAAAGAAACCACACATTCCTGCAATTTAAGCTATGATCCTATTTCTCTTCGAAAAGAAGAAAAAAAGACTTTGCAACAGTCCCTAGGCTCTGTTAGAGCAAGGAAGGAAGCAGAGATCCCAAAGATAAGGAAATAGCAGGGGAGTGCAGGAAAAGGGTTCCCACTGCAATACCTTGTCGTCACCCTTTCATTAGAAAAAATGACATTAAGACATAATATTGCTTTTAAATTCAGCCTAACCATGACATGCTTCTCTTATGCCTTCAGAATAACTTTTAAAAATGTCTTCTCTTTTGATAAGCAATATTTCTTTAAATTCTGAACACCATGAAATATCTTCAATTAGGTACTTGCAGTTTTATCTGACTGGTCTCGTGTGATGTCATGTAACCTGAAGCACATGTTGTGTTGTGTCTCATTAAAAAAATCCCTCTTTCTCTAGAAGCATGTAGCAGCTGGTCTTGATAGCAAAACATCTGGACTCCACCCAGGAGTCAATGGATATGCCACTCTCTGAATTAGATTGTTAAGCACATTCCCTGTTCCTGTTATAGATTAGGTAGATAAATGTATAAAATATTAACTTCACAAATATGAATCAAACTATTGGAAAACCCTGAGTCTTATACTTTTCATTTGGAATGTACTCAAAAAGTCCAATGGCATCGAACAAAGAATTTTGCGCAGCTTCTTTCAAAGTAGAATGATTTTCATTAGGATTTGATCTGCTGCTGGAGATGTGTTGTTCTGTTTAAATAGATAAATCTAATTAAAAATGAACTTGGGATATTTGCAATGTCTTAACTCATTTTTCACCAATGGTGGATAGACACAAGAAGGCCTACGGTGATATCTTGGTCCATAGTTCATGGAAGTTTTGAATCCTGTTTTATCCTCAGCTTTTTTTGTATGTACTTTTTCTCAGCACACCTGTGCATTTAACCAAAAGCATTTCTTTCTTGGAGCTTCTTGATAGACTCTCCAGGACATTGTGTCATTTCATGGAGCATAAAATACATTCTTTAAGGGTGCCCATAAACCTCCTTTGGAAACCTCTATGCAAGATAGGAGCTAGTTTCATTAGCCATTTCATTTGCATTGTCTATGAGCATCTTTTCGGAGATATTCCATTGCACAGTCTGTATACTTCTATGGCATCTGAAGTAACAAATTCTGTGAGTACACAACAGGTAGATTTTTTTCTTATTATAAATCAAAATAAATCAAAATTATGCCATAATGGAGAGCTGTGCTTCTTTAGGCAGTTCCTTTCAGTAACAGCATTTTAATTAGGGTTACATATATCCCTACCCTTCTCAAGGGAGCATCTTACTAAAATAAGAATGAATAATGTGACTGCTCTCCTGAAAGCAAAAACCTTGTAAGCTGCTGCTGACATTACTATGTCATTCTGTCTTTTAGGTTCTAGCAATGATTAAAGTCCAGCCAGAGATAATACTCCAGTGTCAGTAGTAAAGTCTTTTTGCAAAAGAATTAATATTTTGGATATGATTCACTAATACTCATCCCAAAGCAATTGTGCATTGTGGAGAAGCTGGAGAGGAAGAGTTAGACTGAGGCTCAAAGACACTTTCTTTGAGCATTCTCTTTGTAACAGAAAACCACTGGCTAGTATAAATCTTTCATTATTTCCCTGTGTCTGATGAGTGAGAGTTACCTGAGTATGACGTGTTTGAAAGGGAATAGTTCATCCTTCTTTGAGATGAAGATAGAAATACAGTCAACTGCAGACCAGTTATGATATTCAAGTATTTTGGAGTCTGTTGAATAGGAAACACTGAGCCACGCTTGCGTGATGATTAGCTTCATTGAGTTCTACTAGCAAATGTGGTACTTAACTTCAATCAATGTAGAGGTTAGGAAAAGGAAGTTTACTGTATTGATGGATTTCATAAGGGATATAGGGAGCCATCTGGAAAGGGGTCACTCTTTGAACCTGCTGAAAGAGCTGGCACTGAGGATCTCAAAGAAACTAGCCACAGACTTCATCGGATTACTGTACCTGAATCAGGAGACAGCTGCATACTCTCAATCTTACCTTACTTACAGACTGCAGTGTGCAATTACTTGCAAACAACTATTGATTCTGTTAAAAATAAATAGGAATCTATTACAGGGGAGACTCTGCCATTTCTAGTGTTCAGAAATGTTTTATTGCCTTCCTGTTGAAGTAGTGATGTCTTGCTCCAGGAAAATTATAAGTGTAGGGAAAAAATATATCCTATATTTGGGGAAAGAGATCTGGGGATTGCATCACTGTTAGAGAGGTTCAAGACCAAAATTATGGGCTAATATCTGAAAATGAGAATGCCAGGCATTTGGAAATCCCAGGCATTTGAGAATCTAGGAGAAACAGGAGCGCAGTTTAAATATTTAACTGCTTAAGAGTTACATACATACACTGGTCAGTCTCAAGCTGCTGGGAGCTGTGGAAGAGTACGTCTTTGTAAAGCAAAGACAGGGAAAAGAGATCGCTATGCTAAAGCTATCATCCTTATTAATCATTCATATTATGACATTTTTCTTTAGATTGTTTCTTCATTTTGTACTGAGTACTTCATAGTCTTGTTTCTCTAGTTTACATATACTTGAAATAACCATTAATAAATCCCATGGTTAGTCGCTCTGCAGATTTTGTCTTACATTAGATGCTCACATGCACTGCATTTTTTCACTTCCTAAGCACATATTATTTTGCATCTGGTGCAATTTTCAAACGATATCCTGTTCAGGGTCAGGTTAGGTCAGGATTTAGATGAGAACTGGGTAAGGACCCACTAGACAGACAGTGATCTAGAAAGCACTCTTTTTATTATCGGTGGTTCTTTTCCTGCCACCAGCACTGCAACGCTCTCCCAGCACACTGTTGGGAGATGCAGTGTTTTCTTCTTGAAACCCTCATCTTCTCCATAAGGCATGTCCCAAGACAGGCTCTAGGCCACTCCGTTTTGGGGTTGAGCTAAGCTTTCTCGTTAACAATTACAGCATGCCAACAATCACAAAAGCTGACTCTGTCGAACCAGGAAATGCAGTCAAATGTTGCATACCCTGCTTTGCAACATGAGGGAGGGAAACGCTCGGGTACTGCTAGGAAAGGAGACCAGAGGCTCTTCTGGGTTATCCAGCACTCCTCACGGGTCAGGCATAGAATGAAGCTCCTCATCTAGAAAGGTCCTTCTTTTTTTAATCCCTTTTTTTTCAGTTTATGATTATGAAAAGAGCTGAGGAAATCTCCTTAAGCATATATGCTAGATTGAAAGTATTAAATTAATAACATGATAAACATTTGATTGAGTGCAACCTGAGGGACACTGTTCAAATATTCATAAGGTCCAATAAAATGAGAGATGGGAAGGCAAAAAGGCAGTACACATTTAAAGATAGCCTTCAAATTGTTCAGCTAAGTTCAAGAGCAATTACAACATGAAAGCAGATATTGTAGCCAAAAATGAAATTTTTATAAATCTCTGTTAAAACTTTAAATTGTATCAAGAAGCAGAGTCTGGGGATAAAGGTATTTATACACTTCCCTTGAGAAACACCACTACTTACCTAAAAAGTAAGCACACAAATAACTTTTCTCTTCTGCTTAAAGCAAACCTATTCGTATATGCTGCATGTATCCATGATTATTATGTATAATTTCAAATACAGCATTTTTGAAAGTAATAGGTTCATTGGAGCAGTGAGAACTGCAAACAAAAGGAAAGACTGAAATCAGAAACAGATGAAAATACAGATATTGCTAGATCAGCAAATGGATCTAGTGCCAGCAATTTTAGCAAATCAGAAGAGTCATCTTTGTATCTGAAAGCCTAAATGTAAATGTTTTGATGTATTTATATGCGATGCCTATGAGCACAATGCAATCTTGGATTCTTTTTGAAAATGATAAAATAGAATTTGGCACTATTAATTGATTAAGCATTTTCTAAATAAAATATATAAAATGCAATGAGACTGTGAAATCAATAGTCAGTTTATTCTTCAAAATGTGAATTTTTCATCTAAGTCATTTAGTTCTAAATTAGAATTTTGTGTTTCAAGTAGGTTGATCATTACAAGAGGATTTGACAGTTTCAAATATAATGGAAACTTTCTATGGCACAAGGCTGAGGAAAGAATTTCACTTTCTGTGCGAGTGAGTTAAATCCCTTTGTATAACCTACTTCACATGCTACAAAATTTGCTGCCATAGTTCCAGTGGAACTAAAAATATAGCACATCTTAGAGGAAAAAAACCCAAAGCTGGAGATGTGTGACATTGTGAGAAGAGACATTTTTATTCTTTAAGCATGAGCTTGCCTTTCAGTCAGAAAGCCACTCAGCACTGCTTTCCAGCGTTTCAGAAAGCCTGCAACCACTAGCAGCTAGCGCAGAAGGAAAGCCTGCAGCCTGACTATAACGTGCAGGCTTCAAAAATCAGAAGGGCATCTTAATTACTTGTAATATAAGTATTTTCTTTAAAAAACAGAATAGATGATGTGAAAAGGTGCTGCTACATTATTATTTCAGTCTCAAAATAGAAGCTTTATCTAGTCATTTCTTTAGCCCATAACACCAGGCTGAACTCTGTGTTAATCAGCTTCTTCAAAGGCTCCATTTTTAGGTAAATGAAATTCCTTGTCCATTGGCTGAGGGAGACAGGGTTTGTGTAGGACAATGCTTTGAAAGTTCCCTGCAAACCCAGGTCCTTTTAAATTCCAGATTTCTAACTTTTCTTCAGTTCTTAGGCCTGCAGCATTGTAGCTCTAATTTATGTTAATGAATGATTGGATTATGCTACGGTTGCCAGAGCATCTGATCTGCCTGCATCGCTCCTCTGTTCTGTGACAATGCCTACAGTGATTAGCTGGGCACATTTAAACACTGTTTGCACTGATGTATAACATTCTGTGCAGCTTTTAAGCAAGAAGATAGTGGCAAAAACTTTGAGTGCATAGCAGACGGAGAGCCAAGTGCGGAGCATCAGTGGCAGATTAGTCGGCACTGCTACACAGTGGAGAGAGAAAAGATTAAATGTTCTTCATTTGCTAGTTATGTTGAGACTGTTTACAAGGAGCAATAACCTTCAGGTCTCCCTTTTCAGTTTAACTCATTAATTAGTAGTCACATCTGTTTAATCTATTTGCATTTTTAGGTTCTGTATTATATTGATTTGCAGCAATTTCTTCAGCCCTGTCCCATGTTCCATTCCATAGCATTTTTCAGATTTCCATAGATCTCCCCATTCTAAGCTGGGGGGGTGAAAATCAAGATAATGAAAAAATTCTGGAATAGAAAATTTAGCTTAAGTAAACAAAAAAGTCTCACTTTGCTTTTCCTTCTATCTACCCCTATTTTTCAATTAATGTTAATTACAAACAATTTAGGGTGGATTGCATTCATTGTATTTTCACGGTGTTTTATACTGCACATTTAAATAGAAACCAACAAAAGCTGTTATCCAGTCCAGCAGTTAGCGGTTGACGTGAGATGGAAATTCAGTTTGCCTGAGAAGGGAAAAAAGTGAACCTGGATGTCCTACTTCTTCCATTGCAACCACTAATAGAGTAAACTTAAAAAAAAAAATCCTCCTCTGCTAGTATTACATGTTCTTGATAGCATTTATTTTATTTGAGATGAATTAATTAATTTGTGTTGCAATAAGCAAGAATTTAGCTGCAGCCTGTGAATGTCTCTGAAATGCAAGGCCTGGTGTTTTCCCCTGTAATCCTGTCCCACAACCTTCAATGAAATCCAAAAATTATGGAGAATTTTGCCAGAGGTGTCATTTGGACAGAGATTTCATCCCTGTTCCGTGTAACCCAAGACACCGCAGCTGAGTGCCGCTGGGAACCCCCATTCCTACGAATCTCTTTGGCAGCACTGGGACTCCAGGCCAGCAGTAGTATGAACGGGCACAAAATCTTGCAAGAATCACATTTTCCAAAGATCCCAAGTAACTTAGGAGCCCGAGTTTCATTTTCAAACGTGATTTAAGCACTACAGAGTTTTTTGATTCACGGTTAATGATCCCTGAGCCATTTAGGAGAAAATATATGAAAAAGTCTTGGCATGGCAATGCAACACATGCTTCCTCTCCAAGCCCAATATCCTCGACATTAGGAGCTCATCTAAGAGGGAAGTGTCAGGGCTGAACCTCTGTTTTACAGATTATTTACTTATTTGCGCCAAATAAAACAGTTCAGCATGAGATGTTTAGAAACACCCACTTGAGACAGACCTGGGCTCAACACCAGGGAGTGTGGGGTTTAGGAAATAGCCCTGCCCCGGCGTCTCCCATGGTAGCGCAGTAATTACATTGGCAGTTGAATCTCAGGCGTCACGAGCATAGACACACATGCACACACAGGCACACAAAGCCCATCAGTCCTATAAATCTGGCAGATTCCAGCATTTTGCAGAGTTCTCTTTCATATTTTTGGAATCTTTATTTAATATATCCTGAAGTTAAATACCTTGTTCTCTAAACATCTTTGAGAGGAAATAAATGTACTTTACAAACTGTTAAATATATTGTCTTGCAGTCTGGCTGTACTTAGAGATTTCTGGATTCTTATCTCTTTGTTTACGTAAAATAAAACACTTCTGCTGAAGTCTGTGGAAAAACACCACTTTATAGCACCTAAGAAAATGGCTGATGCTATGGATCGTGCCCTCCAAATTTTTGCATATCTTAAAACTCTCTATTTTTTCCTTCAGAGAATTCATGGCTCCATCTTCAGTAAATGAAACAAGAACTGCTTACTAATACTACAGACAATATTTGTTTGAGAAACCTAATTTAATAATGTAAATGAAATGGAAGTAGCTCTTAGCAAATATATCCCTTAAAGGCTTTAGAATGAGAACCAGCCTATAGAAACAATATTTCTCTGCAGAATGACAGTTTTAAAATGACTGCAATGATTTGTTGGATAGGCTATTAAATTGTACTGTTTGTATACAATGGTTGCTCTTAACAGCCTCACAGCTTCTATTTGCAAGCAATTACCCTTATTGTGGTATTTGCCGTGTTCCATCAACTTAGCTTACCATTACCTTTACTAGTAATATGACTAGTGAACTCTTAGTTAAAAGGCAAATGTTGAAAGGTTTCATTGTGGACCACCAAGTGCAACATAACTGAGAGTAGAAACAGATAATGCTGATGAGGTGTTTTAAGACTCTGTTGACCTTATATCTCATTATTAATAATTTTCCAGTGATGTAAATAACAGTGGTCTGTACTTCCTCTTCAATACATACTCTGTTGGCACGGTTGTTGAATATTAAGAACACCTGGCAGGCTTGGGGACAGCCTCGCCTGTGGTACGTTTCAGGCAAACAGGTTGGTTGTTGCTGGCAGTCCAAAAGGATATTCCAACTGCTTGCAAACTGCAAGTCCACCTACCTGCAGCAACAGAAACCTGAGTCCGTTTGCTTTATGGCTCATATTACTATTCTGAGCACAGGCTCACAGAGCAATGGAACAGGCTTTTTCTAGAAGGACATTATAATGTGAGTCAGCTACAGCCATGAATTTTATTAACTTTTTTTGTTAGAAACTGCATTAAATGGCAACACTAATGCACAGATGAGCTCTGCAATGTTCCTATTCCAAGGCTGAGCAGATGGCTGTTTCGATGTGTGCTTGCTTTCATGTTCTCCATTTCATGCAGTGTCCCTTATCTTAGGCAACCCACTTACATTTATGCTGCCGGAGAGCCTTTAAACTTGCTGGAAGTTTATGGAGTAAAGGGATGGTTTGGTGGAAAAGCCAGAGGGAAAACTCAGATAAGACTCTGGTTGTGCTCTCCCCTCTACTCGATTAACTCAGGAAGCTTCTTAGATTTCCAGTCCCTTTTGTGGAGATGGAGGAACTAATTTGGTAGGGAAAACCCAGCCAAACCCTATTTCAAAACCTGAAGAAACCAAGGGTCTAAAACTCTCTCTCTCCCAACATAGTATTTTGTTGCATTTTTCCTTCTCCTTTTTTTTTTCTTAGCCCTGTACAAAGACCTACATTTATATCTAACTGTAAACTCATTTTTGGAAGGAATAAACAATTCAAACAGTAGAGAACAATAAGAACTACAGGTGCACAGCTCCTTTGAAAAATAAGTCACTGATGTTACAAGAGAGGTATTCAACTGAACCACTGAACCTTCAGAGGCCACTGCTCTGTTCCCATTGCAGCTGGTATTTTCCTTCTCATTTGCATTCAAATGCGGCCAGATCCAGATACTCACTCTTCTTCCCTTGACAGGCTTCTACTGCAGGTGGTGCAAAATGCCCAGCTTTTTTTTTTCTTTCTTTCTTTTTTGGATCAGTCTCCCACCAGCACTCTGACATGTTCCTGTCCTCAGTGATACAAGGAATTATGGAGCTTTCCTGTCTTCCATGTGCCCCAGTCCACTCCCCGCTACCCGACCATTTTACAGAGGGAATCCTCTGGACGAGGAGTGGTCAGTTTGTCTTATTACCTGAGCACTGACTGGTTGCTGTGACATGGAGGGATCTGGTGCAACTCGTAAATGCTGCCAGCTTGTCAGTGCAAACAGAGGCTCTGACAAGCGCTAGGGGATGAGAGTGCTATGCAGCTCCCCACAGTCTGGCTTTAGTCAAAATGGGGAATCTGCACAGGCTGCAGATTACTGGCAGTTTCTGGTTAAACTGTCTCCTGTTAGTATTTGACAGTAGCTGCAATCAAGGAACTTCAGCCATGAGGAAATGAGATGCAAAAACTAGCATTAAAGTGAGTTAGTTAAAAAGTATGCATAAATGGCAGACACTAATGCGTTGCCTTCTACCTATGGTCATGATGCTTCTAAATATCATAGTTTATTTCCTTGTTATTCCTTAATTTTTGAGATATTCTCCTAGTTTAAGAAGCAGCACCAGAATGTGATTATTATGAGATTCAACAGCCAATAAAGAGCTAATAAAGGGATCAGTTACTGCTTCTGGCTCCTGTTATGTTTCAGTTTAACTCTAAAGGGATCCTAAAAAGTTATACATCTTGCATTGGAAGGCCAGCACTGAAGAGATGCGCAGTTCCCACCAGCTTTCTTGTGCCATTAAGACTTTATATATGAGAAGAAAATATTCAGAGATTCAGAAATGAATGTGGAGCAAATCAGCAGTAAATAATGCCTAACTCCACTTTGCTTGAAACACCTCTTCGTCTTGAACTCCAGTCAACTGTCAGGGTTGATTGGCATTTGGCTTTTATTTTTCTTAAAGTATCAAACTCCTAATTTCTCTTTATCCCTCTTGACATTCATGATCCTCTCAGTCACACCTATCATCTCCCCTTTGCTTCACTTCCTGCCATTTTATACAAATAATAAAGAAAAAGATTCACAACCCCTTGTGGAGGCTTGGGGAGATTAAACAACTTGCCCAAGTTATGAGGAGAAACAGACAGAAAAGCTGAGTCATGAGCCTAGGTCTTGTGTCATAATCTCCATTTCATTTGCTCTTCCTGATGAATATGTGTATCGGATGTCATCAGTATGCATAAATACATTATTTTATTTTAACTTTGAAATATTAATTCACTGTTTTAGCATGACAAGTTTTCAAATGATCTTTTTCCAACTGAACATCATGGATGTGAACATTAGTTGCACAGTAAGAACAGACTGAAAAGGCTAAAGGCAGTGCCAGGGAATCAAAACTAACACCCATTATGATCCATATTCCTTTCTATAGAAACAGGAGAGTCTTTTATATGAGCTAAACTCCTCAAGGTCTTGTTCAGACATGAAACCCAATCAGCCAAAAGTAGCAGGTGGAGTAATGCCATGTATTTCCAAAACTCCCTACAGCTGGTTGCCTACCCTTCATATCACGTATACCAAGCTTTCACAGCCTAATTTAGCCTCTTTTTCATTTTAATATTTTTAAATCCAGCTAGAAAAATTGTATCATCTATGCACAGCGGGGTGTCCCATTATACGTGAAATAAGCTTTACTGGTATTACAGAAATGACAAGTTCATTCTTGACGCTATGTACAAGGCATAATTCAGTTCCATAAAGCTTATTGCATGCAGACAACCCAATAGCATATGTGAGCCTTATGTTATTCTGCCCTTTCTCAACATTTACAAACTGATACATATCTCTTCAAGAGGATAAATGTTTTCCTAAGTCAAAAAATGTCAGCTTTAGCTTGGACTGTATTAGCTCTGTTGAGTTCTTCAAATACACACCAGGTTAATGAAGACTAAACCATAGTGGGCTACATTTTTTGATAAATATTGAAGTGCTCTTTGATCCTGATAACCCACAAACATTCAGCATGAGTAAGTTTTCATGGTCAGCATGCAATGATTTTGATATTTGACTTAATCTGTAGCCCAGTGTGGTTTATTTTCCTTATCTGGATGGTATGCTTAGAACAAGAAAAGACAGAGAAATTAAAAGCAGCACAGTAGTACTCAAAAGCCTTTTTTCTTTCTTCTTGTTTTGCTAGAATTCTGAGTCAACTTGACCCATGGCTTAAAGACATCTCATACACGAGTCTTTGCAAACAACGATGCACCGAGATGCCCCTCCTTGTGGCACACAAACCATCCCCACTTTTGCACAGGAGACTACAGTTCTGCTTTCCATTCACTCAATAGCTTTGTATCAGACTGGGAATTAATAATAACAATATTTTCTACTTGTATCAATGCTTATATAGCACCTTTTTATCCCAGGCTCTCCAAGCACTTTACAAACATTAATTAATTAAGTCTCACAACAGCCCTGTGAGGCAAGGAGCTATTAGGTGAAATAATTCCTTTCAGTTTCTTGCCTTTGCCGTAGGGAAAAGAACTGGCATGAAAAGCTTAGTTTGTGCCAAAAAAATATAGCCCAGAAATAGTGCTGGCAGGGCTGTGTGTCTCATCACTGCAGGAAGCAAGTGCTCAAAATCCTTATGCATTAGCAGAACAAGGAGCAGTACCACAACCCATGAGCTGAGGGAGGGTAGGGAGCCAGTAGCCCTCACGACCTGAGCATGGTATCGTTGTAGGCATAAAGGTCATTTTTTTAATCATAAGAAAGAAAAAGTGAGAGCTTGCCTGCTACGCTTTCCAATGCCCTCGTGGATCCTTAGTAGCAATGCACGACTCCACAAATGGCAGCTAAGGCCAACTGGTACCTAACTGAAAAGGATGAAAGTAGCCACATCTCTAGGCATGAAGAATTACTAACACAAGACGAAGTTGTTTCCTGGATCTGATAAAATTTGCAGTAACCAGGTTGTTATACAGACAATCCAAACATGAAAGAACACAAAGATAAAGCATGACGGATGAACATGTGACAAAGCATTGTTTAAAAAATGAACACTAATGTTTCAGGCAGGGAGTTCAGACGCTGAAGCACAAAATCTCAAAAATAATGCAGTAAATTGTGATGTTTCATTTCTGGGTACATTTTTGTGTTTTGGTACTTTTTTGCCTTTTTGAAGGGGTAGACAGAAGAAATAGACTTAAAGCTTACCAAAAAAAACAAAAAAAACAAAAAAACCCCACAGACTTATAGCTTGCAAAAAAAAAAAAAAAATTAGACTTATAGCTTGTAAAAGAAAATAATGCCATCTGAATTCAACGTTTAGCCAAGCACTGTTTATCAGGGTTTCATTCTGTGCACTAAGAACATAAATGGTTTCTTTTTTCCCGGGGCCAGATTTGGATCACTAACTTGAGTTGGGCCTGAGGGAGAAGCACAGCATGTATGATGAGCTGATTAATTACCAGAAATCAAGTGCCTTGCAGTCAGGAGCAACGTGCTTGAAAGAAAGCACTAGTACCATAAAAGTGGTGCATATCTACATGCATGCATGGCCAGGCAAGAACACCATGGGGATTAGGTTTCACTGTAGCCTGAAACAAAGGATTTAGGAATGATTGTTTACCCTTGACAGTGTGACCTGTGCCAGTCTTTATTAACAAGGGCTTTCAGTATGTGACATTTAAAGTAACAGAACCCTCTTAAATAAACCTCAGGATTTTACGTTCTTAAAACATCACTAGGATTTCAGCTGCTTTTCAGAAACCGTGGCAGTGATTCATAATTAAAGGTTAGGATATGTCTTATTTCAAGCCTTGTGTGCATAAATATAATCCTTTTGAGTCTGTCTCTTAGGAAGAGCTCATTTAAAGTGGAGTACAAATCTACCAGGAAGCCATAAATGAAGGTAGAATCATACTAAATATTAGGAACATTATATTGGCAAGCTTGGAAAGTTGTTGAAAAATAACAGGTTAACAGGAGATGGGTCAGATCAGTTTAGTAGATTTTCCCTACCTCTCAAAGTCATGTGTATATATATGCAGATGCCTATTAGCAGATTTTGTTTTCTATACAGAATTATTTCTCAGTCATAAAACTCAGGGATATCACAAACTCATCTGAGACTTCTAATACATCATTTCATGCAGTCCTCCAGTACAGACAGTCATCTTGTCTGGGTGAATGTTTTAATGGACGATTTAATACAAAACATTATTGGACTGTTTTAAAGTGTTCTGTTTACAGTTGTCTATTCTGGTATTTAATTGTTCCTTCCACCTCTTGCTTGCTAGACAATAAATAGTACATTGTCATCTCACTAAGAGTATTTCTGCTGTTTGAACACATTTTTCTGTACCTATGAACTACCCTTTGAACCAGTAAATGTTTCAAAATAATATGGGTGCTGTAGGTAAGGCTATGGCAAGAATATGACAGGCTGAATGGGAAACAGCAAAAGACCAAGCCAGATAATGGTTTCCTAGTTACACAAGGTAGATATACATCCCTGAAAGAAATATTTGCCCAGTTGGTGACTGACATCATATGTCACTGTTTTTACCGGATTCATTTAAAAATAAGCTAACTTTTCTTCTTATTTGCTCTTTTTTTCTTTCCCATGTTTTTTTGTACTGGGAGAAATAACACTTAAGAAAGGGCATTTTGTCCAAACCTTCACATTTCTCTCGGCTGTATTATCTAAAGATAACAAGCAATGTGAGACAGCTGTCACAGCTCCCCATCTCTCTTTCTAACTTTTTATGCAATAAACACAGATGAAATTTACAGGCTTTTCTGTCCTGACGACATATTTTAAATGGTTGTTTCTGAAAAAAAGTAATACCATGCTGCAGCCAGGCCACAGCTGAGGACATTGCTCATCATCTCAGTATCGCATGCATGTGTTTTGCTTTCGGCCGCAATGACCAACATGCTTCTTGACCTGAGATGAGAATCAGCACTTTCTTTGAACTTCTTTTCCCATCTGGGAATAAAGAAGTGTCCAGCGGAATTAATGTGGCAACCTTGTCCACTAAGCCCATGCAGAAAGAAATCAGAGAGCAGAGAGATCCTTTGGATCCCATGGTCATGGCTCCCTGACTTCAGGGACACTGGAAAAGTTGAGGAAATCTTGGCTTTCATTGACACAAATCAGGTAAAATTTTCCTGGAAAAACACCTTGTTATACTTCACTAGTACACGTGTCACTAGCTATGTCTTGTTCAAAGGAAAGCAGTCCTGTATGGCATGGTATGGCAAAAGCTAAAAAAATTCTAACAGCTAACACCCCTGATCCTGGAGCAGTCATGGACACCCTCTGAAGTCCTGGACAGGCTGAATTCAACTTTTCTCAGCTACACAGTCTATGGCTGCAAGCAGGGTAGCTCTGTAGTACCAGCAACAGCACAGTGATAGTAATACTGACATTAACTCCGGTAAATCATTTGCCCATTCTGCCTTAGCTTCCACTTAAATCAGTGTAAGGATAATACTACTGCAATGCCACTTAGCAAAGCTGTGACATAACCAGAGGGAAGGTCTTGAAAAAACATTGAACAACATACAAGCAGAGAGAAAGAGAGAGATCCGCGCCGCCCCCAGTACATAGTGTTGGGGTACAGAGCTCAACATTTTCAGAGTAGAAGAGATCTCTTATCTAAAGACATACTTTTCTTCCCAGCCCCTTTTCTTTGCAGCTGTGAGGGCTTGATGAGCTCCAGATAAAAAGAGAGGTATTTGTGAGCCGTCGGGGCTCGCGCTCCCCGGCTGAAGCAACGTCCAAAGCCCTTCTTAATGGCTCGATGCAGGTATGCTGGAGACCCTTCCTTCTGCTGCAGCAGCTGTGCGATGCCGGCTCCGAGCCCCTTGCAAAACCGGGCCACAGTTGCAAGGGCGGCTATGCCGGGGAGAAGACCTGAACCCAGCACAGAGACAGGAAGGTGCATTCAGCTCTGCGTCGTGATGTCGTGCAAAGCCAACGTCCGCCGCGACACCAGGCAGCTGGGGCGGCTGAGACAGAGACACGCAGCAGCTCTCACCGGGGTGGGGAGGGACCAACAGCGTCCTGCGATTATCCCTTCTGAAGCAATTTTTTTTTAATTTAAAGAAACTGAGTTGTTTACGGTTCTGAACAAGAGTATGAAATCCTCATAATACATACCTCGTTCTTTTTTCCACTTGTTATTTAAATTTCAGTAACTAGAACTCCTAAATACCCATCTCAGCTGTCTGGTCTGGATTTTTTTTTTCCTTAGTACCTAAGCAGCTGTAGTGATGGTGCTTCTCCATGGGAGTTTGATGATGGAGTGAGTCTTTGACTCATACCATTAATTACAGTAAATGTGGGGATTGCTTACAGCTCAGACATCGCCTCCCAGCCCCCACCCTCTTCTGGCTCCCACCACCATCGCTACCACTTATATTTTTTGGCAAGCAGCCCATTTCATGAAGCACTGCCTAAGTCCACGTGTGAAACTGTGGCACTCATCTTGAATCTCTTGCACTGTTATTGCTGCCACTTGTCTCCTGATGGGAGTCTGTGACATCAACAAAGTCAAACAATACTTGCTATTCTTTTTCATATTTCTTTGTTATTTAAAAGTGGAAACACTTACTTTAAAGCAAAAAGTGATTTTAACCTTTATTATTCTGCTTATTGTTATAGCATTAACATGCTGAATCTGGCTCGTAGCTCATTTACTCCCACAGGCTTTGTCTGGCAGTGGCAAGTATCTGTTATTTTAGAGAAAGAATAAAGAAGGGATTTTTCAGGATGCCTAACACCAAAAGAAGGGTTTTTCTTCTGCTGTCTCCCCTCCAATGAAATGAGTTTGCAATGCAACTTATATCTGATTTACACCTCAGTGTTATCACTCTGGATACTCTCACTGTCCATGTGATTTTTTTTATTTGTTTTTAATCCTGCTAAAACCAACACTGCCTTTTGGCAATGAGTTCCACAGTATAATTCTTCTTCGTTGCAGAGACAAATATTTCCATTCTTCAGCTTTAAATTTCATCTTTTAACTGAATATCCCTTTGTCTGTGTAATATGAGAAAGCTGGAGCCGACTATTCCACTCTGTACTCTCGCTGCCATATATGATTTTATAAAGCTTTATCTGGCCTCTTTGTATTTATCTTTTCTCTAAAATAAACAGTCCTATTCTTTTTACTCTCTTCAGAGAAGATTTTTTTTCAAGCCTTCAGTTATCCTCGGAGATCATTGCCAACTGCTTTCTATTTCTTTTTTCCCCCAGCTTTTTCAGTAGAGGTGACCAAAAGTTTTTAGCATTGAGCTTGTCAGTGGTTTATATAATGACATGAAATATTTGCCATTTTATTTTCTACAGTTTATAGATGGCACTCCTTAAGGAGCAGCAGGATTAACCAGCATTGCAAAGAGCTTGATTCCATACACGAAACCCCTCGCAGTCTCTTTTTAATTTACTTTGTTACGGTAACAAACCTGCACTCTTCCTCACATCTGTTACATTTTGACTTTAAATATATGTTTATATGATAACACTGATTGCCTGTAGCTCTTTCTGGAACCTGCTAATTTTAGATAAGTCAAAAGCCTACTTTGTATTGATACAAAAATGGAATTGCATTTAGAGTATTAATTTCTACAGATACAACCTGTCGGTGCTGTTTAGCTATACGGGGCTATAAGATTAAGGCAGACAGATCGACATTTCACAATTCAGCTGAGAGGTGTATTTCCGTAGTTGCCTTCGTGCGCGCCTTGCCTTTTGGCTGCCTGCTCTGCCGCCCATCTGCCGCAGTGGCTGGCTGCCCGCTCGCACGCTGGCGAAGCCCCGGCTCTGCCGCGGGCCGCCGGCGGCCCCCGACGCCGAGCGGGCGCCAGCCCCTCTGCAGCAGGGCCTCGCTCGCGTCCCGGCTGCAGGCGCCGCTTCGCCTGCCTCTCTCAACGCTGCTGCACCTGCCCAGCAGTTCCGTGCCAAAAGCACAAAGTGGAAGAGCTTGAAAAAACGAGGAGCGACGCGCAGCTCATCACACAGTTCTCAGCTCCCGGGGAGCAGCCGCTAGCGGAGGGGGACCGGCCCCGCCAGCAGCCGCGCGGGCTGCAGCAGCAGAGCGCCTGCGCCCCGCAAACTGCCCGCGATGTGCAAGCCCACCGGCACAAGGCGGGCAAAATGCCTCCGAGGCGGAGTCCAGGCCACGTAAACCTGGCTCACGTGTGTTCGCCTGCAGCCCTGCGCTCTGCTGTACTGGCCCAGGCAGGCCGGGTCTGCAAAACCTTAAAGACTTACCCAGGTATTGCCTGTCTCTGATGTTAACACATGATGATGGTGTGTGTATATATGGTTAGACATGCTCTGATGTATGTTTTGGGGAGGAAGAAGTGAAAATGGAATTCCTTGCAAAAAGAAATAATGATTTTAATTTCCACCAAGATAACGGACAAGGAGAAAAAGAAGAAAAATGCACATACACTCACATGCATACACACACACCCACATACATATATATGTGTGTATGTACACATGCATCCATACATTCACATACGCACATGCTCATATTCACATACTCCTCGCTGATTCTGTCACCTCAGGGTTTGCTTATACCAAAAGAAAGAAAAATTGTTGAGACAGAAATCTGATTTTCAGATGAATTGTTCTCCCTTATGTTTTGCAGGATATTTCTAAATGAAGTTCTGCATGTTATCTGTTACAGCTAGTTAGTCAGATATGTTATTCCAGGCTGTCATCTTACCAAAAAAATAAATTCATCGACAAAATATATTTTCGTTACTATTGTTATAGAATCAGAGAAGCCTAATCAATATGAAACACCTTTTTATATTGCGCACTATTTGCATTATTACTTCAGTTCCCCTGCATTTGCGTCATTGAAAAACTGGTATGGACTGCCCACTGGTTTTCTTTTTAATAATTTGCTGCCTAACTGTGCTCAGTTTCATACTTCTCCAGACATGTCATTAACACTAAGGCCCTCAGCTTTGGGAAACCCTGAGATTTTCAAGTTCTCAGTGAAAATAAATTGCCTTTTTCAAGAAATAGGTCTGCAGTTTTTCTGCCATCTTCAACAAAGATCAAAAGGCTAATGAAAAATGTTTCACAGAAATTTCTGAACATTTTTCTGTATTCTTTCACTATGTTTATCGTTCGTTTTCATGAGACCAAACTTTGATCTAGCAATGGTGGGTATGTGCCCCTTGAGATTACTTGGCCAAATATATTTCTCTTTTCTAGCATTCCCTTTTGCTCATGTAACGAGTAATTTTGAACTCCACACCACCATGGCTGGACACAGTTTAGATAGCAGAGACTAATTCCAAATTAGGTCAAACTTGCATTAAAAAATGTGATTTATTCAAAGTAAAATATTTGCTACTCCCTGGGAACAGACTGTAAAGTCCTGAGAGAGAAGTTATTCATCCAAGCAATCCTATTTATTTCAGTGGAACTATTTGTTTAAGAAAGTTCTAAACAGAGAAATCAGTCTACAGCATGGCCCATGGTGATTATAGCCATTTTATGATATTATCACTTTTTCAGGTATCATGAGAGGGAGCGATGGAGATTTTAGGACACCAGTGGTGTTCCTCCTCATTGCTGTAAAGTGTGATGTTACCTCTGAAAGCAAAACAGTCTCCAGAGCCATCTTGTGAACATCCTCTTTTCTTAAGGGACGAGACAGGTACAAACTCCTGGAGTTGCCAGCTGTCGCGATGCGCTCGGCTCCCAGAACACGCCGCTTGCAAATGAAGCTGTCCGCTGGCCTTTTCCAAATGTAACAACTTTGCAGCACAGGGATTAAGTGGAATCAATAAGTGTTTGTCTGGGAGACAAAATGCACGTGCACAAACACGTTCGCGTGTGGGAAAGTCGTTTCGCCATTAGGAGGAGAAGTGGCAGAACCAGTTCAAGTTTTCCAGGGACAGTCCACTTGCCTGGTTAAGGCTGAGAGGATTTGCCCTTCCTGGGAGAACTTATTGATAAAGTTGTAACTAACTTACTCTGATGATTAGCAAAAATTGTTTTTAAAGAGCAAGCGTATCTCAAGGCCTTCACTTTCCCTCCCTGCCTTTCTCTCTCTAACTGCATTACGCCTGACCGTCACGTGTGCTCCTCAGCAGAGACGTTTTCCTTGCCAAAAAAGACTTTCGAGACATTTTCCAAGGGAAAAAGAAAAGCATGCTCTATTATGAGATAAGGAAACAAAAAGATTTTCTTCTCTAGATAAGGAAATATATTTCACAAAAGGACAAATCTCGTTTGCTCTCGAGGCATGTGTACATGAGCCTTTAAATATACAAATACATATTTATATGTATGTATGTATGTATGTATGTATATAAGCTTAGCATGAACTGTTACCATGGTAATGTTTTCTTCTCTAAACATGTATTAGTAAAGGAGACCTATAGTAAGGTTCCTTACATGATATGTTTAAAGTGTCTTACAGACATTAACCAATCTTCAAAACACTTTGGAAACTGAGGCTGAAGTTTCAAGCCCGTGTCAGAGCCTGGATTAAGTCTGAAGAGTTAATGAGAACCTTTAGACCAGAGGAATTAAGGAAATGCTTTAGTGTCTTTTCTCTGTAGGAATGGATTTAATTGAAGTAAAGCCTGGGTGGAGATATCTGTCCACCCTCTGGGAAGCTTGAGGACCTCTTCCCTTGTTTACCCTTCTATCCACTCGAAAAGACTTACTGGTCTGGGAAGTATTTTAAAACAGGTAAAAATCAAAAACAGGTTGAAACTGCCGCATTGATTAAAACTGTACTTCTACATTCAAAAAATAGTCAGAGTAGAATTAAAATATACACCTGTCTCAGCAGTGCTCATTTACTAACCACATTTCTTTCAGCAATTTCACTGCTGCCCTGAATAATTGTTCCTTATGCGCAGTTAAGCATGTCACCGCGTGTTGTTTCTCCTCTTGATCTTGCCACAAGTTGCCTCATCACACACAGTGATTTTTGTTACTGTTTTTTGTCTAGATTGAAAAGATTTGAATTCTTTCTTCAATAGCATATTGACCACTTGAGCCCAGTACATACCAGTCAGGTCTCCGTGATGTGTTGCAAGCACTTTTGCATTTTACAGAGAAGTCTCCACTGACTGTGATAAGCCCACCTAACTCGAGAGGCATCTGCTTATACGACTATGAAATCTATTAATTGTTTATTACTGTTTGAAAGGAAAATAGTCTCTGAAATCTCCATACACAAGGAATGAGCCTCTTTTTATGCTGGGCGCTGTACAAAGGCTCTCTGAGAGGAAGATGCTGGCACGCAGGCAGAGGAGCAGCCCCGGGTAACGGGGGCCGGATGGGGGCGAGAGGCTCGGCGGGGCACGTGGCTGCCGCAGGCAGAGGGACCCTGTGGCAAAAGCAGCAATGAGACTCTGTTCCCTTGGCTCTCAGTCTAACGACTGGCCATGCGATTCTCCTCTCACACGCTTTTTGTTACCTTGCCCTCCCTACCTTTGCTTTCCATGCTAGCTCTTTTACCTAAGGAGTCAGAATTTCCTTTAATGTGCATGAAAACAGTTTAATTTCAATTGCCAAAATGCAACACAATTCTAAAAATGAATTCCTGTGTTCCCCAACTAACATTCACCTCCCAAGTGCCTTATAATTACATTGACAGTGAATCCTGGGAAAAGATGAGATTTAATGATATGAAGGGTGTGGGGGAATAAGCATCAATTTGCTAAATACTGCATTTTCTCTCTGGATTTTAACCTTAGGAGAGTACAACACATGTGAAATGTGATTGCAAAGAGAAAAGTGAACAGAGAAGCCTACTTGGTTAGGGTATAATATCATAGCTGTATTTAAAATTCCTGAAGCACTCCAGAGTTCTGGCTGCAGGATGTTTTCCCCAAAGTACCTAATGTAAACATAAGCCTGTTTATATTTCAGTAGGTGTGAATAAACTCAGCCAATTCTCAGTGCCAAGAAAATGAAGCACTTTTTTTTCCCATCACAACAATTGATGTAAGTAATCAACTTGCTGTGTGTTGCGAATGAGGCCTTCATTCTGCCGTCTCCAATAAACAATATTAATGCGTAAGTGTTTGAGAAGCTTGGAGCAGATAATTTACTGCAGAGAAAATTTTCATTTCTATGCGTGTCTGTGGAAAAAAAAAAAAAAAGCCCACATTTCACATGACCGACTCCCTAATGTTGTGAAGACATGTGACAGCTTTTAATAGTTAATTCTTAATCCTGCCCATGCGATATGGGAGAGCCAGCGTGCCGGCGGTGGCAGGGAGCGTTGGGGCAGGGCAGTGGCAGCTCATAGCAAAGAAAATAGTTTCGGTCGCCTGCGGGGCCCGTGGCCTTTTCCTCCTCTGGGGACACTGCAGAGGCAGGCAAGCCACGAAAACGCGCTGCCGCTTTCAATGGCGCTGATGGAAGGAGCTGCCACGCGGGGACACGGGGTGAAGGCAGGAAAACCTTGTGTGCGTGGAGGCAAGCGAATCAGGTGAAGCAGACTTCCCTGGGTCTGCAACCTCTTTTTTTTTTAAATGAGATGTTTCTGGGGAACTGAAACACTTAATCTGTAGCCAAGAGCGCAGAAGGGAGGTGTTTTTGTATTTTGTAAAAATAGTGAAGCCATAGATCCGCAGCCAAATTTTGAAGAGGATTCTAAATGCTGTTTGGGGGAAAAGATTATGGAAAGAATTACCAGTAGCTGTTGTCACCTCCCAAAGCACCACTGCTGAAAGAGGGTACTGAATAGCTTTTCTAATCTTTTCTCTCATCCCTTTCTTTTGGATGAAGTCAAGCAGAATATAGTTAAAGGCTTTATTTCCATTGAAATCTTCTGTGTTAAATTAGACCTTCTGAATCCAACCTTTCCCAGCAGACACTTTTTTTCTTTTTTTTACAGTAAGTAATCAGTGTTTAATTACTTGACTTTTACATGGTACAACCTTTGAGACCTTCCTGGCTTGCTGAGTATTCAAAGTGTACTGTTCAGAGTGTTTGACAGCTCCGAGTGCCTTGTTAACACTTACAGTACAAGGATGGAAAGGGAAAAGGTTCCAGGAGCTTCAACTTAAATAGATTTATTATACGTCTTGAAACCAGGGACTGTACCGAAATCGAACATGAGCCGACAAAGGCCTTTCCCGATTTTAGCTGTGATCCAGCTGCGTATGCACACATATTCATGCACACCCGCTCTGAGCGTACGTCAGGACCGTGCACGACTTTCTCTCTCCAGCTTTGTGCAAACAGAGGGCTGGTTTCAACCTGTGTCCGCTCACACCCACTTCCACCCTCAAATCTGCCCATGAGGTTTTGAGTTCAAGCAAACTTAAAATTGCAAAGTAAAACACCATCAAAAAACCAATGGTTTTTTTCTGGCTGGGTGTCAAAAGTGAGAGAAACTGCACATTTTGCATGCTTTCAGAGTATGGCTTCATGGGAACATTTCAAAAGCATTAATCTTCCTTTCAGGAGACTTCAGGTCTCACGTTTTACATTCGCTAACATACATAAATCACAAATCTGGGACACCAATACTGATCTCAGTTATATTTGACACAATTCTCTTGTCATCAGCTGGGTTAAACACGTTTTACACTAAGTCCTGGTCCTATGAACTGTTTAGCAATACAGCTTTAAAATTAAGCATATGAAAATATGCCTGCAAGACTGGAGCCTTACTTTCAGGCTATGAGACTTCAGTTTTCAGCAAGGAGGGAAAATTGTTGTTTTATGTGACCATTTTACTGATGCTATTTGCAGTTCTCTTCTATTCTTAGTTTCTTCATATACTTCTCCCTGTGCTTAGTCTCTGAGAATTTTAAGTAACGTCATACTAAACTGCTGCTGAAGCGTGAACCGTTGCATTGTTTGACTAATTAAGACTAAAAAGTTTCTCTTGAACAAAATGTCATATCCCTCAATTAAACCTAATGAGGAAAAACATAATTCTTACAGGCCTCTTGTAAATTAAATACCTCCTTTTGAAAATCTGTAAGTGTTAATTATTTGATAAAAATATGAGCTAAAATCCTATTGAAATCCATATATTAATAAAAGATGGCTGTCTAAGGAAAACTGTAATTATTTAGTAACTGTAAAAAAAAAGGAAAGGTTGTTTCACATCAAGTAATCTAACATTTTCTAATACTTTTCTGTGTTTCCTTACATATTAGGAGAGACTATCTTAGCACTTTTCTTAACCACAGAAAGAAATTAAATTATTGTGTTCCTGCTGCTCCCCAAAAGATGATTTACAAAACAATACTGAGCATGCTATGGATATTGTAAACATGTGGAAGAACCTTAAAAGCAAGCTTTGGAAATACACGAGTGAGCAAATTCATATCCGAAAATTTATTGAAATTAACCAAAGACAAATTGGCTTAGATGTGACAGACTTAACTCCTATTTTACTGACATTGGTGGGAACAACAATGGACTGAACAGAAGTACTAAATCAATGTGAATTTTCATTTCAAAACTGAATTTAACACTAACTGTCTTCTCTTTACCCTAAACTGTTTGAGTTCATAGTGGTTGTGTGAAAATATAGCAATAATAATAATAATAATATCTTGAACTTATACAATGGCACTTTTTTAACTGCATGTGCACACAACATCTCTGAAATACAGTCTCTAAGCTGGAGGCCTGAATGTCAGAATACAGCGTCCATGAACCATGTTCAACTCATACTGTTATATAACAGTTTCTGGGACTGGTCAAAGTTCCCTGTCTCAAAATAATTCCTCTGGAATAAACTGGAGAAAATTTTCAAGAATTTCTTCATCCACTGAAGAAATTACCTACTTCTCCTCCCCCTTCCCACCCAGAAGCAGCATCTTCCAGGTTACTTTGCTGTCTGCTCATGATGGATAAGAGCAGGAGCAATTCAGCTACTCAAATAAGTCTGATTTGTAGTCTGAAAGTAGAAGTCATTAGCAAAATGCTATTTGGCTAGTGGCAGTTTAAACAGTGATATATGATTTTCATTCATTTAAAGTCATTTCTGCACAATTCTTAGCTCTCATTGAAGTGAATCTAGAAAATCTTCTCTGTGAAATGGAAAGATTTGTGCATTTTAAATGGGAGATTATAAAACATTGTTTTTGCAGATGTCTGATCTCTTGTTAGTTAACACATTTTTCATTTACTTTCTCTTCTCTGACTTCTGGTGCACTTCAGACACACAACTGAAAAAGACTAATGTAGTTTCTCAGTTTAGTCTGGTTTGGATCTTAAAAAAACTTTTAGAAGTAAACAACTGACCTGATTACATATACAGTGAAGGCATTAAAATGCAATATGGTCTGCAAAATGCAGTAGAGTCTGCAAAATAATACAGATTTCAAATCAAAAACCTGCAAAACGCACTTGTAAAATTTGCTTTACTACAGGCAGACACAGTCAGGTTAGTAATAGCAGTGTGGTTTTAAAAACTAAAGGCAGCTATGTTTCAATTTAGAGTCTGGAGAAAAAGAGAATGTCAGAGGGAAACCCCTGAAAAATTTACCAGCCCATGAGAAGCTTTTTTTTTTTTGAAGGGAAATTAGTTATAATACCCTCGATGCTCTAGCAAAATGCTTACTAAATAGGAATGAATACTGTACATTAAAAACAAATCTAACAAACAATCAGCATATCTTTTACAGCCACCCTTTCATAGTCTCCCTGAGAGATTTACAGTCTCTATAGCTGTAAATGGTGTGACTGAGCGATCTCTCCGTGCAAAGTGCCACGGTACTGTGGCTTCCCAGCAGGCAGTCCAGTCAGATGATGCAGAGGAGGCGCAAGGAGACAGATCCCATTTGAATGCATGAAAAAAACATGATGCAGTAATTTCATAGCTGTTGTAGAGTATATTCTAGAGGCCTGATCCTCATTTTTTGCATGCTTCGAGCTTCCATTCAGACATAATACTGGATTTGTGCAGAACTGCACTCTGCCACTTGTCTGAATTTACCAGCATTTAATTTACGCCGGCTCTGAAAGCACAGCAGGGCGACACAGAAGTCACAAGAGGAGGCACACGTGGCTGATGACCGTGCTTCTGTCGTTTCTGTATCAGCTGGCTCTGTAAAGTTTTGCACTCTGGCCTTTGGGAAAGGCAGAGCTAGCAGAAGAAGCACTCCTCAAACTTCTTACAGCAGATTCCCCATCTGTAAATTGGGACTAATAGCACTTCACTGTTCTGAGCAGTCCTTGATGCAGAGTTCAGACCTCTCTAATAGTTTCCACTTTGAGCCTCAAGAGGTTTCTCCTGTGTCCAACAACTTGCTTCTGCAGAAGTTGCTGACCAGCTTGATAAGGAGCTGGATTAAGCTATTTGTTATCTGCCTGTATTGTACCCTAGATACTTATCCATCTAAGGTACTTATATCAGCACCTTTACACCTAAGCACTTCCCCGTCTATAATGGAAAGTATTTTCTTTAGCATAGTCCTGGAAATAGTATTCTTTTCAATTTATAGTTGGGGAGCTGAAGCAGAGAGAGTAAATGACTTTCCTGTAGTTTTAACAAGAATTCTGTCGCAGAGGAAAGAGCTGCCCCAGCTTTCCTGTGTACCAGGTGGGGTGAGAGCTGCTGGATGTGGGAGCTGCAGGCAACCTGGAGGAGAAGGAGGAAGAGATGTTCCAACAGGCTGTGGATTTTTTTTGCTATTTATCAACCATACATCCAACTTCCATAAATTTATTTTACCAAAATGGATGAGGGCAGCTCATTAAATCCAAACTATTATTTTTGTATACTTTTTGGATCATATCCATAACTGCATAACTTAAAAATCCATATGAAGAATGTGAACATCTTTTAGGGAGAGTTCTTTTTGCAATGAATTATGAATTACTTATGAATCTTCACTGAATTACTTTACATTGGTTTTTATGACAGAAGAAATATGCCCAGACTAGGGAGATTAAGACTACAGTTGTGAAAAAACCCTATCTCTTCTTATTAAAATCAATCACATTTGAAGAGATGAGCATTGCTGTTTCAGAACATGCTCTGATGGAACAGAATTCTGAATTACGTTCAGAAGAAAACCAACTATTTCTAAGGACTTGGTCACAAGCAATTAACAATTAACCAAACATTAATGCCTTTTGTTCTAGGTGATAATTAGTAATTAGCCACTGGTTAGGACCATATGCCACTTATCTGCTATGGAAATTAAAGTGACTGATAAAGGAAATCAAGTCAAGCAAAGGAGGTAGGAGACCTGCATGGATGAGCAAGGAGCTCCTGGCAAAACTCAACCAGAAGAAGGAAGTCTACAGAAAGTGGAAAGGGGGACAGGCCACTTGGGATGAATATAGGAATGTTGTCAGAGTATGCAGGGATGCGACGAGGAAGGCTAAGGCCCGTTTGGAATTAAATCTGGCTAGAGATGTCAAGGACAACAAGAAGGGCTTCTTCAAATACATCAGCAGCAAGAGGAAGACTAGGGAAAATGTGGGCCCTTTGCTGAATGGGGTGGGTGCCCTGGTGACGAAGGATGCAGAGAAGGCAGAGTTACTGAATGCCTTCTTTGCTTCAGTCTTTACTGGTCAGGCCAGCCCTCAGGAGCCCCAGACCCTGGAGGCAAGAGAGAAAGTCTGGAGAGAGGAAGACTTTCCCTTGGTGGAGGAGGAGTGGGTTAGAGATCATTTAAGCAAACTTGACACCCACAAATCCATGGGCCCTGATGGGATGCACCCACGAGTGCTGAGGGAGCTGGCGGACATTATTGCTAAGCCACTCTCCATCATCTTTGAAAGGTCATGGAGAACAGGAGAGGTGCCCGAGGACTGGAAGAAAGCCAATGTCACCCCAGTCTTTAAAAAGGGCAAGAAGGAGGACCCAGGGAACTACAGGCCAGTCAGCCTCACCTCCATCCCTGGAAAGGTGATGGAGCAGCTCATCCTGGAAGCCATCTCCACGCACGTGGAGGAAAAGAAGGTGATCAGGAGTAGTCAGCATGGCTTCACCAAGGGGAAATCATGCCTAACCAATCTGATAGCCTTCTATGATGGAATGACTGGCTGGGTAGATGAGGGGAGAGCAGTGGATGTTGTCTACCTAGACTTCAGCAAGGCTTTTGACACTGTCTCCCATAGCATCCTCATAGACAAGCTCAGGAAGTGTGGGTTAGATGAGTGGACAGTGAGGTGGATTGAGAACTGGCTGAATGGCAGAGCTCAGAGAGTTGTGCTCAGTGGCACAGAGTCTAGTTGGAGGCCTGTAGCTAGCGGTGTCCCCCAGGGGTCAGTCCTGGGTCCAGTCTTGTTCAACTTCTTCATCAATGACCTGGATGAAGGCACAGAGTGCACCCTCAGCAAGTTTGCTGACGATACAAAACTGGGAGGAGTGGTGGATACGCCAGAGGGCTGTGCTGCCATTCAAAGAGACTTGGACAGGCTGGAGAGGTGGGCAGAGAGGAACCTCATGAAATTCAACAAAGGGAAGTGCAGGGTCCTGCACCTGGGGAGGAATAACCCCATGCACCAGTACAGGTTGGGGGTTGACCTGCTGGAAAGCAGCTCTGCTGAGAAGGACCTGGGAGTGCTGGTGGACACCAAGTTAAGCATGAGGCAGCAATGTGCCCTTGTGGCCAAGAAGGCCAATGGTATCCTGGGCTGCATCAGAAAGAGTGTTGCCAGCAGGTCGAGGGAGGTGATTCTCCCCCTCTACTCAGCCCTGGTGAGGCCCCATCTGGAGTACTGCGTCCAGTCCTGGGCTCCCCAGTACAAGAGGGATGTGGCACTACTGGAGCAAGTCCAGCGAAGGGCCACAAAGATGATTAGGGGACTGGAGCATCTCTCTTATGAGGAAAGGCTGAGAGAGCTGGGCCTGTTTAGCCTGGAGAAGAGAAGGCTGAGAGGAGATCTTATCAACGTGTACAAGTATCTGAAGGGAGGGTGTCGAGAGGATGGGGCCAGACTCTTTTCAGTGGTGCCGAGCGACAGGACGCGAGGCAATGGGCACAAACTGAAACACAGACACTTCCATCTTAACATGAGGAAAAACTTTTTCACTGTGAGGGTGACAGAGCACTGGAACAGGTTGCCCCGAGAGGTGGTGGAGTCTCCTTCTCTGGAGATATTCAAAATGCGCCTGGATGCAATCCTGTGCAATATGCTCTAGGTGACCCTGCTTGAGCGGGGGGGTTGGACTAGATGATCTCCAGAGGTCCCTTCCAACCTCAGTGATTCTGTGATTCTGTGATTCTGTGAAATCAGAGTGAGTGGGCTCAGTGGCTGCACTGAGTCAAATCAGTATTACCCAAGTTAATGCACATGTATTGCATTTTACATTTTGCTGCAAGTGTGCTTGGAGCCTGGGGAGAAAGGCCCTGTGAGAGGTGGGTGAAGTCTCCTTCCCTGAGGACAGCTGTGTGGGTGCACAGGACCATCTCCTCCAGCCAGCAGAAGCTCCTGTGTGAGCAGCAGGGATAAGGTATGTGGCGAAGCCTGCAAGGCAGAGGTTTTTCTAAGGACTTAGAGAATACTGTGGAGAGTTTGGGCAACCTTTAAAGCCACTGCAAGAGTGAAAGATTGGTCCTGTGAGGACAGGCTGATAAGGAAAAGACTGGATTCCTCCCCCCACCCCCCTTGTTTTAGTCTTTCCCCTGTGGCAGAGCTGAGCTTCCTTTATCTGAAGAGCTCCCTAGCTTATGGTTTTGTTGGCCTCTTTTTAGTGGCTTTTTGTTTTACAGTCTGGGAGCTGTCTAGGTGTTTATGTGCTTATTTTAAGGAGAAAAAGGACAGGCAGCTCCATACAAAGTTTGGGCAGAAACGTGGTCCCACCAGTCAGTGTCTTTGCACTGGGCTCATCTGACAGCAAAGCAGTTAGACAACATCCTGTGCAAGGTAACGCTCTCAAGGACCACAAAGGCAAAAGTTTCTCCACTGGGGACAGGTAATATTGCTCTCTCTTCTGAGAGGTGACACCACAAATATTAGGAAAAGTGATCCTGTTGTAGGGCAAGATGGCTGAGTTCAAGTAGGTGACCCAGGAGTGGAAGCAGTTCTCCTTTAAAAAAATGCATAATTTTAAAAATGGTAAAACAAGCTACACACCATAAAGCATTCAGCAGAAGTTTTAGTTTGATTCCTGTCAGAATCATGTTTAAATATAGAAAGGTGTCAAGATATCCCTTACATAGAATAAAATACAATGTAAAAACCACAGCAAATTGTATCACACTTATTTTGTAGCTACTTAAATTATTTCCATAACTTGGATACCAGACACTTGTTTTCTGAATTAACAGCAAGTAACTGATCTAATGAAAAAGTGGTTTCTCTTTTCTGTCATTTCTATTATATCATATTAAATCTCCTATCCCCTTACATTGTGGGGGAGAGCACTTGCTTGTTTTATATCACGAAATAGTCTAGGTGACACTATGCAATAGGATGGTTACAATTTAAGGAAAAATGGGTTTAGAAGAATCATTGGTATGATGGGTATGAAATGTTTGTGACATGTCTGTTAAAATATCGCTCTGGTAACCCTGGGGTGAACACAGTATTTGTATTCATGTTAGGAAACATTTGCTTGATGTCCCTGGGACAGAGGGGTCATCTAAACCTCTGTAAAAGTCCTCAGTGACTGCAGAAAAGAAATGGTGAGAAAAGCAAACCGAAAGGGCAAAGGGAAGGCTTGCTTTCAGGTCTTTTATGTTTCATAGTGAGACCTGAGAGAGGGGCTGGAGTGTTACTGATGTCCCCTTAAAAGAGCTATGGACTGTAGACTTGATATATGGGTTCTTAAGAGAAAAGAAGGAGGAGCAGTTGTGTGGAGCCTCGCAGGAGTGAGGGAACCGAAATGTAAAGCAGGTGGGACTGCTGGGTCTGCACCAGTGGTGGGGAGGAAGAGGTCTGAGGGCCTGTCTAGCTACTGAGCCGTGACCCCAGAGCCTGCCCCTCTTGCAGCCTGCTTAGCAGTTAAACCTCTTCAGATCCAGTGAATTGCATTTGAGTTGGAGAAGGAAGACTGTATCGCTTGATATACCAGCATATCTGCCCTGCTGGAATAGCCTGGGGCAGATAGTCTTACTATTCTTAATTATTCAGGTTTCCCAAAGTAGTGTTTTCTTATATCTGCCTCTCATTTGTACACCCTTCTGTTGTTTAGTTCTGTTTGATATTCCCCTGGATTTTGTGTGTGTGCGTTTAATTCAGTTGGAAAATTAAGAAGAATTAAACTATTTTGGGGCATAAGAATGAGTAATCTCACTTTCATTCCTGGGTGTGGCTTTCTCTGCTTTTTGAGTTTTCTTAGGAATACAAAATATAAAACCCTTTCCTCTGTATTGTTTGACACAAGGTACAAATGGATTGTGCATTCTTCCACTGCTAGGAAAACTGTCCTGGGGCCTATGATTTCTAATAAAATATGTGAATAGTTACTCATGTAAATGTTCTACTTTAATTATTGATGGGATTTCCATCCTTCCAATATTATACCTTAGGCATTTTTCTCAGTGCTTTTGTATTTATCACTGTATAATATAGAGAAGGAATATACATATTTCTCACTGTCACTTTCCATCTGTATGAAATAACACATCAAGTGTTGGTCAGCAAGGGAATAGAGACAAAAAGCATTGGCACCTGTGTTGACAAATTTTGCTTTCCTAGCAGGAACCTTTGCTTAGTTTATGCTTTATTATTTCAGCTAATTGAACAGCCACATAAACTAAATATTAGTTAGCTTAAAATAACGTCAAGTTTATGAGTCCCCAATTTTACCTTAAAAAGTGAAGTATTCTGTCAGTGATTTTATAAGAGTAGACAAGCATGAAATTAATTTTATATATTAGCACTAAGTAAGCTTGCAGCTTGCTAACATTGGTAGGAAACTTTACTAGAACTGCAACATAAGGCTTTGGGGACTCCCCCCCCCCCCCTTCCTCTTTAGGTAGGTGAATTTCTTCAGCATTTCAAACCTCTAGTAACCTTTTTTAAAAAGGTGCCTAAATTTCTATACTGGGACTTCCTAATCTAATTCCACTCTCCCTTTTTGTGTAACTGTGATACAGAATATCTTTTTATATATATAATAGTAATATTTCATTATGTAGTTAGAACAAGAATGCTTGGTACCAAATTGGGAAGCTTAGACTCACTGAATTATACAAAGCTTGTTTTGCAGCTCAGTTTAGACTGTAAAAGTAGGGTTGAATAAACATGTTTGTCCACTATCTGAGTATTTAGGCTCCTGTTCTAAAGCAAACGAATTGCCAGCTCCACATCACATTAGATATTCTCAGGATACTCTTGAGAAATAGGCATTCCTTGCTTCCCAGGGATATTTGGGAGACTAGTTTCTATTGCAGGGCAGATGTCTGGCTGCTGGATGCCTGGGCTGGTCCCCACATCTGGGCAGGTGTCACTGGTCCAGGCTCCTTCCTCAGCTGTTCTGCCAGCCACAGCTGGAAACTGTCCTACCTTAGAAATACTATCTTGATTATATCTTTCTTCTCGGATCATACTTTATACGATTGTCTACTTGCATACATTTCAGTACAACTACTCTAGGAATTTGTCCTGCAAGTTGAGAGCAAGACAGTATTTTTATATCGATGCATCTCTACTACGAGGTAATTCGATAATGTCTGTCTTTATCTTTCAGCAGCAAGCAGGCCTAGGTTTAGCAGCAGATCGAGAAGTGCTTGTAACTTGCTGTATCTTGAAATATTTAAATAGCATATCAGTACTTGTGATAGGCCTATCTCTGCTAGGTATGGTACTAGCAGCTTCTAATGTAGTTCCATAATTTCATCTTTTTCTCTTCTTTTGAAAAGATAAAGTAAAATAATATTTTCCTTTCTGCCTTTCATTGTAAATTAGAGTTTTAAGTGGTGTGACTGTCATTTGAATATGCTAATTTTGCCATAATATTTTACAGACTATTAGACACACCTATAAAAATGATGCTTAAGTTTGGAGCCTTTTAATTGACTTGTTCAGACTCAGTATTCCCCTGGACTTGCTTAAGACTGGTAATTGGCATTCAGAGAGGTAGCAGAATGCACCTGCCATTTGACCACTGGTGACCTTCACTATGAATTAACTGCAAAATCCATGTCAGGCAGTTAATTGAATGAAGCTGTGAACTTGTAAGTGGTAATGGTTATGATTAGTGTATAACATGCCATAACAGTAATGGTGTAATCTTGGTCTCAAGAGACTTAGGGTTGAAGTCTTGGGGGTTTTATATGCCAAATTAAAGAGGGGATAAATGACAAGTAGGAAGCTCAAAAAGGGGAGAGGGGGAAAGGAATCCCTCTTCTCTTTCCAAAGACTCTAAAGATAAAAATATTTAATTGGATTTGAGAGGTTGGTGAACTTCTTATTCCCATCAATGTGTTTCATCTGTCTTTAAGGTAGAAAGAACTGTCAGCAGCCCTTTCATCTGGGTGAGAAGAGGTATTTGTCACCCGCAGTTGGATGTGAGGAGTAACATTAAAATGACTGGTTTTCATCGTTGTTTCAGGGAGCCAGGGAACATCCATGGGCACATGCTGTGCGTAGCATGTATGTGTGGACTGGCTTATAAGCGACTTTTTTGTTGGATATTTTCATAGCCATTACAGTAACGAGATTAGTGATGCACAAGCTGCTCATGCTTTCTTTAGACTTTACATTTTGTGTACTGGTGACAAATATGAACTGAGCAGCCAGAAAGACATTTGGTAGGGATGATGTGGGTATATCTAAGTGCACGCTGCATGCAAGAAGGAACAGCTTTTGTAAACTGGATGGATCCTGCTGGGCTCTTAGCGCTAGAGCCCACAGATGAAAAGGAACTTGTCTTTTGTGAAATTTGCTTCTGACGCCATGCCCTGTTTACATGCTTGTTAGAATATGACATCTTGCAAATATACTCTACAAGGCACGTTGTTCAATGAATAAATGAGAGGAATGAAGTCTTTCATGGCTGTTGTATCAGGCCCCTAACCTGCTTGCTTGTGAGCTGAAATGGAGAAATGTCCAAAAATGAAAAATAATGTTTTACAAAGTGCTGTCAGTCTAGTTTAAGCATAACCTTGTTAGCCTAACACTAGCTGTACTAGTGAATCACAAAAATATTAAGTGTATTTCCAAAATCCTCCTGACAGATACTATTATTAACTATGTAAACTATATCTAATATGAATGATTAACAGAAGCCAACTAAAAGGAACTAAAGAATAGAGTTTAGGAAGAGTAATGGAGTAATAATCTAGTTATTAAAGCAGTCAAAGATTTGCATCACAGGTGTTACATTAACCTTACTGGTATCTTAGTGCATTGTGATGCACTAAAGCATGGGATTTCTCTTCTCAGTAAGTTTACAACCTGCTGCAAAGAACTGATGATATGGCAAGGGATAACGAAGAAATTAGCATCTGCCTTCTTTGTGTAGTCCATCTGAAAGCTCCACTGTTGCTGTGCAAATGTGTGTGCTGGGTAACAAGAACAGACTGTGTATACCCGGGTGTTTATGCAAAAAAGGAAAGGATGTATTCTCCAACATGATGGATCCACTATTAGAACTCTAATGTGTTAAAGAATGTTGTAGTTTATTTGTATTCCTATTCCTGTTTGTTATCTCCAGAGCGAGGAATGAACAATGCTTCTCCAAAGATGTTCCTCTGAGATTTTTTAATAATCTGTCCTATACATATATTGTATCATCATTCATGCAATTCCAAATACAATTTTTAAAGGTTTGTAATTTGGCTTCAATTTAACATGTCAAGCCTACTCTTATTAAATGTTTATCTTACTTTTTTTCCAAACACTTTCCTCGCCCATTACTTGATCCAAAATATACAATGCAGTATGTACTTTTGTAGGTTTCTGCAACTTAACTGCAGCTTTGTTCTCTTTTGCTGACATTATTTAACAACTTCCATTACAAGATCCATGAGACCTCACGTTCACAACTGCAATAAGCAGCACGTTCTTGAGTCTTGTTTCTGAATAAAATGAGGTTAACGCAATCATACTATGTGTCTTTTTGAAACCTTCCTGGCAAATTTGGTTGAAATTAACAAATGTGCTCATAAACTGTGGAGGGACAGAAACAGTTAATACAGGTTTTGTGATAGTAAGAGGCCAGGTAGAAGGGAGACTATTAGTGACTCCTTGGAGGGAAAGGTGGTACTGTGCCTATATTAGACATCAGAGAATCCATAAAGAGAAGAGACATAGAGATGCTCCAGCCATGGGAGAAGCTTCAGTTAGGATTCGTTGTCTTGGACATTTCAATCAACTGATCTGTAGGAAACCAGGCTGTGCTATATCCAGATCTTTAGTGAGTGTTAGGTGTCCACAGCATATCACAATTTCAGGGCCTCCAGACCTAGAAGTGTGAAATTACTGCTGAGCAGCAGCTGAATGCAATAGGAGCTTAGGAAGCTGAGCACTCATCAAGATCAGGGCTAGATGCGCAACAAGCAAAGCAGAAAAGACATTTAAAGAAAATGAATACCTCAGCTCAAAATCAGCTTGAGAAACTTGCTCTCTAATGCATTTAATACATAAATGCTTTTTAATGCCTGGAGTTCAGATGACCTCTTCCAAAAAAATGATTGAGACCTATGCACAGGTAACTCAGTGTCCAAGAGTTGTGTCGCTTTTGGTCTGTGTAACATATGTTTAGATTTTACACTTCTACAGCATCCAAATCCATTACCTTTGTGCTTCCAGACAAACCTTTTAGGTTGTCTGCTTCATCAGCAGACAGCATACGGTTGGTTAATGTGGAGTTGCTAACTTTAATAATATTTGAGTTTTACATCATTTAAAGCATCTACTTCATAGCAAAGGAAATGGGCTGGCCAGTGTCACTGTTAAACGCAGTGAAGTGAGCTCTGGAGAACCTCGATGTCAATACTGATCGCACTACTGAGGACAGACTTTAGTGCCATTGTCTTTGTCCTTAGGACAAAGGTCTGTGTTTGACTAAGTTTGCTTTATTTTAGATTAAATTTCCAGCTCTGCACTAGAGAGTTTAAGACCCTGATTCTGCCAGGCACTGATTTCGCTGTGTGACGCTCCCCCTCCGCTGTCACTGCCGCGAGTGGAGGGCACTCGGCACCTGGCAGGAACTGGCACTTTGATAGCGAGTGGGGATATTGCAAGGCAGGATTAAAGTGCGCTTGCTGACAGAGCTGTTTGAAGAAGCTTTCAGAGCACCTGCCCACGCTGTGCCTGACTCTAGACTTCACTATCAGCCCCTCAACCTCATTAGCACCAAATTCATTCTCAAAATTAAATAAATAAGAAGCTATGACAGCACTGTTTATTACCTGCAGCAAGCCTAAGACATTCCCAAGCTCTAAATTCAATGTCTTACTGTTCTTTCTCCCACAGGGCAGCTTGAGGAATATAGCTGTTCTAGGCACCTGCAAGGATGTTTTTAGAAACTCCAGGAACAAAAAGGGAAAGGGAAGAACATTAAAATTGCCCAAAGTTTTAGTTTTCATTAAAACATAGTTTGCTTTTCTCCACCCCCCCCCCCCGCCCCAATAAAGAAGGCAGACTGGAAACAAGAAAAAAAAAATCATAGTTTGGGGGTTTGGCTTGCTTTGGGGTTTTTACTATATTTTGGTGGTAGCCATTATCATATTAAATCAGAAGGGACAAGAGGAAAAATACATCCTGTATAGTTAGAATTTTCCCTACCCTTTGGATAAGAAATTATTTCTTTGAGATGACAGGTGAATTCAAATTTCTAGAGGCAAAGAACAGTGACAACATAATTGGCTTTCTATTAAAAAAAATCCATTCATTTTTTGATGAAAATTTCATATGTGCAGCCTTTTTGGTTAAAAGACTACTGGAGGATTTCTTTTTTCTTCTTAATAGAAAAGGGAGGATATTGCACTCATTTACATAGAAGGAAATCAGTACTTTAGTCAGTTTTAGTGGTCATCACTGACCTCAGACACCAATGTGAGTTGCTTTCTGTTTTATGTTTAGTGTTCACTAGCATCTTTTCCACCACAGCAAGAACTGCACCCTGTCCACACTAACACATCCCACAGCCGCATCTCAGGAAACTGTCCCAGCTGAGACTCTTACCCCCAAATAAAGGCAAATCCAAAGACTTCATAAGCAATTTGCTACTGATACCTGAACATCTTCCATGTAGTTTTGATACTGTAACAATGACAGCAGAATAAACTAGAAAGATTATGGGAGGATGTATGAGGAAGCTTCCAAAACTCACTTAAATTTAAGTTGCTCACATAAGTAATTTAATTTGTGATACTTTTTATGGCACCTATGAAGCTCTATGTAAAAACAGTGATTGCTTCAGCTTCATATTTTTTGGGAAGTTGCTAGTGCACGTGTGTCCACTGACTCACCTCGCGTCTTCTGCAACATCACTGGATAACCACTAGAATCGATTTAAATCAAATTACATGCATAAATCTAATTACTTGCTATTGTTTATAGAAGCAAGCCTTTAGGGATTTAACAGACGGGAAAGCAAAGTGTGAAGTAAAGCTTTGAAGTGGGTGGTTCTGCTCCACTGCCCCTCTGTTCTCAGGTGTTCAAAAGTATGGGAAATTAAAAAAAAAAAAATACAGTAAATCATTACATCAGGCTTTTGATTGGTTTATTTTATTTATCTATTTCCTACTACTATTCTGCTCAGGCTAAACATTACTTATTCTTGGAGAATAAGTTTTCTTATTAAATATCTGAATTAGAAAAATACTGTAGTTTCAGGTGTCTGTCTGTGTCTGTCTGTCTTGTCCCTAAAAATATTAGGAAATAAAAAAATGAAGTTTTAATTTTTACTATTTCAATAGTTACTGTTTTGTCTGTTTTCAGCCTTTCACAATGTCATTCTTTTAATTGGCTTTATCATTCTGAGTTTTTCACTGATGTATATAATTTCAAACTTCAATAATTTGGGAACATGTTGGGGATTGTCTTTTAGTAGTGCAAATCAGGAGTAATTCAACTGAAGCTAATCTAAAATAGATGCAACAGGCATTAAAATCAAATCTCTTTCTCTCCTCTATTATCTTGCCTATTTTAAACAAAGTTGTTCTTGTTTTTTTGTTTTTTTTATCTATGAATGTTTATTTTGTTTGCTCTGCGTTGATTAGATCTCTTTGGACAGCTGAGACATGTCTCCTCAAGTTATGACAGGAGGAGTGCCTGTGAATTCAACTGATAGGAAATGTTTTCTAGCCTTGCTGATGACGGCAAGTGTCTCTCACCAAGACTTTGCCTACTACAAGGCACATGCTTATTAGACAGAGTGGTATTTCTAATTGATAATATCCAATAAATAAACTTAGACATTAGAGTATAAGAACTCTTGTGGTATATACGCTATTCTCTTCTTTTGCTCTGAGCTTTTGTTTGTCCTGCCACTGTACCATGAACGTTTTCACAAACTTTCCTGTAAATTACACTGCTTGCTATTCAGGGATTGCTTTGTTCCTTAACAACCTTTGAACTTTTTTCTTCCCCGGTAGACTGGCACGTAGTGCTATAAACTATAGTCCTTATAAACTGTGCTGTTCATCTTTTTTCAGAGAAGAATATTTGGCCTATAACTCTAACATATGAATCTTAAAAGAAGTACTTTATCTGCACTACTTTCTAACTTGCTGCTAAGAGCAATAGCTGCAAAACGAATACAGGGAAGACAGCAAGTAGGTGGCCGGCTGCCCGGGACAGTGTTCCCGCTTCTGAGAGCTCTCTGAACTTCGCCACTCGCTTCTCCACACTGTGAACAAACTTCTATTGTTCTTAAGTACTTAGGTGGCTGTTAACAAAAATGAAATAAGTCGTTGCTCAAAAAATGTCTGTAAGGCTTCTAGCAAGGCTTTATCTTTATGACACTAACGATAATCCCTTGTGTAATTAACTGTAGAGTGGTTATGCATGCAGTATGCAGTCCATGACAAGCCTCATAGAAAATACATCAGTATTAGCCACAGGTGAATTCATTTAGAAAGATTAATGACTGCACCTGAATTTTAATGTCTGAAAAGGGATGGAACACTGAATCCTTAATTAAAAAGTTGAATGACTGGTATGGTTTGTTTAACATCGCAAATTTCAACGGGAGATTTTTATATTCAAATGAAGTCTGCAAAGGAAAACTTTCGTTAGAAGGTGGTGGAGTAAGGGTGAAAAGCAAAAATGCTTTATGTGCTTTACTTTATGTAAATCGATACATGGATCAGTTGCTTTGATATGGATCAAATGAAGTATAATTATGGCTCCTCTCTGTTTACAGTGCATGTGGGGCAAAGAATTCTTAAGAAATGCGAGGCATTGCTACGCTCCTACTGATATCAAGTTAGATGAGAAGAGCAGTAAAACTGATGAGTGATCTTATTCTTTCCTTAATGAGACGGTTTCCTCTTCATTATTATTTTACAAAGTTTTTAATGAAGAGAAAGTAACCTTGAAAAACACTGTTACAATCCCATTCCCAGAAGATGCTTAACTCACTTTTTTCAAACTCTGCTTTCAATTAGTAAGTTAGTTAAAAGTAATTCAGCGAACCACCATTATCAATGCAAACAGTGTCTTTCAAAAAATTCTTACATTTTAATATTTAATAAAAAGAGAAGCTAGATTTTGAGAGGAATAAATAATTGAAGTAGAATTCTCTTACCTGTTCAGAAATGCTGGGGACATCTGAAAATACTGTTGCTGCACTGCCTAAAATACATCTCTAAAAACCCTCTGCTGATTGCTTTCAGTTAGTCTTAATCATGGAAAATGTATTCTAAAAAGCGGAGCCCTGGTAAAGCTTATTTGAACAGCAAAATGCATCTGTGTTTTCAAAAGCAAGACTCTGACGTTTATCTTCTGACCTGAATAGACACTGAAGGTCAGTTGTTTTGCTGCCTTATTTCTAACAAATGAGAGTCACCCAAACTTTATTTTTAATGAGACCACTTTTTCTTTAACTGCAGTACAGGGCTTTAGGAAAACAAATTTTCAAGCAATAACAAAACTAGTTCAATTGAGGATTGTCTTCCTAATAACCTAATTATATTTCCCATTGCTCCACTTTTATCCACTCAGAAAAGGAACATACAGCAAAAACTTTGAAACAAGAGAGAGAAGACAGAAATGGGAAATCAAAAGTCAAGGAAGGAGTGCCAGTGATTTATCGTGGGAAGCGCCTGTGATTACTACTCACAGCCATAGTAAAGCAGCTTGTGATGCTCTTTAGCTGCAGCACGATGCCTGCTGTACCACTTTCACTGCCAAGCAGAAGCATGGCTTTATTCTTGACCACTTTCTAAAGAAGCATATTTTTAATGAAATGTCATTAAAAGAATATGTGCCTTCTTGTAAAGCTTTGAGGAAGAGAGGAGGCATTTGGAAAGCTGGGTATGTGTTGTGTGTATATATAAGCACTCATTCAGTTACTCTTATAAATTATCTGCAACATTTGCCAGGACACTGAATGGTACAATATTTATATATATTCAGCCTCCAGTTTTCAGGTATATCTGCTGTTTGAATGCTCGACTGGACAGGAATGTGTATAATGAACGGCTAACATCTCCAGCTACAATGTTCATCTTGTTTATTGCTCCGTATTTCCATAGTCTGTGTTGCAAGACGATCACTGGCCCATGGCTTGTAAATATTTTTGATACTCAAAGTTCAATTCTCTGGGGTTAAACACTGACATCAAAGGATAAAAATAAAACTGAAAGGTGATGTTAATACTTCAGAACCCTTGTCTTGATGAACTCTGTTAATCCACTTGGCAACAGTCAATCGCAGGATATACCTTCAAGTGGGTTAAAGTAATGATTTTGTTAATACCAGCTAAAATCAGTTGCAAAAGGTGTTACTAAACTTGTGACAAGGAAATGCTGATTGACAGAAGCAGGTTAAATCCTTTGCTCTCCAGAATATTTTGCATAAAATGCCAGGTGATTTTGGCAAATGTCAAAAAGTGCAGCGCTTGTATTCAGCTTAGATGCTTAACTAAACAGTAATATCTAATATGTTTGAGACTTGCTCCAAATTCAATAGGAATCTTTCTGTTGACTTCAGTGGAATTTGGACCAGTATAGTCTAGGTAAGGTTAATAACATCTCTGTGAAGCAGGTAACTTTTTCTTGGTAGTTCCCTAACATTAGCTTCTCTTTTTTAAAGAGGGTGGTCACTGTAGAAGTTGCGACTAGGCTATAAGAGTTTATCTCTTGGTCTGAATTGTAGATCATACCTCTTTATTTAATTTTCTGGGCAGGAAACTACTCTGGGTGTCAAAAATTAGGCTGGAGAACAGATCAACAAAATGAGATTTGATATGATAGCAAGAAATAACAGAATGTGAAAATTTTAAAAAAATCTCAAAGTTGTTAAATTTTGTCTTGGTCTTGATTTGGAGACTTCTTATTTTATTCAAACACATTTTTTGTTATTTTTTACTGTTCTGAGGATTCCATATGCTCAGGAGAAAACAAACCATCGGTAAGCACTTACTATACATGTATCAAAGATCCCATATGGTCATTAAGAATTCCACGTACAGAGACACACTTAAGGGTACACAGACACGCATGCACACACACATGAGCCGCTTTGCAAAAACAAATGTGTCTGTCTCCATAAGTTCTCGCACCTTGGAGGAGGCGAGGGACAGGTGCAAAATGGGCTTTCTCTCTCCCCCTGAACTGTTTGGAAACTAAGAATTCTGCTCAGATTTCTCCAATGAATCTCAAAGGTTTATAGTGTCCAAAAGGTGAACATCCTGCACGCTTAATGGGGGCAGTGATGAGTTTAATCTTTCCTGGAAACCCCAGGGGAAAACTTCCTAGTTTTTATGGCAGGCTTTCCATTGACTATAATGACATTCTGGGCCTAATCTCAGACCCTGATTCTTCTGTGTAGGTTTTCCTTTATGGGAACGATCTTTCCTAATGTCACTGGAAAATACCCTCTTAATTCAGCACATCATGTTTTTAAACTAGAAATGCTATTAACTTAACATTAGCATTTGGTTTAATAGCTGGATAATTTCAGATTGTCACTAATCACTTTGTCCAGTAAAATAATTTCTGATACAGCTTTTCCATAAATATAACCCAAGCGATACTTTGGGAAAGGAGGAGAAAATGTTTTATGCAGCTTATGTCAAGTCTCGGAAACCTTGGGCAGTTGGTGCCGGTGGGGGCGGTGGATAACACCGTCGGGGGAGCCTGCAGCTCCCCAGGCGCGCTGTAAATGCCCACATCTGCAGCAATCTTAGCCTGTTTATCCAGCAGCCAGGCACACGCAGGGCATTAGTGGATTGGATCTGCACCGCTCTCCTTGCTGAAAGAAGGAACATAATGCTTTCTGCCAGAAGCTGATCTGAGCGTGTTTTGGTGTTATCGAGTACAATACAGTTTTTAACTCAATTTGGAGTTGAGGCTAGCTGTAGTATCCAAGGGGTGTATCTGAAACAGCCATATTTCTTGAGGTAATCACTCAAACAGTATATAATGTTATCAAGAGAGGAGAAGTCCCAGCTAAAAGCCGTTTGAAAACAATGTAGCCCACAATGAAAAAATGAAATTGAAAACAATGTAGGGGGGCACCCTGAGATAAGCGGATTCTCCTTTCGTTGCTGCTTAACCACCCATCAAAGGCTAAGCACCCTGCCCTGCCCCGCTTACGCCCCCGTCCCGGGGTTCGGGCTACCTCAACGAAGGGTGCCTCCCGAACCGGCCGCTCAAGCTTCAGGAATCCAGGGCATAAAGAAATATAAAAGAGAGGGAAGCAAGGGCTTACTTGGCAAAGCAGGAAACAAAGAACACGTGGCCCACGTAGGCCTGTCACATACACTTTAATTTCTAAAACGTTTGGTAGACTTGGAAAAAAAAACTGGGTGCGTAGGTTAACGCAGTCCCTAGGCAGCGTGCAGAGCGGGCGCTTACCAAGCCCATCGCCCTCCCTGTCGCTGACCTCGGCAGCACCACGGGAATCCTATATTCACGCGGATAAACGCTTCTCAGCAATTTCACCCACGTATTAGGGATAAACCCTCTCTACCTCAGCATCTGGAATGTGAGATTCGTATCTAGCATTTTTTTCATTCAGCCTCCTCTTTCCACCTCTCTTTGGACACTGATTGCTTCTCTGTTTCTCCTGCTGTGTGCTATGTAAGTAAGTTTTCAAGAGATCAGTTTATTCAGGAGAGAAAACTGACAGTGAATAATATCCAAGGGAGAGCAAGCTTATGTTACCCCAATTAGTCATGAAGTAGTATGCAGAAAAATATGAAATGCTAGGGGCATAACTAAGACTGGAAAAAATCCTTTAGGTTGGACTAAACTGTACAGAAAAATACTATTATCTGTTGTATATCGTTCTCTACTTGATAGTTGTTCAAGAGAGAACCTGTATGACATACAAAACTGATTTTTTTTTAAGCACCTCTCATTATACTTATATTTTAATTCAGAATCTAAGCTTAAATTCAATTTTTTATTTCTTTATTGTGAAAAAGAGTGAAAAATATCTTTGTGTCTGTATAAAAATAATACAAGCTGACTTATATTAAGGATAAGTAGCTGTGACTAGCATACTGACATTATAGTAAAGACCATCTCAGTATCATTCTTGTGGCAGACTATTTGTATACTCTGTATCAGAGAGGCACATGGCTAGGTATTACTGAAAAATAAATTATTCTTATAAATAGTGAGATTGAAATAAGCACTGCCAGAATGAAAATGCAATTCTTCGAAGATAAGTTATTCTCTAAGATCATATACTTTCAGAAGTATTTAGGGTTTTCTTTTTAAAGAACTGTTGCAGATTTAATACTTTCTCTATAATAGAATCTGTGCAAAACCTCAAGTAGAGCACTTACTGCTAAGCCATTTGTCGCATAGTTTCAATGTCTATTCTTTATCTTTTGTGTACCACTAAAATTCATTCCCATTTTAGTAAAAATTGGGGGTTTAGGGAAAATAAGGACAACATTAAGGCACAAAAAACTTGAAGCACTGTGTGAGTATTCTTCATGTTTTTGTCCAGATTTTAAACAGCTAAGTAGTTTCTTGACCGAAACAGACATCAAATGCTGCACAGTCATGTTTTATGTATCACGCAAAGTTGGAGGTTTACGGTTTTCACATTTATCATTAATGCTGTGGAATTATGCAGCTGAAGAGTTGGACCGATTAACAAGACTGCTTTTGTTTATATGGTGTTAAGGTGAAACAGTCCAGTGACAACTGTATTATTTCTTGCCTTTTCAGCTGTCCACACTTGTGCCATAAGCTCAACATCCTGTCAGGTTTCATCATGTATTCTCTTTATTATCACATTGAGTGAATCTGTATAGCTGTAAATTAGAATGACTTTTTTTATGTTGAATTCCTTATCACTGCAAAGATGCCGTAGTTACCATGTCAATCAAGCAAGGATAATCAAGCCCATAATAAGGGATCTCAGGTATGCATGGTATCTGACTGGAAAATTAAAGTGCTAGAAGTTAATGCCACCAGGATAGTTGAGGAAAACAGCTGCAATGTAGGACCTGATAAGGCTTGTTTTTTTTTTTTTCCTTGGGTGGGTTTTTTTTTTTCTCTCAAGGGGAATGCATAAGGCTAATGTCTGTTACTTTAGTGTTGGTCTATTTTTCTCTCTTATGCACACACATTTCTCTTATCCTTCAGAAAATTCCATTTGAGAACATGATACTGGAGTCTGGTGCGGTTGATCAGGACTATCTAAACACCCTACTGGGTTTCGTGTTTGTACACTGTGTTTGTCACTGTGATGTGGGACCACTGATATTTGCAATCTCCATAGTCTAAGCTTTCTTTGAAAAGTAGCTAGCAGTGCAATGCGATCCCTGAACTTTTCTTATGTTTGTTTTCATTGGTATGCAGTAATACATCTTCATCGGATACCTGTGTGAGCCAGCAAAAGCAAAAATGCCATTCTTACCTATTTTCTCAAACTAGCTATTTCTCCTTTGAAAGAGCAATGAATCTGCTAGTTGTCAGCAATTTAAATTTAGATGCTAACTTTTCCCCTTGTGTTGCTGTGTATTGATCTCCTTTATCCTAATTTCTGTTTGTCTGCTGTTCAGTTCACCCTCTCCGAGTAAGCTAATCTGTTTAGGCTTTTATGCATACACATGGCTCTGGTTTAGGTTTTTGTTTGCTTTAGGATGGTAGAAGTTCAAGAGTAATCTAGGTGTCTATTACATGGGGTAAACTCCCCATTATGCACACATCCCTGGGGAGCCTGGAAACCTTTAACTGGAGCATCAACATTTGGGTTTTTTGGTGTGGGTTTTTTTTCCTTGAAATTTGGATTTGACAAAATGCAATTACTTTCAGAAAATAAAACCAAAAAATGGATAACTTGGGCATTGTTGTCACAGTTGAACTGTACTTTTCTTTGTAGGACACTAAATCATCTAACTCCTCCCGTGTCCCTCCTGGCAGGTCAATACATGGCTCCTACCTGCTCCATTTTTCCTTTGGCAAGTGCCATCCTCACTGCTGCTTCCAGACCTGCAAAGGTCAATGGGATGTTTCTTTCTCTGCTGTCACTTCATGCTAATTATCCCAGAGGTACAAAATAAAAAACAAAGAGCAGAAAACAAGTAAATAAACAGGCTAGATTGAATCCCTCAATCCAATAGAAAAGAAATTTGCTAATAATTGCTAGTAAATTGCTGGTAATTGCTAAAACTCATAGCAATTTGTTTGCTTTCATATAAACAAATTACTAAAATATGTTGCTGTGACTTACATGTCCCCATTTCATCTCACTCACACGAAATGGTTATTGCTCCACACTTTAAAACACTGTTTATATACAACTCTGCAACAATCTAGTTGTATGACAAACTCGCTTTATCATCTCTAACTTGGTGTCTGGAGCATTTGCACTCACAGAAGGGCTGTCTGGAAGGCCTCTAAGATCAATGAGAATTTTGCTGTTACTTTCAATATGCTTAGCATGAATCCCAAAGTGAAAAGTAGCTTGCAGGGAGCCTAGATATTGAGCATGCTGGTACACGTGAGTAGGGAGTGCCAGACTGCAAATCTCTGGGAAATGTTTTTGCTTCCTAGCCAGACTGCTGGGTCCGCATGAAGCTGACTCTGATCTCTTGTGCAGTTGGGACTACCAAGCATTTAGCAACACTGACAACTAGGGCCTGACCTCCTCTCTGTAGGGATTTGGCTGCCACAGTACCCTATTACTTTGCCCCAAATGAGTGAATTTTAAATTAAAAAAAAAAAAAAACGCTAATGGTTCTTTTATGTGCTTTCTTCAGTAAACAATTTTCCTTTTAAATGTGTAACATATGCTATGTCATGTATTTGCTTCTCCTCTACCCCCCTCTCCCTTTTCTCTGTTCTCTAAGAGACGGGAATTTTTAACAATTTTTGTTCTGCTTTGCGTCAGAGCCCCATTCGAGCCTGTGCCATGTCAGTCAAAGTTCATCACTCCACAGTCAGGCATATCAGCTTAATCCTGCCCCAAAGTTTTGACTTTCTCAAAATCTGAGAACTGAGTTTGTCAGCCAACAAATAGCATGAGATTCCTTGCTCCACCTGTTGAATGATGAGACAAGTATGCTTCATCTTCTCTGGCATCTAAATTTTCAGGAGTTCATATGTTTCTGTGATGGGATTTCCGAAAACTTCCATTAATTATTATTAGTCTTGGAATCATATTCCTCTGGAATATGCAGTTCTGTCAACACATTACAAAGTCAGTTCTAATTTTGTCAGAATTTATTTTCAGAAAAAAAATGGAATACATTTCTGACAGTGTTAAGGCACTCTATTTTTTTAATTTGTTATTATAAGTAGAACATTTTGAAATAAAAACAATTCAGATCAAAGTAACCAATTTTTCCAAATTTCAGAACACTCAGGATTCATTTCTAGTCTCTTTCTAAACTGAAAATTCTTACAAGGCAAAATATGTGATCCAGGATACTTCAATATAACACTAAGCAGAGTTGTATCTAACGTGTACCTGGATGAAATACTTTGAGGGTCCGCCATACATTTTAATCACATGTCTAATCTTTTCTATATGATCTAATAAAAAGGTAGGAATATTCTGGAAATGATTCTGAGCTTGACAGAATGCATTTGCAGTTAATATTTTGTTTAATGTATGCTGTATGGTGTATTGTAGACCATAAAAGGAATGCAAATCAAATTAAACTAGATTAGGCAGGAGGAGTTTGGCTACAATCTCAAGACCTCCTAGCTAAATAGAGTAAAGTCAAATGCCTTTTGCTACCAAACCCAGGTAGCCACAAAATGCACTTAAAGATCCTAAAGTTTCCCAAAGCTTTGAGCATTTCTCAAATTTACACATTTTTGCAGTGTAAATGGCTTAAAAAAATTATTTCAGTACAAAAAGGTGTACACGTGTAAGCATACATTCACATACTACAGACACTAAATCTTGCATTTAATTTAGTTTAGGTGGCAACTAGATCTTTAAAAAAAAAAAGGGGGGGGGGAAGAGATTTCATATCCATCATTACAAATGCAAAAGAAAAAATACAGGTGAAAGATACCTATGGAATATAAGTAGGGGAAGTTTTAATAGATAGCAGTTCCTTTCTTTTGAGTCTACAGGTAACTACCGAACTGCCTGGCTCAGCTTGCTTTTCTAGTATCATGTGTGCTGTTCTACATCATTTGCTGCACAATTGCTTTTAACCACTAGCATTTAGTAATGACCAGAATTTCCACATGTTTGCAATGCATCTTCTACAATTGAAAATTCCTGCACGTGTCAACTATTAATTCAAGAAACACAGGCCAGGAAAACAATGCAACTTTTAGTTCTAATTTCCTTCATGTTAACTCTTCTCTCAGAACAAACTGCATTCAGTTAATCCTGCTGCTCCAGGTTAAAATCTTGAGTCACTACACCTTGAGAGGTTTTAATGGGGACCCAATTCAAAATCTAGGTTCTGCCTTTCTGTTGACTTTAGTGACTTGAATGAGCCTCCTTGAAAAGGTTTGCGCTGTCCTCTGCTAGATGTCCTTTGGCACATTAAAAGCAAATGGTGAGAAAGGAAGGTAAAATCTGTTTGTACTTTTTTTTTTTTTTTTTTAAATGGAGGTAATTATAGCTGTTTGTTAATTCCACTGAGAGGATCAAATTCTGCTCTCTAAAGGCAGTGCAAGCCCACTGAAGCCATTCAAATTACTCTGAATTCAACCCAGGTAAAGGCCAAAAGGATTTTTCCCTTTGGATTACAATGGCATAATGTTAAATGCATTAAACAGGAAATCAGAACTCCAAAAGACAAAGAGTTAATTAGTACACAGCTGAATATATAAACTTAATAAATTATCCAGGACATATTGTGCCCATAGAAGTGGTGCCAAGTGTAACTATTTTGAAAAGCTGTCAGATGGAGGCGTTCAGTGGTTTGTACAGCAGATATAGACTGCTGAATGCCTCCCTTGAGCCTAACACTGTTGATGCTGTATAACCTTAATTGAGATCTGATTCCCAGCTCTTCTCCCTCTTTTGCTGTTGGCAGCCACTTCTACCTGCGGGTGGACAGAAATCCAGATGTAGTAGCTCCAAGCTTGGCCCTGCCCTCCCCAAACTGATGTGTGATAGGAATGCTTAACGCTGCAGCTTGCTGGAAAGATTAAAATAGCGCTTGTCATCTCTTCTCAGAGAAGGAAAATAAACCTTATTTTCTAAAATGAACAAGACCCTAGTATAATTGTGTGACAAAGTGAATACCAGACACACAGCGCCAAAGCAAAGCATCTGAAACATGAAAGCCAAATAAAACACCCAAGTCTGTCTATTTTTCTCCTCATTGCTGTTGAAATAGTTGACATGTATGCATAACCAACTGTATGTAGCACATCTGCATTCGGATGCCGACAGTCTCTCTAAAAATAATTGTAATACTAATGGTGAGAATTATGAAGCCTGCTAAGATATACATACCAATGATGTGAGTCAGCAAAAACTACATCCAGCTGCTGGGCTGCTCTGCCCCTGAAAGCGCCCCTCCACCCCCCCCTTTTTTTTAATCATGGTTCACAATTTCACTTTGTCCTTCTGATCATTAACTTCAAGGGATAAGAAGAGTGATTTCACCAGAACCTCTCAAAAGAATTAGTCTTGTGTTACAGTTTAATGACTCTTGCTATTTGTGCCTCCCTGAACTTTGAAACAAACCTTTTTCTGATCGTCTCGGGGTTGCTGCATCCTCTCCCCACTCTGCTGTCTCTTCGTCCACCTCCTGCCCTTTGGCCAATGCTTTTGCATTACCCTGCTTGAAATCTCTAGGCTCTCTGGTGATTCTGTAGGATGTATTCAGCATTTTGCTTTGCTTTAAAGTGTATGTCAGCAGAAGGAGGAAGAAGTTAGGGTTTCGTCAGCTACCTTGGACATTCAAAAGGTACTCCTGAAAATCTCCTTTTCGACGTTTATATTGGCTCTGATTTAATCTGGTTGTTAATCAAAGGTACAAAATGAAAAGCTGCCATCATTCCCTGTGCTACAAAAATAGCTTTGGTAGTAATGTTTTCATTTACATTTTTAATTCATACTTTAAAAAAATTAATTATTTTAATGTTTTGTGATGACTTTTAAATGTTGTTATAAGTCATAGCCAGTACTTTCTTTGCTAACTCCAAACCAATTTATAGTGCAGTATTCCTTGGGTAAATTGGTCTTTTGACCATATTAACATGACTAGCTCCAGCATTCATTGAAAGCAAAGTACTGCCCTACATTTCTTATTTAATCCTGATCACACAATATATTCCACTGCTAAACTATACGCTGGATCCTTAAGCACTGTAATTTGAAATAATTCTCCTGAAGCAGCAAAGCATCTGAACCATTCATTTATTTTAACAAGCATATAATTAATTTATTTGTTTCCCTATTCATGGTCAGTTAGGTACTTCTGTTTTCTCAGCACTTACAGTATCACACATAACATACGCACTTTCTGTATGCTTCTTTCTGTGTGTTTCTTTGTGTACAGAGAGTACCATTTCTTTAAGATCAGGCCTTTTCTAAAGTTCACAGGGATGGAACAGGCATTTTTATAACGTTACCACAATTGGAAGACTCTGGAATGAGCAAATGGCCTTTTTCATACTGAGGACCTGACAGAGAGAGAAAATTGGTGGTTTTCCATAAATGAGCTGCTTGAATGAAGTCAGACAGTTACTTAGGTCTCATTACGTGTGGTTAGTTTGGCTAAGAATAGACACATTCAAAACCAGACATCAATGTCTTAAAAGCCACTCATGGGATAAACAACAGCTTCTTTTTAAGCCACTTAATTTTTGGCATCAAATTAATATTTTATTATTCCTCAGAGTACCTGACATGGTCTTTATGGTTTTAAGATGTGCAACACACCATATACACAAATACTAGATAGGGTCTTGCAAGTCCTTTGAGAAAAGGGGATGGAGCTAAATGCTTTAGTTTTCAATAGCAGTAATTAACTGTGTATAATGTTGTAATAGTTTATTTTAAGTGAGAATGAGCAAAAGAACCAAAATATAAATACAATTTCTGAATTGCCTATCTATAATATTGGCTTCCACTTTCATCTGTAAATATTGTGTTAAAAACTCTTGATTGAGTCTCCTGCTGGTAAACATATATTTCATACCTTAAACCATGCCATATTTCACACAAGAGGCTTGATAAAGGAGACGGATTTATAATTTTCTTTCACTGATCTCAAAATTATCAATTACTTCTTTACAGAAATTTTTGCATCACCTACTAGAGTAGGTATTCATGGGTGTATAGACCCTTTTTTCATCAGTCAATCAGAAGTAAAAGATTTACAAAGTCAAACATTTTTTATCACGCAGTGATTCATAGAAACATGTTGGTTGAAATTTGTGATGCTTCAGTCAAAATAATTGTTCACAGAAATGCACAAAACCATCATCATTAGACTTTATACTTTTTAATAATGCAGTATAAGTGAATTAAGATGGCATAAATACATAGATGAGGACAGATTAATGTGGGCTAATTTAAGAGGTTCAAAAAGGACTTCTACAAATTACTTGTACTTCCTGGGCTTTTCTTTAAATGTTGTTGGGTATTTTTTCCAGATTATTGTAATTGCTAGAGAAACCTGCCACATTTTGAGCAGTGATTACATCAAAAAATGGGAGGATAATAAATTGCTTGTCAATAATGAATATATAACGATTGTGGCTAGAACACATCAATAGCAACATACAAAACTGTATTTTGCGGATATATTTAAAACTCTCATATTTTATACAAATCCAAGGCCAAATAATTCAGGAACTTTTAAACACTGTTGGATTAGTCTTGCTCTTAACCTGAATTTATATGCAGATTTGGGGAAATTTTCAGCCCAGCCCCCAAGGATGGTGCAGTGATATTGATACACTCTGAGAAGAATTTAGCCTGGTAGTTTTTAATAACACCAATGAGAGAAATCCTATTATGCCTCTGTGACAGGTGCTGCTGTAATAATAAACCTTTAACTAGAATTTATATGGGTCCAGTTTTGGCCAGCTCCCAAGGAATATGTACAAGGACTGTTTGCAGCATTGTATTGATAGGCTGTTAAGAAGATCCTTTTCCAGTAATGTGGAAGTGTGTATTTTTTTACAGAATATATGACAGATACACAGTATAGCTTTCCTATTAAAAACATGCCAGGAAAAAGCAGCTACCAGTCTTAGTGCTCATTAGAAAATACCTGGATTAAATTCCATGTGGAGGGAATCTGATTTTCAAGCCAGCCTTCCACAAATGATGAGCAGACTGATTATAGCAAAGTGCAGAGGATTACAGTGGAGTGACCTTATCAGAGCAAAAAAAGAGCAGAAGTGGAGGGCTTAATCTGAGCTGAGCGGAACAGGCCAAGCAAAGCCGAGTAGGGTAGGATGGCTCCCTCCGAGCGTGGCAAAGTAGGCCAATACTGTTGGCAGGGGGAAGAGGAGTGTGAGCCAACTCTTTCAGGAGAAAAAGAAGAGTTTAGAAGAATAGTTCCATTGATGGTGAGTGGAATGAGCCAATCGCTGTAAAGAGGGAAGAGACAATCGGGCCATGCTCAGCAGAGAAGAGAATTGGAGAGCTACAGCACTTAAAAAGCCTGAAATCAATATTACTTGACTGGGAAGAAATATAAGTATTATGCCAGAAAAGGTGGTTTTAGGTTGGAAACAGGAGTGGAAAACCATGAAGTACTCAATACAAAATAGCTTGACATACTGTAGTGAGAGAGACTACTAAAGAGAAAGTGAGTGAAGCTGCGGCTTTGTAGAGCTCTTAGAAATTTGAGTTGATCAATGCTACTAACAGCAAGATCAGTGATTCAACAAGTGCCTCTCAAGTGTATTTACTTTTCATCAGTATTTCTATCCTCTACCCTGTCTCCCAATGATATATTGAAAAGAGGAGACAGGTAATCACAGAACTTTTCAGGAATGATTTTGAGAGAAATAAAAGCTAATAAAGCTTTCCATTCATTGCAAAATATGGTGTAAAAGCAAAGGGAGGTGATTGGAGTAACTGTTCAGTCACAGACAAATGGAAACAAACAGCAAAGGTTTTAAAGTAATCTTTGATGTATGCTAAAGCAAATATTTTCCTTTTTATGCCTGAGAAATTTGTATTAAAGTAGGAGGTGAACTTCTGAATGATGAATTGCAAATCTGGGGCAAGCAGATATATCTGAGTATGTGTTGGGGAGATGCATCTTGCTTCCTGTGAAAGAAAAAGAATTCATGAAACCACAGAATAGACATCATTTTGCTTTCGTTTAAATATTCTTCATGATTTTTATTAATTTTGTCATTACCATAATGACCTTCTTCACATTAGAATGGCTGTCAAGCATCTCCTAAAGACAGGACAAGCCACAGCACGGAGCTGTTGCAAACATTTACTTTCCACGAAGCATGTTTATTGGTCGTAATGGCTGGAAGTCCACTGCAGTGTCTTATCAAAGGCAAATCAAGTGCTGGGAAACTTGGAAGCTAATTCCCCACCCCCACCCCCCAAAAAAAACCAAAAAAAAAACAAAACTGGCTTTACTCCCATCAGGTAATGCTTTTTTGCTTGCGCTTCATTCTGGGTTGCCTTGCAAATCCCTCTGGAATGATAAATGGTTGATGTTTTCCTACTTCTTTCTCTTCCAGAGCTTGATTCATGATTATGATATGATAAATCCCTGAGTATTCTGCATAATTCCTGATTTAGGAATGACAGTGAGGAGGGTTCCTGACAATAGAGTGATGTAATACTCTAGGAAATAAGTTTGAGTCCCAGTACAATAATGTTACATTACAAGGAGATAAATACATAAGGAAAAATCTTACAGTGACACAGCATGTCTATAAAAGTCTCCTGGTTACGGAATCAAAGTGTGCGCTACTTCTACCTGTCCGTGTCAAACTTTAATAATTCCTTGTGTCATGACACTAGACAGATCAGACTGAGTTTGGGTTATTCTAGCAGCAGACCAGAATTGCAAATTTGGGTTGAGTCTGATCACCTCAGTTTTTTAAATAAATAAATAAATAAAGGTACTCAGTACATCTTCTCCTTATTTTTCAGGGATTGTCTATTATAAACAAATTATTTTCAAGAAACAAGGGACGATTTGTGATAAATTAATGTTCCTGAGAGCAAGCGGTCTCTGGACCTCTGATAGAGAATGGAACTGCCCTGGAGACTTGCACGTGAGGCTAAATTTGATCAGCCACTCAAGTTTTGTTTTGGACCATGTCTGAAGACAATGGTGAAGTCATGACAAAAAAAAAAAAAAAAAAAAGGCTGTGAAAAAAGAATACTTATCCTAAGTATGTAAAGGAATTAGCAACAAAAAGCACATAGAACAATGAAAAAATTACTTAGTATACTGTTTAATAGAAAATAAGTACAGAACACTGGGAGTAAAGAAAGGAAGATGTTAATATGTAGAATGCCCTTATGCTATCTCAATTTAAATCTAGCCTGAAAACTTTTCTATTTGCACAGACTATTCAGGCTTAGCTTCCTCCTTCTCCACTTCTTTGTAAAGGACTTTGAACTGACTGCTTGATGTTAAAAGCAGTATATAAATTGAAACTGCATTATGCTTCAGAGCAGATAAAGATATTGCAAATGCAAAGAAAAACTTTTAAATGAGACACACTGCAGCTGAAAATGCAAACCACATTAATCCAAGAAGTTTTGTTTTTTAGTTCTGCCAAAGGAAGAGAGAGGTCAAGGGGGAAGTTTTAAAGAATATAGAAAGGGATATGAAACAAAATCATAGAGGATAGTAAAACAGCTGAATAACAAATGCAAGCACACACTGTCAGACGAGTCCAAGAGACCAGGCAGGAAGCCAGCAAATGTGGTTGCAATAGTAAAACCAGGGATGAAAATCATCAAGAAAATTATAGGTACATTAAATAAATGTACGTGGTGGGCGGGGGGGAAGCGAGCAAAAGTGACATGGTGGGTGTCATTGGAAGAGTGCATGAGGTTATGTTTCATAGGGCATGCAGAACAACGGGCTTGTCATAGTTTGCACAGGGCAGCAGTAAGGGCATCTGAAATATTAGAGAAAAACCTGGCTATATTGGAGTCAATGTGAGTTTTGACATTGACTCTGAGAGAGACAAGATTTCATTCATTAAGAGAAGACTTCAATATCCACCTCAGTGAGGTAGGAAAGACCATTATTTCATTTTGCAGTGGGGAAACTTAGACTCCAATAGATTAAGGGTCATATTCTGTAAAGAACTGGTGCCTCTGTAAGGTCTAGAAAACTGCAAATTTTAACAGCCAGGTGCCTGGCATGTAAAATAAGATCTCAAAGTAAGACTTAAGTTTTTAGGCTCTCACTAAAATATTCAGGAAGAATTAGTTGGGCAATTTAAGAAATAAGCATTTTAAGTAGAGAGCTGCCTTGAGCTAAGCCAGCAGGAGTAAGCTTACACTAGACATTGAAAAAGTCTTGGGCTTCCCCAGCAATACCTAGCCAAAAATCCTGCTTGGGGCTTTCTTCAGCAAAATCTCCTGCACTAACTGGGAAATGTGACTAATTAGCTCAGGCTTGGCATGACACTAACACAGCCACACAGCCTTGTTTTGGATCAGGAGGTGCTCGTATTTCATTAGAAGAAATGCCAGAGGGAACATTCAGCAGGCCTCCAGCATTGGGACTAAGAACACCGTAGGAAATACTAAGGAGTCTGAAACCCAACCCTTCAAATCCAAGGTAAGAGGGAAACAACTCCTCGGAATTAGCATTTACTTATACTCCTTCAATGAACCGAGCATGGCTTCTTTCTCTTTAAAGAGATGCTGGAGGACTTGTTGAATACATTTCATATTAAACAATTATTGATTAAAAAGAAAAAAAAAACCTTCTGAAATAAAATGCTGGGAGTGCAACCCAGAACACTTCTCCCTTTTCACAGTTGAATGCCCTCCTAAAATTAAAAGCCGTGCTCTCTCTTTTATTTTTCTTGCTAGTGAAACTAGTCTTGCTTTATTTGCTGCTGGCATTATTTGTTATTACATAGTGTTATCAAGATAGAAGATGTATATTAATTCTAGACAACCTGGTGACTCACTCATTCTGGAGCATATGGCTTGTAAACCACCTGATGTGTGGAAATGAACATTTCCCAGGTACTTAAGCACTTCCCAACCTGGATTTTGGGTTCTGATGGTGCTTATAGAGGAGACTTCTCATGTACTACAGCAGCCCTAAGTATGTGCACAAGGCAGAGCTCTATATACCTAAAGATATCCTAGGTTTAAAAAAAAGAAAATGTGAATTTAGGCTTATGGAGCCACAGATCAGAAGAGGTTTTAATCATTACTGGACCCTAACCCTCGCTGAAGTCTCATTTTCAGTGCGTAAGGCATAGACAGATGTTCACTGTGCAATTGGTTGAATGTCAAAGTGCCACAAGACTCTGTTTTCAGCTGGCTGGTGGCTCACTTCCCCCCACCCCAAAACAGGGGAAGCAAGCACTCTGCTTCATCCAAAATCATCATAGCTTCCACTACTGAAACCTTAGCTAAAAACTGTGCGAGCTTAGTTCAGGTTGGCTGAAGATGAAGGCACAGTAACTTGGTCCATCCCATTAGTTGAGCTGCAGCTGTGGGGCTGGAGCGGCAGCTGGTTCAGGGAGAACGTCTGTCTGTCTGTCCATGCCCCCAGCTGGGCTCGGACCCCATTTTGAAGCGAAGTGCCTAATGTACCAACTGAGCCCTCCACCCTCCCTGCTGTGGGGACTCTCCTCGTGACAGTTTGTCCCAGAGTCTGGCAGTCTCTCCCTAGTCAGCTTGTGCATGAATAATTATAATGTTCCTATTGCAGGGATCAACAAAACACCTTGCCTTATTAAAAACATGATTTTCAAACTTATATATTACTAGTAACTCTATACATAAAGAATATATATTCTTTAAGTCATAGCATTTGTTATATTTCATAGGCTCTGTATTCTGTTATTTTATCAGCCAGGGACCACTCTTTTGGAAGGGTAGATCCTTTGTAAGAAAGAAATTAAACTGGCAAGCAAAACTATTTATTCCAAATCATTTTTCAGTTCTTGACCAGTTACAGGCTTAAGGTTCTATATCCATAAAACATTGAGCCTGACCAGAGTATTGTATATCACTCTGGAGCTAAAAATTACTTCTTTTTTTTCCCCCAATGCGAATGAGCACTTTTTTCCATTCTTGGCCTAAGTCCATGACTTTGATTTATGTGAAATTATGTTAGGTGCATTTTTCTACATTTCTAATTGTTTCTTCACCTTTAACTACTATAATTAGAGCTGTATTCCAGATGACGGAGACAAAAAGGTTAAGCACCAATACATTAAAAAAACAAATCTTCAAAGCACTTCTCAAATATAGAGAACACAGGGTAGGTGAAGGCGTAATTGGTATAGAAGTTTTATTTATGCTAACATTGGCTGGGCTGTATAATTCACCTTAAGCTTAAGCCCCAGTGATGAGATTGAGTTCATGGTACTTTGTGTATAAAATATATTCTAACATTTTATATATGAAATGGGACACAAATTTCCAAGAATTTCAAAAAGCTTACAAACAATGTAGGAGAAATCTATGTTAAAAAATATGGGTAGTAATGTTTTATAAACATGGAAGTATAGGTGGGTTATTGCATGTTGGATGGTTCCTGTCAGCAACCAGCAATGCTTTTTTTCTTTATACTTAAATCTCAGTTGTGCATTAATATATTCATGCCATTATTCTTATGCACATACTTAACCCTCCTGTTGTGAAAAGCTCTGAGGATCTGAATGGTGGTAAAGGCTAAGGACTTGCGAGGTTTGGGTTAGTCGAGAAACAGATCACTTGCAGCATCTGGTTAAAATTTGCTTACTAGTTTTCTTTATATTTGATCAGTTTGCTTCCTTTCTCTAATAAATGGTTCACAAATATTTGCTATAATAGATGGCAATGAAGCCTAAACCATTTGCTAAAAGGGATCTATCCAAATCTTTTATTGTAACCCTTGTAATTTAATAAGGTTTGTTTAGAGATTGCCTCAGGAAGGCCTATCTATGCTGTAAGGCCTGTATTTTAGGAAAATGCATACAGGTATATGAATAATTTAAACACTGAGTATTTGTGTAAGTAACTTGTCCTTCCAAGATTAGGCTATAAATTTGCACAATTAAGAATTTCCCAGTGTATCAAAACCAATATCGTCCTACAGTCTAACACAAAAAGTGTGTTTTCACTGTTGTCTGTAGTCCAGGCTGACAAGAATATTTTTAATAAAATCATGTATTTGGTCAAAAAGATATTAAAATTAGAATATTTCATTGTGAAACATCTTATTACTAGAAAAATAATGTAATAATTCAGAAGCAAGTTTCCAAATTTCCTCTGACAACCTAAAAGGAAAAAAAAAAATCTACAGTGAGTTTGGGACCTGATATGCAACGGGAAATGTACACCTTCCAGACACTGAAAATAGGTTTTGTGTCCTACACGGAGTAAACAGCTGCCTTTGACTTTCAGCCTGTCCATTCCTTGCACAGGGCAGGTCTTTCTAGTGCGGCTCTATCACGCGGGTATTCCCAAACCCTCCAGGATTTCCTCTATTTTGCCTCCCAATTGCCTCCATTCAGGAAACAGTTGTGGAAGAATGTAGGACACACAACAGACTTTAACTAACGAAAATAATTAAATAAAGTATTAGCATTTGCACTCCTTTATCAGTAGTTCCAAAATGAGATAAGTAAATAAAGTTGCAGCCTAATTAAACCATATTAATTTTATCTTATCTATTACTCCCCAAGTGTCCTGGACCTGTACCATACAAAAGCGTTATCAGAGCTGTCTGAGAGTAAACTCTCATTAGGGAGGTGCTATTAGACTTGCGTGGTTTTTTATGCCATATCTTCCTGCAAAAGACAGTTTTACAACTCCTTTTGTATCAAAGTGAAGGTAAAAGAAGTAAAATGGGATAAAGTCACATCTCCTGTTCATTGCTAGAATGAGATATTTCTCCAGTGAGTGAAAAGCAAGGGACTCCAGCATGGAACACTATTATTTCTATGTTATCATCTCTCACAGAGATACCACAGGCCCCAGAATATTTGGTATTTTCCTTATCGTCCCTGCTGTAGTGGACACATGCCTATGTAAGAATCCCAATTTTCACTCTTAAAAAAAAAAGAAGAGAGAGAGAGAAATAAAAAGGAAAACTCTTGCTTTCACTCATTTTGGGTTGCTGGTACAGTTTCTAACCCACTTAATAACATTAGATAATACTAATAACCAAGGACTTTGATAGCAAAAGCAACATCTCACAAGGCTAACTGCTCTCCCCACAGAAGTTTAGAAGAAAAAGCTGTAATTCAAACACTTTCCATGGCTGCTGTTTCAAAATTTAGCATCCCATTTTCATCCCCAAACATGTCATTTTTGACCCATTCATCAAACACACTTATTCCAGTCCCAGCCAGCTGCAAAACCGTTTGAGGTTATCTTGCCAGAGAAGGAGCCTTCATATCCTGCTCCACTTTGAAAAGCACCTTTGCTCTTTACATACCGGAAGGTAAATACATTATAAAAATGCCAAGGCCTACCACAGTTCAGGTATTTGAGAGCCTTATGAAAAAAAGGCACACAGAGAACCTGAACAGATGCTGCCCGTGAACTTTTAAAGAATGCAACATAATTCTTGCCTCGCCAAGGTGAGCAAGTCACCAGCACACTCCTAATTCATTCCCGCTCTTAACAAGCTTCGAGCGAAGCAGTACAGAGACGAGAGGGCTCTAAAAAGGGATCAGCAGCAACCTTACTCCCTCTCTGGGCTCTGAATCTCCTCAGGAAACCAAGATCTATGCATGGCCTTCCTTGCGGTGCAGTGTAGCATTTAATATTAAAAAATAAGTGGCAGCAACAACATAATTAAAAATTCCTCTCGTTTCTTTTACTTTTGCAAAGCAAGGATGAACAGCTTTGAACAATGTTTCTAAGAAGAATAAAGCAAGTATCTAATTGGGCTTCTGAGATGGCACCTTCATAGTAAATGTTCTGTCCATGTTGAGATCTCCCTGCTCCTGAAAATAGGGGTTTCTCCTAGAAATGATAACAGATGCTTACATTTACCAGCCTTAACAGATGACACTTTATTAAAGACAGCATCAGAATGAACCCCCTGAGTTTGAATTTCATAAAGTTTGTTAAGGAAATATTTTTAAAAAGAGAGGGAGAAATTATGTTTTAATGATGTTCACATGTTTCTCCGAAGACTGAAAGCTGATATGTGCAGGCGTCGAAAGCATTACATGCTAATTTCATTAAAGTGGGGGATGGTACTCAGAAAAAGCATAAATGTAAATGCTATCGACCTCACTGGCAAGACGCCGAAAAGAACCTGCTCTGGGAAGCTGAGACTTTTCATCTAACAACTAGGTAGGTGATAGCTGTCCTGAAAATTTATGGTATCATTTTATTTATAGCAGATGTCCCCTTAAAGCAAACATTTTTGCTTTATGCTACACAAATCTTATGGATAATTACAAAACATAATGTTAGTTAGAAATGCTGCAGACATCAAGAGTATTTTTTAGAATGGACTATGAAAGAAAAGAGGCAAAAATGCCCTGATATTGATCTAAGGCTGAAAGATAAAGGGCTAATCAAAACAAGACTTTTGCAGATGCTTTCTAGAAACTTGTTGTTTTAAAGGGAAAAGATAAAAGTTGAAACTGTGCATGGAGGCCACTAATTAAATCATCATTTATCCCAAATGAGTCTTACAGTTCCAATAAAGATGACTAGATGCCAAAACAAGCCTGAAGCAGTATGACTAGTTATTGTCAGAGACCTATAACTTGAGAGTTTAGTTTGTATGTGTACTTTTTTCCATTTATGGAAACAGTGTTATTTGCAGTTCTTTCTCTACCTAAGTAAACCAAACTCAAATCATCAATTCCATTTGCTCAGTCAAAACTGTACGATAGAGCTCCCATTCATTTAAACTATGGTTTAAACTATGGTTTTATGTCTCTTGAGCAGGCATTGCCAAGCTGCAATTGCAAGCTTGCAGAAATTTCATCATCTCATACGTACTAAAGGAATCAAGAACAAGTGAACCAGAAATTGTAATCTGAGTTAAAAAAAAAAAAAAAGTTTTACTAATCGCAACGGTTGATTAAAGAGTGTCACTTTTCTCTCTTAAAACTCTTAAACTCTTAAACTCTTTCCAGTTTCAAATATACAACCTGGGCCTTCAAGTCCCTAAAGGTGAACAAAGTTGCTGTCAATGGGGTGTTTGCTTCCCTAATTTTTCCCCTAATTAGTGAAGTTTAATGTGGAAGTAGATGAATTTTTGGAAAATGGAATACAAATGGATAAAACAATATATCTGTGAATTCACTGTTCATTATGCATGGTTTGTAAGAATGCATATTTCAAAAGAAAGTCATTAAAGTAATGCTGCTGCTCTGTTTTTACAGGTCTTCATGACAGTTTAAGCAATAATGGTTTAATCTCTCTGGATTGTAATAACACAACCCCCTGACAAGGACAGGAGATTGACAGAATTTGTAATAATATATTTTTACTTATGTCACATATTTGTAATTTCAAGGACATGATTCACAATGACCCTATTGCAATGTTGTGTAGGCATTGTTCTACACTGATTTGCATTAATGTCTACAGAAGAGTTTTCATCTCTTAGTACTGCTTCAGAGGATATGCTTGTCATTAAAATTCTGGTCACAGATGTGGGTTAAAATATCTCTAACCTTTACAAATGTATTATGTGGCACTACTGACATAGCTTTTATTGCAGATAAAATCTATAACAAATTCTGTGTGTGACAGGAGAGGAACATGATTCTGTATTAAATTCAGATGAGAGAGATGCATTCCTTGCTTGTACTTTTAAAATGTTTTGGATATAGTAACAATGAGTTAGGCTTTCTATTCCATTGCGGTTAGAAATCCATTAAATCCATTCAGTTTGTTTTAGTTTGGTGCTTTCAGAAATTTTTCTTAAACTGGCATTCGAAAGAGGACATAAAATGGTGGTAAGAATCCAGCTCATTTCCAGTCTTTGGTTGAATTTATCAGAAGAGAACAAGAAATCAGTTTAATAGAACAGACTACCTAAGATTTATCACTGGAAATGTTAAGCTGCATTTAATGTAGTTTACCGATGATCCTCTGTTTCTGTTTCTTAATTTCCATTGCTACTTGCATGCCTAAAAAGCATAAGTATATTTATCTTCCAAGGTTTTTGCAAATCCATATGAATGAACAGCATCCCGGGCATCATCTCAACTTGCTCATCCATGCTATAGGGAGGTAATACTTTGCTCCTCAGTTATAGAAACTGTGTCATCATCTTGGATACATTAGCTAACAGCACTGGGCAGCACTAAGGAATGGAGACTGTTAGTTTTCCGGCTGAAGATTCCTCTTCAAAATCTGTCTGAGATTCTCACGTATCTGTTTGTATCTGCACGCTCTACATGGCATAAGGCAGCTGAGGCAGAGTAACTGCAGTTACATCTCTGCCGAAGGATGGGGGCTGCATCCAATCTGAGCTTGTTTACACAAGAAAGTCGCATCAGTTCACAATCTGAAGGAGTGCATTTAAACCAGTGCTGTCTTACAGATATGATTCCCTGACTTTTTCCTCTGCAAGAATACCTTTTTTGCTTATACCAACTGGGGTTGATTTCAGTCTTATGGCAAAATTTCCACTGGAGTTGGAATTTCCACTGGATAAGGTAAGATTTTGGTAATTATATTCACATAACTGTATCACTGAACTATTATAACCAGAGTTATCTCTGTAACTCTCATTAAGAATGGTAAAGCTTCCGTTGTGTAGCTGGAGAGGAGGACTGGACTACTCTAGCCTGTCTAGACCAGGATATGTTTAGCGTTTACCATCCTAGCCTTGTGCGATAGGAGACGCAATGGGTTCATGACCTCAAACACTTGTTCTGTGATGAGCCAGCCCTAACTAGCACACTCTTATGCAGTCTTCCATTTCTCCCTACTTTCATAAAATGGTAGACATCTGTATCAGAGCCTGTGACCATATTCGTGCATTATACCTGTGGTTATATTAATGCTTAAGCTTACTACAGTTTTCTTTTTAAAGAAAAGAGGGCCACACCAAATGACTGTAGCTGTTTCAGCTGTCTGGGTGGAGTTGAATATGGCATGGTGATGTGTATGATTGATAATGCTTATCCTGCAAGCCTCACAAAATATAATTGAATCTCATGCTTACTGGTAGAGAGAGGTGTAAAGGGAATTTCTTTATCAATGGATGATCTCCAAGTATGGTGTGTTTTATTTAGGAAAAAGAATTGGAAAAGGGGAGAGCTGAACCTTAAACAAAGGATAAAATTAAATTAACCAGTAGTAGTTATAACATCTGCAGTTTCTACCCCAGGAAGCAGAATGAATACGTTACATCAGAAAAGGTATAGGATGTTCTTTCTCATCCTAGTCACAGAGATGGACTGCAAGGATGAGATCAGGGCAAGAGAGCCAGTTCTGGCATGAAAGCCAGTGAGGTCATCTGGGTTCTTCAGATCAGTCTGAATGGGTGCTTTTGAGGGCCAAGGATGAGTTCATTCAGATGCCACCAGATCTCTGGATCCTTGATTTTTGACGATTTTCTCTCTTTGTACAGTTCCTGTCACCTTGAATGTTCAGGAATGGTCTAGGGTTGTGGAGTAATTCATGGCACACCACACTCAGGAAGAAATAACATCTGTTAGAAGTTGACACAATTGTCTATGGTATCATGAAAACGGGAGAAGCAGTCTGTTATTGAATTAACAATAGTAGAGAGAGAGAGAAATTGCACGAGCTTTGGTTATTTAGCAATACTGAGTGAGGAAGGGTTGCGGGGAACAAAACCAAACAAAAAGCAGTGAAGCGATGGCAAGAGAAGTTATAGAATTACTGAGTTTTGGAAGGGACAAGAAGCAGGATTTGGCTAATTAACACCATACGGAGTTTATTTTGAAGCTGCCAAAGCCTTTTTTCATAGGGAAGGGAAATATTCTGAAAAGGAGTTCTCAGTCTGTGGCGTATCAGTTCAGAGGGAGCGTTGAGTGTGCACTGTTCACTGCTGCCCACATGGGAAAGCAGTTCAGATTTAAAATAGTAACCTCCATTGCACTGACTGTGGGCACAGAATACAAGCAGAAAAAGTGAAAGAAGCCACTCACTGTTTTTAAGTGTTATGCTCTTCTTATTTAACCCTTCCTTCAGTATAGCAAGAATTTGTCACAGTAATTGGTGACTGGACATTCAAGCATAAGAGCTGGGATATGGCCCACCACTGAGTTGCCATCTGCACCTCTACAATCACTACAAGGCTGCTCTGTGCCGGCACGCTACTGAGAGCTAAGGAATAGGTCATGATAACAGATGCTTTGGGCCCTATAAGTGAGTAGTCAATTCTTCTCAGTGCCCTCTCACAGTTAATGCTGGCTTGTAATGTCTTGAGTCAACTTCTGCTCATCGCAAATCATACATAAGTATTTATATATTTTGACTTTCAGATTTAGACATAGCAGAATGCATGCTTAGTGACTCATTTCCTGGTCTGGAAAAGAGAGAAATAAAATCAAGAACTCTCAAATTATTTCAGCGTTTCAAATTGTTTAATTGAGTTTTAAACCTCTCTGAAAATCAGGCCAATACTGTGGCCACAGATCCATAAAACAAAATCTTTGTAGAATAAAGTAGTTGACCAGTGTTAGCAATAAAATGTTTCTTTTGAGAATTACAAGAATTTGAGAGGTTTTTTTGATGGAAAAAGAGTATTATGTAGATAAAAGATACCCAGTCTTGCTGCAGAACTCTTTCCGCAATTCACTTTCCAAACAGTATTACTGGAACAGATCCCAAATTTTGTTTTGTTTTAATTTTGTTTAATTTTTTCATCATGTTAAATCATTTCCAGAATCCTACATGGAGGATATTAATTTGAGATGTGCAGAGAATACCAGAGGAGGCCTCTTCTAAGTAGTAAATTTTCCTACCTAGAATGGGAATAATGATGTTAAAGCTACTTTGTAAAACAGTTTGACATCTTCTAAAGACAAGTATTATATGAGGATTACACATTTGTAATGTTTGTATGATGACACATATATATACAATGTGTGTATATAAACACATTTATAAGCACATAATGTGTGTAATACTGATATTATTACATTTGAGGCTATATTTTATTAACTATATTACTAATGTACATTTTAATAACACCAAAAACCTGATGAAAAATGCTCTTAAGATTCTCATTTACTGTTATTCACTTTGCCAGGTCCTAACACTAGTGACAGCAATTTCATAAAGGTGTTAATGAATTTTACATGATATTCATGAGAATGAATGTATTTCTCATCAAATAAGATGTACAAGATTCTGGCCAGAAAAGAGAAACTGAGTTTGCAAAAATGTTAAAATGCAGCACATTTCTGAGAGAACAATTTGCAGTATACTTGGGAGAAAGCTGATAGCCTTTGTTCATATTGTAAGCTATGTAATTCTTCTCCATGTAGTACACTTATGCTAAAAGAGAAGGAAAGGGAATTTGCGTAGCTTCAATGTCTTTTTCAGGGGTGCCCAACACAGATGGATACATTTGTATCACACTAAAATTATGTGGCAAAGAAGAAGACAGAAAATCTGCTATAAATAAATTTCAGTCTCCACTGTCATTAAATGCTGGATGAAAAAACATTTAGTGTTTTTTCATCATAAACAGCTACAATAAAAACTATTTTTATTTCATTCTGCGCACTGATAGAGGAAAAAGAAGCAAGATATTACTGAATTATGCTCTATTTTGGCAAAAGAATAATTTTATTTCTTAATTATAACAAATATTTCTGTTTATTTTCCTACTAGGTTTTCAGTAATATGTTTTCTTTAAATACAGTCTGTCTTTATAACTCCAAGGACAAATTCAGCCCTGATTCAAATGTGTGACACACCATTGAAGTCAATAGAGCTGTCTCTATATGACATGAATTTTTTTCTCCATCTCTCCGTCTGTCACATCCAGTCAAGTCAGTGTGATTCAAGATAAATCAGCTCTCAGCACAGGCCAGATCCTGGGGGGATGCTGAGTGCCCTAAACTCAAGCCAACTTCAAAGGAAGCACTCACTGCCTCCTAGTCTATCTGGCTCTATATGCAGTATTTCCTCATATTGCTCCAGACTTACTCTAGGAAATACTTTGAATAGTACAAATATTGAGTTTAGCCAACTGCCAGAGTCAGCTTTAGTGTTTTTGAATAGATCTGTGAGAAGCTGTATTTGGCTCTTTTTTTGTTTTTCTTTTAACACCCCTTTTCTCTCCACTCCTATCTCCCCCACGCACATGCAACAATTCTTGTTCCTGCAATCAAGCCCACTAAACACAAAATGGGCCTTAGAGGTCTTTTGGAGGGTTAATGGGTAAAGTGTAGACTTCAGGCTACATGGTAAGGTTGAAGGTATGTGCAGTGCACGTGTGCATCTGTGCCTGAGTGTGTGTTTGGGGGCAGGCAATATTTGTATTCCCCACAATGCTTCCCTGTTGCAAATGTGGAACCCAGCTGCCTGTAACTGTCATCCCCTGTCACCATAAGGGAAGAAACTAGCAATAAACTTCTCCCTTTCTATGAATTGAAATGTCTCTTTGCTTTCCTAACCATCCCACATCAGGTGACATTCACAACTGCCATTTCTTGGAGAGCAAATGTTTAAAAACTTGCAAGGAACATTCAATAGCACAGGTCTTTATAAATTAATATGATTCCTATAGAGTGAGTTTTGGGGCTAAATCCATGAAAGTAGCAAGGCCCTACTTACAGAAATACACCTGGGAAAGAAGCAGAGCCAGGGGATTTCAGCTTGAGCTGGGACCGACGTAGATGTCTGCCCTGCAGCCTGAGTTCTCCCTCTTGACTTGAGCCAGCACAAAGATGTGGGACATCTGAACCTGTCCTCAGCTTCTGCAAGGTACTCAGGACTGTCATAAGAGAGAACCACCATACACTGTCTGACCCCAAATAACCCAAATTATATTTGCACTGGTAAATCTCCCTAAGTATTCTAGATTAGAACAAATGAACATAATCCTGCTCACTCCTTCCCAGGGTTGTACTGAGATAAGATGTCTGCATAAATCAGATCTTTCTGCTGAATCAAGTGCAGATACTGTAATAAAATTATGAATATTAATAACAGGACAAAGGATACAACAGAGTCACCAGACAGTGACACAGTAACCGAAAGGTAGATCAGCTTCACACTCTTCATGGAGTAATTTCTTTGCATTTCATAACCCAGTGGAAAAGGCTAAACTAGTTGCTTAAATTCAATCTCCAATGCTGCTTCTCTGCAAAAATAAATGTGATGAATTAAAAAGTAAGACTTGCATCAAGAATAGGATTGTCTGAATTCCTGAGCAAACAGAAAACTAACCCAGAAAGATTTCTTGAAAAACTGATCTGCTGATTTGTTTGACCTTATTAGCTCTTCTTTTGCAATTTCGTTGATTTCTGCCCATCAGCCCTCTGCTTCAAATCAGCTTCAAGATTTACAGAGAGCACAGTTTGGTAGTATGCAAATCAGTTTTAATGAAAAAGAGCATCCTGAAGGCAGCCAAAGAACTGAAAGATTTAATTCACCCAGGTGCATATTTGCCTAAATTGTTCTCATTCACTTCTGAAAGGGAGAAGAGGATTTAGACTGGTAAAACAAGCAGTGAGAAGAAATAACAAAAATAATTTAGGGAACAGGAGTCACTCTGGTCAAAAAACAGCAACTAAATTTTCTATTTAAATTTTTTAGGATGAGATTCTGAAAACAATGTCAATGTAGACACCAAATTGTAAGTGGGTATCAACACCCATTAGATGTTTGTGAAAAAAAATCTTAAAAGGAATGTGTTCTTCTTTGACACTGCAATCCAGACGATGCTCCAGATATTCAGCTGGAATAGAGGACTGCAGATCCGTCGAAATAATCCATCTCCTCTTGAAACTCACTGTTGCTGCTTTGCAGGTGGAACCTCAACTTACAGGTAAAATGGGGGATTTCATGCCTACCTTAGGTGACCTGAATTACTCTCTGAAGGAATAGCTCTTTCTCTCTTTCCCTTTTGACTATAGAGGTAGTTAGAAAGATTAGCCTCCCAGTTTTGGTATCTAAATTAAGTATTTAATGCTGGGTTGTGTGAATATACCCCAGGATTAGCAAACGACTTAAATAACTGTTCTTTCAAAACGTCCTTCTTTAGTCAGATGTTTGGCCCTAATCCCATGAAACAACTGTCTATGCTTAGCTTCATGCACTGTAAAGAGTTTACACTGAAACTAATAGAAATAATTAGAAAATAGGAAACTAAACAATAGCTTAAATTTTTCAGGAATCAAGGAATGAAATGGTAACATTCTCACTTAAACGACTGCTATTTAATATACTTGATTATGAGATTGTTCCTGAAATTAAATAGCAAATCTCAAAATGGTACTTTCACAATGAACATTTCATATATTGAAATAGTGCATTGGTAACTGGGGAGAACAGGGGAGGTAGCTGTGTGATGTTGGTACAAACATGATCATGCTCATTCGATTAATTTTCTGTTGCACTACCTGGAGTTAAACCAGGAGAGTCTGCTGGGGGGGATCAAACAGGAACAGAAACAATGTCAAACAATGCCAGGAAAATGCCAGAAGTCTGCAAGTGAACCAGTCATGGAAAATACCTGTCATGTTAACAGGCCTCTTTCTTCAAGTGCAGAGGCAGAGGTCAGAAAATTGGAAGGTCGTTACAGAATCGCGCCCGGCAGATCCCGAAACAGGGCACCAATCCCCGCTGACGGAGAACGTGGTGCTTGGGAGTACCCTGCCCAAGCAGGGAACGTTTCTTCCTTCAGAGTGCTGAACCTTTTTGTTTGCCCCCTGCATGTCTTTGGACAACTAGATATTACTAGATACTACCTCCTTTGGGAAGAAACCCGTTAGATTTGCCTGCCACTCACAAAGAGTGTGAGGGAAAAATCCGATACCCAGCTCACCCCTGGAGCCACCCCAGCAATTAAAGGCAGAAACACACTGTGTTTACAGAGAGAAGAGACACTTGATCTTTTAATAATGACAATAGAATTACTCTTTTGTCTTGTTTGATGACATTCTGTTCATAAGTCACAAGTGGAAGAAGCCACAAGTAGCTTTGAAAATACATCACATTATATACTGCGCTTACACAGACCCTTATAAATCCCCTTCCTTCAGGCCGTTTAGCAGATGTGATCTGTTTCAGTTGGTCACTCAAAAACAGATCTGATAAAGCTGTACAGAATGTCACACTGGAATATCGAGCCATGTAATCGCATGTGATGACTTCAGTTTTAAAGAACTCGCTGTGAATTCTGATTCATAATCCTGAATATTAATAAATAAACACCTAAAATAGAAGATTTCTGAAATATGTACTAATCTTGGTAAAACAGAATCCCACATGAAACAAATCAAATGTTTTAGATTTATCATTTAATAATATTCATCAATTCACATGCTGTTTTTTTAATTCTTTCTTGTTGAACTTCTGTACATACAAGTTTTCATTTATCTACTTAACAGAGCAAAACTTCAGGCACTTTAGAAGTGTAATATCGTCATTGTCATCAGTCATAGCTGGTCTTCTGAGGTGGGTAATAATGACAGAATAGTTTTACAAAAAGAAAATCAAAATCTAAAATATTTTTTCCAAAGGATTACAAAATATATGCATTTTTATTTTTTTATAAATTTTGCAATATTTATTTTCAATTTGGTTTTTAATTTTTTATTGGAAACATGCTAAGAATACACCTATTGAGAGAACAAGCTTTCCCATATTACCGATTTTGCCTCTGCAGTTACGATGTTTATGGATTAAATTGTTACATACTGGATTTTGGAAGACAGGATTATTCTACCCTATTCTGTCATTTGGTAGTTTTGAGACAAAATAAGAAGAGGAAAAAAAGACAAAATAATAGAGCTGGAAAGAAAAGAAAGACACTTTTAAGAGCATCTTCTCTTTGGTCATCATGAGCTGTAGTAAGATTTTCTTGGTTTTGATGTTCTGAGGAGAAACAGGAATTTCTCTAGTGGAGATTACTTACAAGGACAGGGAAGTCGCAATGAGTTTATCTCCTACCATATAATTTTCCAGATTCTCATTTCTACTCCGTTTCATTTAATTGTATGATTGTCACCATAGTATTGAGAGTACTTTTAGGAGTACAGGAGTACGAGCATCATCTGTCACTTGTTTTTATGGTTTATAACTTTTTTATATAACTATAGATTTTTACATGTAGTATTACTGGGTTTTGATAGAATAATCAAAGATCAACAGAAATATTCCTTATATTTGTGGAGTAGAAAGTGGAGAGAGTTGACAGATCCCCCGAGAGATTGTACCATGGATTTGGGCTACGGAAAGTTTTGATGTCACCCATACTCTTCACTAGAGCTGTGCCTGACCTTTTAAGTATCCTCAACACATTATGCAAAAGATTAACTCAGCCGTCATGTGCATACAATTGTCTATGTTCATACTTGTATGAAATCGCAGAGGGAAACCTCGTTCTAATTTCACTCCCTTTGACAAACTTCAGACAAACTTTACCAAGCCCAAATCTCTGCATTTCTACAGTTAGTACTTATACTTCTACGAGAGGGTGGTATTTTTCCAAATGCCATTTTTCCAATTTGTTAACGTCTTATGCTCATTTTGCATGATAACTCAGAAAGGAGGGTAATGCCTGATAAGGCCTCTCCTATAAGCTGAAAAACTGGTTATTATAGTTGTGGCCAATAAGGATAAGATCTTGATTTTTCTGACTTTTTTTCTTCAAAAGAAATTAAAATTAATATAGAGAAAAAAAGAAAGAAGTATATACACAGTAAAAGTTGCACTCTACCTTCTGTCAGGAAATTCCTTCATGAGTCCTATATGTTTTCTTGTATGTGTTTCAGTTGTTTTATATGTGTGATCGTACATGGCACAACCACCTAGGCAGAAAACAAATGTAATTATATATCAACTTTAGAAGATGGAGCATATTTTTCTCTAATAACAGAAAAATCATTCAGGAGGAATAAGAAGTAACCTTGAAATGTATTCCACATTAAAAACTGGAAAAAAATTTAGATTAAGGTTTATCTTTAAACTAAAGTTTACACTGAGGTCTAGGACACATTTAGTAAAGTTCCCTTCTTTATATTTCTAGACTCTTTTTCTAATATTGGCACCTGGTGTTCCTCAGATTCCCTGTGTTTCACTTCATTTGATTTCCAGTGCCACACAAGATGTAAGACTGTTCTTCATGATAAATTCAGAGGGTCAGTTACCATAATTATGCATAACAGTAGCTCTGTGAAGGTATGCTGCTGTTAACATGGGGTGTATTGAGTCATATTATTTCTTCTGCTTCCTTTCTTTTCTCCCTTTTCCTCTTCCATACCCTCTTTTCAACCCTCTTTTCTTAATTTTACTAAACTGTATTCAAAAAAATTTTAATACTAGTACAATTAGTTAAAGAACAGGAGTTCTTTAAATAATGAGACTAAATGAAACTCCTCTGACCATTTTACCATTTCTTGTCTTAGTCTAGCTAAAAACTGTGTTTTGTTTCCTGTTGAGCTGGGTAACACTGGCATTGAGAAATGTGTTGAGTCCATTTATATGCAGATGATCTGCTGTCCTGCTTCTTTCAGTAGGTGCCATAAATTAGCATTCAAATTTTACTACAATTTTGACAGTTGTTTTTAATTCATTTCATATGTATTTAATGCTACATTAGTCTCAGTTTTTCTGCAATATGTGCCATATTGTAGCAGCTTTTTAGCTGCTACTGATGATTTTCTTATTCCTTTAGAGTGAGGCTTTAATTCTAACACTTTTGTTAATGAAAAACACTCTACTTAGTGGAATTAAATGCATGGCCTGCCTATTTCTCAATATGCTATACAGTCTTCTAGCTTGGATTTAAATTTCACCCTTCTTCTATAAAGATTAGCTGCCACATTTTGGCCTAGCAGACACACTTTGCCTTGGATAAAGTGTGGGAAAGCAGTCATAACAAGCAAAATTCCAGTAATAGTTTCAATGTTCTTTGGAATGTTCTATTTTATGCCTTTTCTCTCTATGACTAAATATATTTAAAATGCATTTTCTGTCGCTTCTGTATGTGGGGTTTGAAAGGCTGAACTAGCAATTTGATAACCTATAGATTTCATAGGTAAACTTCAAACTGTTCAGAAGCATCCATTCTTCCATTTTTGTATACAAATTATGAAACTACTTCAGACATCCTCTCCAAATTATGGAAAAAAAAAGCCTCCATATCTTCAAGCATACTTTAGAGCTAGAGTCATACAGGAGTTTCCCAGTGAAACAGTTTCTCATCAGACAGTGACTTTCCTTTTTTATAGATTGCACATTTTGTGAAAAATCTACAGAACAATTTTTCAATTAAATTTTTGTTAGGAAATGGTTTCTCAGATTCTGGGTGGAGTATCTGGGGGAAGAAACCCACACAGAAAACCTAATATGTCCTTCGAAAACTGAAGTCTGAGCTCTGTCCAGGTCGCCGTCTGAAGATTGATTGCTTTTATGACAACTACCTCTAGTCTATTTCTGAAGTGATTGTTTTGTCTTTTATGAAGATTTTGATACAAGTTGGAGGTAGAAATGAAAAATTTTGGAAGCTGCAGGATTATTTGTAGGATTCTTGTCTAGCTTCATCCTGGACCTAAAGACCTTGTAATAAAAGCCTCTACAGAATAGGCCCAATGGACTTATTACAGCTGAAGAGCAGGGTACCTACCTCACAGTATTTGGAGACGATGTTTTTCATTTAAATCAATAGAAGGAACAATTTTTTTCTATTATAACTTCTTGACCCTATAGTTTCTCAGTGAAAATTATGTTCTTGTCAACATCATTGCCAGTATCAGTGAGTTTCTCTGCAGTGGACCAATGAACATATTGTCCCCAAAGCTGGGAAAACAGCGTCCAAAACTCTCAGCCAGCTGTACCACTGCTGCAACACATTTTCTTCCTTACCTACAAAAGACCTACCAGAGATCACAGGTTCCTGCAGACCCTTCCCTGGAATCTACAACAGTTTGTCAAAAGTTCTCCTGTTCAACAAAACAGCTTTTCTCAATGATACCTCTTTCAGTCAGAAAATCTGACTGGCTCTACCCCTTTCAAGCAAAGGCCTCATTTAGAGGGTCACCAAGGATCTGGTTTCTTATACTTTTCTCTTTAGAAAACCAGATCATAGACTCTCCCTTCTGGAATTAATCAGCTCTGGCTCTGCTGGAAGTACTTCAAGTAGAACCTTTTGATATTGATTATTTGGGATATTTTGATTTTAGTTGCAGTTTAAATAGATATGTATGACAACTTATGAGAAATCCAGGAGTTATTTTACCTGAATATGTTCACTTATTGTCGATGTTTGTGTGTGCCTATATAGGAAATGGGAGTAAACTAACATGGCACCAACAGCAAGCACATTCGTGCCTTTTCATGTTAATTCGCTTTTGTAAGTACTAGATAGGTCTGAGTTGTATCTGCTGGACTTTACTTTCTGGGATGTGGCAGTGTCCCATCAACGTGATAGCCAGTTGCTAGAATATATTTGGCTTTTCTGCTGCTCTAACCATGATTGGTTCTTTTCTGCTTCTCCATTGTCTAATCAACAGAGAATTGTTAACAGGTTGTACAATTGCAGAGCAAGGATGTTCACGTGGATTTAAATAAATCAAAGGGCCCTCTTTTATAAGTGAATCAAAATCAAGCCTCTTGTAAAGTTAAAAAATGTTTTTGAATTTCTTTGTCCATTTTCTCTGATCTTTCCTGCTTCCTCCACTCTGACTCTGCCTGACTCGTGCTATGATCTCAGCCATGCTAAAAGATAATATGCTTTTCTTATTTCTTTTGCTCCAGTAATAGTTTTCCTTTTCCTATTTTCTAATACTTTTCTCTTCTTCTATTGGATGATCTTGTTCCATTCAATGATCCTTTTCTTTTTCTTAGTTACCTTGGATGGAGGTCCTAACAGATTCTGTGTTGGATGCTAAAATAATTGCTGTATCCATAACATAACACTTCCTCATCAGATGTGTTTTAAAATGCAAGCTAGAAGTGGGAAGAATGCACAATGTATGTATGGACAGCATATTCTGAGGCCTGACAGATACACCACTGAATCCACTGGGTCCTTCAGCAACACTGAAAACACTGATCGGCACTAAAAAGGGGGAGGGAGAAGTCACATGACAGGACACTGAGTTCAGTGGAATATAGTATAGGAACTGGGAATAAAAGACAAGAAGGAACCTCTTGAATCTAGTCTTCTAATTTCATAGGCAACCAAGCAAGATGACTTCTTTAATAAAGGAATCATTCTCCATTAAAATGCGGTTAATTTCTTTTTACCCCTACTACAGCTATTGGGAGACTGGAAAAACTCTGATGGTTGGAATCATCTCTGAATTTCTTATCTAAGCAGGAGCTGCTTTTCTGTTGTTAGACTTGTCCTCTAGCTTCCTGTGGTTCTTTTCCAGTGTCTAATAAATACAGACATCAGTCATATACCCTTTCATCTTTTTGCTTAGCTGAACGAAACCAGGAAAGCATTCGACTGTCCTCCCTGCATGGTGGCTCTCCATTCCACCAGCCATCATAGCAGCCTCTCTCTGCAGTTATTCCAGTTTTAGCATGCATCTGAGTCACAAAGATTTTGCGCAGAATTCCAGACAAGGCCACACACAAGGGCCTGTGCATGACATGAATATTTCTCTCTGTATTATGTATAAATATAATATTGTATTTTATATGTCTTTTGTGTGTGTATACAAAATATTTGTGCACACATGTATTTTATAGAATAAAACAAAGTGATCTTTTCTTGTAGTGACTTGGTTTTCTAGCTTAATGTAAACTGTGGATTTCATACTTCTCTTTACATCTAAGTATTAAAAACGATTGATCCCAAGACTGATTTTTGAGGATTCCTCCTAGTAAAATTTCTGCAGTCTGATGCTTCTTCTTTCAATGCCACCTGTTGCTATCTGCCCCTTAGACAATCTCTTATCCACTTTACAACTCTTCTCCTAATCCCCAGTTTCCTATGTGATGCTGTATCACATGCAGCCCAGATATAGATAAGATGTATCACAAATCCTTTGTCTAGAAAATCAGTTATCTTATTAAAGGCAGATAAATTCACTTGGCATGATCTATCTTTAGTAAATCCTTTTTGTAAGTTATCCCATTTTCCATTTGCCTCCCTATCTTCAATTATTTTTTCCTTCAAAATTTCTTCTAAAGCAGACTACTGAGGTCAAACTAATGGGTTGGTAGTTGCATAGGTCTCCTCCTTAGAAATAGATAGTACATTTGCTATTCTCCAGCCAGAGAGTATCGTATCTGAGCTGCTTCCTACCAGGTTTGGAATTTCATGTTCCCTTTCTTGTCAGAATTGTGGAGTAGAGTTTATTTGATATCTCTCCCTGCCCTGAGTGCACTGTGCTTTCAGCCTTGCTTCCAGTTTGGTCATTTCTGTAATCTTAACTTCATTCCCATTATCCTATTTCCTCTGTGGTCAATATTACTAAAAACATACACAAGGTAGTCACTTTTTAATTGTAAATAGATTTTCTTTATTGCCACTGAAACTTCCTTGTATAGCAGCCCTGTTTTATTTATTCTGTTTAACTGTGTAAAGATTGTTTTGTTATTTGTTTCAATATTCAATTCAAGTTGTAGTTCAGTTTGACTAGTGACAATTTTCACCTTACTTTATACCTTTGACCTCTGAAACACATCTTTCTCTGCTGATACAGTTTTTTTTTTCCTTCTGTGCTCTGCATAACTTTAATATTCTTCTTGAGGAAGTTATTCGAGTGGAGTATCTTGACCCCTTTCCTGCATTTTTTTGCTCCTCCTTCAGATACACATTCCACAGAGTTTTAGCACCTTTGATTTAAAGTCATTCCAAGGCTCCTCCACATGCAAGACCTTGAATAGTTCAGTCTGTTTGATTTCACTACCTAGGTCTTTTAGATTATCAAAATTTGCTCTGATTTTTATTTGTTGTTCCACTTCATTTAAATGAGCTTAACTCATGATTGCTTTTAGGACCAGCTTTCTCATAGTATCTGTATGGCTTGTCAGAGTGAAGACAGAAATAGTTAAATCTCTTACTGACTGTTGACTGCTTGGTAAACATATGCATTAACTTGACCCAAACAGATTCTGTTTGCTGCATGCCACACTTTCTTATTTCTTTTTAATCTAACAGATTATTAGAAAGCAGCTGTGTGAGGTTACTTAAACTTTCTTCACATCTTTCCTGGGTAGCACGTACACTTCAGTAACTTGGTCCCAGTATTCTTCCTTCTCCTTTCTGTTCACCCACTCATATTTCCTCAATCATAGCTGAATTTTCATTGACCAGATTTTCTTCTTGTTGTGGACAACATGGAGGCATGAAGATGACATGAATCTCTCCCAAGGTTTCCTTGCATTTCCTAAAGTTCTTTTTAGTGTGAATCTCAACTGTTTCCATGGATATTCAGCCATTCCCATGAACCAACACTGTTTAGGCATTTTCCCCCTACCTAAAATGAAACAATGTAGTGTAATCATCTCTGATTTATTCCAGTGGAAATTTCATAGCATCACTTTCCCACTGTGAAGAAACAATATATAAAAAAGGGGGTTCTTCCCCAGTCCTAGCAAGATCATTCTTCCTTCTTCACCACCTCCCACATCCTCCTTCTCAGGAAATGACTCGCATCCTCCTGTTCTCTGGAATCAGTCTTGTAACAGCTTAGTTGTTTCTTCTTAACACAGGCTCCCAAATCATGTCAACATTATTTTTTCTCTCTTTAGTGCACTCTGCCTTCTATCCACAGATGATCCTGCCTTCTGATCTCCCTCACAAACTTCTCTGCACCGTTCTCTTTCCTCTTTAGGTCCTAATCTCTAACAATCTTAGCTTTCCCACTTTCTTTCTACCCTCTTTTTGGTTTTGCCTGTTCTACTTTTTCAGTCTCCCAGATGGCACAAATATTCTTCAACTCTATCTTTCCTCTGTTTCCCAAATTGTTATTCTGCTTGTTCTTTTTGTCAGAGGCTTCCCTGACTCACCACCTCCTCCGCGTTATCCCTTACAGGTCCTCTTGCTCAATAGGTGTCCACAAACCCACAGCTGCCCATTCGGTTTGCTTTCTCTTACACCATTTCCTCAAATCCGCATCTACTTCCAACATTGCCTCCAGCTGCATCTCTGGTAAAGTCTTCTCATCATGAATTTCAGCAGCTAACATGCATAAAAATCTTTCTTGAGAATAATATACATTCCACAGCTTCTGCATCCAGTTCATTTTGTCTCTGCAATTTGTCGTGTATTCTCCACTGCTGCCTCGATTCCTTTTATAGTCATTTCTTCTCACCTGTATTTTAAGGTGCTAATCCCTCTCCATATTGTTCACTGACCTCCCCTTACAGGCCTCCTCATTGCTAGCGATGTTGGGGCACTGGATTGTTAGGCCATTATCAGCTTGGCATACCTTTGAACTAAGAGCGTATTGCAAGATGTAGGGAAACACGAACAAATTTTGGTCCACAGCCCATAGTTTTCAAAGCTGTCTACCAATAGGGAGGCTGTTTTCTACAGCTATCATAAAAAAGTTTGATATAGAGACTAGGACTCTAAGTCTCCCACTACAGTGAAATTTCCTTTTCACCTGTTGAATGGTCACTGAAAAAAGGGTAAGTGAGAAAGTAAGAAATAAGATTTGTCCAGTGTACAAGTAAGATATGACCAAAGAATAAGGTAGAAAATTTCCTGGAGCGTGAACAGAAGAGAATCAAAGGGAAGGCTGAAATTTCAGGCAGGTGAAGTATTACTGGGTTAATATTCAGATGTGCAGAATGTAGTTCAAGGATCCTCCCCCTCTCATCCTAAAATAATCACACCCCCAAACCTTCTCCGGAGAACCAAGAACATTTCTCAGCGGCAGCATTTGTTTATGGGTCTCAGGCAGACACCAATAACCGTGTCGCATAACGTTTATTAGAAAGTCCAAATATATTCTCCACTACTTTGTCCAATATCTATGTGATCATTTATCTGCAGCAAATTTTACTGTAAATGTGATTATTTCCAAGAAGCAATTTCTCATGACTAGATTAAGTATAGTACTTACCATATATTCTGTTCAGACAGAGGCATCATTTTGGAATCTATGTTACAAGCAAATGCCTTATGCTGCAAGAAGACCTGCACGGGTTTACCCCAGAAATGCGGGCACAGTAGCCAGAACACAATAGACTCTTTTGGACTCCGCTGGATCCGCAAATGAACTGGAGACAGAATTTAGCCCTGATTGTCTTTGCAGCCAGTTTCATGCGATTAATCTCTGAACAAGCAGTATTTTAGTTAGATGTGCTTCCTACAACAAGAAGTTCAACCAAACAGTCTTAACTGTTAATACAGGAGATTTTCTCACCAAATCTTATTTCTCAAAGAATGTTAATTGCATTCATTTCTATTTTCAACTGGTGATGAAGGGACATGTGACCAGGCATTCTACTTACTTTTCTTGACTTTTGGTCTAATTTCTGAGCAGAATGACTGCATGTAGAGATTCACAGAATTTTATACCATCTTGTAAAAATAAGTTATTTGAAGTGCTCTAAACAAAAGAAGCAAAGTTGAGTTCAGGTTCCTTTTGGATTGGAAGCAGGTTCAAGAGGGTTGAACATGTTCTCATATTTCTCTAATCAGCTTAAGTACTGCATTTAAATCAAATCAGGAATGTGTAACAGGTAATGTTTGTGGTATTTATGGTAATAAGGGAGAAATTTTGAAGTGGTTGAATGCAAATTTTTTGTCTCTCTTTTGTCTTGATAGATTTAGATAATGTTGAAAACACTGGCTGGAACACACACAGTCGTGCTGTCAGTGATATTCCTGCACAAAAGTGCTTTGAATGCTGCCTTCCCTTAACTATTTTAAAGACACCTGTGCACTCACAACTAATAAATCTCTCCAGGCACGTTTGGAAATATCCCATCTCAATTTGTACAAGTTACTCAGTTCACAATATTTCCATGTTTAAAATCGTTTAGTGGGGTTTACCAGATTTCTAATCATTTGAGGCTTGCAGCATAAAGCCCTAACTGCATGACAGGCTGAGTTATTAGGTGTTGATGGAAATCTGATCAAATGGACCATCAGAAGTTGGGGGGAGCTGGGGGGGGGGGTCTGTTATAAAGTCGACCATAATGACAGCTTTCCTCATCTTACGCCTGTGACATGAAGAGGGAGCTGTAGCTCTTCTGACACACGGCTCTGCCTGAACCGCGCATCCAGGCAGGCTCCCGAGCTCGGCGCCTTGCCGCTCTCCCTCGCTCCTCCGCTCTCCCTTCTCCTTCACTCCCTCACTCCTTCACTCTTCCTTTATTTTTCCCCCCCTCTCTTTTCCTGTGCCCCTGTGCCAGTTAATTTAAATGTATCTGTTCAAGTGGAGCTAATCCATGCAAATCAGAGGCACTGGCTCCCAGTGCTCGATTCACAAAGAGAACTCAGCTTCAGGAGGTCACTCGTTCACAGCTGCTCCTCCCATTATATTTTTCCCTTATTGCAGAACTGCTGCATGTATGCAGTGACTGAAAGGACTCAATTTACTGCAACTGCTGCCTGGTTTTACTTACAACTTTCTTTAAAGGGGGACTTACCTTCTATCAGTCTTACTAAGGTAGGAAGTCTGATTCTTCTAAAGCCGTGTAATGCCTCCAGTGTTTGCTCATTATCAGATCCCACTGTAATGATGCGTATTGTTGTCAGAATTAGGTCCTGACAGAATTGCGCCAGGTGCTTGATGCCTTTGTTACTTGTATGTAGAGGTGCAACTGTTTAAACGGCTGTTTTTCTGATGTTTATTTAGCCAGCTATATCCCCCCCTCCCTTTTTTTTTTTTCTTTTTCATAATGGCAGGTAGGATCTTAGCACAGAAGCTCTCTAATCTACAAATGTAATCTTCTGTCAAGTTTTGCTTTTCTTTAAAAAATGTTTTCTAATGTGTATGTAAGTTAATGCAGTGCTCTGTATCCCCCAAAGGAAAATATTATCACCAGGGCTTTCTGGTCTGAAACCTTATTAAGGTGCTATCTTTGGAGCAGAACAAACTGTTGAAAGGTTTTAAACAAAAATAAAAAGGTCACGTTTTACTTTGCAGTGGTTGTAAACAAGGAAACTCCAGGCCTCATTGCAAATGGGCCTGTCATAAATTTGGACCACAAGATAAACATATTGTTATTAGAATTGCCAGCAGTAGTAGAAGTAGTGAAATGGAGCCCTTATAGTTATGTGTTAATATCTATTGTTTAGAAAGGTTGGACGTGCAGTTCCTGCTTTGCAAACAAAGTGCATCTCAAAAACAACTATTTGGATATGATTCCTAAGAAACTCTTTAAGAAAAGAAAAGTCACGCACTACTTTGTTAGTTACCTTCTAACTTTAGGTGTGTATCACGTGAAATATTGAACGAATACATCTGACAGTACATACTAGTTTTATGAAAGCAGACAGTAAATCTTGCATTTGTTTATGTGTATTTCTTTAAATTTGTTGTCAGAATTGAGGGATACAAATGATAAAAATAACTTTATAAAGACAACTTGATTGTATTAAATCACAAATCATATACTGGAAGAAAAGTGCAATGAAAAAAATAGAATTATTCTGACTTACACTTGTCCCCCAATAAAGTTTTTGTTTGTTGCCTTTCACAGCTGGAGTTAATAAATGACAATGATTAGATTTGGAGCCACCCTGCTTTTATATGGACCTACTATATAACACATCCAAGTTAATCAAATAACAGTTCTGTGAAGCTTTAGACAGAGCTCAAAAAGAAAATTAAGTTGACAGGACAGAAAGAGAGGCACAGAGATTCCCAAACATATCCTCTCTGATTTCTTCAAGCATACTTGAGGCATAAATTTTCAGTTTTACCTTTCTGGATTAGATACTTTTAGTTAGCAAGCTTCAGGAAAGAGTATTTGCTCCCTATTTTAAGTGTTTCAGAGCCTAAAATGTGCATCTCTTCTCTTTGAGATACAGTCTGCTTTTTGAAAAAAATGCATTCTGATTTTGGAGTACAGTACAAACCCAGAGAGCCTTGTCATTGTTAGCATAAAGAAGACATCTACACAAGTATTACTGTGCAGAGGGCAATCTTTCTTTCTCTGGCGTTTGTTAGGTTACTGTACATAGAATTTAGCAGATAAATATCTTCTGCTTCATGGCATTTTAGAGATTCTATTGGTATGCAGGTTACCCTGTGAGGATGGCAACTGAAAAAAGAAATATGTTTTATAGCAGTGTGTAATAAAAGCCCTTCACAATGATGTAAGTGGAGTCTGACCTTTCTTTCTTATCCTGTAATTAGAATTTTTATTAACTCTTTCAAGTGCAGAGTTTTTTAAGTAAATTGATGTTACCTAAGGAGAGCAAGTATGTATTTTTGAACTATGAGTTTAAAAAGTACAAATTTTAGAATTTTCTCCAGACAAGGAGAAAGAGATATATTTTTCCCAGCAATTTGCTCCACACAAAGCAATTTTTATTTATAGGAAAAGAAAGACTTGATACAAAATCATTCTGCTCCCCCTCAGAAGGGTGGGGGGGAGGAGGAGAGAAAAGCATTTCTAGAAGACTTCTTCAGTTTGGAAAGAGGAGGGGGATAGATTTTAGAGAAGAGAGCTGAACTTCAGGAAAGATGTTAAGGATCTTTTGTTTGACCAAATCTCTGGCCAGGATAAAGTTGGGAAGTAAAGGTGATCCCTGTGGAGTTTAGTAATATAGAGAGATGAGATTAGATGACTCACCACTGGAGATATGAAAAGGGGACAAAAAGGCCTTTCTGAGAAAGACTTTTTGTAAATGGATTAAAATATTGTTGTAGCAGACAGTTATTTCCTGCTTCTTTTCCACCTTTTACCCAATGACCAATGTTTAACAGGGATGAAAGTGCTCCTTAGTGAGTCATCAGCAGCATTTCATAGAGTTATTTCCAAATTATGTACTTGATTCTCCTTGTAGGTTTGCCACGTTTACCTGGCATAACTCAGTTTAATTCCTTGATATACTGGAATAAATGAGAAGAAATCAAGTGTTTATATTATGTAGGCCTCTGAATGTATTTTCAGGAAACTCTCAGAGGAGCAAACCTTTATGTTGCATTTCAAGTTAGTTTTTACTATATAGTTTTCCAAACAAAATTGTCAGTGTCCATCTACAGCCAGTTCCTTTTTTTCTGCTGCTGTGGTTTCTTCATCTCCCTCTGCAAACTTGCCATTGCTATAGTAACTCAGTCAAACATCTCTTCAAGATAAGTTACCTTTTACTCCAGTATAGTGTGCCTTCCAGCAGAATCTATAGGATGCGGTAAACCCTTGTAGCTGTATATAATGCAGGGCTCTTACTCCCATCAGGCTCTTTTCTGTTGGTTTTACAGAAGACACTTAAAAAGATAAATTATCATCCTAAAAGGGTGCTATAGAGATTGTTAATAAGTTCCATCCAACTTGTAAAAGGTCTTAGTTGTTCCAGCTCTGAGCAGATACACTTGTTAAACTATACCTGAAAAATATTCTAGGGAGGTAAGAAATTTTGGGAATCCTAAAAAGCAAGTGATAGAGCCTTTGAGAAAATGCATGGCTATAAATGGACTGGGGGGAAAGAAAATCTAATTGTCAACAAGGTCTTCAATCAGTGATTTGTCACTGGTATTTTCTATAACTACAGAGAAAGAATATGTTTCCCACAGCTTCTCATCAGATTACAAACACAATTATATCATATTCTCCTATCACTGCCTTGTACTGGAGAGCATATTGTTAAAATGTAATGTTGCCGAACACAAGACCTTTCATTTCTTCTGCAGGTAAAGCGTGCCTATACCTCAGGGGTTAAAAGCTGAATCAGATCCATAATTTGCCTCCTGACAGCCTTTGAAGATGCTCCGTATTTATTTATTTATTTATTTATTTTGGTCTGAATGTTTAGATTGGCATCCTTTTATATGTTTGGAATTCTTCAGCAGATGTAAAATGCTTGGTAATAACTGAAATCAACCTGAGGCTTTGTATCTCCCTCTTCCCCAGGAACTGCACCCGAGCTTTAGTAACAGTGGAGAATTTTATGCAAACATCCATTCTCATGAGAACATTTCATTTTTCTGCCCTATCATACTCTCTTTATCATTTCTAGAGGTGTTTTAAGACAAGCCCGACCCTTTTACTACCCCCTCTCCCCAATGTCTGTTTTGGGGAGTCTACGTGAAAATTTTCAGTGTTGAAATGCTCCAAAAGAGGGGCAGATAAAAAGAAAATAAGTGAAGTGGAAATGAATCTTTAAATGGCAAGTCTGTGAAACATTGAACATGGTTATCTGACGTTATGTCGGAGAGTGTTATCTCTTCAGGAGAAATGAGCAAGAGCAGTCCACACAGAAAAGTAATTGTTGCTTTACTTCTGTCTGTTTATTTGGGATGGCTTGAACTGTCTCCCACTTTTTTATTTCTCTCAGTGTGAAAAGATTAACTATTAGAAATGCAGCCAGTAGGCATCTGACTCAAAAGCTATGTTCGTTTGACCTTTGGACATGAAATATCTAATGCGTACAAAAATCTAAACAACCTCAAAACATCACTGAGTACCAGAAATAATGCAGAACATGGGTCAGTAGAAATGCAACACTTTAAAAAAATAAAATCACTCAGATTAGCATTTCTTTCTCAGTTCTACATGTGAATTTTGGGTGCTAAGGATTTGACCAGTGTACCTGAGGCAAGAGATCTGTGGCCAAATTCTGCATTAGTTTTAGCAAGAGGCTAAAATGAGACTGAAATGTTAGGGAGAGGAATAAAGGGGGAAAAAAAGGAGGGTAAGAAATGTTTAACCAATAAGTACATGTTTCTCAAAGATTAGGTTTTCTAACCCTACAATGGGCGCATAGGAGTTAAGGAATTATTTAAAGTCTGTATGATGCTGTTGCTAATTTTTTTTTAAGGTTACATTTGTCACACTATTGTGATGTCCCATCACTCCATTAATTCTGCCAGCTTCGTTTGTTGGGTTTTTTTTTTTTTTTTTACCCTTAGAAGCAATGTTACATATATATGCACTGGTGTGAATGGATAAAACTGAATCCTTCAGTAACTAGCCACTATTTCTTACTTCTCTTCCTATCAATTCATAAAGGACTAGGGCAGAAGAGACCAAATGCGTCCCATGCAAGGCAAAGGGCTGAAAGAGGGATTCAGGTTCTGTCCGTGGAGAAATACGCTAGTCACAAGAGCAATAGAGCCAGGACTCAGATATTTTGTTTGACTGTACAGAGAAGTCTGCACATTAATGAAGAAGATCAGTTAGTTGCTAAATGCAAATAATTGCCCCAAAGCAATTTCTGTCAACTAGTCTTTGCACTATCTGTGTTAGGTGAGTTCATAGAACAATTACAGTATAATGTTAACTGACAACCTAAAATTAAAAAAAAGAAATTTTAAAATTTGGTCTGGTGATCCTGAGGGTACGTAATGCTCATCACCTTTCTGACTGAGGCAAGAATGGTTTAGTTGGAGGATTTAAGTTTTTCTTATTAAAACTTCATTGTCTGTGTTGAGTCCAAATGTGATCAGTGCAGAAGCAGTTGAGGAAGCAGGCAGCTCAGAAATGAGGATCCAGTCATAGGCCATGTCTGCATGAATTTTTTCCATCAGCAATAGTTTGAGTAGCTTCTGTGCTTCCTGTCCGGTGAGTTAGGGATAACCTTGTGTCTCCTTTTTCAGAGGAGGGAGGGATAGTCCTCACTGAGATACCTGAAAGCTGATGAAGAGGACTGTTGAGAACGCCAGAAAATTACACTGGTGGTGCTCGCTCGATACCATTGGTCTTCCAAAGTCCACCAGCTAGCCTCAAAAATATATCTGTAAATGGCTAGATCAGAAATGTTTCACAAACTTCTGTGTTATGTGGTTAGTTATTATGTGGATCAGGCAGGAGAAGAGAGAGACGCACACAGACGAGTATCAAAGTAATATGGGGGACAGCCAAAGACGTTATGTAAGGCTGCTTAAATGTACAGGACATGGTTTACAGTCAGTACATTTGGTTTTAATTTATTCACAATTACATTAAGAGATTGTGAAAAACATATCCATACAGCATGGATTTTCTTTGCTTCTTCCTTGTCTTGTCTGTCATGTTTCTTATCCCCACCGTTCCAGTCTTTCCTTGTGGCTCCACTCCATCTCCCCCCAAAAATTCATCAAAAGTGTACCATAAAACCTGTTTAATTTCTTACAAAAGATTATCATAAGTGTGCTTTTAATGTAATGATGTCAGTGGCAGATGATAACATGTATTAGGTAGTGCAAACTGCTGATTATCTGTCAGGATAAATCTGTTTATTTCAGAAATAGCAGTCTGACAACCCCCTGTTGTTAATCATGAAAGTACATGCTAATGCCAGGTACCGTTTGGTTGGATTTTCTCAGAGGAATGTGTTTGTTAGATTTTTGCTTTGACAATCTTCACACCAAGTTTTGCAAATTTTTTGTATAATTTTTCTTAAGAGAGAGTCTAGAGCAAAGCCGCTCATCTACAACTTAGGTTCACAGCAATTCAGAGAAAGGAATGACTTGTGAAAAGAGAGAGTGGATTATAGGATTACACAGCAGTTCAGACTGTGCCTGTGGCTGGGTTCATCTTTAGTAATTTCAGTGCAGACCCATTAGTGAAGAAAAGAAAAAAGCACAAGGAAAGTTAGGGAGTTCTTTTTCCCCAGGAGTTACTCCTCTTATATTTGTTTATTTATTTTTCAGTATTTACAGCGGTTCCTAATTATAACCAGGACTAAAAAGACCATCTCCAGATGATGCTCATAGCATTCCTCTTTAATGAGATAAATGGCCAGCCAGCTTTTATAATGTTGTGAATTCAACCCAGCTTTTGTGTTGTAGAAAATGAGTATTATGTATTTGAAGTGAAACATAAATGGGATACTGAGGCATAGTTTGCCAAATCTTAGGTGAAGAGGTATTTTGTCTGACTTTATTGCATTTTGATCATTTCATGAATGCCGTAAAATGCTGAATAGCATAATAAAAATTGATATTTATATTGACATTTCAGGATTCTAAATAGAAGCTCGGAAAATCTAAACAGACTTCAGTGTCTCTGCAGCTGTTCCTCCAAACCCATCTGAGTTCTGGCTAATTCGCTTTTTCTCCCCACATACCCTCAATTGGCCCTAATATAAACATCTCCCTCTAAAGCAATTTCTCCCCAGAAGATTATGCACATCTTCATCTTAATTCAGAATTTACATGTGTACTTTGCATATTTTTGCATCAGTATGTGTTTTAAATTAGATAAAGGTCACTGTCATTCATAATCAAGAAGAAGGTGTATAAAAGGTCAGGATTCAATAAAAAAAACTGATTAGATGTAGAGGTTTGTTCATATGATTCAGTATATCATTGGATAAGTGGAAATCATGAGTCAACAAATTAACCTTGGTATAATGGGTTACTTGCTTCATTAGGATCAGAAATGAGATTCAGTTTTTTTTTCCATATACTCCCTGTTTGTCTCTGTAATAAGAAGAGATACTGTATTGTTGATACTTATACAACTGAGTATTTTTATAATTTAATTTGGCTTAAAATGCAACACGAATGACAATTCTTGTGTTAAAAAAGGAACTGAGGTGCCAAATACATTTGCTAGGAATATAAATATCAATGAAGTGAAAATTATTTGCTGTAAAAATAGATAAGCAAATTTAAAATAATGGCTTGTGTGTTTTGTATAGACTTTAGCTTGAGCATGTTAAAGAGCCTGCGGTAAGGGAGGCTCTTCAGGTCTAGTGTCAGGAGGGTCAAATACAAACAAGGATGGACTAAGAGCAAGAATAAACTTGTGTTCCACACATAGGGTCAGCCGCAGACCCCTACATGCTGTTGGGTAAACCCCTGTGTGTCTCCACCTCCCTCTGCAAAAAAGGAAAAATAGTAACAGTCCTTATACTGCAGGACTGTTTATGTTTCAGCAGGAGTGGATTTACCAGGAGGGCTCAGGGGATTTTGGACCTTCTACCATTGACCCTGCTCATCACACCATGTTCCTAGCCACATGTTGCAGTAAAAGCTGCAGAGCTGTGGATCTCTGCATTTGAATTACAGGTGCACCTGGTAACGTCTGAGGATTCTTCAGTAATATTTGCCACTATAGATGTGAAATATTGGATGTGGAAGGAGTCCATATTTACAAAATGCTCTGGCCTAGGGAAACAATCTTTTATATGAAATGGTAATACCATATTCCCTACTTCAGACTCTACAAACTAGGTGCACTTTTTATCATCCCACCATAAGCTTTTCAAAACAGATTATTTTTTTTACCCAAAAAGTTCTGCAACTCTTTCAACCTGTATCATACCAGAAAAGTCTTTTTGAAAAGCAACATCACAATTAAAATAGTTGTACATGTCAGTGTTTCAGACATTGTGTATTTCTTTAAGCTTTCTTCATGTCTGTGTAGAATAAATATCAAGTTACTACTTGTTCACTTTTTTTTTTCCCTTGGGCAGCATTCTGTGACTATTAAATCCTAAGTATGAAAGAAAATTAGACTTGCCTGTTACCACTATAAACTTGCACCCAATGGTTTTTAAATAACATGTAGGTAATCTCTTTTCTGTAAACACAGAGACTTGGGCTTACTCATAATTAAAGCTGCAAGCATCACCACTTAAGATGACTCTTTTCTGATGGTCATATGCCATACTCTCTCCCAAAAATTAATGGAAAGGAACTACACTGAGCCATGGTAAACTTTCCTTATTTAGAATACTGTTTAGACTTTATGCAGGTATAACGTTAATCCATTATTTCATTCTTTCAAGGTCAGTTGGGTACAAGCAGACCTTTCAGATGGGATCTTATCAAGTGAGATTGTACTATCGGTTCCTAATCACTAGATCAACTTTTTGTAATAACAGAGCTTAGATAACTGTAACTTCCCCAACTTCCACCTTCCCTCTGTTTTGTAGATTCATATACCTGAGCTATGTGACTAGCGCCTACCTTACTCCTGCTGAGTTACACTATAGGCAAAGCCCCTGACATATGCTGGCCTTGCAAGCGCCAATGGGGAGCTCACTGAGGGTGCACCTACTTTAGGGTGCACATAAATTAGGAGTGCATTTCTGAAGCAAGTCTCCCAGTCCTCTCCACGCATCAAGCTTTGGCCCATACCAGGGAGCAGCCCCAGGGTGCATGACCTGGCTTCCTTCGGGATATCATGAAGCTAGAAGACACGTTCCAGTAGTGCCACTGATGGGACTCAACCAGTCATGGGCGTTCAGACATCAGGATCTGGCTAGAACCAGCCCAAAGTAAACCCCATGAAATATGTATAATGGGAATGTTGGGTCCTTAGTATTTACTGTTCCACACTACAAATCTGCCCCTATTAAGTGGCACTGCTTGCTAATGAGACATAGCCTCAGACATATCTGTATGTAGAGCTGGCACTTAAAGGAATCCACCAATTTTAACCCTTATTTCAATTTCAGAGAGGCATAGTGTGTCCAAGTCATCATTCCTTTGCTCTTGCTGCAGACATAACATAAAGGGAACTTTGGCCACCTCATCAAGGCTATGGAGTTACATGGCTCGAGGAACATCCTTTCTGCACCGAAGTCATTTCCTGTGCCTGTCTGCTGGAGAGGAAGATGCTCCTTGCAGTCTCTCTTCCCTCAGTAATATCCAGACAGTAACAACCAGAATTCCTCCTGTTCCTTTGCAGCCAAGGAAGTGACCTAGCAGGACAATCTGGTGCATAATTGCTAGGAAGTGTAAAGAGAGCTAAACCACAGCAGTTTTGCAGAAGATAGGCAGCTATTCCAGCCAGTTTTGAGGGCTTTCTCTGTGGCAGGAGATAGCTGTGCGAGTGGGTAAGGGGAGGAGTTTATGTAAAATGGCCAGACCTCTTCAGAGTCTTTTCCCTGAAGCAGTGTTTTATGCAGTTCAGTTATTTATTCAGTTTATTCAGTTATTTATGCAATTAGCCTGGTCTGGGAGGAAGGGCTGTTTCTGTTTTTCTTGCAGTATCTTATACAAATCCTTTGCACTGTGATAGTGTGCAACACACCAACTTACTTCAGCTAGGTAGACCTGTCCTAGTGTGTGTGACTCGCTCAGCCCATAGCTTCTGTGTTGGCATCTCTGTGAATGGAAGGGGTTCAAAGGCAAGAATCTCCCAGTTCTGACACCTGTTTGAACGGTACCTTTGGAAAAGTCACCTAGGCCATTTTTTCCAAACTTAAAGTTGTGAATTTAAATTTGATGTTTAAGCATCTAAATTAGTGGTCTGATTTTAATGTGTGCTGACACTCACATTTTCAATCGACTTCAAAGGAAGTTGTGAGCACTCAGAAGTCTAAACCTATGAAAATCAAGCCAGTTAGACACTCAAACTTGAAAGGTTTTTCCCATACCATTATTATTTGCATTACTTTAGTAGCTTGAAACCATAGTTATAGGACTAAAGTGCTAGGCACTGTATTTTATATCTCTTTTTTTTTTTTCTTATTTCTTTATGAGTAAAACCTGGCTCACAAGGATGTTGTGATGATTCTTTGGTTAATATTTGTATATGGCTTTGAAAAATAAGTGTTCTATAAACACTGAATATAATTATTCATAGAAGAAAATAGTATTCATATTATTCATTCTTTTTTGAAATAAGTTGCTTGGATTTTCAATTTATCCCTAAAAACCCGAGCTGGTACTGCATGCAGAATACATATGATAAAATACAGAGGCTAAAATCATAATTAGCTATTAAAATATGTTATACCTGCAATAGTTTGAACAGTAAACAGAAATTAAACAGTCATGTACCGTGTTTAATTTGAACAGAAATCCACAACAACAATATTTAACACCTATTTCACAATTCTCAGAGAGAGAAATGAACTACTAAGATGAACCACAAAGCTTTTTCTTAGGAACTTTTGTCTTATCCATACCTCTTCCACTTTACTTATGCTGATCCCCTACTAAGAGACAGTAGACTCTTTGTAACTGGGACCTACAGAAAGCTTGCTTTTCTCCCTGTGGATTCAGTAACTAAGCTGCTTGGAACAGCTTTGATGAAACCATCTTCTTTCATAGTATGCATGTCCCTCAGTGCTGATAAATTCCACGAAATGGTGTCAATTTAACCCATGTTTTATTTGGGAACAAAACCAGGAGGGAAACTGGTAACGTAGTGATATTTTCAGAACAAAACCTTTTTTATTCATATAGAAAAAAATCTTGTTTACATATTTTGGATACTTACACAATACATATCGTTGGATATCTTACACAATTCAAAATTAAAATGAAACATTTCTGCTGAGTCAAAATGCTTTGCCTCATCAAAAATGTTTTTCTCACACAAATAATTAAGCAATAATTCAAAGAACATTTTCGGGTTTTGTTCCAGTTAGAACTTTTAAAATACTGAAGTTCTCTGCGAACCAGAGTTTCCCACCTCTGAAAAGCTTACAGTATCAGTAGCAGCATTCCCATTGCCTCAATAACACAGCACAATTGCTATATCCGAGTAAAGGCAATCATGATCTACTTGAGTTTTTGTACGCCTAAATGCAATATGCATATGTACAGTCCATCAGATCCACAGTCTTAAATTAAAATAATATATTAGCATTTCTCAAGAAAAAGAAAACCAGTTTTTATGTTGGAACTTTTACTGTTTGTTGGTGGTATGGCCAAAGGCTATGGTGCCTTCACGTAGGCACTTCCCAGTGCTATCAAATTAGAAATGCAATTTTAATATATCTAAATGTTTTTGTTTTGTTTTGTTTTGTTTTTATCAGACAGGCAGTTAAGACCAGGCACTAACTGATTAATAAGTTTGTTCAAGCAGACCGTCATTCAGGCATCAGGAATAAGTGCTCTGTCTGCTGGATAAATTTTCAGGCTAAACACAAATGTTGTTATTTGTCAAATAGTAACTGTTTTAATGGACAATTCTTCATGATCTTTAACAGCTATAAATTGATCTGCAGAACTCAGATGTCATAGCATAGTCCCAGTATTTCTAAGAATCCAAGTTTAAGCAAACTACAGTACTGAAGAAGGAAATGCTTTAATTTACTCCAGGGACAGAGTGTATTAAGCATAGTAATAAGGATTTTAGCAACAAGCAGTAAGTCAAGGATATTCTTTTTCTACAAAGCAGATAATATAGTAATCAATCTAGACAGCCATTGTATATCTTCCAATACTTAGGATTTTAATAAAAGTAATCATCAAGAATTCTATTTAGACTTTCAGACCTTTACATCTTGAACCATTAAAAATAATCATACATGATTTTAATGTTTGGTGTAAACTGATTGATTTCTTGCTTGTAAACTGCACACTCTTCAGATAGATCAATTTTTGCATTTACCATATCTAATTATTTTCTGTTTCCTTCTTTCTTTAAAAGGCATAGATTGTTTGGGGCTCCCGTTTCTTAACTGACAGTTTCTTGACAGCTAATACAAATAGCGAAATAAAGCCTGTAGAAAGAATAAGTTGTATTTTATAAAAGGTTTAGCACAAGTGTTTATGTCCTCTGAGTACAAAAGGCTGTGCATGCTTCCTTTATCTGGTAGTCTCAGGTGGCGGCATTAACAAACCAATGTTTTATGCATTTCATACATAATGTTCCATGTGATTATAAAACTGAGACTGGAGAGTTGAATGAAGTTTGCCCAGAAATGAAAAGACAGACACATGCTATTGAAAAAAAGGACCCAGACCCTTATCTTTTGCAAAATCTGGGAAAAGACATTCTTCTGGAAAGTGCATAAAGAGATCAAATGTGATAATAAAGGCTCACAATTCTAGCATGTTTCCCTAGAATAGTACTTCAGAAATGTGAGGTGTGAAAGAAAGGCAATCTGTGCCAGATACTGATTAAATTTCAGTCATCTATCCAAAGCAGTCCCTAGTTGCTTGTAAAATGCTCCATGTAATTACAGTAACTACAGTTTTTAAAGCAATTTACACATTAGCCTTTATCTTGGGTCTCTCTTTGTGGGTGCATTTCTTCTTTGGCATCAATATCCTTAAAATATATGTTAATAAGCTATATGAATTTGTAGCCATGTAGACCCTTTAAAAATACCATCGCCAGCATTTTCCTCACAGATTCTTCTTGGCTTTTGGATAAGCTTAACTGTAATCAAATATCACACTCCGGATGTTTAGCTAACGTTGTTCAGTGACCTCAGTGGTATGTCACAACCATATTTAAAACTGTTAAGGAGGTAGGAGTTGATGCAAAATCAAACCAGGATAAATCAAAATGCTGCAAGGATAAAATAATATTAAGGGCTAAACTTTGTCCTTTGCTTGTTACACAGGTGCAAATGTCAAGCCTGGCAAATCCTTTCAAAACTTTGTGTGTCCTAAGCTTTCAAATCTTCTAGCCATTTGGCAAGGAAGATCTTTGCCAATGCAGAAACTGCTCATCTAGTTACAGGATGCACACTGCCCAAATAAAAGGGATCTGGCTCATCATTGTAGTATTCCAATTTTAAACTAGTGTAACTGCAGGGTTTGCAAGGAAACTGAACTGGCTATTCCACTGAAGTTGTGCTGGCTAAAAACAGAAGAAATGCAAGGAGTGAATCAGACTCCTCACAGTCAGTAAGTCTGTTCCCACCGGAGTTGCACAGTGCAGCTGCAGGTAGCTTTAAACATTTTTTGTTGTTGTTTTATTCTGTTTATTCAAGGTGCCTTTTGTAACTGCCAAGCACAGCAAAGCTCCTTAGTTATTCTGCATCTCATTGTTACCAAGGCTGTTATCCTAACTGGGGCTAGTAATATGAAGCACATTCATGTTTGTGTAGGAAAACTAGGGTCACTAGAGATAATCCGAAAAGTTGTTCCACAGGGGATTATCTAGGATGCTGTTTTCCAAAACTGTCACATATCAAAAAAGGGCAAAGCACTTGTAACTCCTGTGATTGATCCTCTGTCAAGTCATGATTGCTGTCACCAGCAGGTTACATTCCTTCAATGGAGCAGTAGGCACTGCTGCATTTTAAGCTAAACCAGTTAGGCTTCCAGTGTCATATTCCTTTCCTTATCTCTTTCCATACTTCATTCCCTCACATTAAAAGAGATAAATTTGCAACTGAAAAGAGAAGACGACACATGCTAGATCCTCCTAGAATACATATTACTATACCTTAATATTATAACCTCTTACGTACTACCATTAGGATTTGGTCCTGCACACACTACTGCGTGTGGCAGGAGAACTATGTGTGACACTAAATATTGCAGTTGGACCTGAAAATTTTTCATAATTGGGCTTACAGGCCCTGAAATCCCAAGGCCAAAGCATTTGCTTGACTTGAGCTATGAGGGCTATGGAATGATTCGCCTGTTAAAAGTTAAATATAGGTTTAAGTGTTCTATTGGGCAAATCTGTATGTTTAAGATTCTCATGAAATATTGGATGTTTTTTAACTTGACTTTGAAATGAGATGCTTGTATGTGTTTCTGTCTAAAGAAATTCTCTCTTGCACCATCAAACACCATTGGTTTGTGAGGCTGTGGTCAAAGGCTGTACAAGGCTATTTGTCTTTATCCGGAGCATCTATGCATTATTCTTATGTCCCATTGCCTTTCGATCTTTGAAAGTGTTCAGTGGGTACGTCCATAGTTCTCAGATATTTCCATTCATTTTTCTAAAGAATGTCAAAAAGAGGTTTTTGAATTTTCCAGTGAATCTTGTCATTGTAATTTATTACCTAGTATTTTCTGAAGGCATTTACTTCCAAAAATATCTGTCAATAAATCTAGTAGATTTCCTGCTTTCATATGCATGTATTGGTATGCAAGTAAAATTTGAGTTAAGGATTCATTTTTTGTCTTTAAAGTGAACAGTTTGTCCATGATAATTCTTGTTTGAACTAGTTGTCAGTTAACTGTTGATTTTTGCTAAGGATTCTTCGCTGAGTGCAGTCTTTATGAAATCTTCTCAAGTATCCTCATCAGGCCAGATTTTAGCTTGCCTTGCATAAAAGGTAGCACTCTGACTGCTTTGACTTAAGCATTCTTGAGCAAGCAGTGGAAAACGGCTCTCCCCTCAGTGGTCTGTCACCTCCCTTTGCCAGAAGTTGCCATCCTCATGTCTCTGCTTGTGGAAGAGTTTGTGTACGCATTTCTTTGCATTGCAGGCAAAAAGAGCTGAGTAAGCTTAATGGGCTGTTGAAGGTGAGTTTGAGCTAACTCAGCTCAATTTGTCTGAAATGGATTGGAAAGCACCCACATGACCTCCTTCCTCTGTCAGAGCTGTGGGGTAGTAGCTTCCTGTGATTGAAAACCACACCAACCAATTCAGTGAGAACTTCAAGAAAACTTTTGTCTGTGTCCTGAATAGCAGGTTCATAAGTCACGTTACCTTTTCTCCAGCCTTTACAGAAAGACTTACATCAACTGTAATGAGGAGCTGACTTTTAAGGGAAGCTAAGCAACCAGCAATGAATTACAAGTAGGCAACATAGGCTTTTTCAAAGCTATGACCACAGCCTCTGTTGGTCATTTCAGTTACTGAATGTCTAGGGGCAAAATGTTCAAGCCAAATTTAGCAAAGTCTGTAACAGCTGTAGTAAAATGCTGTATCTGGCAAATTCTCTCTTCTCCAGACAGTGGTTCATTTTTCAAAATTGCTGTCTAAGTGGTTGAGTCTTCTATTATCTTTAGTAAAGAGGTGAAAGGCCCATGCAGATAGCCATATTCTGATTCTCAGGTTTTACCCAATCTTTCCCCTTATAAATAGCATGCAGAAATCTGGAGAACCTAAAATGACCATATAAATATTCCAGAATAATCTAATGTTCTCCATACTCACAAATGCAGCTGATGCCTACATTATTTCACACGTTAGTAAGAGAACTGATTCATCTCTACTACTCTTTTGCCCTCTAATATAATGTTTGAATCAGGAATTGTTAAAGTTCTCATTAGATTTGTTGTGAGCTTTCATAATGAATTCTTTTTTACAAGCTGGAGAGTCTTTTGATTTTTGCTTGCGTATTCATAGAAGAACCATGTCATAAACAAAGTCTAAATCTGGTACTACTCTCTTGCTAAGCCGTGCTAAGACTGTGTTGTATCTTTCTACGCTTTACCTCATAAAGAAAACAGTGTCAATGCCAAGTATGGAAGGTGGAAAAGGTTGCTATTTAAAGAATAATTTTCTGGCACATGCAGCACCCTTGGAAGCACATCATAAACAAAAAGAAGGTACATTGCTTTCCTTCCACAGCTCAAAATTCTGCCTCGGTCTATCCCAACAAAAAGGACAATACAGTGCTCAGTGCAAGACTGTTCAGTACAATCCAGCTGCTCTGCAGGAATGTATCTCTCCTTAATTTACATATATAGAGATAAGTAAAAAATACATACATTTTCACAGTCTTTTTTTAACCTACACTCTGCCTTTAACACAAATGCCCACATGAATCAATGAAATTTAACCTGTCAACATGAAAAGACAAGCAGCTATTGACATATAATATACATGAAGACACTGGTCAAGCAACAGATACAAACTTAACTGATATGTTTCATTCAGTGGCAAGTGTATTTGCTTAGTATAGCAAAAAAAATTCTGTGTGTCCTAATGATGTGGAACTGAATTCTTTATCTCCCCTGCTGCTAGTTTGCTTTTAAGGCAGAACTGGAGATATCTATCACAACTAAATAGGTATTTTGTAAATTGTACTTAACTTTGCTACCTTTAAGAAAAGTTCCAAACCACATATTGTATAACCACTGCCAGAGATTTTATCTAGCTTGGCTGGAAAAACAACTTAATGCTACATTCTTCTTGCCAATCAGCATAACAGAATTTTGTTTTTTATCTACTCTCAGATAACAGACCAGTATTAAAGGCAGGATTTTGACTTTCATTTGTTGTTTTCTTTTATACTGTGGGCCTTGTTAAGGTACTCACAGAAATGTCAACAATAACACGTAAAATCACTGTCATGATAAATAATTGATTAGTTGATCAGAGTTTCCTATTCTATTTCTTTAATACACTTTTTCAAAGAATAATGATTATATTTATAGAAATATAATAATTTTCCTTGCTAAAGTAAAATGGTATTTGACATTAGCAAAAGGTCAGGTGTCATACTGTAAACCACAATGGATATTGCTTTTAAAGTTTATTGAATTAAAAGGTACATATATTTGACAAAGTATAGAATTCAAATAACTGCCATAGTAGCAGTGCCCTTTTACATGCCATGGATTTATTGACATTTGCTAACTGTAAAAATGTAAAACAGTTTGCACGTAATAGGCACTATCAATTTAAAAAAATAAAAACGTCTCATTGAAGAACATGCCTATTTTCAACTATTCCTCTGATTTTGCATGTGCATATTGGACACTCACTATCAGTTTGTGCATACAGCTGTGATTGTGGTTCATGTGGACAAATACATGTTTGCTTTCTGAATGCACTTTCACATTGTATGTCAGATCCTGAAGGCACTTTCACATTGCACATCAAATGCAATAATGAACCATAGTAATTTTTTTCTTTAAAAATACTGACACTGTAAACCTGATCTGAGACTTTTTAGAGCAGCAAGTTAAAATGAATTTGAGGGTAGCATCATAGCCTCTCCGTGGTATTTGCCCGCACCACAGATCTGTCACAGTTCAGTATGATTGACTGTCCTTAACTGAAGTACCAGGCATTGTAAGGGTCAGAATCATTGTCGGAATTATGCCAGAGTTTGTCTGGACGAAACTGTAATACTTCAAGAACTGCCAGTGTGTTTCAAGCTGTGAGGGCAGATTAGCTAAAAAGGAATTGTAGCATTGATAGGTTTGAATAATAATACTTGGCAAACGTAGCATCTTTTATCTGTGCTTGCAGTTAATAGTACTAGAAAAGCTATGGAGAAGGAGGCTCCTTCTGTTCTACAAAGCTATCCCACATTATTCTAAAACTGTTAAAAGAATAAACTATTAATAAATATCTACCTTACCAAATTAGTTGACTTTTACTTTAAAAGGATATTATCATATTCAAATTCATTTATATTTGCAAACTCCTTTCTCTGGTAATATCAGATTAGTTTATTATAATGGAAAAGATTTAAAAAAAATGCAATGCATCATTCACTTTTTAGTGACCCAGTTTAGCCAAAAATCCCAGGCTGGTCAGTTCCACTTTCAGTAATCAGGAGTTAGATTTTGACCTAAGAATCTGCCTTTTAAATAATGTCCTATATGTAGAATATGAATTTGAAAGAAGAAGGCAGTTATCTAACAGTTTTTCATTAGTCATCAACCATTTGTCATCAGCGAGGGTACCATACAGAATACCCTTAACCCTTTCTTTGTCCATCCCTTCTGGACCTTTTAAGCTTTTGGTGTCACTAGTTCTGCTAACTACAGTGCTATTCTGTGGCCTTCCTTCCTTCAAACTCACATCAGCTATTGTACTCAACAGCTGAAACCTTAACGATGAGGGAACAGTTATAATTGAAACAATATGTGGTGCTTTCCTGTAAAATGAGCTGAAAAACCCACAAATGCTGCATGCAGTGTAGCATCTGATAGGTTGACTGTGTGCAGTACCTCAGGATTTGATATGAGAATTGCCATGATGGATAGATAGAAGGCTTGTTTTCACTGAACAGCAGCACAAATATAGTCACATGTAATTCAAAGTCAGCACTCAGTTTTCAAACATGGGTGCCTTAACAATACTGCCAAATCTTGCATTTGGTCTATTAAATCAGCACTTAGGCAAATAAAACAGCCATCTGAGTGACAATTTCAACATACTAATGAGGTATTCAGATGTCAGCAATCGAAAAATATGCATTGGCCTTTTGAATTTAAGCCAAGATTGGTTCTGGGCTATATTAAGGAGGTCTAAGATTATAAAGAAGGATCCATATCACTTCTGAATCTATCTCAGTCTTTCTGGGCGAGAGCCAGATCGGATCAGATTTCCTTGTGAAGGCTTCAATGTTTGTTTTTGTTTGTTTGTTTGTTTTTTGCCTTTGATTGGTTTTCAATGTAAAACTTCCTTTGTCATTCTGTTTACTTGTTTATTGTATTTTGGTTCATAATCAGGTCAGAAAGCATCCTTATCCAGGCTTCATCATTTTCATTCTCATTCACTAGACATCTCACCATGACACAATCAGTTCCTACATCACTCCAAAATTTTACTTCTCTTTTTTTCCTGTGTCTCTCTCCATCATCAAAAACAAGGTTCTCTGAACCTTAAAGAGATCCATGTTGGATGTGCATTTTGGCAGACATCCAGACCAACTTCTGCTCTGCCCAAATAGTTTTGTTCACATATAGGAGAGATCAACTCTTTTATTTTCATTGTTATTCTTATTTCTTTTTTATGTATTCACCCACTACAGATTATATTTGTTATGGAGATGAAAAGTCTTTCTTATGCTTTACTTTTCTTAGAAAAGTAACTGGAAATTGTATTGTAATTATGATGATGACTTTCAAAAATTAAAACAAAATATGAACCACTCAGTGCCATTATTGTTATTAATTTATTATTAGTATTACTGTACGGTCTACAAGCCCTTGTTCTTACTAGAAACATGCTGTGCTAAACTCTGTCTAAACAGAGAATAAAAAAATTCTGCACTAGATGTAAATGGAAGATGGTACAAATAGTACAAAACAGGAGACAATGAGAAAAAACTCGCCAACATAAGCAGTATTCTTTGCACACCATAAACCTTACCATTCACAGGTGCATCAGAGCAAAGAGGTTTTAAGAAGGAATTTGAAGTGGCACAATGATGTGTTATTTAACAGACAAATTAGCTCTGATACTATTGGGCGTGCTTTCTGCCTATTCTGATAATGTAATCTATTTTAGGTTATTTGCTAGCTCCTTGAAATTGCTAGGTATCCATTTACTAGATTAATTAATTAAACATATTTAAATTATGCATTAGTCATGGCTTTAGAAAGTTAGAGTAAATAACACAGGCTTTATTAATTTTTCCCTCTCTTGTAATTCTCCTATCCCCAGTCTCTAATTTTCATCAATTTTGCTTTCATTTTTTTCTTCCTTTTAATTTTTTGTTAATTTTAAAATACTGCTAGTTGTGTCACCACTGCTGAAAAAGGAGCAGGTGGCTTTTTTTCTGAAGTGACACCAGAGCTGATCTGTAGAACAACTGAGCACAAATTTGTCCCTAGGGATGGAGTGCACCCAGTTTTCTCTGTGACAGGCCATCAGGGCTGGAGGCTTAATAAATTAAGGGGATTTTCTTAAAGGAAAATATTTTCCACCACTTTTATATTTTCAGAACATTGTTCTGGCTTCATACAGGAGACAGGGAAATGTAAATGTCAAACATTCACTTCTGTTTAAATGGGCTCATTATCCCACAACAAGTTGAGTTTTTTTCCCTACCGGCCGGTTCTTTTCACTGTCGTATCCTGTAAGCACTTTCCTTGCACCTGCCTGAGGAGACTAATCCTCTATTAAAACATGTTCAAACTGAGTGAAGGCAGAAATAGCAGCCATTTCGCTCAAACAAAATGAATCAAAACCTTGTAAAAATAAATAAATCAGGCTAGCTTTGGTGAAGACATTTGGCTGTTTGGTCTGTGCTTGAAGCCCTGTTACCTCACTATTTTCCATCTGGAGAGCAGGCTGCGCCCTTAAGGCACGGACCCGTTTTGAAAACCATGCACAGAAAAGTCCCCAGATGTGGCTCCTGGGCCGTGACACCAGCACAAGCGCTGTAGAGAGCAAGGGCAGGACTGCCCTTCCACCTCGCCCCTCTGGAGCATGCCATCTCCCTTTGGTACATGTTCCCCAAGGACCAGGACACCAAGATGGTATCATTTTCTTCCCCAGGATTATGATTATTTATTTAGATGTGACCATAATTATGGATGATGTCTATTAACTCTCCCTGCTTTGATTTGGTGTTAGACTCTACAGGGAGCTGCTGGGACCCTGCAGAGGATGGAGATGTCACTAAGTGGTGTTCACTGAGGAGAGGAGCTGCAGGCCTCTACCAGATAATGCAGAACTACATTCTGACAGGGCAGAGGAAGAGGGAAAATTTGTTCTGACATGGTAAATCAGCAGGCTAAACTCGCTGTGCCTGAACGATACTATCTAAGAACAGAAGTCCCATGGGGCTGCCTTCCTCAGTGTAATGTACAGGACTGAACAAATCCACAACACTCAATAAATGACCATAACAAAAAAAAAAAAACCACACACTGTTGCAACTGCTGTGGATGAGTCAGGTAGATAATTTATGATACAAGGTCAAACTTTTTTTTAGCCAAACTCATCTCCATTAATGAAACTGGTATAAAGATCAAGGATAAACACTGGACTGTTTAATTTGTAGACAGTCAAATTACATGAATAAATGTGGCTGTCTGTTCATTTAGGACGCAATGAATTTTCAACTCCTTTCAACTCCTAAGTGCTTTGTATCTTTCTAAGGTGGATCTACGGATAAATTCTGTTGACATTTGATGTCAGTAAATGATTTATAACCAAAAAAATCACTTGAAGATGCAACCCTGACAATATTCTCTCCTATTTCTTCAGCGCTCATTCTCATTTGTTTTTTAACATCGTCTTTGTAAGATGGATTTTGATGTGTGTTTCACTAAGACATTTGAAATCCCTCTCTCTTACAAACTTGTTCTTCCTTTAACCCGTGACTGAAGTTGTCCCTGCAAGAAAAGTAAAAGAGGTCTCTGGTGTTTCTGAGAGACGTACAGTACAATCTTTTATCAGAGAACTGGATTGATGCCAGGTATTTGGAGGCCCAAATGTATTTAGATACTTCTCAGAGAAAGTTGTTACAGAACAGTAATTAAGAATAATGTATGGAGAAACCAAGCATAATTAAATCTCCAAACAACTCTCTCTCCCTTCCCAAAGCATTAGGGTTCATGTGGTATGTTATTTTATTTTGGTCCCAAGCACCTTGGTACATACAATCTGGTATCTGCTGAAAAGATTCCTTTAATAGTGCTAACGAAATGTAATTAATGCTAACATGTTTCTGAAGTAAGATTATATAGAGCACTTCAGCAATTGATTGTGATTTTGATTAGACTTCCACAAATGCATAAAAATGGTAAGAACTCCTTTACACCGCTGTATGAGTTTCAAGTACTATGGGTCAGTAGACAAATTATATAATACTGGTCATTCACATTCTGGAGTAGAAGTGTATCAGTATGGCAGAATGTTCACTTTCCACTTTTCCTACTATTATTTGTTTGGGCATCTCATCTAGTTTCTGATACAGACCAACATAAAAATTATACTCTAACAATAATGAAGAAGTAGAGAAGTTCAACAGACCGCTAAATCATAAGGCCTGCTGAGGCTGAAGAGGTATAGTTTATGTGCCGGCTTCTGCTTATGGTTGTAGTATAAGACAAATTCTAGCCTTTAGAGATCACCTTGAGATTTCAAGCCTATATAATAGTATAATTCAGTCTATGAAACCATATTGTACTCATAGGAGAAAGCACTACATATGTGGAACACAGGAAGTTTTTAAAATCTCGGGAAAACCCATTAGTAACATTCCTGAAGTATTTTTTTTTAACAAAATTAATTTTCTTTTATTGAAATGTCACATCTATATGAAGGATATACAAACCATAAATAATTTAGCTTGTAAGTTATGCCAAGGATATCTGGGCACAGTAATGGAAACAGCATAGCAATTTACTTTTTCTAAAAATTGGCTAATCATTTTCTATGGCCAATTCCAAAATCTTTTCTATGATTTTAAAATCTGACTACTTAAACTCTTTACTATTCATTCCCGAAGCCTCAAGATTTTAACACAATAAGTCAAGCTAATTTGTGATGAAACTCCACAGACTTCAGTAGAGCTAACCCTGAGGTGAATTAAACATGACATTTTATTGTTCTGGCCATCTTGTAGAGCAGCCTTTTTTCATTTATAAAGCAATATAGTTTAATATATTTTTTCTTGTCCTCAGTCTTGCCTTTGAATTACTTTAATAACAGTTGTAAATTAGCAAAGCTCATATGATGGTCCTATTACCTACTTATTAGCTTCAGATCCCACAATGGAGGTACAGCATATTGGGAAATATGCATTTTGGGGGACCAGATCTGATATATACATGCAGCTCATGTTAACATAAATGAGAAACTTAGACAGCATATCTCATTTAAACATCCTGCATATAATACAGATAAAGACATTTTACTCCTTATTCAAAAAGGCATTGGACAGAAATATGCACTCTCTTGCCTGGGCAGGTGGTGAGAAAAGTTGCAGATTCTTTCGAATTCATTCATATTTTGAAGGCATATAAATCACAAATGTCCTACTAGAGAGACTACAGGGATACAAAGGACTTGTGCTGATACTGTCTTCAGTGATAAATGCAAAGCTTGTTCTCAGCCAGGTGATCTGTTCATGTAATATAGTCCTTTTTCTATATTGTACAGCCTTTCTTAGCATCTGTGTACAGACCAGAATTCCCCTTTAGACCCCCCTGAAATTCTGGTCTTCCAATCAGCTCTCCCAAAGTCTGTTTGGCTGAGGAATATCCTCACTGCCTGCTGTTCAAAATCCTGAACAGGGACCCTAATTTGCTGCTTGAGTTAACTTCATCCAGGTCATTTGGCTCTTGTAAATCCCATCACAGGGACTTTATAATATTCTTAGTTTTATTTTATTCTGAAAACCTTAATGCCTGAAGTTATCAGATTATGGAAGTATGACTTCTCAGTGAAAACACAAACCTCAAAAGCTAAAAACACAACAAATAAGTAAGCATCTAAACTATAGTTGTTGAGGGTGGATTAATCTCATTATTTTTGAGACAAGTCCTTGATTTTGCCAGAAGCATAAATCATGACTGTTAAACACTTAGCTATTCTGTACAACTGCAAAGAAAAATATTATTTCAAGAAAATGAATTTTACAGTATTTCATCTTAACCCATTATTCTTTGTACTTCAAAGGAAAATGCCAGAGCTTCTTATGCTATTAATGTCTATCATTCTCTATTTGGTCATATCTAATATCTTAAGCATGGTACTGTTGAAATCAACTGCGCAACTCATAAATTCTGTATATCTAATTATATGTAATGCTGTGTAATGCTTAAAAACTGTTAGGGAGGTTTAACTGACAAACTTAAGGATAGCATTCATCTCTATGAAAACAGACAGAATGACAGGAATGTTTAAAATTATCTCATAACAAATACCAAAAGGGAGAGGGGAGAGAGTATTCTTCCTTTAATTGAATTTCGTCAGTCTAGTCCGTAGACTATTGTTTGTTAATTTCATAAAAAATGCTTAAGAAATTAGAATAGATTTTGAAATTAAGATCCAGCCAAACTTCTCTAGTGTAATACTCAGACATAGTAAACAACTACATTACATAAACCAACCATCTGAGCAGAAATGATAATTAAAGTAATGCACCGGTGTGCTTCATTGATTTATGAATTTGTTTAATGATTCCTGTTAGAACAGCAGAAGCCATTATGCATTCACTGATTTTAGGAGACAGTATATAGTTGTGTGACCTTTCACTAACCAATAAAGCTAATATTCCTGAGCTATCAAAGAAAGTATAAAAGAAGTGTTGTTATGAGAAAGCTTACAACAATTTGAAGATAACATTCCAAACCCATTAATTTTCTTGGTGCACAAAGTTGTTACTGTTTTTCACACTACCATTCAGAAATGAATTGAGGAATCTGCCTAGTCAGTGCTTGCACAATACATTTTGCATTGGAAGCATGTGGGGTTCCTATCTGAAACAAATAAAAGAAGCTAGGGCTGAATTTATTTGAATTTGATTCAGTTTCAGCCCAAACAAGTAGCCCAAGTCCTTGCCTGAATCCCCACTCAATTACTGTTGCTCACTGGCATTTGGAGTGCCCATCCAAAATCAGAGCTCTGCTGTGGGGATTGTGGTTAACACATACACTGAAATATAATCTCTGACCCAAAGTGCTTATGATCTAGACAGACACTTGGGGAAAACCCAAGCATACAAATGAAAGCATACAAATAACAACCTCCTGCTGAAATCCGGGGAGATTTTACCCTCTGTTTCAAGCTAATTCTTAGTGATACTGAAAATCTCACCCACAAAGAACAAGCAAATATATTATCTTGCTTTTATGGAGATGGGGAGCTTAAACAGCAAAAGATGAAATATATTATCCAGCTCTTTGCAGGAAGTCTGTGGCAAAATTCATGAGTCTTGGAAACAAGATTGTAGATTTTTGCAACAGGTCAAAGTACATATTTCCCTGCTCTGGACATATATATCCTCTGCTCTGCCCCCAACGGTTTTGTGAAGAGGGTCTTTTCCCACACGTAATATGCATCCATTAGTCCTGGTGAAATCTACACCAGGTACTAAGAGTAAACAGTATCAAATGCCTTCAAACCTTGACACAGCAGGAGGTATCCTGAAAGTAGGGAAGGAGCAGTCTTTTAAATTAGCTGTTGTAAAACAAATGAAAGGGTCCAGAGGGTGCATTTGATATTTAGCTGTGTATTTCCTTGCTTTTGTTGTTTTCTGTCATTGTCCTATCATTCCGTTCCCCTTGATTTTGTGTAAACTTCCTTGTTTGTTTGCTTTTCTGATAACTTGTAGAGTAAACTGCTCACTCACAAGAGAAAATGCAGCTGGGAGAAAAGGCGGGGGGAGGGTTTCTGGCTGAAATACTTTCAACATGGCATCATAGTTGCTTGTGACTTTGAGCACTGTGAAACATTAGTTTGTCTTCCTTTCTTTCCTTGCTTTTCACAGTCCTCTTCAATCTCCCAAGCAGCTGATAGGGAGAGAGAATCCCCTACAACACTAAACACATTTCCTTATTTACTGTTAAATCTACATTTTCACACTTAACAGAGATTGCAAATGTCAATATATCTTTTTAATTGAATGTGGAACTTGTCACACCAGGTTATAAATCCCTTGAAGTCCCAGAGCCTGTTTTGGACTGAGTTGACACTTCAAAGTAAGGGAACAAGAATGGAAAACTCTCTCAATTGCAGTGAACCAAATGAAAACACTCCTTCAGACTTCAGTCCACAGTTATGCTTTTTCCCTGTTTATTTTGTCTGCCAAAATCCATAAATGGCTTTCAGAATGACAACGTGATGATCTAGAGACCAGCTCTTCATCTTTTCTTATCTTTTTCTTATTTTAGCAGCTCAGTTGGCTCAGGCAATTGGACTGTTTCGTATGACTACAGAAATTAAAGAGGCACTCTGAACAGGGTGGGACAGGGGCTAGAGGTGGACTTTTTGATTTGTCCTATTGATAGCTTTTTGTCATCAGCTGAAGACACTGCCATTCACATTTAGTAGGTGTGGAACAGTAAGGTGGAAGCATGGGATGGTCCTGTTACAATTGTCTTGAACCTTTTCATTTCACTTTGTAACAAATATTAGACTGTCATTCTATCAGTGCCCCCTAGTTTCACAAATATTAAAAGAGAATAAACAGGTAAGAACAATGGATATTCTGATGCAGTCTCTCAGGTCTGGATACATGATGAGCATCACCCTTTGAACCCTTTACAATACTGGCAATGAAAAAGGACTGTGGTACCGTAAACTGTTGCAATGGAGGTAGAAAAATTTATAACAGTAGGAGGAAGAAGTGGGAGAAGAAATAGATGAGAGAACTCCTTCTCTACAAAAGTATCCAGAGCCACCCTACACAGTGGCAGGAGGAAAGCCAGTGCCTTCCCCACTCCACAAAATTTCCTGCAGTGCCAGCTGCCTCCCCAGCCCTTTGGTCATGGGCACAGCCTGAAAGCCAGGAGCCTCACAGCAGCAGAAGAGTCTTTTGCTCTCACTGCAAAAATAGTGCAAGGACTGGTAGCCACTGCACTCCTTAAAGGCTGCTGAAGTCCAGAAGTACTATGTTCAGTTTGGGTACCATCTGGTATTGCAGACATGCAGAGCCAGAATATTAATCCAGGGTTCAAAATACTGCCAATCAACAGCTTGGATGTGAACTCATGCTATAGTCAGTAGAAGCTATCATATAGCCTGTTGCTTGTCCTTGGACCATTCTCAGGTCGTATCTCGCTCTTACTAATAGACTCCTACTCATGCTTATCTCTATGCATTGTGAGGAGTCCCACTGAAGTTAGGAGGGATTACTAATTTACTGCATATCAAGTTAATAACTTTCGTAACTTCTTCATGGATCACTGAGCAAGCAGCACCAGCGTAAAAGTTTATCACCATTACTGGCAGTAATTGGCAAGCTCTTAGCAGTGCTGGTAGAGAACACAGTAAGACAGAGACACTCTTAAATCTAGCAGTAAAAATTCCGACTGAGATTTAGCTTTAAAGAACAGTTTGGAAGCAAGGTTTTGAGTGAAAGCAGAGTATCGGTGTGAGTCTGAAACTTATTCAAGTTGTCAATCTAGATGCCTCGTGTTGGTTAGCATGCCTAGTTCTATTGCTATTGCTTGTTTGCACGTTTATCAAAATGTAGGCCTACATTTGCAAGCATACACATACCTCAGTGTATGTTTGACTCTCATGAACAAACTCCCTCGATTATATGTAATTTAATTGTATGTTCCAATTAGCTTAATGGCAAAGCTTTAGCCATCGACAGCTGGAGCTGCTTTATGCTTGTCTCCCCACAAGCCTCTGTCAAGTCTCCCCTCATTTCCTTCAGGTAGTGGTTGCTTCTGTGTCACTCACCAAAACACAGACTGTGGTGCTGGTAAGCTGCTTAGATACAAAAAATGCATCTAGGTAGGTTTGCTACAGCAGTAAAAACAACTTAATTTTAAGGTCTGACATTTTACAAGCTGGCAGCCTTATGTAGTGAGGAACAACACGACCTGCTTCTGAGATAGCAGCCTCTCTTAGATGTCTAGGGCAGCAAATGAAAAGGAAGTTTAGTGTACATGATGTAAAATATGAAGTCAAGGAGCAGTGAACCAAAACAGAAAAAAAAACCCTGTTAAATAGTAAAATTGTGCAGCATACTGATGAAGGAAAGAGATTTGGGAGATTACTGTGGAAGAAATGTTGATGTCTTCCACTGTGTGGCTGCATTAGAAAAGGGAAATATGAAGGCTAAACCGACCCTAGAGAGAAGGATGCAAAATAACACAGAGAACCCGAGCTGTATTAACCACAATCCAGTTTAGTATAAATTTGTCAGGGAGCGCAAAAGGCTTTAAAGTAAGATTATGACTTTAGGCAAGGCGTATTTTATAAACAGCATCTGCCAGGAGCTGCCGCAGAAAGCGTGTTGCGCTGGAGAGCCACTGAAAACCCCTCCTCCTTCCCCAGCCTCACCAGGGAGAAGCTGGAGGGCGAGGGGCGATGAGGGGCAGCTGTGGCCCAGGCGCGGGCCTGGAGCCCATTTCCTGCCCCCCGGCAGCAGGCAGGGTGTGGGGTGGCCCTTGGGGGCTGGTAGTGGCCTTTCCTATGTGCAGCCTAGTTCTGGGCTGTCTCTGTGGCAAGGGGTAAGTCTGTGGTGTTTTTTCCCCTTTCTATTTGGGTGCGCAGCCAGCTCCAGGGCCAAGAGTGTGTGTGAGTGGGGCTTCTCCTGAGCCGGAAAATGGCCCCTGTGCCCAGGCCGGGCAGCGGCTGCTTTGGGCCGGCCGGGCTGGCCTCTGCTGTACCGGCTCCTGTAGGGAGCCCCTACGGAAAGGTGTTGAGGGGGTGCTGAAGGCAGCTCCGTAATCGTCTTTTGGTTAATGATTACGATACATGGCCTGCTTCAGCTATGGCTGTGGTGTTTGAGGATCTAAGGAGCTAAGGACTTCCACAAAGGAGAGACGCTTGCCTTGCCGGCACCCTTCCCCTGCGTGAAACTTGGGGAGTGACTCTCTTTTGGGTCTTTTTCTTCCTTCCTCTGTCATTCCCTTCTCTAATACTGGTTGTGTTTCTTGTTTTCCTCTGTCCCTGAGTTTTCCTTTTTACCAGAGGGCCATACTGAGAGCTGTGTTCGCACCCGAAGGGCTGAACGTGTTCAGCCATGTGTTTGGGCTGCCTCGGCCCTGCCAGGGCTCAGCGAGGAAACATCAGGGGTGTGTGTGTGCGTGTGTGTGCATGTATATATATATATATATATATATATATATATATATATATATATTTTTAAATGACAAAAGCAGTAGGCCCTCATCCAATAGCTCACTTAAGTGGTTTGCTGGAAGGAGGCCTTCAGATTTAGAACTATGAGCTGCTGATTGTCCTGAGCTTTCTCTCTTGATGTCCTTAATCGAAGGTGGGTGTCTTCCTAGTGGACTGTGCTTTAGCCAAACACAAATTACAGACTCAGTGCTGAGTCAAATACTGTACTCCGTAGAAATCTGGGAGTGTGTCATTCTACTGAATGAGAAAGGGGGGGGCTTAAAGTTTGGCCCTTGGTATTTAAAATGAAAATGTGCTCTTGATACTTTTTTTTTTCCTTTAAGCCCTGAAGACTAATAAGTATATCTCTAGATGAAAAAGGTCTGCTGAACTTTGGATCATCCTATTCTTAGGGTGCTCATTTCTCCTCAGTAGTAGACCCTATACTTATCAATAAAATCCAGTGTTCACAGCTTTTAGCTGTCACATAGCAAGCTACACAGAGCTGAAAACTAGCATGTGCTTTGGCAGCACAACTTGAAACGTTTTTCCCCAGAAGATTATTTTAATCCATAGACCTTGTTTTGATTTCTGAAGTGGCAGAGAAAGTTGAATTACCTGGAATTTCAGATGCATGTTTGCTCAAGATCAAAATGATGATGAGTTACAATTGCCCTTAAAGACACTCAAGTCTTTTGTTACTACGGAGAGGAAGAAAGTCCAACAACACCATTAAATACACTGCTGTTATGCAGTATCTTTTCATGTGGTACTGCAGTATGTCATTTGACTGTGCAAACTTCTGTGGAATAAGTGGAATTCCTGCATCACTCATTCCAACTGAACATAGTATTTTCTTTATGCGAGGTATTAACACTCTACAAAAATAGTAAGAATAAAGTATTTACTAGACTATTTGCATGACTGAGCTTGCTTTGGAATAGTTTTGGAAATACTGAAGCTTTTTTTTGTGGATTAATTTTACTATTCAGAGACCTATTTAAAAAAAGGGGCGGGGGGGAGAGCAGCACATCAGCTTCATGAAATGTGGAAATGTTGCCTTCAAGTGAGACCAATATGGAAAACAATGAAAGTTTTCAGATGTTGAAACAGGTTGTCATGTGCAGCTTGTAGCTGTGTGGTTGTGTGTGGTGGGTGGGTGGGTGGGGTTTTTTTTTGTTTTGTTTTGTTTTTTAAGCCTGTCTAGCCCTCTTCTGTCATCCCAGATATTTTGAAGATGATTGAGCGAGTGCAGCTTGTGTAGCTCTGGAAAAGCAGGATAAAGATGGAAAAAGTAATCTACCATAACTGTTCAACTGTTTGGACCTGCTTAAAGGGCTGAATTTTTACACAGTAGAGGAAGAAGGCAAACTAATTTATGCAATATATTGCATATGCAGTGCAAGTGTTTGATACACATTATAGCCCAGTATGTGACACAGTTTCCTTCTATGTCTGTGTGCTTAGTTTGTCTGGTTGGCTGGTTGTAGGTCTTTCGGAGCATCCAAGCAATTTCAAACACATGACACAGGGACATATGGCAAATTGAGGCCAACCAAGTCTGAAGCATAATTTCAAAAAAAGCAACAAGTGCTGTTCCCAGGGAAATGAGCCAAGACAGGATGATAGTCTTAGGTGGAATGATGGTGCCCTTGAAATCTGTTTCAGGATTTTTTTTTTTTTTCCCACCTCTTTTGACCAAAAAAAGAGAACTGCACTGAGCTCCCTTCCTGACTCACTTGGTCACAATTTGTGACCTTGGTAAGAATAGTTAGCCAGGAGTTTAGGGTGCACCTGGATTCTGCCTGAGCACCTGTTTTATGCTGATTTTAATAGGGATAAAAGCTTCTTTCAGGGAGCTTGTGTGGCTGAGTGTATTAATATTTGTAAAGCATGTAGGATAACTCATATTCAACACTTTTGGGGTATTTTTATTCAGGGGAGGCCTTTGTTTTATTAAGCAATGCACAGACGCTCTTCAAGAGTGACTCAAGGAGGGACGTCCAAATCTGTATTGCTTTGGGAGTGCCAGAAAAATGCTGGCTTCCTCCTCTGGAGAGTCCAACAGCTGGAACACCAAAGCAGTTGCTTCCTCCACTGAGGATGTAAAGCTGGTGAGTTATTAGGAACTGAATGTCAGTAATGCTTTATTTTATATATAAAATATACTTGTGTGTATATAAACATGCACACTCTTCTAATTACTTCTTGCTCTTCTCTCTCCCTCTCACCAGCTCCCTGCTTATACATAGGTACAATGCCTCTCCAGAACGTGACTTTGACACAGAATCCCCTTATGAGACTTTACAGTTGTAAAGCCCAGAGTGAAATAGAAAGACAGGCTACATTTTCTGATTTCGCATAGCTGAACATTTGTTAGACAAGAATATGTTTAAAGGCTCCAGAGAATCTCAGGAACAGATAAGCAGTAGTAAATTTGCCCTCTTATTACATAATCTCACTGGATACTAATGTAATTCTCTTCAATGCAAATATCACTAATATGCTAGTTAACTTTAATATATTTGGTGGGATAGCAGGAGGATGGAAAGAACACCAACTATCTCCTAAAACGCTTTGGGTCTTTGCTGGTACTAGCATGCTAATCAAATGACTAGCTACAGTCCTTAGCTGTAGTAAGACATCCTAACGTGACCTACAGTTTTGTAGGTTCAGTTCTGCATTGTGTACATGTAAATGTCTGATCCTGGGAGAGGAGGAAAAACAAAGGAATGCAGTAGTTAAAGTTACATGCAGTACTTGCTTTTGTGTCCACAATTAATTGCAGGCAAAAACAGCCCCATTAGCTGCACGTAGTACTCAGGTTCTTTCAGTTGTCTTGTCATATAGACTCTGATTGACTCTTAATTGATTTTTTTTTTCCTTTCTCCCCTACCCCCATCTGCACCGAAGGGCAAATCCATCCCTGATGTCTGTGATGTCCCTGTCTCTGATTTCTCCTAGTCTGTATAGCTGTGTTTGTTCTTGGTTAGTGTAACAGAAAAGTCTTGGGCCTTTTCTGCAAGTCTGTGGCAGTATGTTTTTCTGTTATTTCAAATTATATTTTTAAGATAATTATTGTGGCATTTTTCCTCTTTGGATATTTTAATATCATCATATTGTACATATATTTACATTATATTTAATACTGTATAATATTCAATGATACTTCCAGGCGACTTGGTGTCAGGACGTTGTTGTCATAAAGTATCTTTCGTCTTAATGCTGTCCTTTTTTGGCTTTTAAGCTCAACAAACACATTTCCTTGGCAATGAGTCAGACTTTGAGAAAAGTAAACTCAGTAATGTTTAGCATTAAGACTTTCCCCCACTTGGGTTAATAGTTCTGTGTAAAGAAAAAATGCACTGTATATATTGTCCATAAAATACTAAATGAAAGAATTATGCCTTGCCTCATCAAGGAAAAATGAATAACTAACGCAAAAATGTCAATAAAAAGGCAGTCAGTCTGTAAGCCCAGTAATACTTCTTGTAAAAAACACACAGTACATGTTGGTTTTTAAAAGCACTCAGTAATTTCCTACATATTGCAAGTGTGATGATTACAGCAGAAGGTAACAATGATCATGGCAAATCCGGATCCAGCCTGCAGAAATACCACTAATAGTTGGGACACTAACTGTATGCAGGCAAAGGTAGTATATGCCTGTATTTGGTCCCACAATATTCTTGCACTGAAACCACCTCACCCATGCAGTCAGAATTAATATAGTGAGGAGTCTTTGGGATGAGATGAAGGTACTGGAGAAAACCTGTGGGATAACATGTAATGAGTCTTACTACTGGTTTTCAAAAGGCATAAGCTGGAACATAAAGTTTGCAGAATACAGGTACCTATCTTTGAGTTGGAAAAATGCTCTATTATTGGCAATAGACGGGCAACTTTTTCACCCAATTTACCTGTCATGTCTGCGTGTGTTGGGAGAGGACATGATCTCCCTTTCAGTGTGAACCCTGAAGCTCTGAAGTTCCTTAGGCATGTGTGACTTTAAAAGTCTTACTGATCTCAACACTTAAAAGCTAGGCAGAAATCACACACCCGAAGATATGCACATTCTGCAGTGTCCTGTTGAATCAGAGTTACTTTTCTACTCTGGATACAGATTTTCTTATTCACAATGCTCTGCTGAACTGTGCCACCTCTTTAAGGTGGCTGTAATCATCTATGTTGTGATTTGCTACAAGATAAGAGTGGAGGGAAGATATAAGACTTTTTTTATATACTTGTGGTACGGCTCTAGAGCACTGAAGTGTCACTTTTAGTGTCCTTCTGAACAGGAATTAAAACGTAATAATAACAGTATTTAAAAATACAGTTTTTCTTTTTTTTTAAATATACATTGCAGCTTCTTGGCACAAGTAGTGGTCTGATGGACTAGGTAGGACAGTGTGCTGCCAGCCTAGAGTGCTGAAGGAATCATTTCAACTCCCAGCAATCCATTGCAAGGCCAGATCTGTAGTTACTGTGGAGGTTACCTGATGCTAGTGTGCAAGCAAAAAGGATCATTCTTCAGCCTGGCCTTTAATTTGAAGAAATGGCTTTATTGCAATAGTAGTTATTGGAATAACAGCTGGCAATGTCAACACTGCTGTATGAGGAGAGCTGTAGTGATAGAGATTTGGTTCTCACTTCTGACAGGAACTAGCATATGAGCCCCTCTCACTCTTTTTCTCCAAGAGAATTAACATGGAGTCACTTTTATATTTTACAAGGTTTGTACACAGAAAAATCATAAGGGAAAATTAAGAGTAAATTTAAGCTAGCCTTTTGCCATAGCTGTGTATTTTGAGAGTAAGAATAATTGCACTACCTATTTCTGGGTTTGTAGGAAGCCATAATATGGAATAATTACTTAAAAGTTTGCAGCATTGTGTCCTTGCAGAATGAGATGCTAAACTGAGGATTCACAAAAGAGAAAGGCACCTCAGTTAAGATGCCAGATGTTTCAAAGCAACAATAGTATTTATTTCTCTACCTATTTCCAGATCATAATTTACTTATAGGTTGATTGCCATTGATTAAAAACAAAAATTGAAACAAAACAAAAAACCCTTCAGTAAATAAAAAGATTATGATAGACTTTAAAAGGAGGCACTAACACATTCAACTAAATCTATTTTTATAGCATTTATGTCACACATTTATATAAGGTCATATAGAGAGGGAAAGCAAAACGTGCCACCTCCTGTGTCAAATGCAGTAGTTTGAGACTAGCAAATTATTCTGTTACCTAAATCTTGTATCCATTTGGGATTAAACAATTTTTTTTCTTTTTCCCTACAAAGCATTCAAATGTGTCTTCTGTCTGGCAGAATATATGCATCACTATACTGGGACTATTGTTCTAGCCCTGAAAGCAGTTCTCCTCCGGTCAAATGGATGAGCTTATTTCAAAGTGCCAGTTCATCTGCAAAGCCATATGCCTGGGGTTTTTGTGTTCGGGTATGAAGGGGGGAAGAAGGTCGGGGAGGGGGGGTGGGGGTGCGTGTGTGAATGTTTATTTTTTCTCCAAGAGAAGGTCATAGCCAGACTAAATTGATTTTTATTTCCTATAAAGGGTGGAGACTGGAGGGAGGAGGGAACTGTCTGAGAAAGTACATGGAAGAAAAACACATTAAACGAAGCATCGCTGAGATGTGTATAATTCATGTGCAGAGCATATAATTATGCAGGAAGGATGCAGCAGGTTTCATATTGGAATTATATATTTTAAACTTTTTTCCACCCCCATTATTACTGTACCCTTTGCTCTTATGGAACTGGTGACAGGACACCAGCTTGTTCCCATTTCCAGAGCATGCTGGCTGTTTTTTCCAAGCTGGGAATGTCACTGTGGGGCTTGCACAGCATCCCCTATGCCCCAGATGATACCAAGAAGTTACTCGATATTAGGTGTATTTTCACCTGCCAAGAAGAGATGCATAGCCTCCTTTATTCTGTGGTGAAACAAAGCGGTTTAGACACAATTTATAGAATACCTGCCAGAATACCTGCCAGAAACAACAAAAAAGACTTTAACTTAATAACATTTCCATATATTTAGGTGCTTTACTAGAATATATGACTTTAACTGGTTTCTATCTCTTTTTTTCTTTTTTGGATTACAAATAGTGTAATAGAAATTGTCCTTTGGCACATTACCAGAAGGTGGTGGTGGGGGGAACTGATTTATTAAAGCTGAAGCCATTAGATCAGTCTCTTCCTGTTACTTTTGCTGCCCTTATTATTTTTTTTTAACATAAACATCTCTCTAAAGAAAAATACCTCAATCTTATCTGAGGAATGTTTTTTTTCCATTTACCTATGACACAGACCTTTATATTAAAACCCTTCATTAAAATGCTGTTGCACATTAAGTAGACTGAAGTTATTGCTATGAGTTTTCTACACAAATGCATTGTTTTTGCAACTCACTTTTGACAGTGACTTGCTTGTTCAAGTCTTGTTAGTTAACTTAGGGTTTGGGTTGTTTGTTTGTTTTTTTTAAGACAGAAATGGAGGAGGTTGATCTGTAGTTTACAAGTAGAGATGTTTAAAATGGATTGCTTCAGCACTGTTGTCCCACAGAAGTCTTTTCAAAGACTTTTAAATGACACTAGCTGTTTTACAGAAGTCTTTGAAGGTCTTAAAATAGTATTGTGTTTTTATTAACTATGTTTTTGCTCCCTGTGCTCTATCTTCAAACTGTGTTTTCTTTGTATGTTTTTAAATGTGAAGTCACTTTCCTTTCAAACTAAATCAACAACTGCAGTGTTCCATTATTCAGCCTACAGAACTAATTCTGCAGGTAAGGAGGGAAACAATAAAATAGAAAAGCAGAAATATTTAAAGCCAAAAACGAGTTGCTAAAGGGAGCTGGAATTAAGTTATCTTCATCCTATTTCTCATATGGCTCCACCTTCAAACCTACTAAAGACATTATGATAAAATAAGTTCTAGAAGATATTTTCATATAATAAGGTGCTTGTCTGGTACAGTCGATCACTTACAAGCCAAATCAATATGGCTCCATATGATATGGAAAGGTTTTTCAGTGTCTGATAGTCTTAAATTACTGTAGATGTGTTTAACACTGTGTTCAGTTTAAATAGCTGAAAATGGCATTTATAAAACTAAAAAATATTTTCCTTAATACTGTTGGGGGGGGGGGAGTGAATAGAGTCCTGTGTTTCAGTGAAATGTTTTGATTTTAATCAAGCATCACAATGACTGAAGCCAAATAGTGTCAGTTCTCAACTCTGCATGATTTCAGTGTGCCTCCAGGCCCTTGTGCTTCCATGTCGCTGTGAGGAGCACCCACGAGATGGCACCACTCTGACCCCTTTCATGCGGGTGGCATTAATCTGGGATCCATAAAGAGTCATAGGAGGTTGTTGCCTGTGGGTAGAACTATTCTTTTATTAGTGTTGATTTATGCATCTGGTATCTTAAACTTTAAAAGAATTTAACTTGCATTTTAGAAGAATACTTCTTCACTGCCTGTTTCACTGAGAATCAGAAATGGCAACATCAAAATATTAATGAGGCTTTCTTGTTGTTTGTTATGTGGTTTTAGTAAAATGATGCTTCTAATCATGATTTATAGGTCTGAAGTGCTTCAATGCTTGCTGTAGAAGTGCAGTTTTGCTATTTATTGACTTCATAAAGACAGCGCATAAAAGATTAAGGTCAACTTTCTCCAAGGCTCCAATAATTTTCAGAGGTGCCATAGATGCACATGGTCTGACTTCCTTAGAGCTCCATGTGTGCAACTTGACCAAAAATCTCGGCTAAGAGAGACTAAGAGACAGAGGCTTGGTCAGCTCTTACTCTCTTAGAAGAGGTTTAGGAGCAAGCACTTTGTCAGATCTACAAACGTAATGTCAAGTAGGAACTCTTCTAGTTGGCTCAGATGTGTAACTGGTAGAATTAAACACTGAGTCATTGCTTCCTGTTTTAGAAGAGGAGTCAAGGCAAGATTTGAATTCACATGTGCTTTAAAAACTTGAATCTCAGCTTATAAAATAAACAGCTACAACTGTGGAAAGTTATTTCCAAAAGCGCTTTAATTATTAGAAAATATTTACAAAGTTGAACTGAACGTAAAAATCATACCTATGTTCCCCCCCAAAAAAATTTTCTTTAAAAATTCAGACTAGGATTATTTTGCTAACTTTTTCCCCCAGGCTTTCATGAAACCTGAATACAGATACAATCCTAAAACACTTTACCTTCCTCCTATCTACTTTTTTTTTTTTTTTTTAACAAAATCATTGGAGAGTAGCCTCCTTTCGACTATGCAGAAAATTATGGATATTTCCTAATACAACATGATCGGATATTCACTACAGTTGCAGTGAAAATGGATAGCTTCTAGAGCTAATTGTTATTTTGCTTTTGTAATTAACTGTTGGCCTTTAAGAGTCTGTGCATGGATACAGGAAAAAATACATGGAATATTTTTTCTGTTTCATTTCTAAATAACTGTTTTTTGAAAGTCAGGACAGCATCAGTGGTAGTCAATTATTAAAGCAAAATATTTTTTTTGAGGGGGGAGGGGGTGTGTGCAGAATCTCAGCTCTTATCACCATAAAGTTAACTCAAAGATAAACCGGCATCTTATGAATGTCTCAGTAAAGAAATAATGGCAGCATCTCAATATCTGGGTAAAGCAAACAGTCCTTATTTGGTAATGTCAATATGGTTGCAATTATATTTTTGATCTATATGCTGCTACCTAGTTAACATAATTGATGGTGATAAAATCTAAGCCAGGGCAATAGCCCTCAACCCATTTGTCAGGACGTTATTTTCATACAGACTTCATTCATGATCTCTAGATTTGTAGTATGTTCTCTTGGTGGCAATGGGGGTTAAAGAGTCATAATGCAATGAAAGGAAAATATAGCTAAGATATGAGTTTGATAGTTCTAGAGAACTGGGCTTCATACACTTGGCTCTGGGTATTCTTTTCATATGCTGAAAATGATTGGGCATAAATTTAATTGAGTTTTCACATGCCATCCAATAATATTTTGCTCCCCTAGGGTTCTTCTGCAACCCAGTCTCATCTATTTTCAGCAACTTCCACTCACAAATGCCAAAAGACCAACTTAATGCTAACAAAGTGCCTAGCCTGGCAGACAAACCCTCAAGGAGGCAGCAAGAATTATCTATGTTAGAGTGGCATTTCAGAACTAATCCCACATTCCAAAAAGTGGCATATTTGGGTTTAGCAATCTGCATTAAATAAGCAGGAGGTAAATTTGCAACAGAAGACTTATTCTGTCCTCCCTGAAGGAGTCTGTTATTTGAGAAGCCTTGCCCGGTAACGTGATGTCGATCTGTGGTTGAGCTGAAGTACTCCGAAGTCCAGTGGGGAACAGATAGCATCATCTTGTTTGATTTCTTTTTATTAGTTCTGCCTTTGATTTTGTAATACAAAGAAGGATGAAACCATGAAAGGTTCCTAAAGCTGCAGGATTTTGAAATTTAGATACAGAAAAAAATTTTTTTTTCCTTCTTCTTCCTCTTCTTTTTTTCTTTCTTTGGGGGGGGATGGGGGGCAGGCAGGGGGTGGTGGAGGTGGAGATAGAGATTTGCCTACATGGTGAGGAAGCTAATTTAACTGAGGTTCAGTACACTAACTATGACTTAGGAAGAATTGCCTAATGTTATCCATTCAAATATAGTGCTTTGAACTGTGACTTCCATATTTTCCATTAAAATATATGATGAGCTATCACGTTTCTTATGATCAATATTGACTGACTGAAGCACCTACAAGATTACATACTGCTCTCTGACATGTTTTCTGGCTCTGTGACATCTGCAAATGGGTTCAAATTTCGGTTTGTTTAAATCCAAACTGGGTTCTAACTAGTCTTTTCTTGGAAATCTTAAACTCTGGGGACTGGGGGAGGAGAGAGGTGGTAATCAGTTTCTTAATTTATGCTTAAAATTTTTAGAGGATGAAATTCTTAATGACAATTTTTTTTTTTTAGCAATTAAAAGGTTTTTTGTTTGTGTGGGTTGTTTGGGTTTTTTTTGGTGGGGGAGGTGAGTAAGAAACTTTTTCAAGGTCTGATTGGGGTCATATACTGGAACTCTCTCCTTGTCAAACTTCTGATATAATTCTAAATAAATATTTACTTTAAATTTGGTACGATGAAGTAGACTTGTTCAGCTATTACACTGTGTGGCCATAGCATAGTTAGAAGGAGCCCCAGTTTATTCTTCATACTATGGCCAATAGCCTGTGAACCATGAGTGTTCAAATCCAACCCAAGTTTGTCCCCGGCCTCTGTTCACCTGCATTATTCCACAGTCTTTAACTATCTCCCATAAATGCCTATATTATCTATAAGGGAACATAATAGCAGTCTTCAAACAAGCTATTTTCATTATGACACTAATGTTTGGCATTAATATTTCATATTATAACTTGCTAGGGAATTCCCCCACACACACACAAATTCATGGAAATAAGCTGATGGATTACAAGAGACTTCAGCAGAGTTTGAGGAATCAAGTATTCAATAAGCAAGATAGTACACATAAAAGGAAAATCACACGTATTAATGAGGCAGTTTAGAATCGTTCCAAATCTTAACCTAGAACTTGCTCATTAATTTCTGATCCGTGGGAAGAACTTGCTTTCCTTTTAAATAATTTTTTCCTGTTTTCATATGCTCCTGCAACTTCTCATTGCCACAATTTATTGGAGAAAGAAATGTAAAGGTATTGTCAAAAGGGCTATTCTTGCATGTCTTCTGCCCTAGAGAGAACTAGGGAGTTGGAGAATTCTGGGGGAGTAAATTTAATCTTAGATGATTCCTAAGTAATTTTGCAGATGCAAGAAGGCTGACTGGTTCAGATTAAAGTCAGGATAAGAAGTTAAATTTAGGCTGTACTATGATATGAAATCTTTGGAGTCAATACCAGTGTAAGCAATTTCTAGCCATCCTTTGCTGTCTGTTTATGCCCCTGCGGTTTGCTGCCCCCTCAGCTGTACAAGTACCAGCATATGAGAACTGAACCTGGGATCTGATCTAGTTTCTGACAGATTTGTCTTAAAACAGAGAGTTGGGGAAAGGAGAAGGCGATAAAAAGATGGCAGAAAACTTAAACTGTTTTTGCTGCTGAGCACGTCATATTGTCAAATCATGGCCTTGGAAATAGCTTTGTTTACCTAGAAACTGCTGGCTACCTGTGTACTTAACATATTCATGGAGTAGTTTTCCAAAGGAGATTTAAAAATATATATATTCCCTACAATCAGAATTAATAAAAATTAAAAAAAAAAAGGTCTTCTCTTGCAAGAAAGTGGGAGTTAGGTCCTCTACTAGCTGATCCAGGCTTGATCCCATAAATCACATGGCTTGGGGAATACACGTTAGGCTTCCAGACTAAAATATATGATATATGAAAGGCCAATTCTGGGAGCTAAATCCAATTCCAGCTTATCAGTCTAGGCAAATATAGTGGGATCCTCAGAAATAGTCTGTGTTGAGAGAGTGTTGAATGGAAATAAACTAAATAAACCTTCCCGTATGGCTCATTGAGAACACTGGGGTCTTGTGTTTGAATGTCTGAATCCTCATCTGGATTCGCTCAGTAGAATGTGGATTTATACAAGATATTGCTTATTTCCGACCATTTTTGAGAAATTCTCTCATAGAGAGAGAAGTTCATAGGGAGCAATTGTAATCATTTTAAATATGCTCTGATTAATAGGGACCACCCTATGCCTTGCTTGTTTGACATTTAGAAATATCTGCTATTTATTCCTGATGAGACAGATCTCAATAAGAACCTACAACTGTTAATGGTTACTTCTAAAGACTTGCCTATTAGCTTGCCCATTTGAGACTCAAGCAAAAGTGTGTGTGCAAGGAGGGGGTCCTCTTCTTGTGCCCCTTAGTATCTTTAGTGATGCAAATGCAAAGTTAAAATGATTGCATTAGAGATAGAGGAGAGGGGCATGATTCAAATACAGGGAAACTTGGATTTCTGGAAAAGTATCCTGGCTGGAGGTTGCCTGCTGTTTCAGATGATTATCACTTCTGTAGAGAAAGGGCAGGGGGAAATGGTTCAAGCAGGTAACAGCTTCTTAATTTGCTTTCACAGTCTCACATCACCTGCATATGGAAGAAGCAAAATCAGGTTAGCACCCAAATTTAAACATAGTAGGGATGTATTTCTCATGATGTCAGTAATAAAAGTATGTTTAAAGCAGCATGTATATTCTGGAAGAGAAGTTAACTGCTGAAGCCAAGAAACAGTCTGGCACAAATCTTATTACAAGTCCAAAAAGACTTGATGATATACAGATAGGTGTAGCGTAACAGCAGGAAGAAAAAGGAAAAGGGGGTTGGGCAGCTGTCTGTCTTTCAGCGATGTTATAGTACCAGATAGTGCCAGCTAGTGTTTTATATGGGGAGCAGCTAGAACAAGTAGCAGCGCAATTCCACAAAGCCCTGGCTTTCTGTTTCACTCCACGTTTGGAATTGGCACATTCCAACACCAGCGAGTTTCTGTGCACGGTGAGGATCTGGCACAAGCTGTGAATGTAAAGAGAGAGATTCCTCAAATTATCAGGAGTTCAGATCATATTCGGAGAAATGTAAACCTGTTGTCTCTATAATTGCTGTGATTTTTATCAGAAACATTAGGCCTTCCTTACGAGGAAATATTAAAGACGATTTATGGGAAGCATGAAGTTACTGTTTTTAAAGACCTGCTGGGGTAAGATGTAAGAATTGATTGTCAGTCATTCTAAAATTCACTCGAGTAATAAAATGCAAAGGGAAATCAAATTAGTTTTAATAATTAAATATTCAGAATAGACATGTTCTGTATGTAGCTGCCTGTTTCTGATGATGAGATTCATAGTATATAAGGAATCAGTAAAATCTTTCTGGTTTAATTTAAAGGACTGTAATTTTTCCCTCTGGTTTATTTATTGATTACATCTCATGTTGCTGGGGTAAACATACCATACAGCAGAAAGAAAAACAAGCCTATCTATTGGCAAACAAGAGCACAGAGGCCCAATTCAGCAAGAACCTAACACTAGACCTTTGCAGTGCCCTGGTTTTGGAGGGAGGGGGAGGAGGATTAGGGAAGTTTCAGCCTTCTTGAAATTATCATTTTTTATATTTATATATATATTTTTTTTCCAAGTTCACTTCTAAACAATTTTTTGCCTAATAAGAGGGATGCAGCTAGCTTTCAGGGATATATATATCACAAGAGCAAGCAGAAAGAGGGGTTGTTGTGGAGGGGAAGACCAGAATAATACAACTGGTGCAAAAAGGTCCAAAAGGTCCATCTAGTTCGGTGCCCTATTTCTGGTAGCCCTGCACTTCTCCTAAGTTTACTCTTCATGCATTTGAGCACCAGCCTTAGAAGTCTTAACCAGGCACATTCCTAATGTGCCCCTTCCCAATAGAGTTATTTCTAGGGCCACATCCAGGAAGTCAAAGTAGGTGATTGCTTAGGGCAGGAGACTGCCAGAGGCAACAAAAATAGCCAAGGCTCTGCTTCTACTTTATCTATCCCAGAGCCCTTGAAAATCGGACTTATCACTGAAAAAATGTGGTCTGGGGGTGTGGGAAAACAGCTACTATGTCCGTTGCCCTTGCCATGGCTGGACTGATTGGCACTGATCCTATTGGAGAATCCCAGGGATGGCAATTGAATTTTTTTTCCCCCCCAATCTGGGAATCTTTGAGCTAGATTCTTGCCACTATTGTCTTCAAAGAGAAGGCATGTTCTCTCTTTCTGAACACTTAGTTGCCATGCAAAGCAGCAACTTAATAATTCTGCTGTTACCTTCATGTTGTCAATCCACTGACACTTGTGAGAATTAGGAAAGTTTTCAAACATAAAGAAAATTAGGATAAGAATGAGCAGAAAAAAATTGCTTGGTAATCTATCCAAAGGTACGTTATTACTGCTTAATATCTCAGCGCAGGAGTGGGGGTGTGGGGAAGGCGAACGTGATGAATGACTGAGGAAGGACGTGCTTCAGTGGAGCTCTACTTTGGTCTGCAAATTAAGCCAAAATGAATTGGGCAGAAACATACTTTGAAACAACGTCCTCCTGCCCCCTCCTTTTCCCCTGAGTACCTTAATGATTACAAGATGTGGGATACATATCTGAGCAGCAACAAGAGCCTGCCTCCCAAAGAGAAGAAGAATATGGGACTGCACCCAGAGGAAACATAAGTTAGCCAACAGGCTCTTAACATTAAAAAGTACTATCAGCAACAAGGGATTGAAATACCACACATGTATCAAAGCCAGGCTTTGCTTCTGTATTTTTATTGTGGTATTAGTCCAAAGTAGCCATTCTCAAATACATGGACAATTGTTCTTTTTTCCTTAAGACTTGTATTAAAGGGCCAAAACTTGCTGACTTTTCTCCACTCATAACATTAATATAATACTACTTTACATTCCCTAGTCATGAAATGACTTAGTCCCACTGTACGGTCAAGGAAACTGAGGCACAGAGAGGTGAAATAACTAGTGCAAATGGCAGGAATAAAACTAGGTTCCTTGAAATCCAGTCCAATGCCCAGTTCACTGATTAATGCTGTTTATCTGATGAGCAGTCTTTTGTCTCCTTTTCAATGACTCTTTCCTGTTCTTGGAAGTAAAGCAAATTTAAGAGAGAGGCAAAAAGAGAACATTGTTTTCATGAAACAACGTAAATCTTTCTTCCTGTGCCTCATCATTTTCTTCTTTGAGACATCTGGAAGAAAAGACTATATATTTTCTATGCCTCGCACACTCTGCTGTGAATGTATTTGTTCTAGCTGGATTGTGAGGGTATGGTCTCAACAAATGGTATTTTTCAGATCAGTCCTGTTTGTCCTACAGATGAAAGGATTCACTGTTTTGCTTTTGTGAGGTTACTGGGCTCAATTTTCTTTTGCATATGACTAGTATTCTGATGTCTGCACTCAAATAACAGTTCATATTGTACCTTGTATATGGAATTTCCCTTGCAAAGGGAGGTTGCCTCTTTGCTGATCTGGCTATTTTATTTCTTCCTTTGCTCGTAAAAGAGCTACTCTACGGACAAAACCACCTATGATATTCCCAGAGTAAAGCAGTGTTGAAGTGGGACAGAAATCGTACTGTCTCTTATCTTAGTCTAGGCCTGACAGTACTGTAGATGTTTGAAATGATGCACTGGCCCCAGAGATGTGGGAAGTTTTTTTTAACCTTTTAGGATCCTCAAGAGTTGCTGTAAATTTAAGTGGGCTAACTTTGCACTAGGAGGATATGAAGTAAGGCCTGTAAGAGTCAAAAATGTGTCTCCAAGAGTCTCCTTTCTCTTCTTTCTCACTGGACTGCCTCTCCTAACAGACACAGTGTAAATATGGGGCCAGTGTCCCCATCTTTGTACAGGTGTTAACAGCTGTGAAGAGTACCATATCAGGATCTGTACCTTCAGTTTCTAATTAAGCTGAACACTCGGCCATTTTGTTAATAATGGTATAGTATTGCTTAAGTCATCACCAAAATTGTAGTCACACTTCAGTATTGAGGTTTTAACTAATGGGATTAGAGTGTGTTTTGGATGCAGATTTTGTTTCTGGCCAGTAGATGCATGATGCTACAGATACAGCCAGCTACAGCTTGGTGTGATTTATTCTGTGGTTGTTTTAGCAGCAAGAAAATGAACACTGGATACTGGTTTTCTTAAAAAGCAAAACAAACCAAAAAACCCCAGCAGTTCAGAATTTGGACAGTCGTCTTTTCTCGTTACTGCCTCCAGAATGATCATAAGCTGAATTCATGTACGATCTATCACATTATCCAAGGGTATTCTATGAATAGCTTCAAGCCAGTGCTAGCTTTGGTGAAGATATGAAAGCAGAATATCAAAGTCAGCAGTAACTTTCAATAATGTGTTCCAGGGTTAGCTAATGCAGATCAAAGTCTTCATCTATGTGATATGTCAAGCCACAACAAATTATATTATAGATCATATATCTCCGTCAGCCAAAGTAAGATCCAACAATGGATTAAGTGGTTTTGGATGTATAAACAGAGAAAATAAGTGTGCATCTATATAAGTAGAAGGGGTATTTCTTAAAAAATGAAGAATTTCCAATGATTTCACTTTATCTCAAGCATAACTGATTTTTTTTTTTTTCCGGAAATGAAGAAATAATAGGTTTGTCATTTTCAGTGCAGATTAGACATCAATTTTGCTTAAGAGTAAACAGACAAAATATATTTTTCTGGCTTTAGGATTTTTTTCTAAAAAGGAATCTACATTAATTATCTTCTAATACTTACACTTGTTAAATAAAATGAAAATCTTCAAATCATTCATATCGGTCATACTTATTTGGCTGTTAGAGATCTGCTGTTAGCTGCCTTCCCACACATGGATAATGGAGATAAGAAAGTAGTGCTCCAAAGGCGTTATGCTAATTAAGTGTATAAACTAAAGTGTCAGCATAGGTAATCAGATCTGAGAATGTGCATGTACCTAAGAAGTCTATAATAAACTACTCACTAGATAGGATTGCTAAACACAGGACTTGACTGCATATGCTTTTGTATATGCATGCACGACAGACACACTGTAGTGCAATGTGTAATTGCACACATGGACAAAACTTTAATGTAACTGTTTTTCTGCCTTATCTCTTATTCCAAGCCCTCCTTTCATTGTTATCTCTTTTTAGTGTCGTCATTCAGAAACTGACAGACTACCGATGAAAGCATTTGGTGGAGTTCTCTCTCAATGCTCGTGTTTAAATAATTTTCCTTAATTCTTTTGGATTATCTACTAGTTTTTTCTCTCCTATTTGAAATAAGGGTTATCCATGCTAATTTTAAACAGGAAATTTTGGATATTTTTCATGGCTTATGTGGAAGCATCTTCATTACCCTAATAGTGAGTCACGATTATCTGATTAGGTTTATTTGAATTACTTAAGAGGTGTTCCGACTTTCATTTTCTCAGTTGCAGTAAGAATCATCCCCAAACTATGGGGGCTGGACAAAGGCATCCTCTGGGGACCTGGAAACCTTCAAGATCAGTGTACAAAAAGTCCCAAGGAACTCCAAAACCCCTTCCTCCTCCCATTCCCTCCCCCCCCCACCACCATCTCGAGAGGTCTCTTCCTTTGGCAAGCCCAGAGGACTTGACAAAACGTAGTGGTGGCCATGGATGGGAGGCCAACAGCCATAGTTCAGGTGGGGACATGCAGCAGGCCCACAGGCAGCCAAATGCTGGAGCAGGAGTTGCTTCTCCTCCTCTGTTACCTTCTCTGCTCGTGTGTGATGGGATCCAAGCTAACCTTAAGGAAGATGCTGTGTGGATGCACAAGAACTGTAGACATGTCTGGGCTTCCTTTTTCCAAGAAACCCCAGGTCCTTCACGCAGGATGAGACAGCTGAGGCAGGGGGCAGTATTCACAGAAGGGATCACAGACAAAAGAGGCCATATCTGCCCCAGGGATCTCTCCTCAGATACTAGCAGTGGCCATGGGGAAATATGGGAAGAACCAGGGGCATGTATTCTTTGGGGGGAGAAAGCTGACAGTACAATTAGGTAGCCAGGGAAGATGCAGCATAAACAGCGTTAAAAGCTTTGGAGGAGGAAGGACAACTGTTCAGTTATACAAATCCAAGGTTGGTTTTGTGGTGCCCACTGCAGAAGGAGTGGGGATAGAGAGCCTCTTGGGATGGGAGTGAGGGGTTGGAGACTGGAGTATAAGACTTAAGGTAAGTCAGATAGGGGAGCGTATGTACAGGGCATGGGAAAAGGGCAAGTAGAACCCGAGCCACTATAGAAAAGAAGTGTCAACAAACCTTAAAGCTTTGGATACCACTGACTTAATCCTAAATCTTAGTAGAAATCCTAAAAATGCTGAAACCTGAAAGCAAAGCAGCCTGTACAGATTGCGAGTAAATGGTCCTTTGCTATTTTTAACTTTGTTATGGTATCTGGCTTCAGTGCAGTAGGCACAGGGGAAAGAAAAATCTCTCTCAAGACTGTTTCATCTCAGTTCTCTGAGAACTAAAAGGAGAGGAATCCTCCTACAGATTATTGCCCTGTGGCTGAAGAAGAAAACTCAGCCCTAGCTTCCTTTTCCTCACATAAGAGGTCTAGAAAATCTGCACAAAATTAAGATCCTCATTTGGGTTTGTCTCTAAACCCGAAAACATTACAAATCCTCCATTTATTGTTCAGGAGAACTGGGTTAGTGAGAACAGGATACACTCAAGATGCAAGTATGTTGTCATGGCTTTGCAAAGCTCTGCTGCTGCTGTAGTAGCCGTGGTAAAAATAACAGGAACTGGCCTATACTAGACTGATCTGGTGGAGGTGAAACATACTGCTGTATTGAACATTTCTCATTCTCTTAAATCCAGTTGACTTGAACACAGTTCCAAGCAATTTTAAAGAAGGCTTGGCTAGAAGGCGCGCACCCCCCCCACTCCATGAAAATGGTCATATTTCAACTGAGCTTAATTGGACTTATATGTAGACAGTTAAAATTCTGCTTTCAAATAAGCATCAGACTAAATTCTGCATAGAGGCAACCTGATAGCTTTGTAACCGGCCTGCAAGACTCCCAGCTTTACGGGGAGACTTCTTTCCAACCATGATAATGCCACAATATTTGCCTTGCTGGCATTGGTTTGTTATTGTTTGGGTGCAGGGATGCTGACGACTCAGTAAATTAATCCACTGAAATATGTTAATTTAAAGGGACATTAATTTCCATATCAGATCACTTAGAAATTGTAATCTTAAAAAAAACTAGATCGGCCTAGGCATTTTAGAGTTGTCTGTCTTGTAGGAGCGAAATCATCACTAAAACATAGCTCCCTGTGGAAGGCTGAGCGTGTGCACGAAAGGTTTGACTAAAGAGTGTGGGAGGCACTAAAGACTGTGGAGAAGGTATTCTGAGCCCAGTACCTAGCGAGGCAAAATGATTAAGTACTCTTCAGGTTTGTTTGTTTTTTATAGGAGAAGAGCTGGCAATTATTGCCCAAAGTTTAGAAATGCTTTAGAGACCACAATACAGTATTAGATAATCCGTGTAACCTTTCTGCTCAGGGTTAGCAGTTCACTGAGTTTTGTCTAGCAAGAGCCATCAGTATTTGGTTTATTACACCTTGGGATGCCTTCTTCCTTTAGCTGAGGTAATTTCATAGATGAAGTGCTGACCGCGGTTGCTGCACTGCAGTTTGTCTCCTGCTTGGGTCTGTAATGTGCGGTCTATCTGCTGCCTGGTGTCCTGGCCTTTTGCCTGCTTGCGCTCCTGCGACCGTGCCGAGGAGCAGCTTGAACAAACCCCTGCCACACGAGCCGCCTGTTTGCAACAATGGTGGGAGGCTTTCCAGGCTCGGCGGCCGGCTGCGCAAGCCGCCGAGGCGCTTTTGTGTTGCGACAAATTTTGAAATTCCAGGCAGTGAAGGAGCACTCCAGCCTGAATGATGCTCGCTGCTGCAGGAAATGGATGGTGGCTGGAGTCTTGCCACCTTTTTGGTTATGCAAATCGGGAATTATGCAGAAGAGCTATTTGATTCTTGTTTTATTTTTGCTTAATCAGTTGTCAACATGTTTATACGGTTCAGTCGCTGTCACTTGCATTGTTTTGCCCTGACTGCGTCGGCGGCGGAGTTTATCGCGGGGAAGGGCTGCTCTTTGAGAGGCAGCAGGGTGAGGCTTGCAGGAGAGCAGCATTCCCCAGAGGCGCCAGGAAACCACCTTCCTAACCAGGCACTGCGAGCCTGATGACGCGGAGAAGAAAACAGAAATTGCCAACTCATAAATGTGCCTATTTAGCCCATGCCAAACCTGCCCCATTACATGCTGGCTTGTCCTAAGAGAGATTCCTGTCTTAATGAAAGCTGGCCAGATCTAGAGTAACTTTATCATCTGTAATTGGGTTATTCTGAATTTGCTCCACCCTAAGGTTGGTATGTGGTGCAGGGCCTGTAGGGGCAAAGCCTCCCTCATGGTAGGAGAAGGGAAGGATGATGGCAGCAGGAAAATAGAGGATTAAGGTCCCTTTTGCCAGGGGAATGCGGAAAGTCAGTATAACCTAGGTGCTGCGGGCCTGGAAAGACTGGGACTGGCGTAAGTGAGAATGCAAGAACTGCTTCTTTTAGGCAGATACAGACTATAAACCTCACCGTCCTTATTGGGAAATGACTGAGTGAAACTAGCGGTGTTGACCCACTTGTTCTCATTAGGATGGATCCCATTGGGGCTCTGGGCTTACCCTGGCACAGGAAGCTATAATTCACATTTCACAACACTAACTCTTGTAAATATGATGTAGAAATCAATAAGTTGATTTTTATTTTTTTTAAACTCATGTTCTAGTTTTCAGGTTATTAAGAAGTTCCTCAAATCCTGCTTAGTACAGATCTTACTGTGTGTTCTGTCATATCACCTCTAATTGTGTGCTGCATCTTAAAAAAACACTCTTTTCCTCTCTTGGATTACAGAAACTCTGAAAGAAAAGATTATTTAATTCTCAAATCACCATGAATCATGACAGCTGTGGTAGCTCATGGAGACAAATTGCTAGTGTGTGCGTTTTTTTGGTTTTTTTTTAACTCCAGTATCCTTACTGTACTATAATATGAAAGTATCATCAAACAGTGTGTAAATGATGCATCCAGTGTCTACTGAACATTGGTCCCCCACCAATGAATAACTATGGATTTATACTTGCTAAAACTTAGGCTTGCAGAATATATGGAACAATATTTCATTCCCCCAGCAATAGTGCAGTTCTGGGTTTTTGCCTTTTTTTTTTTTTTTTTTAATCTCAGAACTGGTGGCAGGTAGAGAACAGTACTTTGTTCTCATAAATGAGAAGAGCTGTAAACATTGATTAATCTTCATGTAAATTCCTTTTGCCACAGCCCTGTTGACAGATCATTATCCTCACGAATGCCTGTCTCTTTAGCCATACTACCTTACGACTTTTGTCATACCCTGTTAAGTAAGCTGGGTTGTGCGTGGCTTGGAAAGGAGAACAATGGAGGCTTGGGTGTTGTAGCTGGGAGTGTTGGCAAATTAATAGATGACACCTCTTGCCACTTAGAGGCAAGAGCAGTACTAAATCAGTTCATCAGCACAGGGCTCAGCAGCGTTGTTCTGGCTGGGTTTATGATGGCTGATGAGACACGAAACTAAACTGTAACAGTCGCTCAGCTCCTTGCATGATTGTTAGCCCTGGTGTCCTGGCCAAGCTCCATTTTGGGTCATTACGTTGTCCTTTCTACTGTTTCCCCCTGTAGTTTCAGCTGGATTAATTCTTTTTTACTTTCCCTTCTGGAAACTGCTATGCAGCACTGCTGGCACTCTTCTTTGGCATCCCAGAGGCTGAATGCATGTCAGTGGTAGGTGGATGTGAAGGAGTAATCTTCGTTTAAAGTCTGTAGAGCACTTTGTATCTAAAAAGATGAAAGGACTCTAAATAAGGCAAGAACCATCATTGTTATTCGATCACAAATAGAAAGTAGTTCCTATTATCGTTGTCCTGAAGTTGACACCTGATGTTCAAGGAAAGGAAAAGGTATTTTGAGTTGGCTTTGGTTTCCACATTCACCCATTCATATGGCATCTGAAAGCCTGCCTGCCAATATTGTTTTTATTCCAGTCACTACTAAGGAATAATGCATTTATCACGTGGCAATATCTCAAAGCTATCTCTGCCAGCTAGGGGTGAAAATTGTTGAGTTCAAGTTCCCCTGCACAAATTACATCTCTCAGCTAGAACGTACAAGCTAAGGAAGTTATTGTCCTTCCACCACTAACCTGAGTTATTGGTAGTGGGAATCTGTATATATGAAACAGGCAGATGCACAAGCCAGTTCTCCCTAGCTGTTGTCTTAAATGTAATGAAGCAACACTAGTTATTCTCTATGGTAAATAGCATATGAGAAACAGCAGATAAAATAGAAATGACTCCAAATATGGCTATGCCCTGTAATTTACATGTATTTACAGAATATTTCTTTTCTGTAATCAAATATTTAACATTACTTAAAGACCTTTTAGCTTTCAGCAATCATTGTCAAATGCTTTTGTCCATTGTTGTATTATGTTGTTAAGCAACCTCTGTTCTATGTTATCATAAGCTTCCTGCTAACACTGTGCAATAATAGTCTTTGTCCTTTAGTTGAAGGTGTGGGACTAAGAATTGCTTGGAGAAAACAAATGAAATGAACATGCTGACCTCATTACAAAATAAGTGGTTGCCAAACAAATATTTCTAGTGTCTTCCTTAGAAACAATCTGATAAGAAACGGACAATTTTGACTTCTGTTCAGCCTGTAAACACTTTGCATAAGTGTAATTAAGGACAGAAACGTTCTTCTTTTCCCACAGTCAGTTTTAGTTATGATACCCTTCTCTTCCAGTGTCTGTATCTCTTATTGAGGGTCACGGGATGATTCTAATGTTTGGAGAAGATAACAACAAAACTGAGATCCTCTATAGAAACTGAGATGTGAGGATATTTTTTAATCACAGGCCACATTCTGTCTTAGAGAGAGGATCCAAATGGCCCATCTTAAAGGACGATACCGCCAAAAACTGCAATACAATACTTATACTGCCCTCTTACTTCCAAGAAATTTTATTGTAAAGTCATTTCTTCCTGGTGGAGGTGTACCAGAAGCTTACAGTAGTACTTAGCATAAATTACTTACTTAGCATAAATTTATTGGTGGGTGGCAGGGGGAGGACGGGGGGGGGAAGGCTGACTCAATCAAATGTAGAGATATTAAACACCACTGTATCTGTTTTTAGTTCTTGAGCAAAGCTACAAAATGAAGAAATTTTTCTTTTGATTAAAAAGTTTCCAGGATCTAAGCTCATAGATAATTTAAGTTAGAAGGGACCTTAGTAATACAAATATTAAGATAATATACTGTTTCGGCACTGATTATATGAACACATTACTTTATTGATGAGCTGACTTCTTTTGGGCTCATTGTTTTTCTCCTAGAAAATGGAAAAGTATACTACTTGTCAAGTAAACTACCAATTATGACTGCCTGCATTTAATATCTAACTGTAGAAAAATAATGGAAAAAGTAGTGAAGCAGTGGAGAAGATCATGATTGCAATGTGATTAGTAAATATATATATATATAAAATATATATACATATAAATATAGTAAATATGTTTACTATATTTTTATATATTTATATAAAATATATACGTATGTAAAGGGAGCATGGTTTTACAAAGAGTCAAATCTTATTAGGGTTTTTTGCTTATATTAGAATGCTAGGGAGTTTTTCTGAGGCTATTTAAAATGTTTTACAAAAATAGAAAATGTATCATTCCTAACAGTCAAATCACATCAGTATTAAAGAAAACATAGTGTTTTGAAATTTGGCTGCAGGGTTAAGAGTTTGGTTTGGTGAAACATCTAAGAAGGCTTTACAAGGATGTATGGTGGGCTAGTCACTAATTCCTTTTGCTTTCTAGAGGAGAGAATAATAAGCATAATCTGTGAATTCATTAATATATATTTGATGGAGGAGATGTTGTGAATGCCACCAAAGACAAATTATAAAATAGGACCAAAGAAAACTTCAAATAGCAGCAGAAAATTGAACTTGGACAATATTAAAGCTGATATATCTCAGAAAAACAGCACAGTGTAAGAGTATTGAAAGGTTCAAGGAACTCTGTTAGCGAAAAGCAGACTAGACTTGAGTATGCAGTGAGGAATGACTCATTTTTGCCTGCCTACACACGGGTGGCACAGTGTAGCAGGGTTATGGAGTGTGACAGTGGCTCTATTATAGCACCAAAACCATTTGCAAATACATTAGCAAGTAAGAAGGCATCTGAAGAAGAATTTGGGCATGTGAAGAGATAACTCGCTGTATCACAGATAGGTCTGGCCTATCTGTAGGCTGTACTGTAGGCTGTTTAGCCTGCTGGATCTGGTGGCCTGCACTTTGTCTGAAGGGTCGCAGGAAAGAAGAGGAAAAAAATTTTGGGCTGGAGTAGTTATTCTGCCAGGCTGATAGCCCGGGTGCCTGTGGCCTGTCTCCTTCTCCTTTGCCTGCCCCCACACACCTTTGTAGGATCTGATACTATCACAGAAATGAATGCATATTTTATCATGTGAATAAAATGTGCATAGGAGGAGATCTTGATAGATGACGTACATAATTCTGGTTGCAGGGTGGCAGCTGACGTGTGTCAGATCAAGTGACTAGAGAGTGCTTGGATGGTCTGTCAGAGCTGACACATACTCATCATGTGGGAGGGTGCACTTGTGTATTTTCTTGCAACAGATACTCCAGGTCTTAGGTACGAGTTTTCACATAAGATTTGCAACATTAATTCATCCTCAGGAATTAGGCAGGCAGGCCCTTCACTTAAAAGAGCAAAGCTATTTCCATCCCTGTGGATGTGCTCTTACCCAATAGTTTAGTTTAGAGTGCTCCCTAAATTTTTTTCTTTTGGTTCTCTTTTGTTCTTATCTTTGAGTTAGTCAAATGTATGAACTTGTATCTTTCTGCCAAAGAGGCCATAACTGGATCTCAGCCCTGACATGTCCTCAGTGAGTGTTAATCAGAGCAAGTGTTATTATTTTCCTTTCAACTAACTTTTCTCAGACAACTCTACTAGGCCAGTCTAGCTGGGAAGTACCTACTTTGAAAATCCTCAGAAGACTTGATTATGCTTAGTGACATCATGGCTAGCAAAACCTGGAAGGTGCCAGAATTCCTGTAAGCAAAGCAACCAAAATTCACAGAACGCTGGACAAAAGTGTTGGGTGTGTACTGAGAAGGCATTTTGTTGCATCAGAAGGGTTTTCTGAGCCAGAGCTCAGAGTCCTGTTTCTTTACAGAAAATTTAGAAAGCCTTAGCATACCAGAGTGCTTCAACTCTTTGGTAGAAGCTTCAGGGGATGCCTGAACTAGAAATCTGACAGTTCCCGGCCCCTCTGTGGACTCTTGGCTCTGGCAGCCACACACAAGAGCAAAGCACCAGACGCCTGTGGACCGCTGCTGCCGCCGAACCTGCAGGTACTTCCAGACTTCAGGTGCTTCTAGAGCTAGGGACCACCTGAGCTGGTTTTGAATGCCACAGTTCTTGACAAAGATAACTAAAATGGAACCTCATCTTTTTTTTTTTTTTTTTTTTTTTTTTAAGCTTAAATACTCTTGCATGGATGAAGTGGCCAAGTAGGACCTTTAGGATGCTAGACAATGGCAGGAAAGAGAAGAGGGCCTGCTTTCTTCTGCAGTACTTGCTTTACAAACACTAACAAATATAAGCACCTTTTGCTCCACAACTACCCAGTTGAAGACACTGCCAAAGAAGAAAAAAAAAAAGCATTCAAGGAAGCATCATTTCATACACATGAACAGTTTTTGAGTTTGAGAAGCTACCAGAGGGAAAACCATGGAGGACTCTGGGTAGCACCTCTTTATAAAACTAATTTGTGGCCTTTTCCTGGTTAATACTGCTTTTTCTTAAGCCGGCTGTTTGTTAGGTTTTTATCTGGTTGAAAAAAAGCAATTGGCCAAGCATCCTAGGGTTCCCTACAAACATAGCATAAGTTTCTCAATGATCCAACTTCTGGCCTCCAGTTGTTCGTGTGCATACGTGTTTGAACGACAAAGTTAAAAGAAAAACAGGATAGGGAGAGACTTAAAACGTATAAAGCAAATGGCCACGTTTAACGCAACCTGATACTGGAAATATAAAATTGATAGAGAATTTGGCAAGCAGTGACGTGTGCTTATTCTGCTTAGCTTTACTTCCAAGTGTTGATTTCCCTTAAAAGGTATGTCTTTCAGAATGTCTTTGTGTAGTCTAAAGATTCTGCTAATTTGGCTAAACCCAAAGTTTATGCTAAACTCTTTCCAAAAGTCTCTTATAAATTCATATATACCCAAGTTAAATGCTGCAATTTAGATTTTATATTTTAGGGGAAGAGAAAGGATTGAAAACTGTCAAATAACGTACAAAGGGAGACGAGTTGCCTCCGCTTCTCCCAACATACTATAACGACAATAATATTGCATAGAACAAGTAATGGAGAACTCATCCAGACCTGATTTTTGGCATCTAACAGTAAGTTCTGGCAATGTTCACTGTCATATCCATAAGGAAGATCTGAAAGCTTTCAACAGTGAAAATGGGATCACCAAAATTATAGTCCATTTTGAGACTGAATCCTGTAATGGTTATAAAGTGAGTTCATAATCTGAGATGTGGAGAGAAACCGAAAGAAATGGAGAAGTTATATAAAAGACCTGACATACGCTTTTTTAAATTTAATTGTGCTTGGACACCTCTGTTGGAAAAGCTCCTGATAACAAAAGACTCCTACTCTTTTACAAATAAGATATAAAAATGAAAACATCTTTCGTCCACTGTGGGCAGTCAAAGGATTAGCTATAATCATAACTAGGCAACAGTTGTTGTTTTGTAGCCCTGTAATTGTAATGAAAGTTCATAATCCGCTTCTTTTCTTGCAAATCCTAATTTACAGATGTTGGTAGGAATGGAGGTAAATGTAGTTCTACCATAATCTACTTTCTGTCAGATCTCCACAAGCACAAAAATGAAAATAGAAGATTATTGCATTAGGAGAGGATTTTTTATTTATTTATTTATTTAAAGGATCTTTTTAAAGCAAACTGTGATAATATTTCTAGCGCTTGCAAGCTTCCTGCTTAGAAGTGATGTAAAGTAAAAATGAAAGCACCTTCTAAAGGCTTGAATTTATCTTAAATTACTAGATAAGGGGAATACTTTTTTTTAAGTAGTCATAGTAGCTGCCCTGTACTCAGAGCTGGGGTACTGAGGAACAGCCAGCCCACTGTCCCAAAAATGCATGTCATCTGCTAGGAGGAGACCATGTATCAGCCTCTGCTATGTCCTACAAGCCTACAAACTTTGCCTTTTCTCTCTTCCCTCTTCCTGATTCAAAATGGAGACAACCAAAAAATTCGTCTTCCATTTCCAGAAGAAAACATTTTAGAAGCACTGATCTGAAGTCTCCTTATGATCTGATTTAGGGACATGTTGGTATTAAAAATGATTTCAACTAAGTGATTTTGTTTTGTTTTGTTTTGTTTTTGTTTGTTTTTTTAAACCTGCTCCTGATTTCATCAGTGTTTTTTAGATAAGATGAATTAAGTTGCTTTCATCCACCAAAGTTTGAGACTGTGTTGCTAATGCAACTAGTTTTGACTGGAAAGCCTTTATTCTGAATAATTTTGCATTCTGTTCAGGACCTCACTGATGGGAAGCAAAGTGTTTCTCTCCTTCATTTGCAGTACTTAACTGAAGAGCCAGATGGGTCCAGTAGCTAGAGCTATAAAAGAAGCTCTCCTATGCGTTTGGTTGGAAGTTCAGTACTGTTGCATCCCTAATAGCAGCTGCTTCTGTTTGAACTCAGGGTTATGAAAGATGAACTGCATTAAATGGTAAATCATTAAATATCAGCTGAGTAAAAGCACTGTGGTGTGTTGGCCTGCCTAAATCACCAGCATCTGTCTCCTCACGTGCAAAGAGTTGCTCTTTACAATAATGCAGTGAAACACTGACAGAAGGGCCAGTGCTCAAGCCACACAAAAAACCTCAAATAGCTTTTTTAGGTTTTTCAGCCACTAGGTGACTGATGATCAATGATCAGCAAATACCCAGCTGAAGAACTGATGAAACAGTGTTTTGTTGAAATTCCTAATGTGTGTGCACACACGTGGAAAAACATACACACACACCTTTAAGTATTTAGAAATTCTGTTCATGTTCAACTTTCTCCCTGTTATGTGATTGTCCTGTTTTAAAATCTGTTTCAGTTAGATCTGCCTGATATCTAAGCTTTATTGTGAATCCTACCATATTGCTAGTTTTGCTAGTTTTATCTTCCTTTTATGTAGGATGTGAAGATCACAAACAAAAACATATGCTATTTGAAAATCAGATCAAATCAGGGAGGATGCTGATGGCCTGAGTAAAATTGTTCCAGAGCTAGACCTTTATTTGTCTGTAAGAATTAGCCTCTCTAAAATGTCAGAACAGATTAGTACTGGAAAGCTCCCTATTGTGTTTAGTCTCACAGTGCTCAAACTGAGATCAGCTGTGGCTTGTGAATCTTTGCTGCATAAATTTTTTTGCTCAGCTTTGCTGTTTTGTGTATTTGGAGGGTGTTTGTTACTGCTTTCCGCAGTGTTTATGCTGTGAGTCCATTATCACTTTGTACTGTCATATATTCAAGAATGATGTAACGAAAGAAGTAAGCCTGACCATACAGCACTCGCAGCTCAGGCTTCTTTATCCTCTTCCATGCTAAAAGCCAAGTAAGATGTGAAATGCTCACTCCCTGCCTCATCTCAGCATCGTTAATTTAGTCATGTATAGATGAAAGAAAAGGATTGCTCTTACCCTTTTTATAAGGAAAATGATCATCTTATAAGGTGACTTAGCTTGAACTTGTATGAAAACTCTTTCAACATTATGCTGTTACTTGTACCAAGCACATAACAAGTTCTTGTTGAGGTTTTAATTCGTATTGCAACCATAACCACTAGTAATGTTCCACTCATTAATATAGCTCACTGGATCTGTGTGGGATAAACATATGGGGTGGGAAATTCTTCATGAAACAGTAATGCTATCCAGACTTACAGATATGCAAACACACTGCAGGCTGCTCCACAGCTTAAGTTTACAAATTACAAAAGAGGAGTTCAAAATCATTCTATATTTACTTCCATGTTCTTCTCTTTCTTGATGTACTAGCTTCAGAAGCCTCTTTCTTGCAAAAGAGCCTCTAAATACAAAAGCCAGTGCTGCAAGAAAGCTATATTTTTTTTCTTTATTCTCCTTTATACATTAGCCAATGAAAGCAATGACAGAAAACAGTAAAAGTAACAAATGATATTGTTATGAGTAGAGAACAGGCTTACCTTTTCAGAACATGAGGCAAGGCCTATTTAAATAAGTGAGAGTAGTTAAGGGTATTTGCCCCTATGAGAAACAAATGATACTTACTGAGGAATCAGAAGAGTGCTGTCTTAGAAAAGGCAGAAATTCATGGGAATTGCTCTCTGCACTTCTTGGCGTTGGCACATAGTGAAAATAGGATCCAGAGGACTTCTAAGCAGTGAGAAAGAAGATTAACCCTCTGGTATATGGCATCAGCATTAGTGTCTCTTTCATTTCTAATGCTCAGCCATACGGCTGTGTATGCGACTGCATTCAGTCTGAGCCATGCACCATCCCGTTGATCTCTGCGGTCCAAAGGCTTATTAACTGATTAGCACAGATTAGGTGGCCACTTCTGACTGTCCACTGATCTAACAAGGATGTTGTCTGTCTGTGCTGTCCAAGAATAAACTGGAATAATAGGCCCTGCTAAGTTAAGATGTAGTATTAGATTCTCTTGGTAGCTTGCAGTCTCCAGAGATGCAATTTGGGAATGAAGCATTCACTGAACAAAGCTCTTGTACTGAAAAACCATGCAGGTTTTGTACATTCAAAATAAATGTGGCTGATGCTTCTATTTATCACTTACAGGCTCAGGTATAGGCCGAGTGCTCCTTTCCCTTACTATCATACAGCTGAAGGATAACAGGAGGGAGTACAGCATGAAAACTGATTCGAACTGCCCTCTCTTCAGTCATTGCCCTTAAACATTTTGTAATAGCCAGACATGGCCAGTGTTAGTAGATAATGTGTGCTTTGTTCTTTTTGTGGCAATTAATTTTCTTCTTATTTAAGAGATCTTAAACATTTGCATAACTTCACACAGGAAATAATCTACTGCTGAGCTGCACTTCTGACTGTACCCTCATGCTGTCATGTCACCCTTCTGCTATTACTTCCTGGGCTAAGTCTAAGTTTAGGCTTGAAGAATTAGATCATACTTCCTAACTTTAGTTTCCCTTTCATCACACTGGGAGTGTCTTGTTTACCTAAGCCCTTGGTTAAATGTCTCCTATCTGTTCAGCAGAGGCTGTTGACAAAGCGGTATATCCCTTACAATTTCTTTCATCACTAATAGGGTATAAATTAACCTGTAAATCATCTTGTTCTTAACAGCATTCAAAATATAGGCCTCATGGTGAAGGGTATCATCAAGTGTGTGTTTGTGCAATTGAACACATCAGCCGTGCTTGCAGTGATAGGCTCTGCACGTCCCGTGGTTAGAACTTGTTGTGCTGGAAACCACACGGGAAAAATGTAGCCACCCCTCCTTGTTCAGGACAAAATACCAGCACCCGCCATTCCCAAGAAGTCTTTATTAATCCCTGTGATTAAGTACATGAATTTATCCACCTCTTCTCTGTTCATCCCTTATCTCTCGTTCATTCTTATGTCGGAACCACAGTGACTAGAATTGAGCTTTGGGAAGCATGAGCCGTAGTCCCCTATCTTGGGATACATACAGGACTGTCACAGTCTCTCCATACTGAACAATTACATTAGATGGTAGTATTTTACAGCTGTTTTAAAACAAACAAACAAAAAAAAAACAAAAAAAGCACTGTCTTACGTTCCACAAACTGTTGCTTCCTCCAGTTTGACTGCAACTATATCAAAAATACGAGTAAGCTTTAAAAGCTTAATTTAAAATAAAGCACTAAGTAGCCTTTACTACCTGAAAAGCTCAAAGACACTGTGTATCTTTTTGCTGTTTTCCTTTCTTTTTAAAGCAGTTGTACTAATCAATTTCTTTTCAAAGCACTCTAGTTCCTAGCAGTTTCCTAAAACTGGAGAGAAATTGCTGCTCTTTCTAAGTTAAATCAATCTCTGAAGAGCCTTATAAGAATAAAATAGCTTAAGGATGAAACAGCAGTAAGAAAGGAGATCCATCTACCAATTTATCAGTCTATCTATTTTCTAGCCATATCTATCCATAATGGTTAAAAGTTTTAAAGGACACTAAATTTAAGTATTTTATATTGCTTTTTATAAGGGCAGTTCAATTTATCTCTATTCCTTTGGAAAGATGGATATTGTCATTGCACGTTGTAGGCTTGTGTTGGCTAAAAGGAGTCAGTGGCATGACAGCATATATAGAAGGCATGAGCTCAAATGTCAGTAGAGCATCCAAAAATGGATGAAGCATCACCCAGCCACTGCCATCTGTTGAGTGTTTTGTGACAGCTGTATCTCCTGACCAGAGCTGGGGCAGATAATCATGAAAGGCACAGAGGAAGCGTGTAACAGTTATACAGAGAGATGGGAGGGGGGAATTCCACCTTTAACATTGTTTTTAATTGCACCATAATGGTTTTTTAACAGACGCCATGGTATGTAGCTTAGACTCTGGGTTGATTTAAAGCAAACAATAAACCACAGTGCAGCTGAAAAGCAATTGAAAATTCCTCTGCAAGAAGGTTTTGTCCTGGGTAAGTGCTTAATAGTGCTTCTCCCAGAGACTTTGCCCTAAAGATACTCCTGCCATAATAAAAAAAAATAATAAAACTGCCTCAACCATTGTGTGTCAACAAGACTATCAAAGCAAATATTCTTGTTATTGACTTACTAATGTGAGTATGGGTTTTTTTAAACAGCCTTTCTCTTGGGGGGTGGGATTTTTGGCTGTCAAATTTGAGATACTAACAGTATAAAGTGCGCTTAATGCCAGCTAAAGCAGGGGAACAGACTAAAATCATTCTAGCTTTTCTATTATATTCTCTAGTGTATGAATCTACCTTCTCCCCCAAGGCATACAAAACTGCCATCTGACTTTATTGTTTCTGATACAGCCTCTTATAAGCTGGGGAGCCTTCTAGATGAACTGGCAACCTGGACAAGCCATGAAATCAGTGGCACAGGCAGTAGCGAAGGGTAGGTGTCATTGCAAAGTGATGTCTTTGATGTGAAAGCCTTTTCTTATCCTCTTATTTAACCCTTGCCTACCCATAGCCTTGTCCCATATTGTTCTGTCACTTCAGTAGGTCAGGGTCTCTGTTATTACAGCTCTAGGTTATCCAGCAGATGTTGCTGTAAACTGGTACCGCGTGAACAATGGGAGTTTAGTTCATCCTTTCCGTAATGCTAATAAACCACACTGCTCGGAAGATAGAGTTGCTTAAAGTTATGTCACTTATGAACATATCTAATGTTAAGAGCTGAGATTTTAGTGCAGGTTCAGATAACTTTACAAGTCTAGAACTTTACAGACAAGTTTATATAACTTTAGGTCAGCTCCGAACTTATCTAACATGATAGAAATTCAACTATTATAAGTGTATAATTCTTCAGCCTTTATGATTTAAGAGCAAATCATGAAACTACAATCATAGTGTAATAAAGGTGATGAGATATGCCTGGGTCTGCAGGCAGTCTGAGATGATTAACTCAGTGATTTGCTGATGCAGATAAGCCTCAACAAGATTTTTTTTCTCTTCTGTAAGAGTTAGGGAGGTTTTGACTGCAGCTGAGGCTCAGAAGGGTCTTCAGCAGCTTGGAGGATGTGAGTCCTCCGAGACACAGATAACAGTTGTCTATGTAATCCATCCAAAAAACAATTCTCACAAGGACATACAAGCCAAAGGTGACTTGTAGGGCTGGTTCCTCTGTTATCAATCCCAGCAAGAAAGTAGGCTGTATTATGACTGTAATATCCTTTAGGGCAGCACTGTTTTTTGCTTCCATTCAAACACTAATAAGATGAGAAAATGCATAATTAATAACAATATGAGCAGGGGTGCCAAAGGCCATGATTTGCGGTAGTGTTACATGTTTGTCATTGTGTTATGTATCCAAACTATTCTGCTAGTTGAGATACCTTACTCAATGTTAACCTTAACTACTAACAAACCTCTGTTACTCTTTGAAATCAGAGCAGATAGTAATAGTTTCTATTTAATGTACGGTGATTCCATAGTGTTGGGTCACATGTAGGAAAAAAGTGTGTGTGTGTATGTGTGCGTGCGCACACATATAAAATGTATGTAAAAGCAATACAGGCTTAAAATACCAGTTCTGCTTGTAGGTCACTGGAAGGCTCTGGTTTACAGCTACATTAACTTTAACAAAATTGTTTGGCATTTATATCTTTTTATTTTACAAGTTTACTCTGAAAGAAGCTAGTGAAACAAAACATAAGTCTTCCCTCCCCCTCAAAGTCACTTTTATGTTTCTCCTTTTTTAACATGGCAAAGTGGTTGTAAAATGCACTCTTGATTCTTAAATAAAACAGCGTGTAAGTAGGATACGTATGGGAAGTGGGCCCCTTTCTCGACATTTTATAGACCGCACAGGACCTCAAACAGGAACACTGATACTAAATGAAGACTTTTATTTATTTATTTATTTATTTGATTTGTGCAGGGTGCTTCATATTACTAAGAGATAGAAGGAAAGAGTGTGGACATTTCTAAGAAACTGTTAAAGAGAACTATTTCTTGATAATCAAGATGACAAAATGAAGTTCAGTTGTAATACAATTCAGTGAGAAATGGGTGATTTCAGAATAGCTATTCAGATTCCTGTGAAACTTAACAAGGAGCTGGATTGCCACTATGAGAAGAATAGGACAGACCATATAATTCGACATCTGGGATCCAGGAAGACCCCCAGTCGTGGGTACTATTGAAATTCAAAACCAAAAACGAAGTGTGCAGGAGGGAACCCTGAAATAGCACCAATTGTGATGCCTGCCTTGTTTATGATTAAGGCTGATTAAAAATGCAAAAACTACATTTCATTGTAAAAAACAGTGAACTGGAAGAGAGGGAAGAAAAGGCTTTAGGATTCAATTTTGTAATTTTTAAATCCTATGATTAAATGTGGAAAGGAATAGAGCTGCAGCATTTTGGGGATTGGGTTTTTTTTGTTTAAGACTGCAATTGTGTGCTCTTTTTTCCAAGGTAAGAGAATGTTAAGTACACTGAGATAGTATTGCTCCGTGCTTCCATGCTAATAAGGCGTGCTTCCCACAGTGTGTGACAGAAAGGATGAATACCATGCAGTGCTAATGGTTAATTTGTAGTGGCATGTGTGTTCCTTGAATGTTTGTGAAGTTTCATGATTCACCATCACACAATTGAATCGCTCCTTTTTTTTCTTTTTTTTTCTTTTTTTAAGATATAGTGATATGTAACGAGATGAAGCAATGCTGACAGAGTTTTTGAATGATACATTGTCCTCCACAGCCTATTCACTTTATTATAATAATAATGCTCCTTAAACTTGTTAATTTCTCACGATTTGGGGGCTAGAACGAGTCCTCATCAAATAATTTCTGTATTGACCACAGTTTAAAATGTTAATTACTGTGGAAGCTGTCACAGATAGCGTTGAAGCACGGTGATGCTAATCTATGTCATGGATTTGAAACTCCTTTGGGAAGCACATGTTTAGACTTACCGCTGAGTGAACATGACTGCCAGGATTACAGAGGCCGTGGACAGTGAAGAAAAGCAGTAATGCTCCTTCTGACTAGAAAGTAAACAATAGGGTGATTGTCTGCTTACACTTTGGGGCTAAACAGCCCAACTGCTGTGAAGCTCTAGGTGAAAAACTGCTATCAGCAAGGAGTCTTGATGTTTTCCTCGTGGAGCTCAACGTTGTCAAGGATTCAGCTGAGCCACCCTAGTGAGTGTACAGGAAGCCAAACAGGATATTCTTGTGTAGGCCCTGTTTTGTGTAATTATGCAATGCTTGAACTCTTGTGTGTATTCCAGAATGGATACCACACCTCTAAAAGGAACAGGGAGCCTTCAGCAGCAACTAGTGAGTGAAATATTCTTATGAAAAGTGCTCTCGATTGAAATCAGTGTGTTTATGTTTTCCGGTTATCTTCAGCAAGGATTGCTCCATCCTTTGTGCACCTCAAAGTTAAGAAATTATTTTCATCCAGTTTCACTTCCTGTTTGTTTTTTTCTTTTTTAACAAGTAATCTAAATAATTTCAGCTGTCTCTTAAAAAAAAAAAAAAAGAAAAGAAAAAAAAAGGCAGTAACGGAATAAGGAAAATGACCAAGGAAATGTCACTTCATCAAATATCCTCAGATATTTCTCAGGCATGTCTTGGATTTGATGAAATGCAGACAAATTCCTGACAAGCGGTTGAGGATGTTGCTCCATTTTAATGCAGGCTCCTCTTTTGTCCAGTGACTCCCAGATTTGTCCTGGGGAGCCTGGACACCTGCAAAATTCTGGCATGGGGGTTCCTGCATGTAATACTAGGGGCCAGAAAACACTGGAAGCTCTAGCTGTGTGTGTGTGTGTGTGTGTGTGTGCGCGCGCGCATGTGCATGCACATGTGTATCTACATACCAAGTATGCTATCTGCATAAGTAGTGTATATTGGTTTATTTAAGTGATCTGTTTGTTAGTCCTTTTTGTTTTTGTTTCTCTAAATGAAAAAAGCCTATTAAAAGCAAAGATTATTCAGAAGTTAATAGGCTGAATCCTGCCATCTCCTGTTTGTGCCACAGATAGTAATGAGACTACTCATGTGAGTAAGGATGATGGTCTGGCAATAACGTATTTGCCCAAAGAAAAAGCTTTGGCAAACGCAATGTGATGGACATCTTTGTGTTCTGTGAGTTATAGCACAAGTATAGATTGCTCCATGCCATTATAAGGACATTGCAAAGAGAAATCTGCCCCTCCCAGAAACGGAAGGGAACAAAAACAAATCCTTTATTTAAATGATGCTGGTAATGTTGTGAAAACAAGGAAGGTCTAACTGATCTTCCGACCCAAATTCTGCAATGAGGAGAAGCTGAACCAGAATAAGTCAACCAGGTTGCAAGAGTGTAAGTGAAGGCAGAATACGGTGAATTCTTTGTAACTTGTTCCACTCTTTGTCTGTAGTCCAGCAACACCTGGTACCTACCTTGGTCTGGGACCTCCATGATACAACACTGTACTGGGCAAAGAGGGAGACTTGGCTTTAGTTATCATATCCTGCTTTTGTTAGAAGTTTACATGAGGTGTTTTACTCTACCCCTTTGCATCATTTTTGTTCATTTATTAGTAGAATTGCACTGCATTTAATATGTACATTTCATAAAAGGATATAGGAGAGCAAGCCAAACAGGTGCAAAATGCTAACATCTGCACAGTTCCAGGGGCATTTTAAGGGTTAGGTTTTGTGGGAAAGTTGAGCAGTCTGACCCATCTCTCCTCAGTGGGTTTTTTTGTTTGTTTGTTTTTAAACAAAACACCCTAACACAGCAGAAAAAAAAATTTTTTTGACTTGAAGTAGAATATTTTTACTGGGGTGTCAGATAAGTGCCAGTTTCAGCACAAGGGAAGCGGTAGGAGCACGTGGCTGGGAACAAAGCAGGGGAGTGAGGCTGCTGCCCCAATCAGCAGCAGCAAGCTGTCAAGCTGTCTCAACTGTTGTGTGAAATCTCAACCTAAAGCAGGATTTGGGCAAGAAATCTCTATTTTTTGCTTATAGCTTAAAAAGCAGCAAAATTTTCTTAAATTGAGGAAACAGAAGTTAAAAAAAAAAAAATCTGCAGGTCCCCTAGTAAAGGTATGCATGAGCAGTCTTTCATTTTCTGCTAATAGATAGAATGAGACAAATTGTTTTCATTGAATTTTGATTCTCTCACCCCCCATGTTTTTAATATGCTTTTCATGCATTTTTTTTCTTTCCCATCTTTGTCCTTTCTGTACTCTCCTCTCCTTTCAGATTTTGTTTGTTTTTTTCCCCTTCGTTTCTATCCGTGATTAAGATTCAGGCAGTTCCTTTGTATTTGCTTACATCCCTGCACTTCTGCCGCAGTCATCAACTCTCAGTAGCTTAGTGCAAACTTTTTAGCATTTGGGTGTTTTTTTTAGTTTCTTGACATTCTTGCTCCTGGATTCGTGTTATTTCATGACCCTTTCTGTGAGTTTTGGCTTTTTATTTATTTGACATTTTGTAAAGAAAAGTAAGCTCAAAAATGCTTAGGTGACCAAGAGAGGCAAGGAAGTTAAAGGAAATAAAAGTATAGAAGTTTATTTTTTTCTTTTATGAGAGGACAGACATAAAGGACAATCTCATGATTCCTAGAAGCCCAGCACATCATTTTTGAGTACTTGAGATGTCACCCTCCGGGTTTCAGCACTGCGTTACTTTGCATATGTATAGACGATGCTGAGGAGTTTTGAACTTCTATGGGGGTCACTGTCCCTGCTGAATCTACTGCAGGGGCATAATAGGAAACCTTCTGTATAAAATTTAATTGACTTTCAAGCAAGCACAACAGCCTGCGATCTAGTATAGGTTGTAGTGGAGTCTCATGAGCTGTTCATTTTGAGAACTACTCTAATAATTTTTTAAAACTTTAAACTGGAGGTAGCCTACCTCTGGTTCCCACCAGTAGGTGTGGTGGACAAAGCACTTCCAGAAGGTTAATCAGCAGCATTCATTAATAACTAGGTAACAGTATCCAGCCTGGAGGCTATTAGTTGTTGGCAAATCGCTCGCTTGGTGCAAAGCTTGTACTTTTTGTTCAACTGGTTGAGTGCCTTCTTGTCAGGCTTCCTGCCGGAGGAGGTGCTCGGCACAGCCGCGGGGCTGCCTGGGTAATGGCAGTCCTGGAGTGGCTTTGCTGCTGGGACCTCGGGGTCTCCCTCAGGGTTCACATCTCCAGGCTAAGCCCTCTTGCAGGAATTCAGTATTTTAAGCCAGAGCAGAATAGGCTTCCTGAGGATACTGATTATGTCTTGGGAAGTAATTTTGCTTGTGTTGGTGATCAGCCTGGCTACAGTGAAAATACAGGAAAAATTGCTTGATTGTCAGTAGTCTTTCGATACTTTCCAGTGACTCCCTTTCATGTAACTAGAAACACAGATAAATTCTTCAGCTCACTGAGGAAGACTCATAGAAGAGATCAGCTTACAAAGGTTTAAAAAAAAAAAAAAGCCTACAGTATACACTATTTTACAGCAGCACAGCAAATCTCTGTCTTAAGTGTTGCTGTCACGTACATACGGGTGAATGAAGCAACATGAAGACACCGTAAATAAGCTAGGGCTTTGCGTCAGGCTAATCACTGGGTAGGCCAAAAAAAGTGCTCTGCCTGGCTTAATGGCTGACATTGTGTCCTATTACATTGCTGACTAATGTACTTTTCAGACAGATTTTTATACTATAGACTTGGCCTCAGGTTTTACTGTTTTAATATCTCTGTCCAAAAGGTGCCAGTTTTTCATACATCTATGTATATTCATTGCACTTCCTTGGGTAGACATGACATTAATTTTCTAGTTGGATTTCATATTAAAATGAAAAACAAAATAAAAAGAAAGGAAAAAAAGTTCCTGTCTTGGGAGGGGGAGGGGGCAACAAACCTCCCCAACAACAACAAAGAGCAGAGCCTGTTTTTCAGGTCACACAATTGCAAAAATATTACAATTAGCTCTCAGGATTTTTAGCCTCAGTGTATCAGACTGATATTTGTCAAACAGGCTTATGGCTTACTCCAAGTGATTTTAGTAACTCCAATGGGGCTATTTATGGTGTGAATTATTACTCAGCATGAGTAAGGAGATCAGAATTAAGCCCAGATACAGTCAGAAGGAAAGAAGGTTTCATCTGATTTGTCTATGATAGATCTGCCATGCTGCTAACTCCCTGGTCTTTCATTTAGCTTCTTTTTAGAGACTTTTGTTAAGACTTCCAAGGAGTCCTGAGAGGACAATTGAGCTTTTATGGTTTTTTTGCAGAAGTAGAGAGAAACAATCAAGTTGCTGGTTTTCTGGTAGTGTTGATTTATTTTCTGTTCATCCTGCAAATATTTTTTTTCAAAAAAAAAAAAAAAGAAAAAGTCAAGGAAGTGGACCTGAGCTTTGATGAGGGAGTGAGGGGGGAAGCTTCCAGGTTAATCTGAAGATGAGGATTTTCCAAGCATACAACAACATTATCATCAGTCCCTACGGCAGGGAGAGTTATAGCTTCTTTTTCTAAGAGAACGGTTTTCCATCTGAGAATGTTCCTGTTCAGAAAGACTTAGTAGCTAAAGAAATCAAATGGGTTTCTCACAAGAGGCTACAAAAATGAAACAACCCGTTTCAGACTACAGAGTTACTGGGCTGGGTGCTGGCTGCAGCAGTGCAGAACGGCTCATCCAGCCACCCAAGGGCTGTCCCCGGGTGGCAGGGGCAGCGCCAGTGCGCGGGGAGCACGGGACGGCGAGGAGCCCGGCCAGGAGCCCCGCTGCGCCTGGCTGAGCCTCAAGGCTCGCGCCTGGGGCTGATGTACGGCGCCTGACCGGGGCCTCCCTGCCCCATCCCACGCTTGGAGGAGAAGTTCCCCTTGCAGCTGACGGGAGTAGCTTCGTTTTGCCAGGAACTGTCTCCTCTTCTCCAGCCCTTGCGTGAAGCAGCCACAGCAAAGCAGGGGGTCGGTATCTGTTGTAAGATGGCTGAAGGAATTTGCGGCTTCTGGAGCCAATGGGACTGAAGTTTACTCAGGATCATGCCCTTAGTTAGCGTCCTGCAGCAGAAAGACCTAGAGTTTAGCAAGGAAACTCTCTCAGGGATTTATACTATTGATGACTGTAACCAAGCCTGGCAGCCCTTGGATCTTACAGCTCTCTCTGGGCCTAATCAAAGGCCATTGACGTAAACTAAAACATTTGACTTCAGAGAGCTGTGGATCAAACTCTGCGTCTACACTGACTGAATTTGCCCTCCCCTCAGACACAACCTCGCTTTAAATTCTTTTCTTCTGACAGGCCTGTAGCCTCATTCCTCTCCCTTAAGTTGGTAGGGCATTTCATGGCTCTCCAAGATGCCCAGAAGTGACTTTTTCTTTTTCACAGTACAGTTGCACATTATACCTAATTCAGGGTAACTGCTGGCTGACACCAAAAGTCCCGCCTCTGGCTGTGCGCTCCTGAGCATTGTTTTCCTGATATCAGGTTTAGAGATCATATGATCTAGGCAGGATGATTTGACAGAAAATTAACCCAATCCAACATCCCTCTCCAAAAGGAGCCACTGTCCTTTCAGCAGTTTTCAGCATTTGCCATGGATTAGCGTAATGTGACTCTGCGCCCTGAAAGTCTACAAAAGCTCTGCCAGGGGCATTATATAAAAGCAAAGTTAATTTGGATCAAGGCAGAGATCACAGACAGAGAAAACATTAAGAAGAATTTAAATGAAAATGATATGAAAAGTATCATTTGCCAGCATACAGGGCCTGGTCCTGAAGTATTAATTAGATACTGATCCAAAGATAATGGTTATGATGGATATTATGAGCCTGAAAACTATACTTAATGTATGTTGTTATACTTGCTACGATTCACTTCTTTTGTTTTTCTCTCTCAGCCCAGTTAGCTGTCAGTCAGTCTTTAGCATCTTGTTGAAAGGAGCTTGTTCTTGGTTTTCAGCCAAGTGTTCGTGGGCCACTACAGATATAACATCACAGCAAATAGGGGAATTTCTCTCCATTCTTCCCTCTTTCTCCTCCAGACCTTGGTGCTTTCTTTCAAGCCCAGTTGTTAAGTCTTTGTTAGCAAGCTGTCTTTTACCACATTCTTTTGCCCAGACATTGATGCATAAATAACTTCAGATTTACATGATTAGCTTTTTTTTTTTCTTCTTCTCTTCAGATATAAACTCATTTTAATTTCTTTCTTCTAATTTACATGGTTTAAATGTCATCTACTCATATTATTCCAATTTCAAAGTATACCCTTGAACCTCACTTAAAGGCTTGAACCCTTTTACTTTGGGTATACAAGTTTTGAAAATAAAAAATGTCTAAAAGGACCATAAGATCTATCATTAACTTCCAACTTTTAGCACTTTCAGCATATCTTCCTACCCCTATTGAGAGTCTAAGTAAATGTTCTTAGTTTCCCTTGGCACAGTAATGAGGAATTCACCCTATGCTTTTTCTTCTCCATGGTTTGAAATTAAAGCTGTGTCTCTAGCTATAAGGTGTGTAGCATATCTCTCCGACAGATAAAGTTCATATCAGATTCAAGCTACCCAGCTGTTTCAGAGTTCTGCTTTTATGTCAGGCTTTTGGATTTTGTGAGGTTGGAAGTAGACTTACTACGAAAATTCATATTAATTGTTCCTTTTAGTGATATCCATTAGTAGAGGCAGTATTCTTTATTCCTTACAGTCTAATTTAGTATTTCAATTTTTTAAATTTGGGAATATGTTCAAATTCTTATTGGAAAATTGCTCAGAAAAATTAGGAGGTTACTTTAGGAGGAACAGAACAAATGGAAGAACACTTAATTTTTAAAGGTAGAGGTGAAACAATTTCCCCTATACAGCTAGTGAGCATCCTTACTGAAACATGTTTAAAGTTCTTCTGCTTTCTCTCAGTGAATTATCTGACATTTGCTAGATAGCTTACAACTTCTCGCATTTAATCTACAGCAGCAGCAGAGCAAGCAAACACTAGAAAACTCTAAGTCCTGTAGTTATTGTCACTCTGAGAAAAGGAAGCTGTTAGTGCCTTCATGAAAAGATTCACAGGTGATGCGAGATGCTTGCAATTTCCAGAATCGCCAAGAAGCAAGCAGCCCATCTTTGTCGTTTAATTTCTCATAGGTCATTTGTGACTGGGACAGGTTCCGCAACTTGCCTCAGGGAAGCTAGAGGTTTAGATTGTATGCTGTGCAGCGTAGCTTCTTATTTAAGTAAAAAAAATATATATTGAAATGTTTTCTAGTTAATCAATGGGAAGAAGATGAGGTCCTTGCACTCAGATTCTCTGGAAGACTGCAGCTCCATGAATTTTGTGCACTCATGGCTGTGAAATTGGTGGGTTGATAGTGGAAATATGTAACATGAGGAGTGAGGAAAGGTGGCCAGCTCCCGTGACAACAGCCCTTTCCATTGCTTTTCCTTCAGAGTGAGTTAGTTATTCCTTTGTCTTGCTTCATAAAGTAAATCTACTACAAGTAAGGATTTTCTAGAAATATACAGTTTATAAATTGTATTATAGGGGCTTAGGAGCTCAGAATCTCCAGCTGGATTTTAAAGGTAGAGGAGATACAAAGGCAATGGAGGAAATCTTTTTACATGCCTGTTTCTAGAAATTGGTAAGTATCAATGTAATATCCCATTGCTTTCTCCTCTCAGCTGGGACCTCCACAGAGGAAAAAGTGCTGGGAAATAGCAAGGCTGGACAGGACAGGATGGGAAATATATACTTTTCAGAGGGTCTTTTGTATCCTAATTCTTCTTCATGGCCATGCTCAGCCCTTAGAAAGGGAGAAAGTACAGGGATGGCTTTATGCAAAAGTGAAAGTCTTTGAGGGTGAGACTACCCCCACAGACTGAATTTTGTCTGTACTATCAGGGAAGAATATTGTATAGAGTTGGCACCAGACATATGTGTAATAGGCCCAGAAAGACAGACTTGCCTAAGTCAGAGAAGGGGATAGTTCATGGTCTATATTCCCCTCCAACCCCACAATTCTCAACAGGAGCACTTTTCACATTTGGCTCCAGATTGCAATTAGGACCCTTCACCCTAAGGACCTTGTGTTGACCCAAACTCTGTCAAGTCCTTAATCTTTCTCTCTCCCCTTTTTCCTTCCCCTGTTTTTCCTTCTCAAAATTTGGGGAGATGTAAAGAGGTGAATAGACACTGTTGCAGAGGAGAAATGAGAAGGTGGGGCTGGGGAGGGGAGGAGGAGGTTTCTGCTTTTCAGGAAGAAAAAGTGTATGGGTGGCGGGGGATAGTGAAGGAAAGAATTACATGTTTCAAGGGGTTTAGGAAAGAGATCTGGTACTGGAAAGACAGGAAGACTAAAGGAGAGACCCCTGTGTGTACGGCCCCCAAAGCCTCTTGCAGTTCCCTAGGTCACCTTTAACCACTCTGGCCCAGTGACACCGCAGAACACGCTGACCCTTCTGATATCCTGGCACCTCAGCGATCCCAGCAGTCCTGTTATGCCGACACCATCCACTTGAATTTTGCTTAAATCACTGAGAAACACTTGAACTGAGGGCTCCCCATCACATGCAGAATAGGCCAAAACATGCCATCTCATCAAATCCAAAGCGACTGCAGACCATGTCTGTTTCAGGATAGAGACTTTTACGTCCTGTGAGCTGGTGGCTGTGGCCCTAGCCTGGGAAACTCATGACCTAGGTTCAGCTATGTGTTTTGCCAAATTCAGCGTGAAAAACTGTTCAGAGTAAAGCATGCCTGCTAGGCTACACTACATACCTTCTTGAAACAGACATTTTAACACTCCTTTGCTTTTGTTAAATCTTTGAGAGGCTTTGTTACAAGCTCAAAGTAGGGTGAAAACAAGTTTCAAAACCACAGTGTTGCAGCAAAAAGGATTTTCTGTCTTCCCATCAGTAATTACGTGGCTTCTTAAAAAAGGTGCTTTTTTTCTCAGAAGCTATGTTAGTGGCTAAAGACATGGAACCAAAGTGTCCCAAACAGCCACTTCTATCACTGGAAAATTCAAGGATTCACTTGGACTGATTTCCACGTAATTCTAAATATCCCCCACTGAATAAATTGGGAGAGGAGTTATCTTAGAATTGCATGCAAACAACTTTTCTGTATTTCCTTATTTACAGGGATATGGAATTAGTATGATATTTGTCTGTTATCAGAAATAAAAACTTAAGCTAGAAGATTTGCAAGTTGCCTTGATTTTTCTTTTTTTTTCATTTTATAGTAAAGCATTCTTAGGCCTCATTCGGTGAGTGTAAATTTTCCTGTTAAGTGCAGTTGAGAGCCCATTATGAGATTTCCTTGGGTATTTTGCTCTCCTTACCTGATTCCATTGGGTCTTTTGAACCAAAGTATTGCATTCATAGCTTCTAAAAATCCTTCCTTTGAATCTTGGTGTTGGGTTTCCTTGTTCTTTTCATATTTTAAAGTTTTTGGTTTTTTTTTTAATTCGTATTATGTTGGCATGTACGATCAGAGAACAAAAAGCCCTATCAATTTCTCCTTTCTGTTCGCAATTTGATTCCGAGATGGTTGTTCTCAAAGCTGCTCTGAACTTCCTCCCTTAAGACAAATGAAATTTTCTCTTCAGCTATGGAAAAGGCTATTGCCCTCTTACCCAAAATGAAACATTCCCAAGAGAAATACTGTCTTGTGTTCAGAACATTGCATTTTATCATCTTGAGAGACAGGCAGCCAGTCGGCTTTCCAGTTTGTATTCTAAAAAGATGAGCTTTAGGACTTAGTCACGGGGCTGGATTTTCCATTGTCCTAAACCCTTCATAGTCATTCACGTGAGTGCGCGATGGTATAAAACACTACCAAATCAGAATGGTAGTACCCTATTGGTCTGAATATAAGGTGAGGTTTTAAAAGGCTGAAGGAGGGGGGGAAAAAAAACAACTCTACTTGCTGTCTGTCTGGATTGAACATGTGGCCTGTAACCATCTCTCCTATGCCATGCTTCCTCTGCATCCCCGGCGGCGCCTGGTTTTAGGCAGGAGGAGGTAGGACGATAGCGCCGAGTCTCGCGGTCGGATGGGCCCCGCGTGTCTGGCGCATCTTTGCTGGGGCTCAGCGTGCCTGGCAGCCGGGCAGCGTGGCAGGTGGGCTGCGGGCTTCCTGGGCACGGGCCTTGCTATGGGGAGGTTGGCAGTGGAGCAGTACCTATCGCTTACCTTTTCTAATAGAAATTGTCACTTAACGGTCGCCTCACTCGCTTCTCGGAGCGAGGGAGATCTGCCCTTGTTTCCTACTAATGTCAGGAGTACACAAGATGCAGGCAGGAAAAGTCAGGTGCAACTTTAAAGGAGGAAGAGGGTCCCCAATCTCTAGGCAGATGAGAACAAGAAATCATTGTGATCTGTTTCTTAAAGACCTGTTCACACATGGTTTTTAAAAAGGCAATGGTGTATCAAGAGCAGGATAATGGAAGCTTAATCTTTAGTAAATTGTAAAGGTGTTGTGTTTAAGCTGCAGATACATCTCAACCATGATACCTGTCAGTGAAACGGACTACGTTTATTCTCCACTGTTTGAAAAGATAGAGACTATTGTGCCTTTCCTTTGACATTATATAGTGCTTAAAAGTGTAAAATAAGATACTGAAATAAGTTGTATATATTCTTGAATCATAAAAAATATCCATGTTAAAAAACCCCTCTGTCCTCTATGGGCCTGTAAGCTTAATGCTGACATGACTCTTTTATACAGCCCATTTAAGATAAAGCAACATAAAAGAGAATAGTTCTGTATTACAGATATTTGAAAAACCTAGTTTTAATACAGCTGCAACCTTGAATCCTTGAGGAAATTGCTTTCTAATGTGATATTGTTTTAAGCATTTCGACTTTTAATTAAACTGTTACAGACAGAAGTATTAAGGAAAGCTGTTGAAATCCAGCCTCTCCTATCTTCCCCCTCCACCCCCATTTCCAAAATAGACCATTTCTAAGTAAGTGACCATTGCCAACCTGAGCCAGAGGGCAGCATTCACCACCTTATGGTATGCTGCAATTTGCACTCCTGATGAATCTCAGCTACCTTTTAACTCCTCTTTCTCTGTACGATACCAATAAATGTATTAAAAAATGAATTGCTTCATATGGCCTAATGCAGAATTGTTAAGTGAATAAATGACATTGTCATTAGCATTCAGTTATAAATACATTTGAATTTTAAACTGCACACATGCTATTTCTGTGCTTGAAACTAGCAGCTTTTGCTTTTAAAAACCACACCATAGACCCAGTCACGCAATAATAATAATAATACTTAGCATCAAAGATGTCAAAGCTCTTCAGAGAAGATAGTATCAATATCTCAATTTGATCCATTAGAGACAGATATTAAAGAAGTCTCCTACTTGAGGCCATGCAGTGACCTAGTGGCGAAACTGCTGTAAGAATAGCACTCCCGTGTCTTAGCTGTGAGCTTGATTTAGTTTGTCATTTACTATTCTGGATATCAATTCTAAAATTAGATTTTATTCATGTGTTTGTTTATTGCTGCAAAGCTGTTTTTTCTCTCTTTTTTTTCCTCTTTTTTGATAATATTTGAGATCTCCTGTTTCAGTTTAGAATCAAATTCTCCTAGCCAGTTTAGGCTGGAGGAGAATTCCTTGAATACCCAGTTATTAATAACTCTGGTTTCACACTCCCCTCCCCCATGTCCCTTACTCTAATCACTTCTAATAAAATATTTTTGATCAGATTAGAAATGTATGAAAGAATGGAAAATATTTCTTGTCTCCCAGACACATACAAAGTACTTTATTATTTATTAATTATTATTATTATTTAAGACAGAACCGCAGATAAGATAAACACTTTTAAAAAATAATAAAAATGAGTAATGAAACACTTGTCTGCTTCACTTGGCAAAGAATCAGTCTGGGGTTATTATCAAATACCAGGAGGGAGTGGAAGAGAAAGAGAGGGAGATGGCTGCAAAGCTCATTTAGAGATGGGAATCCTGTGCTCTCAGTTCAGCCTGTGGAACAGTGAGTTTATCTGCAAAGCTAAATCCTGAAGCAACTTCAGTGACTCCAGTGGACATTTGCTTGCTTACATTAGCTGAGTATCTAACGCACTCTGTATTGATTTCAAGACAACATCTCCAGATTTGAATTAGGATATCTGAAAGTAAGGCTTGACCAGAATTTAATAGACAATGGTGAGAGAGGTTTCATTGTGTTTTTGTTTTACAGCAGCTGATGGGAGGGTTTTAAATCCACACTGTTTAAGATCACTTTGAACCCATTTGCAGCTGACTATTGGCCACCACTTTGAAATTTAAGAGAAACCAAACATATTTCAGGACGTTTGTTTCAACCACAGATATAAAACAATAGGGTCCCACTGCAAGCTGAGAGCCCGCTTCTTTTAACAGCGCACATACCACTTCAAGGAAGAAAAGCATGAAAAGAAGCAGTGGTGTGCAAATCAGAATAAACCCTCGCTGAATCTGTGCTTGCGGAAGAATTCAGACCTCTCTTTAGTCTCTAAAGGCAACTACTTTCCCTCCAGATGAGAGAGAGATTCGGTTTTAATGGTGGTGGCAGTCTTCTGCTGAATGACCTTAATTTTCATGATCAATGCAGGCAGGTGGCAACACTGGTCTCTTCAAATAACTGATTGTAGAGGATTACAAGCTGATTTTTTTTTTTTTTTTTATTAACCCTTGTCCCCTGCTACATGGAATTCAGCAGTTCTCCACCTGCTCTCAGCCACAGAGCTGAACTCCTGGAATCATTCAGCCACTTTTTCCTTCCTTCCTCCCTGTCTGCAACACCCTTCTGGCACTCCTCAAGGTTCACTAACCAAGGAAGAAAAGTCCCCCACATCCTTCCCATTGTCAGATAAATATAGATTGCTTTCTGGCCAGGGATGTGATTGAATTTATCTTGTTTTGCTTTTTAATGCTTGTAATGTTTGTATTTTAAGTCCACTAATTTTTTTGTGTGCTTGTTCTTTGTTTTGTGCTTCCTCCAGGTGACAGAACTCCAGGGGCATCATTTCGCCTGAAGCTGAGAGCAATGGGATCTAAGCTCGGGTAAGATCCCTGTAAGGGACTGGGGGTACTACTGCGGCAGTCTTAATTTTGACTTCTTCCCTGTTGCCATTTCCTTTTATCCTTTCCTTGAAGGCATTTTTGACCAAGTAGAGATGAACATGTACCCCACTAAACTTCACTTGGGCATTTATCCATTAGTTGAACTTGAATTAACTTTTTCTTTGGCAATTTTCACCACTGTTATTCAATGCAATGTGTGCTGTCAACCCTCTGAGCCTGCAGGCTAGCCTAGGACCCCGGCTCATATCCTCACATTGCAGCATGACATGCTGCCACTTAAGCATTTAATTATATGTAAGGAGACAACGGTCCACATTGTGCCCTTTACAAAAGAGCCACAAGGAAAAAAGAAGTCCCACTGCCTTGCCAGCCAAAAGGATCTTTGCCAGCACCAGGTGGTGGGAAGCATGAGGCAAGTGAGAGGGGTGACTCCTGGCACTGCTTGTGCAGCAAGGGTAGCAATTAAAAAAATATGCTGCTTTTGAGAGAGAGGCCAGTAGCATTTGGCGTTTGGTGTCAAGGGTCTGAAAAGGGTGCCATGTGAGGCTGAAAAGCCTTGTAGGGGTTCCTAATGAACCATTTTCTGTGCTCCACAGCCTACTTGGATGATTGTGCTTAGCTGGCTACTGTGTTCTAGTGTCCAGGTCTTGCCAAGTGGTTATCTTCCTGCTTGCATCTGTTTTATTCCGTATTCACCTCTCTGGCTAAAAGAGAACTGAATATCTAGGAAGCTGTTGGGTTGGGTTTTTTGTTTGTTTGTTTGTTTTTTGATTGAAATGATCTCCTAAATTTCCACCAGTTGTCTAATTTAATTACCTTGTTTCAAATACCATTTTAGTGGGAGATGTAGAAGAATAGGAACATGAAATCATCCATACATAAATGTATACTATGCTTGTTTGGGGCATACTGTGATGTCTGTACCTAGCTCCTCTTTTCCAGCAATAATAGGCAATCTCTGAGTCATTGGGCAGGGACAACCAAGCAGCAAGTAAGTTTAGCTGCAAGTGTCGGCTTTGCAGACTTTCTGAAGAGGTTTAACAGCTTCATGTAAGCTACAGTAGTACGCGCTTTCCTTTGAGTACTAATAATATCATGTTGTAACTTCATCTTCAACACTTGTGGGTTCTTCTATGTTAACAGGAGAAAACCTGTCTTTATATAAGCTTATTTGGGGAATCAAACTGTATTACCGAAATTAATATTGTGCTAGGTAGGTAAACTTTGTAGCTGAAAATTAATTGCTAGAATGTACACAGTGATTGAGAAACTGTATTCTATATAACCACTACCTAGTTTAGGAGGGTGAGGCACTATGATTTGTACTTTTAGGTCTCTGGTTCAAATTTATATTAAAACAATAGCAACACATTCGATAGCAAATCTATAGTGGGTCTCTGAAGTCATGCTGCAAGCTGTGTAAGGCAGTAATAGACAAGTGTCAATTTAAAATAGAAAGGTAAACTATTACTAAAGTTTGTCCTTTCCAGGATTTTAAGTTATATGATCAAAACTCATCTTTTGTTAATTCCAGAACAAAATACTATTTGAAACAAATATCTGTCTTTAGAAAATTGGGTCGATTCTGTGTTTAAAGAGAGATTTGCTGTGCATTGTAGGAAAGCTAGATATATAAGTGGGGTATTCGTTTATAAATTCATATGGTCACAGAAGAGATTCTACCTAATTCTATCTACCTACCTTTTAAAAGAAAAAGGTATGAAAAAGAGAAAGACTTTAAGGAGATGACTGGGATGGAAAGGACAGATAATGCAAGCTTCAACTGCATTTATAGTAGTTCGCTTTTGTAAGTGAAATATGTTCTTTATTTAGGAAAAGAATGAGAATATTAAATATGTTGCATGCCGGTGATTCTTTGGATTTTCATTTCATTGATCAGAACGGAATAAAAAAATCTTTCTGTACGCTAGCTCTTTTTCCAAATTCCCAGTCTTGATACTTTGTGTGCATCAGTTTCTTTTGGTGCTCCATGGAGAGGCTGTACACAATTATGCCTTGCTAGTAAAACAAGGTAAAATAATATAATCCCATTGCATTGTCACTGAAATGAAGCATATGATAACTTATTGTTTCAGTTGATCAGCAGGGTGGCCTAGTACAATGAATTCCCCTTTCCTAGCTTTGGCTTATCTTCTGATTCTTGAGAGACACAACAAAGAAAAAATATAATAGCAATAGTCTTTTTGCTTTCACCTTAACATGAGTATTGTAATAGAGGAGTCAGCGGAGGGAAAGGACAAAAAATCTGTGCAGCACCTGAACAGCACCACATGCTTGCCTGACTTTGTATTGAGACACTGGACTTGTGCAGCAACACCTGCACAGTGTAATGAAAACACATTCAAGTTCTGCCCTCAATATGAGGCCACCTCTAGTCTGGATATAATGTTATGTCCCTTTACCATACCTAAAGATATTCCTTCCTAAATCAGGCCTGCTGTAAGCACTAAACATAAATATCGTAATTTTCTGCACTAAACAATTCACAGTTTAAATAGTTTAGCTCTTGGAATGTGACTTTCTGGACTATACTTGTCAATGATTGCAGACATTTCCACAAAAGGAAATACAAAGGTAGGTCTCCCCTACAAAACTTTCTTCCATCCATCAGTTAAATCATCAGAATATTGAGCATTTTCTTAGAAAGAAATAATAGGCTGCTTCTGCACTTCATATATTTGCTTTAAGAGTTGTTGCCGTCTCTCTTGGTTTGAGCAATGGGAAAGCAAACACAGAGCTTCCTTGCATCTTATCCTGCTCTGCATGAGAACACTTCCCCTGCTACATGGGTTTTAGCCCAGGCCATAGTGGCTAATTTTTTAGGGAACCCCTTGTTAAAATATTCTCAGCCCATAAATGATAATAGGGAATTAAGTGAGATGATACAGTCTGTTCTCAATGCACTTTTTCTTCCCTGAGGTGCTGTGAAAGGAGTAATGTGAATTTCCAAGGTAAGAAATGTATTCATCCACCTCTTTCTTGCACCCAAGAGGCAAAGCATTGCGCAAACCCCCTCAGAGCTGTGCTCAGGAGGGTGTGAAATCTGTGCTGCAAGTTTCAAACTAGGGCCTGGCTTCTTCATTAACAATTCAAATAAAATGCCTTAAATTTTGTGGTGGATATCACAGGAGTGGGGTTACTCAAAGAACTTGCATCACGCAACCTCGTGATGTCCATTAAAATGTTCACCATACCAGCCCCTTCCCCTACTCCCATCCTCAAGCACAGCATAGCATGGGCTGCCTCTAGGAAGGGCTTTAAAGACCAGCTTCACTCCAGTTCTTTAGGGGAGGTCTTGTGCCCATCTGAGACCACTGAAAGGCTGCCAAAGCTCTATTCCTGAGCCTAAAATAGATGCAAATTGTGCAGATGAAGGAGAGGAAGCTCTAACAGCCATTGAATGCAGTCTGTGAACACTACTGTTTCATTTATAGTGATGCTACCCAGGCATTTGCACTTAAAAGGAACAATAAAGAGGTGTCAGAACAATCGCAAGGCTGCAGAATTTAAACTGCAGCAAAGACATTTTGAGCCATGTGAAATGTTGCCTGCAAAAGATCTGCTTTTTCCGTTAGTTTTTGTTTTTACTGAAGGCTGTTCTAGTTCTCCTTGTTTTATGACATGGAATGGTTCGTTTGCCTTCAAAGCCTCAAGATGCAAAGAAGGAGGGAAACAAATTAAGTCAAAACTGCAATGACTAGTGAAAACTGCACAAAGTGTGTCAGGGCTCTCTATTTTTCTGTTTAGTTTTGAAATAACTCGACTATACAACTGGAAGATGGTTGATTCACTAACTAGAGCCAGCCAAGCTCTAGCAGATAGCAGTAGGTATGCTGCGATGCTTCAGTGTTTTTCCTCCTTACAGGACAAAGGGCTAATCTTCAAATGATACAACCTTTGTAGGTATACACGTACCACGATGAGGATCTGAGCTGCTGTTGCCTTTTAGTCCCTTGATGGGGAGAGGGGGATTGGCACAGGTGAGAAACTGCAGGGAAAAAAAAAACATGCAAAAAAATACCTAGTGGCTGTCAACCAACAGACAGTTACTGATTAACAAAGAATACCAGGCTTGCATTTAGTGTCCTGTTAAAAGCACAATAAGCTGTGATTGTGAGCATGATTATCTGTGAGTGTTGCTACTTAACAGCTGCAAATGTGAAAGCTCCGTGTGTCTAGGAAAAACAAGGAAACAGAAGCATTTATTGTTGTTGTACCACAAATATATGTGTTCAAAGTGCCCTAATCCTGCTGAATAAGAGCAAATAGCCCTTGAGAGAGGGAATGGGGAGTCTGCAAAGGAATAGATACAGTTTGTACATATAAATACAAAAAAAAGTTGGAGTAAAGCTATGTGAATGTTAAGGTAAGGCTAGTTTTGGAGGTAAATCAGAATAATATGCATTGTAAAATCTGTTGTCATTCTGTGTCTTCTAGACCTCCTGTGGGATCTTGACATCTGATTTTTATACATAGTGTTCATTTGTATGCCATTAGTGCTTAGAGGCCCTGGCTGAGACTCAGTCATAGTAATCTAGCTATATCCGAAAGGTTTCACAGCCTAAATAGGTAAATGTCCCAAAATTGAAGTCAATTCAGGTTTCCGAAGTCCTTGTCCTATCTTAATGTTGTTGGTTTTTTGGGGGGTGGAAGGGGGTAGGGGAGGAAGGGGGGAGATTGGCTTGTTTTTTTGTGGGTGGGTTCTTTTGCTTTTTTTTTCCTCAATCTTCAGTAAAATGAGTGATCTGCACAATGAGAACATACTGTTGTCATCTTACAGAAAAGTTATAGCATAATTAATGATAGTAAAATGCTCTAAGAGCCTTCTAATTGATATATTAGAAGTTCAAAGTGACAGTGTTTATCATATAATATAGATCTGAACCGTGTGAGCAACTGTCTTTTGAATCAGTAGCTTTTAGTGAGGAGTGTATTTCCCAGGAGGGGAAAAAAAAAAAAAAAGGCAAGAGTTTTTGCTTTAATAGTTCCGTCTGTATGTGTGTCTGTATATGTGAGTGAAAGAGAGATCATGCAGGGCAAAACATACCATAAATGCTGTAAAGTCTCATACAATTGTGTCAAGCAGTAAACCCAAATGAACTTGCAAAGTCATGCACTAGTTCAATTTTGGAAAGGAAACCCTGGCTTTGAAGCCAACTAAATCAATCCCTAGTTCAAATTAAATTTGGAGTATCCTGTGAAGCTCCAATATACAACTCCAATAACAATCAGCTCTTAAGGTGCAGGCAAATAATGTTTCATTTAAAAGAAACTGAATGAGGATTACTGACAGAGAAAGTTTTTGATGCTGTTTTGTCATTAAAGTCAAATTATAGCATTATTGTCTTAATCCCATGTGTCTCAATCATCTCTTGCTCCTTCTGTGTCTCTCTTTAATGCACAAAAAACCCTATGCATGGTTGGTCTTGTGTCTTCATCTCATTAAAACCTTGCCATGCAAATGTATCATAAGTGTTGCCTGAAGACTTCTGTCTCATGCAAAATTTAGCTTAAACTCTACTGGCATCAAATAATTTGTTATGCACAAACCTTCTGTTTGGTTTGCTGACATTCCTTCTTAGCTGACTCTCATAGTGATTCATTATCTTGTGATATAGATTTCCAAGTATCATCTTTGTATTGATTTTTATATCTTTAATAACCACTCCACAGAAGATGGCTCCACTTGGTGTCATTGATCGCATCAAAAATTCAAGGCTTACAGAAATACTAGAGGGCTAATTGGTAGCAGAACATTTCAGACTTAATCTTAATGCAGTCTTAATCTTCTGCACTAACCTTACTTGAAGATTTCCTTATTGAAACTAAAGGGAAACTAGTGAATAACTGGAAATTACCTGGTGAGAGCAGGTAAGAACATGAGAAACAGGACTGTAAGTGTGGAAAATGGAAATAACAAAGATTAGATTTGAAAAACAACTTTTTTTTTTTTTTTTGTCTCTTCTGCTCTACCTAAGCATCCTTCTTAAATAAAAGGCAGTATATAATTCTTCTGTTAGGGTGAAAAAGTGTGTTCACTACATCACACACTGCACAGTGGGCCAAATGTACTTGGATTTCTGACTTAATTTAAAGAAAACTATTATGCTTGACATGTTCAAAAACCTGGTCTGTATGTCACTCTTTTCAAGAGGAGGTGATCAGAGATAGGTAATTTTATCTTTAAGTTCCTATGTTAGATTTAAAGGCTATACATGTAAGCGTCAGGCCTCAGTCAGGCCTTGGCTAGGTTTGAATTTAGGATGCTTGAAAATGTGGGCCAGAACGGCAATCTGGGAGTCCTTCAGGCTGTTTAATTTGCTCTAATGTGCTGCTTAAAGCTTCTATCTCTTGTTACAGTCTTTCAGCAACTTGATTTGTTGATGACAAGGAGGTGATATGTGTGTCCATGTTTTTTCGGGGCTACATTTGTGACACTTTTTCACTAAGTTATTTTCCAGGATTTTGCACTGCTGAGTTTTATCATAAAACTTCAAGACAACTGAAAATAAACTGCCCTGAAATATTAGGGATGGGTTTTGCAGAAAATCCAGTGATAGACGAAGAACGTGTAGAGACAGCAACATGTTAAAACCTGGAAAGATAATTTCTCAAAAAAGCTGCCCTTGTAAATTGTTAAAAAGCTGTTAAAAAAAAGTGTCTCCCAACAGCCACATGGTCTGTGGATTAAACATAGCAAGGCAGATTGTCCAGCTAGTACTAAGAGTATCAATCAGGGCTACTCAATCAATTCTCGCCAGTAAAAGGCATCGGGACAGCATCAAGTCTGCTGGTTCAATCAGGCACTGCCTGCCATCTGTGCAATGGGAACTGCCTAGTATGCTTCCTCAAACATTAGAAGAACAGCTAGAAACATGGGATCTCCCATAGGAATGTGAGACGCATCATATGTCTGGGACCTTAGCAAGAATAGGAGTAAAATGTATTCACAGACAAGGTTGAAGTCCCCTGTTGGAATAACCTTGGTCACTTTTTCACAGATTTCTGGAGATCTCTATCCATAAGGAGCCTCTGTGGTAAGCACCAGACCCTATCAAGTCGGGCAGCTTAGAACTGGTTTGAACAACCTAAATTTGGAGCTGGCCATAAGAAACTCATTATTCTCACAAAGTCCAATCGAAAACCCATTACACAGTTAATGCATCCATTCACCCCCTCATGCCTTTATTATGTTTCTGTTGTCATTCTCAAACTGATAGGAAATTGTCCACATTCAACCAGCTCTTCTTGAACAGGAATTTTCAAGGTTTTTTTCATTTGAGATTTTTATTGTGTTCATCACTATTACCTGACTGAAGAAAGTATTCCTGCAGTAACCTGATCAGTCCGGGAAGTGCTATCACCTTATTTCCAGGGAGAGGGCCAGAGAAATAAAAGGTCTGGCTGTGCGCAGTTTATTCACACTGGTGAATGGTGACTCCCAGAAGTTTTGTCTTGCCCTGTTGAACTGTCCCTATTAATAGGAACATTTTGCTTAGCCATCAGCATGGCTGAGGGATCTAAGGTTTGACCCAGGGCCAACAGGTAGGTTATTTGACTAGAGACAGTGGTAGAGCCAGGAAAGAAGTCTGTATCTACTGACTTCCAGCCTTGTATTTTGCCTTTCTCTTAGCTTAGAATTGTCTTCCATTTAAAAAAAAAATTAAATAAACATTATAGGCATTCCCCCCCCTGCATTTAATGTGGATGTGATTGTCAATGTTTACATACATTATTTGTATTAAAAAAGGAAAAAAAAATGGAACTGGAAGGTGCAATGTGTTGACAAGATTTAGATAGCTGCTTTCTTCTACCTGAATTCAAATATAAACGCAGGGAAACTTCTCCTCTTTGCCCCCAGCAGCAACATAATAGAAAAGGCTGTGAAAAGAAGTGCCAGAACAAACATGATCCAGATGTCTATTAAATCTCTGCCTTTCTCTCTTAATTTTTTTCACAATTTTATTTTCTAGCTATATTATTAGTTTTTCAAGCATGGAGAGTAGGACAATGAGGAAAAAAGCTACCGGTGATTCCAGAAAAAAGCAAATACTGAGAAGTAAAAGCTTAAGAGATCATTTTCTTGCTTTTGTTTCTACACAAAATGTTTTTATTCCATTCATTGTTTTGTTTTCAGAATATTTCAGTTTTTGAAAGAAAAGCCCTGTGATCTCATGCCTTAGTTACTTTGAAATTCTTCCTTTTTCTCATAGCATGTATAACTTACAGCTTTTAGTAAGCATCATTCTTCAAATATATCCCTCACTTTGTCCACCTGCCACTGTTCATAGTTCACGACATGTAGCTGTGAGACCTGCTTGTGCTGCAGGATATAAGAGTAATTCCCATTGATTTCAATGGGTATTACATGCGTCCTGCAGCGGGAGAGTAGGACCCGCAAGTTTCAGTGAATAGCAAATAGTCATGTAAAATCCATGGGTCCTATTCTTTCACTGCAGGATATGTTGAAGTCAAAGGGAGTTACTTGTTAAACAGTGTGACAGGAAAAACTTATCCTTATAAAATAAAGCTGTCCATTCATTATTGTATTTTGATGAATTTGTTTCAAAGATCCTAGTAATCTCACTTTTTCTTATTGAAAATATATTAGCTTCTGACCTTTTGCTTTCTTCCACTTTATAATTAAAAAAGAAGCTAACCCCAAAGAAGACACGTATAAGGGAAAAGCCCATAGAATGAATGGGAAAAAACCGGTTTATGAAATCACCATGATTTAGTATAGATTCTAAGCAACTCTTTGTGAAACACTAAAATGTGATTATTCTCAAGGAAGGCTATCTGCTCACACTAGGCATCACAGCACAAATACCCAGTATTAGTGCCACTCATCTAAAATGATCTAAATAAAAGAAGTTAGAAGTTGGCAAACAGACACAGAATTTGCACTCTTGGTATCTCAAAAACTTTTCTTGTGGCTTGAATTTTGAGGCTGAGCTCTGATCGGATCCAAGTTCCCACCCAAAGCAGAATTCAAATATCTCCTTCACAAGCATGTTATAACATTAGCCGAAGGAAAGGGTTTCTTCCCATCCCCCTGCCTTCTCTTACTTCTCCACCCCCAAGTACTCTCCTTGGTAGTTTGAAAGCAGAAAAGAACTTAAGAAATCTGGGCAGTCTATCAGTTTGCTATGGTTCATTTTAGCTAATCCAGACATCCAGCACAGCAGGGGGAAAACTGCTGTATCTAGTGAAACAAGAGCATGAATAATTAAAACTCTGTTATTAATGAACTTCCAGTCGTTATGTAAATGAAACTGATTTCAAGTCTAATTTGTCAGCCTGAATTCTTTTTCTGTTCTCCTTTTGTCTAGGACAAGAACTCATCATAATGGACTTGATAATAAAACACTGGCAGACATGCTGTGTGCAATGCCCATCTGAGTTAGAGCTTTTAGCATGGTTAATTGATACAGTTACTGCAGGATAAGTCTAAAAGGCATTTTGTATGGCTTTACATTTTACAAGCTTTTTTTTTTCTCTCCCCCCCCCCTTCTTCTTTTGACAGTACCAGCCATTCTTTGCACATTCCTCATTACCGTTTACCTTTACATTTTACATGAGGGGTGGCTTGTAATTACTGGCTGGTAAATAGTTTCCTTTGCATTTTGTGTGTTGTTCAAAGACAGCAGAGTTCAGAAAGGTCTGTGGGAAGGGAAGTGTGTAGTTATCAAACAATGGCCAACAGTCACCAGGAGAAAAAGCTTGTCAGAGCCCAGGGCTACTGAGCACTGGGCCCTTGCCCCGTTGCCTTGGATCAGGTGTCAGTCATCATCCTGCCTACGACATTTACTTTGATATGAAATAAGCAGTAGTGAAGTTGTATAGAAGGACAACCACTCCATAGGAAAGGGTCCCAAGTAGAGTCTGAGTTTTAACTTCCCTACTATCACCAGAGAGAGGCATGTTCTTTTGAAATAGTCCATGCCCCATGTTGATCAAGCTAGGCTATATAATTGAAGTTGTTGTGAACCTGTTGGGGGCCAAGGATAGCCTCCAAAATTAGTTTTTATATCATGCTATTTTTAAAAAACTCCTCTGTGTGTTTCTTTTCATTTTCATCAGCTTTCTCTCTCTCTCTCTTTTTTTTAATCTGCTTATCAATTTTCAGCATATTTTGGCCTATTATTTCAGACATATTGTTGTCAGTGTGAAGAGTTTTTCAGGAAAAACATGCTAGTGAAGGTTCATGAAGGAAAGAAGGACAGGGGTGTGAACATTTATTTCTATGTGTGCCTTGGGCCAAGCAAGGAAGAGATTAATAAAAGGACATCAGAATAGGTTATTTAAAAAAATAAATAAAAAGGGGGGAAGACCTCTGTCTTTCTCTTCTCTCAAAACCATGGAAGAAACAGTGCCTGCAGTCTCCTGGCACCAGCCCAGGTCTGGTATAAAGGGGGAGCTGGAAACTGGCCATTTTGCTCACAAGAAAACTGTGAAGTAAGAACTGTTTGTTTTATCCTGTGTCAGAAACAACCCATCTCTTTGTTTGCCTTTTGCTCTTTGGAGCTTTTTGTTATTTTGAGCTTGTTTGTTTGTTTGTTTTCGCTTTGTGACAGACTTTTCTTCATCATTTTGCTTTTTTAAGACGGACAAAAAGAAGGGAAAGGATTTCTGCTTCTGCTCTAGGAAGTTGAATAAAGGTGGAAAATTCTCTGTGTGGAAATAGGAGAATTTATGTCTCGACGTTTTCTTCTGTTTTTTCTTTTTCCCTCCACCTTACCTTTTCTCTTCTGCCATCTTTGTACAGAGGTCTAAATGCAGACAGAGAAAGCTGTAGAACTACCTTGTAGGCTATTTCTAAAGGAGACTGGCCTGTTGGTCTTGCATTAGCCTGGTGGGCCAAGTCAGAGGTCATTGCTGTGGGTGTGGGAGACCTGAGGCAAAACGTACTGGTGTAGGAGCTGGAAGGAATTACTGCAAGAGGAGGACAGGAGGTAGGTGAGGAGAGTGTGGAGAGGTAGAGTGTCCTTCAAATGGTCACGCTGGGACAGCGGGAGCAATAGAAACCTGGGAAATGAATGAAGCTACAGAAGGGAATATGGGAGAGCAGGTGAAGCATGCAGGAAAGTGGCAGGAGGCAGGAGGGGAGGCAGGGGCAGCCAGGCAGGCAGAGAGCGTCCAGGAGTTGTTCTCTGGCGTTAGAGACTGATGGCAGATTTCACAGCAGTGGCAACTTGAGTGCAGTTATTTCTCTCTTTCAGCTTCCTTAAGGATATTCTTGAATGTGTAGATTTTCTGTAAATGTCACACATCAGGTGCTAGCATGATCCTAGAGAAACTGTTGTTAACTGGAATTATTTTTGCATAAAGCTTTTGCTGTGGAGTCACAGCCGCACGTCTTACCAGAGCTAACATACAGCGAGGCTGGACGTACACTACTGCTAGGCGGGGAGGAGGCAGAAGGGCTCTCCTGGCTTTCGGGGCACCTCTCTCTGTTTTCGAGCCAGCGGTGACTCTGCGATGTGCCCGGCTCGGCCTCGGGCTGGAGCCTGCGAGGGAAACCCCGAACCTGCGCTTGGCCCGGGGCTTCTCCGTGTAGCCCCGACCCGCCGTGCCGCGCGCCTCATCAGGACACGCGCGTTAGCGTTCGGCAAAACCGGGGCCTGCCCGGAGCAGCTGCGCGTGCTCAGTGCCCTCTGCCTCGCGCGGGGCAGGAGGACCCCCGCGCCAGGCCTCGCCTGGGGCAGCTTTGGGGACGCTCCAGCTCTCCTGCCTTCTTGACTTCCCTGTGCGAATTGTAAGAGGTCGTCAGGGAATACTGTGCCGGTCCCGCTGAAGGAAGAAGTTGTTTTAAAAGCAACTCCTTTCTGTCGCACCTCGAGCTGAGCGCTACCTGGTGCTTTGAGCCTTCTGTCAGAGAGTTTAGGGTATGCGGAGTATGCGTTAAAATCTCTGGGGGAATACTGCTGCTTGAGAATATCTATTAGAGGTGTATTTGGAGGATGTCTTTTAATATTTGCTAGCCTGACTTTATTATTTTTACAATAATAAGACCCAAAATAGACTGGATACTTGCTGAAGCTTTAAAATGTTCTTGCAACATAAACATAATGTAAAAACTAATTTAATTCTAAGGCTAGAGCTAAAAAGAAGGGATAAGGGGAGAAGCAGGAGAAAGAAGTTCTGTGTTTCTGGAAAACAAATTCTGTCTTCCACAGAGCAGGTGCTCATAGAAAGCTTAATTTTAATTCAATGTAGCTAATATCCCAGTTCACACTGTTTGGAGTAACACCAGGGTAACACAGAGCTGTAACAAAGATTTGTAGATTTTCTTTATCTCTGTAACAGTTGCTACAAACACATTTGGCTATTTTTTAATTATTATTTTACTTCATCTATATCCAGCAGCTGGGGGGGGGAAAATAGCTTTTTTTTTTTTTAACAGTTTAGAAGCCTTTTTTTTGTCACAGTTAAACTAAATATACACAGGTGGCTAGGTGGCACTGTGGATTAATGTACTTCTGAATTAATGCGCCTAGAGTGGCTTGTATCACAAAGTGAGCAAATGTGAAGTGCAAGCTTGCTTCCCCTCCTCGTTCAGCATCTGTGCAGTTGTGCGAGAGTTGGGTTATTTGTATGAACTCAGAAGTCCCAAAGAAGGAGCAGTGTAGGTCATGCGGGAAGTGTATCCACGGACCTTTGTCTGATTTGGAGCTACATACTGCTTTGCATTCACTGTACTGAAGCTTGCTATGTATTTTAACTGTAACAAAGAGAAAGCAACCTAAACTGTAAAAACTGTTTAAAAAGAGCTTTTCAGTTGTTGGATATAAATGGAGTAAAAAAAACAAAACAAAACCCCATACTAGTACTTCTCCAGCACTGTGGGCACTGAGAAAGTACTATAGGAGCACTATAAGGCTGAGAGCTGTTGGTTCCTGTTGAAAGCAAGAAGCGCTCTAGACCCAGCTGAAATTCAACCACTCCAGGCAACCAGACACACATTGTACAAAGCCACATACAAAACATGCCTCTTTGTAAACAGTTTTTTAGTGTAAATACTGTAGGTTTTTTTCAGTGTGGTCCTTCCACTGTATAATCGGTAAGCCTAGCTTGAACAGCAACTTTGGTGGAAGTGCTTGATTGCAGTAGTGCCTAACTAAAGCCAGATGAAACTTACTTATCTAAGACGTTTCAGCCATTTAAAATATTTTGCTTCTCTGGGAAAAATAGAAAGTAAAATGCACATAACCAGTAGAAATCAATTATTGCACATTCTCAGCATCCTCTAGTCAACTCCAGAGGTAATAATCACTATAGGGATTTCTAAAAGGTAATTACTGTATATTGCTTAATTATAGTTTATTAAGATCAAACATACTTAAGTATTTAGTTGATGTAACAGGAAAACACAGTCTGTGTTTATAGTTTTAAATGCAAACAGTGCAATCTGCACTGAGGCTTAAAAAAAAAAGTGTTTTTTAGGATACAGTAGTTTAGATGTCAAGGCTACTGAATTAGCTACCTTTCCTTTTATAATATAAAACAGTTTCTGTGACCTAAGGCAATAGTGCTTTATGGCGCATGGTATGTACTCATCGTTGCTGTTCCTTTCTAGTAAAGCTGAATGTTGTAGCAGAGGGGACCTGGTAAGATACGGAGCGTTAACTGCAAGATATTCTTTCATGTATACTATTAGTCAAAGATGTATACATGTACAATTAGTTAAAGAAACAACTTTGTAAAGAACTAAGTGCCTGTAAAAAGCAAACTGATTAAGAAAGCAATACCTAACATCTGACTGGATCTATTTTCCTTAAACTGAAAAGGAAAGCTGCCACTTCTGCTAAAGGCAAGAGCCCTTGTTGCAGCCAAGAGATTTCACAGCAGTTCAGTTAAAGCCTAGCTAATGAATATAAGTTACTTTGGTGGATTTCAGCTGACTTTGAAATTAAAGTCTGAAACCGTTGGATGCTGCTAGCAGAGCTAGACTATAGCAAAACGGACTTAATAAACTCCATTGTGCAGCTAGATCCCTAGTGAGATTTGCCTTCCATCCATGACCAATTGGTATTATTTTTTTGGTGACTGGTACTTTTGTCTGCGATACTGGGATTTCTGGGAGTGATTAGCACTTTTCAGCAATGATTGACAGGTTGTAGCAGCAATGAGACAATAGGAGGAATCATTAGGAATTCAAATGCAGATTTTTGTTTGCATGCTTTAGGACTGATTTGAGTGGAAGTGAAATCTAGATATGAGGGCAGAAATCAGCCATTATTTTGTCCATTTTTAAAAAATACAAAGGGAAAAATGATGCTAATGTGTTGAAAGCAAAAATGGAAAAGAAGAGAGGATAAGCAATAGGATCACATTATTGTTGAACAGGATTCTTCCAGTACGTCGTGTTTTTGTTCCTCGCAGAACACGCTCTTAAGTGTTCTGCACAGGAGTCCTGAATGTGTGCCAAAAGCAGGGAAGGGCTGCTTTAAAACTTCGAGAGTTTATAGTTGAAATATCTTTTTTCTCATGCTGAAAAAATAAATCAGTTGTAAGTCAGCAAAAAACAGTAACATTTTTGCAGAGGAAATGCATATATTGGTGCTATGGCGAGGCTTGACAGAACTGTCTCCATTGCATCTAAATAAGAGGCCGTGGGGAAATAATTATCGTGAATGATTCAAGCATTGACCAGAAATTGATATTTGGCCATAAATAATTAGGAAAGAATGCAGTGTCAGTGGTGTAAATTATGTAAATGTGGTAGCTCTGTCCCTAGATACTGGTTCTGAGTGCCTTATAAGTGATTTTTTTATTCAGATTATAAATTTAATATACTATACATGACAATTTAATCTTGTTTGGAATCAAAGCTACCAAGATAATACAGAATTATACAAGCCTAATCAAAGAGGGAAAAATCAGATGAACATCATTATTTTGGAGAGCTGGTTTAATGGGAGTTGACATTTTCAAAAGAGCATGGATTTTCTTTTTTTCTTCTTTTTTTTTTTCCTGAGACAACAATTAATCTGAACTAGGTTTCTGAAGCAAAAGGCAAAGAGAACAAAACAATTTACTTTGAATGAAATTACAAATGCGAAGGACAGTGTAGTTCGTATCTCACAGGGTGTTTAATACTTAAAGTATGATTTTGTGTAGCCAATACTGTTTACATAAAATGATCATGGCTCTGGATTTTTATTCGTAACTTGTGGGCCCTTCAGGAAAAGGGCTGCGTTTCTGAATATGTTGTGACTAACTTCTAAAGTTTCATCTTTTTTTTTTTTCTGTTCTGTTGATATCAACAAAGGTCTGTAACTTTCATATTTAAGATCTTAATGAACTCAGATTATGATAAAAAATACATTGCGTTAGCTAGCGTAAATTGTACGGAAAGCTACGGTATTCCTGGTTGGAAGAGGAACAGAGGCTCAGATAAGACATATGTCATAATTTGTAAAGTCTACCAAAAAAAACAGAGAACAAGGGGAAGAGTTTTTCTGAATGCTTCAGTTCTCTGCTCTTTGCATTTGCTGGACTTGTTAGCATATGTGCTGAGAGATGTTCCAGAATTACTTAGTTACTTAGTCTTGGTGATCATTTTATTACATTCAGTTTACAAAATGCTGATATTTTCTTAATAAGGAATAGATATTTGTCATAAAGTCAGTTAGTTCTTGGTTTTCAATGTGATTTAATTTTTTTAAACTAATAAAAAGTGCCGGATAAAATATTTTTACTAATCAGGCATTTTTAACAATTTTGTCCTGAATTGTTCTACTCCATTTTATGTTCAGGTTATTATTGCACACTCATTACTGAGGTAGCTGAATGCCTGATATATGCACAGCCCCTTCCTTTCCCACTGAAATGTACTCATCTCGGGAAAGAAAAAATCTCCTGTTTAACTTCTGTTAACTCTAACTATAATCGATTTGCTTGTGTTTCAGCTGGGATACAGTTTTCTTAAGCATATTTCCAGTAGATAAAAATATTTTCAGTAGATTTGACCAGACTGAATAGGGATTCCAGTGTTGAGTCCTGTTTAATATCCTTTTGTTTCCTTGGAATTTGTTAAATTTTGTTAAGCAATAAGATAAGCACCTGATGAGATCTTTCTCTCCTTCCTAGTAAACTTCAACTGTGAGCATGGAAGATTTGTGGGAGTGAGTATTATTTTCCATAATATTTGAAACACCGTGCGTTTCACCTGCAACACTATGTTAGAGGTATTGTTCACTCTACGGAACAGATGGGAGAGTTTCTTTGCAGCATTATTTCTGAAGCCAAAACTAGTTTTAGAACGGCCTAGCCGATGAAGCCAGTACGTGTGGCTCCAGCTGCACAAGAGGCAGAGAGGCGTTGCTGCAGTGTGGTGCTTCTGCACGAGCGCCGGAATGATTTCAGCTCTCCTCACCACTTTCACAGTTTCATTCTTATTACTTGGGTTTTGTCACCCAGAATAAACAGAACCTTTGAATTCACTCTTGCTATTCAGCATGCATTTGTCTCCCACTGAAGTCGGTAACGTGTGCTTACGGGCTTTGCTGATTCAGGACCTAGAGGAGTGCAGTGAATTTGACACGACCGTTTGCTCAGTGAGGACAGCGATAGTTAGGATGAATACGTAAGGTGGAAAGAGGGGGGGAAAAGCGCGGTGGAAGGAAGAGCAAGAGAGATACATCTGCAGAGATTCTCTATTGCCTTGCGCTGCCCTGCCAGCCCAGCTCGGGCACCTGCTGTCGCTGGGGGAGCGTCAGCTCCTGCTGCTGCTAGGAGTGAAACCGCCCTGCCTGTACTTGCCTGTCAGCACTGCTAAACATTTCGGCTTTCGGTCCAATTAGAACAAGGTACTCGCCAAAAAAAGTCGGCACTTCAACGTCAACATTAGTTTAAAAGAATAAAAAAGCACCAAACTCTCCTGCCAACTCAAGCTTTCTTCTTTTTTGTTTTGCCTTTTTTAGTGAAGAACAATTCTAAACTCGGCCTTTTCTAAGCCTGATCTCTTTTATTTTAGTGTATTTGCTCATTTTTCTTTGGCGTGGTCTTATTCATACCCCTAGTTAAGAAATAGCTATTTGCTTATTGCCACTTAGCGTCTGAAAATCATTCCTCCTTGAGAGCTAGTTTAAATAAAGGCATCTTTTTTACAAAAAAAAAACAAAAAACAAAAAACTCCTTCTGCAATAGGTCTAGACATTCTAAGAGAATTAACTAGAGAAAAGATATGCCAGCATGTTATAAAATAAGGAAATTTTTAAATAACTCCAAGATAAAGTGGACATATGGTATGAGATAAAACATGTAACCTAACCATATAGATATTTGGATTCACGCTGCCTTTCTCTGGCTCTGACAGTGCTCTGTATGGGGAGATAAGAGCTGACTTATAAGGCTCGGATTCAGTAGAGGCTATTTCGACAAGTTTCCACTCTGAGATTCTGTTCATCAACCTCTAATTAGCACTTCATCGCTTTCAGCTTTGTGTCACCCAGCTGGCTAGAGGAAGATGACACCTCCAACTTGAACTGGGCTTTTTTCCATTTTCTTGGAGCTCATCAAGACATGTGGTGCTTTCTTAAAGTGCAGCTGGTGCTGGCACTTTCATTGTAAATTTAAATCGCTGTGTTTGGAAAAAGGTGATAAGAACAGTTTGTTTCATGTCCCTGGTGTTTAGCCTGAGGCAATTCCCAGCAAATATATTCAGGGCTCCTTCTGGTTTGATCTGCTACACTTTTTTGTATTATTATTAATAATAACAATACTAGAAAATATGCACCTAAAAGAACACCCTGCTCAGTGTATGAATTTCTTCCCACAGTCACTGAGGTTTAAAGTTTAAAAGAAAACAAAATACTTCAGGCTTAAATTTAGATAAAAAGCAAAAATAGGAACTTTGTAGGTGTATACGTTTGGAGAAGGGGGAGTCAGGTTTTTGCAACGCTTTTCAATTCTTCATCAAAACTTAATGTTATGCAGAAAAAGATGCTACTCATTCTTCTTCATTTTTACATTCCACTCTAATGTTCATGCTATAAAGTATAGCTGTAGTCTATTACACATTTATTCTACCTCCCCAATTTTATATTACTGATAAAATAATAATAATGAGCATTGGTGTGTACTTACATTTCATTTAAGAATCTCAAAGTACTTATGCTTCTATGCATATGGCTACAAAACCAGCTTTTAACATTTCTAGTTGCATCTGTTATATTCTTACATATATTGCTTATGTGCTTAGTTGTATTCATTTATATTGCTAAAATCTAAAGGGGTACTCGTCTATTGTTACATTTTCATCTTTCTGAATTTCGTGTGTCACAGCAACAAAGAGTAGACTGCTAAGAAAATGGATTAAAAATTTGCACATTAATTTTCCATTCTATCTTCAAAATTCTAGCATTACTATGCAAAGCTCTTTTCTGAATATGTACCAACCAGATCACAATTAAGAGTTATGGAATCAACCAAAATAAAGAGATTCCATCTCAAGAGAGTAGCTATTGTATATTTACACTGGGAAATTTGGACACTTTTCAAACCCACAATTAAAAAATTTTTCTTTTTGCTTTAAGGTAGAAATCAAAAATCATGATCTGTAATCTTTTTCCCTTTCTTTCAATACTTTTACTAATCCTTATCTGAAAGCAACATAACCTTTAGAAATAAAACTCATATTAACAAATCTTCTATCAAATTTTTATTGGGCTTTCCTGATTTACTGTTGTACATTTTAATGCAGCGTAGGACTTCACTCACAAGTCTTGCTGGACTACAATAAATGGCATTAAAGGTCTAAGACCATTTTATAATAAACTTATGGAGTAAGCAATGAATTGTGCCTCTCTTCCTCAGTGAGGCAGACATGAAAGCATATATGACGAAAACTTAGCTAGATCCAGCTTTTTAAAACTGAGCCAACACATTGGTTTAGATCTAATTTTACATTCTGACTAATAGTTCTGGTGTAAATTGCCATATTTCCATTGCTGTAGAAATTAAACTCTCTGAATGTATGTATGTATGGAGAAATGCAACATATGTAGATAATGGCACAATTCCGTATTTATGATATTCCATTCTTCTATAAATATAGATGTTCAGTGATTATCAATAGAGCTGCTCATTAAAATTCAGACTTAGATACAAAATGATGCCATTTTGTGTTAATATTTGAAAACCTAAAAATATCTCCCTAGCTCTCTGAAAATCTGTATTTTAGCATTTATATTCAGTTTATTACAGTAAGAAATATTTCAGACAGAAGAAACAAATTCTCCCATCAAACTACTCTAATGATCCACTTTTTCCAGCAGACCAAATAGTAAGTTGGAAAGAAGTTCAGCCAGAGACCTAGTGCTGTTCCCACCAAAGGTGCATGCCTACCTTTTAATAGAAATAAATGATTATTTCACCGAGGTTTTTAAGACTCAGCCTTGGTGGGCATAAGGTCAAGCTCAGTTGCAGCCTTGCAAAATTGATGCCCCCTTTACTGCATCCCTTATACAAATGGCTTTACATTGTAAAAGGCTTCCCCTAATGACTGTTTGTTCCTCGGACAAACTAGCTAATCGTCCACTGCTCCATTCATCTTAATTTAGCCTCATTACCCTTCATTTTTCCTCTCTGTTCTTCAGTAGCTGCTGCTATGGCCTCACACTGCTATCATATCCCGCAACGTAAAACCATTTTGCTGCAGTGCCACAGGGAGCTTCCTTGCGCTCGCTGCCAAGCGGCGAGGAAGTCAGTGGGCTATCCCTGCTCCACGTACTGTGAGCGCTCTTTCTGGAGCTTTCGCTGCTACCTTCCCGCACTAACGCCCAAATTCCCACCTTGACACTTTTCTCTAGCTTGTCACGGGCTGCACTCCTGCCCCGGGCCTGAGCAGGGAGCTGCCCGGGGGTCTCAGGTGACGCCCTCCTCCGGGGTGCGGGAGGCTGGCTGTGGGCCAAGGCACACATGATGCACGATGGGGGGGGCTGAGCCTGAGCCTGCGGCTCCTGCCTTTCTCCTGCTGCGTGACCCCACGTGCGGACACAGCTGGTTTGGTACACGCAATGGCAGAGCACGAGGGAAGCCTCTGCGCTGATCAGCAAATGCTTTCGATATATGTCTAGGTACAGGGCATTTGAAGCGGTCGGGTGCACAAGACTTTACAGGACAGTGGCTCCTCTGCCTCAGTATTGCCTTGTTTTTCTGTCATTGGTAAAAAGCCCTAGATGGCAATCCTGTGAGTTTTTCCCAAATTTCTGAACAGGAGATTAGTTAGACTCATCCTGCTCCCAGAAACTGGTGCTACTTTTACATTTCCCAGCAGCTGTCAGAACAAAGGTATTTTATAACCCTTGTGGCTATATAAATAATTATCTGAATAAAGACTTGCTTTGCGACTGTCACTTATTTTAACTCTCCCTATGTAGTATGCAGCAGTCAGTCTTTCTGGGAATGGCTAATATGCAGGATTGGATGGAGAGATCTGCGTGGATTGACAATTGGTGATAAATGAGAATCTTATTACCAAGTAGGGATAAGAGACGTTTCCTGGGGAGGGCCCAATTCTCCGCATAAAGGAAGGCAAGGAAGGGATGGTGACTTGGACTATCTGTTAGTTAGTTGCTAGGCACTTGATTCATCCTTTAGACCTCAAGGACTCAGCATGGAGAACAACTGAGATAAATAATTTCTGTTGGCTGTATCATCTCTTGCTTTTGCCAGAAAGTGTCACATTTTTCCTTGCCTAGTAATACACTGATAGCAGTTATTACATTCTAGGATACTTGGTCCAGGGTGTCTGTGTATAAATGTATATTAAATACATGGGGAAAAAAAGACTATGATCATGCAAATGTTCATATGAGCTAAACCTCATCAGAAAAACAGGTGCATTCCTTTCAGTGTAATTCAGCATTGTAATGATAACCCTACAATAAGATGAATAAAAATACAGATATAAAGGTATGAAACAACATATTGTCAGAAGCAATAAAAAAGATTTAGCAATGTGTAAACAGGCCGGATCAGCAAGAGGCCAAGCATGGCAGTGGTTTATTGTACACATCTACCTACTGAAAGTCATACTGAGCAAAATATAAAAGAGAAAAAAGTGTTACATTTCTGATGATTGTTTTTGTTATTCTGCTCTTTAAGAGGATCTAATTTGGAATTTGCATTCCACAAGAGTTCTGGGTTTTTTTTGTGAGTATGATTTTAAGAGCATTTAGCATTTGTGCAACTCTTAATTCATCAATGTACAAACATAAACTCTAAACAACTGTAAAAGTGGCTCAGCTGAAATACTTAAAAGGATGCTGCAGCAATCTGTGTTAGTGCAGCACTAGACAAGCAATGGGTACGGCGAGGCAGCTCTTTCTCCCCTGTGCGAGCACCAGCTTCACTATAGCTATGTGCAGCCGCTGTTCTGCGCTGGCAGCACAAACCTCCCTAAAGCTATTGCAGAGATGCAGGACAACAGTAAGACAATTGCTGCTTTTGCTGTCTTTTGTGTAGCAAAGCTAGTGTACTAGTTGGGGGGAAAAAAAATCACTGGCTGCACGCCTTCCTGAAGCTCTTTTTCCAGCATGTGTTTTCTCGGAGCTCCAGGAAGCAATGCTACCAATCCAGGCATTAGCAAAATAAAATGACCTGCTTAGACATTATGAGATTGGCTGAAAAATCATGAAATTAAAGAAACAGACAAAAAGAAAAGCTGTATTCCTTGTTTTTTATTATTTGCTTTTATTTTTATGAACATACAGAGGATCCTAGGATCATATTTTCAAGCTTTTCCCGGGCTGGTATTTTCAGAAAAGCTGGGCCTCAGAAAACACAAGCACTGTGAAAACACAGTGAAGTCAGGAGTGTCAGGCGGCTGAGGTGGACGACGCTCTCCTGTGGCTCTAGGGCAGCGCAGCTTCCAAACAGCCGCTGCCGCTCTGCCGCGTCTCAGTGAGGCTGCGTGTTTCCAAAACCTTCGGAGACCTCATAAACTAAGATCTGAAATTTACTTTTGTGGCGGACAGTTATAAGAAAGGCATAGGATTACTGTTATTTTCCCTTTTATACCTTGCTGAACGTATAAGCAGTAGGAAGAGTGTAAATAAAATGGTTATAATTGAGCCATGAGAGAAAGTATTAAGGCCTTAATAGTAAACTTTAATATGTGATGATTTTGAAAGAGTTAAAGATGTTTGTTTTCAGTTTTGGAGACTATAGCACTTAGGGGATACTTTATTTAAACCCCCCGGACAATGAAATCTTGGTTCTGTTCAAGTCAGCCATATGGATTTCTGTGGGGCCGGGATTTAATCAGTAAGTCTTCCAACTAATTTAATTTTTGATAGATTAAAACATGTTATATCCTATTCTTCTGCTCTTGGATTATATTTGGCTATTTTTATCATGATCTGGGGCAGAGGGGAAGGTAGAGTTCATTTTTTGAGCGGCAGGTGAGAGGAAGTTGTTTGTGTTTTCTCTCTTAATATTTACTATTTCGAGCAAGGCATGCTCTACTTAAAATTGGTGGTCTGTTGTGTTTTTCACATGCGTATGTCATACTGGGGAATTACTCATACACATACAGATGAGGCTAACTCCTCTCTTTCCCTGCATTATTTTGCCCTGAGTGAAGCTAAGCTTCAGCAAATAAAATCCTGCATATTGAGTCTTTTAGCTGTTATGTGCATTTGCAGTCTGTGTATAAAGATAAGTATTCTTAATTCTGAACTCTTTTTGTTTCATAATGTGATTGCCTTGCAAACCAGAAACAAGTAGTAATGGCTTAACTATGCCAACAAAGCATTTCACATGGGGCACAGGTTTGGAAATGAACTTCAGCACAGACCTTGTAGACATCTGAACTCTATAAATCCACAGGTGTTTAAGTAGCCCTAAGGGCTAGGTCAGATAGCAGACTTGTTTCAGTATGACTTTACAAGGATTTAGTACTGTGTAAACAACACTTGCAAGGTTTTCTCTTTACTGCTGAGTAAAACCAGTAGCAGGAAGAACCACCTTTGATTTTTGTACCATAAAAGGTATACTGCTCTTTTATTCCATAAACAATGTTTGCTGGGATGTTTTTGAGCAACACTACATGTAAAATTAAACCTTCTTAGCATGCGTGTTTTGAGACGAGATGATATAAAGCGTAACACTCATGAAAAGAAATTGCAGGGTGACTCGAGAGGGGCTTTTTTGCTTTCTTTTTATTGCTTTTGTTTGTTGTTGGGTTCAGTCTTTGTTTTGGGGGAAGCATTCAAGTCATTCTGGAAAAAGATAAATTAAACTGTGTTTTTATATGCTCATGCAGTCTGCAGCTCTTAGGTCTGTGCATTTCCACCTAAAGCAATGTTGTTGTTAAAGACTTTGCAAGCAGATGGGCTGCTTTCTCAGTAAAGTAACCCGAAAGCATAAGCTAGCTTACACAGTTACAAGAAATACTGCTGAATTGATGTTGGGCGGGGGGAGACTGGCTAGTGCAGAGTGCTGAGAACAGCATTCTATTTTTACCAAAAAATCTGGCCTGCTAGTGATAGTGAAGGATTTCCATCAGGGCTTCAAAAAAAGACGAGATACTAAATGACTCCTCAGAAGAACGTGGTAAAACAGCCTGAATGGGAAGCTGGATCATAAGGAGGAGGAGTAAGGAGCTGGAAGGAGTAAAACGGCATTCAGAGAGGGAAAACAAGATCACCGGAAGCTGACTGGAGTACAGTAATTAGGAACTGGAGAAGGAAATTGAAATCTTTAGGGAATGCAGTATCTGAGAAAAGAACTGAGAGAAATCCATTGAGGTTTATAAGAGGACAATTACTCCAAAAGCTTAATTAACTCACATCCAAAGCTTGGTTGAGACTCTTTCTTGTCCTTGTTTTTGCATTAGTATATGGCTTGAGAGAATACAAGTCCTGTTAATAGTTCAAGATTATTGATCAGTGTATTAATGTATAGGATTGGTGGCTAATGATTAATTTGATCATACTTTCCTGCAGCATTTTGGTTTCTGGCCCTTTACCACTCATTGTTTAGTTTTAATTTAAAGGTATTTGGAGCGTAGATAGTAGTGATGGGAATTAAGATGCACAAGTTCCCTAAGCTCGAAGTTCTTCTCTAGCTAACCACAGATTGCAATATGAGATTATTTTGTACAGCCAGCATGGATATTTGCAAGAGTATATTGTACAGATTGTGCTAGACATTTGTTAAATTTTGAGGGCAGAGAGGGAGTTTTCATTACCTTCTCTCTGCCCTGAGGTGTGCTTTCTGACACAAGTCTAGGCAACTTTGTGCCATGGGGCCTTTTCTGCTGGACTGAAGTGTTTCCCAAAACGTGCAGCATTGAATGCAGCGTTCTCCATGTCTTCAAGCTGTCAGCTATCTTGACATTAGTCTACTGCTCCTAAAGTCAGAGTTTCCTTTCTCAGTCGATGACTGCCCGTAACGCACACAAAGGTATTACTTCCATTGATTCAACTTAACTGAATTACTGAAACTGCTCCTAGAATGCGATGGGGAGGAAATCTTTGCACTTGAAAGAACTGCATACTACATGAATTAATTCTATGGAAACATCCTCACAGCTGCATAAACCAGAAAATCTCAGTGCTGAGAGACTTAATGAACTTAACCGCATAGTAAATAGCACACAGAAATTTTGTCCTTTGTCAGAGAAATGGTACTAGACTGTGAATCCTGCAGTTCCCAAATAGACAGTCTGAGAAAATTTTCATCTTCTCTTCATTGGTTTGCTATCAGTTATTGCACATGCTTGATTATCGTACTTGTGTGCTTACATTTCTATGTTGAAACAGAGACTGTAACTGAAATTCCTTCGGCATCTAGTACCTCAGCCTAGCATATCCACAAGAATTTTAATATCAATACCACATGCAGTGGCAATGTATTACTTTTTCCAGAATCCCAAATTATGAGGCCACTCAAAAGATTCTGAATTAAATCTTCTTATTTGTCAGACTGAACCAGTTTTTTTATTTTTTTTAAAAAAAAGCTCATGTTACATCATTTTGGGAAACATTTGTTCTGAAGTATTGTAAACTAAGAATTTATTTCTCTTTCCCCTCCACCTTTCTGTTCTTCAGGTTATTTCAAAAACCTTTCTCTCTACAAATCACACTAGGTTTGTTGTTTGCATTAAATGAAAGACTTTCAGCTTCCACATCAGGCTGTACAAACACTTGTCCTGTACGTACATCAGCTAGTACCCTACCGAACTGTGCAGAAGTCGGTACGTATTAATTACAAGGTGCATTTGACTGCGTCTGCCTGATAGACTAATGTTTCCAAGTCTCATCATATGTGAATGAAAGGAAATCCTTTTGCCACTAAATAGCACGGATAAGAAATACAGTGTATTCTGAAACGAAATACAAACATGGCTCTAGCAGTGATGATGATGCCTGTGTGCATCCTCTCTCACTGATGTAAGAAAACCTACACGGAACTGAAATGTTACAGTGTTGAGGCATCGGATTGTGATCTTTTTCACACACTTCACAGAATAGCTCTCAGTCTAAAAACTGAATGTTAATGAATACACAGAAAAACCTAGACTAGTACCTACCTTTTTAAGCTGGCCAAAGATGTTATTATTTTGCTCTATCCAGCTATATTTGTGAAAAGACAGGAAGAGCAAGTACTGTCTAAATCTCATTTATGGTTCCAGGACAGTTTATGTTTGTTGTTCTGATGTTGCTTTGGGTGTTGTTGTTTCTTTTCTTGTCATTGTGCATTCTTCATTAATGGAAGATCTTCTGTTAATAATCATGTATTAATCTGGAATTCAAGAGAGAAAACTGTAGTAATAAGAATTTGCTAGTACTTTGTCCATTACTTAAAAAAAAAAAAAATCAGGTTCACAAGGACTTTCTAGTAGTTCTTAGGTATACAGTCTGACCCTAAGATTTTATGTTTTTGCATATATGTAGATTATATATAATAGATATGCAGCAAAATGGGATAAAAAAATTCTGGGTCATCATTGGAGTTTCGTATGTTTGAGTTAAAAATTGCAAAGATCTTGATGCTCTCAAACATAAAGGTAATGAGGACTATATAAAGTGTTTACAACGAATAGCGTATTCCTGAGTTAGGTGCTTTAACAAGGGCTGAAAGTTTGCCATACACTGACTTTGTTGTAAGGCAGCCCGTGGAGAGCTGACACAGGGGTATTTTGCATTTCCTCCCAGGTAGCCCAGAGCTGAACTCTGTACAGCTGTCATTGCAGAAGGGGAGACGTGGTATTTTTTGTGGGGATAAATGTAATCGGTAGACCCTTCTGGATTTGCTGGCTTTAACATAGAAGCAGGTCTGTCTCATTAACTGGTGCTATTACTGTATCTTTCAACTGGAGATACTCTGCACCCTGTAAATAAATTCTCTGTCAAGAATAAACACGTTACCTCCCCTAGGAAGCTCTTTTCCCTCTGCTCTTCAGGATGGGCTAGCATTTGGTGCTCTGTCTTTCAGAAACATCTTGCTTGGATAAGTAATAAGGTTGTTGGGCTTTTTAGTAGAAAGAAGGGGTCTAAAAATGGTTAAGACTACAGAGACGCATTGAGGAGGAGATTAAAATATTCCTACTGCACCGTGAGTCTGCGTATTTAAAGATCCAGAGCTTCATGTGGTCAGTGGCTTTAACCATGAAATGAGCAAGGTGTATTGCATAAAGTTCTAGCAATAAGGCACATTTTCATTAGGAAGAAAGGAAAAAATAAGAAACACAAACGCAAGGCAGGAGAAAATGTTTCTTAATTAAAGGAACTTAATATTGTGCTACATGTATTTTGTATAATACACTTGACCAACAAAACAGTGAGGCGTCTGTATGTTGCTATGAAATATAGCACTACTATTCCAGTAATTTCTTCTCCTCTGTATTTCATTGCCTACCTGCCTATTTTTAATTTGCTGTTAAGAATTTTGACTCATAAAACACTAAGATAGAATTGTGCTTTTCTATTTTTATTCATGTTTCTCAGAACCATTTGCTTTGTAAAATACATCAAAGTCAAAATAAGGCTGAGACCAATCCTTGAAGTTTATGGAACCACGTTGATTATAAAAATCACCATAAAAATTAAAACAGGATTTCCAGTCCTCTAGTGGGATACGCAATAGGGCATTTCAAAGACTCATAGATCTTTAAACTAAACAAAACTGTAGTAGCCATTTCTAACTCCAGGATAGCCAAGTCACAAATGCAGTGAGCCCTGTAATTTATGGGTTAGTATAGTTGCACCTCTAATTAAAAGCAAGCACAAAGCATGTTTGTAAGTTCCTTTCTTTTGAAGGAGAACAGGCAAACCCTTTCTGAAATAACTACTCTTTCTTCATGCAAGTTGCCGCTCTCTTTCTGAGAGCTCTGAAAAGAGCTGAAGTTAGTTGATAGGATGTGGCTGCCGGTAACTCATTTGAGCAGGGAGGTCATTGCCATTTCACTCTTTTGCGTTGTCATTCTGGCTTTGGAGAGACTAGGACAAATGAGAGCGCTAATCAACGGGGGCTGCCAGAAAAGACTATTTAAAAAAAATTTAGTAGAAAAGGGGGGCAGAGGTTTTAATGTCGGTGGCCGCACCAGGAAACGGACAGACTTTTCTGTTTTAATAAAGAAGACCAGAAGGTAGTCGTTTTGTGTTAGGTTAAGTCTTTCCAGTTTCAAAAGTGACAGAATGGGTCATCTTTTGCTTTGGAGATCATTATCTACCGCTTGCTGTTCTGAAGATTGCCTCTACCCTTTCAGTAGGGTCTCCTAGTTTATAGGCACTATGAACTAAGTTACTCTACAGGACTGATTAGAGATGCTCTGTTTTTGCCTTCATTAATAATTTTTCTAAGACAAATACAGTAAAGAAGTTTGGGGTTCCCAAACACTATTTTTTTCTTAATGTTATAGTTTCATGTGAAAAGCCTCCTCTCAAGAATGCAGTACAACTCTCTGAGCGCTGCCGCTGCATTCGTCTGTGCTTAGTCTGTCTTGCTACGATGTCATCTTCTTGCTTATTCTCAGTTACTGTTGTGCAAAACGGTCCTTGGGCAATTAGCAATGCTGTTTTAGACCTGGTGTGTACATATAAAACAGTAGAAAACTGGCATCCTATTAAAAAATGTGGCATGCACATCATTATCACTGTGCATGGGAAACTTGTTATATGAGGTCAGTACTTCATTTGAGAGAACAATTTAATTGAATTTTGATTCAGCTAAATAGCACCTTTGTTAAAATCAAAATGACCTTGTGTAAATGTACTTCAGAAATTCACACAGGTAAAAGTACCGGTACAAGAATTCAGTAAGTACAGTGTATTTTACAAGGTTGTATTTTCGTTAAATTGTTCATAATTTTGCCCTCTTTTTTTTCCATGTATTTGGGGGGGGGAGGGGAATAGATTAACAATTCACGTTTTTAAAATGTTCTTGCTTTATAAATTCTCTTTCTTTCAGCTTTTATACTCTATGCTCCAGATAATAAATGTGCTCACAAAAGACTTGTCTGAAATAATGAAGCTGTTAAAGAACATTGTAATTTTTTACTTTAATAAAATTAATCTGGCCCTGTAAACCATTGGAAGGCAAACTTGCTCTTAGAATGCATCACAGTACCACGCTGGTGACACTGATAGATAACTATTAACTCCTTTTAAGCTTTAAAATGCTTTAGAATGCCAGAGTAAAGAATCTAAAACTGCAGATCTTATTCAAATGAATCAAGATAGAGCAGATGGTTGAAGAAGGCACACAAGCAAGAAGTAAATCTCCTGTTCTCCCTTTCTGATTGCTTTGCCCACAGAGGAATAACGATTCAAAGAAAATCAGTAATCATGGCGGATGTCATTAGCATATTCCCAATAAGGGAGCTTACATAAAAAATTCCCAGAGAAAATGAATGGCTGCTAGTATAGATCAGTGTGCAAACAGTGCATTTCCAGCTGCTTCCCAAAACATAGATTTTTCAGGACTTTCAGAAATGAAGTTTGAAAAAATGAATTAAAAAAGAATCATAGGTTTGCTTAGAGGAGAGATGGATATTTTATTAATTAGCTAAAACAGCTACATTTATCACTCTTGTCAGTTGTAATGCTGAAACGCATAATCACAAAAAGTTCTATGTTTAAAATTAAGTTATCAGCAAGCCTACAATAAAAAAGCGGGAGAACCTTCTGTTACTACGTTGTTTTCCTTCCTGTAGAGGAGCGGGCAAACTGCTCGCAATCCCCTCCCTGACATGTTTTCCGACTGCGTCATTGTGAATGCGTGTGGTAAAATGTCTCTTTCCTTGTTGGTTCACAAAAGTTATTAAATTGATCACAAATCAGTGGCAAAGCAAAAACATTTTTCTCAGTGCTGTGGAAGGAGTACTAACCTTGGAGAGTGGTGGTTTTCTTGTCTGCCCATAAGCAATGGGAAGCCCATTAGCCAGTGTAAATGAGCACAGCGCTATCTGAACAGTTAAGCTGCTGCCTTTCATTTATATGGAGTTAGGATTTGGCCTCTTATTTTTAGCTTTTCTTTTCATTTGGGAGACTTCAGAATTATTCTGAGGAAAACTGACTACAAATTCAAGAATTGCATGCAAGATTGTCACATGCTCCTGCTTAATATAATTCAGAAAGTAACACTGTATTGTGTTATTCCCATTCACTTTAATTCCATACTATAGACAAGGCCTAAAAGTAAATCTTCACTGCTGTGGCCTCTGGATTAGGCAGTCAGCTGCCATTGTTGCAACTGGAAAATGCATGTCTAATTTCTTGTGTGCCAGGCTGAATATTTATCTCCTCTTGGGTCCCAATACAACAACAGACCAACAGTCACTAAAATATGTACCACCACCTAGATGGCTGATAAATCTCCTTAGGAAAGCAGCCATGAGACAAGATATTGACAGGTTTTGTTGCTGAAATAGAGAGGGGGATAGGTATGGGTGACCATGTCCCTGCAGATGCCATCATTGATTGTGCCAGCAGGAGGCAGATGGTTAAAAGACACAATAGGAACTGTCACAATAGTTTCAATTTTATTATTGAAACCCAAACTTTCAGTGGCAGGGGACAGATTGCCTTCATTTTTCATCCAAGAAGCATCTTCATGTTTCCTCAAAAAAAAAAACTTTTAAACTACATTGCAACCAATAATGCCTTTTATATATAGTAAGATGGCAGAAACCATTAATAAAATGCCTGTCAACAGCACATCTCCCTTTTCTCTTTAGCAAAAAGGGGAGAAATCATTAATTACAGTTTCTGTCACACACAAAAGACACGGTTTTTGTTCTGGTCGCTTAGCACTTTAACAGCATGAATTCACCTAGTGGCCACCTATTCTGCAAAATTTGAAAAGGGATGTGTCCTTATCCATCTATGCAAAACCTTCTGAAGACATTGCATGTGTCTGCCCAGGCAACAAATGCGGTATTTTGGGTTGACACTGAAAAGGAGGATTATGAATATGGATAGGATGCAAATACTCCATCTATCTTAATCAGAATACAAGAATTCAAGCTGCTGTAGAAGGAGGGGGAAGGAAGGGGAAAAAAAACCTTAGAAACCTTTGCTGTAAGGGCCTGATTCTATTCTCACCACTATCAACTGGAGTTTTACCACTGAAGTTAATATCACAAGGTTTGCATTTTACACACTGCTCTGCCAAACACAGTGACTTTGGAGATTGCTCACTCTACTGAAGTTACATGTATTCTTAAGTTTTTGCTGGAAGGAGAAATTAGAAATCACTACTACTTATTCATTTATCACATCTGAAAAGAATATAATCATGTAGATTTATACATAAAAATAAAACCGAAAGCCTTCTGCATGTTGCAAATTTGAAAGGAATGCCTAAGAAGATATAAATAATAATAGTTTGTTGGGGCAGACAGTTGTTATTATTTCAATTTATCTAACCAGGATAATGACAACAAAAAGGTCTTAGTTTCTAGGTTCTCCCCAGCTCACTATTTCCTCTCAGGTTTAATGAATGCCTGTGCTGCATGTAAAAGCAGAATACTGAAATGATATTTTTTTAAGTTTTTTTTTTCAATTTAATTTATTTATTTATTTAAACTGTGAGAGCTGCATTTTTATAGTTCTCTGTTTTTTTCTATGCTATCTAAATATTTTATGAGGCCCATACAGAGGATTCTTCTCTCTTTTGAAAGAAGTCGTCACTGAAATCTGGCAAATCATAAATCAAAATGTTTTCATTGTGAGCATATGAGCCTCTTTTCAGTCTTCAGATCTAATGAAACAGAAAGCAAATACAATACTCTCGTTCACTCAGAAGGTAAACATATGTCTATTAGAGGCTTCTCAAATGTGTCATTTATGAGTTTCAGTTCCAATACATGTCCCATCAATTGCAAATGGAAAGCCCAAACTGTCTATTTGGGTCTTATTCTTTCACAAAAATATCAGTATTGAAAAATCCTACCAGGACAGAAATTTTAGACCAAATCCGCAGTTAATATGAAAACAGTGTAGATGAACAGGTTTCAGTATGTGTTTTGTATTATAAATACAGAATATCCCGATATGTGAATACAATATATACTAGAACAAAATCTAGTTAAGTGGCTACCAAGTGAAGACCAAAATAAGCAATCTGGGCCTTCCATTTCCTGTATGTTTTTGTATGGAGAAGGACAGTAAAGACCTTTCTCACCCATGGTAACATAAGGAAATAGTTTTTCTTCATGTCTTCCACCTTATCTGTTTCTGCGGGTATGTACCAAAATCTGTACTTAGGACCCAGGCCTGTACAACGGAAGTCAGTAGAAATCTTACTATGTATTTTAAAGGTATGGAAATCAAAGTTCTAGGTTTTTAAATAATTATCTGATTCTGAAACATATTGAGTTAGTCTCTTCAAAATTTACCTGAGATATCCTCTTACCTGGATGATTGAATTTGAATGTAATGCTTTTTATCCTTAGTAATGTAGCATCACATCTGTGATGTCCTTGCTCTGATGTGAATGAGAGAGTTTTGTTGGAGGATGCACTCATCTGAGGTTTGTTGCCTGAGTATGGATGAACTATATTATAGGGTTTTGGTCCAGTAAAATACTAGATTCAGAACCAGCCTGTGAGCTACATATGCTATTTTTATCATATATGTTTTTAAACCTGTGCTGAATAGACTGTTTTACTAGCACTGGTTAAAAATGTCATGTCCAAAAAATCTGGCAAGTGTTCAGAGCTATTTAATCTTTCATCAAGATTTAATCAGAATAGTTTTATATCTCTTTTGTGCATTGTCAAATGCCCACCACAATTTGTCTCCCCCCATGGTGGACTGACAGATTGAGCGAATAAGCAAAGAGCCGGAACATTTGACTGTAATTGCTATGTCAGCACTGTTAAACTATATTTATGAGAAGAAAGTTAACACTATGACATTAATAATTTCATCAGACTTAGATGTGTTTGCTTCACAAACAAGCAAGCTATTCTTTATAAATGGTCTGTGACCAGTACTGTGTTCATCTGGAAGAAGGCTACAAATTCCAGTTTTGAAAGAAAAGCAGGCACAGAAAAAAAATTCTTTTGGCTCATATTGTTATGTTTTTTAGGAAAAAAAATCTTTTAAATATTTGCCTTGAGCCAGACTCTATAAATCCCATGTTTCCTGTCAATAAGCAAAAAAAAATAATGGCTAGAAAAATACAATCAAATAGGAAGGGCTAGGAAGTGTAATATTTTGTCTAGCTGTACTGTAGCTCAAAAATCGCTTCAGGCAGGTACATGAAGTCTTTTAGTTTTTCTTGACTTTTTAAACCACTAGATGCTCACCTGTACTTTCAGTGATTTACGGCACTACACCGAATGTACTGGCTAATAAAGATAGTTTGTTACTCTCTAATTTTGGAGGGGCATAACGCATGAAACTGTGCAGCAATCCCTTACCTACATATTTCACTCTATAAGGGGAAACAATAAGAAAGAACATGACACATATTAGAGAAGTAAATTACAATGTTATACTCCTTGGTCCAATAAACCATTGTTGGCTGTCATACCCCTGACAACTGAGATGGTGTTTCATACTACAGCTAATCGGCGTCTACATTGCTCCTTGGTGTTCATGTGCCTTAGGCAGTATAAATGCTGTGATTCACATGCATGATCACATGCGTGAGTCCATGCTGTGCATTTTATACAATCTGTCAAATAAAATTATTTGTTAGACTGATTGATCACATACTTCTTAGCTACTTAAACTATGAGAAGGTGGAGTTTAAAGAACATATGAAGTGATTCACAAATTTTTGAAGCCACTCACACGTGTATTTAACTAACTGCTCGTGATTCTAGCACAGTGGAGGTTGACTCAATAGGCGTTCTGGCTATGCTGGAGAAAAATTCAGTTGTCCAAGTGTTTTTGAGGTGGTAGCAGACATGCTGCAAAAATGAAATAGTAAGTGATGATGTATGTTGAGTATTCTTGCTGTCATTTTAGTTTGTAAATGTAAATATATACATATACATACATATATAAATATACATACAAACATGGAAAAAAACCATCAGCTACTTACTGGAAAACAAAGTTATACTTACTGTGCTTCCATAAAGTAGCAAACATTCTGGATTCCCTCAAAGGTATGAGACCAGTCTCATTTCTGTTCTTTTTCTGTGTTCTTCCTTAATCAGTTACCAAAAATGATTAACAGAAGGGAAATAGTGGGATCAGAAGATGAAGAATATTGGATGATCGTGTCCCATTAGTACCTTATTTCACAAAGAACTGGTAATTCCAGAACTACCCCATGAATTTTATTACAGATACCTCAGTTGGAGACACAGGTAGATGATAGACAAAAATACTAGGGCGGTGTACAAGACCTGTTTTCATAGGATCCAACATATTTCCTTTTGGCTTTAAATCAATGCAGATGGTATGCAACTCCCTTAAGAGACCCAACAGTGTCCTGTGATAAACCGAGCCATCTGGACCCAGCAACCTCCCTAGGTTCCTACAGTGACCAGCGCAGATAGTGGGGGTTTGTGCAATTGTTGGCAGATCACACGCACAGAGAAATTAAGGCTTCTACTCTCTAATCAGTATGAATTACTAAAATAGCAGGGATGCCTTAATTTTAGTGGGGCATCTAGTAACAGTAGCAACAGGATCTTCCAACCAAAAGCCCCCAGGAAGTTAGTCTCCTGCAGTCTGATAACTGTGGGAGGCCTCAGCTATCATCTCAAGAAGAAAAGGACCTCCTTGGCAGCTGATGTATCCAAAGATGGCTTTGAATTTCCCCATGGTTCTTTTGAGCCCTGAGCTGCCATATATTTCTTTCCCAAAAGTAGGTCTCTTGCATGTCTAAAGATGGGGTTCTGATGATAGGAAGGAAGAGAAATAATAGAGCTATGGAAATTTCCTTAGCAAACTTGGAGTGCTTTGTGTTTGTGGAAAGGCCAGGTACAATATGCCTCACTGGTGCTGACAAGGTAAGAATAAATAATACTATGTACATCTGTACCTTTTGCATCTACATGAAAGCTGGCATAGAAATTTCAGTACAAGACAGACTGAAAAAAGTACTCTTATAAGCTAAAAAAAAAAAGGCTTACAGAAATGTCATGAAATAATATCAGGATCATCTTGCACAACTGTCAAATTATAAAAACAGGCACAGAGGATGTAGCCTAACTCAGAATGGGCAAATTACAATACGCTTACTCCAAGGGCAGGATGTCTTGCTGGCTAAGCATCTGTCACTTGCCTTTCAGGTCTCTGGAACATCATCACCTCTTCTTCTTTTAAGTGAAGACAGTTGAGCTCTCTGAAATTTGACCACATCAGAAAACTAGAAAAGCTCTGCAGCATTTGGTACAATTGATGTGTTCAGGTGAGGTCAGAATTGAGTAAGCATGAAGAGTGAGTCATTTGTCACTGAGAAGAGGTTTCAGTGGGAGAGTAGGAATGTATTCAGTGGGACAGTAATGGAGAATTCACATTACAGCTGCCTGCTTTGTACATGGCTGGTAAATAAATTGAAAACTGCTCTATGCGTATAGGCTTCAGAATCCTCAGACTTCCTCTCTCCTTTCAAAGGAAAAAGGGTTAGAGGCCAGTTAGTTGGGAGATTTGTTAAACTTTTACTTTTACAGATGAGTATCTCTCCAGCCAAGTAATGAGTTCACAGGCAGGGCAGTACAGGAAAACTCTTACAGAGACAGTCTCTCTTTCACCTGGCATGTGGTAAACAGGGTTGCCTCATTTATTTCCTACTACTATGTCTGCTGCTGACATAACCTTTAGAAGGTGAAATATTCATGTGAAATATAAAAACAAATTAGTTTGTAATTAGTTTCAGATCTTGATGCGAATAACTAGAGTCTCTTGAATATACTAATATATAATGATTGAGCTCGGTGGAATTAATCTGGATTTGTTATGTATTCAATCCAGTTGGACCAGTATATATGTACAAAGTGCTTATTGTATCTGTAGTGTGAAGTTCTTCTCCATCTACGGTTTATGTAATTGTAATGGTAAAATACTTCTCTTTCTCCTCTCTGCCATAGTGGAATAATTGTTATCCAACCTACATTTTGATTATGATACTTAGCAGAGCAGTTCTGACATTCCCACACTTTAATCTTTCAAAATGATTAAATACATGAGAAGTAGACAACTGTACACGCATACTCGAAACCAGGACTGGTGAACACAAATGCACCGCACTGAGTAATTTTAACACACAGTGGAACGACACCTTTCCCTCTGCCTGCTGCCACTGTTTCACCTTTGAGCACCAGCGAGGCCCTTGCTCTGCTCCATGTGTGCTGTCTCCATTTCAGGGGCAATCACTGAGATGAAAAATGCAAGTGGACAGAGGGGGAGAGCTCATCAGAGGAAGCAAGGATTCCCCCCCAGCTCATTTCTTTCACTCCCTGTATGCCATCATGCAATTACACTGACCTCCTGCCCTATTCAGATAACTGCTTTGTAGCAGATACAGAACATACAGCTTTCTGACAGACACTTGTATATGAATTTACTGTAACTCTCCTGTCTGCTTGCAGCATAGTAAAAGCCAGGCAGGCAGCAGAACACAGTGCCAGGGATGCTCAGTGCTGGTTTCCCTCCTTCCCCTGCCTCCCTCCGCCAGTTGAGCCGATCTCCATGTGCCATAGAGGCCCATTCAAGCAAGAAAGCCCTTTTTAACCATCATTCATGTAAAGAGTATTAGGCTGCATATAGTTGGACTGGCACACTCTCTGGCTGAGCCTTACTGGTCAGATGAATTGTTTGAGCCAGCTATTTCTTGCATGCAAACAGAGAGAACTTGTTCAGACAGTACAGTCACCCTAGAATGGCATGCAGGGATTTAGTAAAGTGCATGCACAGGACGGCCTTTTTAATCCTTGTTAGACTCTTTCTACAACAGAGCACATTCAGGAGTGATGAGAAATGACTCTCAGTCTTTCACAGCCTGAAGGAAGAAACAGAATATTAGAGTTTGTTGGGGGTGCTGTAAGTGTGTTTATATTTTCTTTATGTTAATGTCCCTATTGAAATAAAAGGTTTCTTTTAACCCTTTCCTTAAGATGAATGACAATTGCATATAATACGCTGAAATTAAAGCGTCCAGCTTTCTTTAAATTGGGCGCAAGGGTAGTGACTAATGACCTAATATTAATTTTATGTGTTCTGGTAGTATTATCTTTGGAGAATTAATATTAACATGACAGCAAAATACACAAGGAGAATTGTATTTAGGAGCACCTATCTGTGAGCTGAAAACAGGTGAAAGTATTCTTCATATGTACTTCAAATGAGCAAAAAGGTTATTGCAAAATAAGACTTTCTGGAAGCAGAAGTCCTAAGCTTACAAAGACATTTGTTAACACTCTTGTAGCTGGGATTTGTCATTAATATATATGGTATTCATTTTCTCTTAAACAAGAGCCACAAGAATGGACAATATTATATTCTGAAGAATATAAATCTTAGGCAGATATGCATTTTTGATCATATTGACTTAAGACAAAATACAATGGCAACAAAAACTTGCAGCTCAAGTATCATGACTGGTTATAGTGATACTGAAAAGCTAGAATTACCAATGATCACATCAGCTCAGGATAGAGTTTTTTTTAGTTCTGTCATTGTCAAGGTACAAAAGGAATGAAAAATACTTGTGTTTCATTTTTAGTGAATTAGAATACTTTAGCTTCACAATTGTTTGATTGTCTTTGTTTATAGCTGGTGAGTATTTGCAGGACGCTTAAAACAGTTTGCTGTGAGTTTGAAACAATCTGTTGCCTAATTAAAACAGGAAAATATAATGTTTTTCAAAATAAGTAATAATGAAGTATATATTTTTTTTAACCCAAATATAAAAATGTTGAAAGACAAACTTTTAACCAGTGGCATTCAAATACTTAGGATACAAATGAGGCTTTTCCAGCAAAATGTATGGAGTTATGTTTTGATCTTTGACCAAAACCCCATACCTTTTATGGAAAGTGAGGCACTGAAAAACATTAATTAATATTGTGTACAGCTCAAACCTATGTTCAATAATTTGTTTTACTGCCAGACACTATTGTTCCAATGTTTTGAACATGAAATCAATCCTTCAAATAAATTACAGTAGCCAATCTCAACAGTGCCAGTTCTGTGGGAATGTTAATCTTATGTTGAGTAAAGAGAAATGTTTTTATTTGGAGCTTGTGTGTAAGAAAAAAGTAGTAGGAGAGTGAAAAGTGAGAGAAAACAAGAGAAAGGGAAATACAAAGAATGAAGTGTCAGTCCATTTATTAAAATAATAAGCAAGTATTGCAGCATTTCAGCAAGTATTTTATTGAAACTCTCCAAAAATATTCCTTACAGCTGCTGCAGACTTGTGTGTTAAGAAGTTCCCTTTTCAGAACCACCAGTAATTAAAAAGAATCATGAGATTTTTTTTTGTTCTTTCAGACAAAATTTACATACTTTTCACATGCTGCTTTTGTTCTGTCATTTTACCTAAGAATGTCAAAATAAGTGACAAGCAAAACCTGATTCATGTCACTACTATGTGGAGTATATTTTTAAAGGACTGTTTATCTAGAATTAGTTATTGCAATTAAATGTTTATTGTAAGGGCCACATCTTCAATAGGTATTAGTTACCATAGATTTGTAAAAAGATAGTGAAGTTGATCCTAGTTTTCACAGAAGAGAGCCTGACCAGAAATGTCAGCCTCTACCTGCACATCCCTTGGTTAAGGACCAGAGCTGTCGGTGCAGCAACTAGTGGATAGCACTCTTGCTTGGTGCAGTTTTTGTTGACTGGCAATTCATATTAAGGGTTAAATCAAAAGGAAGATGATTTTAAATGACTCTAGTAAAGAGAGAGCATTGATACCAGTAGGAAATTTCTTCTTCTTCTGTATTTTTCTTTTGAGCCTTGCCTTTCCTTTAGATCTACCTGCTAATTATAACACTTTTGGCAGTAGTACATCACTTCTACCAGAAAACTTTTGGATCTTTGGACATCCAGTGGAGTGATCATAACATTAGTTCTGACCAGATGCCTGAAAATCCCGGACAGATGGCCAGAGAGCATGCAAAGCTTGATACTACACTGTCTGTACAACTGAGTGCAACAAGTCAGACTAATGCTTCATGGAGCTGCGAACTGTAGTAGGGACGCTCTGTAGTTCCTCGAGTTTTAGTAAGTAAGGTGAGCAGCAAATATTGTGTGTGTGCTTGGGAAGACTTCCACACGTACTGCTCTTCTTTCCGTGAGGGAAGTTTTGCCTCATGTATGCATTCTTTAAATGAGATGAAATTGTCACCTGCCAGTGTGTGCTGCTGGTTTAGTTCTCGCCTATGGTTTGTAGTGCAATGTTCTACATCAATTAAAAACAGATGAGAGAATGGTTTAGTTGAAGAGTTTGTTTCCTTGTAATCAACTGTAAAAAAGACCAAGGTCATGTAACAGATTTCTTCTCTCTCTCACTTAGAAAAAAAGGCTGTATGAATGCAAATTGCTTTATTGGTGGAGGGAATTAAAATTATAAAAAGCTAGGCTTAAAGAAGTGCAAAATCAGGACTGTGTCGGAACAGGGACAATGTAATTGTGGTATGGATTCCCATATGGGACTAAATTATCTAGATTTTAGTAATGTCAGCAGTTCTGTGCAACTGCTGGAATGCAGCCAATGTGCCACATTTGCTTCATTTTTTAAGATGGTTCTGATTCTGCACAACTTTAAATATGCAGAAAGCTAAATTTGCTCTAGGTGTCATAGTGTTACTTCTGTGATGCATAATTTTGCATGTTAATTTTATTTAACAGAAACATAAAAGCCTAGGATGTATTCTAATCCAAAGTAACTTACTGTGATTTGGGTCCAGGTTATATCTTCAGAAAAGGACTGCATTCTTGTACAGGCACATATCAAGGTTGTCTCCCTTTACAGCACATGCCATTCAGTAATACTATTTTGTAGCAACTCAATAAAGCTGATAGTTTTTCTGGGTAATTACCCACAGCCCCCTGCAGGACAAATTAGCATTCATGACCTGAATAATGCTTACTAGAAAGAGTTCAATGGAATTTACTTAATCAGAATCATTGCTTTCTTGTGGCTACACTATTTTTAACCTAGTCCCCATTGTCTGCTAATAGCAAAAATGCTGTCAGTGCCAGGTCCAACTTGGCACTGGGTGTATAAGGAAAGAAAGATGATCCTCCTTAAAGGTACAATACTGTATTTTTAAAACTTAGGAACTGTATTCTGCAGTCTTTACTCAGACCTTGCTTCTGTAAAAGTGCATTGAAGTCAGTGGGAGTTTTGCCAAATGACAGTGTGTTGAATCAGACATTATGAAAAGAAGTGTATATATGTTTCCTGGGAAGTCCATGATTTATAATTTTTGGTAACCATGAAAGGCTGCTAAAGAGGACTTTCAAAGATGTTTTTTTTCTTTTCTGGGCTTGTGAGAGAAGGAGCCTGCTTCAAGCCATTTTGTAGGGTTTTCTTTTTAATTATCTCTGATATTTTCCAAATTATATAAATTAGAAATAGCTATTCCTCTGATGGTTTTGACTGTTCATGTTTATGCTTCTGCTTCCCAAGACTCTGTAGCATGTCAAGGTTAGTACAGTGCAGGTGGGCCCTAGAATGGCATAACCAGATGTTCACTAAAGGAGAGATTTTCTGAAGTGTTACAGAGACTCTGTATACACGCACACACAACACACACACACAGTGAGAAGAACCAAAAAAAAAAAAAATCCAGCAGGAAAGGTCTGTGATAAGTTATGCAAAGCTAAGCTACCGTTTGCCATGAAGGAATTCATGTTTTAACTGTTTTTTTTTCCCTGCACGGGGTGTGTCAGTCACTGTAAAAGGAAACGAGGGCGAGACCCAGCTTGTACAGACTCAGAGGCTTTGCTGGTGCCTGACCAGTGGCTTCAAAATATGGCCCAAGGACTTTGAGTTCCTGGCCAAAGCAAGAGTGTTAAGGAAATCAAGTGCCATAGATTGTGTTTGTGGATGAATCAAAGGGTGTTTGGCTCAGCGCCACGCATGGGCTTGAACTGACTGGCTTGAAAAATTCAGCCAGCCTGGTAGAAATGACTGGAGCTATGATGGTGAACTTGCTGCAAAATGAAATATGGCCTAACAAAAACTTTTAGCTGCATCACCCACAAGAGTGAAACACTGCTTTTCACCCAGAAAACACAGTTTTGAAGGGAGAGAAGGTCTTAACATCTATGCTTGTGAAATGTTTTTGTTTAAACATCTTTTGCATAAAAAACTGTTTTTGAAACACTGTTCTGATTTTTTTAAAACTCGTTTTAACAATTAATAGGTTTAAAAAAGGTAGAGAAAGGAGCTAAAGGGGCTTGCCATCTGGAAAATATGAAATTCTCTTTTTTGTCAAAAGCTATCAAGTGTTTTGTTTTTTTCCTGACTGCGTTTAAAGATGATAGGCAGCCAAATCACAAGATACTTGCAGTCCTGTGCCCTTTTAAGCAAAGGCCTATTACTATTCTTAGTGTGCATTTGTGCAGTAAGATGTAGCTAAGAGCAAATTTTAATGACTGATTTAATGGCCCTGGAAATGGGTGTTGACAGTAGGGGTGCTGGAAATACAGGAAACATTGGGGAACTTTTGGGGATAATAGTCTTAGTGAAAGGGGGTGTGTGAGTGGGTACCAATATACAAGAGGCAAATAGCTTTTGGTACGCTAAAAGCCCCCTACTTTTCACTTTGCTGGATCTCTCCAGATCAGCCTATGGGAGTCAAAATAATCCTAGATGAGATTAAGCAAGAAATGAAATTAATTGAATAACAACAATGCAAACTGGTGAGTAAAGAGAGACTCACTGAGGCCAAATATATCCTCAGCTGTTTATTAGCAGAATCCAGTTCAGGATGATCCTGACTTACTTGTTTTTGTAATTGTCAGGAAGTATTAAGTAGTGCTTCTCTGTGAGGAATGGAGAAATAGCATCACAGCCAGCAGTACGTTTTATTGTTCACAGGTGCAAAAAAAAAAAAAGCAAGGGGGAGTTACCCTTTCAGTTTGCATTTCTTTTACATTAGCAGTAGAGACCGTGCCAGGATTTTCTAGATGGAGCATTTCCTCTCTGCTACCACTGCAGAGACAAGGTCTGCTCAAGTACAGTAACAATAGTTTCCTCAAGGACAGTAGTCCAGTTCCAAATGTATTAGATGAAATAACAGGTTAATTTATTTTAGATGAGCATCATATTGTTTATTTGAAGAAGAGATGTAATTACAATGGAAAACTTAACACTAGCAGAATTTACAAAGAAGTCTTAGTCACTAAGGTGGAGTTTGTGTAGTCTGTTTGGCTTTGGTTGGCCTGACTCATTCTCAAACTAGGCTGTGAAGCCTTCCTCTTGGATAATATCATTGCATCCCACACCCATCCATTATTTAAAACTGCTTTTATGGATCTTCACATCCATTTTCAAATTAAAATCTTTCCAGAAGAAGGCTAAAATTGGGTTCTAAAATTCTAACTGGTCAAGTTAAGTTTGGGGGGTTTTTTAATGTCCTTTAATGGATTCATTTAAATTTGAGTGTAAATGTGGTTTGCCTAGCTATATGTTTGTATGCAGAGAGAGGCACAACCCACTGAAGGCCTTGAGAGACCATCACAATTTTAGAGATAGTTCAGTTGCTAAAATACTGCTTAGGGTGCATGAATTTTGCCTTTCCTTCAGAGTGACTTCTCTCATCAGGAAGGTGGCCAGAGAGAAAAAAAACTGGGTAAGACAGCTTCAGGGGGATTTATCTTGCTGTTTCACAGCAGTGCGCCCTAACTCTTCACTTTCACTTCTGCATTTTACAAAATGTTGCTAAATCAATCCCTCCCTTTCCATCATGATATTGACTAAAAATTCTAAACTAGAAACATAATGCATTTTACAGTCTTCTGATTTTGCTTTCTGGGTTTAAACCTCTTAGTTCATATTTTCCTAGTTCACATGCTTAAGAGAAAACCTTGAACTATTTTAAAATAAATGTTAAAAAGTAAAATGGAGTCAAAAGATAGCCAGGCTCCAAGCATCTCATTTTTTTTCTTTTATGTCAATGTAAGACCAGGTCACACATGTGAAACATCAAATTGAAGCTCAAATTCATTTATTAAAATAATGAACTCAATCAACCACTCCCATCAGGGTTATATGCTGAGGACAGTACTTCAGAATTGTAGAAGTATTGGTGGAGGAACAAGTAATGAAACTTCAGTCATTTCAAATGTTCTGTTCATTGCCTGTGGGTTCAAAAAAGGGGGGGTTGATAGTGTTTAATATAAAATAATTTTAATTCTTCCATAGATATAGGTGTGCAATGAAAAGTGCTTAAAGCAGTCTCTAGCAGTATTTACTTTTGTATGTATGTGATCATACTTCTTTTCCCAAGAACTGTTTATTCATTCTGATGCAACAGCAATTACAGGTCACCCACATAGAAACTCTGAATGCCTTGACAATAATTAAACTTGCAGTAACACTGATAATCAACAGGAACTTTGAATATTTCCTTGATGAGATTCCTAAACCCATTTTGCCTGGATGCACTGACTTCTCCATTAAAATTCTGAGAGGTCTCTGCTACTTACTCTTTGTGGATTATCAGACTACATACTTTGGGCTTGAATTGAGGCAGCAGTGCTCTATCCAGTCAATGTAAGACCATAATTCTCACTTGTAGACAATTGTAGAAAGAAAGAATTAAGAAAAAAATCCTCCAAACTACTTCAGAAATTGTTACTGTTTCCAAGGAATGAGGGACAGGAAAGTATCAAGAATATAGTTTTTAAATGGGTAAATTACTGCAGTAGTTTGTGTGCAAATAGATGAGAATTAAATTCCTCCTCTCTGACATGTCCTGGTCCTGGGTATCTCCGGTGTCCTAGGTTGAGGCAAGGGACTGGTATTGCATTGCACATGTGGGAACAGGAACAGCAGGAGCACTGTGTTGGCTTCTCTGGCAGCCAGGCTCTGGGAACTAAGATGCAGCTGCTTGATTAAAACTGAATAATTGAGGGACTGACATGGCTTCAGTCTATCTTGCACTTTGAGGTATTATGGCACCTGACAAGACTGAAGGAAAAGATTCAGTTGGGAAGACACTACTGTGTTTGCTATTTATGTCACTAGAAGACAAGACGCCAATATTCTGCCTTCCAGAAATGACCAAGATCAGAAATAGTCCAAAAGCTAAAGTACTATAATACTTAATAGCAAGCAGAACTGTTCATGACAAGCTAGAGTTATGCTGTTCATGCATTACTGTCTTAATGGGAGTAGGAATTTGTACAAAAGATACATTGAGGGAAAATCAGGCCTTCAAGACTCAAGAATTTGTATTTGTGAAAATGGCAGTCTGGAAGTTGTTTAATTGGCTTTTCCTGTCTGTTATATGTGAACTGTTGCTACTGAAATGTTTAGTTTATCTTGAATAGAAAACAAATATACTCTATAATGTGAAAGAAGAAGTTTCATATTTTACCTTTTAAATCAGTAGGAGGTTTAAAGATACATATTAAATAGCTTTCCAATGAGTTTGTTAAACACTTGTCAGCCAAAATCTCAGCTAACAAATGATGTTCTGACACGTATGTTCTTCACAAAATATTCCCTGAAGCTTCAACAGTTCTATGTGTTGCACAGTGGCAGGACATTGTCCTAATAGATTAAATGGTTTGATTTAGACATTTATTACTGCTGTGTGGAGATGTGGACTCCTGCCTCCAATTAGTCATGAGCCAGCTTCTTTATTTCCTACTGGTTAATTTTGCAAATGAAAATTTTCATGCCCTTTTCCATGCTACCATTCATGCATAAGAGGACATCTGATTAACATCTGCAAATCTATTTCATTAGTCTCCTTTTAACTCTTTTAATGTCTGTTGCTACAATGTTACAAAAATACCTGTCAATGGTGAACGACACTGATTGCCATGCCCACGGTGCTAGCCAGGACAGCTGCATACTCTAGTTGCGTGTGCGCTGCTGTTGTCTTCTGTCCAGAGTGTCAGTGTTGGGGGGCAGGATGTTGGCAGTCTGGCCCCAGGCCAAAGAAGGACAAATCTGAAGGATTTGACAGTGGGGATGATGGTGGGTGGAGCCCTACACACAACATCTTCCATTTGCAATGGTGGATGGAGTATTTGTTGACTTACCTAATCCATCCTTTCCAAAGAGTGGACATACACTGTTTCAGATGAAAAGCTGGTTCTAGTCATTAATAAATTTTATCAATGTGCACTGTTATGATTTATATTTTGGTGAATGTTTGGAGATATTTTAATATGTATTAATAGAAACTAATGCTTTAGATTTGCAGACATACTGGCAAAATACTAATACCTTTGAGAAAAATTTTTACAAGTCAAGCAGTGTAATATGTCTTCTATAATATTTGAGTGGGAGGCTTTTTTTATCAATAATGTAGCTTTGCCAAACACAGAACTATGCTGGAGACTGTGACCTCTGGAAAATAATGTTTAGTGACATTAATCTGCATCTAATAGAGGGTTTTGTATCATCACTTTGGTTTATATCTGCATTATTGTAGCACATAGGCTGTCACCTGCATTTATATAACATGAGACTGATTATTCCTTATCACGCACAAAATGCAGACCTCAGGGAAGAGTTCATTTTGGACCATTTCCAGGGGTATGTGTAACATGTTATGAGCAGAGTACTGCTTTTAAGGCTATCAAGTGCAATTTGCACTCTTTTTCTCTTTAGTACGTCTTACGCTTGACAAGATAATTGGCCCCCATAACACACACACATCCTAAAACATATTCATTACAAAGCCATTGTATTGACATATAGATATAGATATTGGTGAAGGAACGTAGTTGGTATTCTTTATACAGTATTGTGCATGTAGAATATATCTTAATAAGTAAAATGCAAGTTAGAGATAGTAAGAAACTGAAGACGAAGAAACAGAATTGAGCACCTTCCATTTGGAAATGTTCTGCTTGTCAGAGAAAATAGAATGCTCTGTTTCAGATGAGTAACTTTAAAAGTGGCGGTGATCAGAGTTTATTTTTTAATAGGAAGTTTCTTTGAAGTTTCTGAATGTTCTGTATTTCCAAATATTGTGTTCCTATAGTATTTATGTATGTATATGTATCAGAGTGCTATGAGTGTGTATGTGTCTGGAGGTAATGTACAGATACTGGGAATATCTTACCTGAGTAGTTTATTTTTCTTAAAATTCTATACATTAGACACACAGAGAATTTGCAGTAAAATATAAAGAAAAGTAATCTACTGAATTTAAATTTTAATAGGTTACTGTCTCAACCTCATTACTGAACCTGAGTTCAACACACTTTAGAAAAGATGCAAAAATTAATTTCAAAATAATTTTGTTAATTTGATTCACATAAGTTTGTAGGTAGACTAAGTTTGCACTAGGACTATGGTGTTATAAGGTAATGTTTGTTACATTTACTCTTTTGCTTTTACAGTTACTTGATTCGATACCACCGCCCCCAAATTATAGTCTGTGCATCTATGACTCACTAGCAAAAAATGGGCTAGGTGTCTCATATGGGATTCTTCCATCCCTAATTCTGAAAATTCTGTGCAGGTCTTTATGTTTAAAGCACCTAACAGAGGTTGCCGGTCCTTTGATACGGTCATACACAACTTAAACATTGCTAAAATGGAAGAGAAGATCGCCTGTGCTGGGTTGTGCTTCCTGTCTAGTTCTTAAGCTATAGTTTTTGCTGCATGATATAGTCAAAGAAGATCCCATTACAGCAGCATCTAGATCCTGCACTGCAGTTTGGTGAGAAGAGCACACAGCACAAGCAGCAGGGCAGGGCTGCCTGTGCGGGAAGGAGTCCTTCCCCTTAGCCTCTGCGGTGAGTCGGGCTAGCCAAGCTGTGAGCTGCTCTTCCTGTGGAAAGCAGGTCGCTTATATCCATTCGTGATGGTAACAGTACATCCTGTGGGAAACGTTTTTACATTAGTTTCACAAAAGGAGATTCAAGTAACGTGAAAGAAACATATATCAAACGGAGTACTACATGGTATTGTTCTACTGAAACTAATATTGTGCACTTCTGAATCTGGATGGAAAGAAGCCTTTCTTTAAAAAAGGCTGTGTTTGCCGGTAAGGTGCACAGTTTTCCTCTGCTTGGCAGTTTTAGGAATTATACCTTTGCTCAGTGGCCGTGATTTGTAGCTGCAACTAAAAGCAGCTCTGTTCAGTGAAGGTCATTTTTGTTCACTCCTAAACCTTATGCAACACGTATGAAATGAGTGACCCACCATCCGCAGCAAACCGTGCCTGGAGCAGGGAGTTGCCAGCCAGGCCTCGGCTTTGCAGCCCGGCTGTAACGGCAGCAAGCGAGGGCGCGGAGGCACCGCTCTGCCGCCTTTGTGCCGCGGCGCGATAAGCCGGCGGCGCCGGCGCGGGGTGCGGAGGCCACCTGGCAGCAGGACAGCCCGAGCGCCGGGCCGGGTACAAAGCGCCAGCCGAAGACCGACCTTCTGAGGCGGTGACTCAGGGCTCTCTTCTGTTTGCTCAAATCCATAGATAAATACAGGGCCATAGAAACTTGGGGCTTGGGGAGGATGTTTCTTACATTAATGATGAAGTCCACGTTTAAAGCGACAGCTTTACAAAGACAAAAATTATTTAAACATTTTAGCTCTCAGCACTGACATCTTTAAGGAACTGTTACTTTTTATGAATACCCTAAAACTACTCCCCTTTTTTGACTGTCTGTTTCTCCTGGTCAGAGTCGTAAGTTACTGCTCTAGTTCCTAGATATGCAATCAGGGGAACTTTCCAAGGCACTCTGCTTCGTTCTGCACCTTCAGTTGGTTTCCAGAGAGGCTATGACTTTTCTTCAAATTTGAAATTTGCTCATTCTAGCCATAACTACTTCTCAGTCTATCACTAATCCTTCATTCATGTTCATCATATCCAGGAAAGTGATTTTTGATGCATCCAAACAATATGGGCCAAGATCTTGATATTTTATGTGAATCTAGGATAATTCTAGTGAAGTCAGGTTTGCATGAATATAATTGAGAGTTCACACACACAGATAAATGACCTGCAGAGTTTTACATCCACAGACTGTTGATGTGTAGTAACTGTCTGTTTGTGTGCACTTAATCTGTTAAATCCAACTTGGCTTAGCTCTAGAAGGGGTAAGGACCCAGAGCGATTTGTTAGTGAAATTTGGGATATCTGAGGAATGTTGACTAGGTTTTTATTTTGACAGCTAGAGTATTTCTGTGTTGTTCCACAAAATGCAATGTAGACATGTCCTGAAAACAAAGATCTGGGAACAAACAGCTAGTTCAGTACTTTTGTGTTTAATTTACATGTTCAGTAGTTTTCCTTGGTACCAGTTAGATGAAAACTGGACACTAGCTTTGCAAAGGTGGTTGAATTGCATGTGCAAATTGCAGTAATTATACATGAAAATTAAGTCTACACTACAGATGTTCCTTTTTGTACATGTAGATGCATGCATGAAGTTCAGAAAATCAGTCCAAAAAACTTAAAGCACAAATGAACCACATGGATCAGTAAGTAAATAGCCTGAAAATTCTGCTCTGTATGATGTAATCCCTTTGCTGTAGGTCAGAAATAACTTCATGCTGTTAATTATAGGTATTTATCATAGTTCATATGATTTTGTGGGGCCTTGTCAGTGATCAAAGGTGGTTCTTGGACGCCTGTCATCAAGTGAGCTAGTAATTGTAGCATAGCTTATTTACTAAATCTAATATGCCATTAAATAGACTTATTTTCCCCTTTTCAGCAGTTAATGTTGTTGATAAAAGGACAGTTCTGTTTTAGTAAAGTTGATTTGTTGCAGTCAGGTACAATAATTATGTACACTTAGGTATACTATGTGTTTGCATGTTAACACATGAAAGTTATATTACAATAACTTTAAAAGTCTACCTTATACTGCTAATAGCCAGAAAGATATGAATTAAAGCAAAATGGCCTGTGGAAACTTAATTTTCAAATGAATTACAAATATAACATGAAATAAATGAGAGAAATCACTATCATACATATTTACAATGTGCCCAAACTGATTCTTAGAATTATTGTACAAACATGAGCTGGAAATTTAGACCCCCTACAAATATGCTGCATTTGAGAGATGAAGACTGCTTTTATAAATCTTCAGGAACATATGGAAAACAAAGATAGGGATGGCTTTGAACAGGAACACTGAAGTAGATAATGCTACTATTAGACTGTATTACAGGTGGGAACACTTCCCCCCCTCTCCCCCTCGATTCTCTAAGCCTGAAAGTACTTTTGTTCTAACCTTGCACCTGGATTCAACCTATTTTCTTTGAATTCACTTGTATTTTGCCTGGGAAAAACGTTTCCGTAAAGAATGACCTCTCCCTGGGTTTGCAGCTTGTTTGTGGTGCAGATGAGTGGGCCAGTTCAGAGCCCTCTGTTCAGCGCTGACTAAGACCTTGAAGAGTTCTTCAGCCCCACTAGGCCACAGAAGAGCCTATTGAGTTCGTCAGCCTTTTTTCCTGCCAGCTACTTTTTTTATTAGGCTGATAAACTCTTGAATTGTTGAAAAGCAGCTGCTCTGAGGAGGATTTAGCTAATTCTCATGGCGCTTCTGGGTGTGTGGGAGATATATTTACGTCTGGACTGTGAAGGTCCCTGGCATTGTTAGACCTAGGTGACCTCTTTCTAGATCAAAAAGAGGTTGCTGGAATGCAATTAAAATGCAGCGTTACATGTCTGTGAAGCCCCAGTAACCCAATCAACAGTTCTCTTTCCCCCTCTTTTTCTCAGTTTCTCTGCACCTTCATATTTTATTCTTCTTTCAAGTTTTGCCTGTGCCATAATTTTGTTACACCTTATCGGAAAATACCTCAAATAGTATTATTAGAGCTCTCCTTAAAAAAAAAAAAAAAAAAATGTCCTGTCTTCTAAGACAGTTCTGCAGAGGTTCAAGCTATTAATTTTCACATATTGCTCAAGTAAGCAGAACTATGTGCATTTGATTTTTTCCCTAATAATCTCAGATGTAGTTTTGTTGTAATGTAGTACACAATTCATATTGATTAACATGTCTGTGAGATATGCATTTTATAGACACATATTCCGAAGTGAAGCATGAAATCGAACCATAAATAATTACATTTTTTAAAAAAGACTTTCTTTTCTTAGTTCTGTGGCAAAATTTGTAGTTACTGAAACAAAGGTTTGATTAAAACTAAAAACAAATTTACATTTGTAGGAGTTGCAGCACTGTTGTTTTCAATTTGTTATATGCCTTTACCTGGCATGCTATTTCACCCTTCATGACACACATCAATACCTTCTTTATGTCTGGCTATTACCACTCATTTAAAAATCTATTTTACATGATTCTTTCAGCCAAAAATGGACCATAATGACATAGAATACAGCCTGTGCTTCATAAATTCTCCAGGAATCAATACTTTGGCTGGGAATTTGTCAGTCTCACAAAGCTATGCGTCATTAAACTTTACTTTTATTACAGTGGACTCTGCTTCAAAGTTCACTACCTAGCTGATATTGGATGAACCCATTTAAACCAAGGAAAAGATATGAGACACAAATGCTCCTGTACTGACATGTATTTATCCAGATAATGTTTAATTTATGAAATATAAGTAGCTCTTAAACTGCTTATTGGTTTATGGGCAAAGTTCAGCAATATCATCGTTAAAGATTATATGCTGATTACAAGTTATTGGCAAATGACTTTAAACTGAATCCATTCAGATTATTTCAAATATGACTTATTCTGCCCATAGGATCTTATAAATTAATCACACAACAATGAATTTGTGAGCACAAACATCCATTTGAATTCAGAACCTGTATCCAGCTTAACCACATTAGCATGTTTTTATTAGATGTGAAGAGTCTTTTGTTCATGTACCTATTTGTAATATGGATTTTCTTGGTAAAAATATGGGTATTTGTGCAAACAAAAGTATTTGTTACACACTACTGATCATTTGTTATGTCTCAGTATTTTATTTGAAACATTTTAGCTCCCTTACTGAAGGGCAAGGATTTTGACATAGCTCCCAGACAGAATAATGAATAAATGTTAAAATTCAGTATTTTATGGAGGACACATAGGAGGAGAACTGTTTACTTCTACTACTCAAGATTAATCTTGAATACTGAAAATACACCCACAAATCAGGATCAGTTTATAGAAGGGTTATGAGCAGGAGAAAAGCAAAATTCAAAAGGTTATTATTTGCTTTCAATAAACGGAACAGGCTGCGTGTACTGTCTCCCTTCACATGCCTGCTTGCTCGAGCAGGTCCTGTAGCAGACCCCTTTGGGCAGCCTCGGGCTGCTGCACCGCGCTCCCGACCGGAGCCCGAGTAACAGCCTGCCTGGCTGGCAGTGCTCATGCTGACATCCATGGGCGTCACACTGCACCGGCCGTGGGCTGACCAGGAGTACTTGTGAAAATACTTAGAATCATGGCCGACTAGGTATTTCTCAAGTACAAGGATCAGGATTAACTGAATTGGTACAAGGGGCTCCTGGTTCTTCTTTCCTCAAAGAAACACAGGAGCAGGCAGGGTTCCAGTGAAATCACAAGCTTCTGAAAATGCAAGTATTTTTGTCAGTCCCATGAGAAGTCACCTGCAAAAAGATAAAGGACAAAATCAATGGCTTGTTGGCAGGCACACACACAGGCACATGCCGTCCCTGTCCTCTCCTTGGGGTTGCCACACCTGCCTGTCTGCTGTCTCAGCACTGTCTCTCACACTCCTGAGATCAAAACAGGAGAAAGCAGTAAAGGGTCATTAGTTAAGAGGCACAGGTGTGAAGAGACTTTCTAAACCATCGATGCTGTGCACCTGCTCCAGGGAGCATTGCTGGGAATTGGGACAGGTGTACTCCTCTCCAGGCCTCACCAGGCTTGCAGGGACTGCTCTGTACAGACCCTCAGTGTTGTGTACATGCAGGAGAAAATAGTTCAGTGCTGCCTCGCTGCACCTTTGCATTGTGATCCAGTGCATTCACCATCCAGGGCAAAGTGTGGAAGGGTGATCTCTTGCACAGCTGTAAATGATCTCAAAATGAGCTCTAAGTTAAAGCAAGAATGAATTCTGCATGTCTCAAACCTGCTATAAGGTTTGTATTTAAAAATTTGCTCTTGCTTTGAGTGCCATGTTGATCTCTCTTTTTCTAAGTCTTGAATACTGAAAAGACCAAAAATATTCATAAGTAGGTTAGGCTATCCCATTAAAGTTTAGCAGGCTTCCTTCAAATATGTTTGTGTCAGTTGCTTTTTATTTGGTCCTGTTGCATACTTTTTCCAAAGTAGATTGGGTTACTGGATTGTTTGCCAATGTTTTGACAGCATCTTAAAGGTATCCACGAGATCAGGTATTTCATTCTAGGCCTGCTTCTAATTTTATATTTATTATATGAGGATTCAGTCAGTTCAGTAACTCTGCTGGAATCAATGTTTCAACAGCACAACACTAAAGATGCTGTTTAGAAATCATTAATGGCACACCAAAAGCTATGGATTTTACACTTCAGTTGAAATATTCTTACAGCTGCAAATCTGATATATCTATGACCTCTCATGCATGCATTCTCTTTATGTATTTGTGTGTGTGTGTGCGTGTATATGTATATATAAAATTATATTTTATATATATATAATATAGGTTTCTCATCACAGAAGAGCAGACTTGAACTAAAAGTAATTGGTAGAGTGGAGGTTGAAAGTAAAATGGAGAGTAGAAAATGAGATAAAAAGGGAAGGGCAACATACAAAACAGAGGTGCATGGGGCTTGGCTGATAGAAGATCCCTAAGGTTTTAGAGGAACTATTCAGCTTTTCATCAGTACTGAGCACCTCCTCTGGGACACTAGCTCCATGGAATTGCAGATAAACATACTCTTTCGCACACAATCCCATTCAAAAGCTTTCACAGTATTTCCAAGTCAGAGGATATGTGGATTCAAAGATACAACTGTTGTCTTCATTATTGTCTTTATTATTTCATTCACATCACATACTTACATGCCTGGCATTTCATAGATGAAAGGAAATCCAAGGCCTCTGTCCCAGGCATCTTACAATCTCTAATCAGTGTTAATCACATAGAAAGTAAAGTCATTGCCAACATATGTATATCTCTGCAAAGAAAAAGAATGAAAACAAAAGAAAGCAAGAAATGTTCTCTTGGAAATGTTCCCTTTTGGTCTGATTTTTGTTAGCTTAATTCCTTTAGTAATATGGGCCTGATAAGGGGGAATGGGTGGCAGTGGGCAATTCTTAACCAATGGTGAGTGGAGGAAAGAGAGAATAAAGAATACTTAAGGAAAAAAATGAGGAGTGGAAGGAGGGGGAATGAGGTCATTGGATGCACTAGGGAAAATGTGGAAAGGGGTTGACTGCTCCAGGCGGAGGCAGCAGCCTGGAAGAGAGTATGAAGTCATACGGAGACAAAAGGAGCACAAAGCAGGGCAGAGTTTGTAGAGGGAACAGGGAGTATCTGGGGAAGCAATAGGAAGCAAGAAAGGAGATGTATGTGGATTACAGTCCCTACAGAGATCCCTGAATGTGAAGAGCAAAAATCACTGGTTGTTTTAAAGCTACAGAAAAGGTGTTTTGTAAGGTAAGTGCTGATATGTTGAGCTGGGAGTTAGTGAAAGAAAAAGCTTTGCTAGTGTAAGATCTGTGGAAGTCTGCGGGACAGATTCTTACTCCAGAGCCACCCTTATGACAGGTGCACAGCTACTTGCTACAGCCTTTGGGTTGAAACAGCAGACGTGTCCTTGCATCAGCCTTTGGTGTCTAGGCAGCTTTGTGACACATGTTGAATGTGCCTTGGCCCAAGCCAAAAGAAACATCCCTGCTGTCCCTCCCATAGCCAACTCACCTATTTGTATTCTAGGCACCTAAAAGATGAAACTTTGACAACAGCTGTGAAGAGCATCTCTTCATGCATGAAGTAAAGTCCCAGTCCATTTGAAAACAATAGTAAAGTTCCCACAGAGGTGGTGAAACTACAGTTTCATTTAGGGTGTCTGTGGCTACCAGCAGTCCCAGTGTTTTAAAGTGTTTTTCCTTTAATGCTACCACATGGGGGATGCTGGTGGGGTTCTCATTGACTAGTTTTAACTTTCTGCAGCTATTGAAGCAATCTCGCCAATGTTGCTTGAGTTTTTCAAAGTTCGGAACTGGGAGTGATTTTGAAACTACCTGCCTAACTATCTGTTGTGCTGACATTTGACTCCTGTTGAACTGCATGAAGAATAAGTTTTCTATGAAATTTTCTCTTTCAAATGCTCTACTGTGTTTTAAAAATTCCATGTATTTGATGTAACTTTAAGTCTTATTTTATAGACTTTTCAGACTCATTTCTTCTCAATTATATTTACTGTCCGTGCAACCTTGTTTTCTTTCACAAGATACTTGTCTTTTAAGATTTAGGTACTTGTGTTTACGATAAATCAAATTCTCCTCACACTTTATTTTGTAATCAATGCACAGGCAAAACTTTTGGAGGGAGTTCTAGATATACTGCATTTTTTGTGCAAACAGCTCAGAATTTATTAATTCTTTTTTGGAGATTCATTCAGTAAGTTTCTTGCTTTAAAATTCATTCAGAGTAAATGGCTAGTTGGAAGAGTTCCTTCTCTATATCCATAGTGCTCAAAGTCCTTTCTCTGCTGCTTTTATCATCCTTGCGGAGTTCAACGATTACATATTTGACGTCAATTTACAAAAGCTTACCACTGGGGTAAAGGTAATATATTTGGTGTTTTGATATAATCTATTTCATGAGCACTACTGTCAATATCTATAAACTTCCCTCAGTACACCACATGAATGTTAACATTTTCCTTTTGAGTATTATTACCTTTAAAACAGCAAGGATGTATGGGAAGGAAGAGGGAGAGGGATGTTTTGAATGATTTGTCTGTTACAACCCAGGGGACTACGGATGCGACTAGTCTTATTTTTATATTTATTGTAAAATTAAATGTTGACATAAGGTCTGAGGGATTTGCATGAATACAACAACGTCATTATTAAACAGCTGGGATCCTTGAATTTTTCAAAACTAATTCCAGGGGAAAAAATGAAAGCAGAGCTCATGTGATAGAGTATAATGAATAGTGCCTCTTGTTTTCTCAAGAAATTATTCTGCACTCTTGAAAAATTATCAGCAGTGGTAATTTCAGCACTTCTTTCATTTAATACTTCTTGCATTATTCACATGAAGTCTGTAAAGCTGTGTAAAGTGCACATTGATATCCTTTTTGCTATACCAGGTGCCAATTTTATTGCAGAATATAAATGTGTGCTATACAGACGCCCATTTTTCCCCTCAGACAATAATGAGATATATTTGCGTTATTTTAAATAGTGTTGGTTATATTAAAACATCTGGTTATGGAGAAGGGATGTATTAAGCAAAGGGTTATGCCTGTCTCTCCTGGCATAATTCAGGATGCAAGGTCAAATCCTGCATTAAATGGGTGAATGAAAGGTCAGTATAAATGAGACGTCAAAGACAGGTGTCCCTAACTGTGCTGTCAACTATTTAAAGCTTAACATCTGCTGGCAAACTCCCTCCACTCAAGACCAGTAATGGACCACAGTTGTCTAGTTAGTATATGTGCTGATTCCTTCCTCACATAGTTGATGTGTCTTTTAAATATCAATCCATAGCTTTAACTGCCCTCCTGTGTTGCAGACCCCTGGACTTTGGGGAGCTACAATGCAAAGAGCTCTTGCTTGCCATAAAGATGGAGATTTGCCCCAAAGGCAACACTCTCACTATTTTAAGCAGAACTACACCAACCAGGAGCTTTGTGGTCCATATACTCGCCATAATAAGCAAGCATGCATGAACAAGTGCATAGATGTTAAGAGCATGTGCACTCATTGACTGAAATTTAGAAAGTCTGGTAAACATCCTGTCATCCAGTCTGGAGATGATATATAATTATCCATTTTATTCTACTGTGTACCACCCAAATTGTGGTTGCATCAGTGTAGGTAGTTTCATTAACTCCTAAAAGAGTCCCATTGAATCAAACTTTTCATTAAGTGGGCCACTGATGGGTCAGTACAAGTGAGAAGTCCAAGACAGGTGCTACTAATTGTGGAGTTAACTATTAGAAATAGAAACTCCTCTGTCCTCTCGGGAGCAGTAAAGCAGATTGATGTACACAGCTGTTCCTAATGCTAGCCAACACTCTCTCTAGTAGTACCCAGCTTATTCAGTAAGTGGTGCTTGCAGAATATGGCTAATAAGCGCTTGTCATTAAGACATGGTTAGCTAATGTTAGTAGCCGCACTTCCAAATTTCTGTAATGAAAGATTTGTCAAAAACTTGCAGACAAGTTTGCTTCAAGCCCATTCTCAATTTTCAAGTCTACATTTCTTCTCAGCTTACTAAAGTGGTAAAGGATGCCAAGTTGCTATTCAAAAATCCCAAAGGACTAACTAGAAGCAGTCTATGAATCTTTTTTCTTTGTCTGTCTGTTGTCAGTCCTTCTTTCAAGCATGGAGTTTCAGTGTGAACACTTAGAAAGCAAGGTCTCTTCATTACAGCTTGCCAGATTCCAGTGAAGTCTTTGCAACTTGTCAGCAAAACTTCTGAGGTTTTGGAGGCAAGAGAGCACAATGCATCAACATCTTTCCAAATTTCATTCACTTCTATATAATTCTTAGGGAAATTGGAAATTACATCCAAATTTTTGTCATATCCCCTTACACCAGTGCCTTACGTCTTGTACCCCTGCTTATTCAGCCAAGTAAAGGAATAAAAGTTCATGTGCTCACTCACCTCCTTGTCCCAGCTGTATGAACTAGAAGCTGTACTCTGAGCCAGATTATTTTATCACATCCATTTCTTCTCTATGTGTAACTGGGTGGAAAGAAGGAAGGATGAGCCTGGCCTTTGTACAAGCAATCTTCTCTCCCTCAAATAGGCACTGTTGGGTGTGCAAGTCTAACATGCCTGGTGTTGCTCTAACATAGCTGATTAGGACAGCTAGCAAGTCAGATGGGGAAAAAGCTGACTTTCACACCTTCACAAACATAACTTTTGTGGAGCAAAAGGAGAGAAAATGAAAAATTATTTATTTCTGAGCAATGGAAGAATTGCATTGCTATGTCACTTGTAGAGCTAGAAGGGTCCATTGTAATCACCTATGTAACATAGACTATAGACCCTCTCTGAACAGATCCCTCTTTAACTGAAACATATCTTCCAGAACCTGTGATCTTTTATTTAAAAAAAAAAAACAGTCTTGGAAAATACACCACTATTATATGTTATGCCTTATTCATGGCTATGCTGAAAGGTTCAATCTTGCTTTTAGGGTCTAGGGAACAAATCTATGCCCCTTAGTGGTACAGAGAGCCTTTAACAAAGCAAATGCTTTTCTTTCACTGAGCAGAAGGAAAAAAGGAATGACTGGAAAAGGCCTTAGTGAATTGGGGCACGGTTCTACAGAGGTCTCCAAGCTTCAGTAAGCAGAGCTGAGGAAAGTTGGGACGAGGTTGATCTAATGAGCGCATCATGACCCAATGAATCAATTGGCCGTTCCAGCTGTGCTTTGCCTCTGCAGCTTATTTGAACTGATTTGTTCTGCCAGTTTATTGGTACAACTGAGTGACTTTCAGAAACCATTGTGGTTTACTCTCCACAGTTTCCCCCTTAATTATATCATATCTGCATTCGTCTTTGTAGTTTTAGCCCAAGCTCATGACTGTGCTTTTCCTATGGTGCAAAATGACCAGCCCTTTTTTATAGCAATTTGCATCTTTAATTGTACAACTAGAGGGTCTAAGTTAAAGTCCAAGCTGGATTTTGCTCAGGATGGTATTTAACAAAGAATGTTTTCCTGAGTGCTTATAGTCTGCATCTCTTCAGCAAATTTTCTGGGGGATAGACAAGACACCAAGACAGCCACAACAGAAACAAACTTTCTTAAGGGGAAGGAGTTTTACAATATTTCATCATAAACAACAATGTGGTATGCCCAGAGGTACGCAGAAATAGTGAGGATGTTAACACAGAAAGGCCTTGCTGTGGGAATCCTTACGCTTAGGCTGAGCTAACCTGGGCATTCAGATGTAGATGCCAGTCACCTGGGCTAGCTGTGTAGTATAAGCACCCTGGAAATTAAAGTACAAGAGCTAAGGCACATCCCAGTCTTTTTCTGCAGTCTGCAATTTCCGCTTACTTCCAGTAAAAGTGTAAGATTTTGTTGTGGTTACGTGCTTATTGAAAGCTAAATAAATTAAGCTGTTTTATAAAGGATGTCAGACTGATAGCAGTGTGCCATAAAAGAGGTAAAAGCAACTAAAATCCAAACTCCAGATGGGGGGGGGGAAAAAATGTCGTCATTGGCTCTCAGAACACCCTTGCTGGAAATCTAAAGCAAAGAGGTTTTTGAACTCTGAGCGCCGAATCTTGCATTCTTGGGGGGGTTCCCTGTTCAGGCATCTTCTGGAAATTCACTGTGAGCTTTCCTACATAACAATTGCAGGATTTGATACCTTAGGATGAAATTACCACACAGAACAATTCAGTGTTGTTCAGAAACCTTGTAGAGGGTTTCTGCACCTTCTTAAGGGCCACTTATGCCATTTCCTACATGTGAATTAATGTGAACTGTGACTCCCTTCATGAGATTAACTTCACTCAGAGTACAAGAACTAGAGAACATTGAAGCAGAAATAGGTTTACGGTTCTTAATAAATACCAGTAAAGTTGTAAAGATAATCAGATTATTCCAAATGTTAATTACTCTAATTTGATCCAGTCTGATACGAAGTTAGATATTGCTTCTCTCTCTCCTTCTAAGAAATGGCACCAAGTGTGCTTCTGAACTTGTAAACTTAGTGTTTTATTGTTAAGATTTTTAAAAATATTACTTTGCAAAGTAAAGGGGGCCACTGAAAAGATGTCTTGTCTGAGTTCACATAGAATGAAGAAAAGGGAAGAGAAAGGAGAGTTAAATTATAACTTTTTAAAGTGATTTTCAAATCCTCCTTCAGTATCCAAATCAGCCCAGGTCCAATTCACATTGACTACCAGTGATATTAATAAAAATTTATCCAAAATGTTTAAACTTACGTTTTTAGGTAAACACCTAAGTCTATACTTAGTCATCTGAGAAAAAGGTGATCTCACTCCTAAGTGCTGAAATTTTTCATCTCCATTGACTTAAACTCAGCCCCCTAAAAGGTAGTCTGGTCTTGTTTTGGTGCTAGGGTGTGCAGTACATTTAAATCTGGTCCTTGAGTTTGAACTTGGCTCTTACAGCATGCTCTTCTCTCATTGTTTTAATTTCATGCAACTTTGTAATATTCATATATAAGAGTTGATGAGATAATAAAGTTCCAGTTAGGCAAAATTTTTAAATCATGAGTTTTATTTGGTTTGATATGCAGGCTGTATTCTGCTTGTAGGACTTGGAGATCCATATCTATCACTCATTAGAAACAACCTTGTTGAAGCAGGATCATTGTTCCTGAAAGTGAGGAATTGTTTATATTCAAAAAAAACTGCAGCGGGAGTTGTAGGAGAGTGGTACAGGTTACTGACGTTCCTTCGAAACTGTCAGTTCTTTTTTATTTTATTTTTTTTTAAGAGCTGATTAACATAGAAATTAAAATCCTCTCTTTCTTCATCTTGCAGATCTTGCAGATCCACCTCCAAATGACTGAGGTGGGCTGTACCTCCATATCTGTGTCAATTAATGTAGGAGCCCAGGCTAGACCAGCTGGTGCTAATAAGAGAGGAGGCAAGAGGTTTAAGGAAGGAAAGACATTTAAGTCTCTTCTACCTCTGAAACCTATCTTTGTAAGTGTACCAGCAATGTAAACTTCTCCATATTTCACTCTTTTCAAACTTCAATATTGGTTGTTTCATCTAAAAAGTCACTGTTAGGGGTGCAAGAGTAATTAATTTTTGACCTTTCAGAAGACTGCAAATAATTCTAATTGTATGATGGTGGTTTTATGGTGGGAACACTTATTTCCTGACGTTGGATTTTGACTGACAAACTCATTTCATGTTAAAATATCACATAGCCATCAGGCAGTTGAAAGCTTTCAGCTGTTTCTAGCCCTGTCTGGATTTGAACCAGTGACCTAAAGGCAAAAAGCTTTGTATCTCATTAGCAAAATGCTCAGCTATGCTGTGCACCCAGTCGATTCAATTCAGTTCTATTTAAATGAAAAAATTCAGCTATGATATGAAACATAAGAGAAGCATTTTACATTTAATTTTCTGTGTGTGTTTTTGTTAAACATTGGTAGACGGAGAGAGTTTCAAAAGAGAGATGATTTAAAAAAAATTAACATGTAGCCGCTGCCATGACTGTTTAAACGTCAGAAAACTCTAATCTAAGCAGTGTTATTTCCTGCTGTGACTAAAGAAAAAGCAGAAAAAAGCAGCTTTGCTTCTTTGCTGTTCTAACATATTTCTAATAATAAAGATCATTGTCTTTGAACTCTCGCAGCCTTACTCTGCTCTCCTTTGCTAGAGTCATTAAAATGATTAGAACCTCAAGCAGGGTTACAGTGTTAAAATGCTTGACTTTTCCCTTTCTCCAAACAGAACAGACTCGTTTTAAACATGGCACATATCACAGTAATCTCATCTAACTCTTCTATCAGTCTGGCTAAATTTCTTCCAACAGATTTGCTCAAAACTGTGTTAAAAAACATAAATCACTGGATTAAACTTGTAGAGAATGATGAAAGCTGAATTCATGTATATACATGTGGTGGTACAAATGGACTCTTTTATTATTTAAGTTGAATGAAAGCAATAAATTTGAAACAGGTTTAAATGATGATATTGGTAATCCACAACAGATTTCATAAATGTTGTTGAATGAACATTGGTTTTGTTGAGTAATCCCTGGGATTAAAGAAGGGACAGATAACTAAAACAGTCTGTTGAGATTCATATTATATTCCTGTTTAAGTTTTGCTCTGAATGAAAACTATAATGGTAATTGCATTTTTCAACTATTAATAAATAGAATACTTGTATTAAAAACCTATTAAGAGTCTAGAATGCCTCTCCAGAGCAGATGTTCTCAAGAGCAGAGAAACTCTTCTCTGAAGTTAGCTTTGCTCCCTATAAATGCAGAATTTAAATTCAGATTGGTAATTTTTGGGAGCCTATACAGACTGTGTTAATTTCCCCCCTTGGATTGTAGGGAACATGATTCTCCTATAATTTATTCTGTCCTGTAATTTAGGAAGCCCTTTCCTGGCAATTATGTGAAAGCAATATTTAGCTGCAGGGAACCTTTACGGTGATTTGAATTTTCTAGATAAGAAGAATTTGAGCATAAGCAATTGTGGGTGTGTGCTGACACAGGCATCGTTACTACCTTTGTCTCCATTTGTTAATGACAGAACATATATTAAAAATATATAGGGCAACAATACACTAATCAATAATATTTCACTAATGGGAAAAAATATATTGATAAGAATAAGTGATTATTATATCACCCAATTACTGAGCTAAACCTCAACCTGGGCTGAAACACTCAAACCGAAAACTCTGAAAATAATGGTTAAGACTTGACCCGGCTGCAATCAGTGAAAGTCAAAAGCAACATTTGCAATGACTGCAGTAAATCTAGGATTTTACTCTGAGTGTTCCTCACGAATGTAATTTGGATGGGAGGAGAAAAGGTTTAGAATCGGCCTTCTGGAGTTTTAAGGAGCTGATGTTGTGGTGTTGACATTTTTGTCCTTCTCATCATTTAAATTTTTTGACAAGATGCACGGTACCATGCTTCTGTTTTTATATTTAGACCAGCTCGCTTGGCTCTAATGTCTAAAGAGATGGGTTGGTACGTAAGCTGTGAAAAGAGCAAGGCAGACTGATGACTAGTAAAGTACACATGGATATACACACATATTCATACTCACTGCAGGGTAAACAGAAAAGGAACCACAAATGTAGTAGATGAACTGAGGTTTTAATAAGTATTAATACATATTTTATGTATTGCTTTAAAAATCTTTTTGCACACAATCATTCCGGTGCTTCTCATCAAATGTCATTGATACATAGGTTTAACACATTTGGTTATTTAGATGTGCGCTTTACCTGACAGGGAGAAAAATCACTCAGCTAAATTCTTCTCCAATACCAAATCAGCGAGATATTTAGTACATCTGCTTAATTTAAAATATTCAAATTATCTCTTCTAGAACAATGAGAATCCTCACATGGTTTAAGTTAAGCAGGTGCTTAAATTTCTTCATGAGCTGTGGCTCAGGGACATCTACGTAACTTTGGCATAACATTTCCAATGTCATAGAAGTTCCTCAGATTTTACTTGCCTGCCACTAGGAGTAAAATTTGCCCCATGCTGCTTTTTCTCCTGCTGTGTATGTTTTAATTCCTGAACCACACTCTCCACATTAAATATTTCTCTATGACAATTCTAGTAACATTTTCTAATCACAAAATAATATTTACCATCTTCCCCCATGCAGTTTTCAGAACAGAGGGAGCTGCTGCAGTTCTGCAGAGGTCGTGAACCTGCTTGATGAAGCACAGATGAATATAAAGTATTCTACTGAGTTTAACAGGCTTTATTAATGTGCAGATCCAATACACGTTTTTATTTAAATTCATCTAAAGGCTAAAGGACACATTTTTCAATTGTTATTTTGCATTTAGTTTTGTGAGATTAGTTTTGCATGTTTTTAAAAAAAGAAGTGTGATTAGATATCTACAAATTACTTTCTGTTAATTATAGTCACTGCACCTAATAGTACTTTCGGACTTTTAAGGGAAGACTCAACCAGCAATTTAATTTGAAATAGATTTGTACAAAATTCTCTGGATAGATGGAGAACAGCTCCTTGCCCCTAATCCATGCCTTCAATCTCAGTTTTAACTAAGACTTACACTTCTTTTTCTTTTAAAGGTCTAAAATAATTCATTGAATAGAGTTTTTCTCTTTTTTTTTCCTGCATCTCAGCCTCTAATGCAGTTCCATCCACAAACAGGAATACACCTATTGCCATTGGGGAAAATATTTTCAAAAGGGTCCAAGTCAGTTTTTCTGAGCCTTTACTGTCATTTTCATAGATTTTTAAAGATACTGAGGGAACTAAAGGTTCATAGAAATGATAAATGAAATTTTTCATAAATAAATGCTGATTTCACTGAAAGGCAAATGCCTGAACTCAGGTTAGTAGTTCTGTAAGTTCTCTTGTTATCTTATATGCATCCTTAGGTACCCAAGTCACTGAAGTCTTTGGCACACATTTCCTTTGCAGAGCAACTGTTGTTTGAGATGTTATTTTCTGCTGTTTGCTGCTTCTCCACTGCTGGAGATTGCTGCTCCCACTGGAGAGCTGGCAGGTTGGGACACACACCCACATCTCAGTCATGTCAGTAAGGAGTCTGATGGCTTTAGTTTAAACTGCTGACCAAGGCATCTTTAATCTAAGCTCCTAGACTTTGCATTTAATCAGCTGAGAAGCATGTATTCATTCCATTCCCCTTACTCAACAGAGGGGCAAAACAGATAGTGGGAAAAGGTATCTGGTAATTTTCTGCAATTACATTTGCTTCAGCCTATTGGTAAATGCCCTTAATCATCTAAATTTCAGTTTTGAAAAATGTCCTAGTCATTCCTAGTGGCTCTTGCTAATGTATTTAGGTGCCTAATTTATAGCGGGTTTTTGCTAAGGAGTGGCATGTTGCAGTTCACACTGGTGAAAACACGATGAATAGGCTTTATCTGCCATTTCTCTTCTAGTGTTCAGTCTTAGAAAGAAATTGAGTATTGTTTCCTGAAAAGTCATATTGAGATGCCCACTGAGCAACTTTGCAGGTGCCCAACCCTGCCATCTGGCTCAGCCCCACACACTGCGTGCGAACAGCATATCCCAGACACCATCTAAAATGGATTGCATATAGCATTCCAGAGATCCTTTTATTTATCAGTGGATAGAAGATATGTGCCATTTAGGATTTAGCTGTTATTTCTATACTATAAAGGAGCCAGCCAAGATAGCAGGACTTCTGTTCTGTAACCAGAGCCATTTTCTGGCTCTGAAGCTTCTGCTGCTCACCAACTCCACCAGTCCATTTTTCTGATGCCTAGACAGAGGTGAACTGCCATTCACTTAGCTTGCCCCCATTGACTTCTCATTTATGGTGAATTTGTTGATAATAAACACGTTTGTTTTCAGGATGCAAATATTTTATTTCAGTGATGTTTTAGCTGCTTACATTTTAGTTTGTTTTTGTGAACATTTGGCATTGACATCTGAATACTTAGGTTATAGGACCAGATCTTCAGTTGCAGAAAGAGCTGGCATAGCTTTGGAGATTTTAAGTCACCTTTATGCTTTCTTGATCCTGAAGTATTCTAATTAAGAAGCATGTCAGACCTGTTCTTAGGCTGCTCTGCGGCACCAAGGAGTCATTGCATCAGCCTGAAGACTGAATGAGTGCAAAGTCATCATTCCCTGTAGACATATCACCTTTGATAGTTGTAAGGTTTCACAGGGAAGTAAAGGGTTTTGCTAAAGGTGGTTTTAGAAGAGCTTTGCTTGATGTAGGAAAAAAAAAAGTCCTTTGTTATCGCAAAGTCTGACATTCATAACTGATCTTTGCTATACTGCCACCTACACTTCAAGAAAAAAAAAAGGCAGCTCCATCTTGTTGCAGATAACCATTGCAAGCAAAACCAACTGCAGTGGGCTTGCCAACCTGATGAGGAAGGCTTTAACTATTAGCACTGGGACATGGGGGAAGCGCCTTACAGTTAAGTGAGGGAACAGAGGATGGGGTGGCAAGTGCATAGAGCAGGCTGATGGGAGGGAGAGAACTCTCAGGTTAAATCCTGCCTTGAGGGCCTACCTGAAGTGCCTGTGCACTGAAGCCTGCAGCCTGTGAAACAAACAGGAGGAGCTAGAGTGCCACACATGGATGCAGAACTGTGGCATCTCTGTGATAACTGAGAGGCAGTGGAATAGTTCATAGGACTGGAGTGCAGCTAGGGTGGGTGGGCACAGGCTTTTTAGGAAAGGCAGGCAGGGAAGGAGGTGTCATCCTTTACATGAAGGAGCAGCTCAAATGTGGGAAGGGCTTCTTTGGAACAGGTGACAGACTGGTTGAGGGCAGAGTTTTGGGGGAAACTTGTGGGTGGCATCCCATGGGAGACAGCACTGAAAGGCGAAGGAGCTCAGGAAAGCTGGCAGGTCTTTAAGGACAGCCTTCTCAAAGCACAAAAGCACTCATCCCAGTACTCAGGAAAATGAGAAGTATCAGGAGAACCACTTGATTAAACAAGGAACTCATGGCTGAGCTCTAGTGCAAAAGAGATCAGGGGAGGTCCCTGATGACTGCAGAAAGTCAAAAGTTGTAACTATCTTCAGAGGTGTTAAGAAAGACAACCCAGGAAACTATAGGCTGGTCAGCCTTACTTTTTTCCCTGGGAAAATCAGAGAATAAGTCTTCCTGAAAGCAAGTTCTGGGCACCTGAAGGAAAAGGTGATTGGGAATAACCAACAGGGATTTACAAAAGGTAAATCATGTTTTACAATCCTGATTAACTTTTATGATGAAATGACTATATCAGTAGGTGGAGGGGGCTGGGAGTACTGAGTGTCATCTACAATGTTTCTAGCAAGGGTTTCAACATGCTCTCCCTTATATCCATCTTGGGATTTTACAGTCTAGATGGGTGAAATACTAAGGTGAAAAACTGGCTGGATCATCCAGTTCAAAAGGTAATGGCTAATGGTTACTGCTCTACCAGGGAACTGAGTTTCTCTGGGGTCTACTCTAGGACCTCTCCTGTTTAGTATCTTTACCAGTGACTTGGAAGAAGAGACAGAGTGCACCCTCATCAATTTTGCAGACTCAGGAACCTAGAGAGAGTAGTAACTGGGACAATGGAAACGTAATTAAATTCAGCAATGACAAATGTAAAGTCCTGTACCTGGGAAGCAATTTTCCCCCCCAGCATCAGGACAGGCTGGGCACTGCTCTATAGCACCTCTGCTGGAAAGAACCTGGGGTTTTTGTTGAACAGTGGGCTACATGTGCATCAGCAGTATGCCCTGGAAGTGACGAAGGCTAATGGCATAAACCAGTTGTATCAACAGGAGCATAGCCAGTAGATTAAGGGAAGTGATTATTTCCCTTTGATTGGCATTTGTTAGACCACCTCAAGTTTTGGGTCTCCAAGTACAAGAAAGACTTTGACAAACCAGATCAGGTTCAGCAGAGGGCCACCAAGGTGGTCAGGGTGGAGTACTGGAGTACTGTACAGCTGGAGTACTCTATCCTGTGAGGAGAGGCTGAGGGACCAGGGTTTGTTCACCCTGCAGAAGATGGCTTTGGTGGTCCTGACAGCAACCCTCAGATACCTACAATGAGGTTACCGAGAAGATGGAGTCAGGGTCTTTACCAAGATGTACAGCACGAGATGAGAGATAATGATCATAAATTGATAAACGGGAGGTTCTGACTAGGTGTAAGGAAAAAAATTGCTATGAGGATAATTAGGCTTTGGAACAATTTGCCCAGAGGGGTTGTGGGATCTCTATCCTTCGAGTAGTCAAGACCTAACTGGACCAAAGCCTTAAGCAACCTGGTCTAAATTCAGTGTTCATGCTGCTTTGAGCAAGAATTTAGACTAGATGACCTTGCCAGCTCCTTTCCAACCTGAATGATTATATGATATTTGACTTTCAAAGTTTAGGTCTGCAAGCTCTAATTAAGCAAACTGTTAATCCTTACATGCTATTAACTTGTGGGGCAGATCACGTGCAAAACTTGCAGGATCTGTTCCATGTTGCCTAAGTGCAAGCATACGGATGAAATAAGAGGTAAACAGAAAAATTTTCCAAGGACAAAAATTTGGTGGTGTTTCAGCCTACCTGCTTCTCTGTGCTTTGTCCTGCAGCCACCATATGCTAACACTGGATTTCTTCACCTCAGAGAAGAATTGATATAATTTGTTGACTCCTGAGGTGCTGAAGGGTTTTGCAGTAGCTCGGGAAAAAGAAGCTGTTTAGCACAGGTGGTTCTGTAATTGTGATGTGTTGGGAGACTTCAGTGTTAAATGATCCTCTGACTAGCACTTACTCATACATGCACTGTGATGAGGGGCAGGATTAGAATGAGTGCATTGGCCTGTAATATAAATTATGTAAGAGCAGAGGCTGGCTCAGGTGCCAGATGGGTCAGGTAGATTACACTTGATTAGCCACCTGGGTCAGGTATCTTGGTACCCATCCATTCTTAGCTGCAGTACGTACGAGTGGAAGTTGAATTCACAGTGGAGCAGTGATCTTAAGTTGCAGTGTCCTTGTCATTGTCGGTTTAATTCAGACCTGTAGCATTATATTATTGTTGTTCATTGTATTTATGTTGGAAAATACAAGTAGGTGATTTAGCTTACTATCTGTGAAATTTAACTACTGTTAGGGCAGACCCCAGCCCTGTAGTATGGAGCAACATGATGTTCAGTAGCTCTTTGCTGCCCAGATCTTGAGAGAGACAACTGGGTTTAGGAGAAATATGAGAGAAGAGAAGGTGCTGATGAAGCTGTTGCCTCATCCAAATTCTTGAATGAAATGACCAGTTAGGAGCTGCCAGCTGTTTAGGGGTATATGTACTGTTCCTCTCCTCAGTTTCAGTTATGTGGGTACAAATCCACAAATGTCCAAATGCTACAGAAGCATTTTATGTCCTACCAGCATTTCCAGCTCCTGCTTCTCTGTATCATGGTCAGACTAGCCACTGTCACAGCCACTGTGCACTGCAGAGTTGGCCCGTATGCGCAAGTATTTGAGCATTTGATTTTTAGGGGGAAATCCCGCCCTCTCTTTGTACATAGTGGAAGAATGCAGATTCTAGGGACAACATAAGGGACAACCACTGTTTAAGAAACCAGATCCAGGCAGCTCTTTTCAGGCCAGTTTGGCACTCCAGAACAGCAGCAATTTTTACTGCATTGACATTCCTATTTTTTACACGTGCATCTGTCATGCAGAAGCAGTTGCTGAGTTCTCAGGCTCAAGAAGCTTTCAGGGATTTTGCCATCCATTAAATCTCTACATAGTAAGTGAGATGTAAGTGCTAAGTTTGGATCATGGGACAAAATATAACTGATAATGGTCCTGGGGCTATGCACTGACTTTTGCTAAATCTAAAACTTTCATTCGTAAATTCAGATTAAGAGAGCACGCAGGCTGGTATAGCATAGCTACAGTCCTTGCACACAAAGGAACGTGTGTGCACGTATGCACACACAATTAAAAGGTAACCTCTAACTCAAGGAAGTTTTATATTCAGAAGGCTCTAAAGACTCACTGGCACAGCCCCTGTGACTGTAGAGCTGAGTATCTGCCATGGTGTTTTACCAGCCACTCCAGGGGAATCCTAAATGCATGCGGAGAATGTCTGCCTACACCTAGCATGCTGACTGTATCTACTAAATGAAAATGAGGATATTCAGTTTTAAACAAAGCATTTTTTATTTTTATAAAGAAATCAAAACCAGTTGCAATTAAATAGAAAACAAAAGAAGAACTGGAATCCATAAAACATCAGGGGCAATATTTAAAGCAACTAAACTAAAATCAGTTCAGTACTTCTCTGCTGTATTTATATACAAGGGCATTTATTTTTAAAGTACCCTAACACTTAATTTTGCTTTCAGTTGTATTTTTTTTATTTGGATTACATATGGTATTGTGATAAGATGTTTCAGAAAACCATAAAGTGTTCTTGCCTGTAAAAGCAATGTCCTTTCTTGTTAATGCCAAGAATGCTTTTCCCAAAACACTCGTTCCCTGCTCAAGACACTGTAGCTGCTAATGAGGAAAACACTGCAAGTACCTCATTCAAATGTTTTCTTTTGTTTATCTATAGGGAGTTTACTCAGTAATAGTGAAGAATCCCTGAGTATCAATGAGTCTGAAAGTGCTCATATTCTGCCAAGAATAAAGTTGTAAAGCTTTGTGTGCCAACACTTTAAATTAATCTAAAATAATGCAAAGGGGACTTTGTCACCTTGGAAGGCTTTTTAAAGCCTCATCACTGTTGTCTCAATTAATAAGAATATTCTATATCATTGACGTGGCTCCCTTCCTCTATTGCCAATTACAGTTTCGATGAATGACGTCCCTCTGAGGAAGTATGTCGGAATTGATAGAAAGGATGATGCCGGCATGGGACAAAATATATTTTCGCATGAGATGCTTTGCAGCACGTTGCTTGTTTCCTAGGCAGCTCTGCTTACTCACAACCTTCTTTCCTAAGCGTCACTTAGTGCCCAATGCTGATCAGCCCCTTTAGATGGCTTTTACGAAGTAGATAGCACATTATTTTGGCATACAAATTGAGAGACTACCTTTGATGGTGAAACAAGATTAAAATACCCATGCTCACATTTCAGTTTCATACATAAAGCATAAATAATGCAGTAACCCTCCCCAGCATTACGGAGAGCTTCAGATTTTCTCTGTTGAATAGTGGTTAAAATCTACATCTATCTTAAACCTAAAAAAAAAAAAAAAAGCCATGAACAAAATATCATGTCTGCCAAAATACCTTCTTTATGTTCCCATCCACAGGGCCCTTAGTCACAGTTCTGGCCCAGGATTTCCTCATGAGATGCAGTTTAAGAGCTTTTTAAAAAAAAACACACAATGCCATTCCCATGATATATGCATTTTTAAAATTTGTGTTTCTGTATGGCCAAAGCTGCTGTGTTTTTTTATAAATTCGTGAAATCAGTAGATTGCCCAGGTCTCCGTTTTTACAGGGGATACTGCATCATTAAGTACTGAAAGAATATAATGTAACTATTCAAACTGCTTAAAATATTTCGTAACCATAAATTATTATCCAAAAATATTTTTCGAGTAGATAAAAAGAGTTGTCAATTCTGCATAGTGAATGCCTCATAAGGGGCTCATTTATGGTTGAAAACTGAATAAAAGCAGTAAATTAAGAACAGACGTAACCATAGAGAAGCTGTAATCCACTGCAGATTTCCTTGGTGAATGAAGTATTGTTGTGTGGATTTATCCTCCTTGCTTGTACAGTTAACCAGTCACATCTGTGGCCAGAGCGCTGTCTGTGCACACAGACAAGTTGGGTTCAGCAACCCCACGGAGGTGAGCACATGCTGGTTTACACTGTATTGATAAAGTGCAGAATAAACTTCGCCGGCTGTTTCATTGGGGCATGCTATGCTGAAGGGCAGATAGATAGAATATTGAAACTGAATTCCTGTGAACTGGAGACATGAAAGTGCTAGGACGTTTGAAAAACTGGAAGCAACAGCACGTTTCTGCTAGCTTGTATATTAGTATGGCAGGCCTCGTTTGCTGGCAAGTTGCAGCAGACTGTGTCGCTGACTCACAGAATTAGTGTTTGTACTTCCTAAATATGATAATGAATGGGAGCTGCTTGAGCTATAGTGTTTGTGAAGGGAAAGCCACTCGCTATAAATATTCATTTGACAAAATGTAAATAGTTTTATAGGAGTGTAAACTGTTGCAAGTTATTTGATTCAGTACAGTTGTCTCTTCTGTATTGTTTGTCACAAATGCACATAATGAACCAGCCAGGATGACATGCAGACTTGACAGTGAATTAGTTTAGCCTTACCGCTGTTAGTTTAACTTTCTGATTATACACCAATCAGATAACTGATCTCCTTTGTCTGGAGAAAGCCGTAGGAAGTTCCCTATTTCTTATATCCCGCTGTTTTTTTGCATGTTGCAGTACTTCAGCGTGCCATCGGACACTAATTTTGATGTTACATTAAGGGCTTGTATCTATTGTGAAAACACCATCTTATTAAAACATAAAAAAAAGAAGAAAGGAATCCTTGTAATTTTTTTTTTTCATTATTGAGGGGTTTTTCTAATTATAAGACATGCTTCCCTGATAACAATAGATTTCATTTCAAATGAATAAGCTGCTTTATAACTGTATCTGAAACAGAATTTAAAAAATACATTAAAGACAGAAAAAATGCTGTTATTTAAAATTCCTCACACTGGTCATTTAGAACCCACTGTATTTATAAAGATTTATTTTTCTTTATTTAAATATGAAAGCACATCAGGATTTATGATTTCTCTTTACTTCATGTTGTAGAGAATATAATAATTATAATCATCTTGGCATTAAAAGTGAAGCGTAGCACCTGTATCTTTCAGAGGAAGATATCATGGTTTTATAACATTTAGAGATTCAGCATGCATATGAGCCACAAAAACATATATATATATATAAAATCAATCTCTTGTTGTTTTGGAGTGTGTGCTCCTGTTAATGTGCGCATGCATGTATGCATGAGTATTAATACTGTGTACGTGTGTGTACACAATGGCTTACTACATTTCTTTTTTGTAATCAGCAAGCATTAATTGCTGATCCCTCTCTTGAACTGAGTGAAATAGAATTTGCAAACTCTTGTGTCCCATTAAATTAATCATGGACTTTGAAGGAAGTGTATATTATGTTTGATTTTGCTCCTAACATATTTAAAGTCCAAAATCCTTGTTGTCATTTTGTACCGAGCAAAGAGGTGACAATTCTATTGCCTGCTACAGTCGTTAATGCAACAAGAGTGGATTTGGTTCAGGGCCGTCTTGCCATTTTTTTCAGTGGTCGGGATCCTTTTATATCTGTTTTTTGGTCCAAAATTTTCTTTTCTTCTTAAAAATAAATCTGGTGCTTTAGAAGGTACAGTGAATAACGTATTTTGTCTGTAAGTTTTGTCCTGAAATCTTTTCCAGGAAGCTTATACAATTTCGAGGAATTAACTAGATTGCTTTTTTAAGGCCTGTTCCAAAGACTTCTATTGAGTTCAGTGAGCTTCTATCAGACCCTTAGTGACTGCCAGGAAAAAAAGATTTATGTATTTCAAACAAGAATTGTTTCTTAAATGTTTACTGAAATTTATCTAAGCACTTTATTATGAAATACTGAGAGCAGCAAACTGTTACTCAATGATCTGGATGATAATTTTCTGAAATGGTTGCAGATTCATTTAGAGCGATCAAATGGAGAGGGATTTTGATTTTGTTTGGTTTTATTTTTTCATTTAGTAAGATTTCTTTCAAAGAGGTCAGCAGGACTTTTCTGAAGGGATTTAATTAACGTTAGCAAGTAATTTTGTGTTCTGCAGCATGTTACATATTGTGAAAAGGTTAGGGATTCACCCAGTGCAGCGCATCAAAAGTGTAAAGGTGATAGGTGAAATTCTTTTTGTTGCAAGTGCTGAGATATAATCGTTTAAAAGGTCACTTGCACTCAAGAAGAGCATTTATTTAACAAGTAACTTGTTTTGGGATATGCTGCATTTTTAAAGGTTAAAATAGTGTCTTGCTGGCCAATGTGATCAGTGAGAAGTAATTTGTTGTTTCTTTAACAAAACAAAAAAATTCTGCATGTTACTTAAAAAATTTAGTCTATTTATTAATATCCTGTGCAAGACATCATCAGTTTGGAAGCTCAAAATACTAAGGTTTTTTACAGATTACTAAAACATGATACATAGAAACTTTGAGATCTAGAATTAGTTTGTTTATATTATTACGTGTATTGCTATGGTAGTAAAGCTTTAACAACTTTAAGTGTAAAAATGCAGGTGACAAGATTTATCACAGTGCACAGTCTGTTACTTTGTGTATAAATGGTTGTTCTGATAGGAAATGCTAATCATCTGACGTGAGGGGGAAAAGATTGATTTTTTCCTTCTTATAAAGTGATTTGGGAGTGAAGTAGATTATGTAGGTCTAGTAGATATACAAAAGTGCATTATTCTTCAAATGATAATGTGAAAGACCATCAAATCAGAAAGGCTTTTTAGGGAGATGACAAAAAAGATTTTGTTTAAAACAATTATTTTATCACTACTACCTTTATCCAGAGGGGTTCATATGCACTGAAAAATATGTTGTGAGTGAAAACATTTCATATTAACGTTAGTTTTCTTCAAGTCACAGTGTTCTTTCTGCTTACACTGCTCCAAAATCGTTAGGCAACAAGGAGGAAGGAGATCTTTTGTAACTGCTCTTTGCTGAGTAAGATGTTACGGTTACTCTTTTCCTTCCTCTTAAAGATAGCCAGTTCAGAGTGGTATTTTGTTAAATAATTTGTTTAAAATGCTTTTGTTGAACTGTTATACTGTAGAAATTACACTAGCTGTGAAAACAAAACTATTTCAAGGAAATGTTATTGATCGCTGAACATTTCAGATTATATTATGTGAGTAGGAAAAGAAAAAAAACATGTACATAAGGAATTAACAGTTAGAAATGAATGACTTACATTCGTTTCAAGATAATTTTTACTCAAATACAGCCATCCTCCTTAATTTTTCTTGCTTTCCATTTGAAAGAGGGCAAAATCTATTTCCTGGGCAATTTTGCACAGCAAAGATATTAATACTTTGGGGTTTAATTGTATCCTGTGCTTAAATACACTGCGGGTGAAACCCTAGACCTCTGCTTAATTGCTGTGAGAAAATAGCCTGATTTCTCTGAGATTAGGCACACGCTTATGTATACTTTGACCCAAGAGTGCCTCCTTCAGAATTAATCTTCTAAGGTAGTGGGATTTGCTTTTGTACGTGCAGTAGACCCATTCATGACAAACGGTGCCTAATAAACCAACTTCACCCTCCAGACCTCTCTTTTGCTGTCAGAGTTTTTCTTCAGCTATTCATTTCACACATCCCTTGTCCAGTTGCTTATTAGCAAATAAACCTTAAAGCAGGCAATAGGAATAAATTTAATGATTCCTCTTAATTAGAGAGGCTTACGGTTTAAATAATGCGCTGCGGAACTGGAAACGTAAAGAATTTCTATTTAATTGTTAGGCAAAAATATCCTGAACCTGATCCAAATATGCTGGCTGTTAGAAGACAAATTTGTTCATATTTATTTTTAAAATTTCTTCTGTGCTATATTTCATTTGAACCATCTATTCCATAAAAGCACTTTTCCCCCTGTCAGCTGTATTAGGATTGTTTCTATAAGATGTAACAAAAAGTTCTGGTTTTCAAATATTTATATTAGTCAAAGTTAGGCCTGTTTATACTTTTTGGCAATATAACTTTTTCCTTAAAAATGAAGTACTTTAGTTTAACTAAACAAAATGTGTTGAAATGGATGGTCTTATAAACTTAAGTACACTTGGCAACAGAAAGGACTACGGCTCCAACCAGAAAACACTGACTCAAGTGAGTAGCCCCTACTCATACAAATATCTCATTAACTTCAAAGGAACAATCTGTGTGAATTGGAGTTTTCAGAATCTGGCACTAAAGCACCAGCCTGACTGCAAACATTGAGACAGATGTAGAATTTTACTTCCTTTTATTAATGCCATTAAAATCAGGACTTGTGATCATTAGCAAAGTATTCCTGTTTTTTTGTTTGGTTGTTTATTTTTAACGTATGATATTAATGCTTGCCGGAGTATGGCCTAAAAGTAGAAGATAAAGAAGTTTGTTTCACTTTTGAGTGGGCATTAGACAAAATCATCTTTTCTTGCATTCATAGCTCTGTAGGGCAGTTCTCTGTATTTGCATTAGAAATATTAACTCCAACATCTATTTGCTACATTTATAAAAGCATTTGACAGAAAAGAGCTTGACTTCTCTTTCTCAAAATCCGTAACGTTTTAGTAGCAGAAATAATGATGTAACATTGGAAGAAAATCCCAGATGAACCAATCCTTTTAATTAAATATCTGGATTGAAAAATTATATGAATAAAATATTATTTAACTCCTATAAATTTGTATTTTTACAAGCAGACTTTTCTTTGTACTGATTATCACTTACTTAGATTTTTTTCTGTGTTGTGTGTCTGTCATTTTCTAAATATGTGATCAGAAACATCCTCAAATGAAAGTATTTTTTTTTGTGGTAAACCTTCTAGCTATTGTCACGGCAGTAAGCCTTGGCTGGCTGATACTGAACTACGTGGTCAAGACTCTCATAAGGGAAATGCAGTCTTCATTAAACAAGCCTTTTAACAGCAAGCCAAGCTTGATTAAAATCATATACAGATGAAATCATTTCTTTACAATTCCTTTGTAGTTTTGTGCATTCCCAATAATTCTTTAGGCTTAATAATACTTAGGAGACAGCTGGGTTACTACTTAAGATTCTGTTGTTACTTCCAATTATTGCTCAGAAGTCAAAATACCTAGTTTAATTTCTGTTCAAATAACTGCAAGTGTGTTAATGTGATATAGAAATGTGAAATGGGTTGGGCAAAAGTAAACATTACAGAAGGCAAGGCATTATGGCTTGCTGTCTTATATGGAATTTCTCGGCTAAAAACCTTAAGGGGCGAAACTTCAAAAGCAAACAGGAAACATTCCGGGAGTTTTTCTTATTGTTACTCTAACCAAGCTGTAACAACATAAGGCAATCCTAAATTACTTTGCATTGTAAAATGTAGCTACCACTCTGTTTAATTTGTTTGAATTATCATTAGGACTTTACACTTCCGAAGTTCAGAGGCACAATGTAAAAAGAAGCAAACTTCACTAAAGCCCTAGTAAACTAGAAAATCTTTTTCCTGGCATGTGGTCAGAGGGAAAATATTATTGGGAATAATAAACAAAATAAAACAAATCTCTTTAAATCTATTGGTTAATTTTATTAGCCAGGGTCCAATTAAGTAACTATAGTCCTGTTGGGCTTTATTACTGATGTGCATTCCTTCCATAGCATAAATCTCTATAACAGAGAGCTTAGGGCTTCATGGATGGGAGAGGCCCGTTGCAAATGACAATTCACTACTAAACAAAGCAAGAAAACAACTCAATCAAAAGGTCAAATTCCTTTCTGTGGGTGATGACGGAAGAATGATAAGAGGAAAGCCTTTTTCTTTCCTTCCTCCTTTTAATGCATCCCTTCCACAGTAAAGGCAAGTCTCCAAACTCCACCTAATCAACAGGACCTGAAAGTGGGCCCACTCTCGTCTGCCAGTTAATGAGGCAATCTGGGACGTTAGCCACTGCTTGTCAGAACTGGCAGGATGAGTGGGGGGATATAGCTCTTTTTAGAATACTCATAATATCCGACCTGCCCTTTTTTTCCCAGCCCATGCACACGCATTTCTCCTGTTAAGCTTCAGTATACTGCTCAAGTGAGACAGCCTTAAATACTTAGGCTAGAGAGGCGTCATTCTGGGTCCTATCTTCCCAGAAGGATTCTTGCAACTTATCCTTGAGACTTACAGGATTTTGTTCTTATCTGTTACCAGACAGCATGTTCCAGAACACCTATGTGCAAGGGCATAAAGGATCTATGTAGGTGTGAGGCAACTCTCCTTATTTTCCCTTGGGCAGTCTAGGTACCGACCTGTTTCTACCATGGCTCGCTTGCACAGACGGGCTATCTGAAAAGTAGCTGAGGGATTGCACCCATACTTGTTTGATGGAAGAAGTTTGGATGCAGATAAATTGGTTGTGAATGCAGGTGGGTTTTTTACTGTGTGGAAAGAACTGAAGACTTGAATTACATCAGTTTCTGTGCGCTTTTTGGTGGGATCAGAAATAATGCTGTGCTAATGCATAAACTCCTGTGTATCCCCAAAGACCGTGCTGAAGTTGTGAACGACCAGTGACAAGTCACAGCAGTGCAGAGAGCAAGTTATGAATCAGTGCAGTCTTGCTGTTCAGTGTTTTATGTATTCTTTCTTTTCCTCCCCTCTTCCCCCTTCAAAAATACAGACATGGGTTTGCATCTACTAAGCCTATCTAATCTATACACTGCCACAGTATATGAATGCTATTTCACAGGCATTGCTGTTTGTGTTTACAGCCAAAGCAATCTTCTGCTGCAGCATTCAATAAAAATAAACACGTAAAATATCATGAGAGGAAAGGAAATACTGTGGCAGCTTCTTAGCTACTGAAAATCAGATAGCACCTCTAAAGCCAATGGACCTGCATCAGTTTGTATTTGTTGTAAGTCTGACTTAAGGTTTTAAGGAATCATGCTCTCTATTTTCTTCTATGCAAAACATTAATGTATATTCCATGCCATATGTATGTGCATGCAACAAACAGTCTTCATCTGAAAAGATTACAAAAGGGCATGTTAGACCAAGATAGATACCAATAGAGACAAATAGATAAAAGAAGCAATATGAGCTTTTCAAATGATTAACATGCCCTTTGTGATTCTCCTTGAAAAGCAAAGGAAGGGATCTAACCATTCAAACATAATCCCTTTTAGGTGGACATTCGGCTTATCAATAAACATAAATAGCTACAGTTTAAAGTTATAACCGCAAATCTATAGCCTTAAAATTAAAACAGCCATCATGTTACAGAAAATGAAGATAGGGTGAGGCATAATGGCAAGTAGGAAGCAGAAAAATATCATAAAAAAATAGTTATCTAGCTAGTCATTATTCAGGGAGTTTACATGTTCTGTTTTTTTTTTTTTTTTAAGTCCTTAACCTATTTCTTTTAATTTCTATATAAATTTTCTTGGTTTCCCCAGATATCTAACTTATTAGATCTAAAATCACCACCAGTACTTATTTGGTCTAAACTTGATTCTTCCCAATTTTTGTAAAGAAACAGTCTTCTTTCAAATGATCTATATTGTCCAATAGTTTGTCATTTATAAATCTAAAACTTTTCACTTTCCTTTCCTTGCCACTCATCTATTAACACGTGTAAATATTACTGATCTGAGACAGTATTGTTTCATATAACCTCAAAGTGGATATTTCTAGCTATGTGGTTAAAGTCATTTTGCATGATGAATATACCTGTGTTCTAGCCTAAAATGCTCTTTCATTCGTTGTCTTCTTAGCTTCTAAGTTTCATGCTTCAAAGGTATCATGATCTTTTATCAGCCTGCAGTAGTCAGCCTCTTCATCAACAATAGCCCCTGAGGTGAAGGAAGATTGTAAATACTTAGGCAGTCTTAGACGGAGAATGCAATGGCAAAAGACTTCTGAGTAGGATTGTACTCTCATGGTCTTTCAATAAAAAAAAAATCTTTTAAATTCACTGTGAAATTCCAGTAACTTAAACTGATAAAATCTAATTAAGAAACTTCGTACTATTCAGCCTGTCTTTAAGATCAATTGATGTCAGACTGAAGTGTCATTATTCAAAATTTACAGATGTGGTACTTGTAAAAAACATCATTTTTTTTCTGTGTACAGCATGTCAAATTTTAATTTTAGTTCTTTCCACTGCTAAAGTATTAATTTAATTCACATCTATCTGCTCATCTGTGAAACATGTTCATCTCCTAGTAATGCTCTTACAATTTCTCTTTGTCTATTGATAGAGAAATAAGACTTGGTTGTATTTGACATACTTTTTGTGGTGGGTCATCTCAGCAGCTCATTGTTAGCTAATATGAATTAGCCAAAATAATGTTGCCATTTTGAGCATAGAAATGTTGAATAATATTATTTTGTAGAAAAATGTACTTTTCCCAGAAAAAAGTAAACTTGGAAGAGTGCTTGAAATTCCTTAAAATCATCCTCCTTCCATTATGAAGGGCTTTTTATCATTTAACTTATATAGATGCTCTGCTTTTGCTCTTCTCCATTTTTTGCTCTTTAGCATGCCTTATTCCTAAATTCAGACTGTAGAGACCACATCATGCTTTAAACCTCCTTCAATTTTCTCTGTCGCACTCATGGATCTCAAATTAGAGAAATGACATAATGTGATCTTGCTTAATATTGCCAAAACTGTATAGCACTCAAGTTGACTAAATACATGCAGTTATTGCAGAGGTGTATTTTGGCATAGTCATAGACCCTCATTTTTGTATAATGATTTAGTATTAGTTGTGATAGTTGTGTCCAGTAGTGCTAATAAGTCTTTGCTTTTAATATACTAAACAGAAATATTAAGAGACAGATAAAACAGGTATTCAGATGATAATAGACCACAGAATGGATAATGAGGCATAATCTTTTATACACAGTGTAATGTGTGCATGCAAACACAGAGTTTCTCTCCCATTAATATATTTATTTGTAGATATTGTGTAGCAGTGGATATTTGGAAGATACCTGAATGAGGCTTTAGCTTTGAAATTCTGCTTATGCAAAGAAGGGCATGGAAGGGAAGTCTTATTCAGAGCAGCTCTAACTGCATGGGACCCTAGTCCAAGGCTAAGGCATCCTGTGGCTTAGGCTGCTCCTTGTCTTAGCCTAATGCCTTGCTGCCTATTTGACCCTGAGGCCATGCAAGTGGCATGGTGTATCAGAATGAAAGAGGATTTCAAGGCAGATTTAAAACTGATTGCCACAGTGTTGCATTGCAAGAATCCTCCATCAGCTGGTTACAACTCTTCTCAGATCTGTTTATGCTATTCTGGTATTTTTAGTGGAGAGCACTTTCTGGGGCTGGAATGCAGCTAAGGATCTTTTCCACTACCCAGGTTACTCTCGGTCTAACTCTGGCCTTGGAACCTTAAAAGATGGTAACTTATGTACTAGCTCATAAAGGCAGAGGAGGCTGCTGCTTTGGCGTCACACTGTAGACAGATTTGGCCCATTTCCTTGCATTACATTGCTGTAGCCAGAACACACATGGAATTACTTAAAAATGAAAAATTTTTCTCTCATGGCTAACAAGGCCACTACTCCACTGTGCACTCAATACTGTGCACTCTGGTACCTTGCAAAAAGATACAAATTTGGCAGACCAGAATATCCATAATGTTCCTTCAAGTTTATGTAGACTGAGATTAATTTTACTCTTAACATCCATTTGCTGTTACTGCTCTATTATCTCCATCTTCATTTTCAATGCAAAAGTTTATCCATATAACCTTTTTTAAAGTTCAAGCTTATAATTATGTTTAGATTTGAGATCCAAATAAAAAGCATAGGAAGATTTCAAGTATTCTTGAGAAGCAATTTGAAAGTTTGAGCTGTGATTATTTATCTGTGACATCTTAATTCTCTAAAAGTAGGAGTATCAAATAACCTGTTGAAAATAAATGCATTGAAACAACTTGTAATTACATGCCTATTTTGTCTGCATTTGGATAAAGCATTAGCTTTTGCTGCTTTTGCTCCAAGACTGATAAAATCAAATCAAATGCCATCCTGACCAAACAGCATTCAAGTGCCCATAAAGGTAAAAGAAACAAAATGCGATCATGTTGATTTTACCATTTGTTTCAAGTTGTTTGCTTACAATTATCATAACAATTGAAATGTTGCCAGAAAGAATGTGGAAGAGAGGGGTATCTGCAAAAGTGATTCATGTCAAAGCAATGTGCATGCTAATGCATCTCCTCTCTAGGTGATCACTGCTTGGAAGGAAGTAGGATCAGTGAATACTTTGCCTGGAAGTAGTGCGAGATGTAGCACAGTGATTTATAAACTGCACAAACCTGACTTTAAAAAAATCATTAATTGCGTAGAACAGCTCGTTGATAGTGCTTGCTCCCTTTTTTACAGCTCCTTTATTGTTAAAAATAGATTGATACAATGTATTGTTTTTAATAACTTACTGATGACCCAGGTGTTATAATGTGAGATTATTATTTATTGTGTAGGTCATAATTTGTGTGTGTGTCTATAATATGAAGTATTGCTTCTCATTCAGATAAAAATGGCATCCCTGTAAGTTGTGGCTCACCCAAGCCTCCAGCGAAGCTGGTGAGAGTTTTGCTTGTGTGTTTGCAGCTTGTGTCTGTTTAGGCTCCAAAAGGTTGAAGCTTACACTTAGATCCATGTGTACCGTTCAGGGAAAGACAGGCGTCCGTAACCGTCACAAGCCCTCAAGCGCTCTGTATGGGCACACGACTGAATTTTACTTATGGAATAAACAAATGCAAAACTAGTTTTACGGAGGAGCAACAGGTGATATTACCCAGGCCCACCGACCACGAGGCCCCGCCAGTCTGCGTCAAATGATACCATGAGTCTCCAGTGTCTGAGGAAACAGGTCCATGTTTAAATTAGGTACCAGTTCTTGGGAGCCTACACAGTTGCTGATATATTTTTTTAAAGAACATAGCTAAGTTATATGGAATAGCACACACCAAAAGTACTGAAGGGAACAGAGGAGAGGAAAGAGGAAATCAGTGGCTGACCTACATGAGCACCAGGATGAAAACTAACGCCTTCCATTCCAATTTCCACATGATGGAGGGAACGAGTATGAGGAGAAAAGTTGGGTAAACAGGCTGCACATCAAAGCTCTTGCATCGAGAAGAGTAGCTGGATTCCCCTGAGATGTCATCTGTACCATTTCTGAACGGGATCGCTACGGTGATCTCCATGAGATTTTAGAAGGACGTTCCACAAACCTCCATCTTATAATAAAAGGGTAAAGCTTCTTGGTAACTACTTTATGTAAAGGTTTTCCCTATAATTTCTCCTTATGACACTTCTGGAGTATTGTCTGTTACGGTTAGATTTTATAATCCTCGAGGGAGCGGCAGACATTATTGGTAAAATGTTTATGTTCAAGAACAGGAATTAAATCCTTTCTTGGCCAATACTCTTAAGTGGTATAAGTTTACGCAGACTTCCAGCTACTTTTAATCACTTACCTTTCAAAACTTTAGCGAGTGGCATCCGCTCTCCCAGCCCCTTTATTAATGGCCAGTTGTAAATGACTTGAGCAAATGGAGCACCATTTGTCACGTTGTAACAAGTGGTGTACTGCACTGTATTTCTAGCCCTGCCACTTAAATTAAGCATTGAGATTTATAGCTTGTCATCATCCTCTCTATCTTTCTGTTCCTTCTTTGTGCCTTCCCAAGTGCTAAAACAGGTTGTTGGGAAAGGGGGTTATAAGTAAAAGCAAAGACATTTATTTCTACCTTTACTCCGAGCACTGAAAAACACTCGTTCGACTCTTTCACCTGTATACTGTATTCTCCTGATGGTTTTTCTCTTTCTCTTTAATTGCTTCTCCACATTTAACTGATATTTGATGAAAAGATCCCCCTATTTTACAATTTCTCTCAAAATAATCCCACTGTAATTCAGTTGCAATCACCTGTGTATAGACTCAGTTTGTTTATTACTTTGAAAGACACATATGGTCCAGACAGCAACCAGCTTCTCCTGCAAGTCAAAAACTTTTATTTAAACTTGAAACTAGTTCTTTCTTCGGTTTGCTGCTATGCTCCATGCCATCAGCAAATTTCACTGGGCTACAAATTTGTAGCCCATTCCTCTGTCTAGGTTATATAGATTTTGTTATAGATTACAGACAGTGTGTGTGATTTATAGACTGCCACATGGAAAGTGGCAGACATCCAAGAATTGACCCCACTGGTTTAAAGCTCCTACAAATCAAACATCTGTTCTGTGTTTGTGTGCATTTGTTTGTTTGTTTACTTAAGAGCACTGAGCACTGGCCCTGCACATGCTTACCCTGTCTCTTCTAACAGAGCAGCTAGGTCATTGATTTTACCTTCAATTATAGTAGATATTTGACATTTTTTCTTCTCATGCTTGTACCATTAGCAATCAACTGCTCATTTCCCTCCAAAGTGGTCAGACCACTGGTCTCTTGGTCAACACTAGGAATGTATGGATGTGAGGTCCTGAAGCAAACCTTGTCTACAGCAGAAGGCAGATTTAATATTCCCTGACTGCAAACATTTGACCTGTTTCTTTAGTGCTCAACATTTTGTGAAGTCATTTTCACTGAGCTAAAGTGAGTGCAAAGTACAAATGCAATGACGCTCATGCAGAATTTCCAAGGACACTAGCGCTATATTTTGCATTGCATATGCATGGCTGGCACTTATTAGAAAAGGCACAGGTTAGCAAAGGACCAGGACCGGTAACACATGTCATGCACACTGTTTTTCTAGTTATAGACAGTGAAGTTGACAGCCCACGTCTCAGCCTTTCTGTAACAGTTGTGGTACCCAGTGCGACCGGCTCTGCTTTCTGCACTGAAAGAATGCTTAGGCCATTCCAGTGCTTCTTTCCTGAATCCTTGCAGCTACGAGCCTAAGCAGGGGATTGTCATTTGAAAGTGTTATAAGAAGCTTTCATAAATTCCATATAAATAATATCATATGACTGTAACTTTTCAGAACAAAACAGCTAAAGATCAAGGAAATTGTTTTAGCTAGAATTCTAGTTTCACATTTCTACCTTTCAGTAGCTGGAAGGGAAACCAGAATCTGCCTGCTCTGTATGCCTGCGGTAGTCTGCAATCTCAGCTGAGACTGAGGCGCTTTCTGTGTTTACTAGTGAGGCTATGCAAGTCTGAGGAGTCACTTGCAGTCTTTGACATATAGCTTTCAGCTAACAGTTGGGCCTGAAACATTTTCAGTTTCCCATGGGTGCCTAAAAAACTTAGCTTATATATTGGGAAAGGAACCAAGAATAGAAGAACTGGAAAACGATTCACTGACCTGCTGCTCTCCAATGTGGTCTTCTTTAAAACTTCAGGATGGATTCCAAAGAGTCTACTAAATTTATGAGAATTGAGAAGGCACAAAATTACTTAACAAAACCAGTCAAATTCGGTTCTAGAAAAAGCAGGAAAAACTTCACTGAATTTAATGAAGCTGCACCTGTTCACATAGTTTTGAATTTTAACCTAGTCAATCATCTTGGATACCGCTGTGTTAATCCAGCATTATTTTCTACAACATATTCTCAAATGCTTGGTCTCCTCTGATGCAATTTCCACTGCTTTACTTTGAATGTGATCCCTTTGTATATGCTGGCCAAAATCACATTTGTTTGTTTTCCCACTGCTGTATCACATTGCAAGCCCTTATTTAATTTGCTGTTCACTACTAGCCCTAAGTCTTTTTCTTTCTTTAGTGCTTTCCAAACACTGTCTTCCTTCCATAGTATATTTGTGTTTCAGATTATTTCCCTTAAGTATTTGACTTTTTAGTTTTCATTACTGAATGTTGTTTTGTCTTGTTTTTCACATATTCTCCCCAGCTCTTGTAAGGCCTCTAGGTTTCTCTGTACTATTTCTTTCCTGTCATTTACATAAAGCTTGATATGTAAGTAATATGCAATTAAGTTGCATTGCCCTTCCCCCCTTTTTTTAATTTCTAGGTAAGAAAGGGGAAAAAGCAGAAAGGTTACAATGGTAAAACAGGGAAAAGGTTACAAACTGAATTAACACCAATTAACGCCACAGTATTTCATTGGACACCTCTACTTACCTGTGTACATCTGAATGTTAACTAGTCAGTATAATACCACCATATATCCCCTGACATATCTTACTATACTGAATTGAACATATATTTTCTGATGGATAGAATGCACCTCAATTATATGGAATATTTTCTCTCTTTGGAGCTTCCACATTCTTTCTTTTTATGTACAGGAATGTATTCAAAAATACTGCATAGAGCAATATTGTTCTTGTTAGTCATAAGAAAAATGCCATCGTTTTGCTTCTTTTCAGGGCAAAGCTCTGTCTTATAGTTAATCACTGCATTAACTGTGCACCAGCCTAGAATGAAGCTTCAATGCCATCATGATGTTTCTTTAAGCAATGTTTTTCCAATTTCAGACACAATTCTAAGAGCATAAGCTAAGACATTCCCTCTGGAGCTGCCTACATACACAAACACACTTTAATAAGCAAGACCTCTGCCAGGGTCATCAAGACTAAAATGAACAAAAAAAATCCTCAGCATTGCTGTTATTTAGTTAGTGACCCAACCTTACCCTTTAAATATAGTAGGATCAACATACTGGGGCATGACCTCAAAGAGCTGTCATGTCACTTTTACTCTGCTTTTATTTTTAAATGTTATGTAAGTTGGGGAACTCAGCTGCAATGTGTGTTGTATCATATATCTAGATTTATTTCTCTGGATTATGGGAAATATCTGTGGAGTGGGTGCGTCTAATTATTTGCAGCTTTATTTTTGGTGTTTTAGGGTTGAATGGAAAAACTGAAAAATAAAAATGTCACTATTAAATTTTTAGCAAAAGAAAGTGGTTACCTGGTTAGTATTCAGTAGTTCTGTCCAAATCCTCAGCCACTCTTATTGTTGCTCTTAATCCACCCCAGTTTGGTTCAAACTCGGACAACTCATTGGTTAAACAAGAACTATTGTAACTGCAGTGCAAAAACTATTTTCCCATGTAAAAAACGTGACTTCGACACCCCCTCCCCCATTTTTTGTAGATTTTGAGGCACAAGCTGCAGCTGTAATAATGGCAGGAAAATAACTATATTTTTGTGCCAGAGGTTTTATTGTTGTGTGTCATTGGGATTTTTTTTTTACTCTGGTCTGAGGTTGGAGCACAAGAGCAAAATGGCTCTTTTCGTGCATTTTACAAAAAAAAAAAAAAATCCTTCCTGTATCTCTCAAGGATAATTGTTCACCTAGCAAATAAATTGATAATATCCCAACATAAACATTCTGTGATGGTTTGATATAGTTCGTGATGAAAACAATTTCTTCTTTACTAAATCTGCAAAGGTAAGTTCTGAGCTATAACTCAGAATTGTACCAGTCTTACTTCAGAATGACTAAATATTAATTTTAATTTCACTGATATACTGTTCTTATTGTGACAATAGGCAGCAACAGCATTCAGTAGCTTGAGACAATGTTTCAGATGTTGTTTTTATGTTAAATGACGTTTCAAGGATAAAGGCAGAATTCCAGATGTGGAATAATACATTTCAATTTATTACCTTTAAAAAAAAGTGACACTTCCATGTAGACATTTATTCTTTTATTTTATTAACACATGGGTTTTAAAACATGACTCTCTAACTAAAACCAGGCGCCTGTAGGGAAACAGAAATTGTGAAATATAAACTTTCCCTGGTGTGCTTAATGTTTCTGAAGAATACTAATAAAAAAAGTCCAAAGACCACATTAAAGCTGCTATTGTGGTACTATGACCACTATCACAAGCCTGGTACACATTAGAAAAGTACACTGGAATATGAAAGATATCCAAAGGAATGGGAGAAGATGACATAAGCTAAACAAAACAAATCTGAGTGCAGCAACACCTGTGTTCCCCTTTCTTGTGAAAAGCAGCAGGATCTAATGTAAGAACATTTTCTTTCAGTCTTCTCCCCCAATCTCTTTCTTGAGAAAGTAGAAGGTAGCCAAAAGCAGCAAACAACTCCATTATAATCCATAGAAGCTTAAGAAAACGTTTCTTTTTGTGTTGATGAAGGAAAGGCAACAGACCAGAAAAAGAGCTAGAGCGTGGTCTGCAACGTTTCATAGCATTGCACGGCAGTGGTGATGTTTGGCGTTTTCCCCATTGGATGTGAAAGAGCCATAACGTTTGCAGCTCATAGGATAACTCTGTCCAAAGCAGAATCAGGCACAAGAGTAGTTTTGAAAGTTCTCGGTTTCATTTTGTAAGAGTAAGGTATTTCATCAGTATTTGCATAGGAGGCTTTTGATTTTCAAACTAAAGACCACCATCTCAAATCCCAGCATAAGACTGTGGTTTGAAGTCTGGAACATGTTGTTGGTGCTGTGTTTTATTCCTTACCAATAAAAACTGAACACAGCACCACAGAAAAACATTCATACACTGATTGACAGCTTTTTCTTTTCTCTTACATCTAAATTTTCACAAAAACTTTAGAGTCATTTCTATTTTGATATTTGTCCGCTTCCGCTTTTTAAAGTTTTTTTAGAAGATATTTTAAAATGTTTTAAAATATACTATCAAAACATTGTAGAAAAACTAATAAGAATGATTAGATATTTTTTGAAAACAAAATTTTGACTGTATAATTTTTTTATTTTTAATGTAAAGAATAAATCACTTTCAAATTTAGAAGCAAGAATCATGTAGGCTTCATTTATCCTGCCTTCGGCAGGGAGATGAACTAGTTCTGTTTATCTCAATCTTTTGTAGTCAAAGGCTCATCCAACCTTTTCCAAACAAGTCCGTGGACCACCTTGACTGTGACTGTTAGTCGACAGCTAGGGAAGAGGGGTAATTAATAAAATACTTAACATTTAGCTAAACTGTACTTTATATATATATTTTTTAATCTTAATTTTACTGCTATAATTACAAATATGGGTTCCCAACTGTGTACGCCTGCAGGTACTGACAGCGGTGGGAAGCCAGCTCCCGATTATGCCTGCCTGCGGGTATCAACAGCAGTCAGGAGCCAGGTTTTGACTCTGGCCGCCGGGAGGCGTTTGATAACAACTGGGAGCTGGCTCCTGAGTATGCCTGCTAGCTGGCACAAGCAGCAATCTTTTTGCAGCTCACCAGTGGTCTACACACTGTTGAGTTATACTGGATCAGATTAACCTCCAGAGGTCCTTTCCAGTACTGTTTTCTAAAATAATGTGATACGACTTGCAATAAATTTCAGGGATGTCGACGGGACTTTAGGAGAGGCTGTTGTTTTAGAAGATGTTAATGAGCTCTGCTGATAGATTATCCCACTGGAGAGGAGAGAATGAATTTATTATGTCAACTGGAGACTTTTCTAGAAAGTTGTATAAATTTAAGAGCTCTGTGAATTATCCCCTATTAGCACCATGAGAAAAGACCATTAACTGAATAAGTTGTGTGGGAGCTTCTTGCTACAACTGAAGAAGAGTCTAACAGTGTCCCCCTCCACCATCAAGAAAGCTGCACCAAATCACTGGTGATGTGGTGGCACACAAAGATCTAGTCAGTAATTCGATGACTGGAATTAACCTTAAAAAATCAACTGGCTGAATTGTGAGTGGGTGACATGGGTGAATATGGGCACTCCCTGATCTGTCCTGTTTGCTCCTTCTTCCGTCTGCCAAAGACTTCACCATGGAGCCCCTCACTCGAGAGGTGGCAGGAGCATAGCTCATACTGAGCAAATGCTAATGCAGAAAGTTTCCTACCTTGGTGAAGCCAGTAAGAGGCATATTTGCACTTAGTGTACTGAAGCCATATGAATCCAGACAGATTTTAATTCCACTTACTGTATAGTGGACCCTAAAGAACAGATGTTCTTAATAGAGGGTACAGTCTTAGTTTTTGCTACTTTTCTGAATGATGATCATTAACAATTTTCCCTGGATTAAACCTGACTCAACCTCCTATTTTCCAGAAGTGAAGGTTCTACAAAAGCTGACACAACTGAGATAACTAGGCTAAATGGTCTCCTCTGGCCCTTGGTTTCAAGTCAGCTAGTAAGCCTGATTCTTCAGGACGTTTTATTCATCATCTCTCTCTAGAAATGGTCAAAGAATAATGAGCAAAGTTTGCATCGAGCTCTTTTGTCTGTGGTGTATCTGTCTTACAAGTCACTGAAGGGTCAGGAAATACTCCAGAGAATATGTGGCTCTCCACCATTGATCATCAGTGTATTTAGGTGCTTCCCCACTTATGAGCCTGAAATCTAGATGGAAGATCTTCTAATAGTGGTAGGTAACAAACAGCAGGTTTTTCATGATCATATTCAGAATGAGAGGATAATAAACAGCAGTATTCAAAAGTAGGAATCTTGAGGCAAGATAGATTATTATATTTTGCCAGGAAGTTGGTAAAAGTGCTTTGAATGAAAGCATTAGTTAGCAGTAGCTCATGATACCTTTGACAAGGCCAAATTAGGTTCTCATATTGCCAGCTGGAGAACATAAATGGTAGAAAATTTTCAGTTTTGTAATAATTTTGTGTCTCATCCAAAACCAAAAATTAATAACAGAGACCCTAATATTGCAAGAAATCTTTAGTTTTATATCAGCTCAGACTGAACAATGTCGTTACATAGTATATTACAGATGCATATTATAAAAGTCATCTTGTCGACTATTGATTCCTAACTTGATGAGCTTGTATGATTCAAAGGGACAAACCTCACATACAGCATATTGAACATTTTCACAGACAAGAGAAACTTGCCAATTTTTTGAAGTTCTAAACTTCTATTTCAAGATAAAAGGAAGTATTGATTTGAAGAGAAGTTTTGTTCAAAATGGAGACTGAAAATACCATTTTAATTTAATTTACTTTAAAATATAAATTGGAGATATACAGTGTTTTAATTACATACTTCCAAAGACAATTTGTTGGTCTTCAGTAAAACTTCAGTTCTAAATGAAAATGGCAGGTTAATGTTTTGAGATTTCCAAATTACATTTATATATATATAATTTTTATTTATTTATACTATTTATTTATTTTATATGTGTCAACTTTTATGCAACAATCTGGACTAAAACACAAACTCAATTATCAGGATTTCTTGCAAGTCTGAAATTTTGTTCTCTATGAAATTCTTACAAATTCCTTTGTAGAAACTACTTTAAAGAAGATAGATGCAATATGAAACAATAACTTGTCATTGATAACAAGCATTGTGTAGTTGAATGTACAAATGCCTCTTGGAAACAGAATAAGGGTGAGAGACTGATGCTAAGGATGTATATAGCTGTTAACTAGTTCCACTCATTAACTACTAAAATTGATATAAAGTCAGATGGTGTTTGAACCTATCTAAGGGTTAAGAAGTCTCTTTTTCTGAGATATTTTCATATTGACTCATTTTCAGAAAAAAAAAATATGGTTTGCAAAGTTTTCTTCACAGAGTAAAAGAAATAATTAGCTGCACTGACTGTGGGCAAAAACAGGTTATAGGCTGAACCAGCGTTGTCTCTTCTAGGGTTAAGATACATATCAAGTCATTTTAGGGGCTGTGATATCTGCCAAGCTGTCAGTTTTCTACAGCCTTTAAAGAATGCCGTAGCAGGAAGAAAACTGCAAATCTGCCAGGTTTTAGCCTTCAGAAGTGAGACTCATTTTGTTCTTTAGAAAAAGTCCAGTCTTAAGTTGTCTTATTCTTTCAAAAAAGACATACCCAGGGTGCTTCAATTATGTATTAATATTTCATTCTTTCCTTCCTTGGAAGTTTCCTTCTTCTAGGTGTGGTTACCTACATAGTCTGAAAACAGATAAAACTAAACCAGTACAAACTCCTATTGGCTGTAATTGTCTTGGGAGGCCTATGATGCTTAATAATAATGACATGAATTGCAGAAGATCTGCAGTAACTGAGATATAAATTTATTATTCAAAAAACTGTCGAAAAGTTTCCAGAAGAATTTGCTGTCTTTACTTTTTATCCATTGTGGTTGAGTTCAAGGCAATCCTTGAGGGCATTTACTTTCACTTGTATAAAATAATCATTAAGTATTTTGACAGCAATAGAAATCAAAGGTAGTTAAGTTCCATGAATATAGCAAGTATTTATCTCACGGAGTACAGGAAAGGAGCAGATGGAATGTGTTTCCAGTATTATTAAGCATTACAACTTGTTTAAAAGCTCCTGAATTTGCAGTGCAGTGTACCTGAATCACAGATTGTATATTATTCCCTAGTCTCATTAGAGCTTTCAAGGAGAAAGCCATCTTTACTTCTGCAAGCCACTAGTGTGTCTGCCAATGCAATTTATGATGCAGGAGTGACCATTAACTCCTACTCCTTTAAAACAAATTTTCTCTTAGAAACCTTGACAAGTTAGACATAGGACAAAAGTGTAGTTTATTGACTTCTGATTGAAGAAGATGGAAAAGTAGTCTGCTAAAAAAAAAGACAGTAACAAAAATAAAGCTTGAATTATGTATACTGTAAGGTAATAAACAAGACGTCCTAACTACTAAATCCTTCCATGGGTAGATACTGTTATTTATTACTTGTATTACACTGAGGAAGTTAAAGAAGGAGTAGGACCCTGTTGTGCTGGATGCTGTATGGACAGAACAAGAGCGTACTTGTCTGAGAGACTTTACCAAATACATTTTTATTAAACCATATATTCATAATCCTACCTCTGTCACGTTTTTAAAATGTCAGCTATTATTACCTATCAAAACAAAGACATACTTCATTTCTTAAAGGAATATTTGCATCTCATGAGTACCCATATGCCCCAAACAAGATAGGGGCAGCAATGTGCCAGACACCATATCGGAGCATTAACATGTCAGAGAAGCAAAATGAGTGGCTGAGTGTCACAGAGTAGAGCATGTCAGAGGCAAGCAGAGAAAGTATAGCCTTCCTTCCAGTTCGGTTTCCTAGTGGCTTGATCCTGTAACAATAATGAAGACTTGCTTTGTCCAACAAACATTTCCTTATGCGGCACTTACTCGTGGCAGTGGTCCTACTGAATTCAGTTTGACAGACTGTTGCCAGCACAGCACTTGGTAATAAATACTTGCAGTGTCTGGCTTTATACATGACTGAATAAATTTAGGTATGAAAAAATGTAATTGATACTTAAAGGGATACTAATTTTTACAGTACGTTTTCTATTGTAAGTATTTCTACTGCTATCAACAGGAAGCAGATTAGATCTTGTTTCAGCTCCAGCCAAGAGAGCCCAAACTCATTGCTGAGTTACAGCCATACCCTAGCTAACAATGGTTAGGCTGTGGGCATATTTACAGCATGTAGTGGGATTTCTAAAGATGTGTACAAAAAAAATAGTAATAAACAAAATATGGAGTGTAGAGTTTGGTAAAGGTGTGAAGTCAGAAACACTTAGCTTTCTGATCCACTTTCACTGGGAAGGGTTTAATTGTGCTTTCAGTTACCTGGCATGGTCACCTGGCATGTGTTTCTTTGTTCCCCAGCGTAAGGCTATCCAGACTTTTTCATAGATAAGTCCTAAAAATTCATAGTCTTGCAAGCAGCTGGATTTTGATCCTGGAAGAGATGGTGAATACAACCAGTCTAATATTTGTATTATGATTTTGCTGTGTCTTCAATTCCTTGTCTCATGAACTTCTAGTGAAAAGTAGATGTAGCTTCCAATGTAATGTTGTTCAATGGCCTGGGATCTACAGATATGAAATGACATCTTACTCTCTTTTCTCTTGTTAAACAATCGGATTTGGCAACCTTGGTAAAAATGTCAAATACAAAAATCAAACTATTCCAAATGAAAGATTTAATCAAAGCTTTGAAATTAACCAATAGGGAAGTCAGAAACTTTATACTTTACTACTGTTATGTTGCATCTCAAAAGCACAAATTAAATGTCAGAAAAGAATTGATTTTCCCTTCCTGGGTTTGGCAGCTACTTAATTTCTTTGATATTAAATGTAGTATTAAAGCCATAGGAAACCCAAAAGAGCATCGTAAGTTTCCCAGAGATTCCTTTCTCTCTCCATTTGTTTTGCCTTACTCCATTCTTTCTGAACAATAAATGGGAAATCACAAATCCCACAAATCAGGAAAGATCCATACGGTGTCCTGTGTCTTGACTCAAGGGCACATAGAAGAAACAATCCTAAATTTATTTGCAGATTAATGGGCTAATTTGGCCCAATTTAACTGAGCTATTGCTACTCAGGAAAGAGTTATAAAAGTTAGTTCCCTGAAAACATCAGCTTACTGCTCAGGAGCAGGCAGAAAACATTCAAAATTTGGATGCTAGCAACTATTAAGAGAGAAGGAAGGAACAAACCAGAAATCATTGCATTGCAATTCCATGGTATTCTCCCCTAGTGGAGAGGCTTTACAGACTTTCCTGCTTCCCTTTGGTTTTGTGCAAAAGTTGTGTTAGAACCTGAAAAGTTACAGAGAAAGGCAAGAAGGATGATCAGAGGCATGGAATAGTTTCTGTGCAAGGAATAAAGAGATGCTTTGCAGTCTGGGACAGATGACTGATGAGGGGTATGATAAAACTCTATAAAGTCAGAGTAGCATGGAGAAGGTGATTAGGGAACAATTATTCACTGTCTCTCATAATACAAGAAACAGGGGCATCAGATAATATTGTCAGGTAGCAAGTTAAAATCAAACATAAGAGTATATTCATAATAGTACGTGAGCATTTCTGAGGGTGTTGTAGATACCAAAATTTGCACAAATTCAAAAACTTTAGAGAAACTGATAGAAATCCACCCAGAACTAACTCAGAGTATATCTGAACTGCAGATCACTGGAAGCCAGAATATTATAATAGAGAAGCATCAGCAGATGCCTGTCCTGTTCTTATATCCTTTTCTAGGCATCTGCTACAGGGCTATACTGACTTTTGGTCTGAATAAATAATACTATTCTTACATATTACACAGTGCTTCCAGAAAGTAAAGCCATGCTAGAATCCTACCACTAGGATTTTCCTTTTCTTCCCTCTTTATGTCTGAATGTAGAAGACAACTTCCCTTACAGCCATGGTGGTGATGTTCAGAGCAGTCCCCAACGTGTCTTTAATGGGATGCTACACATGGCTGCACCAAAGCTTGGCCACTTCATCTTCTGCACATAGAGACAAGGGACCATCTCAGTTATGCCATGTTTATCAGTTAATTTACAATAGCAAATCAGGTGTGGCTTAACCAAGATAAGGAAGTAGGAGGTAGAAAGAGTCCAAAGAGAATAGACTTTTCCCTTCCCCTGTTAGCAATTGTCCGTGCAGCCTTGAGTTGCTCAGTGACGTTGCATTGCAGCTGCCCCCATATGTGCAAACACAACTGATGTCAGTGTCAGAGATGTCCAGAGGTTTTTTTTGAATGGTATAGTTTGTCTTTCTGCACCTTTTACCAGTGCTTGTCTTGTCAGTTGATCCAGGACATACAAGCTCTTGAAACTAAAAGGAAAAGCTGAAGTAATTGTTAAACAGGCAGATTCTTTTCCCTTCTCCTAATCCTTTGGATTTTTAAGTTTGGTTGGTGCCTTTCCCCTTTCCTCTCTTCCCCTCTGCAGCCAGTGTCTCACTGAAGTACTGTTATCCCGAAGTGTGGTGTTCCTGTGTTATTGCAATACTGATCTATCATGTAGGTTTTGCCCATAATCTACCATGTCATGTATACACACAGATGGTACTTTAACAGGAACCTGATGCCTTTCAGTGAATGAACAGAGCAGAAGTTACATTTTAAGTTCTACCACTACATGTACACTGTTACAGGAAATCCTCACTTCCAACATTTTCTGTCTACTTGCTGTAATCTGCCCTCCTTTCTCACTTTTTCCACCTCCCTCCCACTTCGGCTTGCTTTCGGAGGTGTGATTTGGTTGCAAAGAAGGAAAATACTGACAATGCATAATTTAAATTAGAGAGATATGCTATGCCATACTTTCATTAAAACTACAGAAAAATCTTAGCTGTATGGAGTATAAGATCAGAAGAGTCCCAAGTCCTGTCATTACATCTTATCTTTTTTTTCTCTAGTGCAATAAAGCAGATGTCCTATATTTATAAAATCGAGCTGAAAACGTTGTTTGTAGCAAGAAGAAAAATGCAAACAATACAAGGTTCTTTTCCTATTCCCACATTTTGCTTCATGTTTCTATAATATTCCATCTGTATTTCTTCACATACTTCTGGTGATACAGTATAATAAGGTTCCCCTATTCTTCCATCACTTTTTATAACACTTCCCTGAATAGTAACAGGAATTTACATATTGGCTTGAGAAACAGGTCCAAAAGCTATATGAAATTTTTCAGTGTCTGAAATGATAAACAAAATGCTGAAGATTAAGTTTCTTCAAATTACAGAAAAATATAGCAGTTATGCCTTCTCCTGCCTATAAAATATTCCATGCCTGTCTTTGGAGAGCAGAAAAGGCTGAAGTCTGTAAGCCTTTTGCCTCATTGGTAAATAGAAATAAATAAACTAAATAAAGCACACCACGAGAGCCCACTCCATCATTCCTAAATCCACTTTCTTTACAAATAGGCAGGGTGTTTGCTCCATATACTCTGTCAGGCTAAACATACTGCACTCTAAAAAAGTCCATACTGTTCATACTCCAAATATACTGTAATGCCTGAAACACAAACTGAGAGGGAAAACTCAGTCCAAATTTTGCTGGCTTTTTTGGATAGATATATATGCTGTAGTATGCACAGCAGCACCATTTCACCATTTTTTCCCATATAACTACTAGTAAAACTACCAGAAAGATTCAAGGCAACAAGCCCAGTTCACTGTGGTGTTAGAGTGGCAGCCTCATGGTCCTCCCGACTTGTAGTGAAGGACATGAAGCTTCCGTATGTCTTACCAGTCGCCAACTGCTGGTTAAATTGCTTCTCATCTTTATGAGCCATTGCTTATTGCAAGTTATCAGCCCAGCGCAGAGCAACTCAGGACCAAAGAAATGCAACAGCAGATTTTACTTGATCTTTGTGTTGCTGCTCGCGCTGTACAGCGTGCCACTCAGCTGTTGTTGATTATTTGGATTCATACCTTTGTATCATTTTAGCTCACTGCCTGATGCACATTTCTTACACTCTGGCCAACTTTGCTGCAGCTTACTATGTCTCATCATGTTTTCTTGCAATTCATCACCCTAGCTTCCAGCAGCCTAATCGGATGCCATGTAACCAAATTTAACACAACAGAATGTATCAAAAAATACTTTTTTCAAAATGTTTTCATCTGCCAGCATGTTAGGTACTGAGCCATGAATTTGTGTGTAATGGGGAAATAGAAGCTGTATGCGCAATGAAGTACGTCTGCTGTTTGTGAATTAATAAGCAGATCTCTCCAAAGTAAAACAGTATTTCAATTTACAAACGTTTGTAGTAGCTATTAGCATGTCACTGCTTCGTATTCCGGATATTCACAGGTCTTCAAGCCAATGTCACCCTCCCTCCTTGCCTGTGACCACAGGGATATGTCAAACATCTCTTTTCTCAAAGGCAGCGAGTCCAGTAGTCCATTGGATTTTCCTTGATTTCAGTGAGCTTCCATCTTTTTCTTTATTTGTTCTTTCTTTCCTGTAACTGATGTTTGAAAGTTCAAAAAAAAAGGACTAGTTGAGTATAATTTCAAATCTAAGTGGTGCTAACAATATTCAGTTTCCTACAAAATGGAAAATGAGATCATTCTAGGCAAAGATCAAGTTAATCTTCACATCCTTTAAATTCCACATAGGTCAATACCAGTGAGAATTATCCCATATTTGCTGTTTTCACATGTATTACCCCTTTAGTACAAAAATACAGACAATAGAGTAGTCATATATGCAACTGTAGATAAGTAGTGGCCCTTAGTCCTGTTTTATCTTGTATCCAGCTTTAAAATTAGAGTCTCTAGCAGAAAGAGCACTGCTCTGTGCCATTGTGCCTGCTAAAACACATTTACTTCCAGCAACAAACAATAGGAAAACTCCATGTGGCACTTCGATTACACAAGGAACCCAAATCACTAAAGAGATGCAACATCACGAATAAGTATTTGTAAAGGTTTGTCAACTCCAATGAAGTTCTACTTTTCTAGACTCTGCTTTTTCCATGCACCTATGCAATTACTCACTTCACAGAAAAAGGATGATGCCACTAAAATGATAAAACCTTAATATAACCTTTTCAGCAAGAGATAAAATATATTGATTGGTGACTGCTGAAGGACATCATTAAGCAGTTCAATGTTTGATTTCATTTCTTCTTTCTTTCTTTCTTTCCTTTTTTCTTATTTATTATTTGGTTGCCCAGCAGGCATCTCTGTACTGACTGACCCTGCCCGTTCAACTATTAAAGAATTCATGTCTCTGAGGAGGCCTGATGTAAACATGATAATCTGTTTGGCGGCCTTATGATGGCCTATGAATAAAACATATGACAACACAGTTTGAGCTGAAGAGCTCACTATCTGTTACCAGAGAGAATGTTTGGAAGCTCCCTGAAGGCTCTGCCATTGTTAATCCCGGAGGTCGTCTACTTTGTGCTCAGGCTAACCCACTCAGACTACCCGCAAAAGGTGTGGTGAACTATTTTTCCCTGCCAACACCTATTTTTCTAATGGCTTATTAAGAAGGCACTAATGCAAGAGGTTGGGATTTTCAATTGCATAGCTGTCTGTGACAAGAGAAAGGATCTTCTCCAAGCACAGACGGTGTTCTTTGGAAAAACAACAAATAAAGAAAGAAACAAAAACCATTGATTTTCTTTAGGGAAGATCCTAAAGAACCTACGGTGTTAAAATAGCCATTTGGGCTTACATATAGAACACAGAGAAAGGTATGGCAGTTGAATTCACAAAATGTGTTGCTCAGATGCATTGTATTATGAACTACTTTTAACAAGTAAACTTTTTCCTTTGGTTACCTGTTGAAACCAAGGAACTCTGATTCATGATTCATCATTCTACCCACATGTTTGAGAATCACATCTTGGCAAGTTAAAGAGGCAAAACCTGTTCCTACTTCTTAAGGCTTCTTAAGGTGGATAAAGCCAGAGTGGAATTGTTTAATGTGACCTTTCCAGCACAAGAGAACTTTTGTTTTTTCTATTTCTAGTTTTTTTAAAGCCTAGTCATTAAAAAAATGCTTATAACACACTTTTTTTTCCTGGAAATCTCTCCCTTTATGTACCAGCTTTGGCCATTAATCCTTTAATTATGTTCCTGCTTATATTTAATTTTTGATCTTCTATGCTAGGAACCATAAAATGCACATTTTATATAAAGGTTGTTTTATGCTACTGCCTAACAGCTGTATTGGCCAAACAGCTTTCCAGGGACTGTCTCTTGTCCATCAACAGTTCTCTTTTCAGCAGCAAACAGTACACTGTGCAGAGCACTTTTTACCCTGTGGCTTCCTTATTTCTTGTTAGTTCTTATCAGATGCCATTTATTCCTTCGTGGTAATAAAGTCTGCATAAAACCTAGTTCAGAATAAATGGATTAAATAGAGGAGGGTTTTTTTTTAGTAAATTGAGGCTATTAGACTGTGCAAGTGAAAAGTTGCTTGAAACATCAGTGCAACACAATAATAGAATGCCAAGGATTTGTCTAATTTAAAATAAATAAAATAAATGCATAGCTAACTTTGGTTTTGATCACCTTGCAGATAAGTCTAATTTATTATACAAGGCATTTCTGAAATTAAAACTCTCCAATTAGTATCTTAGATGTAAAACCTCTAATTTTACAATTTGTTTTTAGGAACATGCATTAATATAGAAAAGCTCTAAATCAAAAGTTTGCAGAGCTAACTATTTTCAGGATAAATATAAATGAAAATTACATGCAAGTGATTGTTTCACTTTTTTTTTTAAATTCTATCTTCATTTGGATCATGGGTGGTTAGAATGTTCATTCCGTATTTACTATGTATTTTCTAGTATCTTGCAAGGTCCTTTTCTGTGGCCATTATTATTTCTTTACCTGAAATAGGCCTGGTTATCTTCATCAGGAATTTTGAAATCAATGGAAAATGTGATTCAGTAATGAATAAGTAAAGAATATTTCCCCTAAGATCTGTGTTTGCCATTGATTTCAACAATATCCAGATTTGATCCTGAGGGCAATCCTCAGCTAATATATATTGACATCAGAGGAGCTATAGGGATTTAAATCAACTGAGAATCAACACTTGTTAAGTGTTTGAGAGGTACTGGATTTTTATCTGTGCAGGTTTTCCATAGCTCTTACTTTCTCTCTCAGGTGAATATATTCATTCAGAAAATGTAGATTGCCTTAAATATGCTTTGGAGTCCTGAAGAAGTTTTTGAATCCTGCTTGCTGTTTTCCAGTGATTAGGGGCTCTCTTTTTTTCTTTCTTAATGGAAACCTCTTTGGTCTCCTTCAGCTCTGGAGAAAATCAGTTTGTCAACTTTGTAACTTAAGTTCCTGTGCTTCTCAGTTTCAGCCAAAATCTTCTCTTTGATTCATGCACCAAGAGAAGGGCAGCAACTCCCTCAGCGCTGCACTTGTCTGCCTCATAGTTTTGCTTGAGAAAAGTTCTTCTTAATCTTGTTTTTTTCTTCAGGATATTTTTGCATGGAATTTTTCAATGATTTGGTTATAAAAGCAGGCCAGAACAGTAAAAGGCTACCATAATGATAGTTGTTGTTGTAAATATGCTGCCAAAACTTTGTCCCCAAATTTCAATTACAGGCGTCAAAAATATGCATCATTGTATTTAAGTACTATTATCTACAAAGTACTTTACCTGTGAGAAGAAATGGGATGATACATGCATTCAAAACTGTGGGGTTTTTTGTTTTGTTTTGTTTGTGAGGTATGTTTTCAGCCTTTGAAAATTAATCCTAAATATTTATTATGAGATAGCCATGCTCTCATACCAAAAACTGAGGGGAAGGCTTGACAACAGCATCAAACAAGAAAAGGGAATTTGTACCTGTTTTGGATGTATGTAATGCATTTCACCAAGGAAGGTTCAATTCATCAGGAAAAATTGTCTAAGAGAAGGCTATGGAAATGCTGCATTAAATTGCCCGTGGAATCTCCATTACTGGAAATCTTTAAAAACAGGTTGGATCAATGTCTGTTGGAAATTACAGAAAAGGTAGCTGATCCCACCTTGGGCAGAGGGTTGGACTAGATGACTTGTTAAGGACCTTCTCAATACTATTTTTAAATCAGAATTTTCTGATATGTGTATGCTACATACGCCTATATGGACATACATGACTTCTGCTGTCATTCCAAGACAGAACTTGGGCCCAAAGGCAGGAAACCTTTGATCCCAACATCAGGGAAAGCTCCTTTTATGAGCTAGCAAAGTTGGAGTGTGACCCTTCAGAAAAAAGATACCATTTTATATGCTGCCAGCAGCAGAAAGGAAAAAAGAGAAACGGAAGAGAGGGCAATTGTTTCCGTTGGCTTGAGCTAATGCACATAATCTTACAGGCAGGATTAAGCGTGAGATATTCCCTTTCACAGAAATCACATGTAGTACTTGTAGGTGGATTTGAAAGCAGCTTCCATGCTCATGGCCGATTAGTCAGTTGGCTCCATGTTATTTCCTTGTTTGTGAAGTTTCTTAACATGATTGATGTAAGACTGAAAAATGAAATCCACTTAATAATTTATATTTAAAATATTTAAAGTGAAGGAAAAAGTAGATTTCATGCTTATCATAACTCACCTTAGAAGGAATCATTCAGCATACTAACAGTTTATACTATTTGACAACTGTCTTCTGTGTCTTTCTCTTCTACATATTAATATAGCATCAGTGATGTAGCAGAGTCTTTGTGAGGACTCTCATGAGCTGCTTCAGTGATATTTTGAGACACAGCAGATTTCCAGGGTATATATTAGAGTCAAGGTAGGAGTAAAAATTTCATGGAACAGAAGAGCAGTGGGGTTTTTGATGAGATATGAACAGCTGTCACCTTTGAAATTTCCCTCTCCAAATCATTTTCAGCTCTGAATATGCTTTACACAGCCTGGATGATGCTGGTTCCACACATCTAACTACTAATGTTAAGCATGAACTGCTGCAGGGAACAGACACTTAACAAAACTATTTAATGAACATCTTTTTCTTACAGCAAGCATATTAGTATTTGCTAATTGAAAAAATCCAGCTGAAATCTAAGAAAACAGTATTGGGAGAAAACATGAGATATAAATTAGAATATTAATTTAGGACTAGAGTCTTGTCCTTCAGATACACTCTGTAGTGCCAGATTGGGAAGTGCACTGCAGTGACAGGAAGCTCACAGGTGCAGTATGCCACAGACGAGCACAGCTCCTCCAGAGCACATTGTGATCAGGGAAGCCTCTTTACAAGACATTGCCTGTGCCATCAGGGCCAGCTCCACTGCCTAATGCAAAAACAGGGAAGAGAGTCAAGGTGGCTCTTCGTGCTTACCCTGAATTCAGGAGATCTTGTCTGAATTCTTGTGTCTTTGCTCTTTCCAGCTCTTTTCCAAGTTTGTGCATCCCATTCAATGCAGTTTTCAGTGTTACATCCTCAATTTACAGCACAGTACCGTTCATTTCTCTCCATAGTACTTAAATAGGACTTACCAGTAAAGATTTTACTGGAAATTTTATGATAACTGTTAGCCTACAGTGGTCTTGCACGATCCATGCATGAAAGATGAGCAGACTTGTTAGAATGTCAAAAGGAGTCTGATCAAGATTATTTGGGTCCTTCCCACACACATGCACTGGCTAACTCCCTGGAGTTATGTATTAAGTTAGGTACTTTATTACAAACACACAACTATTCTGGCAATTAAAGGGATGGTTTTTTCAGAGTAACCTATAGCAGCTGTCTATGGCAATCTTTGTGAAAGATTGCTATAACCTTATATAAACCTTTCATGTTAGGTGAGCCATATGATTGGATTTGGGGCTGTTTTTTTCAACACTGACAACAGTCAGTCGGTTTTTCTTAGTTATTATGAGAAAAAAATAACATTGAGTCTTTTGAGCTGCCTCAGAAAATAACACCTGCAAAATATAAATCTGAAGTTACAAACATAGTGAATACTATGAACAGCTAAAAGTGTAGTGTTTAAAAACTTATACAGTACTTCTCTTTCTATGCTGTCTCTTACAAAAACTGGAATTATCTGTTTATGAATATCTCCTAAGACTTGAAATAACTCTGTGCCACAAATGGTTTTGTTCTTTTTCATGAGGAAAAGCACTGGTTTTCTGCCCCTTCATCTTAAATAGACTTAACATCAATATGGCTGTTTTGTCTAACTTCAACTTCTTAAAGTGAACACCTTATCATGTCAGGAAACCATTTTTTTGTTCATGCACCTGCACATTGATTAATGGAGGTACAACCTTGGAAATAGCATTTGGCAGTTAACAGCTGCTACCAGCACTCTGGAGAGTGCACAGAACCTTGCAAAATTAAAGCTGCAGATTTGTTCTCCTCCAAAAGGCCAAACAGAACTCTTAAGTCATGTGTGAAGTGTAGATTGTGCATCATAATTTTGGGTATGCTGTTTCCCTCTTTGTCTAAGAGTGACAAGTTCAAAGCCAACTGCTATATTACAACAGAAGACCTTTCTGAAAAGTGTCAGCTTGCACCTGGACAATATTGCCAACACAAGCAAAGAATATTAGAGCAGTCAAATTAAAACAAATTAAAAAGGCATAGTATCAAATATAATCAACTGGCACACCTCAGCCAAGATGAAAGCACCCAGATAGTCTCAAAAGAAAAAATGTAAAATATACTGAAATAAATGTTAACTAGAGTGTCAGAACTTCTATAATGTCATAAGAAGAAATGCCTATACTGACTCTGTCTTCTAAATCATCACAGAATCGCTGAGGTTGGAAGGGACCTCTGGAGATCATCTAGTCCAACACCCCTGCTCAAGCAGGGTCACCTAGAGCACGTTGCACAGGATCGCGTCCAGGCGGGTTTTGAATATCTCCAGAGAAGGAGACTCCACCACCTCTCTGGGAAACCTGTTCCAGTGCTCTGTCACCCTCACAGTGAAGAAGTTTTTCCTCATGTTCAGATGGAAGCGTCTGTGTTTCAGTTTGTGCCCGTTGCCTCGCGTCCTGTCGCTGGGCACCACTGAAAAGAGTCTGGTCCCATCCTCTCGACACCCTCCCTTCAGATACTTGTACACATTGATAAGATCTCCTCTCAGCCTTCTCTTCTCCAGGCTAAACAGGCCGAGCTCTCTCAGCCTTTCCTCATAAGAGAGATGCTCCAATCCCCTAATCATCGTTGTAGCCCTAGGCTGGACTTGCTCCAGTAGTGCCACATCCCTCTTGTACTGGGGAGCCCAGAACTGGACGCAGTACTGCAGATGTGGCCTCACCAGGGCTGAGCAGAGGGGAAGGATCACCTCCCTCGCCCTGCTGACAACACTCTTCCTAATGCACCCCAGGATACCGTTGGCCTTCTTGGCCACAAGGGCACATTGCTGCCTCATGGTCCGCTTGTTGTCCACCAGGACTCCTAGGTCCTTCTCCACAGAGCTGCTTTCCAGCAGGTCCACCTCCAGCCTGTACTTTCCTTTGGTCGAGGAGGATTGGGTTAGAGATCATTTAGGCAAACCTGACACTCACAAATCCCTGGGCCCCGATGGGATGCACCCACGAGTGCTGAGGGAGCTGGAGGACGTTATCGCTAGGCCACTCTCCATCATCTTTGAAAGGTCATGGAGAACAGGAGAGGTGCCTGAGGACTGAAAGAAAGCCAGTGTCACTCCAGGCCTCAAAAAGGGTCTTCCTTTCTCCAGACTTTCTCTCTTGTCTCCAGAGTCGGGGATTCCTGAGGGCTGGCCTGAGCAGTAAAGACTGAAGCAAAGGCAGCATTCAGTAACTCTGCCTTCTCTGCATCCTTCGTCACCAGGGCACCCACCCCATTCAGCAGCGGGCCCACATTTTCCTTAGTCTTCCTTTTGCTACTGATGTATTTGAAAAAGCCCTTCTTGTTGTCCTTGACATCCCTAGCCAGATTTAATTCCAAACAGGCCTTAGCCTTCCTCGTCGCATCCCTGCATGCTCTGACAACATTCCTATATTCCTCCCAAGTGGCCTGACCCCCTTTCCACATTCTGTATACTTCCTTCTTCTGGTTGAGTTTTGCCAGGAGCTCCTTGCTCATCCATGCAGGTCTCCTGCCCCCTTTGCCTGACTTCTTACTCACAGGGATTCACCGCTCTGGAGCTGGGAGGAAGTGATGCTTGAATATTAACCAGCTTTCTTGGACCCCCCTTCCTTCTAGGGTCCTAACCCATGGGATTCCTTCAAGCATGTCCCTGAAGAGGCCGGAGTTTGCTCTCCTGAAGTCCAGGGTTGTGATCCTACTTACTGCCCTGCTTTCTCCTCGCAGGATCCTGAACTTCACCATCTCATGGTCACTGCAGCCAAGGCTGCCCCCAACCTTCACATCTCCAGCCAGTCCTTCTTTGTTAGTACAAGGCCCAGCAGCACACCTCTCCTCGTTGACTCCTCCACCACCTGTGTCAAAAAGTTATCATCAGTGCTCTGCAGAAAACTCCTGGACTGTTTGTGCCTAGCTGTGTTGTCTTTCCAGCAGATATCAGGGTAGTTGAAGTCCCCCATGAGAACCAGGGCCTGTGACCATGAGGCTACTTCCAGCTGTCTGTAGAAGGCCTCATCGACTTCCTCTTCCTGATCAGGTGGCCTGAAGTGTCCCCCATGCTAGCCTGCCCTTTAATCCTTACCCATAAGCTCTCGACTCGCTCTTCATCCACCCCTAGGCAGAGCTCGATACATTCCAGTTGTTCTCTCACATAAAGAGCAACTCCACCACTTTGCCTTCCTGGCCTGACTTTTCCTAAAAAGCACGTAGCCATCCATGACAGCGAAACAGCTGGTAACAGCTGGTAAATGACAGTCAGGTTTTCTGACTAAATGAAACATGTGTGATCAAGTCTTGGACTTACTGTGTACTCAGTAGTAAATGTTAAAGAGAACTTTCAAAGGAAAACTAGAGCTATCCTTCTTGACCCTGCTGCGACTTGTAATACCATTTGACACAGTGGCACGCTAGCCAAGATACCAAGAAACCTTTTATATAGATTGTAATAACTTATCTAAAATAAATATTGTCCACAAATTCAGCACCTGAAGGTTCTCTAGAAAATTAGAAAGTTTGGGTTTGGCACCACTTTGGTTCCCATTGTTTCATCAAAAGCTTTATTGACCTAGATCTCCAAGTGGGTTTACATATGCTTTCAATATCCATTTAGCCTCAAGGAATTTGTAATTACCAAGGGACTGAAGAGAATATGAATACTGACGTAAGTGCCAGAGGTGACTACCTCAAGAAATAGAAACTAAAGCCAAGTTAAGCTAGTTTTGATCTAGAGAGCGCTGTGCCAAATCTGCTTATGACTGTTGCTATGGAGGAGGTTGCATATATGTTAGATACTGATGACAAACTTGTGTTTGACTCCCTGGAAGTCTACGAATTGCTGGCTCAAGAAAATCTAGCTTTTTTGTGTTAAACCTGAGCCTTCTTGTCTTGCCATGCAGATTGCTATAAATAAGCACTATTGTTTGTTTGGGTCAAAGTGTGACTGTTCTCAAACAGCTTACGATTTCCAGTTCTTGCTGATCCCTAAAGATGGTAGTAAAAGGTTGGAGAGAAAGCTGTCTCTGTTTGCTTGTAGACATCTCACTCATGCTCTGAGGCTTTTTATGGTTTATTAAATAAATGGATTTAATGGATGTGCTGGCCCTCTGTTCTTTCTTCTTTATCTAATACCTTTGAAGTACTCTCAGTGCTAGCTGTCAACTAAGAAAAAAATATCAGTCAGACTAATGAATAGGACCAAAGTCTCCGTCCCTATTCTTCTGCACTGAGAAAGGGCCATGGCATATTGTCAAGGCAGTACAATCCAGATTGACTATTTACCTCATTCACTCTCAGCAAAAAAAAAAAAAGCTTGCACCAAATTGCAGATTAGTAGAGAATCTGAGAACGACTAATTATCAAGGAGAGAAAGTCAGAGTAAAGACTTGGCCATGGAATCTTTCTGAAGGGAAAGGAAAGGAAGAAGAAACTGTGTTTGAGAGATCAGATTCAGAAAATGTCTCTGCTAAAGAGGAATTTGTGCCAAAGGGGCAATGGTAAGACACTGAGTTACAAAAGGAAACAAGGGCCAGAGACACTGAAATGAAAGGCGTCCCACTGTGGAATGACTGGAATGCTCCGAAGGGGAAGACTCTGTATTGACCATCTTGCTTGATCTGCATGTCAAAAGCAGCTTCTGCCGTACAGAAACATACGCTGCTAGAAAAATGCTCTGATAAACAAAGCACCGGAGGCCACGCCATTGTTCTCTCCCTCCGCTGCTTTCAGGACAGGTATATGGCATGAAATAGGGCGCCTTCAAGAAAGCTCTGCGTTCAAAAGAGACAATGGAAATGAACAGTAATCGTCACTTTGTAATGATTGAATTTAACAGAAGTAGGAGTAAAACTGATTAGTGTACCATCACAGTTTTTAACTTCTAAAGCCCATGTAACTAGATATGATTTTTCTAATTATCTCGTTGCACAGAATTCTCTGGACAAACTTAAAACTATTCCGGGCCAAACAGAAGAACACCTTCCCTAAAGAACAGCTTACGAAAGTTAGCAGATATTTCTGTGTAGCAAGGATGAAAGATGCTGGTAAACAGACAACCATGGAAAAATGTTCTGTTACCTGAATTGTCCAAACATTTATTACATATGTTGAGTGCTTATTGAGCACTCCCTGACATACGGCAAACAACTTAGCTTTTGGAGATATGCTTATCTATTAAATAAATATACATCCTAGTTGTTATGATGAGAGAATCCATTCTGTAGACAATTTAGAAACATACTGATTTTCGTCATTCTGCCTTCCAGTTATATCCACTCACCCTAATTAGTTCTTTTCCATTTCATACTGTGTCATCTAGATTGATATTTGTGAGAGAATACAGGGTAATTCCAAAGCAAGTACTCTTAGGTAATTTATTTGGGACCAAACTCTAATTTTCACTTATCAGTTCTGGTTTCCATCTACTTTTCAGGGCCTTGAACTGACCCCGTTAGATAGGATCTTTGTCACTGACTTTAACAAGAAACTTATCATCAAAAAGCAGTGGATTTTCAACTTGTCTACTAAGGAGTTTTCTAAGTTTCAATGTAAGTGAGTTGAGGCTGTTAATGAAGGAATCAATAGCAAATTGATCAATGAACCATCAACTTAGACATAGTTTTGTGCCTGTTTCATCCATATTTCTGTCTAAAGGATAAATTCACCCTAAGTATCACTTAATTTTCACTTGAGCTTTCTGATACCAAATAGATAGGTATAGATATATGTAGAGATATAGATACATATTGCTTCTCACTAAACAAATGATAAGGTCTTGAAACAATTCATGTGCTATAGTTAAAAGGCAAACATATTTGTCAAGATCTTTAACTAGAACTGTAAAAAAAAAGGTTTAATTCAAAGATGCAGATTTTGAACTTCACCTAGTGGATAGCCAGTAAGCCAATTCACAAGTGTTTCAGTGTGGCTCAAATGCCACAACCAATGTTAACAAGAAGACTTTTGTTATTACAAATAAGAAAAAACTTTTGTACTTCAAGTAAATTGACCTAAGATACAATTACCCCTGCAGCATCTTTTTTCCCTCCCCAAAATAAAATAAAAATTAAAGAAACGGAAAGTGTGTATTCAGAATTAGAGCTTGTATTATTAATTATTTTTTAAGCAGAGAACATAATATAATTGACTTATTCCAAATGTTACTGTTAGAGTATTGAAGACTTTGGTGTGATTGGTTGCTGCACTATACAAACTTTCCCAGAAAGTGAAGCTTAAGGAAGCAAAATATCCAAACACAATCCCACAAAGGTAAGCCAATTAGTGCTTGGCATGTTTGTTGGGCATTAGGGATGTATCCAATGTGGTACTAATTTGAGAAGTGCCATTATCAGCAACCAGGCACCATGGCTGCTAAAAGAGTCAACAAGTTAAGATGACATCTCTGAGACTGTTAATTATAGAGGTTGATTTTAGTTAAAGAGTCAGGCAGGAGCTCAGGAAATGAAGCGTTCCTGTGTGATTTGAAATACTTCAGGTCTTGGTTAGAAGCTAGAAATTTCCAGGCTTTAACATTTTCCCCAAAATTTCTTACCACAGATTGTATTTGTTTCTTACACAAATGTGGCCCTATTTGTCAATCATCTAAGTTCTGAATGTAGCAGAATCATCTTTTCCAGCACCTTGTGGTAGTTGGGTACATTATCAAGCCTCTGCATTTACCCCTGAACTCCACATTGTACTCCTGATCCATGTTGGACCAGTCTTAGACATTCCCCCATGCGAGAAGATCCATAGGCTTGGTAAACTCACAAGCAGAGCTGAGGGTGGGTTTAAGCAACGTGCAGTGTCAGCTCGGTCCCTCTCCTTGGGTTATTCACCCTCACTGAGTCTTGTGCTTGATGCACATAATATTAGGCAGTGGCACAAGACTAACACCATCTGGCTTACCCACCCATGCCTGGCTCGCTTCATGTGAAGTTATGGGCTAAAAGCAGAGCTGGTATTAGTGCACCCACCTCCTCCTGCCCGCGACGCAGCCACACCCCCGCGGCCATATGGCGCTGGGTCCCACCGCCTCCAAACTTCCCAGGGAGTAAGGCAAGGCTTTAAAAAGAAACAATTTGTTGGTGAAAATACGACCAAGATAATTTATCTAAGCAAAGGATACTTTACTACTGGATATACTGTTGGTAGCTGAAGAAAAGCAAAAAGGACAGATTTTAGCTTTGTTAGGAGGGGAAGCTGGGAAGGGCTGTTTGTTTGTTGTTTTTTTAAAGTTATCAGTCATTAGACAGAGACAAAAAAATCACAGAGGGAGACTTGTAAAATGGTCCTTGTGATCCTCAAGGGCATTTCTTTCACTCTTTCAACAACAGAACTGGTCTATATCATAAGTCTTATTTATAAAGAGGCTTTCAGGCAATTTCACACTGCTTTTCTCTGATGCCGCCCAAAAAAACATGTAAACCCAAGGGATTAGTAGTGACTTAGAGGGAAAATAGTGTAAAGTTACAGGATGAACTGAGGCAGTGCAGCTGGCTTGATGCACTGTTCCCTTGGGCTACTGCAATGAATGAAACTTAGATAAGTGCCCCAGCCCACTCCCACACTGCTGGTGTACTCGAGCCTTTGTTATACTGGGCACTAGAATTACGTGGTCTCGGGAGGCCGTCAAGTCTTTAATGGCCTGTAGTGTGGAAAGAGAGAGGAGTTCACTGTCTAGGAATTGAAAGTTAAACCTCCTGTTATATTTCTTTTTTGACAGTAACAATTGGGAAGCACTGTAAACAAAGTGTTTACTCACTCGCTGTGGTTGGTAGCCTATTTTGATTCAATTATTGATATATTATAGTATCTTAGCATGCAAAATAAATTGTGGCATTAATTATCCATTGTGGGTCCATCCTGAGTTACAGGTATCAATTATATTGTGTTGCAACTGGTTAATGATATTATAGATCTTGGAGCCTTATTTTGAGAATGTATTTTCTCATTTATTAAATTTTATCTGCAGAGGAGCTACCCAAAACCTAACCAGACCATGTTTACTTGTTTTCATTTCTTGTTTACTATTTTAACCGACTTGCATCTAGTCATTCCACTTTACATTTAAACTGTTACCAAAAGCATCATATAAGCAATTGTCTTTCTGTAAACACAGCAGATGAAAATAGACACAAATTTCACTTCAGTCTTCAACGTGCACGAGCTCCATTTTTAAATGAAAGTCTTACAGAGCTCACTCCCATTTACTAAATGAAATACTGATTTGTTTCCAGATTGTTGTGATTACAATTGTACAGACATTTCCAGCAATTCCATACATTGGAATATTTACCATTCACATGTCAGAGAGACAAGAATTATGAAAAAGGACAGGAGTACATATTTAAGTCCTGCTGCTGTTGAAGTCCATAGCAATATTGTCTGTCACTTCAAAGTTGGAATATTTTTTTAATAGCTCTCTAGTCCTCGTGATCTAAATTCTAATGTTCCTCCTCATTCTGTCAGGGAGTAAAAGGCTACTCGAGCGGGCAAGGGCAGAGTTTTGCTTAGTAAACAGTGCATGATCAGACTTATTCCTTTCTCACTGAAGTGCCATGAGGATTAATTTGTTAATGTCAGTGCAGCACTTTGAAGACATAATAAAGAAAATAAAGTTACTCTGGTGATGAGTGCCACAGAAGTGTCTATAAATGAATAAAGTGCTGTCTAAGTGCTAAGTATTATTATGATTACTGCCTGCATTTGCAAAGAAGTGGTTAAATACAGTGGGATGTGGGTGTAAAATTACATTTTAAATGGATCTATTTTTGAGATTACTTATCAGCATGATTAGTATGATAATAATTACATTTATCATTAATAATACATTTTTGAAAAGTTAGGCAAAAAAAGCTAACAATTTTGATTTTGATTTTGCCAGAAACGCACAGTGCTTTCCAAAAGCAATCTGTGGAACTTGTCTCTGGAATGCAGCTGTGTAAGATTTCACTAACATCTTGCAGGTGGAGCCTAATTTTAGTTCAGCCTTGAGAAGGGGGAATTGTTTTCTCTCTGATATGCACAGCGCCATAACAGCAGCAAAGCAGGTGGAGCTTTAGACAAGTACTTGTTTACTTTCCTGTTTAAAAAAAAAAAACAACCCACAGATGATTCATATCATTAATCATACAGTTTCTATTTGATTTTAACGAGTCTAACAAAATAGTCTGGAGCACATTTGACCTACTGTTTCTCAAATGTGGAACAAAACCAACAGAATGGAAAATGTTCAGAAAATGAGCATTCAATCCTAAATATAGTGGAGAAGGAGCTAGTAAATGATGGGAAGGAAAATTTAGAAATACATCTGCTCAGTCACAAAGAAAGAGCTGCAGAATCAGTCTCAACAGTTTCTCTGCCAGCTTCAGCAGTCCCTCAGTTAGGACACAGAAGTTAACTTTTTGTACAATTTTGAGATTGTTGAGCTGCAAAACATGGAAATGTACCAGGAGATAAAAGCTGAGCAGCAATTTGCTGCTCGTACTCCAACTGGTAAAATAACCTCAGTAAATCTTACTGATTTACTTGTGATCAGTTTGTGGTTTAAACCTACCAAAAAATCCTTAATAACTTAATGATTAACAACTTGTGACTTTTTTTGCCAGTTGTTATGAAACTTCTCAGTTTGTACATAGCATGGTAGAGTAATCCCATAAAAGCCATGGAGTAAACACTACATTATTAGGCTACAAAGGCCAATAACTTGGTACAGTGCACACACTTATTTTCTAGGCTTCCACATTTTGAATTAATGTGTGAGATTTATTGCCTTGAAAAGAAGAGGGTCCTTTCCAGTCCTGTGTTCCACAGTCTCTTATGTGCTGGACCATGAAGCTGTTGGTGGCACATAATCAGAATATGAGACCTCTATCTGGTCGTTCTTGGTTGTCCTTTTCAGATGGTATTAGCCCTGCTCTTTATGCTGTTGGTTAACTTTATGCATCTCATTTTCTTAAACTCATTCACCATGAATAAAGTTAGTCCAATGTGAGGTTTTTCAGGATTACCACTGAAAAAAAGTGTTGTGTTCTGTATCATGTAAAGAAATTATGGCTATTAGAGTAGACAATATGCAGCTCTCTCTAACTCTTGATTTCTAACAGTTCTTTTAAAAAGAATGGAGAGGATAGGAGGCAGACCCAACAAAGAGCTACTGTTTCATTTGTTGCTATTTCCAAGAGTCTTTTGGGGAGTTCATACATTCATTATGCTTTATTATATAGACATTGCACTCCAAACACCTCTTTTAATGAGTAAGAGGAGATGTCAATTTGTCTCTACGAACTAAAAGTGTTTTTGCTCATTTCTAAAGAAATATAAGCTGCTTCTGCACTGAGAATTAGGTGGGCTAATTAAAGGTCTATATTCTGAGTTCTTTTCTTTTCCCTTGCTCTAAACAGATGTGGCATGTCTATATAATTCCTCAGAAAGGCAATAGTTTACTTAATCAATTCAATGATCATCTATTTATTTCTTAATAACAGTGATAATGACATAATACTTTTTATCCAATGGTCCCACAGTGCTTATCATTTTTTTTTCAAATGGCTCAGTCACCTCAGAAATGCAGCACACTCTGGTGCATAAAGGCACAGACTGTTGACTTCTCTCCAAGTAGTTCTAGTATCAAATCAGTTGGTAGTGACATGTCTGTGAAGCCCGGGGTGGTGAACAGAGCTCATCTTAAATCTTATCTCATTTTAGCACTTATGAGAGAGAGGTCTTCCAGAAGTCAGAGTAGGAGAAGAGCTCCTTATGCTGAGGACATGTTTTGTTGAATTACAACTTGTCTTCTTATTCTGTACGTGCAGGGTCTGTGTGAAGGCTCAGCAAAAAGGTCCTGGTATTGACCATTAGTATCATTTCTGTCTATATTCCAACTCATGCAATTGTACTTTCCAGTTGCACCTGACTGAGAATGAGGTGTGAGTGAAGCCAGGGCTCAGCCCTGAAGCGAGCCAGCGTACAGAGGTTTGTGATGAAAGAGCTGCCAAGAATTTGCAGATTAAGGATTTCACTGTCATTTTTGAGAACAGAATAATACCCCAGAAAGGATTTTATAGTCAAAATCTTGTTCCTACTCTGCCCACTGAAACTGTGCTGCCCGTTTGTGGGGCCAATTTTTCACGGATGCTGAATGTCTTCTTCTGAAATATTTAATGCAGATTATTGCATTTATAGCCAGTACCATAAAACTAAACTTTCAGAACCACCAAGAATGATATCCCCAGTGCTGAAGAAGGAAGGCTGCACATTAATTCCCCTTAGTCTATCATTTGTTGATATTGATTTATTCCTTCCGCAGGAGCAAACTCCAACCGCATGTGTAAAAAGGTCTACTCCCTCCATTGAAGTATTAGCAATGTTGGCACTTGAGCCTGTATAGATTAGAACCATAGGCATGGCTGAAAGAATATTATTTTTATGCCATAGTAAACAAGAAACTCTAAAAAAATGCTTATGTTGTTGCTAGTACTATCTGAACTACAGCAATGAGGCTAACAACGATATTCATATTGCCAGTGATATTCATATTGCTTGGACCCAGCATGTCCAAGTAGAGAATAGGGGAGTATGAGTCCTATAGAATATATTGTAGCATTTGGAAGGATGAATTTTAGAAACACAAGGCCTGGAAACAGTTTTTGCCTTTGCCTAGTTTCACTGCTTCTTGAAGTTAATGGGGAATTTGGATTCTCATTGAATATAAGACCTCTGTTAAGTTTTAAAGCATCATCAAAGACATTCTGTATATTCTTATTGCTACTGCAAATATTTGCCAGATCTATATTTATCCCCCCTATTTCTGATGTTCTCTGTTTCTGTTAACCCAAAATAAGTTTTTCTAGGATTTCCCATGTTTTTACTATGTGTAAGTAATTTGAGCTAATATGTCTTGTTCTGATGTTTTTTTAATAAGTGATGGAAGTGGATCTTAAATCCAGAAGTTGAACATGCTCCTCACTGAAGCGATGAGCATAACAGCCACGATGGCGTTGCAGTTCAAGCTAAAGAGAGGGGGGTTGCTCTCCTCGGGGTATTTCAGAACTTCTTGTGTCACCACAAGGAGGATAAGGACAGTTACTATGCTGATTAAGATTGTTAGCATACATAAATTCGCCTTCTGAACCAATGTTTGCCAGTCTAAATCAGGGTAGCTCTTCTCAAGGGATGCCCGAGCATGATATTGAACCAAGCCTGTTGTCATTTCTGCCACAGTTAACTCTATTTGGCAAATACAGTTTGTCTGTGGAGGTTAGACCTTATGCCTGACAGAAATAATGGTGCTGTAGCGTAGACTTTTATACAATGCCTCACGTAAAAGGTAATTACAGAAGACCATATCCTACCTTCAAAAAGCTGACAAGGGCAAAAGTAATCAGTCAAATCCAGTGCTGCAATGAACTAAGTGATCACGGTAGCATGGAAGGGGGATATCCTTTTCTTTTCGGACAAGATTAGCTACTTTACCAGGCTATGATTCACTTGGGGATTTCTCTTTTGTCGTATTTTGAAGGAATTGATACTGCCTTTCCCTGCAGCTAGGTTACCCGGAGAGAAAAGATCTGATCCTGTTTGGTAGTGTGCTTTCTAGTTTAGTGGGGGAGCTGGACGAGATTCTGAAATTGTTGGTCTTACTTGCCGTAGTGTATCTACTGATACAGCTAGGAGGGAGCCAGGGAGTAGCTCTGGACCAAGAGCAGTTTATGGCTCCAGGGATGCGAAATTATAAATTCTCTAGGATATGTTAGTTCTGTAGCTAATGAAACATTCTTTGTGAAATTCTGTAAATGCAGAATACTGTGGGGCTTGATTACATTATTTTTTGTTTCTGATGGTCATAGGAGAAAGGTCATACTGCAGACATTAGTGAGATAAAAGATCACTGTAATATTTTAATTTCTCAGAGGAGGTCTCAGCCAAAAAAACATATTAGGAAAGGACTTCTGTCAGAGGAATTGTAAAAGCAGAGCAGGTAACTTTATTGTGGAAGAGCCTGGAACTTGCCACTGCCCCAGAAGTCAGCACTTATGGATCGGTGCTGCAGAGAACCATCTCTGCTCTGGTTCCACTCTATTTGATGAGCATTCCTGAAATCTTAATCAAATCTAACCATCAGCTCTCCTGCTCCACCTCTCCCCCTCTCCATTCCTGAACAGCAAGAGCACTCCTTTTAAAAATGAAAAGCCATTGCAGGGAAAGGAAGACAGAGAAGGAGTTTTTAAATTAACACTGAAATTGTCAAAGACTAATTGTATGTTAGCATCAAACAAATGCTGTTGATGTTGTTGGGTTTTGTGTTTTATAAGTTTTTTGTAACCCCTAATCAAACATGGGCGAGTGTCTGTTGAAACAATGTATGTAATTTGTTTACATTGTTAGCTGAGATAATTACAAAGCAAGCACAATGGAAATAACTGGTTTCTTACTTTTATGTGGAAAGTGTTGGGGGGGAGGGGGAGCACAACAACTAACCAGCGATTGTCAGCTGCTCTCTAAAATATTGCCTAATTTACAGTTGTTGCATATTAGCATTGCTAAGAATGCTAGGGACATAAAGTGTCATGTTGAATATAGGGTGATGACTTCATACAAGAGCAAGTCTGGGGATATGACCAGTTTGCAGTCACAGAGAAATCAGCTTTAATTAATTTGAGTGCCAGCGCTGTGTATAATTACACAGCATGAGAGTTTGCATGCAAATGCTAAAATGCTGATTGTTGAAATACTTGCACTTACTTATTAATACATTGGGACTAAGCAATACTGGCCTGTAAGCAAGGTACAGAGCACACGGTGCTGCCAGGGTAATGTGCACTGTCCTGCAGTTAGCAAACACATGCAGATAGTTCTGCTTCTTAAATGACAAGCATAACATATTACTCATTCTTGTGGGTGACATACCTTGTAGCCCACTCTCAGTGCGCAACTAAAAACAAAATGATCTATTATTATTAAAGTTGTCAGAAACATAACAGCAGGATCTGAGATTCATTTATTGTAGACACTAACAACAACTCCGTCTTGTATTTCAATTTCATTTTTTATTTACTTATTATATATTGTCACTTTTCTCAATTAGAAAAAACGGCTTGCAGGCAAATGTAATGTAGAAATTGCCAGAGCAAAATTAGCCCTCTTGTGTGATGTTTTGTACATTTCAGAGACAGTGCCAAAAGGCAGTATGTACCTCTTTCTCCCCTACCAACAATTACTTAACAGTGCAAGGTTGTTTTCTGGTCTTTACAGTTGCCAACCTTATGTTCTGAGGCATCAAAACTGATAGCCCCAGAAATGGTAGTCATCCTGTTTCATCCTGGTCCCATCCTGTTTTTAATCAGTATGTTGTTCTTAGCCACGTGTGACTAATCCTGTTTGCAATCAATTTACCTTAGTATTTTACTGCAGCAGTGAGTTTCACTGACTAATTGTATACCGTGTGATGAAGTAACTGGGACACTAAAAACACTATTCCATAATTTGGCTGAAACTCTTTTGTTTGTATGTGTACACAAGGAAAAATCCAGAGGTCTTTTCTTGTTATTCATCAATTTATACATCAGCAACATCTGCTGTTACCTTTCCCCTTTCTAAACTCAGGCAGTCCACTCTAATATCTCACCATATGGAAGCTTCTTCATATCTTTAATCATGCTGTTGACCTTCTTTGGATCTTGTCAAACTGCATTCATAATTCAGAAAAAAAGGTTGAATGCACTTACTCATCAGACAATGATTTTTCTATGTATCTGTGTCATCTAACAGAGGTTAATATAGGAGCTTACTTTGTATGCGTCTGAAAATTCACCTTTTTTTTCCTGTTGTTTCTTAAAGAATGTTTTTCATTTGCAAAACATTAACATTTGTCAGGGTTATTTCCAGCCACACAGAAAAATGTTCCTTTGTGTATTTTGATTATTTAAAGCAATTTTGTTTCTCTAATGCATATGTGCATTCAGCACAGCATGTTCACTGCTTTGAATGAATATGTGGGGAATGCTGTTAATTTCCTCGTGTGCATGTACAGGAATGCTTTTTATTGTCTACAGCACATGTTGAGATGGGGTTGCTTTGTCTTTCACATTCTTTATTTAGTGCAGGCTTCTATTTTATATTTGAAATGTAATAGCTATCATAGATTATAGAGTTGACTATAAACTGTGTATGCTAGACACAGTTATGGTTCAGGGCTTCCTAGGGTCCCCAGATGAATTCCAGAGTTAGGCACCAATGTTGTGTTAACTGGTGTTAGGCACCAGTGCTCTCTGCCATGTCTAGGGTGCTGGGTGCTTCAGGATGGTGGCCAGTCTACCTGCATGGTAGCAGGAAGGTTTTACTTAAATTGCAGTGAGCAAAATACTGATACTTTACAAAAAGTTTTGATGGCTTGATTTCATGAGTCTAAGAATGCTCTAGAAAGCATTAGGTCCAAATCCAACCCCTAAGACATACATTTTTCTTAGCACTGGAGATTCTGCCGTGCAGCACGCAGAGTGCCCAAGGAGGTCCACACCTCCAGCGTGCTGCTGAGCAGCGGCCCCCGTGGACCTGCTGGCTAATAGCTTAAGTGAGTGCGGCAGAGACAAGATCAGAAAGGTGTTGTCAATCACTCTGTGACTTTATGTGTTTTCACTCGCCAAGCTTCAAGCGTGACTTGCAAGTATTATGTTGAGAGGATTATGTGCTTCATCCTGCCTTGCATTTAAGCACGTCTAATTTTAAACACATAAATAGTTCCATTCACTTCACTGGGCTTAATCTTGTACATAACTTTAAATATGTGCTGAAGTGATTTACTTAATTGTGTGCACGGAAGGCAGCAGAGGCAGCAGTAACGCTGGATGCGATGGACCTGCTGGAGAGCAACTGTCCAGCGGAAACATCTCTCCTGTGTCAAAACCACTAGGTCTCTTCTCTAGGTGAAAGAGAAACCCAGTTTCTCAGGTCCTCCCACGTGTGACTGTTGTTGTTTATACTGTCCCTCACTATGTATTTCAAATTCAGGTATTTTCAAAACAAACAAAAGGAGATTTTCCGTTGTGTTCAGCGGATTTCAGTAGAACCCTATGCTGAACAAATAATTGACAGTACAGCAAAATATATTTTACTTTTTCTGAAACATGAGTCAGACACAGGACTACAAAGGGGGATAGCTCAAATTTGGAAAACTATAACCCGGTATTAATGTTTAATGGATGCGCACATTCCTTGCTGTGAAATGTTATAAATCACTCATTGAAAGAGAACAACAGAATATTTGAGAATATTTGTGCTGATGAGAGTTTGGTGCAGTTCAGAGGCGACATGGATACAATGGCCACCTGAAGACAATGTTATATCTCTGTGACAAAGAATAACTCCACTTTGATCATTTCCTAAATGCAGAAAAGGCTTTTTTATTGTTCTTTTGTTTCTGCTGTATCTTGAGGATATTCTTATTCCTTCTCATAAGAATAAGAATTAAAAAGGAATAAGAATTTGCCACTCCCCTTCTATCATTCTTAATTAGAGGCTTTTTTACATCCCAGTTTTTAGTCTATCAAGAACAAATGCTCTTCATTGCATTTGAATATAGCATTAAGTGAGCTGGCTGTTCCCGAAAGACTTGATTCTGCCATCCTTGTTCCTGTTGAGATTGATTTTGATACTGACTTTACCCATCCTGAGTAGTTTCTTTCTTCTCAAATAATTGTATTGAAATCAGTGGGACTATTCATATTAGTAACTGCTCACCGTGTAATGAAGTTCAAAGCATGGCCCAGGAGGACTAATTGATGGCGAGTATGCTAGTCTGCATGAATATAGGTAACTGAATCTGGTCCACTGAGTAGTTACCTTAATAGTACTTTTCAGAATAATTACAGCTTAATGTAATGGAGGTAGAGCTGAATCCTAACTTGTTTTCTCTCTGCATTGCTTCTTACATTCTTTTTTTTCTTCCTGAGGTTAGTGTATTTGGCAAAATGTTTGTCTAGAATAAAAAGGTATATGATTATAACCAAATGAGCCCCTTGGAACTAGAAAAAAATGCAAATCACATTTGTTTATAACTTGTTTCTGCTTTTGTTTGTTTCAGAAAAGCCCATTACATTTACTCTTAAACGATACAATATGGTCAATGTGATCCTGTGGTCTAAACAATAAGAATAGCTGTTTCCCAGATTTTGCTTTCTTCAGCTATTCAATGTTTTTCATTAAACAACAGAACTTGTAAACTTTAATTCATAGATTCACCTTTTAACCTCATCGCTCATTGTAATGAACCTTAATAGGTGGATGTTCGCATCATACAAACTCCATTGTAGTTCAGATCTTGGCTGATTCTTTTTCTGAAAATTGGTGGAACACTGGTTGATTTTTATTATGGTTATATATGTTGAAGCGAAACTTTATTGTGAATATTCTTTGAGGTTAGTTTTATTTACATAAATAGACTTTTTTTTTTTTTTTGAAAGAAAATTTGCTTAAACCAAGAAGTCATGGGAAGCTTGCTGTTTGGGATATAAATGGCCCTGGTGTTTTATAATTTCTGACCTTAGCTAACCTTTCTACGTGTGTAGTTTGGATAATTGCTAATAATTTCTTTCCTTCAACTCCCTAAAATTCAGTGTTTTCCCTGTTACCCTAAGAACTGTTATTTATATCAATGGGAAAGTTGTGTATACAGACACAGAGCGCTATTAATATTAGCAACACAGTTTTGCCTTGAAAGTTGCTGCTGAATAGATATCCCTGTTGAGCACTGTGAACCTGACTATCACTGATAATAGCTTAATAGTAAGATTAACCCTCACAGAGAAGTACCACAAGGCCTTGCACAGGTCTCAAGTAGTAAATGTGTACTGTATTCTGTGTTGGTCTTCTCCATGATGTCTTTTGTCTTTTTAATATTTATACGAATGGATGAACCTGATTCTATGGACACTTTAATGCAGTGGTGGTATTGTCACTGAATCTTGTTCGTCCAGAGGTGTTCGTATCAGCTTGACTGGAAAGAAGGCAGAATGCAACACCATGAGGGTATTTCTGGTCTAAAAATACTTAGTGTATGCTTATGCATGTTCCATATTTACTTATATTTATACATATATACATATTTTAATTTTTTAATCAACAGACAAATAGACATTTGAAAGAATATTGAAGTATTCATCCAGGTTCCAGTTCAAATACACAATACTATGATCAGAGCAATTACTGACCAATGAAGTTCTATACGTTTTGCAGGAGCTCATGGTAACGGCCTCTCTTGACCTCAGACTCTTCTTATTTGAAGCTCATTGATCACAATTGCTATGACATATTCATAGACAGTTGTATAAAGCCGTTGAGTTTAAAATATTCTTTTTTCCCAAAATATTTGGCTGAAACTTTGGTGAAAGTTGCCTTCAGGCAAACACATGGGAAATGATACAGCTTATTAGAGCTTAAACTGTGAAAAACTCTTGATAGCTGATGTTCACACATCACTAATAACCTGAAGAGCTATGGGTTTTAGACGGTGGTATTAAAAGCAGACTCCATGTGATACATTGCACAAATGCCAATCCTATTCATACAAGGGTCCAAATGTTAAAAATGTATTAAATCAGCTTTCTGAATGCCCCTGTTCATTATTTTGCTGACTTGGAAACCTTGGAGTGTTTTGTATCCATTTCATTATCTCCAAAAAGCATGAATTGTAATGGAATTTACATAAAAATCCTGCCGGAGAGTGGAGACTTTACTGCACAGTCAGCTGCCCCTCCTAATCCAATCTTCCCCAATGCAGTTGGCCTGGCGGTTGCCAAACTCTAACAGTGGGGATCTCCTTTGTTAAGAAAAGTATGAATTTGAGCTTTAAAATGAGCAGAAGCCTTTTCTATTACTCAGGATGCCTCCTCTTGCTGAGTTTACATGAGATGTCTAGCAGGAGGTGTTATTAAATAGCCTCAAAAATTAGGCAAAAAACCAATTATCTAGAAAAGGGACACAAAAGGCTTACAGAAATGAGCATTTGAATTTTCATTATTGAGTATCCATGGGACACCACACCACCATTTGAATTTTGTTATTAACCCTTTGCATAAAAAGGATTTAATACTTTTAATCAGTTTTGAATTACACTTTGAGGAAAGCACGAGCAGGGAATTTGAAAAAGTCTCCTTCATTTCTTTCAGTGTTATTTCAGTGCTCTCATGTTTGCACTTATCTCAAAAGAGTTTTAACTTTGTATTAGATTTTTTGTGAAGGTTGATTACATGGGCATTTCAGTCTCACCTTCATTCTTTATTTAGCTGAAATTCCTAATCACTTCAGTGGGTGGTAGACAGGACTCAAGTGTTCCTTTAGATGAATTTCAGCTTCTAAAAAATCTTAGGGGTTGAGTAATGTATTCTTGTTTATTTTTTCCACTTTACAGATAAAATCTAGAGAGCATTCATCATCACCTGGATAGAAGTGATTTAAAGCAGTTCACAGTTTAGGCTGGCAGCCATTTTCTGAACTTCAGTGAAATATCAAAATCAAAACTGCAAGAAATAATTTAAGAGTGATTTCATGTGACCCTTGCAGAAAGGGTGCTCATAAAGGTACACATACCGTTAGGGAATTCTACCTGGATCAGCTGCTGTGTTATTAACAAAAATGTCCAGCTGCTCCTGCCTCAGGAAAAATGCTTTTTCCAAATTAACATTAAGGAATCTATGCTATTTTGTTCTTCTGAAAGTTAAGTTTTAGAACTCCTTTTCATTCTGAAGGATCCTCTCTCAGTGCTGTGTCTGGTCATGAGACTCTCCTCATCTTCCTGATCTGCTCTCCCAGTCCTGCTTCTGTGTTTTTTTCTTCTTGCCATCGCAATCTTCAGATTCCTTTTTTCTACTCTTTTACATTTCTTTTCAAAAGCTTTTTCTGTTAATAATCCCTCTGACACTGGTGCTAAATTTAAATATCATCAAACGGTAAAAACAAAAGCTACTATGGCAGCTTACATGTAAGCTTAGAAGTCATACAGTCATTAATAGAAATCTTCATTTGGTTTCCTTTGCTTTTACTGGGCTCTACTGAGTTCTACTGGAGGACCAGTGTTTCCAAGAACCAGTAGAACAGCAGTCCCTTGCCTCTCTTCCAAAATGTATTTGCCAAATAATAGCATTAGAAACTACCTGGAATATCTAATAGAGAGGGCATTGGCAGTGTCCCAGAACTGTACACCGGGATCTTTTGAGCCTGTCCGTTTAGTCACTAGGCTAAACTCTGCACTCGTTTAGAAAAAGACCCACAGAAACCTCTGACATCAATGGATTTAAAAGGGCACAGATTACCCAGAGCTAACAGCACTGATGAATATGATGTACTAGTACAAGCTTTCATTTACCATTTTTTAAAAACATCAGGCAAATAGGATATCACCTCACTTCAGACCTATATAGAAGATATATCTGGAGAATGCAGTAAAATTTGGTGAATGTCATTTCTTTATGATCTGTCTTCATTTTTTCTATGCTTAGATGAGGAAGGAATTTGTTCCTCTGTCTTAAATGTGCTCTTAAAAATAGACTACAGCCTTTTTACTGAGGTGAATACAGGCTTGGCGTTTGGCTGCTCATTTTCTGACATAGTAGTTCGTTTCTGGGAGAAGCAGTGAATGAAGCATACAGCAGTTAGTGCATAGCTGGGCCCCCTTGAACATTACTGATGAGTGCACAGGGCTAGTGAACGGAGAAGGCATTGAAAGGACTGCCAGTTTTTTTGCTGCAGTACTACAGATTCAAAAAAATAATGTGGAAACCAAAAGCAGAAAAGCCCAGTTATAAGAGGGATCACATATTTGGGGATATTCAAAAAAAGCACTACAGAAAATCAGACTTAGATCTGCAAAATCATCACCTAGGAAAAGCTCTGTTTGAAGATTTATGGAATGATCCATGACTGATCCTTGTACTGAAAAGCATATAACAGGGGCACCTTTAATATTTGTGTCCACATCTTTGGCTAGTGGAAAGGATGCAGTTGCATTAAGTCAGTGCAACTATCCTAATTTGCACCAGCTGAGCTCCTGCTTCTTTGTTTGTGTAGCCTTGTCGGCACCCCATCCAAAGGAAAGCAAACAATTCATTGTTCTTTCCTGGGTCAAAGAAAAGTCACTGCAGAAAGATCCCAAAGTTTCCTTATCTCTTCTTTATTCTTTTTCACAGCTAGCATTATCCATGTACAAGCTATTTGAACTTACATCGCAGAACGTAATGCATGTGTTTCTGAATGTACCTGACACTAGCTGATGGATAATTTCCATGAGCAAAATTCATGTATTGTCATTGTTTCATGCAACATAATTTATGCTACATTAATATAAAATGTGTAAACTGAAAAACAGCACAATCTGAATCACAGTTCATCTCTGATGAAATTAAAATCACCTTTTCCCCTAAAAATTTGCTTCTTAACTGTTTATTTCTTTTACCAGTCATTTCCTGACCCTTTTTTATTTTATTTCTGTGATGTCAAAGAACGTGTTTTGCAATGAGCTGCTCTACCACTCTAAGACCAGGCAATGCAATATTTGGATCCATGCAACACTGTCTGCAAACAACCTACTAGTGATTGAGGCACCATCACAGGGAGATGGTGCCTTCATTTGCATTCTCATATATATCGTTTTATTGCACATTAAGAATTATATTGCTAGCTGCGCTTTTATTATTTCCCATACAAATGCTTGCTTGTATTCTCATAGGATGTTATGTGTTCATTAGAATAAGAGTAGGTCTCTTGATTAAATTGAAATCCATACCATGAAGACGTTTGGAAGTCATTGCAAAAGATTTTTGAAAGCTGTTTTCCAGGAAACAATCAAGAAGAAGCTCCTTCTCAAATGTTGTTAGATATTTCCAGGCATCCAGGTTCTTTCAGAATTAATTGGGAAGTCAATACTTAGTCACCCCTTAATTAGTCAATACTAATTATAACGTAAGAAATATCACAGCAAAGCTGGAGTCTTAGGATCAATCCTCTGCTGAGACATGTTAGAGTAACTTTCAAGGCTCTGGTCGAGGGTTTGGTGCTGAGTTTTTCTTGAGACTGTCCCAGAAAGGTTTGCGAAACCTCATTAAAATGCCCTAACCAGAATGAAATGTGGTTTGGAGTGGTTTCCTTGTCCCTGATGAAAATCACCCTTTCCCAGGATATTGTTATCTCATTTTTGCCAGGGACAACACATCCCAAAGGCTCCCAAAGTACTTGGGAGTAGAAGAAATGTTTGGCCTTTAAAACAGACAAGGTTGTGTCAGAAGTCAGTTATTTTAAAAGAAAAAATAGTCCCTGGAGTGAGAATCTTTGGAAGTTTAAAACCTTTCCTCTTTTCAAGTGTTACAAGCTGAGCAGTGGGTTCTCCTTGGCTGTACATTCAGCACTTTATCCAAGAATAAAGTATAAATATTTCCAGAAAACTCATTTCTATATTTATTTTCAGAGTGATGTCACTTCCCATCTTTGTACGGCTGGTAAGAGAGCATTTTTTTATTACTGAAGGACTTGAGTCCAAAGTGAACTCTATTTTCAGAGAATACATGGACACACAGCCAGTGTGCTAGCTTTGTAACTGTGACAGTTTTCACTGTAAATAAAACAAAATTATTTTCCAGTTCCTTACTCAAATTCTTCATACTTTTGGGTTTAGTACAGGCTAAAGAGCACATTTTTTGGTGGGAATCCCATGTGAAAATATAGACAGACAGTCACCAGGCAGACTGCAGTAGAGATTACTGCAAAATGTGCTGCTGCATCCAATATCGTTAATATTTTTAACAATTGTCTCTCAAAAAATAGCTCAACTTTATAAAAATCAAAAGTGAGCAAAACCATATATTTCTTTGATGTATTCTAAGTATTTTCTGAAACAATTCATTATTTAAATGTATTTTTCAGTTCAGAAGTATGATTTAATTGAGGCAGGGAGCATATCTGAACCTTTGATAGTACTGTTATCAGTATCAAAATATGTTTTGTCGCATTTTATAGAAGTGTGTTACATTTATATACCTTTTTGTTTACTCTCCACCGCTTTACCCCTTGAGAAGAGGCTCTTATGAGAGAAAGTGTTTAGCAGCATCTTACCCGTGTCTCAGCGTAAGGGTGCGCTTCTCTCAAGAAACAGAACGCTCTTAGTTTATAAATACCTTCTCGACGTCTCTCTGTTCGAAAGGCCAGTGCTGCTGGGGCTCAATCACTGGTGGATAGGCAACCTTTCCTCTCTGCCTCCGGTAAACAATCATCATGTTTTACCTGCTCCTGCAGGAGTCCAAGCACATTAGCTACGATAGACCTATGCTGAGGGAAGAAGGGATCAGTCACTGCTTTTCTATCTGCAGAGTGCAATTAGCTGCATTTCCCAAGCCCTGACTAGCCTCATTAACAATGTTTTTGGATACCTTTCATAAAAAAAAAAACCAAAGATTTGTTTCCTCTTTGTTTATTTGCATGTAATGCTTAACTTGGATGGTGCAGCCATGGTTTGCAAACCCATGCTGCCTGGTAAACTATTTATCTAGCTTGGTGAACTGGCTGATGCTTTAAGGAAGCCAAGAAGTTCCTCAGAGTCACGTGCTTGTCCAGTGGCTCCATCAGGAGTGCAGTCTGGATGCTCTCAGCTCTTCCTTCTCCCCACTTCATCCTCCCTCACTGCTGGCAATACGCAACTGAGTTACACTGATTGGGAAAACTGCTGCAGACAAGAAAAAAAGCGGCGTATCACACCTTCATAGCCTTGGGACTTGGGGCAGGTCAAGGCAAGCTTAGCAGCTGGTTACAGGAAAGGACAATTTAATGTGAGATCCCTATCAAAAACACTTACTCATTGCCCTAAAACTCTGGTTTCAGCCCCTAAAGAAGGATTTTAGTAGCTAGACCCTGCATTCTTTAAAATTTTGGAGTGTTTGGAATTTGATTTTCTGGAGGTTTAGCTAAGACACCAGATATCTTGGCTCCAATACAGGTTTTTAGAACTTGAGCTGGTATGGGAATTTTGTGTTGTGCTTTTCTTATTTTGCTTATCATTAAATTATACCTTTTGAGGTGCTCTCCTCATTAGTGGCATTTACTCTTAAATTCTTATGAACATTATTTTGAAACACTTTAGATATTCATTTTAATGGCACATCTGATAACTACAATTATTAAATAAGACATCCCTGTGCAAACCTGGCAACTTCTTAAGAATCCTGGAGTTCTTTAGAAAAGCAATAAGGCAGTAAATTAAAGCAATATCTGCTTAAATTGTGAGCCAATTTAAAGATAAGTGTTTTCCTCGAGTCTGATGTCTAATGGAAAATAATTCTATTGATACAACCTTTTAGAGTGCTGAGGGCAGAAACACCCAGTTTTTGGTAAATCTTTGGAACAGCTAGCAAAAGCAGTGTCACAAGAAAAGAGAAGAAGTAATCAATTCCATAATATAGTGACAGCTATATCATGTACCAGCAGTACCTTGAATGTTAATTACAGAATCTGAAGTCTGCTCAGTATTATATAAAAGGTCAATTCAATGACCTGAGAACAGATGAAATATGAAAAGGCTTCTTAGTCTGCCTTTGTACCCTGATGGAGGCACTTTCAATCAATGGAAACCAGTACATTCATTTACTTACTGGGAAGATATTCAAAAAGAGAACTCCATTGAGAACTGTCTGTAGAACAAACTAATCTGGTGTCTTTCCAGGAGAGGTGACCATCTAATGTCTGAAGTTCACAAATTAAAAGAAAATTTTTGCTGATGTGTAGAGATGTGCTAATGCTGAATGACTGTTAAAAGAAACTAAGGATCAAAAACTTCACCAGAAGTTTTTCTTGCTGATAGAACATTTATTATGTCATTTTGGAGGAATCAAAGGGAGTGCAGGGGGAGCAGAGAGGACCCTCCCTAAAACCACAGCGTGTGTGTGATGGATAACAGCTAAAATATGCAATATAATAAAAAATAACCCAGAAGTATATAGCAAACTTACTAAGAATTCCATCGAACTTCAGAAAATCATTAAAGCATTGAAATTTTCAGTGGATTTACCCTAATCTGATGTTTGACCAGCAGCATCTCGGTCTTGCCAGGGAGCTCATGACTCTAAGCAAATATGTTTTGTAACAAAGTTTTGAGTAAACTTTTGGTATAAGAGCCCAGCCAAGCATCTTAATTTAGCTTTATCTGCAAAGCTGCTCGATTGTCTTGTTCTATGGAATATTCCAAACAGAATTTAGATAAGCAGGTAATTTTAGAAATCAGATGTAATTAAGGGGGTTGTTCTATTCTGAGCTCCCATATTCATCCAGTTTGACTAGGTACTTGAGAGACCCTCAATATGCCACTTTTATATTCGTTTTATAATGTGGTCTAGATCTCCTCTTACCTCCTATCTCATTCAGCATCCTCAGCAACTTCCCTGAAGAAAACAAAAGTGTGAAGGAGACAGTGGTGGCAAGTGGCAGAGAAGTGGGGTGGTACAGTTACGGTTCTTGCACCTGACTTGGCGGCTGAGCAATGTTTTACCTTTCTGTGGTGCCTTTCTATGTGAATTTTCATTTAAGTAATTCCTTCAGTTAATTGTGCTTTGTGATCTACATAGGAAATACACTAAGCAAGACAGATGTTATTTGCTAGTAAGGATATGTCTTCTCAGAAATCAAATAATTTAATTAAAAATGTGAATTTATAGTGTTTATACAAAAATTTTGTCAAATCCCTTTTTTGATGTTCTTGCACCAAAGCGACTGATTTCAGTTTTGCTTAAAATGGTTAAAAATATGTTAAGAAGATAAACCAAAATAGAACATCCTTTAACATGGGGGTGCACCTGTTTAATCAAACCAGTTCACATTTGTGTAAGTACTGAGGCAGCTGATGAACATGAAGCAGAAGGAAGACAGAGTACAGGACAGTTAAAAAGGAGGGTAATGATACAGAAATCTGATAGACTGGTTATGACAGACCAATGCAAGTATAGAAAGAGAAGTTTGTGAACACTGTAGGACTTGGAGAAGTTTTATATTTAGGAATATGATTTTCTTCATATAAATTTTTTCCTCAGTTCTTCTCACTCGTTTTGTATTTCTTAACTGTTTAGCTTGAGTATATTCAGTCCAAATGCTTGCCATTTCTCTGCTTTGAAAGGCAATATAGCTACATTTTAATAAGAGACTGTTTGTGATACAGAGGGTTAATGAAAGTTATTTGGTATAGAGTCCTAAAACGATACAACTGATGCAAAATCATTCTGCAATCGGTTAAGGGTTATCCTGAATCTTGAATGGAAATGTACTGCTAGCATTTTCTATATGAATTATTGCACAGCAAGCTAGTAGGAAATGTTTGCGGGAGTATATCTTCAGGACAATGTTTACCAAGAACTCCCTGGAAACTTCCTAGACGACTACTGGCCTTCAGGGCGAGGTTTGCAGTGCTGCTTCCAGGCTGTGGGCCTGGCTGTGTACCTACCGCATCCAGGGACGGACACTGCTTAAGTTAGGTCTGTAAAAATCTTTGCTTGCTGGAGATTTTTACATGGAATTAGCAGATAATTGGCAGAGCCTTTTACGCATCCGACAAACCACATCTCAACCATGCTGCGTATGCAGAATTGACAGCTTTCCGTCTGGTAGACTCCATGGCTGTGTGCATGCTGTTTCTGCAGCATGTCCTTGTCCTTACCCTGCGATCAGGAGGGGTGTTTGGTTTAGGTTTCAAAACAAGTGTGATATTTTAGTTTGTAAGTGCTTGGGGAATCCTTCAAAATGAAACCCTTCTGTATGATTGCAAGTTATTGTACAGCTAAGGCATTATATGTAAATATAACTTTCTGTATTACATTGATGTGTATAGGTATATCAGGTACAGTCCATATGCAAAACAAAAAATTTATCCTTGAGTTATGATGTCACTGGGAAAGATGTAATTGCAGTGAACACATAGCCAGAGACATAATTTTCTTTGTATCAGAAGAAAGCCTGGGAAAATTGATGCAGCTTTTAACCACAGATTTCAATATGTCTTTGCTAAAGGTAACTTTAGTTTGACCATGAGATAGCGTTTAGCTGGTGCTATATGACTTTATTTCCTGCACAGAGTACTCATGTCCCACCAACACTGTATGGGAGCGCAGCCTCGGTAGAGCCGCTGCTCCTGCTCCCATGCAACGAAGCTGGCGCAGCAGACCCTCACCTGGTCCTCCCGGCGCAACGTCCTGCCCAGGGCAGATTGCGCAGGCAGGCAAATAATCTCTGAATGCACTAGAAGAACAAGGACTGAGATTGTGATTTGCTGTTGCACAATTCAGTTGCTGCCTTTTGCTCAGGATTAGTTATATAGATGCAGTTTGCTACATCCTCTTTGGTTATGCCACAAACACACGCTACAACAATGAGCTATTCATAATTTCATTCATACAAACAGTTTGAAAAGAGCCCCTAATTATGGCATCTGTAGCACTAAAAAGAACAGAAATCTCAGGAACAAGTATTCACTGACTATATTCAGGTCCTGATCCCCAAACCAGATCTTCCTGCATTTGAATGATACAGGCACTATTCAGGTCCAGCTGCAGGCTAAGTATTTTCTTCATCTGCTAGACATAACATAAATGCTTATCTGAGAGAAGTATTGTAGAGTGCTTGAGAAACAGCAAATATGTATACTGTCTGCATAATAACAGATTGAAAAATGTTAAATAAGCAATTTAGGTTAGCATTACTGTTTTTAATGAAAGATTTAAATTCCTGTTTTAATTAGTACATATATTTGCAGTAGTCCTTAATACTGCACCCATAACAAAAAACAACCCAGGCAAACAGTACAAAGAATATAGTACTTTGGTGGTCATTTATGCTTTGATTCTTTGATTTCTTGGTGATTGTGTGCAAGTTTGTTATGATTTATTATTTGATTAAGACAGGACCTACAACATTCTAGATGCTTTTTGAACACCGAAGAGCTCACATACCTTGTAATTGCCTCTAATGTATTCCAACTTTTCCGTGCGTTTGTAACTATGACATCTGGTTCTTTGCCAGACTTTTTGGGTGGCATTGCTTAATTCTTGAAGTGCTGAGTGATACGGTCATGGAAAATACCTCTTCTTTGCCCATTAAAAAAACCAATTATATTGGAGATGTTAAAATTTATGCTAAGTCTATTCAGCGAAACATAAATAGTCATCACTTGGAGAACTTGCCATGCGAGGCATGATCCTGCAATATGCTACGCTCTTCCTAGACAGTCTGAGCACCCTCAACTTGCAGGGGGTTGCACAGTGCTCAGCACCTTGTAGGAGCAGGCTTCAAAGAAGCAGCAGGAAAGGACCCAAAGCAAACTGGCAAACACTGCAACAGTTCCTTGTACAACTTTTCTTCTCTCAAAAGTAACAGTTCAAACAAAGGATTAATTGAGAAAGAAAAAATAATTAAAACTGAAAGAAAAGCAGAAAGGAGAATATGTGAGAAAGAATGTTAATAACAGCATTTGAAGAGGCAAAGAAATTATAGAGATGAAAAAAAAAGATTTTTCTTTTAAATAACATTTGAAAGGTTGTAGATGTTGTTTAATATTGTCCTTGAATATTTTGCAAGTGGCACAACTACTTCATGAGATGCCAATTGCTGAAATATAGAGTTGTGATTTAAAGTGACAATGTCACCTTAGTTTTAGTTGAAGTGATGGATTTTGTTTGGAAATGGGCTATACCAAACCTAGCATGGAGAGATGTGTTTGCATTTGTTTTAATTTCAATTAAAATGATTCTGGTTAAAAACACCACTCCCATAACTTTCTATTTTAATTTCATATCTTCTAAGTGAACTCAAATAGGTCTTACAGGAGCCCACGTACTCAGAAAACAGACTTGATGCATCCAGACAACCAAGACAGACAAACACCAAAGATCCCAACCTGTATAGATTAGCTTTGAATATTTCCTTTCTTTTTTACCGTATGAATGGCTATAAATAACACAGGTAATGAACTTTTTAAAAATAAAGGAAGCAGCTATTCTTAATAGTTTGCACCTGGTTTATGTGAAAAGTTAATATGAAATCTAGCAATACTGTCTGGTAACACTTTATTTTCATTTTTTATTATGATAAAGTATAAAAATTGTAAGGTAGTGGAATAGGAAGCTCAAAGTCTTTATTTCATTGTATTTTTAAGTAGTAGATTGTGTAGTAAATCAACTTAATTTATGTACCTTGTTATTGTTAAATCATCCAGATTCATTCAAGCCCTGGAACTGCATTCGTATAACAGAATGTGACCCCTTTTCCTGGCTGTTCTAATCCATTTTTGAGCTGCATACACCTCTTTGAATATGTGTTAAAGTAGTAGCCTAATTTGACAAGGAGATTTCATTAAGCTTTGAAGTGTATCATTAAAAGGGACACTGTCAATTTGAATTTTTTCAAGATGACCAATTAAAAAAAAAATCGTTTGAATGTTGGAGGGTTTTTTTTTTGATTCCTAGAAAATGTCTACACTTTTTTTTGCTCTGTGAATGAGGCTTAGAAGCGTCTTTTAAGAAGACCAGAGAACATTATCATCATCATTATCATTATTATTAACCATGAGCAAGTTCATCTCCCCCCTCCACACACACACACCTGCAGCCTGAGGTCTGTGAATCATCTTAGTATTAACGTAAATCTTTGAAATTGGACTTTCCGAGAACACTGCTGTGTCCGGGCCCTGCGCACGGGCCGGGGGGGTGAGGCTCTGCCTGCTGCCTGTTGTTTGGAGGGTTTCTGAGCCCTGCAGATCCTCCCTGCAGCCGACCCCGACGCGGAGACTGCGCCGACAAGCAGCCGCGCCGGCCGGGCTCCGCGACGCGCGCTGCCAGATGTGGCTGCCCTGGTTTCGGATGTCCGCGCTCGCAGCTGTCCATCTTGCAGTTCTGTCGGAAATCACTGTCAAGCCACGGGGACGAGGGAGAGAAGCATGTGCCGGTGTTTTAGCCACCTATATCCGCATCAGCTGTTAATCCAAACTGCCAGCGAAAGAGCCTTCGCCCCCGTCGCCGGGGCAGGAGCTGGGATTATGCTCTTCCTGCAGGTGCAGGGCAGGCGGCTGTGCGCTGGTAATATCCCAGATTGTGGCAGCTTTGGACTTCGGTGTATGTGAGCCAGAGCCTGAACTACCTGCACGAAGTAAACAAGAAAAAAATGGAGCAAAAAAACCTTGAATTTTTTCAGGTACACTGCATGACAAGTGTTTAGATGGGAAAGTGGCATTCAAGTTCCCAGTGTCCTTTTAATGACTCAGTGAGGTAACTCTTACTTTCCAGGTAAAACTATGCTAAACTGTGACTACTTTTATCCAAGTGACTAAAGTTACTTTTTACTGTTAAAAACTGGGCACAGAATATTCAAATATAAGACAGAGAAAGAACCCTGGATATGATAATATCTGACAGTTTTGGGGAATGTGTTTCAAACTGCAGCCAAGGCATGTGCGTGCACACACGAATACAGCTGCGGTGTCTCTTCGGCATTATGTAATGTTCTTTCATAAACGAAAGGAGTGAAGGCTCCTGCTAGTCTGTTCAAAGGAAGGACGTTTATATATTTTATTTAGCACTCTTTATACTGCTGCATTATGGTATGTAATATATTGGCAGTTCTCAGTCTGTGATAGACCCCCCAAAGGGTAGACATGTAGGTCTAAGAGATGAAAAAAATCAAAGACATGATCTCTTGACAGAATTATATAACCTTCTCACACTGCCTCTGAACTTCATTGAATCCTCGAGGTGACAGAAAGCTGGCAAGCTAAGCAGAAGCAGCTGCTTGTGATGGCATGCCTGAGATATATGAATCTATTCAGTGTGATCAATGGCTGAGTGCTCAACAGCCCGAGTCGCTGATCACCACGATGACCCCGGTTCCTGCGAAGCCCATCAGGTTGCTCCGAAGGCTTAACGAAGGAGGGAGTGGAAGGTGGAAGGCAGGACACAAGCAGCAAAGGGAGGAGAAAGGGAGAGGCGCGAGCCCTCCTCATAAAAGCTGTTCAGGAAATTGCAAAGCTCATTACTATGTGTGCGGTACTTGATCACACTGAAATTTTGCTTTAAGGCGCATACCTGAATAAACGCTGAAATTCTGCTCTACACATAGTCTGGGGCTGCCAAAGGAGCCTGCCTTCTGTGGAATTTCAATTAGAGTTGGGTGTCTCAGTTCTTCGTGCTCCTTTGGCAGTCTCAGCCTTAATGCACATGTGCACATGCACATGCACCTCCTTTTTTACAACCTTTCCACAAATGTTCTTTAAAAAAACGCATATAATAAACAAAATATCAACCCACAGCATATGTCAAATTTTGCCAAAGAAAGCAACAATGATATAGTGCAAGCAGAGTGTTTATTATGTGAACACATAAAAAGGGTACAAGTGAGTTTTATTAAATGTGTTCTACTCATAGGCAAAAATAATTAAACAATTGAACTGGAACAAAAGAAACTATTTTAGTACAGTTCCGTCATGAAAATCGACTTTGTGAGAATGGCAGAACAGGTTTCCACATGCTTTAAGTCTCAGTGGATTTCTCTAATTTTCTCAATTTACTAATAAAAATACCTTTTATTGTTTTTAACTGCAAAGCTTGGAAAATTCAATTGGGCTGCAAAAGGCCAAGCTGGGTTCCTTCTATCTCATACATCCTGTTACTACTAAAGATGCCCCCAGTTAAACCTCAGCAGCTGGTCTGCTACCCTTCATTGGGGTAACTCAGTTTTAGTGTAGCACTGAACTGAAATGCACTGAGGCTGCATAAATCTCATTGTTGATACAGTAAGTAATGTCAAAAGAGAATTCAGTTCACTCCATCAGAAGTGGGAATAAAAACGCTTTTTCCACTAAAGTAATCATACATGAATGTGAATATACACAAGGGGCCTGATCCAGAAGTAAAAGTCTCTCTCAATAACTTGGAATCTGGATTTAGTCCAAAGAGCAGATCTATTGAACAAAAACAATACATTTTACCTCAGCACATTTGAGGATGGAGGTGCCCTAAAAGGACAAATGTCTTTGATACTATTGTTTAATTTAGATTAACATTGTTTCACAGAGCTCTATCCTTAAGGAAAAATAAGCTCACATATACAAATCATTTAGTTTCAAATAGGAAAAAATTGTATGACTCTCAGCTACTTGCATCTAGTGTGCATGATACACCAATTAGATTATAAGATTTAAGCTTAGAGCCAAAGTGCTCAAAGCAGAAGCGAAGATTAATTTCTATTTTTCACCAGGAGAAAGCCACATCCCTATTTGTTGTATTACTCTGATTCATGCATTAATATTTCCTTTGTTTATATTTTCACCATCTTACCTTTCATTATATAGCAGGTGGACTATAAATATAGCCTTTAGTAAGATAGATTCCAAATACATAGAATCAGAGGAAGGGATGCTTTCTTTTGCCCCTGTGCAATTTGGAAGTACTTCCAGTGACACCATTAGGATTATAGTCTTGCGAAAATGAGATGGAATTACCTTCTTAATCCTCCTTCCTACTATATCTTCATATCCTCATCTCCAGGTCCACATGTTCTTTGATTTTTGAGCACTTCTAAGTCAACAGTTGTGGTGGTGGTCATTGTGGTGGTCACAGCTGTTGGATAACACTGTCATCAAAAGAACAGAACTGTTTAAAAAGTCCAGCCCCTTATTTCATTATGTGACTGGGCCATCATGCCATCTCATCTTTCATTCTCAGTGCAAAGCATGTAGTAATTTACACAGAAAATTCTTTAACTGTGACGTACACTGTGATGAGGTTTGAATGAAGGGAAGTAGTTAAACCTAAAAATTTTACTTTCAAAGATAAATGATCTATTCAGTTTACCCCCTTACTTCCAATGAGTGCATCCATTTGCACTTGCATCAAATGTGATTTGCAAATCCAAATTTGGTATATATTTAACTAATACCAATGTTTTTGATAATTGAGTCTTTGAATCTCAGTATTTAGACTTGGCCATGTCAAATGCTGCACTTCCCTTCCATCATCCCAAGTATTCTTTATGGGACTTTATTGAATCCTTCCAATAAAAATGACCTCTTTTGCATTTAGTTGTAGAAATCTGGTATCAGGCCAGAATTTTTTAGAAAAGTTCCAAGTTACCCACCAGTTCCAGCTGCCCACTGAGCCTTTTGTTTTATTGGATTTGCTTGTTGGCAAAACTACCTTCCATTACATTTCTGACCTGGGTAGAATTCTGTCTTACTCTTTTTGTTTCCGTGCTCTTTTTATTTATTTATTCCCACCATCCCTCTCCATTCAGTCCTCTAACTTAACTAGTTTGACAGCAGTTCCCTCCATTTTTATCTTGAAGGCAAACAGAGAATTTCACATGTCATTTTGCTTGAAACTCACAACACCTATATGAATATTTTTGAAACTGCATTTCCTGCAGCATAAGTGGGAGCACAGTCAGTAGGCCCAAAGGAACTCCTAGAGCTACGCAGTTGGAAAAATTCCTGCTGTTCACTTTTGTCTCGCCTGTAGGCATTTTTTAACAGTTTTCAGTTCAAGTGCACTTTTACCTCTTGTTTAATTTTAATTTGTTTAACAACATAATAATACCTTTAGGGAGTATTAGTGCTACAGTAAGAGCATGCATAAACTCTCTATATACGTGTGTGTGTGTGCGTGTGTGTGTGTGTGTGTGTGTGTGTAATACATATATAAAAACCAAGCAGAGGTTCTAACAAGTGCCTCCACTATGTGGAATAATTACACTCTCCAGCTTGATTAAGGTGTAAAAAATAATATGGTGACTTGCATGAATGAAGAAAACGGAGTCTGTATTGATTGGGCCATATAGAAGGGTTCTTTAAACTTGAACAGAGGTGGAACTAAGAGAATAGATGACTGACTTGCAAATGCTCCAAGCCATAAACAAAGCAGCGCTTCTCCACCCCAGAGAGAGGGAGAAGCAGAATGTATCGAGCACCTCCAAGTAGGAATCAAAAAAAGAAACTCTGGAGAATTTTACCCAGCCATTGACTCTTACTCCTCATGCTTTCCTGTCTGTCTGTCACCCAAACTTCTCCCCTCTTTGGCAACCATAAGAAAAGGGGAGCTGCAACAGCACCCAGCTCCAGGCTCCACGTCCTCCTCTTTAGGCAGGACATTTAGGCTGCAAGGAGCTGGGATCAGGAGAAATGGACTGTTTTCCCAGGAAAATGTCTGGTTTGGCAGTGGTTGAGGAGGAGCAGTAGGAAGGAGGAGGCTCTGGGGAGGGCAGCAGCTCCTGGAGCAGGGCTGTGCAGGGCAGGCAGTGGGAGCCCTCCGGGGCAGGGAGAGAGGGAGCGCTGTGGGATGTGCCAAGGGAGGGCTGGTTTACCTAGCAAGAACTGAACGCCTGCTAAAGCATTACGTGATGTGGTTTAGTTTAGAAATTACATTAGAAGTTATAATATTCCCTGCTGAAGGCACAGCCTCACCAAGAAATTGGTTTGAAAATGTTTTACTTTCCATTATTGCAAATAAAAACAAATGGGTAACGTGCTTTGTAAAGTTTAAAGCACTTTATCTGTAACAGTTCTGCTTTTTGTCTGTACAGATAACATATTTCCGCTGTTTTTTGGGGTATGTCTTTCATACAATCCTAGACATAAATCAAAAGGGTAGGAAAATTGGATACATAACTGGAAGTATTTATACATGCAACTTACATGAATAATGCCAAATTTAAATAATGCCAGATTTAAATTCAGTTATATTTCATAAATTCATAAAATTAACAAATTAAACAGGAATGTGCAGAGAGAAACAAATTATAACTCTGTCCACTTCCACATTTTCCAGTCATTTCTGTTCCATGCATATGTCTTCATGTAAAATCTTTGAGCCTATATAGAATAAATCCAATAGAGCTCTCTTCTGTGCTGCAGGAAAATCCTACAGGGTCCCCAAAGCATCCCCTACTGACCAAGCACTGTTCCGTAGTTTTCTTTTTTTTTTGGGGGGGAGTATATTTAACCTATCAAAGCCTCCAGTTTATAAACTATTCAAACAAGGAATGTGTTATTTGGCATAGGTTGCTAATTGTATGTGGCATAGATAATTACGGCACTATAAAATTAGTATTATAAAGACTATGCACTAGATTCTCAGCTGGTGGAAATCAGCATAGCTCTTCCCATGTTATATGAATCACCCTTAAATGAATCCTGTAAGTGGAACAAGTTATACTACAAACATTTTGTGATCTTTAACTACGTATGGATATTGGATTTTTTTAGATATATGTATTTTTCTCATTTCAATTTTAGTACAGAATTGCAAACTCTGAACTTTAAATGATCTTTGCATTTTCTATGACACAAATGTTGCTTGGACACATTATTAAAACTTATATTATATAGTTTAATATATATATAATGCTGCAGGGGAATACCTATTTTAAGCTATTGTGACCAGTCCTGCAAACATAAATAGTCTTTATTTGTATGGTTAGACCCATTGATTTCAAAGGGGTTATGTGTATATCTTTGGAAGTACTAATCCAAAAAACTATTGTAGATTCTGCAACTTGTAGCTTCTCTTTCAGAATGACCCTAAAAATTTAACATTGATGGAGCACAAGACAGCACTGTCATATGACGTGGGCTTACCAAGGTTAGGCTTCAGCACCTCCACTTGAAAAGTCTCCCCAAATTGTCACGAGGCATCCCATGTAACGTAGACTGTCATACTGTATATGATCACATCCCTTGTCATGTATGAAAAGTACACTGGGCACAATTTTTCCTAAATTTTCATAATAAGTTGATGCTCTTATGTTTTTTTAGTACCTTGGGTTATGAAGCATCCAGAAAAGCTGCTATGGCTCACATGGAGATAAACTGTAGAGAGACTTTCTGGTGCATGGTCAGGGAGACTGATCAGACTTTATTATCATTCACATGATGTAGAGTGGCTCTGAACACACTCCATATATCTGTCCAGGACAGGAGAGGCCAAGTCAACACTGGGCCTACCCAGGGCCTCCAACATCTTTAAGACAGCAGTAATCCAAAACCTTATTTGAAAATGGGCTGTGACATTTTATTACTTGAGAGCTGATGAACAGCTATGAGAAATGCAAATAGAAACAAGAGGCAGTGTAGAATATTCACTTTAATGTAAAAGAGCAAAATCAACTAACTGACTATTTAAAGACAATCTTCAAAATATGCAGAATTATGTTTTAATGCCCTCTGTCTATCATTCTTTCCTATATATCTGACTGTGATCCAATCTAATCCAATCCATCTAATGTATTTCTAATGTATTTTTCACCACAGAAGCTAGGCGCCATTAGGAACTTATCCCTGTTCCCACTTTACCTTGTGGTGACATGTTTTCAAATCAGATGATATTTCTACGTCAAAAATATCAAGACTTCCCATAAGCTGAATTTAGTACTTAGCCTTATGTACTTTTAGCTTCCTGACTCTTCCTACTGTCTGCATTTCAATATGTAGTCCCCAGTATCTGCTCATCACTCCTAATTACTTTTATTTTAGTCTATGGTTTCTGGGCCAAGAAGTTTAAAGAACTATGATGTACTCTGACGAAGCATTTAATCAAGGATGAGTAATCAAAGAAAAAGCTTTTCAGGGCAGGGTGGAATATGGGAGGAATCATATTGTCTGCCCAATTATTGTGTTTCCTGTTCTCAGCCCTTAAAGAGCTCCTGCAGGAACCAGAAGACCTGCCCATAGCTTGATGGGGAGAGTTACCAAATAGTAGAAGCCATGTAAAAAGGGAGTGGTGGCAGAAACAACATAAAGTCAGTGAAGTAGACAAGATTTAAAGTATACACACTTTTCATCTCCTAAAGCCTTTGTCATCAGAGTGCCAAACTCTCTAGAAATATTTGTGGCTATGGGTGAGGAGCAGGGGAAACCTAACCATTCCTAAGAGATGTTATCAGATGCATCAGGGTTTGGCTGTAAATTTGACTACATTGCTGTGGTGCGCAGAGAAATGAGTGAGGAAATATCTGATTAAAGTGTACATTGCTGCTGAGGCAACTGAATGTTGCCATAGCAATTGAGATGAAATGTGCAAAGAAGTGAGATAATTAAATCTAACCCCTTTAGTAGTTTTGATAGTCAATGCACTGCCAATAGGAAAAGTTATCTTCAGTGTTAAAGATAAAACATATTCCTCGTGGAAGTACTCCTTGCTGGTATTTTGTTGATCTCTTTCTAAATATCTTGCTTCAGGTAGCTAATTTGAATGCTCTCTTTAACAATCAAATACAGTTTTGACCTTGGTCTATAACAGCCTAGAACTTTTGCTGACTTACTGTATCATGGGAACTGTCTACACAAAATATCCAGAATGTTTTTATTCTCCCTTCCTCTGTGTACAGTACAGTAAAGCCAGGGCTGTCATGTCATCGCTTACAATTCAATAATGTCTAGAACGTGCTGCCCTCTTCAGGAGCCAGCGATTAAAAATATGTGATTTTGTTTATTGATTCAGAAACTGTAATGAGCAAGCAGGAACTACGGAATCAAATAAGTTTTTTGGCATTTGTAATGCCAATGCCAGAGACACTGAAAGTAGCTGCAACTTTATAGATAAATCTGATCAGAAAAAAAGGCAAATCAAAAACTAGTTAGCACTTGACAAACAAAATTTGAGAATTGGGTGGTCAGACTCACATCCACTCTGATTATTTATTTGAGCCAGTGAAAGCAAAAATGAGGAGAAGCCTTGAGTCACTCTTTCTAAAATAATAATTCTGTGTTCTATTTACCAGCAAATACCCTGTTATTAAAAGTGATTTATGTCCAAAAAGAACTCATACATTAGCTATCGTACTACACTTCTTTTACTTTCAGCTGTTCTGCTCAGGTAAATCAATGTAAAGATTTATACCGTGATTTGGCAGAACATTAAAATGTACACGCAACTTCAAACACAAGCGTCGCTGCAGCAACTTCAGGAGGACACTCGTGCGAAGCACGTATTTAGGAACTTGCGGCTCAGAGTCCAGAAGTTGGCACACGTGGCTGATAAACAGGGGGGCAGGCCCACAATTTTCAGTTCTTATCTTACAACATTGTAGCTCCTGTTGTAGAATGTTAATAATAAAAAAGTTTAGATCTGGAGGCAAAATCTCCCTTTTTGTGCATACAGTTCCCTTTGAAGTCAATGAGAACTTTTATTCATTTATGAAATTGTGAAATTTTACCAGCGTACAAGCAGCTTTGAAAACATGATTACGGCCTTGTGGCAGGGGGACTCAAAAGCCAAGCAGGGGAAAGGCAACTACTACCTGCTGCAATGAATGGCCTTTTCATGCCACAGCCCTGAACGGGCGGCGGATTAATGATTACCTCACCCAGCCACCACGCACCTCGCGCCTGGCGAGGCTGAGGAGCCAGGATGCCTGGGAAGGACGCAGAAGCCAGGGCAATAAGGTGTTCGGGCGCTCGGCTGAACTGAGGCGGACGTTCAAAGGGCTGCTTTTAAAGTCAGTGAAATACCGTTCCTTTGACTGAGGGAGACCCTACTTCCCTGTATTTCGTGAGCAAAGCAAAGGAGATCCTCTGCGCTACCTCCCGCACGGAGCCCCGTGCAGAAGACGGAGCCCACAAAGAGTGGAGCCGAAGTGGCTCTAAGCCGTCTCCGCGGATGCTCATGCTGAAGGCTGGATACAGGCCAATGAAGCGCTGTGTAAATTAGAGCAGCCCTCAGGGACTGTTCTAATTTACATTAGCTTTATCCAGGCTCCCTATATCTTGTGCTGTGCTGCAACCTAGATTAAGTCTGAATTTCAGCAGTACTGAGCACTGTGGAAACTCCCTTTTTGCCCAAGGTAAACTCCTGGAACGGACGTAGCTCCTGTACCTGGGGAATTCTGCTCTAGCTGGACACTCCTTTACCTGTAAATGCCTGTATTTCATCCAGCGCTATATGCAGCCTTGGTGAGAGCCTGGAATTAATCTATCATGTATTTTACTTTTCAGTTTTCCTTAAACGTAGTAGCCCTACCTAGAAGTCAACATTTTTTCTAAGTGGTTTGTGACTATATCTGTAACCTCTTGGTTACCTTTTTAAAGGTAATTTTAAAACTGGATTCCTTAATTCCCTCCTTTGCATGCTTACTTTAGGATTTACTTTTCTTAAAGAATGTAAATATTTAAGAATTACAAGTGAGTTTTAAATGTTCTCCTTTTTTGGGCATAAAACTCCTTATTTTACCTCTGAAAAATATTCACAAGGCAGATAGGCACCTGTACCATTTCAGTGGGAGTAAAGTTCTGTTCTGTATGTGAGATGATGGCCTGTTGTCCTGAAAACTGTTTATTCTCAAACTGTAAAATTAGGACGTATAGCACAAGATGTTATAGAAAAGCCCAAATCCTGTTTGTGTAGCTATTGAGTGAAAGCACTCACTCTCTCTCTGTTGAGCCTCTAGTTAAAGGAATTGGTAGCAGAGATTCATTTTTTTCTAAAGAAAACAGAATAACTCGTATGTCAGGTATAAAACAGACTGAAGGGGATAGTAGAATAGAAGAAAGAAGAGAGTTTACTAGTATCCATTCTTGAATTTCCACGTGCTGGTGAGGTGTGTTGTGTACTTAGTACTTCTTCAGTACTCCAGGCTAATCATTGCAAATGTATAACCCATGAGCAACATTTTTCTAAAGCAAAATGTAAAGGATGATTAATTGTTTTAATAACCATGAAAAGAATGTGTTTTTTTTAAAAAAAGAATCTTTATACAAAGTTCTTGATGAGTTCATAAGGAAACCTCTAACATTTCATTGAAAATTATCCCTTCTCATCTTAACTCTTTATGCATGCTTTATGCTGTTTTCTCCCCTTCCATTGCAAAGTGACAGTAAGCCCAAGGGTGTATGTTCAAAGGCACAATCACAAGTTAGATGCCAAGATCCTGTGTCTGTATTTTATGAACACTATACAGATAAATTCCAACAGGCACACAGTTCTAAATACAGATATGCACAATAGCCCATTCTTTTTTTCTAAGCTGGTACCTGCTAAGTACTTGTAGTATATATTCAAAACTGCATTAAACTATTGATCTATGATTTGAATATATATTTTCTTTTTTTGTTTTGATGCTGATGCATTGTTTGGCAGCTAGAATCCCCGCAGATTAGGGTATAATAACTAATAACATTTTCTTTGCTTTCTAGGGTCTTTATGGCAGAATGATGAATTCCATTGTTTCCAGAATGGTAAGCAGAAAGCTATTTTTGTTTCTGATAACAAAGAACAGAAAGTAAATTCTTTTAAGAAAAGATTGCCAAATTGCTTGAGAAATAACTGTACAGTACAATTTCATAATTATATGGCTTATACAGCCAAAAATATTTGAATATTCACAATCCTGTAAGCTACCTAGAAAAGATCTGCAGAGTATTATACTAATTCTTAAAACAAAAATCAGTTAGGATTTAACATCCTCATTAGAAATACTGTTGACCCCTGAATGCTCAATTTTTTATTTTTCTGCTTGGTTTATCCTAATCTGTATATTCCCATACACATAAATACATTTTCATTCTATCAGTGAAGAACATAAATATAGCCCTCCTTTAGGCTGAGAAAGGGTGAGTCCCATAAAATGTGTTACTATTTGAATTGTATAAAATTGATCTTTATATATGTTTCACTAGGGCTTTGCTGCATCTATGAATTTAAAATTATATAGTTTTGGACATAGACATCGCTTCTTCTGCATGCTATCATGTTGTTTAAAAAAGATGGTTTCATTTGTCGTTCTTTTTTATGACTGAAAAAGGCAATATTTATTTTACCCCTTGATCATAACATCTTTACAATCAAATAAAAAGAAAAATTCATCATACTGTACATGTAAAGGTCATCCTAAAATAACACTTCTGAGTAAACTATACTGAATAATCCTATGAGTATGTTGCTAAGGAGAAATGTTTTCCAAGAGGTCTTGGGCATTCTCTTTACAAAAAAATTTCTTTCCCACTTCATAAAAATGTAGTTTGAAATCAACATAAAACCATCATGAAGTGAAACTACTGTTAAAATGGAAAGAAATATTACTCAAAAAATATCCCCTTGGAGCACAAATTCTGACTTGAAATGTGACTGCTTCTTAGTGTTACACTTGAAAGATCTTCTATCTAGTCCCAAATGGAACTCAAGATCCTTTAAAAAAGGAGATTATTCACAAACTTTAATGCATAAAAGCATAAAACAGTGATAGATTTAAAATACATGGTGCTGATTTTTTGTTGTCTTTGATAAAAACAAGTGTTGTCAGCGTTCAAGAAAACTGATAGCAAAACACAAGTTATACAATGAATTTTTAAAAATGATGACATGTTTTCCAATGAACAAGGAAGGAGACTTGTTCTTTCAAACTTTTTTTCTAGGAAAGTAAAACCTGCAGGTGAAGCTGTTTTGAACAAACGTGGCTTTGACCTATAGATCTAGCTCTCCAGTGATAACAATGAGGTCTGCCTTGGCCAAGTCTGCAATGTATTTTTACCTCCCTGATAACAGTGGGTATTTCAAAAGTGTCAGGGTCGAGGATCCTTTTGGGGTGTATCTCTGATTAAAGAGAAGGAAAAATCATGTAGAACTAGCAGCAAAAAAAGGACAGTTCCAAACAGGCATGAGAACTACAGGTAACCTCCTTCATCCCCAAACATAAAAATGTTCAAGAAGAACTCAAGAGTAATTTTTAATCAAAAAAGATTAACTATGTGACAGTTAAGTATGTTTGGGATTAAACCATCAAAGGGCCTGTCTCTTTTGTGTGTATTTGCCTATTAGCAGTAGGTACTTGGCACAAGGATCATATGTAGGTTGCAGCCGCAGCCAGACACTCGCACTGCATACACCCTTTTCTGCAATGTTCATTAGGCAATAATATTGTCAAAGGTAAGTGTTTACCAGCAGCTTCAGTCTACTTAAAACCATTTTAGCCCGAGGCTAATCTTGTGAAGAAGGCTTGGGGGAAGGGCAGAAGAGAGAGACAACATTTCATTTTTCATGGAAACAAATGTATTCAGCTAGTGCCCTGATCTGAGGTAATTTACAGCTCTAAATTTGCATGTTAAGTGAAATTATAATTATTCTTATTTTGAGGGCAACTGTGTGATTTACACTATAGGCAAAGAAGATAGGACAAAGGCTTAGACCTTAAGGGTTACTACAACAAAGACAGTAATAGATTATTTTGGGGAGAATTAATTTTTATATATATAACCATATACACCTAAATGAGCTTTCCGCATCTTGTTCGGAAACACAGGGTTGTTCTGCTGCTTATGGATTTCGTCTATGTAAATATTAATTCAGATATAAATATTTTTTCAAGTTGGGTGTCTTTTGTTTAAGCAATGTGAAACAGAGCTTCCTCATGTTACTCCCTTTCACCACTGCAAGGCTTTCTAATTCTAAAAACAAGATAAATGCCACAGAAGAAAATAAATTGTTGAATATAATTAATATTACTTTAAGAAAATACTTTCCTTCTCATTCCCAATTCTAGCTGTGCTTAATGAATAAAGATTAAATGCACATTATTATGACCAGTCACAACAGCTAGATTTTAATCTAAAAATGGACTTTTCTCTATATATGTTAATAAATGATCTGTTACCTCAAATTATTCCAAAATACATAGTATTTAGTGGTAGAATTTCATTAAATATATACCCATTTTGTCATGAATTTCTAATTCCGTAACTGATTTTAATGTATGGAAAATCATGTTTTAGAGAAACTGAGACTGCTAACAAACGTGGAAGACCACTGCTACTATAAATTGAAGAAGACAAAAAATAGCTCTCACTTTTCTCTCAATTAAAACTGTGTGCAATTATTCTTGTAGACTATAGATCTCTTTTGGGATTCTGGTTACACTGAACTTTTTGGTTCATTTCACAGGAATAATATTCATCTTAATTAGCAAAAACAATTGATAGGCTTTTTTCTTTTCTACAAGAAGGAGTTCACTTAGTGTACTGATTACCAGTAGTAGATTATCCTGATAAATGAAAAGTTCTTGTCTTTTGAACAGCAGCTGAATATGTTATCTGTCTTCAGCCTTGTAGTTTCTTTGTTAGACATCACCTTGTTGAGACAGAATGACTTCCTTGGTAAGTGGTTGACCCATTTTTTTGTCTGGCACCCTAACATTGCTGGGCATTATGCCAAGTTGGATTCTGTAGCTATTTATGACTGCATTCAAGGTTCAACTATGCAAATCACAACTATTAGCCAAGAAAGCATAGCAGATTTGGTTTTTAAATATTTCCATAGCTCACAAGGTCAAAGCATTTGTTTTCACAAATTTAAAATATAGTTTTGTAAGTAATGATCAGGAATGTTTGAAGAGATTGTCACCTTTTAACATTTTATTTAGACTGAATTAGATGGAACATAAACATTTTTCCTCAGTGCCACAAAATAATTGTATGGAGTGCAGGAGGAAGAGACATGAGCTGAAGTGAACAAATATGCATCATCTTATCTGTCTTGCGAATAGCTTAGCAGGCCGTACAGAATTGCACTAGAAGGGCGGGAGGATGAGCTGTGGCAAGAAGCGTCAAGAAGGGCAGGCTGGCGCCTGCAGCCCGCGCGGGAAGGAGCCGGGCCGCGGGTGCTCCTGCGCCGCCGCTCCGCTCGGGCTCCCGGGCAGCCCAAGTTCGGACCCGAATCCCAGCCCAACCCCAAGCTGGTTGATCTGCACGTGCACGTGGGCCCACGCCAGCCGAGGCTGCGTATGCACCTTTAGGCCTTGAGGTTTCGCAGCCCTGCGGCCAGGCACCGCCGTGGCACGGGCGAGTTCGAGCCCCGGCGCCCCGCCAGAGCCGCGATGGCCAGGGCCGTCCAGCCCTGTTCGCCTTCGTTTCGTCACCCCACGCCCTGCCCACGGCATCGGCCGCAACACGAAATAATTAACAAGGCCGAACCTCTGCTGCGTAAAGAATTAACCTTAAAAAAAATAAACAAAACAAACCCCAGGAAAACAGACAGTTATCCAGGCTCATGGTAGTAGGGCAAAAAGCATTCCAGAGTCTATTGACTAAGAAAAGCAATTTGAGCTTGAGCTAACAGTGGCTGAATATAGTTTTCAGTTGTGAGATACTTTTTATTTATCATCTCAGTTTTGTGGGTTGAAGTAAAATAATGTGTTTTAGCAGAAGTGAAAGAATTATGGGAGAAGTGATGTGTTTGAGTGCAGAATAGAGCCAATTAAGATGAAGTAATTGTCAAAGTCTGATTTCCCTGTCTTAGCTAACACTCACTCAGAGCAGAAGGACTCATTGATCTTAATGGGGTTTCTTATCTTCCCTAAGAACCACAGGGCTGAGACTGTAGGGCTTCCCTGCATTATCCATAACAATATTTCCCCATACTTTTCCTAACAAGGCATGAAAGAGGCTGCCAACAAAGTAGGGATGATACATTAAAGTGGGACAAAAAAAAAAAAGGTTGAATTGGGAATATGCAGATTTTTTTTATCAAACTCAGGGTTTGTACAAACAAGTAGAGTTTGAGCCTTATTAATACTGTACAAAGCCCTGGAATTTATTCATGGTTAAACTTCTATTCTTTAGCCAATCCTTTTTAGAGTCACTTCTCCAAAGAAGGGAACAGAGCACTGTATTATGGTAAACACTAGCAACTCTGTCCACAGTCAAATCTAAATAATACTTAAGAAACTAAATCCAAAACATTAGCAATAAAAATCCTTAGCATGTATTTCTTTCCTGGGAGCCTACTTGGAAATTGAATTCCACTGAGCTGCACTTACACAGAACAGAATTCAATTAAAAAAAAAGTCCGCTTGGATTCCATGCTGTGAAAAAGCCCTTGCAAATTTATTTTAGGGACTTCGGGTGTGGAGCCTGGACATAGTTTTATTTTATTTTTTAATGGAATCAGTCTAATGTCTAAGGTTATTCTTTACTTGCCTCTTCTGCACAGTTTTCACATATAAGCCAACTGAGGACAACTCGTTATTAAAGAAGTCAGCAGGTGTCCTGTGCTCTGAAACATATTAAATAAAGAACTCAACGGGATCATGTTGACTGTAAGCTTCACAAAGAAATTAAATAATAAAGACAGAAGCTCTTCAACAAAGACCATTTCTGTGTGCATAAAAGTGTCTTGTCTGAAGGTGGAACACTCTCTTATAATTTTTTACTAGAATCTCTATCTTGGTATTTCCTGAAAACAAGTAACTATAGATTTTAGAGACTCAAGCTTCCTGATCTGAGTCTTATGCAATAAAGAATGATCAGAATGGCAGGAACTGAACAGTCAAAATCTGCCCTTCCCTGTGCAGCTTCATTGCTTAACAAAAGAGCCATTGCAAAATGCCCACGTTATCACTCTGAACTTTGTTGAATTGTCTTATCTGTGTCAATTTTAATACGCAATAGCTCTGGGAAATACAGAGAAAAGAGTAGAAAAGGGTCCATTGTATTTGTAGTTAATATTTTCCTAACGTATGAAGCTTTCCAGTCACAGTAACATTTAAAATAAAATCCCTCTTGAGATTTAAATGTATATTGGGATTAGGTAATTTGAAATCACATTAGAAAGGTTCAAAAAATATATAAATACAGTGTTGAACTTCCCACTGATTCTGAGTTGCTGAGTAATTGCGCCAGGCAAATGTTTTAGAGTGGGCTTTAAAATAGGAGTCACAAAGTGTACTGGATTTTCATTTATTAAAAATGTTGTCATGAAGTAATTGTGTGAAGAAAATTGACAATTAAGAAATGTAACTAAGTCTCTGAGCAAAAAGGAAACTAGATTTAATTCTCTTTGAAAAAAAAAAAGAAATGTTGACTTCAATAGAAGTAGGCCTGGGCATCTCAGACTCAATTGGAAAATAAATTATCCTAAGTGCATCCAGAGTCACCGAGCATCTTTAAGAAACACAGTGTTCATAATAAAGCAAAGTCTTCTGACAGCTTAATACGACTTTAAAGTAACTAATATGAAAAAATATTACAAAACCCTTGCTGACCAGGTGTTTTCCCTTTTTATCTATACAATATATTCCTATAATGACCATCCCATGCTCTGTCATTAAATTTTGAGCTTTCCTTTCAGGTGCTCCGCATCAGACATATGGCATTCTCATCTGCAGGTTTTACCCCCAGTCTCCCAGTTAATCACACAGGCTCCGGGAACAAGAGTTTGCTGCAAACACAATTCCATACTCTGGGAATCAGTGAGTTAGTATGAATTTAACGGAACAATTAAAAATTCCTTTTCCAAAACACACTGTTAATTTTAAGACAAGATGTAAGATGACACATTTCTTTCTAACTATGACATCCAAGTTAATATTGTTGATGAGATTTAACAGGCATAAGTATTTGTAGGACCGGGCATATGGTCTTGGTTCAGCAAAAGTTTGTTCACCTAAGCCTGTGTGTTTGCAGAAGCGGGGCCTCAACTTTTAAGTTATAGGTAAAAAATAAGTATGAGGCACCAAATTCCTGATGCCGTTCATTCCTACGAATAATTTATTCCCATATTAATTTTTTCAAGAAGGAAACAAACAATTTTCTAATATTAATTCTTCCCTAGGCATAACTTAAACTTTACTTGAATTAGTTACTATATTTGCCAATCTCTTGTTGTCAGCCTAATGTTTCTTATATGGATAATTATATGTCTAATAGAAATATTTCCTGGAAAGTTCAAATGAAACCACAAAACTAGTCCAGTTAAATGCAATTCAGTCTTACTGTATGATGGAAATTTTTTCTCCTATCATTTTTTCAAACCTTCCAGTTGCTGTTTGCAGATCCCCCAGGAAAAATCCATAGCGATCCTTATCCTTTCTTAAAATCAAATACATCCTCAGCTGTCTCCCGGGGTCAAAAATTCTACCAGTGCTATCTTGCGCCCATTCTCAACCAAATGCAAAAACACCTGTGATGGACAATATGCTATAGTCATCAAGGGTCGCACTGGTAAGACTGAAAGCAGAATTTGATGCAACGTACAGGCTGGGAGACTTGTGGCTTAGTCCTATACAACTGTCTAACTCCAGAATTCCAACTCCAAGAACAAGGTAGGAGTGTGGGATCTTACCCTGGAGATCTCCTGAGTGAAGCACAAATGGCAGTCTCTAAGTGCACTGGAAGAGTGAATGACCAAATAAATTGAATGCATTCAATCACTTTTAAGACATCTCATCCATGTGTAGCATTTTGATCCTGTGCTTGAGTAAATGTATGATTAAATTTTTATTAAAAGGTAATGCTTCTGTTTTAATGATAGTTAATTACGTATAATTAAAATGAAAGGATTAATAATATTAAACTTTTCATCAGAGGTGAAGATAAATATAAATACATATATTGTAGTATAATTAAATACAAATATATAGTATTAAGCATATATTAGCTTCAAAGCATAATGTAAAATACTGTATTAATAAGAATACAATAGGTAAAATAATATTATATTCCAGGAATTATGTCAACTAAAGGCCTGGTTCAGCACTTGTACATTCATAAAATCTACTAGATTGTGGGGGGGAGGTTGCAAAAAATAGTTGAGATCGCCTAATAATTATAAAAATGTCTCTATGAAGCAGATGCTTACACTTTTTGCCTACATCACCTTTTCATGTGAAGACTGAATTACAATGTTAAATGATGTACACTTTGGCTACAAAATAAATCCTTTTTAGAGTCATGGATTAGAATTTGGAAATACCTCATTTTCACTTCAGCCCTGAATCCAAACATCTCTACAGGCCTGACTTCCACTGATTTTCAAAATCTTTGAATCATGCCTTAAATATTCATTCACAGGGAATTGCTCTTGCATGCTGTTTACTTACACCTGAGATATCTAATCTCATTTTGCCTCTCTAAATTTTTTTTATATTTAGTGAGGCAACAACACAACTTGATCTCTACCCATAGGTACACCATGTTTTAAACTGTAACACTCATTCTGGTTGTCATTTCTGCCATTAAATGCAGAAAATCTGTATCTCCACATCTAAATTGCTATGAATCCTCCAATTGTTTGTCCTGTAAAATTTTGTGTATTAGCATAGTTTAATAAACTGAGAAATGCATTAGCTTTTTAAATAAATCTTTAGTTCTAAATCAGAGAGATGTTTTGGTCTCTGCAAATTATAAGACACTAGTATTTGTCTAACAAGACCTTAAGACCCTCAGAAGAATTTTAAGGACTTTTATGAACCTCTGTATGCATTCTTTGGCTAGATTTTGGCAAAGTTTTAGTGTAACTCCAGTACAACTCAATCAGTTTATTTTATAATTAAAATCAAGGAAATAGTAACAAAAATACATAATATATGGTACTCGTGTTTATAATGGAAACATCCATAAAGAAAGAAACATGTTCTAACTCTTCTCATTACCCCAAAGGGAATTGCATCTTTAATCACACAAAGCACAACGGCTTTCTAATTTTGTTTAAAGTGTTTCAGTACTTACAAAAACCAGATCAGGTTATTGTAAATCTAGAGCAAATTAGAATCATTGGCCTCTGCTCAGCTGTATTCAAGAGTACTATGTAAATCATAAATTTAATGGCATACTAAGACACACATCTGTTTCTATTTTGTAGAAGTTAATAATCTAACTTCAGAGTATTTAAACATTACTTTCATTAACTGGAAAATGTGAAAAATAGGGACTGCTCTAAGTCACAATGTGTTGTTGCATTATGCCGGGGAATATATAAAAATTGCAAATCTGTACAGTAAAACATAATTTTTCTGAGAGATATGCACCATTGTCTGTTCCACGACCTTGCATCTCCTCTTTCTGTTTACTTAGAAAAACATCACTTATACAAGCAGAGCTGCATTGCTAAGTAGAATCTGCACCTGCACATAGTAGATTTTGCTTTATATTTTTAGCAGCAAATGTCTTTCACAACAGGGAGCGGATGATGCCTAAATTCCCTAAACCTATATAGATAATGACCTAATGCATTACACAGTTTTCTTTTTTTACAGGTAGCATTGTAATAATCTGCAGATCAATATGCATATTGCAACTGATTTGAAAGATAACTTTGTTACTAAGACTGACAGAAATCTGCTGTTGCATAAAAGACTGATTTCTAGCATACATTTATTTTTAAAAAACTTACTTTGTGGTCTAGTATATATACTATTTTATCAGTTACTTCAGATTATTGTTCTTATTGAAAAGTTTATTTTATTCACAAATTAATACACTATCCTCTACCATATCTTAAAATAGGTGTCTGATATAATTTCTATAATTTGCAAAGAACCAGTTGTGGGGGATTTGTGGCAGAAAGGCATCGCCGTTTTCAATTTTTGGCTGTAAAGACAGTTGTTTTCCCAAAGGAAATGAATGAGTAAACATGTATGTACTAACCCTTTGGAAAACAAATTAATTGAGCTGCAAGTCAGAACAGAACTGGCCTGCTAGCTTTAGCACTGTAAAAAAAGATCTATTTTGTAAGGCTTACTACGATAATGGATTCTAAGGTGATCAATTTTGACCAATGAATTCCTTAGAAACTCAAAACTGGGTTGCACTAAAAGGCAAAGGTAAAATATGTAGAAGGTTAAGTTAAATTAAATCTTTATTCATAAAAAAATACAATGCCAAAAATAGTATTTCTCATAGAAAGTTTTCAGATAGTCTATTCATTAAAAAAGATCCAACCTTTGGGAAGTGAGATGTAGCTTATGTGCTGTTTTGCTTGTGCTAAAATTACCTGCAGTACTAGATACTTTGCATTAAAACATGGTGTGCATAAAGGTGAATGGGATTTATGTAAATAGCTATATGAATATGTATCTCACCTTTTACTAGGGCTAATTTCAATGAGCTCTATTTGAGAGGGAATTATATTAATATATACAACTGATAGGGAATTTGCACATTTATTTTACTATCAACAAAAATTCTAAAGAAAGCAAATTAAAGCTGGGTAGCCATATGGAGAGGGTACAGCAAGAGACAAGAGAAAGGCCAAACTGGGCACCTAAATGGTACGGTGCGAACTTGTGGTTTATTCTTCAGTAAGATTCAGTGATTGCATACACAGGAAGTTCGCCCATTCCTGTGGAAATGGTGACTACAAAAACTAACTCTAGCATGCAGAGTTCTCACTTTGCTTTCCAAGCATGCAATAAAAGCTTAAGTATGTTGTCTTACTGATATATTTAATGTAGTACTATCATTACCAGATATATCAGATATAATATAAAAAGATCACCTTTTGGTGTTGATTATTCAACAGACAGCAGCCAGTGCTCTTAGTGGGATGAGAAAGAGCATCTTAATTAATTATTGAATATATTTTAATATTTATAATTAGCAGTCGTACTAAGCAGTCAATCGATGTTCCTTACGACAGTAGCATGGTAGTAATATCATTCTTTGACTGCAGTGTTTTTAGAAAGGCGTAACCATACCTTCAATCAGATTCAAATACTATTTGTCAAAAACATCGAGGTCTGTCAGAAGTAAATGATCGTTTAATTAAAGAAAAAAAGGTGGAATATCTTTGATCCATATACTTTAGTGATATTAATTCCCATGTGCTGCAGGTGTTTGTAATGTATAACAAATCATTACTGAAATGCAGGCTTTTATAGGCAGTTTCGGTGAAGGAAAATGACTGTTCTTACAGCTGCCAGAGTTACACCTGGCAGTGTAACACAAGCATGACAATATGTGAACTAGAAGATGTAAGCTTGGAAACAAATCTGGGTCTCCCTCTCCATCTTCTGTCCACGCCAGCTGGGATGGATGGCAAAGCAGAACTGATGTACAGAGTGGATGCGGAGGGGGAGAGACTGAATTTGCTGCTGCTTCCAGGCTTTCTGACCAGTGATCCATGATGCATCTCTGGTGTCTGCTCCAGAGGGAGCCAATCGCATAACTGTCAGCATTTCAATGGCAGTCAGTACCAAGAACAAAAAATATATTCTTATAAAAAAATAGAAGGGACCAATTCCTTCGCTTAAACCACAAAACAAAATCAAAGCAAGTATAACCAATCAACTGAGGTTATGAGTACTTCCAGAGTGGCACGGGAAAGGGAGAAGCAGAACCAGATGACATGTACATAAAGCGCCATTGATACATTGTCTTGATTAAAGCTACCAATTGAAAAATTTAAATTAAAAAAAAACTTGTTCTTACAGAATTGTTCAGAAATCTTACTTGTTCTTACCTGATGGCACATGGGAAACATGGTAAACACGGTAAATGGGAATGGGAATACACAAGCTTGGGAGCAAATACAGCTCTCACACCCTGCCTTTTGATAAGGGAATGGGAAAGTTGCAGTCATGAGGTGAGGAAGACCCTGTGGGAGGTTCTTTTCTGTTCATGATTGATCACGATCACTCTGTTATTTCATGTTCATAATCTATTACCATATCTCTGAACTTGATTATTGTGACTATGGAACAGACTTTTATGTAGGCATTTAGATAGGAATCTAACTAGACTCCTAAAGAGAAATGTAGAAGGGATTTAAGCCCCTAAATTTAGAAAAACCTCTGCTTCAGTGCTGCCTACCTGGGGAGGACGTCTATGTTCAGTAGGCACTTCTATGTTTTTATATGAAATTTTCCTACAGCTCTAACACTCATCATGCCAAGCACTGCTTCAGTCAAGATAAAGCAGACTAGGGAGCTTTGTGCCCACATCATTGCTAAGGCTGTCTATAAAACAAAACCGAGCACTTAATGGTGATAGTCATGCTCTAAGAGTGCCTGACACCCACCAACACGGCTACGCTCTCACTGAACCCAGTGGTAACTACCACTTTCTCCTACAGGTGTAGCTTTATTCTATAACCAGTAGCTAGAGACTTGTCCAAAGTATGTGAAACAGGATCAGTTCTCCCCTCTGCCTGAAGGGAGTCAAATGCATGTCTCTCCCCAGCTACCGAGTTCTCTAACCCACAGCCTGATCGGAGATGGAGATATTCTCCCCTTCTCCTGTTAAAGCTGCTCACCAGGCAGAAAATAATTCAGGGTTCACTGGGCCAGAAAGTGAGAGCACCAGAGGGAACATGACTCTGTAGCTTAATGATTTGTGCAGTCAACTGGAATGGGGAGGCCTGAGCTCTGGTTGGTGGTCCAAGATTTTGATGTATTTTATCCTGTGACTATTCTGAGGAAAGTAAATTCAACCTTACCCCCTACTCAGGCATCTAAATTTTCATGGGTTTGTAGTGCCATGCAGATAAAGGTGAATACCTCCAAAAGTCTTGGCCTACGTTATAATGTCACAGTCAAGAACATGGATTTTAATAGTATGTAGGATGCTTATATTAGACTCTTAGGTAAAAAGAGAAAAGGCTTCATGGATTCATACTTGGAAATGCAGTAGTTCTCCTTTGAATGATCCATGCTTTGTTCACCTTTTTTTCATCACCTTTCATTTTGTGGCATACTATCAACATAACAGGGCAGCCAGCTGCTCTAGTTAAAAGCACTCTCTAGTGGATCTGAGTTCTAGATCTGCACCTGAAGTTTCTTATGCAGATTGTAGAAAGTAGAGGCATTCAGCATAGACATCCAGGCCTTCTCCCACTCGGTTCCACATCTTCCCACACTGTTACATGAAGCAATCGCGTAACAGGAGGTGAGGAAGGTGGTGAGAATACGCAGTGATCTCCAGACGTGCCAGTCTGAGATGCGGGGCACCTCTCTGCCTGCAAATTTGTGAGGGAAAGAGATACAGAGATTTAGCAAAGTCACAGAAAATTATATAAAATAGAGCTATGTGAGGGGAGGAGGAGAAAGAGCTCCCTACCTGCCAGGCAAAAATGCATTTATTTTAAATAGAAAAATCTATTTAATTTCTTTCTACTCTCTTGGGCCTTGCTTCTTTCCTTAAAAAACATTATTTGTGGCCCAAATGCAGAAGTAGTGCCTACACAGATATAACAGTTGGAGAAAAGGGAACCTAGAAATGTGCAAAACTATTTGGAGAATTGGGATCTCATGGACATCTCTCTTCCCCCAAAAGCTCAGCACTGTAGTTCTTTACTGATATCATTGTTTCAGCTTCTGTACTGAGTTGTTCATATGATAACAGGGAATTGTACTCGTCATTTTTTTAAATGTATTCTGCTACATGAATCCTAACAGCTCAATCTTGAAAACTCTTTGGCCTTCATAAATGCCTGTGGAATTAGACTGCAACTTTTCTCCACCAACAAACACCCATAAACACACAGCAAGGAACATCCTTCCACAATAACACAGAGCTCCTTTGCTCCCCCAAATTTGCATTTCAGAGAGTGGAGAAACAACTGCAATGTCTTAGCATGAACATAAAAAAACCTGCATCTAAATTCACTGGTAAAAATCTTATTGATCTTTTATAATGGATTAATGTGATACAAAAATCCTGTATCAAAATACGTAGTTAATATGGAATACACATGCTTTTGTTTCATAGCTGCACTCTCTCTAAACAAAGTTGTTTCTAATATTACTTAATTAAACAAAATTAAATTAATTTCTGTCTAAGAAACAAGAAACAACAGCTTTGTTGAATAAAATGATCTTCATTTTCTTGAAGCTATTTAAATTAAAAACATGAGTTTCTACAGTTGGAAAAAAAACATCCATGGTTAAAATGTTTGAAGCCCATCAATCTCTTTAACCACACAGCTAATGCGTTCCTTCTGTTTTCTTTGAATGAAATCACCATGAGTGGTTAGATGTTGGTTTAACATAAAACAAATGGAAATGGGTGTTTCCTTAGTTATGTATAGAATTTATTTTTAAAAACAATTAGCAAGTGTTATGAGTAAGTCAATGATTTTGCCATTTCTTAAATAATAATATAGATTATAAGTCATTAAAATTGATTAGTGAAGTAAACTATGTATAATGCAAATTCGTATTACATTTATTTGTTAGGAACAGCTGCAGGATTCTCTTATTTTATTGATGGGCTTCATTTTTTTCCCAGGTGACACTAAAATCAATTACTTAGTTTAAAAGACCGGTAATAGTCAAGATATATTTCCAAAATCTTAAGACGATACGTTAGATATTTCCTATTATGGGTTATATCATGCATACTTTATTTATATAAATTTGTCTGCAGAATTAATTGGAGCTTTCCCTAAATGAAACAAGCAAAATCTGGCCTGTTCAGTTTTGTGTTGAAATGGTGAAATCGTCTAATGGTTTATTACTTTTCCATGTGCCAGATTAGACCATGTCTTTACATTATGCCAACTTTAGGCTGATGCTACTGTACTACGCATATATAATCTCTTCTGTCAGTCTTTGCTTATATTGCATCTAATTATATGTTCATTGATACATTATTCACAGGAGTGTGTACATATAGGAGGAAGTGTCAGTTGCTAATATTTAAAGTTCAATCATTTCATAAAACTCCAGCAGTAAAAAAATAGGTTGCATGAAATCTGTGTAAACCTTTTCTCATGGGGGAACTAACGCTCAGGGCAATATAAAAATTATTTATCAAGATATTAAAACATTTTAAATTAATCTTTTTCAAGAATAGGCAGATGTAAGCTGCAATTCTATGGCAAAAAAACTCTACTGGGCTCAACAAGATCATATTGCAGACATCATAATTTGGCTAATTTTTGCCATAAGTTAAATCATCTTTTTCAGATGCACCTTCTCCAAGTACACAGCTGACAGTTAAATCTTTTCCAGTTGTTACTGTCATACATGTAGTCCCTAGAAAGACTCATTGATATACAGTTCTTGTGATTATTTCAGAAATTACTACGAATTTGCTTTTAGTTTTTCAAGGACATGATCCAGTAGGGTTGTCAAAGTAATCTCAGAGAGAGACACACAGAACATACAGCTTAACATGAAACATTACAAAACCTGACATTAGTGAAATGGGTAGATAAACATATTAACAAATGATTTTGCTAGGATTATAAAATTTCTTGTAGTCTTTTCAAGGTAGATATTTTGCAATGTTGCAGAGAAGCAAGATTTAAAGGAAAATCTACTTGTCTGTATTCACTCATGGAGTCCATGTGGAGGGAGGTACATATTTTTGGAGGAATACAGCAAAAAGCAAATAGTAAGCAGTCTTTATGGTGAAAAGAAAGTTGATTTGTCATAATTCCTTTGTATCTTAATATTCAAATCTGGCAAAAATTTTGGCTGAGCAAGATATGAAGAATTGAGTTCAAGTATGCTATGGGTCTGTGTGTGTGCAATTTTTCTGTTTTAAAGAAACAGATGACGATTCATGTGCAGTAAAATTAATTGCTTGAATAATAATATTTTACTTGCCCAAACAATATACCCTTCTGCAAGGTATTCTTATATTTTAAGCAGGATTTAATGAGAATTAATGGAGGTGTGTGTTTTCAAAACAAAAGCTGAAAGGTCTCTATGTGCATTTTTACCAATTGTTAAAACTCAGTTTTACAACTCAGAGTTGTAAAACTCCATCTCTGCATGTAGAAGGAAATATGATTCCTGAAGCTCTTGATGAAAAAGGGGAAAACAGACTTCAATCCTGCAGTTGAATCCATGTGGGTGAATCTCCTTCCACTTCTGCAAACATTAAGAAAAGGCCCGTTCTGCAGTTCTGCAGTTTTTTGGGGGAGGGGGGAGAGGGGTAAAAATCTTACTGAAACCTGTAGACTTTTTGCTCCAAATAATAGAAGAATTCCTCTCTCTCACTTCCTCTCAAAGGAAAACTGCCAAGCCCACATAATTCTTGTTGTACTCTTGACTGTTTTCTGGCTAAATCCTGCTCTCATCAACTGAGAAAAAGGCTGTTAGTTCAGGGCTACCACTGTTTATCTGTAGTTACATTTATTTGGCAAAAAGTTGAATATGAGTGTTAAAGATATGCAGTAAAACTATAGTAAAATGATATCTAATTGATTATTTATATCTTTACATTTCTATGACCTTCTTTGTAAGAATGTCTCCATAACAGATGCATCCAATCCTCTCAAGAAAATCAGTTTCTAATAAAATACATTAAAATGCCTTTATGATTTAATTCCATTAGAATACATAAGGTTCTATAACGATATTTATATTTTCAGCACAAAAGGACAATCAGCTATACTGGGAATACACAAAGGACTTAAAAATATGAAACAAAACCCAGACAACCTGCTTTTTTGCTACATTTGCCACTCGCAGTAACTCATACTTTTTACTTTTAACTATATAGTAGGTACAAAACCATCACGCAGACGCATGATCTTCTGTCCTTCCATGCTGAGTTTGGTTTTGAGGCGGTTTGCAGATTTAACCCAGCTGAAAGTGGCCTCGGGAAGACTGACTCCTGCGTATAGGCAGATGCCTCCTTTTGCCCGGAGAACCTGGGGCTGCTCTTCACGCTCCCCCCCGCAGGTACTGAGCACTGAGGAAGGTCAGCATGGCTGGGGCCCGCGTTTCAGTGATTTTTAGATACGAATCCTTGCGACTGTTGCTAGCATTGCTGAAGGTTTGATGTTGTTTTGAAGACCAGCTTTATCATTCTTACTACCTTATGCAGCAAGGTTTTAATGATTTGGTTTCCTTTTAAACGTGTCATGCTTCTCTTAATGCATGTTAAAATTTTCTAAACAGTAACACTAATTGCATAGGTATGCAGAGAAATTGAAATAATTAAGTTAAAAATAAATCATTACCATTAACAAAGGTAATGATCCTGATTTCCTGGTGTGGTGTGGGTGTTTTAAGCTGAATTGTAAATATGCTTTGGACCTAAAAGAGCTTAACAAGCCCTGAGTGGTCCTGTCTTGTGCCAGTGATTCTGTGGGTAGATTCAATTGAGAGGGCTTTTATTCCACTGTTGTAGCCAGAAAAGGGAGGGATGTCTAAAAATAAGGGAGAAATTACCAGGACAGGTTCGTGCTGCTTTGATCTTTGGCTGTACCTCTGTTTCCCCCATGGCCATTGCAGCCTGGCGCTAATTCAGAGCAGCCCTCGCCGAGAAGTGACCGGATGGGAACGTGCGCGGAGCTCGGGGTCGCCTTTCCCCGCAGCCCTGGGGCCTGGTGTCCCTCCCAGGGCCCGTCCACGCCGCGCTCCTGCAGCAACCAGCACTTGCTAACTCCCAGCTGCTTCTCGCTGACCTTGAGAGCCAAAATTTTTCATGTTACACATCCTGAAAGGTCAGAACGGAGCCTCGGTATTTTGCATCAGTACAGAGAGAGAGAGGAAAAAAACTCATTTTTAAGATAGCACTTTTGGGAGGAATGCAACAGCGCTACTAGACTGCGTTTTACATCTGAGCACATGAATGAGGCAACTTAGTATCCTTTAAATCGCTTCCAAGTGTTGTTTACCCTGTCCTGACATGTTTTCCCTAACGTATCGCTGTGCTCCGACGGCTGGTGCGGGTAGCGAGCGGCGCAAGGAAACGCGCTCAGCGGGCGAGAGCAGCGCAGCTCCCACGCGAGGGAGCGAAGGGAACGGGCCGAGCGCGCCGTGACCGCGCCGCGGGGCCGCGAGACCCGGCCGCTCCCGCCGCCGCCCCGCTCCGCGCTGGTGCTCGCCCACCGGCGGTCGTTTCCCGGCGCAGCCGGCGGCGGCCGGGAGGAGGGAGGGAGGGAGGGAGAGAGGGAGGGGGCGGCCGGGGCCGGCAGCGCGCCCGCCCTGGTCCGGGGCCCCCCCGCGGCAGCGCAGGCCGCCGCGCAAGTTTCGGGGCGCGGGAGGCAGCGGCGAAGTGCGGCGGAGACGCCTGCCGGCGCGCAGCGGGCGCGCAGGGCCGCGGCGGGAGGCCCCGGCCGCGCTGGGGCCCGAGGCGCCGCGCAGGGGCCCCCGGCGGCTCCGCGGCGGCGGCAGCTCCGCGCGTCCCCCACCCCCCCCAGCGGCGCCCCCCCCCCCCGGCAGCGGCGCCGCGGCCGCGGGGATCCGCGCGGGCGGAGCGAGGCGGGCGGCGGCGGCGCGGAGCCGCCGCCGCTGCTGCTTCACGTTTTGTGCTGAGCGGCCGCTCATTTTTTATTTGCCTTAAATCTCCCCCCCCCGCCCCTCTCATACCAGGGGTGGAAGAAAGGGCGGGGGGAGAGGGGAAGAGGGAAAAGCAGGAAGGGAGAGATTTTTGTCCTTCGCCGGTGCTGCGCTACGTGATAATATGTTTATATGATTAGCCGAGCCCAGGGGAGGGAGCGGAGACGGAGGGGGTGGAGATTGGAGGCGGCGGCGGCGGCGGCGGCCGGGGTGACTCCAGTTCGGAGCCGGTGGAGAGTCTGTGTCAGGACTTGGCGATCCCCGGTCGCGCACGGAGAGGTGCAGGAGCGAGGAGGAGGCTGCGATACAATTCATTGGGATTTTTTTTTTTTTTTTTTTTGGTGTGTATGTATTGCGTTTTTTCCATTGCTGCGTGCGTTACTAGCTCCGCGCCTGGTTCCAGGTCTCCAGTCGATCACGGGGCAGCAGCATCGAGAGGAAGATGAGAAATTTGAGGAGGGGCTGGACCTGTATCATGCCAGAGGCCAGAATGTCATCCGGGGAGATGTAAATTAGGTCGATGCGAACGACAGAGACACAGAGGAGGGGGGCTTTCATTGTAAAATTTTTGAGTTGTTCCCCGCTACTCCTGCTGCTGGCATCGCCTTGATTTCCCTTCTCGTGATCGTTGCATGAAAAGGACTCCAAGGGCTGGCTACGTACCGTGCGCGCTGCACCTATCGTCCCCTCGATTTCTGCCTTCTTTAATTTAATTTAATTTTTTGCGTGCGAGGGGGGGGAGCCTGGCGATACCCTACGTCTCGTGCGGAGCGGCGTGCTGGAAACTGCGGGAAGATGTTGACTTAACCCTGGCGAAGCCCTGCCGGCTGGCTGCGCGCAGGAGAAGCCGCCTTCCGCCTCGTCCCAGCCTGCCGAGCCGCAGCGCCGGCCGCCCCCCGCTCCCGCGGCGCTGCGCGGCGCGGACCGACTCGGCGGAGCGCTCTCCGCGGGCGCGGCGCGGCGGCGCCCCGGCACGCACCCCGGCGCGGAGGTAAGCACCGCTCCGCGCCGCCGCTCCCGGCCCGCGGGGGACGCTCGCCGCGGGGCGCGCACAGCCCGCGCAGCGCCGCGCTCGGGGGGGGGGGGGCGGACCCGCCGCTCGGGCTGGAGCAGCAGCAGCAGCAGCAGCAGCAGGAGGAGGAGGAGGGCGGCCGGGCGCAGGGTCCTCCCTGCCTCCCCCCGGCGGCGGAGCGGGGCCGCTGCCCCCCGGCCCGGCCGCCTCCTGCCCCCGGGCCGCCCGCGGGGCTCGGCGGGGCGCGGAGCGGGGCCGGGCGCGGAGCAGGCCCCGGCGGCGCCCGGCGGGGAAAGTTGTCTCCGTTTAGTAAATAATTACCTGTTGCGGGCTGATTTTTACGACCCGGCCGAGCGTCCAGCGCGAGCGCGCGCAGGGGGCGAGGCTCTCCGGGGGGCGGGGGGGAGATACATCGCCCTTGGTCGGTCGTGCGGCGAGCACAACTTTTTTTTTTTTTTTCCCCTTATTTCTATTTATTTTCACATGTAGAAAACTGGGGCCATCTGGAGACAGAAAACAGAGTATGGCATGAGGCACCGTTGCTGTGTCTGGCTCTAAAAATAACCTGGTGTTGTTAGTCTGCGCGGGACTCGCCGGAAAGTCTGAGCGCTGCCGTGCTCAGGTGCGGTTCGCTCCGCGCAGCAGCGAGCGCGCGCGCGGACGGGTCCCGCGCAGCAGGCGGCCGCAGCCCGCGCGCCCCGCCGCGCCGAGCCCCTCCTTTTGTTGCCTGCCGCTGAAAGAGGTGCCATCTCGCATCATTCTGCACAAATTGTCTGAATTAATGCGAGTGTGAATGCTTACCGTTTGAAGGAGGGGATTAGCATATCAAAGGTTTCCTCGCCCCGGCTCAATTGAGAAAACTTCGGCTTGTCTTCCATTTGCTTCCAAGCAGAGGCCCAAAGGGCAGTGGGAATTGTAAGGGGGTAAAATGGGGAGGTGGATTTGGGTTATGTTTCTGAACTTTCGCTGTTTTGCAATTATGTGAGTGAAAAGCAAGGTCTGCGTGCTGCAGAGCCCCTGCAAGCGCGCAGACAACTATATTCTATTGATTAATGGTTTGTTCCAAGAAAAAAAGTGACCTTCTATGACAGCCACTGTTGCGTGGTTTCTGATGTCTCCTCTCTGCTAGTGGGGTTTACAAAACCTTTTCTACTGGACTCATGCTTTGGGTATGGCCTACACATTATTGCATTAGGGGCCTGAATAGGAAGGACCTTCTAATTACTTCAGAAAACAAATGAAATCTTGTAATAAAAAGCTCTCAATTGCAAGCCTTTGAAACAAACATACTTTTCTTCTTAATGGGTAGACTAGCATAATAGGTATTTTTATGGAGAGTTTTAAAAGAAGTTTGATGACCACCAGCCATATGCTTCCCTCTCCTTTTTATCCTAAAAAAAAGTGAAAATGTGTATTTCTTGTAATTTCATTTAATCAGCTATACTAAGTTTACTAAGATGACTTAATTTGTAATTATTCTTGCCCTATAATAAATAGTTTAAAAATAAATATGGTAGGATTGCTGGTCTGGTAGTACTGCAAAATATTAGTCATGTTTTAAGTTGTTTTACGTGACTGTAAATATTTGCACAGTCTTTTATTCATTTGTTACTGTTTCCTTGCATCTGAAAGGAGATGTGGCTCGGCCTACCCTTTCATTATCTTTGCGAATCAATATTCATAATCTAGCAAACCAAAAGCCAAGCAAAACCCAGTTATCTGTCAATAAGTTGGGACCTTTTTCAGGGACCAGATGCTTCTTAGGGACTGTATTCTGGTTTCTGTCTCTGGGAAAAAGAAAAACTTCCTGTGCCTCAAACCTTTGAGTTGAATGGTATTGAAATACGTGTTTTGTGTTTTGAAAAAGTGTATTTAAGTACCTGATATGTAGGGGTGTGGGTGATTTGGGCTTTTTTTGGTCCTCCATTTGATAGTTTCTTTTTTTGTTGTTGTTTTAACATGGGGATGATATGCCTTTATTGTCGGATGTCTTCACTTATGCTTCACTTTTGCTTCCATTTAATAAAGAAGCTGAGTATATATGGAGTAACTGCAAAAAAACCCTGCAGTTAATTAAATAATTTACACAGGATTCTGTTAAATGGACATGAACATTTGGGTATTTTGTAGATAGATATGTTTAGTGGTCCTAAAATTGTGTGTCATTACTTTGAGGTAATTTTCAGCAGTTTATTTACCTAATGTCTTCAGCTGTCTGAAGCAGTACCTTTTGGTGGTATAAAAGGAACATATTGATGTAATTGCCATTATCACACTTAAGTTGTTGTTAACTAGTCTGCTTTGAATGCACAGTGCTATAAAGAAAGCGCATTATCCTTTGGAGCTATTAGGGATAATCTAAAAATTGTCTTGAAAATGTTGCACTTCAGTTTATGATGGCAGCCCCAAATTCGACAAATCTGTAAAGGTAAAAAATGTAGTGGAAAGGAGATTTTCAACATTCAGATGATAAAATTGGGCCACTTAGAGAAAAATAAATGTGCTGCAGCAGCACTTCAGCTGCCATTTTCAATCACTGTGGGTTACTATGTGTTGGCAACAGCAAAGAAATGTAGACACTCGGATAGCTCTGGGAGCTGGTAGTTGGGGAAATCAGGATATTGAATCATATGGGGTAGAACAAACCAATTACTTCAGGTTTTGACTTGAGAATTTCCAGTAAACATTTTTTCCTGGCTTTTGGCTCCCCTGCTCATTAATAGACCAACATCAAAGCAGGCAACCAAACTTCCAAATGTTATAAAAACTAATGTAAAGATACAGATCTCACATGTAGTCTTGCAAGTCTTAATTTAAGACAAGCAGTTGGAGTTTTTATTGCTGCAATTTTCACAATCAGCAGAGACATTAACACCAGGCTTCTGGGTGTTTCCCTCCTTAAAATGAGCAAGAGGAGAGCTTTAAAAAAAACAAAGTTTGCTTAGTTAGTCCTTATTTGATCACTTCAGAAGCTTTCTCCATGTTTTATTTATCTCTTATTGCTTTTAATGCTTAAAGTCAGGAAAGGGGGTTACTCAGAGAGGAATTCTAATCTCTAGTAAGGAAGCATCTTATTAAAATTTAAATGAACAAGGTGGTATAGTCTTAGAAGTGTGTAGTTTTTATGGTTAGTAACAGATATTAAATGATGATTATTACTGAAAATGTAATATGTAGAAGTGACTTTTTGATTAATATTAAACTTTTTTAAATGGTACTGTCAGATAAAGAATAGGACAGTCATGAATTACAGGTTTTTTTAAAAGCTATGTAGCTTTCTCTTGTGTGTTCGAAAGCTAAGTCTCCAGTTAGGCAAAATATTTGTCAAAGTTGAATTTGCAATATATTTTTATATAGTGTATCATAAACTCAAACAGATAATAATACCCCTCTAATATAAAGAGTTGTATGATATTTAGAAAAGAGTGAAAAACTGGTCAAAGTTTTTTGCTGAAATTTGGTCTAAAAATTTTATGTATTTCCAAGCCCTTGCTCATCATATGTCCACTGAAGATGTTGACGTGCATATATGAATATATATATTTTGATACAGTTTTTGCTGAGAATAGCACCATGCCTAATAAAAAACAATTTTACCAATAATCACTTGAAGATATTTTTATGTTAAAAATTGCTGTATGTCCTTTCTGCATTTCCTTTGAGGAATATATGTGGATGAGTGTTAATATAACAACTTGAAGAAGCGATTAATGATTTTACCAGGTGAACTGCAAAAGAGGAAGTTAAATCACGACTGGAGTATAATTGAAATCATATTCATGCATAGATAGATAAGCAGTCAGTTATAAAGCAACATACTTTAGAGCACAGGTTAGTGAAATTTGTCGTCAGGCGTGCTGCTTGGAAATGTCATGTTAAACAGAACTCTTTCGAAGCATTTTGTACAATTGATGCTATTTTTGTGATGTACAAAAGTGGTTTGAAATTGCAAGAAATTCAGCTTTTTAAGTATTCATGTGCAGCTTTAAAACTTAAAAGCTGTCTGTTATTTCTTTTTAAAACCCTCAGTTTGAAACAAGTAAAAGATTTAAACGGTCATGGTTGTAATTGGATGTCAAGGAAACTGGAAAAACAAAAAGCTATTTTAAGGCCATTCTTAATTTTCTTAACAATCATGTTTAATCTTTAAATAGTTTTCAAAGATGGATGCATTTGGTTTCCAACAGTTCTTAAAATAAAAGTAGTAGGTGACTCTGTTGGAATATTTGGTAACTTGTGATGTAATGTGAATACACTTTTTTTTTTTTTAACTTCATTTTTATTTGATAAATATGATACTGTTCTTTTACGTGTTCTTCCTTTAAAAGGTGAAAGATGAGGGGCTTAAAGCCCTTTTCAATTGTTACATTTTTTGGAGTTCCTATTTTTTCAACCAGTAATGTAGGAGATGTGTTTATACAGCTTAGGCTTGTTTACTGCTAGTGATTTAGTCATAGAGATACACTTATATAATGAATATTAAGCTCTTATAGTATATTCTAGATACACACTGGTAGCTTAAAATCAGAAATTTATTCCTTAAAAAAAAAGTCCTCATTCAAATTTGGAATTGTAGCATCACCAGGTTATGAATAACTATATAAAGTGAGTATTTTATGGGTTTTAGGAGAAAATATAATCTGCGCATGTCATGATTTCCATCTTTTTGATTTTTCATAAGGTGTTGTTGCAATGATTCAACTTACGCTAGCCTGTTATTTACCAAAATTATTTAGAAAGGCATAATAATCAAAGCATTGCAGACTGACTGAAGCAAACACAATGCTTAACACCTGCAGGTAGAGTGCAGTCTCCAGCAAAATGCTATTGATTGTTATTCTGGCATAAAACAAGCTTAAATACAGTTTGCTTAATTACAATAAAAATTTAATTTTATGAAGTACCGTACTTCCTATTTGTGGACTATTTTATGTGTCATCTGCTGGTAATGAAGGTCCCATCACACCTGCGTGAAATTGTTCAATTACCAGAACAACTAAGAGAAGGGGGAAAAAGTCAATTTACCCTGAAAAGCACCAGAAATAAGATTATCTTAGTTAGTAGGAACTTGCCAGCAGTGTCTGAATTGCTTAATATTATCAGAAGTTGCAATATTTCATGTACAGTAAGAAGAATATTGACTGTTCTACATGTCCAGGTCTACTATTTGACTATTTCTTTATAAGGTGAAAGCATGTCTATTTTTATTCCTACAACAGCAGTTACAGATAAATCAAAGTATCTAACAATAACTTTATAAAATAGATGGAATAATACCATTCACTGGAGAAATAGTATTTACTTGAGATAAGTGATCACAACTATTTTTTTCTCCTGACTTGCTTGTTGTTCTTGTAACAGACAAATGTAAATACCCGAGCAGACACTGCAGAGTGAAAGGCAAGAGATAAAATGTAATTACTTTTCAGGGTGGCCCTGACAATGTCCGTGTTCTTGACTGTAATATAAAAAAAAAATTTTGCTCATCCCCTCAGAATATGAAGGCCATTGTTACTTCTTAATATAAAAATATTTTCTGATTTTTTTTTTTAATATTGACCTCACTATTTATCTTTAGCTCTTCTATGTAAGCTGGAATCCTTCTATCAGTAAATTCTAGTAGCTGTTATCCAACCGAGTATTTAATAGAGCACCTAATGGACTCTGCTTCTGTATTTTTCTTGAATGCATAACATCTTGCTTCATTCAGCCACCAAAACTAACTTTGCTACAAGGACAGGCTACACGGCAAGTTAGAATCAATGGACCATTTGTAGGTCACAAAGTCAGTTTACTGGAATTTCAGAGGAAACTGGTTGAAAAGAGAGGACAAATGTCACTTTAAATAGAGATGTTTAAATCAGACTTCTGCCTTAGGGTAAAATTCAGGTCTGTTGTAGCCTAGATGTAATGTCTCCCTCTACAGAGCACAGCATTAATCATGGCTTGACAAGTGATCATGGGCTGAGAAAAATAGGACCTGTCTTGGTTGTGTGATTATTTTTTTTTCCTAATCTTAATCTCTTAGGAGTATATTATAAACACTAACATTTACACAAAAAGATTTAAATATCAATGTCTGTATTTCAGTAGTGAAAGTAGCTAGTTTTAGAGAAAATCTAGTTAGAGCTAAGAAGAAGCTACTTAGGCCTCTTAGGTAGATGCAATATTAAGAATATTTTCTTTTTAAAGTAATGCATTTTTTGTCATAGGAAATCTATTCTGTTCCATGTTTATCGTACAAATATGACAGAGTGTAGGGCTGTCTGTTTTGTCCCTTCTAAATATCTCTGAAAAGAATGTCTTTTTCATTTTAACAGGGTTTTACAGTGCTTTGAAAGATGCTTTGTTTTGCCCAAGTGGCAGTGTGAGGGAAGAAGTGGAATAGCTCTTAAGATATAATGTGAGTTGACTTGACACTGATCAGTGTATGAGAGCTTTTTATACCGCATTTATATTTTAATGATGTGTTACTTGGCCATAATGAGCTACAAATGCTTGACTAAAATAAAAGGAATGAAGGCTGCTATTCAGATCCTGATTTCTGATACTGTACAAATAAAAGTGCTTTTCAAATGCGGATTCTTAAATTAGGCGTGCCTCGATACATAGATTAGGTGTTGGGCATGCTCATATCTTTTATGGCAAACGAAGATCTATGAAGAAGGGAATTTTCATATCTTTTAAGTTTCTTTGCTTTTTTTTATTTAAGTGGGGCACTGTAGAGAACAACTTAATATTCAAAATGCACATTTTTAAGAGGTGCACCTTTTTAATGTACAATTGCATTTATGTTTGCAGCTATTTTAAAAAAAGGGATGATGTCAGTAAGGTAGCATCAGAACAATCTGTCATTGGAGAATTGTGCTTTAAAAGCTGCAATTTCTGTTTAGTTGCTTCTGGACATGATAAAATCCCAAATACCTCATTTAGATAGGCTGCTTCTTTTCTTTGTGCCCTCTGTTGGTATTTTCATATCAGTCAACACCTCAAACCGATTATTGCTCTGAATCTAGATGACAGAATAATCTAGCACTGATTACTGTTAAAAATTGTTTCTGGCAGCTGGGGAGGGGATGACCGACCTTGTTTCTGACTATAATACTTGCTTTGCTGTTGATGGGATCTGGTGTAAATAGAGAGCCTTACTCTGAAATTAGTGCTGCAGTGGTGGAGAGAGACCACATGCCAGAAGGAGATTTTATTTCACCTTTCTCTCTCTCTCTTTTTTTTTTTTCCTAACATCATTGTATTTGTCATTTTTTATGGCATAACAGTCAACACCAGTATGAACAGTGTTCAAAAACAGTTACATAGTAATAGTCAATGTCAGTTCTAAATGAAGTGGCCTTTTAAGAAAGGATTCCTAAGAAGAAATTCTGTTTTTGACTCTGCATTTCTCTGACAAATTCCTGATTCCAGTTTTTATGGTCGGCATAATTCTTTTAATCTGATCCAGCCGTTCATTTGTTCATTCTTTGAAATTTTAATTTGGACTTTTCCTCCTTGAAGTGACTAACTTGGGAAACTTTGGTTTCACAGCATGAATAATGATGGTTCAACCCCCATCTTTGGGTTGAACAAACTGAATGTTCTCCAGAAGATCAATTCATAACTATTTTGTTGGTGAATTTGGTATTTAAATACTGAGGGGCTCAGTGTCTTACAAAGCTGTGACTCGCTTCAGTTAAAGAGGTATTTCTTAAACGCAGACTGTCAAAGGGGGAGGCTGATTCTTGTGTAGATCTGTATAAACTGCTTCAAGGAGAGAAGGTGCCTCCACAGTCTTGGGGTTTTCCTGGCCAGGCAGCGACTGGAGGGAAATGAAAGGAGCCTGGAAGCCGTCTTGGAGAGGACGGGGTTTGCAGGATGGGGGGGCGGAGGAGAAGTTGGCCTAAAAGCATTCACCACCGGCACAGTTTGAAAGTGAGAAGAAATGCTCCTGTCCTTCAGGCAATAATCTTAACCAGTGCTTGGAGAGAGCTTCATCTCTCCGAAATGTTCACATTCTCCTGCGTTCTCTGCTTCCTCATTCTTTCCCTTCTTTGAGGAGGTTTATAATAGGATCGGATAATACCTGCTTGCGGATCCAACTGTTAAAGGTATTCCAGCAGCGAGGAAGAGCTCTGTATGCAGCAGCTGTCATCTTCGAGTGAATACCTCAAATTTGCCCTACATTTGCCCCATGTAATGGCTGTAACCTTACCTAGAATTTCATTTGAGCTTTTTTTTTTTTTTTTTTTTTTTGAAACTGCTCTTGAAACTTAAAAGGTTATATTTTGGAGTTTATTTTTCCAGTGAAAAGTAAGGTCACTTAGCACATAATCCTTTATTTTACGACTATCCTGCATAAAACGAATGCTTGCAGAAAGTGAGTTTTGGCCCTATAAGAAAAACCAAAAAAAGGCTTTCTTTCAGTCTTTGTATGTTAGAAGAGAAATTAACATTGCCTAATGTCGTCCCAGTTTTCGGAGACTGTGTGCTAGAGGTTAGATAGGAGGAAGACTTAGTTTTGGTCTGCTTAATATTTATAGCTTCATTCATTGAAGCTTTTTGTTTTGAAGGGATATTTATCTAGAAAGTTCATGTTATGTACATTGTGAAGAATAAACTTAAGATATTTCAAGGTAAGGGTAATACCTTCTGGAAGAAAAGCAATTTACCTCCACTTGAATAAAAACTACATTGTTACTTCATAATTTAATATAAATTGCTAGAGACTTTTTTTAATATTTGAGATAAGCATACCACTCAGTTAAGTTGATTTTTAAGCTTTGGTGGAGTGCATGTGTAATCGTATCTGAAAGCATCATTGGGTTTTATCTCCCCACAGTAAATATAATGAGGGATGCTGCCGTTTGTTTATTTTGGGGTTAGGGAGATGCATCAGATAGGATGAATTTGTTTTCTTGTTTGGGGAGGCCTTTCATTTCTGTTTGGTTCTGGGTAAGCAGATCAATGTTTTTTTTCTTTCCCAAAAGCATTTAGGTGACTTTGAAAAGAAATCAGTATATTTTGACATAGGAAAGACTAAAGCCGAATGTTTACCTTTTCTGAGGAACAAGAATAGATATGTAGATCTGGAAAAAAAAATAACGCTGTTTTCTGTGTTAACTGTTTGCATCAGATAACATTTCAGAAGCATTTCCTGGGGAATTTCTTTAAAATGGGGACCAATTATTTGGGTTCCTATGCCGGCTGTTACCCACATTTTTCACATATTTTTGCTAACTCTTCTTATTACCTGCAGAGGGAGCTTGTATATGAGATAATCAGAGTAATCAAGGCATTCAGGGCTGAATTGTTTCCAGTAAGTACAATTTCATTTCATTGTGTATTCTCTGTTATATCCATGCAGAGGAGAAAGGCTCGGTAAAAAAGCTTTTTAAAAGATTGTCCATCAGAAACAGTAAATAAGAATGGGCAAAAAATTTAAAAAAGACAGTAAGCAAAAGCAGGCATTATAAAAGCTGCTTTTTTCCAAGAAGTGCCTTTTTATTGAAAGTTTAAAAAGAACTGAACAAAAAAAAATTTTTTTCAGATGTCAAGATACAAGAGAACAGTTTTGGTACTTTGTATAATGAGAAGCAGGTTTTAGTTGCATCAACTGTCTTCTCTTATTCTAAAAATGTCCTGTCAGCACGAGAGAGACAGCACAGGACTTTGAGGTCTTCAGTGCATCTCGTGCAGTGTAGTGTGCTAGCCAAAAAGCAATAGGTAAGTCCCTTTTTTTTCCACCAGCAGTACTATGATTCATAATCATGCTGATTGCAAATGCAATGTTAACTGTTAATTTTGCTTTTTTTGTGTTATAAGATGTAAAAAGATGAATGGTTTCATCCTAATAAAACTGATGAATTCATACAGCAGTACTTAAATAGACAAACGGTGGTAAGGATTGCTGCCTTAACCTTTTAAGGAAACTACTGGCAAAGAAGGAACCAAGAATATCAGAAAGAAGCTTATTTGTAAATATTAATTTAAATACTAGCTTGAAGCATCCAAAATACTTATTTCAAATAGAGATTTTTCCTTAATCTAGCACACTGAATGAAATGATCTGAGGTACTTCACATTTTATCATTTGTATTATAGTTCTCTGGATGGTGAAAGTGTATGATCCAAGTTAAGACCTTTTCAGTTTAAAAATATAATTCATTTATAGTATAGTTTGCTTGCTGAGCAAGAAGCATAAGAGATGGTATTTAAATGAATTCTTCACTATTCGGCTCTGAAAAGTGGTGGCAGTAGTTTTGCTTTAGACTATTTCAGTAAGTTTAGAGGTAGTTTGCTGTGATACTGTTATGAAATAGAGTATTATGGATGCACATTTCATAAAATAGTAACAGGTCTCAATAACATACTCTCTTGTAATAAATCCACCACAAAAATCAGTTTGAGAGTTCATTTTCTGTTAGTTTATTGCAGAGCTTTAAACTTAACATACATGTTAACACAGTCTTAGAGTTTTAGTTTGGATTCTCTTTTTAAACACCAGGAAGGATTTACCATATCTAAAAGAGCACCAACTCGGTGCTGATTTATTATTTATACTGGCTAATCCTTGCTAATGTGAAAAGTCAGCTTGTTATTGTAACACCAAATGGCCCTCTAAGTAGGGAAACAGTTAAGTAGATCTCCTGTAATAGGTTGTTGTCTAATAAAGAGATTTATGGTATTGGCAAGGGCTATTGTATAGGTATTACCCTCTCACAGCATGATCATGTATTATCTTAACAACTCAGTGCCACATTTATGTTGACCATTTTCGTAACAGGGTAAGGATATTAGCCACAGCAATTACACTCCAATAGGATTATAGTGGTAAGACTTACGGAAAATACATAAATGATGTCTTTTATAAAGATTTTGATAGGTGTTGGGAGTTGAAAAGTTGCATCATGTTTTTTGCATGGAAGAATACTGAGGTATTAGCTATGATGAAGAAAGAGGGGTTTCTTAATTTAATGCTGTTAAGGAATTATGAGGAGGTAGTGAACATAATCTTTCTTTGCAGTGTGTGGGTTCCCCCCGCAGTGAGGTAAGGATTATTCAGAAATTCAATTCAGTGGAGATTTCTGTACAATATGAAAATCAAGACATATCTCTAACTCTTGTGAGGATAATACAGCTGGGATTAAGGTAGGCTTTTGCAGCCTTATATTTTGAAGGTAGGACAATGGTAATTTACTTGCTTTGTTGGAAGAGCCTACTTGAATTAAATCATGTTACTTTGTTTTAGCTGTAGCATAATACACGTTCTCTGTTTCATTAGGACTATCATCTTATTGTGATAAGTAATTTACGTACTTTTTAAAATGAATCCAAATAACAAAAGTGACAATAATGTCATACTTGCACAGTTTTCACATAAGTGACATTCAAGCTGTTCCTTAATTCTTCAAAATTTCCATCTGGTTTTTCAAAAACAAAAAAGTGAAAAGTTAATACTCACTCACTTGGAATAAACAGTGTACCAGTCACACTTAATAAAACTAATTATGTTTTATCAATAAAAGACAGTTATGGAGAATGATTGAACAAAATACATTAGGTTATATAGTCATTTATGAATAAATGCATTAACTATAACAGCAGTCTAAATGTCTAAGGGTGACTAAATATCCACACATTTTAAGATGATAGCCTGGGGTATAATTCAATAAATATTGGAATAATGAGTGATTAAATAACCAAAATATCTTTCTTTTCCTGATGTACTGTAACAAAGTGATTCAATAATTAGGTCTTTCCAAATTAAGAAAATGCATAGATGGCAATTCTCATTGTGGAAGAACCTTCCAATATGTTCCACATATTCTACACATGCATGTGTAGTATTAGTTAAAATTGTAAGACACGACATTTCCTAAATGTTTGGGATTAATTCTATGTATAGAGCCTTATGTAGAAAGATCCTGTATCCATCTGTTTTAAATTGTTATTGATTACAAGAAACCAGAGGAAAGATGCACCTGTTTGTTTTGACATGAAATATTCCACTTTTAAAAAAATATGTTGATTGAAAGCAATGTTGCACATTGTCCAAAATGTTTTCCAGTGGATTATTGGAAGATAAGTGGACACTCACAATTGTGTTAAACTATGAGTTCAAAATGTCATTATTTTTGTAATAGTAAAGTATGACTGTTTTTTTTTTTCTTTTTTTTTTAACAGTACTTCATACATCTTCTTTTTGCACAACTAGAGCAAAGTTGTGGAGCTTTTGTATTCAGAACAAGAATTATGACCTGAAGAATAACATTTTCTATTTTAGAAAAACTCCAGTAGGTTCTTAGATTGGCTTCACATTTCGTTCATTTTGAACTGTGGAAAACAACTGTGTCTTTTGTTTGTAAGTAAAAAGAAAACACAAAAGGATGAATGTTACCCCCCGATGAATGTGGAGCTCCAACCGATTTAAGAGCATGAACTGTGACTGCATTGTTGAGGGCAGTTCTTGGCTTATATGCATTAAGAAGAAGCAAGCACTTTGAATTTTTATGCATTTTTCATTTTATTCTATAAAAAATAAAGCCAGTTGTTCAAGTCTTTAAGTATTACAATTATTTTCAATTTCTTAAAATAGTTTTAAAAATAGGTAGGTTGCAGTCAATTTGTTTTGCACATTAGAAAATTGTTTTTAATGATATACTTGTTTTAGAAGACAATCTATATGTATTTGAAAAAGAGAAATATGTGCAGAAGTACTCTGATTAAATTGTCATGCTTACCTGCTCTCCTAAAACATTTTTGAAATATTTATATATAAGTATAAAAGATTAACCATTTTTCTTTTTGTACAAATCCAAAAATGAATGGCTTCTTAAAATTAGCATTCCTCTGTTTGCAAGACAATAAATCAAAGCACAAATCCATGTTGTAGTCATTTTACTTGTAGTGTGTATTAAAAATGAAGCCACGCTAAGTCATACTTAACTGCGCGTGGACAGCTAACCCTGAAGAGGAGATAAGTCTGTCTGACACCCCCCCCCCCAATCTTTTTTTATTATTTGTATCTCTTTATCTGTTTGGAACAGCAGTGTTGTTATGACAAATAAAGCTTTTGTATTTGGCAAATGGTATGCAACTAATGAGCAGTTCTTGCTGAAAAATTTGCTGAACAGAGCCCATAAAAACAATATAGCCTTTGAAATATACCTGGGAATGAAACCGGGCATTATAGTTCTGTCACTTGTGCAGAATTCAAGTACCTCTATCTACTACACGTCAAGGTGTTTTGAGATCATTACGGCTAATGTTATTTCTGATTTATAGTGATTTTTAGTATAGCAGTAGAGAGCAGTATTTTGACAGCAGCATTGTTTGGAAAGTACTGTTTTCAAACAGTTTGTGAATGTATAGACACTTAGACTTTTTAGATAATATAGTGACCTACAGTGAAATCAACTTGTTTATATTACCTTATCTAATTAATGGTCAATTTAAAAGTTTGGTATGTTTTAATTAAATTTAGCTTTTTTTTTTGTCCAGCTTTGATTAGTCTCTGGATGTGTTAGATTGCCAAGACTGGGAAAACAATAAATTTTATAATTCTTGCATGTTTTTCCCAGGTACATTTTTCACTGGATATATGAAATGGAATATCTCTATCTAAAGAATATCTTTTGTTCAATGTGGTTTTATTTATTAAAAAAAAACTTTATCAGAGTCCTATATGTTAATTGAAGGAATGTCAGAAATAAATGAAAATTTTATAGTAGGGCTGCTGGAAGGTAGACAGACAATAAATCATTTATGTATGTATTTAAAAATATAACCAATAAACCAAATAAAACTGCAGCATTAACAAATCATTAAAACTAATCTGTAAGGATTTATGAGGAAAAAAAAATGGAGCATTGGGAAGTTTTGTTGCTATTTGCCTTGAGGACAAAAAAATGAGGCTTTCAGTGCTATGATTAAGAAGTTTGCACGCAATTTCTGCACAGTTGAGAGATACTGTTAATATCTCCTAAAACATTTAGGTACAATCATAGTTTAAGTCACCTAAAGGCCAACTTTTCAAGTCTTGTCTGTGTGCGAAATATTATTAGCTGCTGCGAACTAAGCAGATACGCTCTGTGGAGTTTTATTATGGTTCCCGCATAGCGTAAAGAGGTGGTTCCCCTGTGCTGTGCTCCCCGGTACCTGTCTGCTCCGTCACGTCCATCTGCCTGTTGAACAAGCAGTCTTATTACCACAATTTAGTAGAAAAATGCTGAATGCGGGCGTGTACGAGATGTTTTGATCCAAAGGAAAAAAGTGCGTGCACCCTTTTGGCTGTAGGCTTGTGACAATGGCACTAGAAAGTCCCAAATCTGGTATTTATTTATTAGCATCCTGTATTAAATGGTAGTTGCTATCATGGCAGCCTTGCGTCTGGGAAAGTATGATTCCTTTTATGCTGCAGATCTAAATTCATGGCTAGATCCTTTCAGTTGCTTCATAATGAAACAAAGGTGTAATTAGTACTAATTTAGCTAATCGGCGTGAACTGGAGGTTGTCCCATCTGCCCTTCCCCCTCAAAAAATTGTCTGCAATATAAAAACAAGATCAGTGTGAGAAGAAACAGTGGAGTCTTGTGTGAACTGTCTGCAGATGAAGATACTTGGAACTGAAGTTTGTCCTTTTTCCATTACTCACAGTCAAAAAGTCAAAATCTCCATTTTAATGAAGACATTTCAAAGAACAGACACGTTGAGAAAGACATTGTATTTCTTTACATGCTTCCTTTTAAACATGAAATAGCCCTTAGGCTATAAATTAAAGAGTATTTCAGCTTATGTAGTTGATCTCAGTCTGTCCAGCAGAAATGAAGAGTTAGGGGTTTTTTTTAAGTGGGGAGGGTTGTAAATGGCTTGGTGGTTTTATGTTTTTCAATCTGTGGTTATGTCCCCCTCATGTCCTGTTTTGGTCAATATTTTCCTTTCACCTAAGATGTAGAGCAAGTGGGAGGAAAAGTAACTTGAAAGAATGTAATTATGTCAGAGATGCATTTTCATGTGGGAACCTTCATAATGGCATCATGTAAATATAATTCACTATGGAAACCGTAAGAAGACTAATGAACAGAAAGGTTTATCCTGTGCTTCATGGGAAACTCCAATTTGCTTATCTCTCTTCTGGGAAATGGTGGGCGCATGCCTGGCAGCTCTGACTTGTCTTTGAGCAAGCTCCCTGGACAGGGACACACGGAAACCCTGGGAAGTTTGCAGGAGCGTCTCCAGATAGTGGAGTTTCCCTCCATTTCAGCAGTACAGTTTCACAAATGTGTAGGAATCAGAGTCACCTTAGTGGGTAATTGTATTTTGCATCTTTAATTTTTGCTTGCTGGTTCTGTTTTTTTAATTAGTGTGTTCTCAGACGGGCTCATTGACAGCTGGCTTAACCGAACACTTATTTTATTCTGCAGTGCTTGTTACGTTCCACTCTACATTCTTAAAAATTAATCGTCTTGTTGAGTAGCGTCTCCCAATCAACTTGATTTATTGATGTTTTGGTCCTTAGTAAAAGGACAGTGGTACTTTCCGTGACCTACCACAGCCTGTTCAACCCCATTTTAATGAGTTATATCCCAGTAAACATAGGAGAAGAGCAACATAAAAATTTTTGTAATTATGGCTTACTGAACAGGGCTCAAAATGGAAAGTGGTACATATATTTTGTGTAAGCCCAAGCTTTAAGAAATTGGTGCTTTATGGATATTAAAATAATTACAGTACCTGCTGTTTAGAAGTTAGAACTGTTGATGGTCACTGCAAGACAAATAACTTCCTAGAGAGAAATGCAACATTTAGTAGTATATTTCAATATTTGAAGAATTATATTTAGCTGTATTTTTATTCTTAGCTGTCCTAAGCCATTCTTACAGACTAATTTTTATAATTTTTTTTTGAAAATGAGTGAAACAATAACCAGAGTTGAACAATAGCACATGACTTGTCTGCTCATGAATGTGTGTGTATGCTTGTATACATCTATGTCTCAGTTGCTATTAATACACTGCTTTTTCATTTAAAAATACAAGGTGCCCAGTTTTTCATATGAAGAGATTGTGAGGTAGATCAGGATAAGAGATGCTTGTCCAGAGTCACAGATGTTAAGGTCGCTGCCAGCCAGAAAAGGAACCTGCTTCACTAGCACCTTGTTCTGTTCTCAGCCGGCTACATCAAACACATAAATATTCTAGTTAGTAAATAACAATACTGTGGAAAAGCTAAAAAAAATAAAAAAAGTTAATATGCATTAACATCCTAAAATAGTACTGAAAAATGAAATCACTTTAGATTTTGATTGCCAGAAATTATTGTGGCAAAATGTCTGGCTGTGGGAATGTTATGCTGTGCTTGCTGAAAGCTGCTCTTGTACGTACACCATATTAATCTTGTTTTAGATATATATATTTTTTGGACAATCTATAAAACTGTTATTTTTAGGTCGAAGCCATCAAATCTCATTTTGACTGAAGTTGTATTAAAATAAAACTGAGGAACTTCTAGAGAATTCATTAATACAGGCAATGTCAGGTGAAGAGTTTTGTCATACGTGGGTCTGTTGCTTCTTGCATCCTGGAAGGGATGGGCCTATATAAGTTTCTTTTTTGGCTTTCTTCTGTGTTATTTCTTTTTCTGTCCTTCTTTCTCTGTTCTTCCGGGAATAAAGTCTCAGTTCCTCCCAATAGTGATCCATAAATAAACCGTGCATTTATTGCTGTCATGACCTGTTCTGGACTTGATTCTTAAATAAATAAATAAAAATAAAATTACCCAGAATCTGCAATAGATGTGTTTTGGCACTCTGAAATCATCAGTCATTTATAGAATATGATTACTTGCAGACCAGCCTGGTTTTCTGAATAATTGTGCTGGTGCGCACACACTTGTGCATCTCACTGCATGTTTGTGTTGGTCTCTCTAATAACATGTAGTGCCAATATCATCTTTCTCTTTTCCACACATTTATTATGCTTTGAATTTCTCTTCAAACACTGTGTGACTTCCGATGTGCATTGGTGGAGTTTTCATATGGATTAAAAAGCTTATAGTTGCGGTTAGCGTAGCTTGCATTTATGTTGCAAGTAGAGGGTCTCGTATTTTGGGTTACAGAAGCATGGCAGCTGCTCCTCAGTGCTGGCAGTCCACTTGAAGGAAACAAAATTATACTCCAATTTTTTGTACTAGCAAGCTCTTCCTCCGCGTTGTCCTTCCCTTCTCTGTACTGCTTTGCATTTTTTCCTGCTCCCCGTTGCCTTGCATTCCTTCCCTGCCACTCTTCCTCCACTCCTGGAATTGCTCCTCTCTTTTGCCCAGGCTCCTGGCGGCCCTCGCCCCACGGAGGCAGCTTGCCTTGCCGCCGTGTCTTTCCTGAGGCTGCTTTCCCTTTCCCGGTTGCTTCCTTCCCTGCAACGCACTGCCCGAGGCCTTTCGCACTGCCAGCGCGCTTGAAGCTGGCTGGGGGAGTGCCGTCTTCCAGCTTTGCCTGCTCCCCTCGCTTTCACAGTTAGTTCTGGCTTCGTTTGCCCAGCGCCATGGCGTGCTTCGCGCTGATTCCTGGTGAGCAGCTGTCAGCCTGGGGGACCTACCTGGTGAGGATTTGGCTGTGCGTGGGGTCTGGGCAGAAGGCACGTATGGTGTCACTTACTGTCACCAACTTCACATACTAAAGTACATAGGGCACCAGTTAAATCAGGGTGGCCTATTGAGCGTGTATATGCTTGCATGGTTTTGTGAGTGTGAAGAATTTGCACAGTAAGATATCTTTGGGCAGGTTGTGAAATCTGGTGGTTTAGATTAAATGCAGAGTTTTTCAGATTGCTGAATGGGAAGCTGGTGAAGCAGCATGCATTTTGCAGAGCGGGAGCAACTTCTCTTAAATTTAGTTCCTGTCCATTGAGCTGTCAGCCCTCTGTCGTTGTTAGTGTGCTGGCTGAAGGCTTAAACCCACGTTCATGAAAATAAGTTTGCTCGGTTTCAAAGAAAGTGTTATTTTTGTAACAATAGCAGGTCAGACCGAAAGGTGAGACTGTCTTCCATTCAAAGTGTCTAAAAACGTGATTAGGTTCCTGTTGTGTTCTTTGCTATCACAAGAGAAGATGACTTGTAAATTGCCTTACATAAAACCGAGTTTGATTTAAGGTATTAATAAAATCTAAATTTGTGCATTCTTGCTGTGGGGCCTGGAGATTTTAATTTAGTGAAATGCCAGAAGAGGGTTTTTTTGTGCTCGGTTTGATGAGTGTTATGTGTGAATTCTATCTTACTAAATTAGGGCAGACATATATATTACACTGTTTACAAACTGTTATGATTAAAACCTGTTAAATTTCATATTTAATATTCAGTCATCTTTGAGCAACAGAGTCACCTAGATTTCCTCTCAGCAATGTTTGATTCCTGTGTTAAAATAGATTGAATTGCAAATGTTAATCTGAGTGACTGTGTGAAGTTGTGACCTGGATTTGAAATAGCCATGAGACTACTACAGCAGCAGTAAATCTTCAGTAGTATGTAGGGCTGGCACATGGCAGGGGATATATATATGATGTGAGAGATTCGAATGCAAGTTGCGGAGGGATTGCTTCAAAAGCAAGTCATGGGCCAATATCATGTTTTACTACTCCTTAAAAGAGGCGAATAAGAATTTGTCACAGCTTTATATTGTGTTTTTACAGGCAGTGTGCGCAATAACTTTTTATTTTAAAATGATAATTTAAAATTTAAACTGTATGAGAAAACAAGCAAAAAAAAAAAAAACAAAACCCAAAACAAACTGTGACACTGAGACATTTTGGTTCTTAATCCCCATGTGCTTCCTTGAGCGATAGTGATTTCTGATCTGTGAAATACGGATGAGAATTGTAGGTGCAGACTGCAGCCTAAAGAAACCACCAGTAGTTTGAGAAAAAAATAGATACTAAATCTATTTACATTTTGCTTTTAAGTTTTTCTCTTCAGTCCCTAAACACTGTTTTTTCCTGGCTAAGAGTGGCTTCAGCCCCTGTTACAGGTAGCTTAAAACCTGATAGCATCAAAAGGTTTGACCTGAGTGTTAGTTGTCAAACACTGGCATTGCAGGAATCTTTTATTATCTTAGTCCTTTGATTTTCTTCATCTCTTTTGTAACATGTCAAGTAGAAATGTAGGCGATGTCACGAGAATACAATAATACTCATTTTTAAGGCAATGTTTTGACTTAGAAAATAATGTTAAAACAATCTTGTTTAAGCGATTTATCATGAAAAAATCTGGAGAGATTCATTCCTAATTAAGCAAAAAAAGCAGATTCAGTATTTCCTACATAGTTATTTGATCCAGTTCTCTCTTCTCTCTTCTCTCTGGATATTTTTGATAAAAATTTTACATAAAAGAAACAAATGAGCTTGCTGATACTGGCCCATATTTATCCACGCAACAAAATTATCTTGGAGTGGTTATGCAAAGGTTTAATAAGTGTTATAATATCTGTTCTTGCAAACTTGATTGTTGATTCTTTCCAGTTCCTGAAAAACACTCGCTCTGTAGTGACGCGTGATTGGCAGGCTCTGACACTCAGTTGTCCACAGCTGAGCCGCGGGGGGCGAGTTTCGTTGGCAGGGCTGCACGCAAAGTTTGTGCCGTGTTTGCCAACTGTGTTCTTGGCTCAAGCTGATGTTGCGTCTCTTGATTCCAAAGCACAGTTATTTGCCAGATTCGACCTAAAAATGTATTCTGGAATTCCGAATTAAATATAACCTTTGGTTCTCTTTTTATGCCTTAGCAAGGCACACATTCTTTCACAGTAGATTCTACTTTGGTATAAATACAATAAAAAAAAGGTCCAACATGGATTAAAAAGCTATAACTGGTATTAGCAGAGAAATACGCTCTTGGAAACTGATTGGCATCTTCAGTTTCTTATAAGTATTTAAATTGTGGGACTTTACCTGGTTCTTACCTGAAATTCTTTATGTACATATATTTTGTTTATTTTTTCAAGCATTTTGAAAATTGTTCTACTACAAATGATAATTTCAGTTAGTATATAATTTTGTTGTTCCCCCCCCCCCCATATAGCAATATAGCTACCTTATTGTTGCCATAAGCTGAAGTTATCGGTTGCATGATGAAGGTATAATTTATGCCAAACCAGTCTAGAAGCTTTTTCAGAAGGCCGATAGCAACTGCTTTTATACATACTGCTATGTAACATGCTTATTAATGTTAGCAGATGTTGCACTTTAATCCCCTAGAATGATTGTTTAGTAGCAGCAGGAGATTTATTAAGCTTGAGTTGTGTGAAATTGTGTGTGCATAAGCTGCTATTTAGATTGTAAAAATGCCATTGAAAACTGTTAAAAAGTTTTAACTGTAATTGGCAGAGAGGTATTAGCTGTTCTAAAAGTATATGTGTACTGTTGGCCCTTGTGCTGTAACCTCTTTATCATTTATCTTCTTGTATTAATGTCACTGAATTATTAATTCATGAGCAAGGTTGGATAGGGTGAAGGAACTATTTAAATGTGTGGTACATGTATCCTTATCGCTGGAGACATGAAAAGAGTCATTTTGTGTTATCTATAAAATGGAAAGGACATTTAAAATTTCATTTACAGTAATCCACTTCACTTCCCGGTAAAACACCTAGATTATTGCTACCATAATATAATGTTCTTATTAAAATTTTGTAATCTTTCCACTCTGTTCACTTATAAATATTGTTGATAGACAAATGTAGACTCTCTTTTTTTCTTCTTTGGTGCACATGTGGATCCTGAACTGCAGCAGAAAATATGAAGAGCAGTTAATTGTTTTTTATAAGAACAATTCTCCTTAATTTTTCTTAAATGAATACAAAATAAAAGCCATTAAGTACTTGTAATCATGGAGGAAAGGCTGAATAAACTATCTAAATGAAAACTAAATGAAGAAAAAAATTTTTTTTCCAAAGTAGTGGTGTTTTCCAAAGTAGTGGTTGCATTGACCTACTAAAACTTATATTACTTAAAAGAAATTTTAAATGTGTGGTACAGAGTTCTTGCTCTGCTGGATGAAACCGCAGAACAACAGAGGTTATGTTGTTGCAAACGTGTCAGAATTATAGATCCATTAAATTGATACTATAACTTGTATAGATGTATAGATGAAAATTAATGTTGCAGGAATTCAAATAGTATCCTATGTAGATTAAAAAAGATTAAAATGTATGCAAAATGTGATGTCTTCGGTCACTCCGCTGATTAGAGATCATTTTCCTTTTTTTTTTTTTAATTTGTTGAGTGAAAGTGATTTAGAGATCCATTTTCCAGTGCTCATTGTGCTTGATGTGGCAGTACGCAAGATTTTCATCTTCCTTTTTGTTCACCGGTCAGAAGGTATTGCTTCACATTCCCTTTTCACAGGGCCAGGGAAAAGCTTTTAGTCTTTCCAAAATATTTGTCTTGTTTCTCCCACTGGGAGGAGAAAATACTAGGCAAGATGCTAGGGAGAAGAGAGAGGTGCCAGTTTTAAACAGTTGTACGTTCAAGTAGTAGGAGCCTTTCTGCTGAATTATAATTTAGAGCTTTAGAGCTCTTTTTGCTCATAACATCTCAGAAATAAAGCATTATAGTTTTCTGATTTAGCCTTTCTACAAGAATAATTAAAAAAGTGAACTGAAATTTTTCTCAGCTAGTGTCACAGGAGATGAACTAAAAATTACCTGCAAGTTAGCCTTCATTACCTTTTTGTCTAAATCTGCTGTACTTGGAAACATCTAAGTTTGATCTCTTGAAAGTTGGACTTTTTTTTTTTTTAAACAACCCACATAGTTCACCGTGACTAAAAGAGTGGTACAAATGTGATGAGTGACTGGTAGTCATGCCTTGCGCAGTTAAGAAAAGTCACCTGAATGTGCATTTCTCATTAAATTTTACAAAGAAATACTCTTAACTGTGTTTGTGCCATTAGATGTATAGGCAACTCATACATCTTTGCAGAACCCATCATCTGGTAATGGAAATGGATTCTGTGGTTTTTTTGGCAGAATCAGGCCCTGTAGGAGAAGATACTGAGGATTTATTTGCCACATTTATTGCATATGTTTTGCACCTTGATGATATGTGAGAAATAGATACGTAATTAGGTTGTATATTTGTGTGTACATGCAAGGAAGACAGTTAAGGCTGTCTATACGGTAATGTCATGTATGGCTTCTGACCCTTGTGAGTGTGTATATGAGAAAAGCCAGTTACGAGGGAAGAACAAGAGAGAGACTTTGATTTAATTTTGAGATTTTTGAGTTTTAAGCGTTCTACTTGTAAGTGCTACTGGTATGTAAATTGGAAAACCTGAAAGATGTATTCTGTCAATGTTTGCTACTTTTTCCATAGTAAATACACAGGCAGAAGTCCTCCGAAGGGTTATTTAAATTCAGGGAAGTTTCTATGTGTAGGTCATACTTGCCTGTAGAGTCTCCTGTGTGCTTGGAGGTAGCTGGAAGACCTCTGTCGGTTGGTTATTCTTCTGAAGGCTAAATATTTGAATTGTTCACCATTTCTTTTTTTCTTCTGTTCTCATAATTGCAAATTTTGATAACTCTATGGCTCATGACTGAATATGGGATGCTTGTGAGTGCACAGCATTTCTCAGGTTTCTCTGCAAAGAGGTGATCCACTGCCTTTTAATGATTGCATGGTTTATAAAGCATTTGGGAAATACAGCTTTATGGGAGGTGCTCTGGAAATTTGTTTGTTTTTATTTTTTTAATGGAACTAATATGTGGTCTTCTGAAGCCCTGGATGCTCAGGCCACTGGTAAGAAAATAGGACTCTCTATTAATAATACTAATCATGCTTCAGGGAAAAAAGAAAAACAGTAATAACTTAAGGAGGGCTTATTTGAAAAAAGAAAAAGAAAGATGTCAAAGTACACCAGAACATAATTAAAAGTATATGTTATTAGAACGGTCTGTCATGAAACATGGATTATTGTGATGCTATAGTAAATTCTAATGCTTGAGGGTACAATGGAAAAAGAGGAATTTAAAAATTCCTTTCTCCTACTGTCTCTATATTTAGTCACAGCTTTTTCACATTTCTTTGCAAGCTCATCTGATATATTTTATCCTAGATTACCTCATTGCTCCCAAGAAATCCCTTTTGGTAATATTGATAACCTAATCTGTGACAGATTTTGGTCATTATTATTTCATTTAGTGGTCATATGTATAGACCAAGAGGGAATCTGAATGTCGATTCACTGGCTGGCTAGTAACAATGATTTATGAGTCAAAGGATTCAGTGCAGTGAGCCATACACAGCAGAGATTACATCTTCTGTGCCACCATTGATTTTGTTTCATATTTCACTGCACAATGATCAGGCAGGATCTCACAGATGTTAACATGAGAACCATATTCCTCTCTAAATGTAGGGTATGCCACAAATTATGCCTAGTACATCGTGTGTATATGTATGTGCATGCTGCTTCTGATTTGTAAAATGATAAGTATTTTTCAGGGGTTTTTTTAGAGTTTGAATTTTTCTGGTAACGTCAGTGGTTTTCAGTAGAATTTTAAAAAACAATCAAAAACGACTTTGCTGCCCATACAAGCTTATTCTCAAAAGTTGAACAGGATCATTTGTGCGGAATACAGACTGTGTAGACTGATACTAAATATAACCAATAGAAAAGGAGAGGATTTAAAATGAGTGCTGTCACAGTGCCATCATGAATTACGCCAAGTGGCGAAAGGTCGTAAAGCTTATCGGGTGCGTTAAAACCCTTGCGGTTGGCTAGAGAAAACACCACCCAATAGCCATTGCAGGGGTCTGGGCATGCCTGAGGACTCTCCTCTCCGTTTGTTTTGTTTTTCAGTCTACTTCCACTTCAAACAAACTCTCTGCTGTGAAAAACACTGGATGGAGAGGAAGAAAAGAAATCAACTAAGTGGCATAAGAGCTTTGAGAAACGCGGGCCGTTGCAAAGCCTTGTCAAGGCTGTCAGCAAACAGTTTACTGTTGTACAAGACTACAGTGTCTTTGGTGCTTGTCTAGTGGTTTTTCAAGGGGAAAGGAATGATATCTATTAATATAAATAGATTATTTTGAGGGTTTCTCTTTTGTGAGAAGTCTGAAAAGCCTTTGAATTTTCTTCAGCTGTGAGATTGCTTCTTTTGGTTTGTCATGTGGTTGTGTGTGTGTGTTTTTCATAGCTATTCATTATTTTCTTGTTTATTTTTGATGTTCATAAAATCTATCCTGTGTAGGTTTGGAAATGAGAGCTGTTTGTTTTGCCGCTTAATGAAGAGAACGGCAGACAGCCCCAGGCTGCGCCTCTGGAGTCCAGCGCGCTCGGCACGCGTAACGCGCCCAGCGTGACGCCGGGGTATTGCGGCCGATAACGGCCGTGATCAACTTACAGCATCGCTGCCCCTTCCCCGTTTTTTGGATACCGGGGATTTGTCTTGAAGATGCCGAGCAGGTTTAGTGACACAGAGGGCAGGAGTGTTAGGAAGGCTTTACCTTTGCTCTTTGAGTTGGGGTGGTCCCATTTAGAGGTACAATGTCAATTCAGATGAAAAAGAGGAAGTCTCTAAAGAGGAAGGAGTGACCCCCCCCCCCAAGCGTTTAGCAGAGGCAAAAAAAGAGAAATGCAGACGTGGCAGGAGGAGAGTGCCTGGAGCCCAAAAAGAGCCGTTCTTATTAGCGCTAGCAAAGGTTTACTTCGCTGGCTTATTGAATGAAAACTCCCTAGAGTGTCCCAGCTTTATCCTGTGCTAACAAGAAGGGGCAGAGCTGGCTTGTCGGGAGCGGGGTGCCGCGTAATGCGGACAGAAAGCACGGGAGGAGGCCAAGCCGAATCGCAGCGCACATGAGAAACGAAAATCTCCATCTTTTTCTGCTATATCCTATTTATTTTCTCTGTGAATGATTGAGGTAGACCACTGAGCTGCTGTGTGCTCATGGACTAAATTGTAATGTTACACTGTTAAAACAGTGTCGTTACACTGTTTAATGTCACGTCTTCCGTAGGTAGACCTTGTGTTTTGAATAATCTGCCCTACTGATTAGCAGGAACCCAGACCAGAGGGGCACATTTTTGTGATTATTCTGGATTTAGGGTACATGTATATTTATCACACGCTGTTTCAGGCTTTGCTAAAGCATTGGTATGTCACTTCAGAGCACAAGGTAGCTGAATGCATAGAAATCACTTTTTTATTGGGCAACAAGATTGGATGACCTTGGTCAAGTCTTGTTCTTGCTGTGTTATTCCCTTCCCTGATACTCCATTCCTTCTGTACAAGTCGGAAAGAGATGTTTTGGGTTAGTAAACCGATGTTCAAAGTGTTAATTAATGGGGACTGTTGAATGCAGAATTGAAGATAATACTCTGGGGTACATTTTTAGTATTGGATTGCTTTTAATGGAACCTAAGTCTTTGTTAACCAATTTTAGATAGAGCAGATTTAGCCTTCCCTTTCTTCTTGCAATAAGCAACTTGTTTAATTGAGACAGATTAGGCATTGATTGTTTACCATAAGTAGTTGAAAGATGCCAGCTAAACGACACCTGTCTTGCTTTTCTTCAGATTTTTGGTAAGATCTTATAACTTTGAAGATTTTATACAAGCTGGTACTGTAGCACTAATGCAAAGTTATTAATGTGAATCAATTTGTGAATAACCATATTGAGGATTTAGAAATAACTCATTCAGTGCATCTAAAGATAAAAGTAAAATGTTGAAAACTAGATCTGGCTCTCACATTGCAGATGTATAAAACTGTGGCTCTCAGATCATAAATGATATTAAGTCTCATTCTGCTGTTTTACTAGTGTGGCTTAGAAGGTTTTACTAATCATGCTGCATTAATTGAATTCATATGTTATTGATTACAGGAAGTGTAGCTGTCTTTTTTTTTCTTTTTTTTTTTTTTACTGGGAAATCCTTATGATGGGAAGGCACGTGGACGCATGATTTCTCAAGAGACTAAGTAGCCTCTTAGATTGTATGAATATGTATCTACTCACCCTTGCTGCCTCTTCCCCCTCCTTTCCTCTGCAGAGCATCTCAGATATATTACAGAATTACTTAGTTTCATAAACTGGGTTATGAAAGGCAGTGGGGGTGCTGCACGTATGGCAAGGCAGGTCATGTAGGATTTATAAGAAAGATTGCCAGGGTTCTGCTAGCTCCGCCAGAGCATACTGGGTATGCAATTACGGCTAATATTCTTTACATCTCTGTGCCGCACCACTCCGGTCTGTGAAGCTAGCGTTACTTGTGTTTGTGTAATAGAGATGTTAAAGCCTAACTAAGGTTGCTAGTGCTTTCTGCTCTTTCTGGGATGATTTGGAAAATAAGTGCTACATTGTAAAATACATCAGCATTAGTCTGAAAGATTTTTAGCAAACGACAGACGTTCTTGCCTAGCTAAAAAGAACTGCACTTTCCGCTCTGTTCTAATTGACTGAAAAGCTGGATGGACGATGAGGGAGGAGACGGCTCTTGAGCATGCTGCTTCAGTTGTCATGAAGCTCTTAAGGCCCTCTTTTGGCTTTTGAAAATAAAACCTTGGGAAGGTTAAACAGTGGTGTTGAGAAGCAGCAGTTCTGCAGAGGTCCTTCTCTTCAAAGAGGAAAGTGTTTCCAGGAGCATGGTCGGAGCCGCTTCTTCCGTCCGTGGGGTGCTACGGAGCAGTATTGGGGAAGAGGTGGCCAGCCGTGGCACAAGTTCTGCAGGGGCTGCGCGGCTTGTGTAAGAGGTTTCAGAAGTACACAAGAACAAGGAGGCAAAGCAGAGATACTAAGATATCTGGGGCTTGGAGCAAAGCTCATGAATACAGTATGAAGAGACGCCCAGTAACTGCACTGTGCAGGTTTGAACATTGATGTTCCTGTTAACTGATCTAGTCTCCTTTAACAGCGCATATGCACGGAGACTTAACAAGGTGAACCACTTGGTTTCCAGTGGAGTTTTTTTTCTGTGAGAGACTGCAGTATGGCCCAGAGGTAGGGATTTAAGTTACAACTGAAGTTTTCTGAGCAGCTTTTATTGCACTCTGAAATTCAAGCAGCCTTTCACTCTGGGGAGTTTCTCTCTGCCCCACCCACAAGCCCAAGCACTCAGCGATCCAGAGAAAAGGTTTATTAAGGTCTGAGGGGAAGTAAGTTATTTGTGCAGGGTAGCCACTTGCCATGATCTACTTTTTCTGTTTGCAAAGAAGTAACTTAATATGGCTTTAGCTGGTCCTGCTGTTTGGTTTGGGATTTTGTTGTTGTTGTGAGATTGCGCTATCTCCGTATCTCTGATAGCTGCATGATCAGAAAGACAAGACTGATGGCAATGTCTCGTGTCTACAGCCAAAGTGTTTGCTGGCTCCAGCCCAGCTCTGGAAAATATTTTCAGGATTAATTTTATTATGCTAATGAGCAGTTGGTTCAGAACCGTAGTGTTCTTTTATTTGGAGCCACATATAGTTTGTCAAGTATAGAGGTTGCATTAATAATTGTTCCCTGTAAAGCTTGTTAGTTTTTACTGTGGGGGAGGGGTGGGGGAAGAATCAAACCAAAAACCTATTACATCAATTTTCAAACATTACCTACTTTTTTTCTGGCTTTTTAAAAAACATGTGTTACTGATAACTGAGGCTGGTTAGGTTATTTTGATTTTTTTTTTTCAGCAGACTGCATTGAATTCTATATGTCTGTAGGCTACAGCAATATAGAGAAAACAATATATTGCACAAAGTACTTATATTTGACCTAACACATTTTTCATTTATCCTTAGCTGAATAGTTTCTGCTGATTTTGGTATCACAAAAACATCGGTACCATTTCAGAAACTCTGATTTCGCATTAGAATGGTTAAAATAAGACAGTTTACAGGGTCAGAACTCTTACTTTATTAAGGGGGGAAAAAAGCCCAACCTGCTGTAAGTTTGGCAGTTTTTTCCTAGAGAGATGTTAGCTATCACAAGAGGTGCTCTGATTTTTTTAATTTTTTCTAAAGCTCCTCCCTCTCCCCAAAAAACAAGAAAGCAATGAGATTAAGGATGATAAAGGTAGGTTACTATCCACTTGAAGGTGAAGCAAGATGTCTGAAAATCTGGGTGTGCAGCTATGCAGCAATATGTTATGGAAATAAACAGTCATAAAATCTGAGTCTCAGGAAGTCAAAATCCTCTGGACAGACTGGGAGCAATCAGAAGGCTGACTTAATTTTACTTTTAGCCATTATTGTTCCTCATCTATTCTCTTCGATTATTTTGATTGCTTACTGAAATTATACTGATTAGTCTGTAGTGTCTGCGAAACAGTTTTATGATTTTTCCTTTGGGTGCTACAGGTGAAAAATTAATCCAGGTCCTCCCCAAGCTTTTAGCAGAACTATCTCTAGGGGTTTCTTTTTAAATATCATGGTGGCAATTTTTGCTTCTTTACTCAGCAGGAGCTTCTTAGCAATTGTAATTTCTGCTGCATGCAGTGCGTCCTTTGTGGATTTTTAGACTTTTTTTTTTTCAGTTGCAAAACACTCTCAGCCCATTGTCAAAGATCTAGAGATATAATGGAGCTGTCTCTCCGTGACTGCTTCTGGGTAGCCCTGCAGCAGCTGGTGTACCACCGGCTAAACTGAGGGCAGGTCCTTTACCTCTGGGCAGCTGGACGTGTGCCAGGGAGAGCCTGTCTGGCTGCCCTGCACCGGGGCACTGCGCTGCTGTCACGAGCTCTTGTCTGAAATACATGGGGATAAAAGCGCCCGTGACTGAAGAGCACCTGTCTGCAGTTGCAAATTGGAAAAAGAGGTTTTTTTTAATGTATAAACAAACAAATTCAGTCAGCCTCAGATGTGAGGGCTCTTTCATTTTCCTGTAAGTGAAATTGCGAGGAAGTTTGCATTCTGCAAGAAGGATGCCTACGGTGAAGTGGCAGCACTCCTCTTAAAGGGGAGCCAAATGAAGCTGCCTACTTGAGTATTTAATAATCTCCTATTCTGCCACAGTTATCTTGCTCTCATTACGAGATAGTTCTATAATCTTTTTTGTTAATTCCAGTCTTTCTTTCCTCAGAGAAAAAGGTATGTGTCAGTCTTGTTGCTGTCCACATGCTCAGGGAACAAACTGGTCGTTGATTAATATTAACATTGATTAATATAAAAGGAGTTACATTTTCTACTTTTCAAAAAACCCCTGTATTTTGTAGAATTTCTTTGCCTGTGATTCTGTGCTTTTTGTTGTTTCCAATTCTCTTTGGCAGAAAGATAAATACATTTTTTTCAAGTCCTAAACATGCTGCCACTCATAAGACACTCATAAGACTCGTAAGTGACCCTTAGATCTTGCCAGTTATATAGAATATTCTGTATTCTAGATATATCTTGCCAGTCTGTTCTATCACTGAACACAGCATAGCCTTTGCTATATGTTTATAAAATAATGTCAGTTTCAAATATCTCAAATTCATCCACACATGAAAGTACAGTCCCATTCGTGCGTCTTGGAAAGACCAAGCAGATGTGGCGCAGAACATAACTGCAGTGATAGATCAAAAGAGCTATGTTCACAGAGTCATTCTTCTAGAGGTGCTTCACATTTCTGCAATACGTAGAGCCATCTGCATACTTAAGACTCGCTTATCCTGATGTTCGTTTTTCTCTAACTTCTCAAGCTCTAGTAGTCAGAGCTGAAACACGATCCAGCTCATGCAGGGAGCTCTGGAAGAGGATGCAGGCAGGTACTCAGTTGACTGGGGAAAGCATGAAGTCGTTAGCTGAAGGGAGCGCTCCGCTGTCAAACCTTCTGTCACAATAACTGCTCTCTATCACCATAATTTTATTTTTCAAATGCAAATGATAGCTTTAATAAGTCTTCCTTTGGTACCTAGTTTACAGGAGCAGTTGAGTTAATATTTCTCTCTCAATCAGAGACAAATCTTGTCAGGAGCCAAGGACGATAGAGTATCGTTTGTTACGCTTATCTCCTTTCCTCAGAAGGGGTTCGTTCTGGAGAAACACTCCAAACTGTGGAGTCATATGGACAGGGCTTCCTCAACAGAATGGTTATTTTGTTGGCAAAGTTGCTGTTATTGCTTCTTGTCTGAGGAGAGGGACGGAGGGGTAAGAGGAGAGGAGAGCCCGCAGGCGGTGGAGGGGAGACGGCGGGGCAGGGGGGCGACCTGCCCAGCTTCCCTGCAGCTGCTACCGCTGGGCTCCGCTGCTCAGCTCTTCTCCGCCTCTGCCTGGTTTCAGCCGCTAAGACACATCAGAGTGTCCTAGATTTAGTTTTATTGTAATGCAGACTTTGGGGAGTGGGAAAAGCTGACCTAAAACCTCATCATCCGCAAATCCATTTTCTTAAATTCAGAGAAAACATTCTCTTATGTTTTCATGTGTCTTAGTGTGCATACTTTAATTGCATTCATATTTTCAACTTTAACATGTATCATTATTTGGCGTTCTGTTTAATGATCACTGACCCTGAGAGATTGAATCCTACATACCTGCCAAATTCCTAGCTATAATACAGGTGTACTGTCAGTTTTTATTAAAATTTTCTGTTGTCTTGTCAAATGAAATTTGGTATTTCGAATTATTGATGTTCAGCTATTGATGGACATTGTTTTTCCCTTTTTTTCCAAATCTGATTCTCCAGGTATAAAGATGAATAATGCAGACCACTGGTTTCGATGATGCTGGGCTTTTATAACTGGATTCATTAAGGAATACAAAGAAAACTCTTACAGGGATCAATAATGGTGTCTTCTGGCTGCAGAATGCAAAGTTTTTGGTTTCTGCTCACTATCGGCTTCCTGCAGTGTACAGAAGGTAAGGTGTCATTTATTTTTTTTTTTTTACTTCAGCTTGCAGAGATGAGATGCGTGGTCCGCACAATTAATTTAAAACAATTTCTATTCAATGATTTGAAGTTCTAGGGTGTCAAACTAGAAGCATCTCTGTCATTCTAGATTTTAATTTACAAGCTTCTAAATCTTCTCTTTTTTTATAAAAAAAGAAATTATATTTGATACTATGTGGTATTTTGAAACTGAAATGCAGTATTCAGGCAACTGGAGTAATGGTATTGATACCCTTTAGTGGTATGTAGCTTATTTTTGGACTTTTCCTGTTTATTGCTCTTTCTTTTACTTTCAATGTGCAGCCATTTATAAGCAATGTATAGCTGTGTCAAATGTGATATAAAATAACTAAAAAGTGCAATTGAAATAATCTGTTTTGCATTTCTCATTTGGCTGGCTGAAAATAGAACTGCAAACACTTCATTAAGATCAGAACAGTACATGTTAAATTTCAGGAAATAAAACTCAGTATGCATACAGGAATAGCATCTACTTCAGAAAATTTTTTTGCTTTATTAAAAAAAGCAAAAATAATTCACTCCCATCAAATATAGTGTTTAAAATACTCCTTAAATTAAAGAGATGAAGAAGGAAAAAACCCTTCTAAAATAACTGTGTTATCTAGTTTATCTATATCTGTTTTTCTATATAAATAGTATTTTATTCAGTTAGTTGTCTCCCCAGTTGTTCTTGTGGCCCTTCTAGTTCATAATATGAGACAGAAGCATGAAGGAATGATCAGGACATGGTTTATTAATTTTTAATTACAAATATTTATAGGGAACTTGAGGCTATTTCTGGGTGTAATCATTTTAGTTGACTAGATTTCAGGTGAAATGACTGGTTTGGCAGTAAAATAGCACCTCCATGACTTCTTACATTATTCAGTAATTGGTATGTGGTATATATGCTGCTTTGGTGCGTTTATAATGTTATCGCACCATCTTTTAAAGCAGATGCATACCTTACACTTTAGAAATTCTTTGGATTTTAAGGTTAAATCTTTAGAGATAATTCAGAAAAGATACTTTGTCTCCTCCCCTCCTTCTTTCCCAAATCTATACAAACAAAAAAATCTAGTCCCCCCAAAAGGCAAAATTTCTGACCAAAGTTTAAAGATTTAAATATTGTGTAAGGTCCTCCACATTCACAGAGCAATTCTCTAAGCATCTATTCTAGAATAAGACTCAGGTCTTGTGTTGTACTGGCAGACAAGCTTTGCTGAAGTACGTTACTCATTTGTATACGTGGGGGCATGCATACTAGGAGTCTTCCTCGAAGATTTCTGAACTTTGGGAAGTCTAGTTTCACTTAAATAGCTTTCACAATTTTTCCCTCTCCCTCTTCTTCTTCAAAGCTGTTTGCAAGGATAGTATTAGAAAACTAGCTTTCCAAGGAGCGCTACAGATCCTGTACGGTTTCATTGAATGGTGATTCCAGATTTGTTAGATGCTGTAGTGGTGGCTCCCTTGGTGTCTGTCATGTCTATGGTCTTTGAATAGAATCTCATTTTTCTATGAAAGTAAGTCCAAACAGCTGGGAGGTGAAATGCTTTTCAGCCTCTTCTGTAGGTAAGGAAGGTAAATGCATATTTACTGGACTTATACATTTTACATAGTTAATAACTTATGTATAAATACAGTTATGTTGCAAAAGTGATTGCACTAGATTAAACCAAAGGTGTAGGAAATGGACTTTTCCATTTATGGATTTTCTGAAGCTTTGAAATAATGAAGGATTTTCTATGTTATTGCTTAAAATCCCTATAGCTAGTAGATTTTACAAGGATTCACCAGAGTACTTGCAGTTTAGTAGTATACAGTGGTTGAAAACAGGTGAAGCAGGTGAAAAATTGTTCTTTTCTGTTTTGGTTACTGTAGCAAACAGCAGGTTGCAAAAACTATTTTATCTGTTGAGTTTGGAAAGGAAGAAGTCAGTTGAGAACTTCTGCAGATTGAATTTTTGCCATATTCAGAAAGCTAATTTTCATTGTCATCTGTAATATTTCAAGTTCATTTTGTTCTGTCCCTATTTTTCTTGCTTTTAGTAGCCAGTAGTAATCTTTTGATGCTTCAGTTGTGAATTTACTTTTTTAAGTCTATACAGGAGTTGCTTTTTCAGCTAAAAGAAACAGGAAAGGAAATTGGGAGCAGATAACAGAATCATTCCAAATTAATTCTGAATTCTTAAAATAAATGAAATATTGTGGCTCTGTATACTGGAAATGAATATTAATATAGAGTTGGCTTCCAGCCACAGAAGCAAAATGAATACTGCATTATTACACCTTCTCACAAGATTACATTGCCTTCTGCTTCAGTAATAAGAGATGCCAAGTGTAACGTGCTTTAGTAGCACTTCATGCCTGGAAGTATGAACATGAACAAAGGTTAGAATAAGAGCATCCAACTTTTGCTAGAAATAAGAAAATCCTTAATTCTCTTACTTGGAACTTAGGTTTGTTAAGGCAACCTTAAGTGCATATACAGGTTGTTGAGTTGGTGGGGAAGATGAAGCCTGGCTAAATGCCGTTTCTGTGCAGTTAGAAAACAAGCAGGTGGGGACGAGTGGTTCATTAGTCCAAATAATGAAACATTTTCTAATCAAGATAAAGACTTCATTACTATCACAGTGGCTTAACTCACCAGGGGATTAGCAAGTAGGCACAGTTTTGGGAAGGCTTTAATTTTATTTTGGTGTCACCTGTCCGGATACGAACCATATCTTCAGTTATGAGAAGCTTCCTTTTCTGGATGGAGCAGCCCAAGTGCAGCTGCTTTTGAAGCAGTCTCTTCCCTCAAGCAAAGGGAACCTGGAACGACACATGCTGGCGACTGGAAGGAAAACCGCACTGAGTTAGTCTATCCGGCTGGTATGGTGATCGACAGCAGGTCCATATGGTTGTGTAGAAGCTTGAAAAAGCGCTGCTACTACCCTCAGTTACTACCTCGCGGAGCAAGGTAGGGGCGATGGCTGGGGAGGTCGTGTCTGCCCCAGCCCGTCGTACGGCCCCTCTGCCTGGGTCTCCGTGTTGTCCCATTCGGGGCACTTGCTGAGTCCTTCCTCTTAGCTATTTCCTAAAAACCGTGGGAGAAGAATTGCTTTTGATACCACATCTCTCTCCCCCTCCTGCCCCCCACCGCCTTTGATTAGGTGAAATCATCCAACAAGTTAAAAATTATTTGAGAAAATGCAGAAAGTGGGAGAGTGGGATCACACATGCCTTGTTTCCATAGCAAAGCAGAATAAAAAGCTTATTATACATACTATTGCTTTCTCTTTAAACAAGTTAAGACAGATACACTCATATGCATATGAAAAAAAATCTGAGCTAAACATTCTGGTTAAGATTGTTCTGTACAAGTGTATGAGTTTTGATATTTTGATATTCTGTATCTTCCATACAAAATCCACTTTTTCTTCTTTAGATGCATTTTGTTTTTATTCTCTTGCATTCTTGAGAAGCACAAGTGCTTGAGAAGCCCTGAAAATGTATTCTTTGCTTACATTTTACTTAATCAAGGTTTAATATAATTTTAATTCATTTTATTATGAATCATTATCTACATTTTGTCCATAGGAAGAAGCATCTTGCTTTTGTTACATGTTTAGTTGTGTTTTTCTGAACTTTCATTAATGTCATTTAAAAAAAATATAGCCCATCTTTGCCTCTGAATCTATATTTTAATTAACACTACTCTGAGAAGTATAAATTCCACATACACCCTAGTGAAGGAGTTGAGTGTTACATTGGAAACACTTGTAGATCTGAAGGTAGTGCATTTACTGAAGGAAATATTTCCTAAATACAGGTAACATATGCATCAGGCCACTACAGAAATATTCAGTATTTCTAGTGTATTTAAATCTTTAGACTCCTATAAAGCCACTCAGAGCTCGAGTGTCTAGACGCATGTCAGAGGCAGTCAACAAACTATCAAAGCAATTCAGTTTTCATACACATTTATGAGGAGGCATTAGTTGGACTTTGCTCAGCGTAAAAATTCAAAAAATCTTGTCTGTTGGACTTGAGAAGAAATCAACTTCTGTTAATTAGCGGATTTAAGTTCTACAAGGGGTGAAACCCATTACAGAGTCATGCAAGAGCAAATAGGAACGCTAATTTAATTTCTAGCTGGGGGATTTATCACAGTGAAAGTGGTATGAAACGCTGCAGTCGGTAGGCAACTTCTCGGTTTAACGGAGGTCACACACCATCCGAGAGCATAATCAGTACAATAAAGCGAGCCAGGCACTGCCTGCTCTTGGGATGGTCATTCCAATATCGCCTTCATTTCTATAACATATTTCTAATATATTTTATGTTTTCTTTACCAAATGTTTTTCTTAAACAGTTAACTCGGATTATGCAGACAAAAACACCTATGTGAAAGAAATTGGGTTTCTATAGAAAGCAATTGTTGTCCTGAGTCCTGTTTTTTCCTGGCACATTATGCAATTTTTCACTGGAATATGCTGGTGTGTACTTATCTGGGACACCTCTATTGCCTTTTCTGAGGGAGCTGTAGGCCCAACATATGTTTTAAAAAGGAAATTGATCTAAACAATGACACCAAATTTCTTCTCAAGGAAAAATATCTGTTAAACTTTTCAAGTGCATTTCCAGATAATAGAGAGTGACAGACTGTCTGGAAAGCCAGATTTTTGTAACATGCTGGTAGTGACTATCCTTTCGTGTATTCACTGAGCAGTAGGATCTGCAGGATTCTGTGCTATAAGATTATATTTTTTGAAAACAAAAAGAAATTGCTATTTTAAAATGCAGGAGAAACGGCAAGGGGAAGGAGGAGTCTTATGATCCAGACATGTGAAGAGCCATTTAAAATACTGTACAAAATTGCTGTGAGAATTTTCTAGGAAAGGTTAGTGTAAGAGTCTTACAATTCAAGCAAGTATAAATATGTAAATATATATTAAAAAAGTATAAATATGTAATTACTCACAGATGAATAATAGTATTACAATTTTGATACACTGTTGTCTTCCTCATTTACTTAAAAATGTTGTTCTTTGTGAAGGGGAGATTTTGCATCCTCTGAAGCTCTGTATTCAGAAGAAGAAAAGAAGCTTAAAAGTGTAAACACTGTAGAAAAGCCGTGTGCTGCTGCGAAGGGCAGATGTTTCATTTTCAGAGCCCTCTAAACTATTACTTCCGTTTCCCATCTTCCGTTGCGCCAGCCCTGCTCAGTGTCGGTGGGCAAGCCGCAGAGCTGACCACTGGAATGAGATTGAATTGAGTTAACTTTAAACTAACCTGCACTGACACAGTTGCCTAAGGGGCTTTTCTTTTCTTTTATTAAATACAAATCTGGATATATTTTAGATTAGTTTATTACTGCAAGGTACATTTCCAGGAAGACATGGCAGAATTTGGCCATAGATGTCCTTAAAAAAGCTAATAGACTTCAGTAGTGCTCTATTACTAAATATAGAAAATGTATTATTTATTTTTATTAAGTTTATTTTAATTATTTTGATTTCTGTTTTCTGTCAAGTAGAAGCATACTGTTTTTCTTAGTAATAAGGTATTTTATATAGTTTTAACAACATCAAATTTGTTATATAATACTTCCAGGTCTTAGTACAAAATGGAAGTATAAGTGCCTGAAGCATCTGATATCAGTGCATGCCTCAGCAGTGGATTTCTTAGTACATTTGTTGCCATTAATGATCAGATTATAAAATTATAATGAAGTATAATATTTTTAGGTTTAATATGCTTTGCCAAGTTCTGCAAGCATATGATGCATTTTATACTTGCAGGTAGATCCACTGATGTTCATGGTGTACCTATGCGAGTAAAATGTACAGAAAAGTAACATATTTTATGCTATTTGTGTGTCTTAAAGCATAAATGTCTTAACAGCAGCAAGTGTATTTAGGATAAATGTATTACTACCATGAACTTGTGCAAAATGCAACTTTCACATATGTACCCACTTCCATGTTTATGACTGAGTTCCAGGTTGTGTTGCACAAGGAACAAGAAAGTAAACCTTGCACAATGAGGAGTTCCTGGCTTGTTACCCATCCGACTGTCTTCATAAATATACTTGATAGTCTAGGAGCTCCCACCATGCTGTTATGCAGTTGTACATACCTATAAAACAGCCTTCATGGAAGAGATACTTAAAAATTGGCCTTTTACAATGGTTAATTAGCATCATATTTACTCATTAATGCTAGTTTGTTGGACAAATATTTATTGTTGCTCCTTCTGTGATCTTTTTATTATTATTATATGACTTTGTACTTTGATAATATGCTTTTGGAGCAGCACTTTATTGTATTATGTGCTGTCCAAATATATAAAAGAAAGGAAGAGAGGGAGTAGGAGGGAAAAACATACACACATATAGTAAAGTTTCTTGAATAATTTTTTTGTACTTTAAATCTCACACAGTACTTACTATGTTGGTAAAATCACACTGCAGGTTTTTATTTTAATCACTTCTAAGTTAATAAAACTTCATTCATAGAGCTACTTTTTCTTTTTTTTAGCGATACTTAATTTTTTACATATTTAATGCAAGATAAATTTTGAATGTGTGGTTCTATGAACAAGTCACACTTTAAACCCAAGTAGTAGTTTGTGAGGAATTAAATAGTGTAGTTCTTCGCAATAGATAGGAGCTGAGGAAATCCTTTTGCTTCAGGGTGTCCCAAATTCCTGCCCTTCCCAAAGGAATCGGGAACTACTCCACTACCTGCCCAGACCCCGTTGTGCTAAAGCGCTTTGCGCCTCGGTAAGCTCTCCTCCTGGCTTCCTTTCGCAGTCTGAAGAAATAGAGCGGTATAAATGTTAGCTCAGTTGGTGGATCCTTCTCTCAGTCATGGAGATGAATTCATCCGTGTCCTGGTGACATTGAGACGACCAGTTGATCGTATCTGAGTGGGTTTGCGGTGGCGGGGGACAGTCCCTGCTCGTTTCCTGTGAGCTTGAACCAGTTCAGGTGCCTGGGAATGTTTCCTTCTTTTCCTTTTCTTGATTTATACTGGTATAATAATCACTGATGTTTTCTCAGTGAATAAAATGTGTGTGTGGGAGACTGGTTGGGAAGCAAACTGAATTTTTGTCATCTGTTGCCTGAGCAACACATACATGTGAGAAGCCCGGAGAGACCACGTAACTTCAGTTGTTGGTTACAGCGCTAGCGAGTTTTATGGCGGATCTTGACGACTGAAGGCGAGTTTGCTTTTGTCTTCTCCCTCGTCGGGGGGTGCATGTCTCTCTTGAGAGCTCCGTGGTTTTGTTCTGTCCCAGCAGAAAGCTCAGTTAATGCAAGGTGCTGTTGGAGGAAGTTTCCTGTTTAGTTTGAGTTCAGTAACTCATTTAAGAAACCTAATAGGAAGTTGACACTCCAACCAGAGTCTCCTGGTCTGCCGTGTTTTTGGTTGGAAACACCAAGAGAGAAGTTTCCTTTTTAAAGACTTCCACCCTGTTTCGTGTCACTTCTGTTCCAGGCGTCTTCCTAGCTAGCTGCAGCCCGTTTGTCTGCCAGCCGCTGGTCCTGCTGGGCCAGGCGTGCAACTTAACCTTCCTTCCTAGTGTTTCACGTTATTATCTCCCCTTTCTCCCCACTGAGCTGTCCCAGTTCTTTTCTCTAATTTAGGCTTGCAGATTGTCTTATATATATACATATATATATATATATATACATACATATATATATGTATTATAAAATGTTACTTAAGAGTAAAGTTATAGTTTACTCTGCATTATTGTTAACATTCACCATTGTAAGTCTGTTGGAAAAATGTGGTTTTGTGGCCATTTAGAACTGATTATACTCTTTAGTGGCTTCAATATAAATATGCTTTTAGTAAACAAAAAGGGCCAGTTTGCTGCTTACACTTTTGCATCATTTAATTTGCAACAGATGAAGCTGGTATGCATGAAGAGTGAAGCATGGAAAGTACTAGAGGGCAAATGGGTGGTTTGCAATGTTGATTATTATCCATAAAGATGGATAGAGTCCACAAAACATCATTTTATGTATTAATGTACCAGCTGGAAAAAAAATTACCAGCCTGGTGTATCGTGCATAAATTGTTGTTTTAGGCCTTCGAGTTCAAATCCTGCTCAGTAATCAATAATTTTATATTTTGCATGGTCTGTATTGTTGGTCTGTATGCTTTAAGACTCAAGTGAGTGTGTGTGTGTGTGTGTGTGTTTATAAAGCATGGTGTGCAAATATATTTTTTAAAATTCAGGGTATAAGATTCTGGAAGTTATCCACATGTAAGCTGTCTTGAAAGATTTATAATATATAGTGTTTTGCTCTGCAGTATAAACTTAAGTGCTGACAGAAGAGCTGTTGAGAAATGCATCTAGCCAACAGTTTTGTTGACCATTAACATTTTATTCTATTAACATAACAATTATTTTGTTATATTTGTTATATATAACAATGTAACAATTGATTTGCTATATAAATTATTTTGAATTTTGCTCTGTTAAATTGACAGAGTTTTGACTCACTCCTGGCAACAATTACAGTTGTAACAGGCACCCTGATCCATTTGATGCACTGTTTTCTAGCTCTTGCATTTCCTACGTGTCCATTTCTAACAGCATTTCTGTGTTGCTTTCTATTTACAACAAGTTTTTGTTACGGCATGAAGAGAAACTTTCTGAATATTTGCTTTTAAAAGCTTGTTACTGTTATTGTATTAATGTCATTTGTAATGGATTCAATGATACTAACTTTACTTTAAGAGCCTGCTCTGTTTCCTTATTTTTAATTCCATTTTTTTAACTTGGCTGATTAAAAAAAAAAAGGTACACTAACAGTAATAGGGGAAGAACTTTACTGAGAGAATGCTTTGGTCAAGGTGCAACTGATCATGACTTGGCCAAAATTTATGCTTTTGATCCTATTTCCGTTTGGAGTAAAGGATCAGATAGTAATGGAAGAAAAAAGTGCATTTAAAAGCGTTCAGAGATGTTAAGCAACAATAAAACTCTGTAACCACTTAAATGACAGCAGCTGACTATTTGAATTAACTTTGTGTTTGGCTTAATTTGGGGTCCTAATTATTCCTAACTTAAGTGAGTAGATTTCAATTATACAATACTGCAGGGATTTGTAGCTAAGGCAACTAAAGGAATCATTTTACATAAAGTACTTTTGTTCAACTGATTAGGCAGGTTAAGATGGAATGATAGAAAATTGAAACTTTTGTCTGATAAGGCCCAATGAATTGTTTCCAGTGACACTATGAAGAAATAACATGAGGGAAGTGCATTACTGAAGTTTTTGCATTATCAGAAAAGAAATTTTATGCAACATGTTTATATCTTGATAATCTATTTTTTATTATTTCAATTGCAATAGTGAACCACTTACAAGCAAGTGATTATCATGAGTATTAACAGCAGATCTATCAATAAAGAGGCAATTCACATTTTTGTTGTAACTTAGATTGGTCTTCATGAGGTGAAGCTTTCCCAGAAGCTTGTTTTCTAAAAGTTTAATAATTGAAAAGGTTAATAATATATATATTATAGCTATAGACCAGTTAAGCATTTAAATAAGTAAAACACATGCATGATGTTTACTGCATGATATTCATTTTTTAGACATGAAGGTATTTTTAAATTTATAACTCTCATCTCGAATATCCCATATGTTTAAAATTGCTGTTCCGTGAAAATAATCCTCAATTATGCCACATCTTTAGATAACCTGGGGGAATTGGAGATAAAGGAGGTATTGGAAAGAAGAGACTCTGGAATCAATTTCCATCTGTATTACCACACAAATGTATACTCTTCATTGGGAATTAATTTTTGAACAAATTACCTGCCTAGTTTAAACTGAAAATAAGGTAATTAAAAATAGAAAATCTTTCCTTAACAATGCTTCTGTATATGCTCAGCTGAAATTTTATTCACTAAATATTTGTAAATAAAGTAGTGTCTCCTAAATTAGATCTGCGGCATAGTTAGGTGCCTGCTTTGGATGACGACAGTCTAACGTCCCTGGGCTTCGAATGCTCATTTTTGTTTTTCTCTGGGCTTTTCACACTTCCATTTTTGGCATCAACAACCAGAGCATTGAAGGTTACAAGAATGATTATCCTGCTGACTCAGGAGAACAGACAGCACAGTAGCATTTCTGCAACCTAAATTGATAAGTCTGTTTTTAGAGCTGTCAGATTTGCCCAGGCTATTTAAATATACCTAGACCTTATATTCAGAGGCTTTTAGAGAAGCCCTGCAGTTGCTTTCTGTGTCCGTTGTTGGGGTTGGGAGCTCAAAACTCAAGTAGCTCTAATGAGGTCAAAATAAGGCTTTGATGCTGTTTAAAAGAAAAAAAGGCGTATGAAGCATATGGTCAGAACGTATCCTGCTGGTGTAATAGTAATTTCTAAACTGGATCCCAATAAGTACTTTTTGTAAAAAGATTTAACACAATAATACATCCACATGCATCTCCCCAAATTTCAGTTTTCTACGGAAAGTACATATTTTGCTCATATGTCCGATGTTAACATATTAACACTCCAAACTTTCAATTAGCACTGCTGACAAGTTATTTAGGAAAGTCTCTGGAGCATGTGGAGATGTGCACAGCTTCTCTGTGTCAGGTGTTTGCTTTTTCCAAAGTGAAAGTATGACGATTTAATTATGCTAAGATGTTTGCAATAGGCAGCGCACCTTCGCAGACCCTCGAGGGTGGGCGGCGGATGCCCCTCGTCACACCTGTGCAGAAGGAGGTGCCCATCTGCCCGCGTGGGCCAACGTCACCTGGGCACACAAGTGGTGCAGAGCTGCCGTCCTGGGTGTGGATATAGAATATGGCTGATCCACAGTATTTTCAACCGATGGTGGTTGGTGGCATTGGGTGCCGATCTCTCTCCTCTTCTCAGCAAGATCTCTGACTTCTCTGGGAGTTGGGAAAGCATTGTGCCAGATGTGCCCCTTATTTTCGTCTTAAAAATGTGCCATTCTTCATTAAATCTAGTCCCTGTTTGACTCTTGAGGTAACACAACCGCTGTTAGTCTGTGGGACTCTGATCTGAAGGCAGAGTGTCCAGAGTCTCAGTCTCCTTGATTTAGTTGTGAAGAAGGTGGCACATGGTGTCCTAGCTTAACTGCAAGTGTTTAGAGAAGTCCTGTGAATGTGAAGACTCTCTTTGCAGCTTTGTAAGGGCACGGTTAGGTAAGTTCCAGGAGAGCTGCATTTAATTTCTGCCCTTAAGAAGAAAACAAGACTTTCCAAATGACTCAGTTCCCAGTTAAGCCGGTTCTTTTAAAAACATTTTAGGGATTTGAATTTCCAGTCAACAATTTTAAGATTGTGTGCACTTTTAAAGGAACTGGAAATTGCCTCATTGTATCTTGGTTCTTCTAGCCTTCTTGCTCAGTTAAATACTTTTTTATATCCTAAGTTATATCTCTAGGTTTTTGAACGCGTTACTGTGACAGTAAAACTCCTTTTGTCTTTTGTAAGCTTGACTTTCTAAATACACTTCTATGTCAGCAGACTTATCCATCGCTTTCTTCTCAACTCATTTCCAGATCATTACGGAGTATAGTGAATAACACCATTGCCTTGTAAACTTTGTCATCCTGTTTCTCTCCCTCTGTACTCTCCATCATCCTTTTCTGATCCTTTAAATTACTTGCTATCTCCCAAACATCAGCTGTGCAGAGGAAATACTTATTTTCTCTGCATTGTCTTCCTTATCTGTAATTGGTCCCCCCTAATTCAGCAAACCCATCATTTCTCTCACAGACTTCCTACTTTTGTTATACTTAAGGTTTTTCTCGTTATGAAATCATTGGAAAATCATTGGAAAAACACCCATAAGTTTAAGATGTGCACAGAACTTTGGCATGGAAAAGTATAGCACAGAGTCAAAGATATATTCGTATTCTGCAGCATTTTGGTTAACTTTATATAGTCATAAAAATCACAGTGCCAGATACTTTTCTTTAATTTTACGGTACAGTTATAAATTTTGTTATATCCAATTGCAGCAAACTTCTCCTGCTCAGCAGATTTTTCTTCTTGCTGAGCAAATAGTATGTTCACATGAATGATACTTGGGGATATATTCTCTGTTTATGGATATTCAAAAGCTTACAATTTTCTCTTTAATGTCAGGTTCAGTTTTTTTTAACGAAAAATTTTTATGGCTAACACGTGCCCCATGACAAATAGAGGAAGTTACAGATGGTCCAGAGGAGAGGGTCTGCTTCATACATAAAACCTTCATGTCAGCATTTTAACAGAGCATCTTCTTAGGGTATCTCTGCTATCACTGACACTTTCACATTGACAAGCATATGGGCTGTTGTGCTGAATGTGTAAATTGAAATGATCACATCTAGTGTTTCCCTTTGCCAGGTGCCAGCTTGCTGCTGTGGCTCTGTACTTAATGTCGAAGGAGGAGTGCTAGGAGTAGTTTCATTTGCTAATTATCTCTTATCTTACATAGTCCTTGGGCAAACGGCTTACCCAGGTGTTTTTGAACACCTGTCTGGGCAGTGCAGGATTGCAGGTGGTCTTGTGGTGACAGGACAGGGTGCAGAACATGTAAGAAATCTCCATTTATCTGTTTTTTGTTGTTGTTTTTTTTGTCTTCAGTGAAGAACTGACAAGTTTTCTATCTTTATAAAATTTGTCAATGTGAAGAGTAGAAGTCTGCTATTTAAAGTAAAGCCTCAGGACAGAGTGTGCGTGTGCGCGCGCATGTGTGTGTGTGTGTGTGTGTGTGTGTGGTTTGGTTTTTTTGGTAACAGATGTAATTGTCCTGACCTGTGATTTCAGGAGAAAGGAAAGTATGTACATATCAGCAAGAGTTCTGCAAGGAACTCGAAGTTAAAATCAATAGTGTGTGGTGGTTTAAGGAAGAGGTACTTTCCGAATGGCCTTTCAGTACTCCTTTGCCAGGAGCCAGTTTGACAGTATTACATAATTTTAGTAATGCCACTTTGATCTGTCATTTATACAAAAAGGCAGGCTTTCTGAAGCATTTGCCTTATGTGTTCTTTTTGGACTAGACTTAATCACTAAGAGAATTGATAATTTTTTTCATTCTTTAAGAATTCGTATTAGAGTCTTACGCTTAATATGACTATTAAGCTGTGCTTTGAGTGTCGAACATTAAAAGGAGTCTTTTAATTCATAATCCAGTAATCCAGACAGCTAAATTATGCCTCCCTGTGCCTGTTATTTATTAAAATGCATCTAAAGAAACTTCAGAAATGTTGATGTCACCTAATTGCCCATTTAGATTTCTTTAATTCCATTTGCAGAATAGATATGTCCCTTACTGTGAGTAACTGTGACATCTGTTTCTCTGACTTCTCCATGCATTTTTCTGCACTTCTCATCAGAGTTAGTTTGCTTTCTCGGGCATTCTGTATAGTCTAAAATTTGTGACGTTCACCTAAGCATTTCAGTTATATATGTGTACCCAAGAAAATTGTATTAGTAGGTACACCTCCATAGTTCCTTTCTTTCTTGCCTCCAGTTTGCAAGGTAATATTTCCTGGCATTCAGGAGCATATAGCAACTCACTAGGAAAGAAAAAAAAAGACAAAATGAAACTGCTGTGACAGTATCTTTCCTTTGAAGTGATAAACTCAGACCAGAATTTGGAATCTTGATGAAAAAATGTGCACTAATGATGCACATTTTAAAACAGGTTAGGAAGAGTTAGTGAATATTTTAATATGTAGTTAATAATTACAGAATCCAGCAAATTAATAGGAATTTTTTAACTAGTCTGGAAAAAACTTCTAACATTTCTTGATGTGCTGATGTCTAGTTCAGACTACTATGTCTATAACATGCTTATGATAATTTATATATTTAAAAAAATAAATTTATCTTAAATATATCTGAAAAACATGGTTTTCAGTCCTCAAGCCTCTTTCCAAGGCTAATTCTCATATGGTTCTATGAAAACACACCCATATCTTTCTTCCTCTCTTTCATTTCTTCTGTAACTTATATATTTTGGAATTTTATTGAGAGAAAACAAGGAAGATGTTTTTCAACAGCTAGAAAAAATCGCCATTTCCTTATCACTTTGAACAGGAGTAAAATTCATCAAGCTAATTAATAACTCTAGATAATACATGATGCAAGGCTGACACTATGGGTAGTTTTCCGAATGTGCTAGGTGCCGAATTCCATTTCAGTCAGCGAGAATTAGGTGCTTTAAAAACCTTTAGAAAAGATAGTATTAGCAAACTGGTTGTAAGTAAATTTCCTCATTAGGAAAGAAATGTAAATATCCTAGAAAAATTAAGAAGAAGAAAAAAGTTACTAGCACAAAGGCTTAGGAAAGGCATGCAATAAAGTAAAGCACAGCATAACTCTCCGTAGCACTTACGTCTTGAGAACACTTTACGAACAGTTAACTTCTAGGGCTGTTGTGTTGACATTTTTTCATTTTATAGATGAATAAATCATGGGCCAAAAGGTCAAGTTACTTGCCCTAAATTATAGAGGGAGCAAATGCTGGAACCCTGATGAGGATTCAGAGGTCTTTTCCTCTCAAACTAAGGATGCGAAAGGAAACTTTATTTTTAAAATAAACTAATTCACTTTCTGTCAAGTCATTTCCTCTGGCATCTGTTGCGTAAAATACATATTCATAAGTGAACAGTTCTGACTAAAACCTCAGCAGCTACCAAAAGGATAGTAAGAAGAAAAATAGTCCCCTTTCTGTTTCTGAGATGTGGGAAAACTGAATCTGGTCTTAAGGGAAATGAGTCTTGAGTAATACTTGAACATGCAGTTACCCAGTACAAATTAGACTGCCTTAAAAATCAGTGTATAGGTTTTGATCTGATGGGTTAGATCTAGATTTAATGCAGTAGGTTAGTTTGTGTAGCTAAACTATTGGCAATATATGTTTCTGGTAGTGCCGACCTAAAGTAAAATAAAGGTTCGTGATAATTGGATCAAGCTCCCCAAAATTAATCTGAACTTTCTCCCTGTGCTTAGTCTGTGTTGTTGTCTGTCTCTGAGCTTGTACGTAGCAATTTAGCAAGCTCTGAGAACAATTAACTTGCTCAAGAACTTTCTCAATCAGTTCACTCTAATTTAAATCCTCATCTGATCTTGGACATAAAAATCACCTGGCTAATTCCTGAAGACAGGAGTTTGTTTGGAATACGACAACAGCACCGCTCAGTTTGCTCCGCAGGTTTTGGGGACGTAATATTGGGTATCCAGGTTCCTCCGTCAACTCGATCCAGCATCCATGGGCACCGGCCGGAGCGGGGGGTGCTGCTCCTGCCCCTGCCCCACGGCCCGACCTGCCTCTCCCGCGGCCGCCGAGCGGGGCATCAGCAGGGGCGATCTGCCCCTTTCTCCGTGCAGTTTCATGTTGGATTAAATTACTTTTGGAACTGTTTTCTTAATCTGCTTTTGATGGCCTAGTTTCTGTGAAGTCTTCAGTTTTCTGTCCCAAGAGGCAGATTTTTTAAGAGTACTTAGAGACGCAGGCAACAGCTTCAACCTGTGTATATGCTTTAGGTTCATAGTGGTTATCAAAAGTATACAGGTGCCATTAAGCATTTTATCTGCATGGTAGGTGCCTAAAATCTAGGCGTGGAAGACAGTAGCATTTTTTAGCTCTTATTTCTGCTTGAAGTTTGTTAAACCAAGAGAAATGGATAAACAGCAAAGACCATATAGCATCTCACAGCCAGGAATTTATTTGAGGCCTCTGAAGAACTCCTTTACCTTGTTGAAGGGGTCACTTCTTCAGGTGACTCCTAGACCAGGAAAAACAGGATTTTCAGAGAATACCTTCAGGCCAAGTAAGGCTCCAGACCTTTTAACTCTGATTTTCATTATAATAGGCTCCCCAGTCCAGGCATGAATAGACATCTGGGAAACTGATCTTTTCATCCTCTAATAGCCTGAGCAAGAAGTCAGATCAGCCAATTCTTGCCTTTCTGATATTTGTTGTAGCTGTTTCATAAGTTTTACTGCAAGATTTATGAGCTCAACAGGGATTGATCATGCAGAACCAAACTGAATTCTGAGGAAAATGGAGACTTTCACAAAACCCTGTTTTTCGCTCCCTTTTCAAACCTTGCAGTAGAAAAATGTGCCTTTAAAAGAAGCAAATGGAAAATTTCCTTACGAAATATTTTCCCTGGGAAAAAACTTAAGTGATTTTAAGAGTTAAATTTATGATAATATGATACTGAAAGGTAATCCTTAAAAAATGGTGAAAAAGTGGTTCAAATAAAGTTTCAAAATGTATCTTATAAAGCAAATGCAATTTCTATATCTTTTAATTCAAAATTACAGGTAGTACTGTAAACTTAGCAAAGTACTGTGTGAACAATGTTGTATAACTACAATATAATGATTATTTGCAGGATAGATTTATTTTGCAACTTTTTTATAGAATGTGTGTTTCTTTTGGACCAGCCTTTTTAACATTAAGATTGTATTCACAGACTATTTTTGAAGACTATATATAAATATTTAGAGAGATAGAGGTTGAGCTGTAGAAAGAAATTACTCCATTGTTTTCATCATAATGATATTTCCTGTTGTCAACATTTAATTTTCTCTGTTATTTTAAAGATGTCAATAGCCAAAAAATATTTAAACACATTAGTGTGCAATTGAGTTCCATTTCTAATTCTAAGTGTAGTTATCATTATTCACAAGTATCTTCTTATGATTTGATTATTCGTATGGCAAGATCTTAGTGCCAAGGCATGCCAGTTTTTGCATACACATAACCCTGTACCCTGCAGAAGAAGACAGATCTACACACAAGACAGTAGATCCCTTTGGGGGGTGTGTAGGAAATATTTTAAATAGTTTAAAAAAAAGTTATCATTTTAAGAAGCATGGGCTGTGTTCTTTCATGTTTCACCACAGAGGATTTTCTGTTGTTGGAGCTTAATGGATCTGAATCTGAACAAAGAATTTGAATTGCTACAACAGCACCAAACATATAGAGCTGGCAAGTTTGGTGTTTTTGCTAAAGATTCAGTTGGAAGGAACTGCGTTTTGTGTTGAGTAAACTCCTAAACTGATACAAAGCAGTAACAGCAGTAATTTGGAAAAGGCATTCTAGATGCTGGCTGTGTTATATGTTGTGTGTGGCCTCCATAAAAGACTAAAAAATAGGCTCTGTGTAATAAGCAAGCTGTGTATATACTGAATACTTCTAAAGATGTAATCTGGAGTTGTACATCATAGTAAAGCTTGAATCTCAGTTGTGAAACACCTGATTCCCTACTGCAAGGAGAGTGGTGTCCTACTTACTTACATTTTCTTTTTTTTCCCTCCTTTTTTCCTTTTTTAATATATAATTTTTACCCCAGAAAGTGGGAGGTGAAAAATACGAATTTTGACGGACAGACTTGTCAGGGCTACTACTGGAAGTAGAAAAAGGAGGAGATGCCTGATAGGAGACCAAGAAATCCCCCTTTGCTGGGAGGGAGAGGGAGGTAGCCCTGAGCAAGAGCTCTGAGCAGCCCTAGGGGGACTCCATCTTTAACAAAGAACGGAGGAAATGTAGCTTCAAGGAACCCTCAGAAGCAGCTTAACTATGGAGAGAGGAGGAACTTGAAAACCTGCCAAGTGAACCAAGATAGTGGAAGAGCTAGGATGGATTTCCTTGTGAAGCATGCTCTAAAATTTTGTTTACTTTAACTTTACATTTTTCTTTCTTAACTGTTCCCAGTGTTACAATCAAGAACGTGACCCTTTTACACTTCTCACTTTTTAGAAATGTATTGTTAGCTATCATTCAAAGGGATAGTCCGGGATGTCTGACAAGCAGAAGTCTTTCCTACTAAGTTGCTCGAGCCGGCTTGGAGAGCAGTGCTGTGAAGTGTCAGGTGAAGGGGAAGGTGTGCCCTGGCCTGGTGGCCCAACGTGGTGAGGTGTCCCCTGGTGTGAGGTGTCCCCTTGGCTAGAGGCAGGTAGCAGCAAGGCACGGCGTGCCTGCAGGGTCGGGGGAGAAAATGCTTCTTAGGCAGGAAAGGCAGCAACCTTTCAGTCTGAATAATTGTGCCCGAGAGGGACCTTTGTAATGAGTAATATGTATTTTCTCACGTGGGCTGCTGTAAAAATGAGAAAACAAGCACAGTACAGATTTTCTAGTTACTTTTTTGTTGAAATTGAGACTATTTGGAGGATGTGAGAAAAGCCTGTAGTTGCCCACTCCTGGTTTCTCATCGCACAGTGATGTGCTTGAGTGGGATCAGCACACAAAAGTCACTTCATTGTGAACACAGAACGCTTTTAAAGAAAGAGCAAAAACAAGCAAATTAGCACTACAAGTAAAATACTTGCCTGGAATCTGTTTGCTTTCTACATTGTATCTAGTCAGAATCAGAATTGCTGATTCTGTAAGGAGTTAAAAATGGGAGCACGTATCTTGCATCTCTCTGAATAGCTGCTGGGTTGTTAGCCACAATAATCTCATGAGAGATCTGAACCCTCTCAACTCCTTATCATCTTAAGGAGTTTCATTTTCTTTCTGATTTCCCCTTCAGCTGTTGTTCTTTATTTCTGGCTTGTCCACAAGCAAAAAAAAAAAAAAAAGTTTTTAGAAGTTACCTCTTGTTAATCCCTTTCTTTTGCAGTGATTCCCTTTGGGGTAATTTTTAATCTTCCGCAAGTATCAAGGCATGCAAGATAATGTTGGTTAAGTGGCCAGTCAAGATAAGAGAGCATTCCTTAATGTATGTGCTTGTGTCTTTTTCCCCCTTCATCCAGTAGGATTGTGGATTTCCAGAAAGGTTTGGAATTGCAACTGCAGATTTGTTCAGCGGGAAGTCTCTCCCTCCCACTTTGCTCCTCTATTTCCTTGCCAATTGGAACAGCACTTTCCAGATTTTCTTAATGAAATTCAGTTCACCTTACTCAGCCTAAAGTGAGTAGTAGAGGGACGTGTTAATTTAACCTAGAAACTTGATCTGTGAGTTATCTCAGATCTATCAGCCTAGGTGCTTGTTGGGACTTGGATCTGAGTCACAGGAATGAAATTTCTGGCAAGAAATTTTAACTGCAGTCTCTAAGCATAGCTAACATTGTCGAAATATGAAAGAATTAAACTGTCTCACGACTCTTTTCATTTTGCAGAGGTGAGAAGTGTGTCAGCGCCTTCCTACAAAGAGTACAAGTATTTAAAATTGAGTATTTTTTTCTTATCACTTCAACTTAATGTCTTCCCCAGGTGCTTTTTTTTTTCTTTGCCTGTTTAAGAGCCCCACTGAAACAAGTGCGACACTGTGTTGTGCATCTCGGACTCTGCTTGGCAGTGGCAGGAAGTATTTTGCTGTAGTGTCCCTACTGCTGTGGTACACATCTCATAATTGGAAATACCTACTCTGTATTTCAAACCATAAAAGAAGTGACAAAAGCAAAAAAATTTCTTAGAGATGACTATGAAGTTCTTTTTTCATCTCTATGCAAAGTGAGTTTCTCTCGTTAACATTGTTTGAGCAATTAGTTAGGAAAGAACCTGGATGAAACAAAGATATGTATCAGTAAAACTCAAAATAATTGACATCAAGGTAGTAAAAGAAAACAGTCACTGAGGTATACATATCTTTAAAATCAAAGCATCGAAGTTTTTAAAAAATTGTCATTTTTATTTTGACATAATTATATACACGTTACCAGCACTTCAGCGAAGGAGACATTTCCTGAAACAAAACACACCATTTATACAGGCTGTTGAAAACTAAGCTCTCAAATTATTCTGACTTCAGCAGTATGAATTACGCACATAAGCAGAGCCTTTAACATAAAATGACTGCAATGCTGGCATCATCTTTCATCTCCTTTCCCTTCCCTGTCTCACACTTACTCCTTCGTTTTGAAAAGGTCATATCTGCTAGTGTAAATGGTCTTGCACACCAGTACCAATAAAGTTAGAAGGAAAAGGCAAATGAATCCTTATTATGGAGAATTAGCAATACTTGTTGCTTTGTCTATACTTCAGTCATTAATTAAATGAACAAATCCTTCTACCACTGTGAGTAATAGAAAATTAAGGTTATACTCAGTTGCAATTAAAATAAGCCAGCATGGCCACTTAGAAAAGCAGTCCTACTTTTCTCCCCCACCCCGGGACCCGGTTCCCTACAGAAGTGTGGTCTGAACCCTGATCAGTTATGCAGTGTGGTTGATCCACAGGAGTGTAAAAAACACCTAGCCAAAACAAGGGAGGAGCTGCAAAGATGAAAGATAAACTGTTCTTTTTTTTTTTTTTCTCATTCCTTTCTTTTGTGGTGATGCTTGTTTATGCCATTTGGAAATACAGCCTCAGTCTTTTTAAACCCAGATTGTAGTTGGAGAATCAGATTTTCCCAGTGCAACAGGATATGCAAAGACGAATTGAAGCATAGAGCCCATGATATTTTTGTTCCCACTTTTGGGAGGAAATGAGAGATTTTTATGACCCTTTTTATTTAAGGAGAAAAGTAGAACCCAGGTTGGATTCGATTTTATAAGTATTCCCCTGCTTATAGTTTTGAGGTATTATCAGTTTTTATAGGTGGATTTAATTTCCATGGAGTAAAATCGGTGCTAATTTCAACATGTGGCAGGCTACTGTAATGTTATTTCTTCTGCTGTTGTACTATTTCTTTTGCTGTTCCACTGCTTGATTACTTCTGTTGTAAACCCACAAAAGAGCTGGCATAATGCACAGATTAAAATTACACTTTTACAAGAATGATAAAGTGTTAAACTACTTTTACTCTGACATTTTGGGCAGCTGGATTTTAATTATTTGACTAAAGCTGTTACTTCAGCTCAGTAAAAGCCACATCCGCATGATAGATGTAGATGTCAAAATGCCACAAAGGGTTCCACATCTTTGATTAGAGGTGTTACTGTGATGCTAAACCCAGATTACAAGAGCATCTTAAATTCTATTGATTCTGTCATCCCTCTTTCTAATGTGCTGTTCAAAATCAATGGTTAAAAAAAAAAGTCAAGAAAAAAGGCTAAAAATGACACCAAATTCCCCCGTAGACCTGCTGGTTTCTTTTTAAGTAACCAAGAGACTGTCCTCACATCTCTCAGTCAAGAAAGGACTCTATGAAACAGGGATTTAGTCTGACTTGGCTGTCTTGCTTTAAGTTTCATTTTGTTATACATGTTTCACCCATCTTGGGACATTGTATCAGAGCATGTGCTTGGGGGATGCAGCTGTCAAGTATTATTCCAGATAAACAGAGCCCAAGCTACATCCTATCAGAGAAGCTGTCCAGAAAATCAGATACTGCTTCTTTCAGGGTTAGCTTGACTTTTGCTTACATGTGCCACAAAAGAGCTTACAGGAGGGAAACACAGTACTTGGCACGTGTGGGCTAGTTGCAAATTCATGAATCCTCCCCGTTCTCTCTCAGTCTCAGGCTCAGTCGTTATGACCCCGAGCATTATTATTCCCTTCGCCTTTGCGTTACCTTGCTATTCTGCTTCCCTCACTAAGATAACGATGCTAATTCTGCTATGCAAATGATATAATTCTTAATGGCACTATTCTTAAAAGCGTCATTAGTATCTTAGGAATAAGAAGAGAGTAAAGAAAGAAAAAGGCTGTCAGTGTATATGGGAATGATCCTGCAGTGGACAGATCATACGAAGTGGTGTTTGTATTTTCTTTAAGTGCTTCTTCCAGTATGTTTTGTAACAATAGGAGAGCATAGTCCTCTTAAACTGAGATTTTAACTGTTATTTTTATAGGATAAATGTATGTATCAGCTTCTAGAATTTGAAGGTAAAAGTACCTATCCACTGTACTGAGTAGAATCTTTTATTTTTAAATTACATGCTTATAATCTTAAAATTCCATATCATATACAGAAAAATAGAAATCAGAAGCAAATCTTGCTCGACAAACTCCATTCTGCATAAAAGTAAAAATTTAACAATCTGAATTTTTATTCTAAGAACAAATATTAAAAAGCAGCATGTATAAGTTTTAAAATTTATCTTAAATAAGAATTCTGTAAAAAACTAATGTAAATGTTATGTACTGTGACTTGGCATTTATTGCCTTTCAAAATCTGTGCCCCAAATGGATGGCTTAAATAGGAATTAAGATAAAATGATTTTTTTTCCCTTTTAAGTAGTTGTTGGGAAAGAGGGAATAGTCTGAAAATACCATCTTGTAATCATGAATTAGAATGAATTATGCCGTGTAGCTGTGGAGGCCATTTAGTATTTCAGAAACACAGCAGGGGACCTTTTTTAAAAGACATAATTAAAAACAACGGATGATATAGGCTGTTATGGATCTTAGATCCCAGGCTTCCAGAATAATTTAAGTTCCTCTAAAATACCTCTTGCTGTTGTTGCCTATTAGCATTTGTGTGATATTCCCTTTAGTCAGTATATTCAGACAGGGAGATTTCAGTATGTCCTGACTGTGTTGGTCATTTTCATAACTTTTTGGTCAAATATTGTTTGGTTGGTTTCAGATAAAAGACCTTTTGGGAGAATATTTGAATGGGTTTTGCTGTTGTGGAAGCCTTACCTTAACTAGCAGAAAGACCTTGCCAGTGCAGCTAAAATTATTTATATTGGTATAAATGACAAAGTTGTTCAAATGACTAGAAGGTGAGCATTTTTCTTCCCTAGTTACCAAATCATATGTCAGTTGTTTACAATCAGCTCTCTCCTACTTTATACACGGAGCACTATAAAATAATTCTGCACAGCTGCGTTGGGGTATATCTTAAATTTCATCGTAGTATCAGCACTTTTACTAGGACTGCAGTATTTGGAGGAAAATTTCTCACAAATAATAGTGAAGATTAATGTGTGTCTTTGAAAAATAGAGAACATAAAAACATGTGTAACATATTCAAGGCTATAATGTTATTCCTGAAAAATGTTAAATGGGATTTTGAACTGAAACCTTATTCTTTCCTTATTGCAGTGTTGATCTGTAATCATTATATACTGTCCTCTAAATTCCAATGACATATTCACTGCTGCTGATGTGGGTCAGTAATGCTGTGACACCAGCCATTGGCATCTTTAAACAGGATATTGTCTAATACAGTTTATAGCTTCATTCCCTGTGCCATTAAATAAATAAAGCATTCAGTATGTGCATCAGTGCCATCAAGCATGAATACCCTGGTGGACTGGGAATTAAATGCCAAGTGAGGGTCAGAAGCAACAAAGGCTGAATAACACTCAGCAAATGTATACATATTAGGTAAGAAACACTGCCCCTGATGCAGAAGAAATTGAATAAGCACCTTGCAACGTCTAGATGGAGCATAAAGACTTCTTTTGTTTGCCTGAGCTGCCATCATTGACCCAAGTAGAATATTCCATTATTGAATGAGCTGAACAATAGTTTATTACAGGTAAAAGGAAATCTTTGGATTCCAAATTCTTCTGTGCTATTATACCATTAGGCTTGATTGTGGCACAATCTGTATAACGCTTGAGGCCACACTGACTGGTAAAATATGTTTTACCATATATTCTCTTAGCACTCTAAAAATGATATCAAACTTTTGCCAGATTTCTTTTTGTCTGTCTTAAAATACCCTTACAACTTTATAATCTTACAGGTAAACAATATACTTTTACTGTGCTAATTGTGCTGCTTTTACTGTTTCTAGTAGTGCACTTTTGCTTCTATAATATACTCTGCTTTTTCTAAATGTGAAATATATATGTAATTGACAGTATTGCATATTGGTCGACCAACATGAAGTTACTGCTGAAGCAGCTTTTTCTTATCTAATTTAAACAGTTTTCCTAAAAATAACAATTATGTTTTATGATCTAATATAAATGTAAAACAATGTGTCTAGCAAAAGTTCCCAGAGGCTGAATAAAGTTGTTTCTTTCTTGGATTATGTTTGAACAGTTCCCATAAAGAGACATATTTTTGTAAATACTTAAATTGGTTATTCTTCATGATTATAATTTAGCTTGTTTCATATTACCCTGTAGTATACAGATATCCTAGAAATATTATTTTTGTTATTAAGATTTAACAGGAGTGAGTGCTTCTTTTCTTTGCTTGTCTGAAGCATGAATAATGAGCTTTCTGGCCAATCTAACATAGGTTATTTTATTTTAGTATTAAAGTTTCTTTTGTAAGCAACTGAAATGAAAAGGCAAAAATTGTATTATGAAACCTTTGCTAAAACAGATTGGCAAAAATTAAATAGGTTACTTTCTGGTAAACTGAATCCAGGGATAATTATTCCTTTGGATGAGTAGTAACTTGGAATCTTGAAGTACTGATAACTGTCTGTGTTCCCTTAAAATATTTTTCTTCAGCCTTCATCTATGAAAAGTAGGTTGGCCATAACTCTGTCAGTGGGATGGGAGAATAGTTGCCAATAATTAGAAGGAAAAAAACACTGTTATGACTGAATTTTCCTACCCAGTTACTTAAATGTGTTCTGGACAAAGAAGTTCAGCAGCCGAAAAAGTCTGTGATTTGCCTGAATTGAAGGGAATGAAATTTATTTTGCAAATAAAAATGGAAAAAAAATCTTTAATGCATTGTACTGGCATAAGAGCCTATTCAGTTTCTTGCATAGTTCTGTTAATTTATCTCCTGAACTAAACTGGTGGATCTGCTGATATAAGATACTACAGACTTACCAAATTTTGTAACATAATCCACATTGTAACTCTATAGCCTTTTGCCTAAGATGTTGTAATCTCTTTAGGATGTGCTTATCCGTGAAAGTAGACTCTACCAGCCTTTGTGAGACTGTGCGTGAGCACAGAATTTAGTACACATTTTAGCAGTTCCAGGATCCGCCCTTTTGTTAGATTTATAGATGTGATTTTGTATGATTTTATTTCCTTAAAACAAATTTGAAATGAAATTAAGGTAAAATAATGAAAGTTAAAAGTCATGGTAGTTGTTTTGTTCCTGCAGGTGAGAGTTCTTGGGCCAGCTCCTCACGAAATGAGAACAGGTTTAATTACTGTGACCTCACTAGTCAGTGCTGGCTTTCTCCTGAGTTTTGTTTGTATGACTGTGCAAATGTTCCTTGTTTTCCTGGGAGTCATAAAATAGAAGTATAAACCCTAGAAGTGACATGCATTTAGTGCCTGCATTATTTTCTATCTCTGCTTAACATGTTCAGAGCTAACAAAAACAGGTATAATGCTGGCTACTCTGAGGCTTTCCTGTCATCTGTTTTAATGTTCTTTATTTGTAAATTGGATAATAGCATGGAAAAAGTTGAGCTATTGTCTTTGGGTTACTCAGTAGCACAGTGTCTTCAGAAAGTTATGGTAGGTTTGCATCTGGTCCTTTGAAAAAAGTGTTTAAACTTACTGTTTCTCAGCCTCAGCAGTTTTGGAAGTGTGACTCAGGCTTGTAAAACAGGGTATTGGTGTGGTAGTAACACGGGATGGGTGTTACTGCTCACTGTGTTACAACTAGGTGTTACTGCTCACTGCCAACGGAGGGTCTTGGAAGTGAACAGTTACTGAGGACAAAAAAATGTTGGGTCTTCCATTTTGTCCCGTTTTAATGATTATATTACCAGTTTCCAGGAATAACTGGACAGCTTTATTCTGTGTGTAGACAACTTCAGACAAACTAAATACTGAGTTTAGTCTATTTTGAATCCAATCAACAGTTCAAAAAATTTCTTAAAATAGGTAACAATAAGAAGAAGCAAAGAAGTAACACTTTGCTAGAAGTAAATGCAGGTTGCAGAATCACTCAAGGTTGCATTGGTATTATGAAGACGTTTACCAGTATGGAAGACATAACGCCTTTCGTGGGAGAAAATCGCCAGGCTGTGCCTGTGGGCCTGTCCCCTCTCCAGCTTCACGGGAGTCCAGCCCCTCACCTGGCTGGACTCAAACGTTCTTTAATTTACAGCAGCACTCTGAAGACACAATAAGATGAATTTTAGGCTCAGTATTTATAGGTCAGTAGGATTAAAATGTGTCCTATCTTCAGACAGAAAAACTTTTTCCTCTTAATTGCCAACCCCTTAAATCCAATCTCTGTGTAAAAGAAGATGCCATTTTTTGAACATTTTTGTAGCACTAATAACTATAAATAAAAAACTAATTTATGTGGATTCTCAATACCATACAATTTGACCCTATTAGACCCTCTCATCTATCCCCATCCGTTTTTACCTGAAGTTGTTAATTTGTAAAATGATAATTAAGATTTTGTCAATTAATGAGGGTTTTTTTTTTTTTAAAGCTTTAATGATAAGTTTATTGTACCACTATAATGAACATGTTCAATTTGTGCTTGTATAGCATAATTTCTTCTTAGGCATCCTGTAATCTCTGCTTCATTATCCAGACAAGATTTCAACTTCCTTTTCAAGTACATCTTCATGATTAATTGGGCTATTAACTAGAAGGTACATCATGCAACCAAAAGGGTAATGTAGCATTAATGTTTTGGGATGTGTGTGGTGTCATCCAGAGACTGAAAGCGGCACCCCAGGATTCTGCCTACTACAGACTTGAGATATGCTGTTTGTGTTTTAATAAGCAATTGGAATGGGTAATCTGGTAACGCATCATTGTGAGTAGTGAGAAAATGCTGTAGCTGTGAGAAAATAAACTGGGATCTTAAAAACCAATGGTCCCATTCCCTTGAAAGATGCTTTATCCGCTGATTTTACCAGAAAAGCTTCCAAACTCTGTAGAGCTCACGCTCTAAAGAGTGTAACCTTCTCAAATTCTGAATGAAGCTGAATACTTGGACACATGCATATGTCATAGCATATTGCCCAGGTGGACTTTGAATTTCAAAAATGGTCGGAAAACCCCCTTCTCTGTTCCAAAGGACAATGTTCCTCACTGCTTAAAAGCATGCTATTCATTTCTAGTATGTATTTTGCTTGCCTTTGCCTTTGCTTGCTGTGTTCAAGAGTTTCCACTGAGTTTCTCTCTCCTGTAGGTACTTGAACATCAAATCACCCCTTAACCCTCTGTTGGATTGATTTAGTATCCCATATAGTGGAAGTTTATAGATTCTGAGCCATTCCTGTAATTTTATGATAGATGTTTTTAGCCTGAGAGGAGCTACAGAGCTTTTGCTACGAGCCTCTGAGCTCGGGATCCAGCGAGCTCCCCGGCTGCCCCGAGCAACGTCGGGGCTCTGGTGCAAAATGACAAGCGGCCTCTCAGCAGCGTGCCGCGGCGGCGGTCTGCGGGGCCAGCCCAGCCGCTCTCTGCCGCGGCAGGGAATATATTAAGTGAAAATGCCCAGTTGCTATAGGGGGTTGTCCTGATGGTGTGTCAGAGAGGAAGAACAGCGACGGAACAGGAGTGCTTCCCTCCAAACTGAACGTTGTTTCCCAGGTTAGTTTTTTGGTGAATAATTCTAGACTGGCTATACACATGTATTGCATGAAGGCTAAGCTGACACAGAGAAATCGTAAGTGTTTCAAAGTGTATGAAGTGGCGAAGCAGTTTCTTACAGGTGACAGGATCAGTCCATGCCATGTTGAACTAACACCTTCCAAAATGGCCCTTAGCGCTACATCTGAAGCAGGGATGCAGCAACTTCCTTTATGGATATTCTAATAAGCCTTTCAAATACAGACTTCACGTGAATGTGTTCATTTGGTTATTCTCTGGTAGGGTTTTTCTTGCTCTTTCTTGCTGAAGCAATTCAGTATGCTGAATACTGAATTATTTGCATCCAGCCAGAAAGAGTGAACCTGATGTAGAGTTTGGGGATTAGATTATCTGCCTGGAATATAGCTGAGAGTTTTAAAACTCTGTCCTCCCTCATTTTCAACCTAACTCCTGGCTTAATCTCTTCAGCCTCCTCTGATCAGAAGCTTTAAATGCAGATCCAAGAAAACTCCTCAAAAAAAGTTTAATCCATCCCAGTAAAATCTACATGAAGTTTTAGTTTTGATGAAATAGCATTTTCTGATTAAAAATAAAAATGTCCTAGGGGAAGCTTTCAGTCTTGTTCTCTTTATGTCTGTCTTCCTTATGCCCTCATTATTTATCACTCCGCCAATTTTTGTGGCCCTGGCAAACACTGCCCGCAGCGGATATGTATTGCGGCTCGTGGATAGCCGCCTGTGCGGAGCGCTGCTGCGGAGGCCCAGCTGGCGCTTCCCGGGGGGCAGCGCCGTGGCAGCTAGCTGCCGGTCGGGTTGCTGCCGATGTGCTGTATGTGTTCGCTCAGCGGTACTTCTGCGTGAAGCAGAATTGGTCAGGCTCAAGTACAGGTATGTGTACTCACGTGCACGGTTCAGTTCTAAACATTTGTACCATGTAATGCAATATAAAAATATCCTTATACCAGTATAAATCTTTTTTTATACTATTATTAAAAAAGAAAAAGCTGATTCCTTACCCAGTCAGTTCTCCACCAGGGGAGGTGCCGTGCACCCCGTCCCATGTCACAGCGTGGAGCGCAGCCCGCGCAAGGTATGTGTGCCGCACAGTCCCGATCCCGCTCTTCTGAGCATAGCCTGGCCTCATCTTGCAGATCTACACAAGATTTGCTTTGGTAGTGACTACACAATTTTATTTGTCTTGGTTTGCATAGCAAGTTCAGCAGCTGCCAGAGTAGGCTGCGGCATAAAATCTGCGTGTGCCCGGCACTGCGTAACTGCCTACTGCTACGCTGTGCTTCCTTATCCTCTGCGAACCTTGAAGAAATGCAGTGTAGTATTTTATAAGCTAATCTGCTCTTGATCTTGCTGAACTGTAAAACAGTCAAGTATAAATACTAACTGATTTTGAAACCAGAGCTGAAGAACAGTTTTGCGGGGGCGTGCAGTGCAGCGTGCCGCCTGGATCAGCCCGGGCTGTCGCTGCCCGGGGCTGCTCCCTGCCGCCGTGCCGGGCTCGGGGCTGTCGCGCCAGCCGCGGAGGCACGCTCGGTGGGATGAGCGTGGCGCTCTGCCAAGCTACGGCGCTCCCAAACCTGTCAAAGCGACTCAAATTTAGGTTTGAAGTATTTAGTCACTCAGAGCCAGCTCTTCGAGGTTTTCTTTTTCCCATCCCTAGTGACATCCCCTTTGTTTTTCATGCTGGAAGATGCAAAAATTTTGTGTTGCCACTTTGAAACTTGAGGAAAAGTTTCTGATTAACACCAGATGAAGAATAAGACTTCTTTCATAAATGTTTATGTTACAGTTAAGAAATAATTTTTTCCAAAGCATCTGCAGTTTTAGAGAGCAGAGTCTATGGTTTGGGGGTCTTAGTTTTTTTAATATTTTTTGTGCTTTTATTTTAAATCTTGGGCTCTCATTAGTTTGGCAAATGCCTTGCTCTGAAGCCGTGTGATGCCAGCAAATATAACTGAGTTGCACAAAAATGACCATACAGAACATTTGAGATGTATTCAGTGTATTTTTGGTTTGAGTCTTTTGTCTTTAGTGTGTTTGTGTATACATATACATATATATATATGTACATATACATATGTATACATACACACACGTGTGTGTGTATGCACATATATATTGCTGATCTTCAGCTTTTTTTAATACTGGTTTTAATCAGTAAGTAATCATGGAACTTTGCAAACACTAATTTTTAGACATTTGCAGCATTGATCTGGAGGCTTTGGAGATTAGACATCCAGTTTTAGTCTTACTTAATATTAGGGTTCTTAATATCTGGGTTCTTACTATTCACTTACAATAACAGACACAGGAAAAAATAAAATACTCCTCCAATTTTTTTGCAGATTCAAAGACTTTGTAATATATAACACTTCTGATTTATTTTATTAATGTAATTTAACCAACCGTAAGGCTCAGCATAGTGTTCGACACTTTTCCCTAGCAGCAGCCGGTACCCAAGCTGCTTGAGGAAGGTACAGGAAACCCTGCAAGATGCAGTTATAGAGTAGCCTGATGCTGATGTTAGAAACGTATCCTCCAACCCCAATCAAGTAGAAATTGTCTCAAAGCATAAGGACCTGCCGCCAGTGGTCTCAAAGAGAGAAAAAGCTTCCAACTAGGTCACTTAGCTCCTGGTCATACTTCTGATCGAAAAGTGGTAGTCTGTATGTGCTAAATTCTAGGCCAAGTTAGATCTGTAGTCATAGCCAAAATTATTTGCTCAGTCCTAAAGTGAACAAATCCTCAGCTGCCCTTGGGTTAAAATTTTATAATAGGGCTCTGAAACAACCTGGTATTGAGAACTCATAGTGGTATTAATGTGTTACCCAGGAAATGCTAATTAATCCACACATGTCATTTCCACAAAACACAAATGCTGAATGGTTTGTTAACCTTTTAGCTGAGGGAGGTGGAGAGAAAATGTAGGCATCACCGTTAATCTGCCATCCCAGAGAGATGGGCAGAGGAGAGGTGGAATTGCAGAGTTTATTATTACTCCCCAGTAAGAGTGCAAGTGCCATATACAGAGTTTATTAGCAGCCGCTGCCCACAGGGAAGCAGGAGAAAGAAAAAAAGTCATTAGTCTGCTTAGCAATAGCAATGTCAGGAGTCAGTGCTGGATGTGTTAATTCCCCAGTGTAGGGGAGGGCAGGAAGGAAGGAAAACAACCAAAGGGGAGGAACGGAGCTAGAGAGTGGAAGGCAGGAGCCCCACAGTGCAACTCAGAAATCTTGTGGTTCCCTGACAGGGACCTCTCGGTGGTGATGTGGCAAGCGTGAACCTGGGATGAGCTGGTTGCCAAAACTAAGCAGTTCCCTTTTTTTCATTCCAAAATATGCTGTGCTTTTTTAATACTTCTGTTTGGAATACTTAACAACTTAGTTTAATTTAAATGGCAATAATCCACAAGATTTGAAGTTGTGCATGTTTAGTTGAATTCCAGGCTGATTTTTTTCCCAAACAGATCCAACACACCATGAGTAAGAATTTGATATTCACTTAATTAAAAAAAAAACAACTTGTTCACCCTGTCTAGTATAACAAAAAAGAAAAAATATAAAATTCTGAATTGTAATCTCTCTTAGGTAAATATATCTCTAAGTTAGCAAATGGAAGCCCAGATTCAGTGTAAAATCTATGCTTATCAGTATATTTGATTATCAATAACTGAGCCATCCTCTATCTATGAAAATTAATAAAAATAGAGATATAAATAAGAATAAACTGGTTCTCTAAGTATAGGATTCTTTCTGATGATTTAAATAATTGAATTTGAATTAAACAACCATTTATATTTAAGTGATTCAAAACACTTTGATTTAAATGATTCCAGTCTGTTTCCAGAGGTGCGGATGGCAATGGCTCTACATGCCATCCATTCTTTACTCGTGCAGTTATTCCTTGGCTTAGGATTTAATAATTATTGCATCAACAGACTTTTCTCGTCTAGTGATGCCCAGTGTGTAAACAAGCACAAATGACATCTATCATATACAGGAGCAATGTATGGCAATGGCAACCAAAGACCTTCCTGTACTATTCTCAAGACTTCCACGTGAACCTGGTAGAGAAAAGGAGCTTCTGTCTGTCCTGTCCTTTCTGGGAGCCTGAGGGATCTCGCAGACAATCCAGTCTCACCGCTTGCTAAGGAATTTCTGAGTAATGCTTGTCACCAGAAGGGATCTCTTTTGTCTTAGGTTACTGCCCATGGAGCTTAATGGAGGAGTTTTCTGTTTTCCTGTCAAGTACCCGTGGGAAATTTGCTAAGCACAGTGCAAGTGACCCAAATCCCTGCTTTTATCATAAAATTAACATCATAACATTAGGAATGGAACATGCCTCATTGTTTGGCAGTTATCTTGAATTCACCTTTTAACACCAAAAGCTGAACAGTAAAAATGACCAGAGTATGTATTTACCCTGTTTAAAGGCAGACAGCAGAGTTACAGTACAGAAATAAAATTAAAACACTGCTTGTGTCTGCTTGTAGTTTAGATGAACTCCATGAGGTTTGTCTTTCCCTCTTCTATCTGTGTCAAGCTGATAGGATTTTTGTGCAGCCCGGCGACTGGGGATCAACCTTTCATGCTGACACTCAATCCTGTTCCCCTTCATGGGAGAAGATCCATATTTGAGATTGCTACTCAGACTGGGGGATTTCTTTCGAATCTACGTTCCCTTCCGTGCTCCAGATTTCTATGAACATAACTTAATTAGTAAGTTGATCTTAACCTTTTCCTGCTGCTGCTTAATTTTTAGAAATGCTAACAACCTTTGGGGAATGGTTAGGTGGAGCTATTCCTGTCTAGACAGTAAATACAGCTTAATGACTGCCCTGGTCTTTAAACACAATCTTTAACTCATTGTGAAGTGCATGCTCCCTTGTACTTAGCAGGGTAGGGGACACCTTCAGCAAAGTGACTTCTTTTTACATAGGAAAACATTCACCTTAAAACAAATATGTATATTTATAAACAACTAAACTTCATTCATATATGTAAACAAGACTCAGGTATGTCATTTTTTACTAGTCTTTTACTGAGGCTAGACACCATAGTAAACACACATGCTAAGACTGTAATGGATTTGTGGTGACTAACTTCATCTTTCAAGGCTACCATGACAGTGTATGGCACTTTCCCTACCCGCTCTCCAAAATGTGAGAGCTGTATTAGTATAATCTGTATGGTCTGAAGAGTTATTACTGACCTCTGTGTTTGATTTCAAAAGGCAGCTTTTTTACAGAAGTTTAAAGCCAGATATCAAAGTGTTAATTTTGGTGGACACTGAATTTCCTAGAAATTCTGAGGGACTTGTCAAAATTTGAAAGCAAACATCACAGAAGAAAAGCAACTGAATGCTGGCTTTAGCTACTTTAATCTATTCTGGTTTTGTATAAACACATTTGTGATGTTGCTTGCTGTTGGCTGCATATTCTTTTGGGCAGGCTCCTCGATTCCTGTCTCAGGCCGTGTTTGTTCTCACTTCGCCAGAAATTGGTCCTGATAGACAACAGGCATTTGAGTTTTTAGACTGGATGTTAGGAATAGTCACAGTGCCACAAAGAAAAATAGGAGACATTATGTCCTTGGAAGTGTGCAAAGACTGTAATCTTTTCAGAGCAGTAGTCTCCAGTGGGCTAGCAGTGGGGAAATTTGAACACAAGCACCGCAGGATTCGAGAGTTGATCTTCATCTGCTTATCCTAAAAATGTTTTTTTTTTTTTAAACCATCCATATAAGTCTTTTTTAATCTATTAGGGATTTCACTCAGACCTTTGCAAATAAACTTCTGTAACTCATTTTGCTGAGATGGTAGTATCTGCAACTGTCTTTGCTAATATTCAAGATTAAGGTGACTAGATTTATGCGTAAAACTTACTTTTTAATGTAGATTAAAATATGAACAAAGTAAGTGCTGTACTTATTCATGTTCTATTACAGCCCACACAAAGAAAACAGGAAAGTTAAGACTCAAGGTCTATTCTATAATTCAGGGTTTTTACTGAAATTTGAAGGCAATTTAAACCACCTACTTATTTCAAAGGTAGTATCGATAGACCACCTGCTGTTGACATGCACTAAGAAAGATGGAAGCATGTAAATGAGTTTTAGTGATTTGCTTGCCTTTGAATACAAATGAGGCTAACAACCTCGTGTCCTGCACTCTCTCAGGGAAGTGCCGGAGTGTTTTCAGCATGCTTTCTTGGAAAGTGAGCGCTGTCATTATGAAATATCATTGGACTTTGTTGTTGTTGTTGTTGTTTTTGACTACTTGTTAGCAATGGGTAATTCATGTGTAATTCAGTTAGAATATTTAACATATATCACTAACTATATATTTTGTTACTGCTATTTGACAATAAGGAACTACTTCCAACTGAAACTTACGGTGTTTTATCTGCACGTAGGTGACTATCGAAGGATTTGTAGTGAAGAGTGAGATTTAAACTGAATTAAGTGAAAGACAAAAGAGACTCGAAAGCTGACTGTCCTGAGGCTATAAATGGCATCTCCCATGAGAGTCCATCCAGGGAAGCCGTGTAAACTTACCTAGCAGTCTGCTTTGCTTTTCTGTTGAGAACCCTGTGAAACTTGGAAATTAAATCAAACATTACAGAAATGCCTGTATTTTTTTCTTTTAATGCAGATGCAGACGCCTTTGTGATAAATACATTATTTCTTCCAGTGGCCTAACAAAAAACTAGGAAACAAGCGATTAAGAGCAGGAAGAGCTTAGTTACTTTCAGGGCCGCTGAGATAAAAAGCCGAACAATCAGGACTGTCCCTTTGGAATAGGACAGTTGGCTGCTGTGGAAGGTTGAAGGACTGATTTCCATTCATTGTTTGCAGTGTCTCTCCTCGAGGAGTCAGGAAGACATTTTTTAAAGTTAGCACCTCCTTTCTCTTCACTCGTGCATTTTGAAAGCGTTCCACTATGATTTCATCTGTGGTTGGAAACTGCCACTGTCTGTCTCCTCCCATAATATTCAAAGCCATTGCTTTGAATATTTGCCATTTATTCCTTGTTCATGCATGGCTTCAAATGCAACAAATGGCACGAAGGAACAGGCTATCCTAAATAGCAGATTTCACTGTCTTTGGGATCATAGGTCAAAATGGAGAATGAAATTTTGGGGATGATTTGATAGCACCAGACACTATCCTAATGTCTTTGTATACTGATTTTACATTTTAATTCAATGCTGTAAAACTTCCCAGTCAAAGAAACATCTGCTAGTCCTTACATGGGCAGCTAGCATAGTACTAATTTGCTTTTGAGACGTTTTTCTTTCTGGAAGACTAGTCTGTCTTGGTTCGTCTCAAAAATAAATCAATTTCCTGTGGAAACCAGCATAAATCTTTTGGATTGTTTCTCAGTATTTCTGCAGTGTTTGTCATAGTTGCTGTTAGGTGGTTTTGTATTGTCTCATAATGAATTGTAGTAGTGGATGAACAAAACAATATTAATCTGTATTTGTTAATCCCATTTTGTAATTAAATCCATCTTTTATATAAATTCTGTACAGATTTGAATGAAAGGGGATTTAAGGAAACATGACTTGCTTTTTATAAGATAGTTTTAAGATTATGAAACCAACACTGGGAAAAAGAAAAGTTTGACTTTGCTCACAAAGCAAAAGATTTCTCTTTGTTATTCTTGCTTTGCTGGTGCTATGAAAAAAAAAAATAAGAGCTTTCAAGCTGGGTTGCCTGTGGTTTAACTCTAATTCTATAGGCTGCACACTTTTTCTCCCCAAAATCCCCACAGCAAGTGACCTTGTCAAACAAAAGTGTGGAATAATGGGAGGCAGCCCAGGGACTGCGGCTCATTTACAAGCAGCTGTTTGCTACTGTCAGAACAAAGGCAAATCAAAGTTGCATTAACGGGGTATGACAGGCACAGTGAGCAGCTCCCCAACAATGTTCATCCTCTCGTGTTGTTCTGCTTTTAATATGGGTTTGCCTGAAGGAGAGAATGGTCATAAGGTCAAGTCAGACATGTATGTTTTCAAAAGCCTTTCAGAATTGCACACATTTTTCAGTTGATCAGCTATTGATGTTTTTTTAACAAAATTTGCATACTAGCAGATGAATACATATTTATGTGTGTGTGCGGCTTTTTGGATGAGAATTAGAACCCCATAATTAACAACTACATCTTCACGGCAAGATAAGTTTCTAGTGTAATCTGGCCTTCCCCTCATGCCTGATTGATCCAGTCCAAGAACAAAAGTAATTCTGGTTATGTCACTTCTAAATTCTTAAGTAACGTGTAAGAATGTTTGGGGGGGGGGCACAGTCTTCTGCATCGTTTTTGTGGTTTGCTGCTTTGACTTTTCTCTGTACCTCACAAAACAGCACCGAGTTATCTGACATTTTGGTAAAGAAGTAATATAAATGATATATAACCCTCCTTGAATTTCTATTAAAGGTGTACCCAGAATTCAGAGCAAATCATGAGTAGTGGTGTACCGCTTGCTTAATTGAGGTGTGGTAAAGTATATTTATTTGGAATACTCAACAGCAATAAAGAGCAAAGTGTATTTATTTGGAAAACTCAATACCAATAAAGAGCAAAGAAGGTTTCTTGTGCAATAGTGTAAGTTTTTAGGCAAAAAGGGCCAGAACGCAGAGGATGACAGATCAGTACTCTCTAATCATGACTTAATCTAGTATTGCACTAGGTTGGGTTTTAGCCTTGTGAATGAGACTGTTGTATAACTTGAACCTGTAGTGCTCAACACCAGTCTGTCGACCGAAATCATTCTGAATCAGTTAGACTTACTGAGAGCAGGTCTGAAAAAGGCTTGGGAAGAAAGGAAATTCAGTAGAAAGGACAGGAGAATTGCTGGACGTGAACTTTATAACAAGGCACACAATAGGCAGCACATTTCTCAGTGTTTATTGTGCCTCATGTAGTGTGATAAAGGCTGAAGGCAGAGTGACTTTAACAGTCCCTGAAGTGCAGTATTCCCCCAGAAATACACAGTGTAAAGTGCCTTACTGCCATTATGAAATTTAGAAATAAAAATAAGGAAAGCAGTAAGACTTACACATTTATTGGGCAAATTGTTACGACTACCGCATCATTAATAGCTGGTCAAAAAGATCTATTTGTTCCAAAAAACAGTGGAGAAATAATCATTTATATTTACCAAGTATTTTACTGCTAGTGTAAATTCCTGAACTACCTGATTATTTTTTGATAGGGAGAGGGAGACCAGGAAGAGGAAGAAGAGAAAAATGCTTTTAAAGTAAAATATACTGCAGATTTAAGGCCACTGTAGAATACCTTTTGGTAATAGCATTCAACATCTGTTATATATTAAAATACAAGATATGGTTAGTTAAGAATTTAACAATTTAAAGTACAGTTATTTTATTTTTCAGCCTAATTTGCATTTTTTGCTAGCTACATTGAGAGGGTACAGAGATGAAAAATGTGGATAAAGGACGATTAAGATATGAACAATGTATCTCCTAACCTTTAGAAACAGCATGCTTTAATTCTATACTTTTTAGGGTCAAACTTTCAAAAGTGCAGTGGCTTGCATGCATACAAAGTTGTACTGACAACACCTTTTAAAGTGCTAACATGAATGTGAGGTGAATTTAATTTATTCCTACAAACTTGCTGTTCTAACTGTATGTGTTATAGTATCATCTACAGGTGCCAGCCAAGATTACAACTCCATTGAGCTCTACTCATCCAAAAACTTCTCTATTTATCAGCATGGAGGTTTTGTTGAGTTTTCTTTCTCTACTGTTATCAACTGTTTTGAAATATTCAAACCCTTAACTTACCCAGTGTCTGAAGCACATTGTACATTTTGAAGTGTGAAATAGAACTGTTCTTGTTTATATAAAAACATGTTTGCATATGGCTTAACACTCAGAAAAAGACAAGTTTCATAGGAAACTTAATAATACTACTTTCTTTCTTTGAAAGGCTCAGGTTTCGTGTATTGCTCTGGATGTCACATAACATGCATCAGTTTTGTATCATTATCTTTGTAGTTAGTATATTTAACAGTAATTAAAGAAACGGAGATTTTATTTTGTGGTGAATCAATCTGTTAAACTAGCATGATGATATCCTAAATTCCTTTCAGTTAATGGTCCTACTCTTGCAGGGAAAGGAGGACATTTTGTACATTACTTTGCTTGAATAATACTAACAGACTAGCAGATGGTCACTTTCCAACTGGTTTGCCTTGAAAAAAGAAATTAAAATATTATAGTGCCAGGGAGAGATGTTGTAATGTGTCCCTTTCAAATTAACAGGTCGTTTTTTCTACTATTTTATGATTGTAAAATAGCTCAATGTCACATAAAAGGTTAAAAGCTGGAGTAAATGGCATCATGGGAAATTTGAAATAAATAGGGTCTCATATGGTTTATGGCTCTATACTTGAACACACAAGTAATATATTTCTTCCCTTGAAAAGACGTTCTGTAAGTGCTTGCCATGTTAATATGAATTGTGGTCACAATAGATTCTATTTAAAGTAGCTTTAATTCACAAGGTAACATTTTTTGTTTACTAAATTATGCTTTGCAAAGGCCACGTGTTCAAACTGTTTGCAAGCCAAAGAGAAAATGCAATATTTTCAGAGCAAATTGAAACCAAAGATTCCAGTTCATTGAATTATTCCTCTTGTGTCTTAGTGCTTACTTCTCATAAAGCACAGCCCTTCAGAACCGTTTAAGCTTCTGAGCTCCAAACTGTCAGGTATTTCCTATTAGTGCCAAATTTACTTTTCATGGTAAAACTGACTCCACTATGATGTTCTGTGATGGCCTAGTTCTAGCAGCTCGGCTTAGCTGAGCAAGGCTTGAGCAAATTTCTTAGTGACTGTGTCTGTCCTGCTGGCTAGTCTGTTGCTACACAGGTGAAGGAGGAGATGATGAGAAGGCCCAAGTACAGGTGGTCAGCAGCCACCTGCATCAGATAACCCTGGTATTTTCTTTGGATACGGAGTTGGGAGATTCAGTGGTTGTTGCAGGGTTGGGGTCCACTGTCCTAAATGAGACATGGTCCTTGGGCCAGGTCCGCCCCGCAGAGCAGCACGTGACTGTGCCTGCTCGAGGGATGTGAAATCCTTACTCCTTGATTGATGTTGCTGTAGCACCAAACCCCAGGCACCAGAACAGCTGAGCTGAAAGCGATTTTTGTTGGTAGAGCTTGTTATTTGATGTATCTTCTGTTAGAGCTTTGTGTGCTGTAAGGGGGCTGGGACAGCCAGCACTTCAGACCTCGGTGTAAGAGAAGATGTTGAAAATGAAAAAAATGTGTAAAATTCGAAAAGGTATCAGTTTGATTTATACGTGTGTAAAATTGTCCTGACAACGGAAAATCTTTTGTCCTTCTAAATCATTAACAGCAGTAACCTTTAAAATTATCAAAGTCATGTGCAGCTACTATGTTTTTATGTTGAATTTGATATCAGAACTTTTCATTTGTTTTTGTTTTGAATGAGGAATTATGAATGACATCTAATTCCATCAGGAATCTGGAAGTAGAGCTTGAAAAATAAAAACGGCACTCAAACCTTCTTCGGCACCCAGAGCTTTTTCCTCAGTGTAAAGTGTGTGTAATTTTCCCAAAGAGGAGAGCTGTGGTATGCTATTTTGGGATTTGTTTTCAATGAGTGGTTATCTCTTCCTACTCTCCCAGAAAGAGGCCTATGGATAAGTGGCGTATAAATGAGCATCACAGCCAGTTTGTTTCAAAGTGCCTCCACTTTCTTATTTCTGTTTTGCTTCCAGTCATCTTTTGCTTAATATAGTTGATAATCTATAAGGAAATAGGGAACATATTGCCTGCATTTCTTGGTAGAAGAATAACAGTGATAACTGGAAAAAGAGGTTATTCAAATCGGTGATCAAGCCTGAAGATATAATTTCACTAAAAGCTAGGTGACTTAGACCAATTAAAATTAATAACTATTTCTCAGAATGACTGTAGGAGAGATTGTGGATGTTTCTGTATGATGTTTTGCAGTGACATACTAAAACTTCATCTGAGCTCAGGACTGTTCAGAAACTGCTTCCTATGGTTTAGTGGGGCCAAGCCCAACCTAATAAGCCAAGGTAGTCAGATGGTCAGCATGGAGGTACCCCGCAGTCCAGCTTTTGGCCGGTCCAAAGCGCAGCCGGTGCCTCGAAGCCGGCGTGCAGGAGGCTGGGCAGCGCCTGCCCTGCCGCGCTCCTGCTCTCACCAGGGCAGGGCAGGCTCCTTCTTCCTTTAATTACTTGAGTAGCAAGTTATTTTTCAAAAAAGAACAAATAATGCCTTACAAAAAAACTCACGGCATCGTAACAAAAAATTTTAATGAAATCCAGGAAATTAGTGTTGTGAAGAACAAGAAGTTTGGAGGATTTTGTGTGAGATTGCAGGAGTCTAAGAGCAAAAGTTGAAGACAAAGATGATGGATAGAGACTGTTCAAACAGAAGATATAAAAATTCTAAAGAACTGACAAATCAAATCGACCACCTGCAAAACAGTTCAGAAGAGAAATATCAGGTTGATATGGCTTCCTACCAACAGGAGAGACTGAGGTGTTTTTTTCACAGTGGATTATGATGGAGCAGGGTATGGGTAATATTGAACTCCTTCTCCAGCACGTTGTGTCACCAGGAAAACCAGCCAGATGGCTTTAGGAGTGGGGCTTAAAGAATGTGAAACTCTGATGAAAGCAATAGATTGTCACAGAAATGTTTAGCCCTAAAGGTTCACGACAACTGAAATCTAGCAAAAGACATAAAAATAAACAGGTTGCTGTCATTGTGTTCAGGAATTCAGACTAATTTTTCAAATAAGAATAAAATAGTGGTAACTGTGTGCCATAGTAAATTAGCTGTAAACCAGCTAAAGGCCTTTTATTTTTTCTGATGGATGCTGCATGCATATATTACAAATGAAAATGTTAATGCCCAAATGACACCTTCGTTTACTCATAAGTATCTTTCCTAATGTTATCTTTCCTAATGGAAACCTTTATTTGTCTTTTTTTCATTTTTTCCTGAAAGCTTTTGAGTTTTAGAGGCATATACAGTGATACAGGTATTAATACGCATTATAGTAATTGACTTTAATTAATCCATAATGGCATCTTTTTAACTGGTATAACAATGACAGGGACTTCAGTTTTTAAATGATGTGGGAATAATTCTTCCTATTTGTGATTTAGCTGTTATAGTTGGAAGAGGTGTTTGGATTGAAGGATATTTTGAGTGGGTAGGAAAAAGTAGGAGAAAAGAAGTCAGTCCCAGCCTGAGTTATCCTCTGATACTATGAACTCTTTCAAGACAAAGTTCAGAGATGAATTTGCTCAAGTTCTTAGTTACCAAACACCTACATTTTGTTTCCTGGGAAGAGGAATATGAATGGGATTTGGATTGGGTTTTGGGGGGGGGTTTATTTTGTTTTGATTGAGCCTGCTTTGGAACAAGCATTCATTGCTTTTTTTTGCATTGATGTCTACAGATGTGTTGAACAGAGGTTTTTACCAATGTTCTTAGTTTATGTTTATACTTGAACATTATAGCAGAAAAACTATGTCACACCATATGCTTTCTTGAGATACTTGGTTTATCCAACAACCAAAAAAAAGATATAACAGTTGGTAGAGTCAATAAAACTAAATAAATAGCTTTCTTTGAGTAGTAGATGAATAAACAGAAGAAAGTGGTTCTTAACATGTGGTTATATTATACCACTCTGAACAATGGATAAAAATAAATGTGTAAATGACATTTACCCAAATGTGATGTCATAATGAAGTTTAGGAATTATATAGGGGGTATCCAGATTCTCCCATTGAAACTTGGATCCTGATACAGAAACTGAATCTTGTGCATTCTTTAAGTATAGACGGAAACACAGAACAGTGGAATGGCATACAGCAAAGAATTAAAATGGCTAGGGTTATCACAGCCCTGTTAATTTTAATGTATTGTGCTAATATTAAAATTATAAGAATATTTAGAATGTCTGGGTTTGCTGTTTGTTGCTTGGAATAGAATCAAGAATTATGGGGTTTAAGATAGGATTTATTCACTGGTAAAGCAGTAAGTGGACAATTAGCTAGTTACAACATACTAAACAAGAATCAGTTTGCAACCGTTTTTTGTAGAAATCTTTTCCATAGTCCTTTTCTCTCTCTCGTTCTTTAAGGCAGATTTTTTTTTCTTTCCACAATCATTCCCTGTCTCCCTGGATTTTCTATCACTTGCAGTCAGCTGGTAGCATAATGTACTCTCCTGCAGTTCCTCCTATTTCCTTACTTTGAAGATATTTCCTTTAAAAGCTGCTTCAGGATTTTCTTGAGGGATGAGATAGAGACACTAATATAGCTTTTTCCCCTTTTTGGCCTTCCTGCTGTTGAAGTATTGGGAACTGCTTGTGCTCCAAGTTTGGTGTGTGTCCAGTAATGATGTGTGATTCCACCAAAAGAGAAGGAAAAAACAAGTTTAGATATGTTTGTAAAAGGTAATTATCATTGCAGGGGGAAAAAGAGAATACTGCAATCAGCCATTTGGCTTACACTCAATTTTTTATCTTTTTTGGCCTGCTTTTTAAAGTGTTTATTTTGCCTTCCTTCTTCCTGTTCATCTCTTTCATGATCATCTTACATGTCCACTAGAAAAATCAATGAGTGACTTCTGCTGCCAGGGGAATGTGCTTGGAGAAGCCGGAGCACGGAGGCACTAGATGCTTCCAGGACTTGTGACAGGCCAAGATAACCAGGCTCAAGATTTTAGCAACAGCAAATTAAGAAGGCCTTTCTAGCAAACACAGCTGCTAAGACCTTCCAGTGCCACCATCAAGTCCGTCAGCCCCATCTCTCATGTGAGAGGTGGTGGAAGTGCAGCGGTGCTCCCCAGCGAGCGGCTGTCCGGGGCAGGAGGGGACGGGTGCCCGTGGCGGCAGCGGCAGCCGGGCAGCGCGGCCCTGCTCCGTCCAGCTCTGTGCGCGTTGTGTGGCCGCCGGAGAGCGAGGGAGAAGCTGCTCCCTCCGCCTCTGACCAGCGTGCGTGATGAGGCTGGGTGTCGGAAAGGGCGAGATGGGGCTCACGGCAATTATGGCAGAGGCATGCTGGTTTCCTTGACAACCAGATCGCGGATTCTTTGTGATTTATTATTTACCACTTCAAACTCTCATTCTCTGATTTAATTAGGGAAAGGGATTTCCATAAGTCCCCTCCCTTCCAAATTTGAATACCCCCGCGCTGTTGTTATGACTAGCTACAACTATCCCAAATTGATGTTGCTCTAAAACAGCTACAAATTAGGCTCTGCCTTTAGCTTTTGGAATTTACGGAAGGTCACTCGGACAACAGTTAACTGAAATGCAGTGGATATTGTGTTGGGTGATGCCTTGTTAATCTGCACTTAATAACAAGGATAATAGACATCTGCACTTACTACCACCCCCCCCCCCACCCCCAGTTTTTCAAAGGCGAAGGACTGCAACAAATGATACTCCTCAACTGTCTTTAGATTAACGGGAAAAACAGAAGAGTCTCTGCAGCGGCAGTTTCCCTCATTTTGCAATTCACATTATTGTCGACTTGTAGGCTCTATTAGCAATACATCAGCCACTATTACATATACACACAGTGTATTTTGATTTTTGGGAAGGTTTTTTTTTTACTATTATCTGTAGGATGGGCATTTAAAACAGAAATACTCTCCTAAAATGTGGTTAAATATAGCAAGTGCAGGAAGTCTGATATCTTACTTCACTTGTATTTCAAATATGTATTTCCCACATTTACAAGGCGTTGAATAAGTCGTGATTTACAGGCCCTGTTCTAAATGTAGTAATTTGGAAGAGAATTTTGAACACAATAATTTATATAATAGAGATTTTTATTCAAATGTCATTGGCAAATCTGTATCACTATATATCAAGACTGAAATTGGGTCCTCCAAAGGGCATTTTTTTAAAGTACTTCCCTGGGTTGCATATTTTTTATTTCATATTCAGCATGAGGTGTCTGCTGCATTTAATAAAATAAAATGAAGGTCACAGAAGATCACTACTTTTCCCGTAATGCGTCCCAGGAGATGACTGGAAAAAGGTAGTGATTGAAATGGGTTGAGGATCCTTTGTGCAGACTGTAGAGAAAATCTGTGCCCTTTTTCAAATTAGAGGGAGGAATTTTACAGTTTTGTTTTAACTGTGTTTATTTCATTATATATATTCTTCCAGTTGTGCCACCTTAGGTATAATTTCAAGTCTTATACATGTCTTCTTTGCTTTAGTGTAGGTGAGTTCCTGAAGTGAGTCTGTAGGAGTTGCTCTTCCCTTGGTGGGTTGAACATGAAGCCCACTGAGTCGATAAAAAGCCTGACAGTGACCTAAGCAGTCCTTGTGGCAAGTCCTGCCTCACTAATGTACCAGGGCCCCAGCAGGTTGTTGAGGAAAACTGATGGCTGAAGATGCTTCTTTAAAATAGAGTGCAATAATGAAGCTCATTAGTGTATTTTTCATTAGAACAAGAATATTGAGCGTCCAGGTTAAATTCTAAGGAATCTATCCTACGCTCATTGAGGTTAATGACAAAGCTCCCAGTGACATTAGTGATGCAGGATGAGAACTTAATTGGGGTAATTAAGATTCTGCTTACCTAAAATTCCCCTATTATTTGTCAAGTAGATATAACGTTACAAAATTACTACTATGAAGAGTTGTGTAATGTTGGATCTCAACACATCTTTCAGAGGTGACTGCATGTCAGGGGTAGGTAATATTATTTCTGTGTTTTGTATTTGATTCATAAAGTACCCTTGTAATCTTCTAGACACTTGTGTATGTGTAAAACATCATTGTGAAATCAGGGTTATTTTTGTTTTTGGAATTCCAATTTTGTTGTGCCTTTAAAGATAACATGGGCCATACATTGCTGAAATCCAATAAGGATCTGGACTGTTGCAGAGAATAGTTTCATTAAATAAAGCTTGCTTCGCAGTCTTACAGACTTAGTGAAATGCTGATTTGTACCTAAAGAATTATAGCTTCTTTACTAAGTAGATTAGATGGAATATCCAAATTTAGCATCTTCCAGGGAAGTCTAAAACCTCAGTTTTAAATGATTATGTTGATATGCCTAATTTAAATAGTTACCCTCACACCTGCTCATTCCTGCCTTCTTCGGGCACCCCTCACCTCCTCCTTCCCTCCTTCGCGTCCCCAGAAGATTAGCAACTCCCTCCCCAATTATGCTGCCGTAACTGCTGCTTTGATCACGCTCTAAATTCGGTCTGGAAATTAGCTGGATTAATAAAAACCCGCTACTGGAGAAGAATGACAACGTGAAAGGACTGACCGTGGTGGGGAGCACGCGCGGCAGCCAGACCCTAGCAGTACGCCGAACGAAGCTGGCTGTGATCTGCCTGGGCAGGAGAGGAGGAGCGCGCCCCGCCGGGACTCGCCGTCGCGGAGCGGGCGAGACGCTCCGCACCTGGCCATTAGATCCCAAGGCATCCCCTCGGACTTGCACCAGCCGTCCTGCGGTTTGTAGGCCTAAATAATGCATCAGGAGAACACAGTTGTTCCGGTGGGAAAGTGTTGTTTTAGTTGGTGTGGAAAGAATTGGAGCATTCAGATCTTTTATACTTCACAGCTGCCTCCTCCTGAAATATTTGCTTTAGACACTTCAGGAGAGAATTTTTCTAAAACAAAACTGTGACCTGGTATGGTGAAACACTATGTAAAATGCATTAATCAGTGAGGAAATTACTTCCCACATCTGTAGTAATGGTGCAGTAGTTCTGTCTTGCTTGATATTGTGCTTATATTTGCACACATAACTATGTTTTCTTTCCTAGTTTGATGTAGAGCTTTCCTAGTCCTTTCTTTTATTATTATTAGTATTAAGATCAATGAGCAACTTTGGAAACACAGTCTTCCATCTATTAGATGTGTGCTTCTTAATAGAAGTAATTAGCAAATGCAAACCTTTCCTTTCTCTAGTGTGTTACCCTGTATATTCATCCCTTTTGTTACTTTCTAATGTAAATAGCACTAATTATGGAACTTCTATCACATAATTAAGGAAAATTATTTACTCTCAGCCTTAATGCTCTGAGATAGAGAGATTTCTGGGATCCTGTGTTTTCATTTATTTCACTTGGTCACACATTAGCCAGTTCTCTAAAAGCTGGGAGCATTTCTTGAATGCACATTGTAATAGCAGAGTTACACGGGGACAAACTACAGGATTAAAAAACAGAACCCAAATTCAGAAGTCCTGAATTTAAGTCTAAGTCAAATTAAGCCATCCTGTCACTTAATCTCTCTTGTGTTTTGTACCTATTTGCAAAGAGGCCTGTGGAAATAAAATTCCTTTATGGGTGATTAGCAGCAGTTTGACAAGGTAGCAGAGGTGCATATTTCCTTTGTTTATAATGGAAATGGTACCTCTGTCGCCATTCTTCCTCACTGGTGCCTAGGGAGTGTGCTTAGAACCATGTATATTCCTTATACTTTTTTTACATTGCCTTTTTATTTGTAAACAATTAAATAGTTTTGCTTTCTTCATGCAATTTATTATTTAGAGGATGCACTCAAGTATCTATGGGGATTATTCCATGATTCCTGGAATTTACCAGAACATTAAGTATATTATAGAAACTGTGTATGATATATGATTTCCCTCTCCTCTTGACAGTGTTCTTTTAGAAATCCACAGATATTTCTTAGAAGGTAAGGTCAGGAAGAAAGCCTTTCAATCTGACAGTAGGCATTTTCCACGACAGTTTGCTACTCTTGCCTCGTATCTATTCTTGGGAATATTTGAAGTGACGGCACATTTTCCTTAAAGTACACTTACCAAGTGTCTACTTGTTTTCGAAAGGTGTGCCAGTGTGTTTTGGGTTCTCAGTTTCATCGTGGGATCTTGACTCTTGATGTTTACAAGGGTTCGTTTTTCTGCTCCTGGCTCCTTAGAAATGTTTTGGAAGCTGTATTGCATGCAAAGGGGTATTGCTGTGCTATCTGCATACTCAGAAGCGCTCTTTAGGTATGAAGTGGCTAGCTGTCATTAAAATTAACCACGTAATTTTTCACTGTAAATTATACTTTGACAATTGACTCCACCCCATCTTTTTCCTGAAACAAAAGAGAGCTTATAGACTCCTACGTTGTTGCTTGATTCCTTTTCCAATCTATATATAATCCTGTATGTAAATGTGAAAATTCCCCCTTTGTAATTTTACAGCCGTGATCTCAAACATTATCATATGGTTGAGATCATCCAATATTTTTGATAAAACCTGTGATAATTGCTTAAGGAGTGTGCCTGGATTTGGCTTTTTAAATTCTGTCACTTGTAGAATAACGTTTTCTTTAAAGTGAACAAGATATGAGAGTTCAATTTCTACATTTTACTGTGATTAAAATACTTTGCTGCCTTAAAGAAGTTAGGGTATAACCCTTTAAGAGGGCGGTGTACACAGCATGCAGAGGATTGTTTTTGGCAATCAACCTGTCTTCTGCTGGAATGATTTAGCTTTGGCCAAAACATATAGTCCCAAGGAGCTGGTACCGCTCTGCATGGCTTCTGTCAGCCTCTGAGGTGACAAGACTTTGGATTTCTTAAAGATGGGAACAAAAGCAATTTTCTTTTGTCAGCTGTTCACGCTGAATGCAGCCAATGGACATCATACCCCCTTTCTTTCTCTTTTTCCTTCCTCCCTGCATCAACGTATGGTTTCTAATCAAAAATAATTGATAGAGAGAACTGGAAATATAAATACTCGTCAAAATACATTTTTATAGTGAATAAAAGAATATTTATTTTTATTCTGCTACCAACATCCTGTGCTGAGGAAATAATTCAACGGGAAATCCTGTTGACACAGAATTTATGACACACAACCCTTTGTGTCTCTTACCTCCCTGTTTCGGAGATTGTTTCCAATTCCGAAGCTTCTCCTTCCTGGCAGGTGCTGTGCTCAGCCAGTTCACAGTTGGTAAACTAGAGATAACCTCCAGGAGGGGGATTTAGAGAGACCCTGGGGCTTACTTGCCTTGAGAAGTTTTGAAGCTACAATGCATTTAACTGCAAGAAAGAGAAGGGTAGAGTGCTGTCTACGAGCTGGCAAAGGATCGAGTGTGTATGAAGTGAAGGAAAAAAGGAAGGAGATTCTTGCTGCCTGAGAACTGACATCTGGCTGGCAAAAGAAAAGAAATATCATTGACAGATGAATACTGTCTCAAACGGGGATAATTTTAGATCAAGAGGGCAAACTTTTGCTCTCATGCATGCAGCTGCCATTGAAAGGGATGGGAAAGGTGCATGCTGATGAGAATAAAATTCGGTTCTAAGTGAGAACTGAACAACGTGCATATTTTTACACTAGATATTTTGACTTTCATGTTTAGATCACATGGTTTCCAGCTGCCATTTGTAGGCATTGCTAAAATGCTGCCAGGAAACAGTCTCTGGTTTGGTGACTTTTGTTAAAGGAATTAGTGGTTTCTATCCAGTTTCAGTGTGGCTGAATTCAAAGTGCAGAAACCCGTTTTCACAAGTTAGCGTTAATTAGCGCTCTTGTGGCAGCCTCAGCAGGGAGGTGAAGGATTAAATGGGCATGAAGACCAAACTATCTCTTTTCCCATAGTGACGATTCCTTCAAAATAGGGTAGAGACATGATGGACTAACGTGGGGAAGCTTGCGCTGCTGCTGTCCGTGCTGTGCTTGTTTCGGCTGATTGAAGTACTGCAGGTTACAGTTCTGTCAATGTGGTGCTCTGCTCTCTCTTGCTATTGAAAAAACAACCCCCCCAAAAAGCAAACAAAAAAACCCCACAATTCTTCTACCTTAGAGAGATATATTCTAGTCCTCCTGAAACAGGGGAGAAAGCTGCCTCGGAGAATTTAAATGAAATCCTCGTGATCTATACACAGAAAGGATCGACACTGTTGCATTAAAAGAATAAGATTCTGCTGCTAACTTTAGGTTTTGCTGAATCATTCAACAAGGTGCAGAAACCAGGTAAGCTCTGACTCTTTCTTTGCTTAAGAGAGCCTCACAGGGATATTTTTGAGTATTGCATGGAGACCGGAAGAGGTAAAAGGAAAATTCTAATAAGTTTCACTGAACCTGGAAGGCAAAATTCATCATGATGTGAGTCAGAGGGTGTAACTCAGGCTTCTGTCCTGAATTTCATTAATCAGACCTACTGTGCTTTATGTTTATGTACACTGAATATAAGCATATAATTACAGAAAATTACTTACTGTTGTAATTGTACTACTCACACTGAACACTGAAGAACATTAAAATCTGACACGGATTTTTAAATTTTTAATTTATTTTTTAGACTTTATATCGCAATCTCTTAAATTGGAAAAATATTGAAAAAAGCTATCATTAGTTTCTTAATATTTCTAAAAAGCTCTCATTGCTAACAATTCATATTTCTGTTTTGTAAGAGACGGGCTTCTAGATTTCACCCAAGTAATTAAAATCTGAAGCAGTATGTCCAAGAAACTGATTTATCCAAACCAGCATTAAAAATCACCCCTCACAGCTAATTTATTCAATGAAATAGTTGCATTGCTTCAGTGTAATTTTATGTGCACATTTGAATGATCCAGTCTGCTTGTTAGGACTTTGAACCTCTTTGTTAAAGTTCCAGTAGTGAATATACTTTTGCTTTCATGTACGTTGTTTTGAGCTAATCCCATTTTTATGAATGAGTTAAAACAATGAAAAATACATGTCTCTTACTAGCAAAAATAGATTTCAATAAATAATGCATTCTTTGTAGATGCTTGTTATCATTAAGCTCCCTGCTTCCTCATCTTAAATTAAAATAATCAGTGTATACTTAAAATGGCAAAGAATACAGCTGTTGGAGAACATTTTTGAACTGGTCACTTCCTGCTTAATTTTACCCAGCGCGGAACAGTGGGGTTTTGTCTGCAGTGCTGCCTGCGCTGGCTGGTTGTGCGCTAGCTAGTGGCTACGGTGAAAGAGGAGCCGAGTGCTGTGAACTCCAGACCTCTGTACAGTATTAGAAGCTCTCACTGTGCCAGTGTAATCTTTTAATAGACACGCTTGCCAGAATGACTTTTTTCCCTTCAAAGATAGAATGAGAAAGCACAGTTGTCATTTAAATTGCCTCTGCTTTTGTAGTAGTCAGCGGTGATCTGTTGACCAGTACTGGATAATTTAAAAGCTGTTTAACAAAATAGCATGATAGTCGGTGTGAAATACAGACAATGCTGAGGCAGAGGGAAAAGTCTCCCTTGACGTAGTTTGTGGGATTCTTTAGGAACTGCAGGATGCTAAGGCTTTTGTACAAAATTATAAATGCTTTGCAGAGCCTGAGTGGACAATTTGCATGATTTTCAGATGGCAAAGTATGTTTAGCTGTCTTGCTGCCCCCTCTCCATGTGCACATCCGCCCTTCGCCGAGACACGGAGAGGATCTAAATGCAGTTTTCATCAGGCTCTGCATTTGTTGAACGTATATTATTGAAATGCTGCCCAAGCTGCATCACTTCATCTTGTGTAGAACTTGAATCATCATGTTTCATGATTTGGTAAAATAAAAAGAGATTGTGTAACAGACAACTGTAAACATTCTGTTTGAAAAGATGTGCTCTTTTCAAAGGACCTTTCTGTTAGAGCCAAATAACACAAGAAGACATATATATTTATTTCTGCAAAGATTTGTTTTGGAGTCTTGGTGCTTCCCGTATCTGCATTATTTGAAATAATTTTGTGTTTCCTTGTTGACTTGCTCTATGCTTTAAGTTTTAATCAAAGGTTCCTTGCTTCTGATGTCAAGAAGAACTGATGTTAGCCTGTTTAACGTTCCACTATTTTTCCTCTGTATGGGGTGAACATTCAAATGTAGTGGTTCCTTTTTGCTTTTATCTACCAAATTTAGCACACTCTTATTCTTGAAGGCTCAAAAAGATGGTATGCTAACGGGCAGAATGCTGTGAATTATTAACTTTTGTTTGCACTTTGGCAAATTTAGGTTATCTTTTTAAAGACAAATTATTTCTTAATAAGGAACCAAGGTAAATAAGGCATTGCAAACTTACATAAATAATTTTTAGTCTACTGTGGATTTAATGTATTTGAGAAACACAGTTCTGAGATACACTCCTTTCATAAGACTTTCATTTTTCTGTTTCATAGGTTAAGGTAAAAGAGGAAAGACTTTTGTTTGTGATGTTTTATTTTGATTTTTTTCTAAGTGTATTTTTGTACATGGATTGATCAATAAAGCATTAAAGGGTGCATGTTACCACTGAAAATCCCCTTTACCTTCCTTTCCCAGAAAAGTTGCAGTATTTCTTAAAATTGTGATTTTGTAAAAGCAGGTTACTTCATTGTTTCAGCAAAGAGCCTGCACTCAACTAATTAGTGAGCAGATAAAATGTGCCAGAAACATATGTTTGTCAGGAAGCCTGTTTATAAGCAAAATGGTCAGCATGACAGAAACCACGTTCTTTTTCCTCATTAAGTATTTTTCTTCTTCCATTTAAAAAAAAGAAAAAAGCAAACCTGATGAATATATACAAACACAAATGAATCAGAGGCGGCATATGCTGCCTTTGCTAATGGGCTCTCGCTTGAGTTAATGTTTGGCTCACGTCGGAAGTCACAGCCCCAGTCCCAGAAAGGTGGCGGGCCATGGGGAAGCCTCGGCGTTCGCCAGCGTGAGCGGGCTCGTCCCTGACGGAGTTTGCCTTGAAACAATTAGCAGAAGGATGAGGAACGTTGACTTCAACTTTAGAAACGCAGCCTAACAAAATCGGTTTATGCATGGTACAGAAAGGCAAGCAGCAGGTTGAGAACAGTTTCATTAGAAAATACGGTATTCAAAATATTAATGACTCAGAATTGCATCAGAGATACAGAGTTACGGGTGACAGCAGTAATTATTGACGGAACTGCGTACTTATGTCAGAAAAGCTTTGGGATGATGCAAAACCAGGCAGTGGCATTCAGATGCTGGTCTTTCACACTTCCGTCCTGTGGCAGTGCATCTGTTTATCAGGAATTATCTCCTGAATGTAAATGAATTTCAGTCCTAAGTCATTGCACCTGTTGCCAAGAGGTATTTATTCCAATCACTTGCCTAAAGCACAGGGAGTTATTGCTTGACATTTTGTAGCTCCAGAAAAAGCTGTCTTTTCAAAATCATTTGTTCAGAGAGGAGAAAATGGAGCAAAACAGTTCATTTTACCCTAAGCACTGCTATTTGGCAGTATTCACATTTGCACGGCACAAAGCTGCAATATTGATTTTTTTGCTCACAGGGCCTCCCACTAGTTCTTTCTTTGATTGTCAGGATTGCAAGATGGATTGAATTACACTTTGCTTGTTGATATGCTTATTTTTTTTCTTTGTTGATAGGAAAAGATTACACATAAAGCCTCAGAATAAAGATCACTGCAGCATTGTTAGTGGACTTTTAATTTATTTTTTTTATTTAGTTAAAATATTCCGTGCCACAGAAATTCCTGAGAGCAGCCTCCCCGCACGCTGCCTTGTTTTGCTTTACTGCTCTCTCCTTTGCAGGGTAACACCTGCGTTGTAATCTCAGGTGTCCTCTGTTCCTGTGAAGCCACCTAACCTCCATCTAGTATTTTTAATGTTCGTTCTAATACAAAACTTCACATGAATGCCCGGAGGGGGAAAAGTTGTAGGATAAAGCACATTCATAGCACTTACAGCAGTTGCCAATTGCTGGAGATGATGAAAGCAGATTTGCAGGCAGCTAATCTCAGTAAAAGTGCAGCAGTCTCGTGTTTGGATTCAAGGTATTTGCTATCTCAGGCACGGGCCATGCTGCAGGACTGCAGCAGTGATTCGGTGCTTGTCGCAGATAACGCAGCGTGGTTTTTCCAGCCCCGGCACCGCGTCGCTCCCAACACCCAAAACCTGGGTCGCGTCAGCCCGCGCGCCCAGGCCCGGGCGGCGGGTGGCCGGGACCCTTCGCCTGTCACCGCTCGGCTCTTCCCGCGGACGTGATGCCGCGTGGCGGGAGGGCTCGGGCCGGCGCCGCGGCAGGGCCTGCCCGTCGGTGGGCCCGCACTCGCGCCCCTCCGCGGCCACTTCGCGCCCTCGCCGAGCCGCAAGCCGCCCCTGCCTCCCTTGCAGTAATCTGCAGCGTGGGAGAAACGTGTAGGGCGTTGGCGTGATGGAGGCACGTTTCGGCTCTTCCTGGTGCTCAGCTCACGATCCGCCAGCGAGCCTCCAGTGATGGCGCTGGTTGTGAGCCATGATACGTTCTGCCAGGCCCAGGGACTGCCGTGGGTTTTAGGTGGAATTGTTGTGCTTTGTACACTAATTATTAGCAAATACTAGAACATTTTGGCACTGCCTTCGTGTAGGATATGGGTGCATAAAATTCAAAGCAGTCGGAGAGCAGGTTGCTGCGTTGTGGCCTCGCCTCTCCCTCATGCCGGAATGACTCCTTGCCCAGGGAGCCGTTCACGGAGCCGATTCTCTGGGAATTACTCGCTTTTTTCCTGCAGCAGAGATAGTTCACAATCAGATCAGCTGTAGTTTGCTGCACAAGTTGGAGGAAAGCTGGTGCCGCGGCCGGCGGGAGGAGGGGACGATGCGGTGGCGGGATGCACTGCCCTGGAGCCCCAGCCTCACGCCACCGAGGTCATTACCAGCAGCTCCTTTCTGCAGCCCTAACGGATCATCCTCCTCATGCGCTAGGAGTTTTAATCCACAGATCATTAATTCAGTAGGAAAAGTGACAGGCTCTGGTTCACACAAAAATTTACTATCAAGGGGTTATCTCAAGTTGTCCTTGATGTTTTTAGAGCCTTACTTCCTTGCCTCTTCTAACGCATCATATTTTTAAAAGAAAGTTTATTTTCTTTGCCTTCAAAACACTGTAGAACTCCAACTTCCCATACTTAGGGGCTGTTTCTTTTTGCTGTCACAACCTGTCTCCAGCAGCCTGCACTGAAATATTAATGGCCTTGTGCTACAGTATTAGGATGACTTTTTGTTTTTTTAAAAGAAGGAAATATCTGTGGTTCTATTAAAAATTTATAAAGGCTTTACTATTTTAAAGAAGTAGATATTTAACACTATCATACTACCCAGCTTTTCCCCAAAAGACAGTAGTGCATGCATTTTGTAAGAAACAGAAATACTCTTTCATAGGGGCTATGTACAAGCAAATGTAGTATGCTGCTACAGTTTCTTGACACAATGTATTTTTTTGTGTAAAGAACCGATTATAAAAGACTAAAAATATCCCAGTGGATATCCGGAACATTGTTTTGGTTCTAAAGCTTTTGATGCTGCTTCATTATTCTTAGAGAGGTTGCTTATTTTTAGGAATTCTCACGTGCAGAGAAAAGTGTTAAACATGAAAGGTGTCTGCCATTTTTGTGAAGAACAGGGAGATTTTATGCAGATGTACACATCTGCAGTTTGCTGTACTGGTCATTTATATATTTGTTCAAAATCCTCTTGCTTCTGTCTGTGGTTTAATTTATGTAAAAGGCCGTGCTAGGAGTGCTGGTGTTCACTTGCACAACTACCTGCAGTGCAGGTGTGTGTGTTGTATCTGGCAGCACAGCCGTGTCCATGCTGGGGACATAAGTAAGCAACAGAAAACTGCTACCTCTTCACAGAGAAAAGAGGAGATGCAGCCGAAGAAATACTATTGAAGTTGCAAATTTTGGGTTTTGTTTTGTTTTTTTTAATCACTTCTGTGGGTGCCCACTGAGGGGGAGAGGGGAGAGCCGTGGCCCGGGGTGCAGTGGCGCCGCCGGGCTGCCCCTCGGCCCGGCCACGGGGAGGAAGGGCTGGAGAGGGATTCCCACCCTGCCCCGGCTCAGGAGCCAGCCGCAGCGCTGGAGGGGCTGGATGGTTTTATGAAAGATGCTTCATTTAACATGATGCAACATTCAACTGTTTAAGTGTGAGCTTCCTTCAGCACTCTGTTGTGAGTTAGTGCCTGTGTGAAAGAGAAGAAAAAGCCCACCGCAATATATATCCTTTAGGCTCAACCCCAACTTTTTTTTTTTGTTTTTAGGTTTCAGCCGAGCAGCGCTACCGTTCGGGTTGGTGAGGAGGGAGCTGTCCTGTGAAGGCTACTCCATCGACCTGCGGTGTCCGGGAAGCGATGTTATTATGATAGAAAGTGCTAACTATGGACGGACAGACGACAAGATTTGTGATGCTGACCCTTTCCAGATGGAGAACACAGAATGCTTCCTTCCAGATGCCTACAAAATTATGACACAAAGGTAAAGATATATATGTCATTTTGAGGACTAAAGAAGAAAAAATATCTGAATTGGTACAGTAAGAGGTACACAGTTTAGAAAATGTTGTGATTGCCAATTTGCGTTTTGTCTTACTATATAGCTATTCAGATAATGTTATGTTCTTATATAGTAATATTAGAAGGAAGTAAGAGCCACCAGTTGCAATTAGAGTGTTTTTTTTAAATTCTCACTGCAAAAGAAAAGAAGTAGGAAGATAACTGCAAAGGGAATGGAACTGTTCACCTGTTTGGAGAGTCCCTGAATCCCTGCCTTTTAGGAGGTCAAACAGCACTCAAAGTATTCAAATGGCTGCTGCATTTTTTAGTAGTTTCTACGTGACCTGGCAAAGTTAGGTGTTTTCTATGAATGCAATTAATAAATGTCTTCCCACCTGCAAAATGCATCAAGCAAAAAAAACCCAGTAACTATATATGCCATTTAGATGTTTGGCTGGCTATATGTCATTATACATGTGCGTGCATATGCATTTATGCAGACAAGCAGACGTTACATTATGTCTTGCTAACAGTGATTCTGTTACTCATAGAGTATGGAGGGAGAGCCAGTAAAAGTGTTTTTAGCACAAAAGCGTCACCAAAGCTGCATCAGAACTAAGATTCATAGACGTTCCTGTGCTGTAGGTCTAATATTGGTAACAGTCAGCTAGTACTAACAATTGTGGAAATGTCAGCACAGATCAGTCATTGGCATTTTTACTGGCATAAAATACAAGCCTGCTCAAAGACTGGATTGAGTGTCTGAAAAAAAGTCTTGTAAGTGTTTAGGAAACACACAGTTCTAGCTTTTTTCTTCTGCAAAACTCAAAAACCTGGGAAATTTCTTCCCTTACTTCACGTAAGCTCAGCCAAAATTATGAATGAAAAAGTTTAGGACTGGTGGAAGTTTTTCCTCTAATTCAGGTTTCATAGAGTGAGGAGTCTGGGGGGAAAAAAAGGCAAAGGAATAACGCAAACAAGTCTCATTTGCTTTGTTCCACTTACTATATTTTCTTTAAGCATAGTAGAATATAGTAACACATAACCATGTCTTAAAAATAATCTTCCCTTTTGATTTCTCAATTCACTTCAAGTTGTCATCAGTGTGACTGTTACAACTTCTTATAATTTTCACGTCAATACATGGAACGTCCTCTAGTTCTATAATCAAATATTTGGGATAGAAATCTGGCTTCAATTTCTAATGCAGGAGGAAAATTAAGGGTATCAGGCCTCTTTTTCTTGTTCTGTGTTCAACCTGTGGCTGTTCTCTGATCAGTAAAGGGAGGACTCCATTGCTAAGGTAGTGAAAAGGTTATATACCGTCTTTAAATCATGTTTGAATTATCTTTTTGTGGTTCTAGTTTGTTGTTGTTAATTAGATCAAGCCAGATTTCTATTGAGACTGCAGCAGCAGTGTCATCATCCTCTAATCTGTCAACTCCCTTTGAAACCACCTTCAATTGCTTTTGTAAACGTAGTGCCTCTCTGTAGACTTCCTTGTTGTGTAAAATGCATGTGTTTTGATCAAAGTCCTCCTTATGTTCACTGCAAATACACAGATTAAGGTAGTCAGAGACAAATATAGAGGCACAATCTTGCTTAAAGTGACATCAAACTGTTACTGGAAAGCTGAAATTTCAGTCCTCCCCTTTCAATTAATCGACTGTAAGTTTATGATAGCAGAGGGTATTTTTAAACTTCCCTGATCTTCCAGTCTTATCTTTTTTTCAATAGATTAAAATGATGATGTGATTGTATGTGTGTTATTCGTTCAGAATACTTACACTCAGGGAGAGTTTATCATTTTCATTCTGTCTGAACAAACGGCAAAGATCTTTTGACACGTTGCTTTGTATTTTTGTCTGGCGTTTATAATATTTTGGAAGTTTGGTTTCATAGTTTTCTTTTTCAGACCCTGCAATTAACTGGAAATACTGTTTCTTCTGCCTTATTTAATCTTTTCTGAAAGTCACTCCATTTGTGCTGTATGGCAAGTGTAGAAGAATGTCGCAAATTTCTTATGAAATATTAAATGTCCTTGTGTTTCATTTATTTATAACTGCATTGGTCTTTGAAATTTTTGTTGTCAAAGGCAAACTGTTGCTTGATACTCAGTGCGTGTCCTTGATCTGTTATTTAAAAGTATCGTATCAGCTGTATTTTGGGGGTAGCAATTGCATAGGAAATATCTCACCTGAAGGACTAGCAGATTCACTGGTTTTCTGTTTTTTTCGCTGACTAGAAAACAATAATTCATCTGTTAGAATGTTTGATCACAAGGAAAACTTATTTCTATACTTTTTGAAATAAACAGCCGTAGTTTCTGCATTGCTACTTAACATCTTACAGCGTTTATTTTTAAGGATTAATGATTCCAGCTAGCAGAGTTTTCATGACTGCATTTGCCAACTCATTTCAGTTTTAGGCCTATAGTTAAATGCAGTTACATGGTAATTATTAAATATTCATCAGTCATTTGCAACATTACTCCACAGCTTTTTTACAGCAACTACATTTACTGTAGTTAGAGAGTAAAAACAACTGAAGGAGATCAATAACCTGAAACGTGAAGACTGAAAAATAAGATAAATTTTCCAGTTTAACACCGAACCATGTAATCGCATGGCCTGCTCCCCTTCGAGAGAATTTCAGATTCTAGCAAACAAGCTTTGCCTGTGTCCACCGATGCCCCAGCTCCTCCTGTCAGAAGGACCAGCGGCGCAGTCTTCTTCTCCCTCCCTTTTTCTTTCTTCTCTACAGTTCTCAAAAGATTTTTGACTTCATGTTTTCCTAGGAAGCCTGACTTGAACACTAATGACTTTATTGCTTTGCTTTCACATTTTTAAAGTAGTTATTAATTTTTTAGTCCCTGATTGAAATTACATCCCAATTATTCTAGAATAAAGTCTTTCACATGTATTTAGATTCCATGTAAACTTCAGCGTGGCAGAGTTAAAATTAAAGCTTTGAAGAATGAGGCCAGACCTTTAAAAAAATCCCTCTCCCCTTTCACACTTATCTGATAATTAACCCTGGTATTTGCATAGAGTCAACTTTGAGAAATACTACCATGAGCTAGTGTTGAGTATAGAAAGTAAGATTATGTCTCAAATATTGTTGGCGAGGCAGTAGTGTGACTGGCGTTCCCTGCAGTGAGAATGGCTTAAAATAGCCCGGCTCCTTGGTACTCTGCTATCCTTACCAGAGAGAAACCTACTCTTGTTTCCTCTAGTCATTTTTTGGCCATTTCATTAAAAAAAGAAATTAAAAGAACAGGGAAGCACAAGATGCAAAGGAGCCTGAGGAGGTAACTCTGGTTTCTTGCTCATAAAGTGTCGTATGTGTGGCCGTAGCCAGAAACTGTCATGAGACTTTGAGTTTGATATGGCTAACTAATACTGCTCTTTATAAACACAGCGGGGATTTGAAAATTAACATGAAAAAATATACTTACAACCCAGTCTTTGGTCTCCTTCCACTGTAAGTAGATTGAAGGTGGTTTGCCTGAGTTATTTTCAAATCACCTGTGCATTTATGAAGACTTTCTGCCTCCAGTGTCAGCTTCCACGCTCAGATCTGCAGGCTCAGAAAAACTGCAAATGTTCCATAGTTTTTTGCTGAGATGGGCACTGAGTGTTTCAGGGATACCACATACTGCTTGGGTTTCTGTTTTATTTGCTTGAAATAATAACAGGTATTTAGTAGTACTTGCAAATACATACATAAACATGCATTTGAAATGATAAAGCGTATCGTGTATGTAATTTTATAGTGTAACAATGAGCTGCTAAGAAGCTCTTTTGCATGCTAGGACCTTTATCCTCTGAATTAAAAAAATATGCTATTTTGTAGTACGAGTTATTTTTCCTAATCCTAAACTTTTCATTCACAATTACTTTAAAAATTAGATGCCATAACTATCTTTGTGATTCCAGTACAATGCAAGTAGATGACATTTTTTGCATATGTTTTTAAAGAAATACTTGGGTGGTCTAGCAGACAGCATAATTTGGAATTTTGAGAAGTCTAATATTAAAAACTTTTCAGATCCATTCCAACTGGTACACCTTAATTTTTTTGAATCATTTAACCATTATAGCTATTGATGGGACTTGTAGGAAATTAACTTTTTATAATTAAAGAAAACCTGTCCTTTTAACTCTGAATCTTATGGAATAATTTGTGTAGGGGCAAAATTCAAACATTTGATGTTGACAATCAAATTAATGCTAATTTCACAAAGCAAGCATTGTTTCCCTCCTAATAAAGGATAAAATATTTTGGATTTTTAAAGAGGAATTTATGAGCTGTAGTATGACACAGAGAGCATAGTTTTGGTAATTAAAAAGAGAAGAGTTTAAAACTGGAAACTTTGCAGACCATGCAAACATCCAAATTAAAAAATATAATCTCACAGGATATTCAGATTATTTTTGATCTACAACAGAAAGGAGGTTACATCAATCCTGTACTGTGGAATGGCCATGAAGTTCTATTTTCATCTACAATTTAACTGTCGTAGTAGCTTTATATGATACTTACCAAATACATTTAGTTAGTGCTATTGTATTTTTTAAACATGCACAAACAAAGCAAACCTCAGTATAATACTTAAGTATTATATAAGTATTACAATACATAAGGTATAATAGATGAACTTAGGGAACTTTAGCTCTTTGAAATAGCCTTCCCTTTTAAAATGTTGCTACAAAAAAGTCAAAAGATTAAAATATAGGAATAAATCCTTTTCAGCAGTCACTTTTTGTCTGTTGCACATATCCTGTCCTATCTATAGCACATGCAACACATGTAACTTCAATTACCCTGTCCGTCATGACACCCGTGAAGAGTTCACGCTTACATTTTTGTCATCATGAACTTTTCTGTCATGGTAATGCTCTTAACCTGTTATGTCCATCATCTGTCCTCAAGACAGCTGTGCTTAAATGAAGGGTCTTCAAAATGTAAGTGAAGGGCCTCCTGCCCCACCAAGTGATCAAGAGAGAGATCAAAAAGCAGCATTTCCCTAGTTCTTTTTCCTGAGACTTTTTTCCTCCTAATCCTCCCTAAAAGGAGGGCAGGGGAATGAAGATGTTCCTCCTTTGCCATCTATTCACACATCTAACATATGTCATTTTTTAAAATTCTATATATAAATGAGAGTGACATGGTTTTGAAAGGAAACAAAATAAGTCCTCCTCTTAGGAGGAGACATCCTGCAAGGGCTACGTCTTTTCCCTGCTTGTCAGGTCTACAGAGGAAACGTCATACCGTATTAGTTCCCTTTCAAGTGGAAACAAGTTTGGTCCGTACCATAATGCAAATGAATAAAGAAGATCTTCCACTGGACTCCAGACTTGGATGGACTGTAGGTAAATCGCCTGTAGCTGTGATTAATCTCACTCATCAGAGTAAAGCCTTCTAGCCAAAAGAAAAAGCTCTTAAAGTGCTTCGTTGCAAGTAGAGGGCAAAATGCAGCGCAGCATTGCTGCAGAGGTGAATCAGTGCATTTGCCAGCCTTCGCAAAGAAGCATTTCAGGGTGCCTCCAGATCAGCTTCCGCAAACAGGGCTCGCACGAGGCTGGGTTTAAGCTGTACCACACTTCAGATTTGCATTTCTTAACATGTCTTGAAGCAGTTTTCACGGGCAGGATTTTATCCTCCACCATTCAAAAATGCCGGTGATTGTGGTAATGGCACACTTTACTTTGGGGGTCTGCCAGGCTTCGGCAAGGGCTCTGCTGACCCCTGCTGCTGTTCCTTCTTTTTCCCTTGCTTTTCCTCCTGTGGACAACGGTGGCCTCCCTTTGTTAAAGATATTACAGAGTGAAAGGTGTCGCAGAGTATACCTTGCTTTTTTCTACTTTCAGTTCATTAAGAAAGTGTATATTTAATGGCCTTTTCATGTCAAAAAAATAACATTATCGATCTCAATGTATCTCACACTGTTTTGGATTGGTAAATTCTCTGAATTTATGCACATTGAAGTTGCTATTGTATATAGCAATATAGTAATATAGTATATTACTGATCTCATGTATAAGGTCCTTGTTTCGCTTTGGCATGCCATTGGTTTCCATTGCAGCCTGCTGCCAACGGCTTCATCAAATCTTTACTGTACAAGATCATCAAAATTAGATTCCTTCTTTAAACATCCTCTAAAAATGACAGCTTCCACTCATCTGTAACAGACATTGGTCCTGCTACTGCAGTCACAGCCACAGCTATTTTTTTTATGTAGCAAAAGCTTAAGGTGCTCTTCATTTTTAAACTGCGCTTTTCCTGATACCATGCCATGGCCCAATTGATTTTGTTTCGTTTTATTTTGTTTTCTTCTATGTATTAGTCTGAAGACTTAAACATGACTCAGGTAGAAAGGAAAAACACAGAAACACTTAGCACACTTTTTTTCATGAACTGGGCATAATCATAGAGCCTAGAATATCCATGAAGCACACCACAGACCATTGCTTTATTTCAGAAAAAGCAGTAACACCCATGACTGAGAAACCTTTATTTGGCAATGTTCATTTTCGCTATCGTTAATTCTTAATATGAAACTAGTTGGTCTAGTTTATTCATTAAATTTTTTTTTTATTAATGGAATTGTTCCATCATGATATGATTTAGAGGATTAAATACAAAACCTCAAATTACGAGGTTCTGAGCAATCAGGTAAGGTGAAATAGCTGTCAGTGGTACTTGAGACAACATTACTTAACCTTCAACACATTTCAGTTGAGTTTTGTATTATCTTGGACAAGTTTGTATGATTTTTGTATAGTTTTCTATAGTTTCTAACTTTCTGGTCTAGCCCTCAGAATTTCCTGTTTTAGTCACACTTGTAACTTTAGTATTAAAAAATTCTGATTTATTTATGTATTACTGAGGCAAATTTAGTTCTTATATAATAATACTGTAATAAATTAAGCCTATTATTTCCTCCCACCCCAATATACCCTCTACAATACTTAGTCAAAACAGCTACATTGTCTGATAAGTTGATTTAGGACTTTATACATGTGTTCATATAGCCATTTATCTCAACCCTTGCTGAGGAGACCTTTATTAAGCTGTGATGACTGCTGAATGTGAAATGTAACCAAGATTATTTTTTTATTCAAATATAATTTAAATATTCATCAAAGAGGAGTTATGCTTGAAACTGACAGAGACTATTAACATCAAAAAATATAATTAACTGCACTGGGTATCATGAAGCAGAGTTAGCCAAATAGCCGAGAGGTCTAATTGCTCTAGAGTCTGAGAAGCAATAGTTTTATTTTATACTGTTGCTGTGGAATTAATAGCGATGTGGTTTCCTATGCAAGGCAATTAAAAGCTGCCTGTTAATGTTCATTGCACTATAGGAAATCCGTTGAATATCACTTAGTAAACACAACTGACATGGAAAAGGTACATGAAGATGGGCAGAACAGGGTATAGATCTTAAATTAGGACAGACTAATATGAATTAAATATATGTAAGTAAATTGTGAGTACTTTCTAGTGTTACAAAGTCAGTGCTAACAATGAAAGTAAAAAGTTTTCATTAGTAACACAACAGAAATAGAATTTTAAAATTATTACGGTGAAACCTTAATTCAGAGGAAAGGAAGAGAAGAGTAACAAGGGTTTAAAAATTAAAAAGTAGCTACAGAGCAATATAGAAAGTAGCAGATCTCATATTCTGGAAATTTCCTTCTGCCACAGAATAATCTCCTACTTCTAATAAAAAGAGCCTTCTGACCTTTGTGGCTCAATTAAGCTTTTTATTTGAATTCAACAAGAAAAAATTTTTTACCAAATCCCATAGATTTTGCATGTGCCCAGTCTATATAGTCTGAAAGTGGGTAGATGTATTAATGGTATTTTGACCTTAATGAGGTTGCTGAAAAGGAAAAGTCTAAGGATCAAAGATACATGCAATAACAGTATTTTACAGCATCTCTTTTTTTTCTCTAATAATAAAATTGCAATCTAATTGCTTAATAAATAGTCCGTGATTACTGGAAGACATAGATAATTCCACTATTTACACTTTATTTTTTACATGTTGTAGAACAATAATTAGAAAAAATGCATATGCAAGAGGTCTTTATTTTTTCTTTCAGATAATAACCATGAATGAGATGAGTTTGTTGATATATTATTTAATTCGGAATGATATCCAGCTTTTATTTAAGAAGCAAAGAGACCTTAAAAAGAAGTGTCCTACAGTTAAAATAAAGTCAAGCAAAGAATTCAACTAGAATTCCTGTTTTATATAAAGATTGGCCGCCTGTTTCATACATTATTTAGCGTGCTTACCCTGTTTGTATCAGTGACATAAGAGTGCGTGCTACTTTCTCAGCAGAGTACTCTCTTTGCCGCTTCACAGCACAGTGCCTTGTACTCCCAGGCTTGCACATGGTGTTAGCAGATATTTAAAGCACTTCAGTCTAACATTTTATAGGTCATGATGAACTGAGCCTATAAAACAAGTTACTGCAATGAAGTTAATGCAGTCTTAAGAGTGTTACATAGACTGAATACTCAGTACTCAGTATATTTTTAGCCTGCTACAGATACATCAATGGGGAGGAAATATTCTTAACACACATACATTTTCCATGTCAAACCTGTTTTATAATACAGTTACAGTAGAGAATCTTTACTACACATTTACTGCTGAAAGTCATGTTTTTTCAGGTTTTCACTAAAATATGATAGTTATAGGAACCTTTGAATTTTGATTTCTTCTATCACACACATAAAATGGATCCTGTAACATTTTAAAAAGAAATTAGGTAGCAGAAGCATTTCCTTGAGCAAGCTGCCAAAGATATTATAATCTCAGATATCTACCATACGAAAGAACACTGTGCCCTGACCAAAGTCACAGACTGTGAACACCTTACAGGCAGAAGTCCTACTCCTGCTTAATGACGTAGAGCTGTATAATGTTTCATCTGGCAAGATACGTGTTTTGTCCTTGTATGTGCAAAAGCATCTGTATTCCATTCTTAATAGTAATCTGTGCAACTGTGATCTTTAACCTTTACTGTTCATTGCTTCCAGGATATCTTGCTCCCCTGTGATAAATATATATGACGAAGGAACAATTTTGAAAATGTGTTTAATACAAGCATTTTACCAGTGCTGTAAAACTGTTGTTTCAACATAACTCGAATTGTGCTCTTTACCTGTGACTTCAACAAGTGAATTTAGGCTCAATTATTTAAGAAGTGTAACAATAACTGGTTCTGAACCCATAACCTCTCCGATGTTATTCCTTTGAATTTCTTAAGAATTTCTTAAGAGCATTGAACTGAACTCCATTATTACCCTTGTGAAACTGTAGGTGTTCTCTCATCTATGATGTAGCAGCACCGATACTGCCTTCAGTATATTATTCTGGTACCAGCATCACTGATGAGTAAGAAAAACATCATTGACTTTGTATATTTAGCTTTCTTAGATAATTTTGTTGCCTTTGTGACTGAGATATAGCAAAAGGACACCTCCTGGAGTCACATTTAAAACAGGAGCGCTTTGGTAATATGCTGTAGACAGAGCCCATATGAGTTAGTGCTCAGTTATCGTGAATGCCATCAGCGATGCCATGTTGCTTTCTTATCAGCCACTTCCTGCTGTCAGCCCAGTGCTTATTTCAATAGAAAAGGATTTGCATCAAATGTAATACAGCATTATGTATGGCTAACATGGGGTTTTTAATTGTGCAGGCACATGAGACTCCTTCAGTGGTAGACAGTTTGATAAAAGGATTAGATTATGAATATTTTTGATACAATAAAGATTATCTGTGCATTGACAGAGTCAAGCCCAGAGGTTTTCTGTTGCATTCCTTATAGAGGTGAGTCTGCTTGACTTATTTAAAAAGCAATCACAGAATACACACAATGTCTGCAAGCATAAAAGCAAGCAAACAAAAGCAGCCGCCTGGACTTCATTGGGCTTCAAACGGAAAATTCCAGGAATCAGCACACAACTCAAGTAAGTAATGTAATCCCTTAACTTCAAATCACAACGAAGAAAGTAGGATTGTGCTTCCCAAGTTAGAGTAGAAAAATATTTTTGCAGGGGAAGTACTATACCTGGAAGCCTTGCAGGCTTTCCAGATGATAATTAGATCCAGACATCACTGTGGTTGATGAATAACAGTGCTTTTGTGACAGACATTCCTCTCAGAAGAAAAGAAAGTACTTGTAGTGAGGACTCTCAGACATATTTTAATAGAAAATGACACCACTGTTACTGGGTTGATTAAAGACCTACCAAGGGACAGCACTTCTAGAAAAAATCAGCAGATGAAGTAAGAAAAGTTGTAATTTTGTTATTAGTTATCGGCTCAATATCTACAACTTTAAAGCCATGAGATCCTCATAAAAAGCGACGAGAAGAAGGGTCATGCATCCTGCTAGCAGCTTGCGCTTTTGTAAATCTCCCGAAATAATCGCGTTGGCTCGTGGCCCTTTGCTCAGCGTTTCGCCTCGCGTTGGGTCGAGTCGCGCAGACGAGCAGGGCCCCTGCTCTGCTGCTGGTGCTGGCAGATGCGCCCCGGTGGCACGTGGCCTCTGGTGATGAAAATTGTAACCCAAAAAGAGGATATTCCCTGAGGCATGTTTACAAAAAACCAATTTATTCTTTTTCACCCTGTAAAACTCATCTTACATGCAGGATCTCTTGCATTATTGCAAACTCTAATCCTCCGAGTGGGTAATTAACGGACCAGAAAAGCCATTTGTGGAAAGAAAGAGCCATAAGGGTGAAAAATATTTCCTCGCTGAATGATCTTTAAGGAGTAAATAATTACAAGAGTGAGAGGTTTGGGGATGACCAGTCTAAATCTGAACATAATTAGGATGAACACAGTCTGAAAATCGAAACACTTGGCATGTGCAACAATTCTCATATCAGAAGACTAATTAAATATTTAGAAGCCCCAAACCCCTCACTATTCGCAGAAAAATAACCTGCCACAGAAGGGTCTGTAACTTTGCAGATAATTAGGAAGGGTTACAGGGGGGAAAAATCACAGATTGGCTCCAGGGTTCTGCAAGGTCATGTCTTATTATGCCGTATCTTTTATATGGTCTGATAACAAGTTTCTTACTAATTTAATCTAAGTAGGGCATCCCATAGCGATTTCCCATTTCCCATGTTAAAAATGTGATTGTTTCTCTATACGCACAATAGGTGAACATTTTTATAAATAATTGCTCCTAATTGATACAGTCCGTAATATTATTTTAATTATTCAAGGGGAATGCCTATGGTTGAGTTCAGTTAGGGGCTCCTCCCCGCCCCGCCATTTGAACTAGATGCTTGTCTTGCCCATTGTAGAGGGAAACCAAAGGACCCCATGAAATCATGTCGTTTCAGCCAATTCTGTAAATTAATAAGTCTTACTTTCCTATTAAAGCTAAGCTACGTTTATGTTGAATGTGCATTTCTGCAAGCAGCAGAGCTGTGTTAAATTAAGAGGACCCGTAGTGCATCAAGCCTAATTTGCATTAAACTGACCTGAAGGTCCAGTAAAAGTGTAAGCAGTAAAAGTGTATAGAGGCTTCTAAAAATACCAGAAGTTGCTGTAACAAATCACTGCTATCTTTTAAAATACCTTATTTTAGTAATTTAAGTGGGTGATTTTTTAAATGTATTTAAGATCTATGCGAATTAATGTGAAGGATAAAACTATGCATGTTTTCAATATTGTAATTTATAGTTCAACTTACTCCTCATAGAATCGTGACTCGGAAGCACTATTAAGTTACACAACTTTAACGACATTATGACTGTGCCTAAATGGCAAGCGGGGATGAAGAAGAGCTACAGTGTTACAAAAGCGAGCATTAAAGAGTTTTTAGTGGTGTCCTGTGCTCTCTGCCGCAGGCGTGTTGCGGTGCTATGCCTAAGCGCTAGGTGCTGGGCTTCGGGACGTCCCCGTCTGCCTTTGTGCTGGGCCTCGGCAACGAGCGCTGGCTCGCGAGCGTTCGTGTGCGGCCGTGGGTCCGTGGGCCGCGCTGCTGCCCCGCGCTCACCTCCGCTCCGTGTGAACAGGCTGGGCAAACGGCTCGGACGCTACCGTGCTGCACTGCTAGTGTCCATTAGTAACTAAGCATAGCTGTAGGCTATTTGTTTTGTCCAAATGGTGAAACATTTAACTGAGTCTTTTGAACTGATTACTTTTCAGTAGTGCGGATCTGTTTAGCGTAGCTCGTGTGCTACGACATACACTGTCTTTACTCCTGTGCTGCACTGTGCTTGCAAATAAGTACATACATAAATAGTATGACAAGGTTATGAATAGGGCTTTATTTCCATTTCTTATTCCTCGGGCAGGGTTGCATCAGAAACATTTTCTCTCAAAAGCAGGGCTCTTCTGCTTCATGCTGATACAAGTTTTTGTTTTTGCATGCCCCCCTGCATTCCTGACAAATGTTAATCTCATTAGAAGATTGTTCTGGTTACTTTGCACACCTGATTGCATTTTTTTAATATCTAGTTCTCCTGTGTGTGCTTTATACTCAGCTCCTCAAAGGCTCTACCTGTTATAATAGGCCTTTCACGTATATAGGCAGAAGGCAGTGGGGATAGAAAAATGGGACTATAAAAGCACTGTAAGAGTTATCAAGAGAAGCGGGAGTTACCTCTTCTACTGGAATCTACATGTAATTTACCTTCTTCTTTTTCTTTCTCTTTCTCTTTTTCCTTTTTCTGTTTTATCTGATGCAGTTTCAGGTTATTGATAACCCCATAATAATAGCATTTACACCAACAAACAAAGTACTGAAACAGGAATGAATTGTAACAAGAAAAAATATATATCTCTGATAGCGTGGATGTGAGTAAGTGGGAAGATCCCTCATTTTAATGGTGACTGCTTTGAACTTACAGAACATGAATACTAAAAAGCAAATGGGTCATAACTAAATGCATTAAAATTGTAAGAAGAGGTTGAAAGTAAGAAATACTCTGTTAAATTACTTTGCCGTATAAGTCTGATATATATTCATTGATATTGAATCAGATTGGATAATGCCAAGGAAGGGCCTGTGGGAGTTGTACATTTTCTGTTGTGTTTTATGGTATATTTTGGGTTTTCATCTTTAATGTTGTCTACCCTTAGATTTCCACAAGATTACAGCATTAAAAAAAATCATGATTACATATTATTCCATATTTATTGGGCAAACAGAAACAAAACTATGGTGCTACCTTCTTCTGTGATATTAATTACACACTGTTTAGCTTCCTAATGTCATGTTTACTCAGTAATTAGTAAGGTTCAACAAATCATCAATATTATATTTGAAAACAAAATAGGAAAATTTTTCCTAGGTTTTTTTCCCCAAATAGCTTTCATCTGAAGCCGCCAGGGTTATTGCTGTAGTGGTTGTCTTGCCAAATGTATAGGAAAACCTGAGGCTGGAGTGTGAGTTTTCACACAGCCAATTTGTAGCATGCTTTAATCCATTAAGAGTCACAGGAAGATCTCTACTATTAAAACACAATTCTTATGGCCAAATTCTGCTCTTACATGTGCATGTCTTCTATTTTTTTCTTAGTTTATTAAAATTAGCATCAAAGCACACTAAATCTGTTTTGCCTAAGTAAAATTATTGCTTTTTTTCTGTATTTTTTCTGTATTTTTTCTGTATCTTTTTCTGTATCTTTTCTGTATTTTTTCCTTTTTTACTTTATTTTTTTTCCTTTTTTCTTCTTTCTTTTTTTTCTTTTCTCATTCCCCAGAATAATTTTAGGGGTTCTAACTTGAGAATAATTTTTTAAAATTTTAATCTTATACACAAATAAGCAAAATTCCCAGTATGGCATTCTGCCTTTTGAAAAAGCCAGTTACAGCGTTACATGTCCGTGTTTGAGAAAGCATGGCTCAGTATGGATGTGTGCATTTACTCTTCCTGAGTGCGTATGGCTGTACTGCTGCTGCTGCTGCTGCTGCTGTAGCAAGATGGGAATTGCAGTGATGGCTGGCAATACTGCTTCAAATCTGGGCTTCAGAGCAAAGGCTTGGGTTTTTAGCAGTCTCTTTTTCAGGCTCCATTTCCTAACTGATTAGGTTTCATTCCTGGTACGTAATAAGGTATTTGTTGTGAGGTGATGTTAATTGAAACTCGGATTTTAAATACATTCCTTTAAATATGTTACCAACTCTAGTATGTGTGTGGGCATGCAGGTGTATTTATATACCCATAAAATAAAATCCCTGTTCTCTGGCTATTTTATATCTGGGTTTTGTACATGTTTACTGCAGACTAAATAAATAAAACATAGTATTTAAGTAATATTTGACATTTTCATACATATTAACTTTGAGTTTATTAACAGGAGTGGAAGTCTAGTGAATATGTCTACAAAAGGAGAAGCACATCTCACATGGCAGTTTGAGGCTATTAGGAATACATATGTAAAGACAGCCGTTTATTCTGGGTAAAGAGGTTCAGGAATTTTTCAATTTAAAATAAGCTGTCATTAAAAGTCAGTGCACAGAGCATAGTCATCCCACATTCCCATCCCTCTACTCAGACTGCAACTCACAGAGGGTGAAATAAGGAACAAGAAGACCATATGGAGTATGTGGTGCTACGACTCATACTTTACGTGCTGCAAGTGGTGTATAAGCAGGTTGCTGCAGGCAATATGCAGGAACATGTCATTATGCTCACTTTTAAGTATTTAATCAATACGCTGAAAGAGAAATATTGTCAAAGCTGACCTGAAAGTTTCAAAACATTTCAAAATAGATTTTTAAAATGCATTAACATTTTTATTAAAAATAAAATGTATTAAACATGGCTTTACTATGTTATTTACTCACTTATTTTTTGTTTTTTTAAAATTGAAGCACATACAACTGTTTTCTGTGTCTTGATAGCCCTTGCCAGTTTTACCTTACTTAATGAAACACTGCGTTCACAGAAAGCCACAGCATTGGGAATACCCAAAGTTATTTTGATAGCTAGTTTCTTGCCAGGCCTTAACCCATATCCCTCTCAAAATGACACTGATGTTTCTTTTATGTTATTATATTTGTCAGAAGCTACCCATGCAAAACAAAAGCATTAGAAGGATTAATTGTGAAGTGGGCATTATTAACATATCTTAACTGTGCAAAACTGTAGGAAGCCCTTGCGAAGGAACCGTATGTATCTTTATGTACCTTACGTAACTTACCCATAAAGATGACCTCTTCCCTCAATCAATCCGTTTGACCCACCTAATGCTAAAATCTTTCCAGGATTTGCTTTTTGGATTTCAGTACTTCAGCTTTCCGGTCCAGTCATGATACACTGAACATTTCATTTTAATGCTGGAATATTTGTTCAAGTCCGTAGATTTTGCATTTTTAATCTTCCTTAGAACAGTGGTGAATAATGGCCCTTGGCAGGAGATAATGAAATTTTCTTAATTTATATTTTCAAGCAGAAGCTTCAATTGAAAATGGCATCCTATGGCCTGGAGACATAGCTCTAGTGCAAGTTTCAGGGGAGCTGTAATAATAATGCAGTGCCAGCGGTGACGGGGAATGATAGGACAGTGAAGAAGTAATTTAAGAAAGAAAAGAGAATGTACCAAAGCTTTATTGTAGCATATCTAATGATCTGCTGAAGATTCCCAATAGCTTTTGGAGCATGACAGGAGAAACTAATGTTATCTTGCCAAAACAGAAGCCCCTGCTTAATCAGCAGAACAAGATTATTGATTAAAACACCTCACACAATAGATTACACATGGAATCTCATCTCCATACGTTGCACGTGGGAAAGTGCAATAATGAGCATAAGATAATAAGAAAAAGAGCTAAAGCAATTTGTTGGGAATTGTACAAGTCGAGATTAGAGTTGGAATGCAAACAAATTATCGTAGAAAGTACAGCTGTCCTTACCGCGGAGCGCAGAAGGGGGGTGTGCACGGGGAGAAGGATGCGCCGGGAGCAGCGTGCACTTGCTTACAGCACGACTGCAGGTTGCTTCACTTCCCATTTTTTCTGTGTTAATCTGATGTGTGAAAGGGCCATTCCTCATTTGCACAGTCTTCTTCCTGAGGTGAAAGGAGTTCAGACATTGTACTGTAACTGTTAATTAAACACTCCATTTGATTTTTAGATTACTAGATTCTAAGTGATGCTTTTGCATTATGAAAATGTAACCTTTCTTCATTCATGCTAAACTACTGAAGAAATGAGTGTTAGAGTACACAATTAGTCCTTGCATTTTGTGAGACTATAGTGGTACTTCCTCCGTTCCCCTTTGCAAAACTCTGGCTCTTATTAGCCCAGCAACATGAGTTATCATTATTCAGTGCTTCAGTTAGTCTTTTCCTAACTAAGGTTTCAAATTTAATTCATATACTACAATTTCTAAAACAACTCCTATTGAGTTTGTATAGAGTTCTTCGCAGATGAGGTTTATTGAATTAAATCTTCTCAATTTCCCAGACACTAAAGCTGGTTCATATCGTGCCTTCAATTGGAACAATTTTGGATAGACATACCAAGCTAACAGTATGTTGTGTAGAAAAAATAATATTGGTTAAAATGAATGAGGGACTTCAAGCTAATTGCCAGTTAATTTTTTTCTCTGATGACATCTAGGCCAATTTTTCAAATTGCCAAGAATTTTATTTCTATTATAAACTTATTTTGGAGAATCCCATGAAGTAATCACTTTCAGAAGGGGCTTGCACATTCCTGAAAGGACTGGAAGATGGGATGTGAGGGATTGAGTTGCACAGGTTGTAACAATATAATGTGATTCTTATTGGACATAGTGTTTCAAACCTGAAGATTTCTCAGAATTACGAAGTTCTGCTAGGGCAGTGATGAGGTGGCTTTGATATTCTGTAGCCATACATGGTAATCTACTGTTTTGTGCAGCTTTATAGAAGGTGGAGTATCTTTTGTCCAGTATACCAGAATTCAGTGTTTCTTATCTTAAAGATCGACTGAGACCTTTACCTGTTAGTAAAATGGTCTTTGCAGTCAGCAGCAGAACTGTGTGCCAATAACCGATACCAAAGTTATCATGCCTGGTTTTACAGAGGAAAAAAAAAAAAAAACAGTGATGCTGCAGCCTGAAGACTTCCATTTATCTGGAGAACAAGTCATGGTAGAGTAATCTCCCAGAGTTGCTTGTCTCTCAACTACATCTATGAAATCCACTTCGTCTTCATCTCCTCTCTTAAACCAATGCATTGAGATTGACAGCTGCTGTAGTTGATACCATTTTTGTGAAGGTTTCACCAGAACTGGAATATGATCACTAACTAGGTAACAAATAGTTGTTTGAATGTGGATTTTTTGCATATGAATATCTTAAAGAAGCTTCTTTAATTTGAAGTCTTAGAAGTGTATGAAAGTCAGAACCTTATAAGAAAATTATATGGGTTTTGTAAAATGCAGCCGGTGATGCCTTCTTAAATGTAAACCAATGATCTGAATGTGAAAAACTACAGCTTAAAGCACAAATCCTTCTGATCATTCAGTTGCCCAAGTAATTGTGTTTCTTGGGGGCAAGGGGGCACTTTGTTGCCCTGCTGTGTGCCGCAGCAGCGGGCACAGCCCCGTTCGATGCAACTGGGGCTTCTTGCCTTTTGGCCATAGGTGGGCAAAAGGTGACCGTATGCCCAGCAGGCGAAATCTTGCATAGAGAGGCTCTCAGAAGTTTTTAGAAACTCAACAACTTTCTGTAAATGACACTCAGTGCCTTAAGTTTGATACTAGTACTTACTGTACAAAGAAAAAAACTCCTACATTTTTCAGAATTATTGTTATCCATCCTTTCCATCTAAGGTAGTGTGCAGTTTTTCTCAGTTTCCTGACTAACCGCAACATTATGAGTTTTTCATTGGGGGAAAATGAAAGAAAAGAGAGCAGCAGTGTCTCACAGGCGAGGAGCAAGAGTTTGTCTTTTCCATAAGGCTTACAAATACTGTTGGTAAAGCTTTTTTTTTAACACAGCTAAATATGACCTTCATCAATTTCATTCTCAAGCAATTCCTCCCAATACATATCCATTTTATTTTGTAACAAATCAATATTTCTCTCTTAATTGCCGCTCATTCAAGTGTAAAATGAAATTTTCATACAGCTCAAAGCTGTAGAAGCCATTTTACTGAATGATGCACTATGCAAAGTCTTATTGTAGGAATGATTTTTGCTTCAACATAAAGTTTGCACTAAAGAAACAAAAAGAAATTTAAAGAAACTAGTATATACACGCACTAGTACAATACATATAGATAATATATAAATATATATATAATTGCATATATATTACATATATAATCATACATAAATTATATATAGTATACTATAAATATATATAGTATAATATGTGCTCTCTGGAAGGCTCCCCTCCACAAGCAGCACCGAAGGGAGCTCTCCATCCCTCCAGCGTGTACAGAAACTCCTGGCTATCTCCAATTAGTTTTGCAATTATGAGACTAAAAGTGAAATAACTAGCCTTCTTAAAAAAAAAAAAAAAAGAAAAAGTCAGAAGAGTTTTTGTTCCTGGATTTACTTAGCAAGAGTGTCCCAACCAGTTCTATGCTAATTCAATTAGAATATTAAAAGGAAAGTGATTTGTCTCAATCGTCCTTGCTCTACCTTTTATGAGGTAGTGTGAATTATTCTCATACCTGTTTGCAATGTCCAGCTGTGGAAACTCGTTGATACATGATAGATTATTTAGCTTGGGATGTGGTATTCAGAGTGTGGGAAGTAGTAGGGCAATAGAGAAGCTGATGTACCGCGGGAGTCAAAGGCTAGGCTATTACTTAACTTCAGACTTCTGTTATTCAGTTTGCTGACAAATAAAACTCACCCCTGAGAAGATCAGCCAAGCTCCTTTTCTTTTAGTCACCAAACTCCCTGACCTTTTCTTTTTTTTTTCCTCCACTTCCTTCTAACTATTTTTTCTGTATTACATTTTGGCTGTCTCTTCACAGTTATGTGATAGTTTTTGCCTTTTTAAATTCCAATGTAATATTTCTTTTTTATTCTAGAAAACTGAATGGTGGTCCAAAATATCTGTTTATTATTAAAAAAACTTTAAAACTGTTAAATTTAGTAGACTCTAGTGGTTATTTATATATAAAGTTCATTTTATCAAAATGCATTGGTTTCTGTTGTTAAATGCATATGTTTCAGTATTTAGTCTAAAATATATTTTAATTAATTTTTTTGCAACTCTTCATTTTAACTGTTTTTCTTATTTCCTCAGAAGGTCATTCTTTCCCTCTTCCTGTAGCCTAACAGAGGAAGTTTAGAGTCCACCAATTGCTCCTAAAATAATTAAAATGGAAATGTTAATGCTCTTTGTCTACAGTAACTCTTCCAACCAAAATCATAGCTTCCTTGAATCGCAGCAAAAAGCTGTCTGAGATGTAAAACCATTCAGCAGTATGTATATCTCTAAAGAACTAAGGAATTGCTCACTTGTGTTATTGTACGTTATTCAAAACTGAGACCTTGCACATTTTTTCATCTTGCATCATCTTTGACTTTTGCTTTGATTCTGTTGTATAGTAGTATAGAGCCGGTAGATATTTGGGAACCGCTATCTCTATCAGTGGGAATGAGTAACATTTGAGGTAACATCGATTCCCAAATTTAGGAGTATAATGCTTGAACTGAGATACTGTCCCAAAGCTTTATTTATGGACTTTGAATGATCAAGTATTAATTAACTTTGTTGTCTTATGGATTGGACTGCCCAAGCGTGAAAAGAGTTAGCACTGTATTTACCACTTTAGTATTAACTTGCAAATTAAAATGTAATTTTAAATTAATTAGCCTGCTTTTTTTTCCCATTTCAGGTGCAACAACCGAACACAGTGTATAGTAGTAACTGGGTCAGATGTGTTTCCTGATCCTTGTCCTGGGACGTACAAATATCTAGAAGTTCAGTATGAATGTGTTCCTTACAGTAAGTATAATCTTTTTATTCTTGTTCACTTCCTCTGGCCTTCACAATTAGAGCAGGAGCGCTATTATTACATGGAAAAGGACCATATGTTTATGGCCCACTGAACCATTATGCATGCAGAGCATTTGCCGACTAGGGCCTCCAATTAGCTTCACCACGTGTGGAAGGAAGCCATGGGGCGATGCTGGCCAACTGTCTGTCTGTGTTCTTAAGTGTTTGGCTTTTAAGGCTACTGTTTTTCCAGAAAACAAACTCAAATTAGCTATTCAGTAGGCCAGCTAGAAATTTGTACTTTTGCCCAATACCAGTTGCTGACAAATTGGTTTGGCTCACAGATTTCTAAAGAAGGAATTGACTTCAATTTTAATCATGGTCTGCTTGAAAGGCTGCCTGCTGTTGTGGTTGCTTTGGGTGCCCAGCAAAACCCACCACTGACACACTGAGGCAAATGCCTCTCTTGGTAGATTTTGTAAGACAGCTTTGTGCTTCCGGGGCACATTCACAAGTGAACACTGATTCAGAGTGAATAATTCATCAGTAAGTTACTAAAATCTGTTTCTTGAAAACAATGCGGAAAAGAGCGAGAAAGAAATGTTCACTTTTACTGTGAACAGAAAATGTGAATTGTGCCTTGAAATCAACTGCCAAAACAGATTTTTTTGTTGAAAGCAGAGTAAATACTGAAATCAATATTGAGAGCAAAAAAAATCAGAAGTTGTGCTATTTCAGCAGTTTTGTACAATATTCTTTCTAATGCCAGAATTCACTAGTCTTAGACATACTTCTTGTTTCCTTGCAGTAATTAATATTTTTTTCATTGACATGTGTGCATGTTCATAAACGTTCTGCAGATTCAACATTTTTAACTGGTTTTGCTTCCTTGTAAGGTCATTCTTTGCAGTGAATTCTCCCTCGTCCTGTAATTCAACAGAGAAATAGCTGTGTTTGCAGTGGAGTTTGAGCAGTGCACTGATTGTTCCCTTAAGTTATTATTAAGCGTGAATTTCTTGATCTGCAGTAATGCTTAACCAAAGTCACATTTTCTATTGGTACAGGAAACAAGCCAACTCTGAGATGCAAAAACACTGTGGTGACAGTCTATATCCAAAAAGGAAGGAAATGAGTTCTGGCATAAGCAAAGCCATGTCAAAACTGTCCATACTGGTTACTGCACATGATTTTAAAATTCAGGCTTCTTAAATCAGAATACTATTCTGTACTGTTTCACCACATTGAACGTTCACTGATGTTAAAGGCCAAACACAGATCATCTTTTTTTCTTCATTTCTGCTGTGTCATTGTGAAATGGATGCGTTCTGATTTTTTTTTTTCTGTACCATTTGTAGGATTGGAAGCCTACTGCATACAGTGATCCCTAGTACCATTCCTCCTGTGTGTAGTATCGGTGGCTTGTTATAACCATTCTTCTTATGCCACTTTTGAGGAGTGTTGTCTTACCCCAATCTAACCAAAATTATTTTGTTCCACAAAAATGACTTTTACTTTAGCATTATTTTTGTTCCCAAATCCTCAGAAAGAGGGCAGTGCATCTGATTCCAAACCATGAGATCAGTCAAATGACAAGAGGTTACGTTTCCAGTTCCAGTAGGCTAGTCCATAGCGAGAAAGTGTAATGCAAATAATGTTCAAACATAATTTTTTATGTTGTTTTAGGAAGACAAGTGTGGATATATTCTACCGTTTGGGTATTCCTATCTACAGGCATCTTTTCTTTTCCAGTTTTCAGAAGTATAGTGCCACAGCGCGGCCTACCCTGTACTCTAACATGTAGTTATTCTACTTTTAAAATGTTTATTTTTATTTACTGACAATTGCATTGGCATGCCCCTTTTAATATATAATTCTGTGTCTGTCATAACTCAGGATTCTGGATACTTTTTGTCTTTGAAAATCTAAGTTTGGGAGTTTGTTAACTGCAGCATGTACAGTGATGACACTATGCCTAGTTCCAAAATTTTAAAAAGAATCTTCTGTCGTTACCAGCAATCATCAAAAAAGTTGCCAGTTATAAAAGATGAGCTTTGAAGTTTGATTTCAAACCACACTGTGCCTCAGCAGCCCTTTGGTTGTTGGCTGTGTTTTCTCCCTGTCCCCCAAAGCCTATCCTCGCATTTTTCCAAGTCTCTTGGTTGCTGCCTGATCAGTTCCAGTTATCAAGTCCAGTGTTTTCTCCCGTACATGTGCCAGTGCTCCATTGCCGGGCATGTGGAAAGGGCTGAAATCTTTAGGGTTGCAAACAGCAGCTGTTCCGGCATGAGAGACTGGTTAGGAAGGCAGGATGGGCTTTCGTGGGTCTAGGAAGGGAGGTGTTTAGTGCTCACAAGACTTTGAAACTAGAAACCAAAGTTCGGTTATAGTTCTTATTTTTCTGAACTTCATCTTTGGTTATGGCAGGACTGCAAAATTACTGTGTCTCACTGCGACACCTTTCAGTCCATGGGAGACTACAAATAGCTCTAGTACCAGATTTTGTGATAAAAGTTGGGAGCTTTTATGCATTGGAGCTGGTGTGTCACCCTTGTACAAAATGCAGTTTATGATCTTCTCTATGTCTTGCTGGCCTCCAGAAATGCATAGCTGCCTTGATGATCACGCGTATTGATTGAGCTTCCTCTGGGTTCTGTATTCATTGCCCTCATAACAAAATGCTTAATAAAAAGCTTCCTGTGTTTGCATCTTAGAGTGTAGACCTATTGCTGATGTTTTTCTAATCTTCTTTAGTTGAAAAAAAATCTGTTGAGATACTCAGTTGGATCTCCAACAAAACTACAATTCTAAACAAATTTAATAGGCATTGCTTTGTCCTAAAATTAGAATGTTATTGATTAAATTACAAAGAAATTGAGAGAACCATACTTGACATTTCTCTCAATTATGCTGCACAGTGTACGCTGGCACTTTGACTGAGTAAGAAAAGTCAGCCCTTTTATTAATAAGCACATCAAAAGTACCATTTTATACATCAGTGCATTTTTATTTTAAGCCCTTTTTGGACTCAGGAATTCAATAGAAAACGTTTTAAAGTGTTTCATTCTCTCTCTCTGTATTGATTGGACTTTGCAGCATTTGTTTATTTCAATAAGCCCATCTGTCCCTGAAAACTGTGCAGCTTTACACAAATGCACTCAGAGCAGACATGCCACTAATGATTTTTGTTATCCCTGTCTTTTTCCCACTGTCCTATTCCTGATTCGAAGCAGGTATGATATCAATATTGCTCTTTGGCGAGGAATAAGCTCATGCATAATAGTTCACAGACAGAATCATCTGAAAGTCATTAACGCTGAATTGTGAAAACCTAGGAATCCACCTAAGACTGCATCTTCTGTTTACTCGGATAACTCAAGAATTACAAATTGCAAAAAAACAAGAATGTTTCCTGAAGATATATAAATGAACAAAGGCTAGGAAAACTACTGCTCATTTTGACAATATTAAGCGCCTCTCTTCCCCCTTCCCCCCCCTTAAGAGTTTTGGAGTTGTTTCCTAAAGAAACACTAGATTAGATCAGCCAATACCATTCTCACAAAATCATATGTAATTTTGTTAAATGAAACTGAAAATCCAAAACTTCTTATGGAACATACAAATACATTTTTCTGGATAATACCGTAATACTGAAGATGTAATAGCTGTGCAGATAGTTTTGATACACTTCCTTGGTATCAGCAGATACTGTTATAAAGATTGGTACAACTGTCATTTTCCAGGTCATTTTATGAAACTAAGGGAACATACTTCAAAGGCTACTGAGTATGTGAAATAGGTTTTATTGCAAATAATTATTGGAAAGCTATTTACTAGCTAGACTTCAGCTATAACTCATCCTGTAATTTGTTCCTTAAAACTTCCTTGGGGAAAAATTGCTATAGTAATATAACTTTGCTAATCGGGTTTGCTTCATGATTTTCCATGCATGGTGGTGGGATGGGTATTTGTTTTGAACACTTAGTATGACTGTCCTTGCATACTAGCTTGCTGTTTCGGGCTTAATCGGTGATGCTGGAGAATATCTAAAAGAACTAAATGTTAATTTTTTCCTCTCTTTTCTTCTTGCTTACTGTGCTTTTGCTTCCTCTTCCTAGATGTTTTTGCTTGTTCCTTCTAGTCTGATTTTGCAGTTATAGACTAAGAAGTGACAAAATTCTCAAGATTAACATTCAAGAAAACAAATAAAATAAAACCTAAGGAGAGCTAAAGGATGCAAACTGCTTTCTTTACAAGAAAGAAGAGCAGAGGAATGACTGGGGAAGAGATGGGGGGAAGGTTTCCAAAGCACACATACATACCTGTATAATTAATATACTGTATTTCGGATTTATAATTATCTAATTAATATACTATGTATATGTGTGTTAGCACATACATACTATATTAATGTGCCATTTTAAAAATCAACCTGACAGCATAATGCTTTGGGTTTGAGAAGAAGAAGAGTATATATACCATGCATTAGTAAAGTCATTCATTATTTATTCAGGTTCACTAAGTGAAACTACATGCCAACATATCTGTATTGCCTCCTTAATCTACTAAAATGATTGATCCATGTTCACTTATGTAACCTGAGAATCTCTCTCCTGCTAGGTTTTCCTGTTGTCTGTTTCTCTTTATCCAATATAGTGCAGTTCTTATTCTCCCTATATTTAGCGTCTGTTACTAATTTAATCTTTAGATTAATAGTCAATTTATGTTAATCTTCTTTCTTTTTTCCTTGCACTTTTTTATTTTTCTTCCGATGCTTAAAATAGAAGTGGAGCAAAAAGGTAAATAACGTATACAGTCCAAACCCCAGCTCCTTGTTATGTGCCTTATGGATGTTAACCTCTTCCCTTCCCTTCCCCACAACACTCTTATATTACGATAATCAGCAGGATCTCATAAATACACCTCATAAAGAAGTCGACTGTTTGCAATAAAGTGACTTGGCTGCTTAAAGTAGGTGGCGGGGGATAGTGTCTGAAATACTTGGGCTGGAGGGATGACTCCCTTGCTTTTTTCTCTCCCTCTCTCTTTGTCTTTCTTTCCCTCTCTTTCTCTCACCCTTGGGTAAATTCTCGTTAATAAAGTGTCATCTTGCCTGGCTTCCAGAACCCTCTCCATAGCATGCCATGGTTACAGGGTTTCCTGGTCTGTTTCATTCATTGCTTTGGTTGTGTTTTGTTTTCTCGGCTCCTAATTGCTTTCTCTATATACCTGATGATTTGTTTTGTTTCTTTATTTTTAAGCGAGGCACCTCCTTTTTCAGCCTCCCCACTTCTTAAAGTTCTAAACAAGTCGAAGTGATTTTTTTTCGGACTGAAATGACCTAGCGCACTGCTGCACACCAGTTAAAAGCTCTGGAGCGTTATTGCGTATTCATTAAAAGTCTTAAGATGAAAATGCAAGAGTAGCTCTACATTTTCAGCTGTCTGTGTATGCCATTGAGCCTTGGTCTGTACTAGTGAAAAATGTTCCCATCCACTTCCCATACTGGTACAGCAAGAACATGGTAACTTTAAGAAAAGTGGATGATAAAGGGTGATAACTGCATTAATTATAAAATAAGGTATAATCCAGTGCCAATTAAATTGATTTTTTTTCTTCCTGACACAGTCATTATGATTTACCTAGCTTTTTTTTTCTTTTTCTTTCTTTTGATTATGAGACAGTTGTAATTTGACGTAATTCTTGTCTTACTTCTCTCTGTGACTGTTAGTTTTTGTTTGCCCGGGGACGTTGAAAGCAATTGTGGACTCACCGTATTTATATGAAGCTGAACAAAAAGCAGGTGCTTGGTGCAAAGATCCTCTCCAGGCTGCAGATAAAATATACTTCATGCCGTGGACTCCGTACCGCACCGATACTTTGATAGAATATGCTTCTTTAGAGGACTTCCAAAACGGACGCCAGCAGACAACATATAAACTTCCAAATCGAGTGGATGGTACTGGATTTGTAGTGTATGACGGTGCTGTCTTTTTTAACAAAGAACGAACTAGGAACATAGTAAAATTTGACTTGAGGACTAGAATTAAGAGCGGAGAGGCCATTATCAATTACGCTAATTACCACGACACTTCTCCGTACCGATGGGGAGGAAAGACTGACATTGACTTGGCCGTTGATGAAAATGGCTTGTGGGTGATTTATGCCACGGAGCAAAACAACGGGATGATCGTCATTAGCCAGCTGAATCCCTACACCCTTCGCTTTGAAGCCACGTGGGAAACCACGTACGACAAACGGGCAGCGTCGAATGCTTTTATGATATGCGGAGTCCTCTACGTCGTCCGGTCGGTGTATCAAGACAACGAAAGCGAAACAGGCAGGAACGCCATCGACTACATCTACAACACCAGGCTGAGCAGGGGCGAGCACATCGACCTTCCCTTCCCCAACCAGTATCAGTACATTGCCGCAGTGGATTACAACCCCCGAGACAACCAGCTGTATGTGTGGAATAACAATTTCATTCTACGGTATTCTTTGGAGTTTGGCCCACCTGATCCTGCCCAAGGTAAGATGTTGGGTTTTCTCATTCGTAATCTCTGTGTACTTCCACTCAGATTGCTGTGCTAAGATGTCTCGGGTCTTAGACTTAGCTTTTGGCAGAAGGGCCAGGAGGGTTTCTCAGCATGATGCTGGGCAGCGCGGAGTTACGCTGGTGCAAGGCAAATTAACAGAACCTGTGAAGAAAGAGAATTATTTGGTTTACAGGCTTGGATTTTTTTCCTTTTCTTATACAGGAATATAATATGTCTGTGTCTGAGAATGAGCTGGGGCATTATTTACTTTACACTAGCAGTCAGTTTAACTTTCTGTAGCTGAAGTAAGTTTTAGTTCATTCACGCTGAGCCGGAAACATGTTTGTGTTTGTTCCATGTTACCTGCCTTTTAAATTGATTACAACACATGTGCAGACCTTTTAACTTCATGGCGCCAGCAGCTGAGAGTGACGTGTGCTGGGAAGTCCCAGAGGAGGTGTATGGGGTTAATGTGCAATACCAAGGATAAATATTTTTTTGCAGCCTTATTTTCACAGTTTCTAATGTCTGGTTAGACAAGATTATCTCGCATCTTTGTAGCAGTTTTCTTGGTAAGTCCATTACAGTTGCAATTCATTTGATTTGAAGTTAGAACAACTACCTAGAAGGCAAGACACTAACTGCCAAAAGTGAACAGAAAAAAGCAGGCATTTAGGACTCAGATATCCCTAAAAGAATGACATGAATAGGCACAGCCAGATATTAGCACCTAAGGGAGAAAGTAAATTTTAAGAGAAATACTCTGTGACAGAGGAAGATGCATGCAAAAAAGAATAGAATTTTGATTAGCTGCTTTAGTAATGAAGGTAATACTTCACTTCTCTCTTCTAATTGGTATACATGTTTAACAGACCTTTTTCTACTTCCAAAAGGTAGTAATAATGGCTTCTTAACATGAAAGGTAGCTATCCTGCTTCAGCTAAGCTGGTTCGTGCACAGCAGTACAAACTATGCAGTGTATACGCAGTTACATCAATACATTCTGGTATAGCTGTTGCTAGACATGCAAGTCTATACAATATACCAGAACAAGACAGTTTTAAGCTAATATATTAGTGCTCTCCAGAGCCAGGTGAGGATACACTAGGAAGCTTGCAGTGTTGCAGATCCAAGTATGGTCTCGAGGGCCACCTGGCCAGTCTTCCAGCAAGATCTGCTGGCTGCATAGGAAGCGAGCCCCTTCCCGAGGGAGGCTTTGGGACTGCTCTTAGCGTAGATGTACCCACCTATGTAATTAGAGAAAAACTTTATTGTTTTCATTTTCGTGCATTCTCATGCATGTCACTTGTCGTCTGGGTTAACTGAGGTGATGATGCAAATTCTCCAAAGCTTTAGAAGTAGGAGGAGAAGATGGAGGTGCAGGTTCTAAGTAGCTGTTGCCATTCAGACAACTGCCCTAGAGTTTGTTCCAGGTTGGTATCACGTTAATAAAAGCATACATCATAAATGTGGCAAAAGCTAATCTTTAAGTCACTTCATTGGGGCAAAAATTGTTAAACAAGGTACAAAAGGGCTTTGTAGGGTCCTTCCTTGGCTTTAATAGACCCCAAGACCTTTCCTAATGTTTTTATTATGAGAGAGTCTGTAAGGTACTGAGTTACAGTACACATCATGGCCACATCCCACCTGGGGCCAGAAAGAGATTTGGGCATCCACCAGCCCCCCTTGCTGCTCCTGGGTTTCCATGTGCAGAAGGCGGCACGTGAGGCAGCTGAGTGCAGCCGGAGCTGGACGAGCCGGGTCCGGGGCACAGTGCGGGGTGCTCGCCTCTCATCTAAGCGCTTCACCCGTTCACCCATGAAGATGCAGAAAGAATATTTTGTTGAGTGCTTTGTGGCTTTTAGTTCTACATGCATTATGGGCTCAATAAATACATTTTGCTCCTGACCCTTTTTAACTATAGAGGCTATAGAAAGACATTACGTTTATTTGAATATACGTGTGATGCATATATTCAGAAGAAGTATTTTTTCCTTCATAAAGCCAATACCCAGTAGTTTAATTTTGTGTGGATTTGTATATGGCAGATCTAAGAATATGTTTTAATTCATTTCCTCTTCAGCCTAAGCCAATTGCCTGTAGTTAAAGATATACCAAATTAAAGAAAAAATTATCTAATATGATTGTCCTTGAGATGTACTACTATAAAACCATAAAGAGATTCTGTACATTTCCTGACTCTGTATTTTATTTGTATTATATGTTCAGTTCCTCTTTGTTTCAAAATAAAATCTATATAAATTGAAGATCAATCCTTGCATTGTTGTGCAGTATAAGGTTCTGCATATGAAATACACATTTTGATTTTTTTATCTCATGTGGAGTTAGATCAAATTTTCTGCTCATACATATATTTGATGAAGGATATTTTTGTGTTTCTTTTGTTCTGATCTGTCGGGTCGACTCAGATTTCTTAACCATCTACTCAAAGACATAGGTGTTAGGATAACATTTTTTATGTCTGCTAGCACGAGAACCTTCTTTTTTGCTGTCTTTTGTGATGGTACTTTAATATCCAGTATTTAATGGTGTCACAAGGTCAGTGCCTCAAAATTGGAAGTCCTGGCCTTTCCTGTTCGAATGGATAACTTGGGGCCATCGTGGAAAACTCAGCTGTCTGTGTTCCTTCTGTTGCTGTGGGAGCAATAATGATATATAGACACTCGCTGATTTATTTTTTTCCCATCTATCTGTCTTGGCTACCAGTGCTTGTCTACGCCGTAACTTCTTACTATCAAGTGCTTCAAAAACAAGTTGTCTTCCCTTATAGAAAGACTTCTTTGTCACCTTTGAGTCACGCTGTTGACCTCGAACTCTTACTTTGCTCCCAAGGCCAAAATACTGGATTCATTTGTGACTCCAAATCTGCCTTTTTTCTTTCTGTTTTTTCTTTCAGTTTTAAATGTGCCCATTGAAACCTCTGAAATACCACTGTAATTAACCTAATGTTGACCTTGCATTTGCTGCAAACCTAAACTATCTCCCCCTATTGCAGCTGTGTATGTTACAGGCTCCCCATATCCTTATATTCTTAATCTTCAGAAAATGCTTCAGATTTCTAAAACTAAGGACGCTGCAGCCAAGCTACCCTTTTACCCTAGAAATTGGGTTTGCTGGCTCTTTCTGCCCTCAGGAATGCTCCGCCTTGACTTCATTCGTTATCTGTTGTTTTTTCTTCTCTGTTCTCATGGAACAGAGTACTGTATATATTACACTACATAGATCTATAAATGATATTCGGAGATATGGCTGACAAATACCGCTTAAATGTTACAGAACAGCACATTTTCTAAGGTTAAATGAAAAAATTATATTTAAAATTAAAAACCTTAAATTAGTAATAAAATGTATCAGGTCCTGCAAACAGCAGCTATTAAAAATTCAAAACATTTTTTTTTATATATGCTTGGTAAGTTTAATGGGTATGTCCCATACATTCTTTCTAAAGGGGTATTCAGGGGACCCGAAGAATCCTAGTTGGCAAAAGGAATTTTTAAAGGAATTTTAAATTAAAAAACTCAGGAAGACTGAAGGGAATTTTCTTCCTAAAAAGTGAATGAGTTATTACATTGTAAGGTTTCCTTGGTAACAAAAAGAAGATAAACCCTTTTGTTATGTTTTAGTGCATTAGGGAAAGATTTCATCTGTACTTATTCCAATTTACACTAACTGTGAAAAGCTGTTCAAACTGGAGTTCAGTCTCCCCTTTTGTACCATGATACCCATCATTAAGTTTTATTGGATCACTGCAGGAAAATATGGATGTTGTGCGTGTGGACAGAGCAAAACCCTTGAGAGTACCATCACCGATGGCTTAAAATAGTAGAAAGCTAGTGCAGATAAATCTTTGCAACTCCCAAGAATCTACGATGAAGTCATGCAGCAAATTGTTAAGTAAATCAGCTCTTTGCTGTTATCTCGAATCTGCTATCCTACAGATTGATTAAAGAGTGGCTGTACAAATAAAGACAGCATAATGGGGACCAGATAGCACATTTCTTAATCATAGCTATTTTGCTAATTTTGTAGCATATTTATTACCATTTACAGGTATAAATTCAGAAATGGCTGTGTAAATATTTTGCTTTCAACTAAATGGGATTTGGCAGGGTCAATAGAATGCTGGCCAGAATAATAGCTGGAAACTATAGGTAATTAAGAAAGTCTTAGTGGCTTCCCCTTATGCACTGAAGCATAAAAACAGTTAGGCACATTAGCAGGAGTCAGCAGAAGGCAGGGAGATCCCGACTGCCATAGGTTTCTGATCCCTGTTGCTTTGCGTGCTAGCTCAGTGTGTGACACGTTTTGAAAAGGAAAGTGGGCGTCTGTATTCTCAGATGTCCAAATGCATTTAAATGTCTGACCTATAAAAACATACGTTTAACTAAAAAATCAATGCAACCAATTTCTAAAATCATCTAGAGATGAAATGAATGAAAAGGGAGATGAAAATGGAACCATTAGAATTTCAGAAGTGATGCATCATCTAGGCATTTCAATAAGATTTTAGTATCTAACATCAGATTTTTTCTTAAGTATTTAATGCCTACTTAGAGTTGAAACCTGTTAGCAATCAATACCAAATAGCTTCAAAATTAATGCCTTCTCTAAATCTACTCTTCTCTGTCAGTTGGGGAAACAAAGTTACTATTCCCTGCTGTCCTGGGCAATTGTGTTATGTTTTTTTATAGACATCACACTGTTAAACAGGTGTTAAGTTTTACTCCAGTGGCATCTTCATTTTTAGAAACAGATAGTATGCATAACTATTTAAATCAGCTGGTAAGTAATGCATGAAACAAATGCAAATTAATTATCCTCTACTTCTGTCTTTGAATTTTCTTCCTGTTATTCTTTTCTTATTTTTTATTTTACAAAGACTGTCTGCAGCTGACAATGAAACAGACTTATTCTTAAAAATAAAAAAAAGAAGAAGAAGAAGAAGAAGAAAGGAAAGAAGGCAGCAGAAGTTTTATTTTTCTCCTTGGCATGACAAGCCCAGTCAAAAAGTCCAAAATAGAATCTCACATTGTAAAACCTGCTGTTTTGGAATTGGACAAAAATTACATATCTTCAGCCTTTTACAGTCTCATCCATGCTGCTTGGAGTGATAGGTTAATAACCCCTAAACGGAGATTGTTCTTCTTCTTAGTTGCAGCTTATTAATAATCACTGCCATTATCTTATATCTGTAAAGCACTGTGAAAGACAGTGTATGGGAGCCTGCAGATGCCATCACCCATGGCTTGCAGAACGAGAAACATCAGGTGGTGGCAGCTATCATGTGTCTGCTTAAAGCCCAGGACAATGACCTTGCAGATTAAGTTCCCCAATAGGTCATTAAAAACAAAATGATCTGCCTTTTAAATGCTAGATGTATTCCTAAAGTGGTGTGTTCGGTTGGGTCTTGTTTTTTCAACTTTCTCCTTTCCAAGACTTCCAGCGCTGCCTGACGTTCCATGGTGCATTCTTAAATATATGGAGTTCTCCATTTTTTATATGTAAAACAAGAGGAAATCTCTTAGAAATGTTCTGTATTCTTTTAGTTTTGTGAGAGAAGTGGTTTAAAGTGATTTTCCTAGAAGGTCTTCCTAAATAAGTTTCAAAAGTATGTATTACTGCTAAGCTATGTGGGTCATATTTGCAACATAGATGATATGCTTTAGAATTCGTTTTAATGACTAGCATTAAAATTGGTGTACCTAAAGCTGCATAATGACAGCAGAATATCTTAGCTCAGGGTTCAGCACAAAATATGTCCTGAAAATGGTCACCTCACTGCTAAACTTCCGGCACTTGGTACGAGTTCCTACAGGGCTGTTTCACTCCTGAGGCAAAGGTAGCCTAAGCGCTACAGGACTGCGTACTGTTAGCAGTATTGCTAATACTGATTTCAGTGATTAAAATGTACTAACCTGCGCAGTGTGTTAGGGGATGATGGGAATAACTGGTCGTCGCCTGCCTCGTTCCCCTTCCCCCAGCAGCTCCTCTTGCCTGGGACCCGGTTGAGCAGCAGTTGCCTGACGCTGCTGCAAGCAATTGCGATGCTTTGGGCAAACATAAGTTGGGAAAGCGGTAGCAGGCCGGTTGCATTGTAATCAAAAGGAAATTACAGCAGTTGCCCAAGATGTCAGGCAAACACTTGCAGCACAGATACAAAGATTTGAACAGGTTTTCGCAGTAGCTGGCTACACAAGAAGTTCCTCACAATTACATGGGCTGTTTTCAAACAGCCAAGAATTAGACTGGACAGAAGACACTCTCTGAAGAAGTTTCTCACCTGTGAGCAAGAAAGGGTTAAAAAGAACATCTTTGCACATGCTCTTTAGAAATAGATTCTGATGTTCAAAAACTCCACTCTAAATTCATATAGAAACAACAACATAAACTGATGAAACTCGTAAAAAATTGTTATAACTGGGATATAATTAAAAGAGGATTTTGAAATAATAGTTGTTTATTTTCCAAACTACTGAAAGTTAATCTTATTCAAAACACAAACTTAAAAAACATCCGCTGGATGAAAGCTAGGCATCTTTTCTTTTGTTTTTGTCTGTAGCTTAATTTAAGAGCATACATTGTTCAGTAAGTCAGAGTTCAAGGGCCGAAGAGCAAAAAAAAACCCACCTCACTTTATGCACTAAAGTTAATCCTAAAATTAGCTTCATTTATTTCTATATCAGGAAGGATATAAAAAGCAGACTTGATATGAGCTTATTTGTTCCCCAGCACAAGGATCTGTGCTTTTATGTGCCTATAAAACACTGTGAATGCTAATGAAGATTTGGAAATAATTAATGATAAGTATTTCAATTGCATTGCTCACTTGCATTGTTTCAACTGTTGCTCAATATACATTTCAAGGTGATGAACGGAAATTACAGAATATTATCTCCAGTAGTATTAACTAGTGTTATCTCTCTAACGCCCCAAAAAATTAAATAGCTGTGGGTGTAGCTCATCAGTTCCAACAGTTCATTTCCTCCGTGGGTCAGTGGAAAAACCAGTTGTGAGTCTCAGTCAGAAAAGATTTGGCCTAAACCAAGCCTAGTGTTTCATCAGCAATTAAACTGTGTGCTTGCCACTGGCTTGAATGAGTTGTATCTTCATACCTGCTTTATCAAAAAAGGATGTTAAAGCCTGAAATGTTCAAGCACTAAAACAGCACGTACCTGCTATGCTTCTCTTGTGTTTGGAGGTAATCAGGCATGCTATGAGCCTCTCAAGCAGAATGACTGCCGGGTAGGAAGATGTTATAGTAATTATTTTCCTGGAAGGTGTGTAGTGGGTGACTTGAAGTTTTGGGGTCTACTTTTTAAAATGGTCTAGTTAGTTACAGCCCACTACTTCTGCTGTTAAAGCTGAACTGTACTGTTTATGGCATGCTGATTCAAATGAGTCTGTCTATTGAGTTATTCTTTCTCCAGAAGTGATTAAGAAATCTTTAATTGCTTTAGGTTTGTTATGTACTGATAACTCACTAGTATTGCCTTTCAGCCTTCAGAAATGTAGCTATCAATTTTTATTATGGAAGAGATTGTTCAGAGAACATGTTGAAACATCATACTGGTATGAGCTGGGATTAAAAAAAAAAATTAAAACTCATTCAGTGTTATATCTTAAGCATCCAGTATAGCAATAAGAGTAATATTGAGATAAAGAAAAGGAGACACAAGAGAATCCTTTAAAAACACATAAATGACATTTAAAAAACTTTTTTTGATAATTCTGAAATCACTTACTTTATTATTACTCTAATTTTCTCTGTGCAGTGCCTACCACAGCAGTGACAATAACTTCTTCTGCAGAGCTATACAAAACCACAGTGTCCACCACTAGCACTACATCACAGAAAGGTCCTGTAAGCACAACATTAGCCGGAGGAACGAAGGAAGGAAGCAGAGGACCCAAGCCACCACCACCAGTTTCCACAACCAAAATTCCTCCTGTGACAAGTTTTTTCCCTTTGCCAGAGAGATTCTGTGAACCGACTGAGGCTAGGGGGATTAGCTGGCCTCAGACACAAAGAGGAATGATGGTTGAACGCCCTTGCCCCAAAGGAACACGAGGTATTGCCTTTAAAAATGTATCTTGATTTCAAGCAGATGTTTCAAAAGCAATGTGCAGCTCTCTCACGGTGAATTTTTTTAATCTCAAGCTGTCATATGATTTTTTTGTTGCTTGGAGAATGCAGTATCTACAGGCAGTGGTCAAGTTGCAGTCTATAAAAGACATTTGAGCGCGGGTGCAGAATTGCCTTGCACATACTCTTTGAGAATCCAGGTCAAATTTTAGGTCTTTGCTTGAGGATGGTTGTGAAATATGCTTACAGCTGCCTTTCTCGTTATGAGCTCCCCTCTGGATGAGCTCCAGAAAAAATCAAGGGCTTTTTGTTTGTTTGCAGAAAACGTCTGGTACTTTTCACTGACTTTTTTATTGCTGTTTGTAATCTACATTATTTTCTTAACGTTTTTGTCAATTATTGTCAACTACTTCCATTAGTGGTATTCAGAATTTAGCATCTGTTAGGAGTACATTGTAGCTGATTTCCTAAATGCATGCAGAAAAATGGTTTCAGTTTCACTGTAGCTTTCTACATCTGTTGTAGGAACGGCCTCGTATCTCTGTGTGGTTTTAACTGGAACGTGGAACCCCAAAGGCCCCGATCTCAGCAACTGCACCTCGCACTGGGTGAACCAGCTGGCGCAAAAGGTTGGTTGGAACCTTTTAATACGACATACACTGGTGATTAAGGATTTTAACTCTGAGCGTTAATAATTCAGTTTGTTTGTTGAAACCATCTCTATTACTGTACTCATTTAGAATAGAAGGTGTTACACATGCTTGGTGTGTAAAGCATTTATCAAAAGTTGGGTTCACGTGTGGGTTCTGGTAAGCTCTTGCCCTAAGTTCTTGTGCTGTATCTGTGCTCATGGAATTTCATCGCTATTTAAAGCAAAATAGCTTGCCTTGTGTTCAAAAAACAAAAGCTGTATTTGCTTAATGAATCAAATATTGTAAATCACACAGCAAGATGTGTGGTATAAAAGCAGTTTTTTAGTTAGGGAAAAATTATACTGTAATAAATAGATTTTTTATATGAGTGCATTAATAACAGTATGATTAGAGCACAGAGCCACTTTCTTTGTTTTCCCTCCCTACTGAGATTTACCAAGTTTATGAAAACTGGATAATTTGTTGTCAGTACCAGGCTACTTGACTTTCAAATGCTTCAAGCACTGATATGAACAAATAGATTTCTTAGTGTCTAATAATGGCAGTAAAATAAAAGTGAGGATGAAACAGAAGATCTAGCCCAAAAGTCCCAGTCTGATTTCTGGTTTTGATGGCTGTTAAGAACTGCTTTTGTGTGTCACGGATCTAAGAACCTTTAATCTTCTGAGATAAAGAGAACATTATTGGTCTCAATTAGTTGCAGATTTGAATGTATGTGCAAATGGTTATTTCACCACAACAAAGGTGTACGGGGAATTGGAATTAGGAGCCGCAAGCAGAACAAGGGATCCTGCTGAGAAAATATAAATTGTCATTTCAGATCAGAAGTGGAGAAAATGCTGCTAGTCTGGCCAATGAACTGGCTAAACACACCAAAGGACCAGTGTTTGCCGGGGATGTCAGCTCCTCGGTGAGGCTGATGGAGCAGCTCGTGGACATTCTCGATGCTCAGCTGCAGGAACTGAGGCCCAGTGAGAAAGACTCTGCGGGAAGGAGTTATAACAAGGTACGCACCTCTGTTCCTCACCCCTGCTGGGATAACCATTGCCCTTGGGTTTTTTTCCTTTCAGAAATATTACTGCCAAATGCATACTTTGCTCCTGCGTGCTTTTAATTCTGGAATAAACATGTGAGAGGAAACAGCAGTAAATACGCAATAGAATGTTTAAATTCCCTTCTGTAGGTGATATGCTATAATTCACCATAGCTGACTTGTCCTAAAAACAGAATAGCTGTATGTCCCTTATCAGAATATGGAGTACATTATAACTCATGTGAGGGAAATGGGCACTAGCTCTCAGAAATTCCATAACAAATCAGTATTTTTGTCCAGTTTTTTTGTCCAGTGATCATTTTAATGATCAGCCTGAATATATAATAAAATCAGTGGAATTCTGCATAGGTGCAGGATTTTGTTTTGATCTGACTTCCTACAGAATAATAGCACTTTCTTAGCCTTTTTAAGATACAACATTAGTTAAAATTGGTATATTAAAAATCTGCCCCATGTTTGGAATTAGGAAACCTTATTTCGGAGAAAACTTATGTCTTAGTGTTTTACTTGCAAGTCACAAAAGTGATATCGTTCCTGTTTTTTTCAGAGGAAGTGCTATACTTCATGGTCTCTTCCTTGCCTCAGTTTAGTCAACAGGCTACAAATGAAACATTTTTCAGCCTACTTTAGAGAGATCCTCCTACTCCTTCAATATTTTGACAATAATTTTGTTTAAAATCCCTAGCTACCCTTAAAAGAGTTTGCCCAGAGACAAATCAGGTGCTCACACAGGATTTTTCTCCTTCGACCTTTTCACAGAAATCCCACTTTTTGGGCAAAGATATCTAGGCATCTGTATTAAGGTTTGGAAGAAAAGTTTCCTGTATGATGATTTTTTATGGTCATCATTGGACAGAAACTATATTAATGTCCAGACTCTTTATAGTTCAAGTTTGGGATTTGAAACACCAGACTAATTTTTGGATATTTCTGAAGCTTTCCAGAATGTGTCTAACTTCTGATTTTCTTTTTTCTTACTAAAAAGCTCCAAAAACGAGAGAAGACATGCAGGGCTTACCTTAAGGTATCTCTCCTGTGCTGTCACCCTGCTTTCTCCCTGCTTCAGCAACCTGCCACGCTTTATCATCTTGCTGCATGATCCTATGTATTTCAGTCTTTGATAAATGTGTATTGTGCCCCATATCAACTGTACAAATGTTGGCTTTGCACAGGTATAAAACTCTCAGAAAAGAAAAAGATCAAATTTTATACCTCTTTTACCTCCACTTTCTCAAAAGTATAAGAACAGAAATGGTTATTATCTGAATTGGAAGTAACATTTCTTTCCTTGTAATATGACTTTGGGTAGAGGAAAAAGCTGGCAACTGATCAGAAATTCCTTCACCTTGGTAGTTTTTTATATCAAAGACTGGTTAGACTAAATTTACTTGCATGAAAAATTTACATTATATAGCCTGCTTTGTTCCTTGTGCATTTTTATACCTAGTAAAATCACTATTTCTTACAGTTTTAAGAGTTCTTACAAAGGCCAGATTCAGCAATTTCAGGATAAAATGTAAAGAAAAACATTTCTCCAACTTCACTAGAAAAATATATGCCAAGCAATATATGCTAATATATTGCCAATATATGCCAGTATATCCCACTAACCAGGCTATATGTTGCCTGATTTTCAGTTTCTTTCATCTTCCGCAGAATGATTGTCTGTAGTTGTCAGCTCCTACTCTGTGATACAATGCCAGTAATGCCACCCCAGTCCTGTTAAGAAGAGAGAAGAAGACCTAGAATAGATCAAGTCGGAGGCTCTTAAAAATTTTACTGCATATTTTTTCAAAGTTTCTTTTAAAACACTGGGTTTTACTTGTACCCTCTGAGATTAAATGTAAGAATGATTTTTAAAAAGAACTTGGAAATACTTTGCAACATAATAAAATAAGGCAGACTTACTGAAGAGACAGCTCTCTGTACAGTCCTTCTCTCTTTCATCCTGCAGCCTAGAAAAGGGATGGGAGATGACCAGTTACAGCAATAAATCAACAAAAAGAAACAAAGATCAGGAGAGAAATTCACTTCACAAATAATAATTTTAATAGTTTTTGATTAGAAAACATGATTTTTCATAGTAAAGGGTAATCCAGCAGGTATTGTTGGAGTAAACTGAATTTTCATACTTTAATTTTTAGTAATAAATATTACTGTGTGAAGAACAGTAATTGAGTTGCCTAGACTGATGCGTTGCAGGGGCAGCGTGGTCTTTCCACCTTCCATGTCTCTTTTGTCTGAGGGGAGAGAACGCCTCAGAAGTATCATTGCACAGATGACCATTCTGATTCCAATGAAAAAGCCAGAGTTAGATTATTCCATAATAAATAAAAAGCATTTCATATTAATTAATGCATACCATCAGCCCTATACAGAGATACACAAGAAACTTTGGCACAACCTTCATTTCTGACCAGTGTCATTTTCTGTAGGTCTCAAACGGGCTTCCCTGCTCAGATAAGACTAATAAACCTCTTGAAATTACAACTCAAAAGCTGGCTTACACTATGCAAATGAAGCAAGTTCCCACTTTGTGACAGAGGATTCATTTGTACCTCAGATTAGAGGCTCCAATCTGTATTTCTTGGTGACTAATGAATCTGGCCTCTGCAGACCAATTTCTGTTCCACTCTAGTTAATGGCTGCAGCAGTATCAGTGTGAGCATTTTGACTATTCTGTCTCCCATTAGAGAAAGAAAAAAGGCTTTAATGCCACTTCGAAGTATCTTCCACCTGCCAGGAAGGTCGTGGTGGCTCACAGTGCAGACAGAAAGAGGATATTAAAATGGATTAGGCTAATTAATCTTGCTCTGACAATAGTCTCGACCAACTTTTTCTATTCATTTATTTCCACAATACAGTATTCCAGAGCAAAATATTTTTGTTTGTACAACATGTTCTGTTTCCATTCCCAATGCTTTTAAATTGATCAAACAAATTATATATATGCTTAAGGACACATTATGAGTAGGTAAATGGGACAGAGTAAACATGGTGTTTCAGCAATGCATGGCATACTCAATGCACAGCATACTCAATGCACAGCTACATTATGCATTATTGTAAGAGCCTGCCTTCAATTGATTAACTGATTACTGTGATTGATTGAATTATTTTGTAAAAATAATGTAACGATGTCTCTGAATTCTTTTTTCCTCCTTATTTACTGTTACTTTATATGCAGCTTAATGAACCTTAAAACACGATGATAGAGTTGTTACAAGACAGACTTTTTTAAATGGCAGCTTTACTCAGTTTTACAGTTTTGCCTTCACTGATAACAGGGACAGTCAGTGGACATCTTGTTTGCTCTATTGATTTCCTTTTTAAACTGACCTTTGTGCAGGAATGAGAGTTAGTAATCTTTTTAAATATCTATGAACAGGTACAGGAACAGAAGGGGGAGTGAGAGTGGCCCAGGTTAATTTATATCCACTGAGTCAGCTTCATTTCATGCCTCCTGTAATAAAGAAGGCAGTTTGTCATAGACAAGCAGTTTATGGTGCTCTAGCTGCATGAGTTGTCTTAAGTTAGCCAAAACTACAGAATGCCATTTTTGGCATTAGTATTTTTAAATAGAAGTTATGTATTTTGACATTAACTTTAAGATGAAAGCTTCGGGCAAAACTTGTAGCATTTATTTTTAAATTTTTCAGCACATTAATAAGACTTCTTTATATCTGACATGAGATGAGTCAAATATGCATGTTTACCACTTAGGGACAACACAGTACTAGTGGCTGCGCTTCTGTTAATGCTAGTTCAGCAAGGGGATGGAAAATATTTTTATGTTGGCAATAGTTTTCTAGTGCCATTAAATCACAGTAAATCATTCTGACAGTTAAGTATTATAATTGTCACCAGATAATGTTGGAAATTTTCCCCAGCTGCCTGGGGCAGTCAGACCTAATGATAGTTTTCTAATGAATGCAGGCAATTGTTGATACAGTGGACAACCTGCTCAGGCCTGAAGCTCTAGAGTCCTGGAAAGATATGAATTCTTCTGAACAAGCCCATGCAGCAACCATGTTACTTGATACTTTAGAAGAAGGGGCTTTTGTCTTGGCTGATAATCTCTTAGAACCAACTAGAGTCTCAATGCCCACAGAAAATATTGGTAAGTGAATTTCTTTTCAAGCATAACTTCAAGTGCTCTGCATTGCATTATGCAAAAACAACAAACATATTCTCGATAGCCACATACTCTCTGAAAGCTGAGCTATGCAGCATTTGCTAGAAAGCTATACCTGCCTGTGTAGAAAAAAAGTGCTCCTAAGCAGAGAAGTGCTTTTCTTGTATAGTTCTACAAAATTAGCGTTCTTCTTTAGTATTATTAATACACTGTAAAATGTAAAGTAGTTGATGTTGCAAAGTTGATTTACCACTGAAAAATCATTAGCAGAACGTAAGGCTATGAAGAGTGCTTAAATGGCAGAGTATGGATTTTTCTGAGGTAACTGCTTTCTGCAGAGCTGCAGAAATGCTTTCCTATTATATATAATCTATTCCTAATGAATTTAAATTACTTTTTGCATTGCGCTTTGCTGGTTAAATATTTTAGGCACTCAGAACATCGGCCAAATGTTTATATTAAACATGACTGCCTTCAGGTAAAAATGTGTTCAGTGGACTACATCTCCCATAATGCAGAATAGCTATGCTCCAGAGACTGCAGAATAGCTGAAGATAGTTGGAGCATAATTTAAAATTTAAGTGGTGACAGAGAAATGAAGGAGTTTAGTATTAGAGATGTGCAAATATTGGGAGATGGGCTGTGTTATAGCAAAAATCATTGCTATGCATAAAATTAAAATCGTTTGTCTTATTACGGTGATGAATGACGTCTCAGTGAGGTACAAGGAAGCTGAAAGTCTGCTAATTTGAAGGGGTACCAAGATAGAGACTTGAAATAGAGTGTAGAAATTAGACTTTAAATTCACGTTTCGATGTCTGCGTATTTGTAACTGTAGAAGATGATTCTGCTTAGTTTTTATCTGAGGAGGAAGATATTGGGAAGGGGTCAGGAAGGGTGTTACAATCTGTTACTGAAGTAACTGCACCAGTTGGTTCTGAAGGAATGTGGGTAGAATTGCAGAAAATCCTCTGAGAGTCTGGGCTGGAATTAGCCATTAGTATTTCTTCTCACTTATACAGAAGCCTTAAATAATGTACTTACTTTGGTTTTGCTTAAAAAAGCAAAGAACCTTTTCCCAACTATCATATATTTCATTTCTAAGGCAGATGCTCCTTTAACACAGACAATATAGCTAGACATCTCAGTTAGGATGTAAATAAGCAGGTCCACTGAGTTCAGCAGGCTGTTTGACCATCGCTGCTTATCATAAGCTGTCTTCAAGTCGTGATTAGTAGTACACTGCTGGTCTCAAGCAAAACTGAATAGGCCTGTGCTAAATTCTGAACACACATCCGTATAGGTGTTTTAGAGAATCAGAAATCATTCACAAATTCCATACCTTTTGTAGGTCTATGTACCCAGTTTAACATAACACAGATATTTGATAATAAATTGACTGCCCTGACCTATGTGATTTTCCAGATCCAAAAGAATCCAGCCTTCAGTGGTAATCCCGTGAAAGCTCCTTTACATATAATGTGGTATAAAATTAGAACTTAAGTAAGGATGAATTGCATCTGAGCTTTCACTTTAAAATACTTTTTTTTAGCGGACAAATAAAATGTCTTATTATAAACCTTTTTTTAAAATTAGAATTAGAAAAAAATATTAGACTCTTCTTTAGATATGAATACTGATTTCACTAAATATGCTGCTTAGGTGTATTTAGCTATTCATTTGCTGACTGTTTCAAAACCTTATTATATCTAAATCAATACTCAGAGCTCTAGATCAGTGGATATTGTACAGGTTTACGGAGCTTCCAAATAAACATTTCTCTGCAACACTTGTGTTTGTGGTATTTTTAAGAGGGGTTTTTTGAGCACACATTAAAAAAGGTTTGATGTCATGTTTTCACTATTATAGGGCTGTCATTTCAGTAGCATGCACTAGGTTTAGTTAAAATATAAAGAATCTAAGTCTGTGTGGTTGAAATATGCCAGTAGAGATCTGTCTTACAGAGGCAAATAAGGACCGCCGTGTGAGGAAATTAAAGAAAGGGCAGGGGGAAAATACCATCTCCAGGCATACTGCAATCTGGCCAAAAGACTTTTTCTTCATCCTTCTTTTTACCACTTGTTTTTTCTCTGGCCCGCCTAGTTTTGGATGTTGCAGTGCTCATTACTGAGGGCCAGGTGCAGGACTTGAAGTTTCCTCAGGGCAGTAAAGGCGGCAATTCGATTCAGCTCTCTGCAAGCACCGTGAAGCAGAACAGCAGGAACGGTGAGTCCTGGGCGCCTAACACTGACACCTCCATTAAGTTTTATAAAAACTGCATTCTCCCCCCTACTTAAAAAATGAAAACAAAACAAAAGAAGACTGTTAGTGACTTTTTTTTAAAGGTAGTGGGTACCTGGGCATTTTTCTTCCAATCTATAGCCTGAGAATGCCTCTCTGTTTACTGATGCTTCATTTTCCATTCATTAGATTACAGATTGCACTCTCTGATGAGTATGAATTTCATGGCATGATGATGGGAGTTTTTCTTTTGTAGGATTAGCAAAACTGGTTTTCATCATTTACAAAAGTTTGGGACGTTTTCTCAGTACGGAAAATGCAACCATAAAGCTGGGCAGCGACTTTGCTGGGCGGAATAGTACCATCGCGGTGAACTCCCACGTCATCGCAGCCTCCATCAACAAGGAGTCGAGCCGGGTGTACCTGACTGATCCTGTGCATTTCACTCTGGAGCACATCGATGTGAGTTTCGCTAATGAACTAACGGGAAGGTCATAAAATCAGCACGAGAAAAAAGCAATGCAGAAAAATAACCTTTTTTCCATTTCAATTTTAAAAGTTGGACTAGGTCAAAGACACAAGTTTAGTTAAGTCTGTGAACATAAAATTAAATGAGCCTGGTTCAGTGATTATTAGAACTTAAGTGTATTCTTAATGAAAGCTAATTCAGTAATCAACATGAAAATGTAAATGACTAATTTGTTTCTAAATGAAAATTAACTCTAACCTTAGTAGTAGGATAGAAAATATCAACCGTTAAGATTCTTGTTTGTTTGAGATGGCAAGTTTAAATGATGCTTGAACTTTTTACATTGATTTCAGACAAGTTCTGGAAACCTATAGAAATTGTTTAAATATATTTATGCAGTGAAAAACAAAGTAAGATATCTTTGGTGTGTTATGCTTCAGATTTGTATGTATCTTCTGCATGATAATTTATTTCACGTATTTCTTTGCTCTTTAAGTTGGTCCTTTCTGTTTCATGTTTCACATGGGAAAACTAAATGATCAGTATAGGCGTGGAGAAAAGATGTTTGGATCTTCCTCCCATTTTCCATGGTTTTGTAAATCTGTTTTGATGGTTTTTCATCAAAATAGATAGGCATTGAGGAATTAACTTTTTCCTGATGTCTGTTCACATGTCTTTGGCCTGACCAAAGGTAAGAATCATAGGAAAGAGAACATATTTTTAAATACTCAATTACAGGAGAAATCTCCTCAGAATAAATTCACAGTCCTAATTTTGCAGAGAACAAAAATGGCTATAATGTACCATCAGTGCATAAAATTGTAAGATGGAAATTGTAATTGTTTAAAAATGGGTCTACAGTAATTGAGACTACACTTTAGAATGTTTCGGACTATAAAGTCCCTTTTAAACTAGATGTCTTCCATGTATAACATAGTCCACAATTTTGCTGATGAAAAGCTTTATTGTCCGAAACATGCAAAGTTTAATCTAAATTACCCTTTACACATATTAAACAATTGTTATTGCCATCTTAGTGTGTAAAATCCTCATTTTATTTTATCCTTTTATCTCCCAGCCTGACAATTACTTCAATGCAAATTGTTCCTTCTGGAACTACTCAGAGAGGACTATGATGGGATATTGGTCAACTCAAGGCTGCAAACTGGTTGACACGAATAGAACTCATACAACCTGTGCTTGCAGTCACCTAACCAACTTTGCAATTCTTATGGCTCATCGGGAAATTGTGGTAAGTAATGATGTTTCTAGCCATGAGCAGGAAACAAACCTTTTAAGATTTAACTTTAAATTTTTTAGAAGGATCCAAAACTTCTGATGTTTCTTCAGTATTTATAACTTCTACCCACTATTTCCAAAATAACATGAAAGATGGACAAGGAAGGACAAGAGATTTCTTCAAGTCGTATTTTAAAGTTACTGACCAGCCTTACAACCGTTCTACAGACTTTACAGATTACAGATGGAGACTATCTGTAGGGGCACCTGTGCAGGCTGTTCTCTGGAAGCATAAGTGCCAGCTCTCCTTACGATAGGAAGGTCAAAGAGCTACCTTACTGGGTTTTTGAATGCCTGTTTGTACTCTGAAATTTTATTGTCTAGTCAAAGCACTTGCCAGATGTCAAGGGGCCCAGAGTATGCACTATTTGCAAGGTTATGAGGCTTTTCATAAACCCATTGTATTCTGAAAGGTCACTAAAAAAGCAACTGAGATGACAAGAGTGAGTCTGTTGCAACTGAAGGAAGGAATCATCTTAGAACTGGAGTTTGATATGTAACATATACTGCATTTTGTCCTAATTGCTGTGTCCATTGTTAATCTTAGCCGTCTTTTCCGATGTGGAGTTGCAGGTCTGTAGGAAAGAATGTGTACTCTTAGAAGAAGGCCCAAGTGAAAGCTCTCCCACTTCACTTGCATCAGAGTCTAGTGGTACTTTCAAAATGTTATGTCTCTCTACTTGTTCTTGTCCAACAAGTTTACAGTCAGTCGTAGCAGAAGTCAAAATGCTCTCTGATTGGCAAAAATAGTCATCTTTCGCACTTCGACCTGCTGGTCTTCTACTTACCCTAATCTTGCTCTTCTGAGAAGCTGACCTGAGGCTGATAAATTGCGGAGTACATTTTCCCCATCTCATATAATGAGCAAGTAACTTTTCTGGATGCTACCTGTGAAAATGGATTTTTGTTTATACTCATAAAGAGTCATATTAATTTTCTCCATTCTTGATTATTTCTAGTACAAAGATGGAGTGCACGAATTGCTCCTCACTGTCATCACCTGGGTGGGAATTGTCATCTCTCTTGTTTGCCTGGCCATCTGCATCTTCACATTCTGTTTTTTCCGTGGCCTACAAAGTGATCGTAATACTATTCACAAGAACCTTTGTATCAACCTATTCATTGCTGAGTTCATTTTCCTAATAGGCATCGATAAGACAGAGTACAAGGTAAGTCTTCTGTGTGTGTCCTGATCTTGTTCTCTGAACTGACTATTTAGAATAGATTTGAATTAAAACACAACAAACTGCCAAGTTTTCAGTGTTCTGACACAGCAAGGCTAAAATAAAATGAGAAAATATCTCATGATATTTAGCGCTATGAGAAAATAAGATAGACATGCTCATAAATAGTATTTACATTCAACAAAAATATTACTGTGGCCTTAATTTCCCACTTACAGCAGTGTTTCATTTTCAGTTGAGAAACACCAGCTATTAATGAAGCAGGTGGTTTAAACTTCTGAAAGAGGAGCTGAAATTAAATGTTGACATACTAAAAAGATATACATTATATATATATTCTCTCTGTATAGTCATATATATCTCAACAGCTATTGGCATTCTTTTTATATGTATATACACAAATACATGTGCACACACATGTACACACAGAGCCTTATTAATATATTTACCCATTTTTTGCACTGCACACTCATGCACTTTTTTGGCAGTATTGTTGAAATTAATTGTGTCATTCAGAAGTGATTGACTTGAAATTTAATAATTTGGTAGAGTTTCATCCAGCATTCGGCCAAAGAGGAGAAAATCTATATTGGTTTCTGGTATGACATTATAAACTTCTAAAATACAGAATTTGATATTAAAGCAGAAAAAAATTTTGCTGGCTGCTTGGTAATTTTAAAGAAGCAGTATTACATTATGCATCTAAAACCAACTGTTACGTCTCAGATTATCTAAACTGTAAGTCCTAATACCATATCAATTTCAAAATTAAAGGATTACTTGTAAAATTGAATAGTCTACTCTATAAATAAAGGTTGGGGGGAGGCTAGGTTTCCATATTTTCACCTGTGCATGTTAGCTGAATATACTTTCTGCAGCTCCTGTCAATACATTAGTATTTGCAAATATTTAGTACATATTTTCAGATAGTGAAAATGTTCCTGGACTTGTGAAGGATATCTGATAGAAATATATGCTGTTCTATTGTATGTTATTTAATTCGAGACGTAATGATGTGAAGATTTTGTGGTTTATTTTTTCCTCATTCTGTTTCTTTGCAGATTGCATGTCCGATATTTGCAGGCCTCTTACACTTTTTCTTCCTGGCAGCCTTTGCCTGGATGTGTCTAGAAGGAGTGCAGCTTTATCTTATGTTAGTAGAAGTATTTGAAAGTGAATATTCTAGGAAGAAATACTATTATGTTGCTGGCTACCTCTTCCCTGCTACCGTAGTTGGTGTCTCAGCAGCTATTGACTATAAGAGCTATGGAACAGAGAAAGCGTAAGTAATTGCAAGTGACCTGAGTGTTTTTCAAGTGAATAATTTTTTAAAGCCTGTTAGCTGTCAGAGGGTCCCTGACAGACTAAAATACCATCTGAAAGCTTTACTGGTAAGAGAATGGCGATGCTGTGCACAAATTACAATCAAGTCTTTTGTAATTCTCTAGGTTCAGAGGATTTGTTCTCTAGAGAGACCAATTCTAAATTATGGTCTTTCTTTTAACACAAAAGATTGACCTGAAACAAATTGAAAAAGTAAATAACTTTTTGGCCTCAAATGGATATTAAGTAAAAATTCGTCTCAACTTAAAGTATCTGACAGGCTTAACCACCCAGTTTTAAGCTAATGCTTCATTAGATCTCTTTGTTCAACTGGCCCTCTAGCTAACTCTCATCCTGAATTATGGCAGTACAATATTCTAACCCGTATGTTTCACTTTGATAATATTTTATCAGGCGAGTAGAGCAGGATTAAAATTAGCCACTGTCTTTTATATATAAAGATACAGATATATATAGAAAGTGACATAAGGTAGACAGAGGACGTTTCTGAGGATTTGAGTTGCTGGAGGCATGAATTTGCCTTCCAATACTGTTTACTTTGTCCTTTGATGAAATTAGTTACAGAATGGGAAGATACTGTTGACTACAAGAAAGCGGCTTGATTTTGCTACTGATGAAAGACAAATAAAAGCGATTCAGCAGGGAACTGGGGTGTACGAAAAACGAATCACTAAGTGAAGTCAGCCCTAATAAGTTTACGCATCATTTGGTCCGGTATCATGTGTATTCTTTCTCTACTGTTCAACTCCCAATTGGGGCATTTTATTTAAACCATATTGTTTTTCTGCAAAACATGGCATCTGAACATTTTCTGTATGGTGTTCCTCAGGGATAAGCACTTTGCATATGATATAAAGTTAAAAGCAGATTCTGAAGATTGCAGGGAAAACCTGTGAAAAATAATGTATCTACTGATTTTAGGTTCATTAATCCATGGCAATAGCTGTGACTGAACCTTCTGACTGAAAGGAGAAAGAGCTTGTTTTGTTTTTATTTCGTCTTATACGTTAGCTATTCCTGATGATGTATTTTCAAGATCCGTAGTATTATTAAACAGGACTCAGCAGAAGAGTTGCAGGTTAGGAAAAATTGTCCATGATTAAGTGGTACTGTGTACTGTTTATCATTGTTTACTAAAGAAATGTTAGTTTAAGAAATATTTTTGCACTTTGCATTTATGGAACTAAGGACACAATGCAATTATTCACCTTCCATTCTCTTTTTTTCTACCATAGTTGCTGGCTCCATGTAGATAACTATTTTATCTGGAGTTTCATTGGGCCTGTTACCTTTATTATTCTGGTAAGAACTTCGTTTTTTTTCTTTCATTCTAGGTTGCCTTACAGCAAAGTTATAAAAAGATTAAATCCTTATTTGCAGGACATTTCATGAAAATACTTATATACAATTTGTAGCGTGAGCAATGGTCATGAAAATGTTTAGAAATCTTTAAGGTGTACTGACTAAATGATTAACTGTCAAAGCTGTGGTGGTGCTTCAGCATAGTCATTTTTTTCCTAATGCTTTGAACTCTGAAGGTCATATCGACATGTGTAGTCATATGAAAAATCAATAAAGTGCTAAAAACAGGTTTTTTAAAGGAGCCACTATTGCACATGTTCCAGAAATTTAACTGCTAATTATCTAATATACTGGAACTTCTCAAAAGAGTGTTCAAATGCATTGGATAATTAAGTAAATTTTATATTTCAGTGTACTTGTACAGTACTTGTATGTATATTTGCATATGCACATTTTTTGTGACTACTTCTATATGTATTTATGCTACTTGTAATGTATGTTAGACATACAAGTTCATATGTTTTAGTATAAATAATAAAGTATTGTGCAATCAGTAGAAAGCTTACACACATTCTTCCAATCTGTTGAGTTAATTTGTTGTGTACATATGCACCCATGTATACACCCACAAGTCTGTGCCGCATTGTCCATTTAAGATTGAATGTTGTATTCTTACATCCATTATCAATTCTCCCAGCATTGCTCCAGTCAGCCCAGGGAAAAAACATGTCCCTGTTATTTCCGACTGATAATACTGACGCTCTACAACAAAATAATTTGGAAGGAAACTGAATGCAAAATGTGCTTTTTGGTTCAACTTAGCTTTCTCTGCTAGTTCAAGATTTTTAAAGCCTGGCTGTGCTTGAGAAATATTTGAGAAGGCTGGTGCTAGGGACATAACCTGGATACACAGAGATCTTTTTTCTAACTTCTGATAGTTTGGAAGGATGCATTTATTTTTATGCTTTTGAAAGTTTAAGGAATTACCCGTACCCTTGCCTTTACACAACAGTACGTTTGTGAAAAGCAACAGAAGTTAAGTTCAACCCCCTTTCTCCAAATTCAGAAATTGCATTTTGTCATTACTATTTTTTTCAGCCTTAAGAACAACTGTCAGGCATAATTCTAAAATTTCTGACTTTTATAGATGTACATGCCAGACTTGCTATTTAAACACATATTTTGTAGGTTATAATTTACATTACTTCTCCGTGTAAAAATAAACTGATACTATATGATTCTGGAAATTTCTATAGAAGTATGTGACCAATCTTTCATAGGTAATTTATTCCCTCCTGGTATCTTCAGATAATGAAATAAGCTTATCTGTGTGTTTGTTTAAAATAAGTTTATCAGTGTCAGTTTTACTCTGTTTATATGAAGAACTGTTTTTAACCCTTAAATAGTTACTTAAGAAAAGATAGTTGTGCAGTGTAGCAATTGTTTCAATTTGTAGGCATGTTTTCAAAGAAATAGGTTTAGGTGCCAAAACTTACGTGTGTATCTATTGAATTAGAAAGATTATAGTCTTTGCAAGATACATGTCTAGACCATCAGAGTTATACAGAGTTTATTCTAAATATATTTGCAATTAATTCAAGTCTAAGAGTGAAGGGGTTTTTTTAATTAAACCTACAATTACAATCAAAAGATATACTTAATATTTTCAATATGATAGGTGATATTTTTCAGCACATAAAGCTGTTTCTGTCAGTTGTTGTAATCATTGCTAGAAAATTGTTCCAAGTTCGAGGTCACAATAGTTGCGTTACTCACCTCAAGTCTGCTTGTGTGGTGATAATTTTGCTTTTTGTGTCTGGCTTTTTTATTGTTACTGTGAGTATTTTGCTAAGTCACCTCTATTTCTCTCTCTTGCTTTAAAATAATGTTTAATACAGGAAGCTTTGGGCATTGCTGATGGCTTTTTCACTTCCTCACAACCAGGTCAGAGTGAGAATAGAGGTGAAGGACATTTAATCATATTGACCATGTACAGACATAGTTCACTATTATTTACTGGCCATGACATTATTATCCTCCAGTAAATCATTTAGGCTGAGACGCAAAAGGCTTTTGGGAGCAGTATTCCCAACTTCAAAAATATGAAACAGCAGGTAGCAATCACAGCACAGTTCCTGGGAGTAATTCTTCTCTAGCAATTGCTTTGCCCTCTAATCGTCCCAACTGAGAAAGCAAGAGAGAGTGCAGGAAGAAGTGTGAGGAGTGTAATGGCTGAAAAATAATATGTTGTGTGCAGTGTAACCAGAGAAGAGCCATGTTTGTAGTGTAGCATCCTTTGCATCAGTAGCATGTAAGAATTTCACCTTAGTAAACCTTTTAACATGTTGATCAAATCATTCTTCTGCTTCTCATTTTAACGGTACTGTTAAAATATATACAAAGTCTTTTCTGACAATATTGCTTACTACTTTAATTTATGAAATTTCTCCAAGTTTATAGCTGTTTGCACTCATGTCTGTATACAGTTTTGCACAGGATGAGGGTGGGAGGTGAGGAGGGGAAAGCATGAAGGAAGACTGTCTTCTGAGGAACTTTCAACTTCACTATTTCTATAGCCTGTCATGCCTTTGGGCACCAGGGTTATTATATCTATGCGAAAAGAGCATGTAAGTAATGAGCGGTGGGAAACCATTAGTATGCCTGAAATGGTTTAATGAAAGCTTGGATCATGACACATCAGGAGCTGTTCTTATCATTTGGACAGCTCCATCTGCATCTTTAATAATTAATTCAGTTCAGTAAGAGTTCAGCTTGCGCACTCATTTAGAAGCCTTCTTCAGAGAGCACCTCTCTCGCTGCCAGTCCCAGGGAGAAATAGGCTTCTGCATGGCTAAGAGCAAAGATCTGGAGATACAAGAGCAGTTTTAGAGCTGCATTTGCCAGGTAACAAAAGCTCCGGGGAGTTCAAAAAGGGTCAGAACATGTGCAGTTCAGCTAGGTTACTTCAGAGTGGTGTTTCTGTTCTTCTGTCTTATCATATCCATGTCAGCACTGCAGGCTGTGTGCAATGAATTTTAAGCTGCTAAGCTCAGGCGGACGTGATTCAACTGAGCAGGTTGATGGCTATAAAACAAACAGGACACTCCTGTAATCTGTGGTCAGAAAAACCTGAATATTTTGACTTCTGTGTAGATCCATGTTCATTCATATCCAAGAAATGGGGGAAGTTGGTTTGCTCTTTGTTCAGCCAAAACAGCTGGAGTTGGTTCCTCACAGATGGAGCCAATGTGTTAGGCTAGCAAAGGTCATTTAAACAAAAATTCCTGGAATGTTCTGTTTCATTGACATAGGAAAGATAGTTTTCTTTTTCACCCAGACTGAGGTGTTACTTCACCAAAGTCAGTGGATGTATACATACACATATGCACACATATCTAGCTTCACATATAAAAATAGACATATATAAATAGCTTATGCATACAAATAACATAAAAGTATCTTTTTATAGTAGACACCTGATAAATGGTATTTATCTATTGCTCATAGGGGAAAATTTGTCATAATTATTGCAAAATCTAGCTTTATCTGGCCACTAATCCATTTTACCTGGGACTAATTCCAGTCCATTAGTCTTCTGTGCAGGTTATCACATCCACTTTTTTTTTAAAGTTAATTGACTTGAAGACATTCCCTCCACCAAAATTTTATTGGCTGCAGCTGCCAGAGGGACAAAATTCCATCCTGTACCATGTTTCATGTCCAGTACCTGCTGGTTTTCCAGACCAGAAATGGCATTGTGCATGTTGGATATGAAATAAGCATCAGCTTCCAGCGTGGTGAACTCGATTACTACCATAAAAATTCTTCAAATTTTATATTTTAAAGTAGTGACATTTTAATTCTTTTAATATGTACCTAACTGTCTTTCTTTCCCTCAGTTCTATCCAATTATACTTGTCATTTGAAGAGATATGTAGGAACTGATATTTTTAAAAGTGCTATAATTTTTTTTTTTTTTTTTTACTTTTACATATATTTCTAAAATTAGAGCATAGATTAAACTGGTTCTCTATGTAATCCAGTATCTTGTCTCTCATAGTGGTTAACGTATTTTAGAAATTAGAGCAAGAAACTAGTATAGACATTTATGAAATACTATCATCCAAGTTTTTGATTATTCTTACCAGCTCATGTTTTAAAGTGCTTGCACATTACAGCTCCAGCTGCTGTAGCTGTGTGTTCTGTCACTCTCAGCATCACAGCAGAATGGTCAAATCCTAATGTGGTGCCTGACTGACTCCTAAATTACTATTTTTACACTTCTGAAGAGGGCTGGCTTGATTTTCAGAAGGGAAGCATGAATAAGGTTTTACTGACTTTACCAAGATTAGGGCTCCAGGACTGTTTGCAATGTATATGCCGCAGCCATTATGTGTGTTTACAGGGTGCATTTGTATAGTCTATTTAGCACTGAAGTAGCCAGTGATGTTCAGATGCAGATTTCGGTTCATCTGGGATAGATGCAGCCCAGGTCAGGATGAGGACTAGCCTGTCACTAGTCCGTTATCTTATATGATGGGGTGAGAAAATCATAAGACCACCGAGAAGGGGGAAATATGCCCTGTGCAGTTGTGCCCATCTAACAGGGCTCTTCCAGCGGCCAGCATATGGCAAGTAGAGTGGAGGAGCTGTAGGCAATGCGTAAGCTTCCAGCACCGTATCTGAGCCCTAAGAGCCAAGCATAATGATGGGGAAGGAGAGAAACAAGATTTGCATTTGAGATTAGATTATGGTATTTACTATTTCTTACAAAAAAGATACAAAATTGTTGGGGCAGCAAGTGGACTTCCTTTGAGAGCTATATTTTCAGAGTAGCAGGAAATCAAAACTCAAAAGTTGTAGTTTATCCTGTGCTTTTTTGAAAACAAGACTGCTAAAATTCAGCATGGCTCTTTGAGTCACCCTATTAGCTGTATTGCTCATGCCATTGGGCCTTCTTTGGGCATGTGAAAAGCTCTGGGCATTGTGATACTCCTGGGGAAGCAGAAGGCACTGTGTTTGGTTAGACTAGTTTGTTGTCAGAGGCCCATTTATTTCCTCCCAGGTTGCTTCTGGAAGCCCATCTTGCCATTCACCTGGACCTTTATGTGACTTTGGTGCCATTGACTCTTGTGCGTTTGTACTGAACAAAGAAAGGTGTCCTACTCAGGAGGTCCATCAATGTTGGCAAATACCTGCAGATTAATTTCCTTGGATTAGTAACAGTTCAGTCATCGCAGAATCACAAAATAATCTGGAAGGGATTTCAGGAGGTCTCTAGTCCAACCTCCTGCTCAGACCAGGTTGCTCAGGGCTTTATCCAGATGGATCTTGGAAACTTCTAAGGATGGAGACTGCGCAGCCTCTCTGGGCAACCTGCTTCACTGTTTGGCAGTCCTTGTGGTGAAAAAGTTTTTCCATTTACAGAGTTAATGCACATGAATGCAAAAATACTAAGGATGTTTCCTTCCTGTACAGACTTCTCCCCACACATATTTCTCACTGAGAAAATAATTTAGCCTTTTCTTCTAAAAGTAATTATTCTCCAACAAGTTCCCTTCCCTCACTGCTTAGTGTCTTGTGTAATAAAATGGCAGGATGCCCAAAAGTCTTTAGCTCATGGGTTCCTCCAAAACAATCAATTTCTAGAGGAAGAGCAGTGCGGAAGCCAAAAGTGAATGCATCTGCAGAAAGGTTTGGTTACAGTTTTTGTAAGCAGGCAGAATAGGCTTTTGATAATGACACAGTGTTTAACAGAGATGCCGGTGTGTTTGAACGAGTGGCAAACGATGGTCTTTGACTGCTGAAACTGAAAACTATGCAGTATTTCGCAGTGATGGAGAAACAAGCATCATATGTTCTGTTGTCATAGTTACTTTGCCTTCAAAGTACAATAATTTGCTTTTGTTTTTGTTTTTCTTTTCTTAGAAGGTCTTCTTCTGCTACCATGATACAGCATTATTATTTCAGTGGTCTGCTTTGGTGTTCTGTTTCCTAAATTAGAATTAAAGTGTCTATTAAGAATCTGTTATGTACAGTTATTCCCTAATCCAACAAGGACAAACATGCAGAGAGAGCAGAGTATTTACATAAAACCTTCTGAATATGCTGGAGCTTGGCTCAGGCTCTAGGGCAGGGCCACGTCTCCTTGCATGTCACTGAAGGAAACAAGCTTTTGTTTCTTATATATCAAGCCAGCCCTTCAATTGTACAAGAAATTGGAGGATAAAACCCTCTCCTTTTGTAAGGCAGTCCTTTATGGGCTAAGCCATGCCTATAAGTTTTTGATCAAAGAATGATGTTGCTGGTACAATACAGGATACTCTAGGGTAGCTACTTAAGCAAGGATTAGCTTCCAGCTGTGCTGTAAATAGTATTCTGATTTGGATTGTGCACTCCCAGTTACGTAGGTTGCAGCCAAAGTTGATTTACATGTTGAGATTGGCATGGGGCATGTCTCTTAGCTCTTACCCTGTTTGTTTCCACAAAAAGTAAATCAAAGCTGCATTTTTCAGGTGAGCTGAAGTTGTTCAGACTATGTCAGCTGTCACAATGCACAAGAAACATTTATAAGCATAGAAGAACAAAATCTTTGCATGAAAAGGCATAGAACTGGGAGCCAGATCATATGCAGAACCCAAGTCCTGTTCCGATGCAAAGGACAGAGAGAAGCAACTTGTTTTCTCACCTACATACCTTACACAGTACAGTGGAAACCTCAATAAGAGGAACAAAATGATCACAATGATATAATGAAGTATTTCTCAACTGCTTGGTCATTACCCATAAGGATCATAAAAGCTAATCAGCAGGGTCACAAGATATGACACATCTGTCACATTTTGCAGCAATGAAAATTTGCTTACCTATGCCATGCCTATATTTACACTTAAAGGTGAAGTATTTTCTATCAGTTCTTAAAACACACACAGAGGAGAATTCTAAAAGCTTATTTTTATTTATATTGTACACACCTTTTACATTAATCGCAAGGTACAATTGTAAAAATATTTCGCTTCTGAGCTCAAAAAGCTGACCAACTCTGATGTGGTGTTAAGAACTGCATTATGGTACATAATATCCATCTCGATTTTGAGACAGCAGCAGCAGTGATAAGTTTGTTGCCCTTAGCTGTAGGAATTATTTCTCTAGTATATGTCTTCTTTGTTAACAGTCTATCATCAGAGCCTTCAAAGCACTCCTCTTTTTTAAGTTGTTACAACCTTATCTTTATTGGGTTTTGAGTGATATTTCTGACCATTGTGATACAGCTCTAGGAACATCTCTAGTATGAACTAGTATCCCCAGTGTTACAGAAGATCTGAGGAGTTCGATGCTGTCTCAAACCACAGGCTCCCCAAAATAGGAGACGGGCTTGATCATTCTTCAGTAATAGATTTCAGATATGTCGGGAAGATTATAAGAATGGATTATAATCCTTATCTATCTAATATGTATATTATAAGGATATTCTCCCAGCATATTCTCCCAGCTTCTGTTAGTTAAGTTTAGGGTTTTCTTGTGGACCACTGTACCAGTGGATAAGGATGGATCTCTTCTCCATGAATGGGCACAGCTCTCATAGCTCTTAGCATTTTCAACTATATAATTATATCTGAGTTGTTTCCATGATATAAGAGAGCACACACTAATTATTCCAATGAACCGTACACATCTTTTCAAGCATATTGTGCAGTCATCTTTACGTTTGGCTTACCTATGTTCTTCACGTGCTTTGAAATCAATGGGAGAAAGGCACCTAATATCATTGCTATCTGTGATTCTGTTTCACAATATGAAAACTATAAAAAATTACCTTTCAGTATTTTCCCCTGGGTTATCTGTATGAATGACACAACAAGAATAAGATGGCATAGTCCTTTCCTTCAAATGGCATGCAGTCTCACTGCAGTAAAATCCAGACTACAAAAGGAATGGAGGCAGTAAGAGGGTGCACCCAGAGCATATATGTATGCCGCTGTTAAGTTTGATGCATTTGCTACATCTTTGTGTTTCTTTTCTTTCCCTTTTATTTTATTTTTCTATGGTTACATTTAAGCTATTTTCAAGACCAGGTTTTCAAGATTTTTCAGATGTTTCAAGACGGAATTTGTGGGAACCAAGGGGAATTAAAAAAAGAAAGGGAGGAAACCAGCAAAGGAGAAAAACATTCCAGAAGCATAGGATGATACAAAGGCAGCTAAACGTTAAGGGTAACTGTAGCCCTTGGAAAAAGCCAGTGAGATGGGGAACAGGACCAGAACGGATAGGCAGAGGTGAACAGGGGTTGAGAGCAACTGAGAGCAACATGCAGAAAGCAGAGCCAGAGTGATGGTGGCAAGTGTTGGACACAAGCAAAATATGGCTGCTTCAGCATAATATAGTCAGTTTAGGAAAATTAAGTAAAACAAGGATTTTTAACATTTTTGCCCCTCACCTGTATTTGCAATCACCACTTACAAACTGACTGATAAAAGTTACCCAGTTTCACTACATATTTGAAAATAAACTGTGGGTTTTTGTTTAGTCTGTAACATCATCATTATTCAACCTATTACTTGCAGTAGTTTAATTTCGTTCTTATCTGTTTTGACAGCTGAATCTTATCTTCTTGGTGATCACATTGTGCAAAATGGTGAAGCACTCAAACACTTTGAAACCAGACTCTAGCAGGTTGGAAAACATTAAGTAAGTGCTTTGTGTTCAAGTATGAGAACTATGATTATTTTCTGATTGCTGAACTGATTGAAAGCTACTCTCCATTAGGAACACATGCCTTTGTCTCCCAGCAACTGCAGATGTCAATTAGGAGCAAACAGAACCAATCCTGCTTTCGTCACATTGTTGCCACAATGTCACAAACATTGGTCAAAATTAGATAATTTCAGCCTGGAACTAGTGCCAAGAAACTGTTTCACGGAAATGCCACAGCACTGTAGTAATTTCATTTGCATTTAAAATGCAGTTCAAAAATGATGTTCCTGTTTGCATGGCTGAGATGATTATATTAAGTTTGTTTTGTTAAATGACTTTTTGATTTAGGGATTCTGAGCAGTTTCTACTCGTAATCCTGTTCTCCCAAGAGAATTGACTCTATTATTATTGTTAACTTGAAGATTATCTGCTGTTTTTGTGTTAATTTAACAAATGTTTACTTTGTCTTGGTGCTGTACTGCAGTATCCCTTTTGCAGAATAAGACAAGTGTTATGTAATTAAAAAGACTTTGACAGCTCTTGCTTCTTTAGCTAGTCTTTTAGTGTATTGTATTTAGCTTTATGTTGTACTGAAGGTTTTTGTTATCAACACTGAAGGGATGGTGCAACTTTAGATCTCTACGGGTTGGATGTGAAAGGGTCTTACAGATATACTTTGAACGCTGAAATGGCAAAGGGAGACTTCCAGTAAGGCTAGCATTATGAACTAGATGTTATAGATAGGTCAGTAGCAGCTTCACTGCATGTTGCATGATGAGAGAGAGAGAGCTAATCTTTAGCATCTCTCTCTTTTCTTCCTTTTCCTCTTTCTGTCTTCTCATCCACACCAGTAATTACCGTGTTTGTGATGGCTACTATAATACGGACTTACCTGGGTAAGATAGAACCCTACATTAACAAACTTCTAGCATGATTTTTAACTTTACAAACTCGGTCAATATTGTGGATTGCCCTTAATTTTAATTAACTAGTTTTGAGATATCTGATTTGCTAAAGTATTTTTAAATATTATATGCCTTTATAATTTTAAATTGCTTGCCTCTGCATTTTGAATTTCCTAACTTTGACTAATTTTTATAGACAATTAAAAATGCTCTTATTAATTTCTGTTTCAATTCTGTCTAATAATTTTGTTTCTCTTTTCTGCTTATGATGCTTTCTAGCTATGAAGATAATAAGCCATTTATCAAGTAAGATCATTAGTTAGATGTGGAATTCACTGACTAAATTCCCTTTCCCTTTCATCCTGTGCCGTTCTCTACAATTCCTTTTCCTTAAACTATTCATGATGGAATCTTTTTTAGACTTTATTCTTTAGAGCAATATCCATATTTTTGTCACATTTCAGCAGGGTTTCTTCATGCGGAAGTTAGATCATCTAGCTTCAGTTTAGCTGAGTTTATCAGAGCATTAAAGATTTGGGCTCTAGGCTTTTAATCTGCTGTTTAACCTTTGTGCATTTGTATTACATTATTTGGTGTTATATGGCAGCACCACTGCTTAAAATCTATGGTGTGATTAGTGGTTAAGCCAGATTTATCAATCTCTTTTACAAAAGCAGATAAAGCAATGGAGTAGCTGGGGCTTGTGCTATACTTCTGCGTTTCAAAATAGTTTTGACATCCCGTGCAGTTCTTGAGAAAGAAAAAGGTCATATCTACTCTTGCTGTTTTCACTGGAGACTAAAAGTACCAAATGGAATTGTTCTTTCTTTAGTAGATAAAAGGTTAAAGCCAAGAAATTTTTACATTTGAATGTGAACCTAGTAAAAGTCAACTGCAGGAACTGAAATGTTAATATTGGATTTGGTGACATGCATTTTTGTAAGTAAAGTTACTAAAATTAATTTTCTTTTACAGATCCTGGGTCCTGGGTGCATTTGCTCTCCTGTGTCTTCTTGGCCTAACATGGTCATTTGGCCTGCTGTTTATCAATGAGGGGACTGTTGTGATGACGTATCTCTTCACAGTATTTAATGCTTTCCAAGGAATGTTTATTTTCATCTTTCATTGTGCCCTACAAAAGAAAGTAAGTTACTGAAAACATATACACGTGCTCCCTAACCCCTCAAAATAGCCACATACATTTCTTCAAAAATAGAAAAAAAATGCCATTTTCAAGAAAAGGAGTATTTTAAAGTAGCTTGAGGAAGGGACTAGGATTCTAAAACAATTTTTGCTGTCTGCTTGTGGAAGTCATTTAACTGCTCTGTGGCCTGGGCGGGTTCAAATTGGATGTAGAATTTCGTATCTGGGCTTGACATTTGCTTAAAAGTTTTGCAGTTTGGGGAAGAAACTTGTTATAGAAAATGTACTGCTTAACACTGGTAATGCAGTATATGTGATTTTGGATTTATAGCCAAAAGTCCTTTACGCGCTCACAAAACAAATCCCGCCTGCATTACAGTGCTGCAAACAAAGCATCATTTACAACATCACTGCATCTCAGCCTAGAAACTCTCTCTCTTTTCAGATCACGGTAGAGGGCCTCTCTTGAGATCCCATTAAGCTGCCACATCACCTAAGGGTGATAGGCAGGGATTGTGATAGAGAGCTTGTTCATTACCAAATTAAGAGAGATCTAAAAATTAATTTCATTAAGAACTTCAACACACCTTAGAAAAAAGAAGTCATTAGTGCTAAGCAGCTGCTAATGGGGAGAGTTCTCCCAAGATGCCAGTGTTTCTGCTTTTTTCAAGTTTGCCTCACCCAGCCGTCCCACAGCTACCTTCTCTAAATTGGGGAAACCGGGAGCCCCTGGAAGGAGGAAATGCAGCCTTGCCCACGGTGCTGGTTAGGGGGATGCGCTCTGCTCCCCTTCGCCTGGTGGGAGCAACGGGGTCCAGAAGGAGCAGATCTGCTGCAGAGAAGGGAAATTTTGTAGGGACAAGAGGGACAAACAGAGAAGAAGGAAGTGAAAGTCACAGCAGGAGGGAATTCTCTCAGGATTTCTCGCACCCTTCTCTTTCACAGACTGAGAATGGAGGCTTCTTCCATGAATACTTTAGAGGTGTTTTAGTGAAGGATAAAAGAAAAAAAGCTCATAGTCTGCGTTAGAAGGCATGGCAAATGAAAGCAAACAAGAATTGAGAGGAGAGAGGAAGGGTAAATGTCAAAAAACTCCACGGAAAACCTTAAGAAAAAAATGCAAAAAATCCCCAATTTGGAAATACCCAATTTGCAATATTTATTTTCTAAACATTTTTACCAGTGTTAGGCTGGAGACCTAGCAATTATTAACTCCCATTATAATTAGCTCACCAGAGACATAATTAACTGATATTTATAATGTGGTTTGAGACCACAGGATAAAGGGTTGCTATGTAAGTGCAAAATCATATTCTTGCATGTTCTGAACTGTACCAGCTCTAACAGTATCAGTGTCTATAAATTTGGTGTAGACAATGGCATTCATACATATTTCAGGAAAAGATCTGGAAGATAGAATTTTATCAAGCTGAACATGGCACTCCTTTCATTTTTAGAGAACAAAAGCACACTTAGAGAGGAGATTGAGTGTAAGAAAAGAAGAGGGGGAAGAAAATGCAAACATTCTCAAAATGCAAATATTTTCTAGATTAGGGTTTCGTATAATGTTGCCCTTTTTACCACTTGTACTGGGCTTGAAAACCAAAAACAGTTTCTTTTTTTATTTCCTTTTACAGTTGTGCATTGTTTTCAAATATTAAGTGAAGTCAGCAAAAAGTAATATTAAAATACCAGTCAAGTGTGAAAAGCATAACCTACAGCAATAAGATTTATACCTGAAAGAATGTTAAAGCTGCCATTTAAGATTTCTAAGTTTCAGTGCCTTTCACTAGATATCATCCTATCCTCTGTCTGCATAGCTAATGTAGTCTTTTTATTCTGTTGTTACTAGTTGGTCACTAAATTGAACAGAGAAATAGATTTGTGAAAGTGAAAACTATTATGTTTCCAGTTCTGACAAGATGATAGTGCTGTTGCTTCCATCAGTTTCCAACAAGCTATAATTTAGAAATAATGACAGTGGAATGCGCAGTACTGACAGATAATGTACATTCACAGCAATATAGGCATTAGGCAAAACCAGCCCTGGAGGGTGGTATTTGGGTGAAAATACAGTTTTGATTGCTATTGTCTCTATTATATAGTGTTTCAGAGCATTTAATATCCATTAATGTTCAGGAATGTATTTTCTTAGGTGTTATACCATCTAGTGATGATATACGTGGATTTATATTCTTCAGAATACAAAGTTAAAGATTATAATTCTATATGTGTCCATTTCTGTTTTCATTTTTTATGTGTATTTTATGTTGGTATAGATTAAAAATATGTACTTGAAATACATACAGTATGCCTTTATAATATGATAAAATGCTATCTCTAGATTGAAATTAAGGCACTAGCTATTCAAATTTTCATCTACCTTCTATTTTATAAAAACTTCATCCTGTGTATTCTGTGATTAAAATTCTTGGACTATTGAAAGCAGCGCATGACATGAAAACCCACACTATTTTGATTTTTTCCCCTTTCCCCTTGTTTAACACATAACTTTCTTTTGTCCCCTGTATTCATAGGCCAGGCAAAATTTACAGTTAGCCTAATTCTCATTTTTTCACAGAAATTTAGAAGTCTGAAGAAGAGGCACTTAGATTCCCAAGCACCTAAAAGATTTATGAATGTAGACTTATGCATCTTTGCAAATTTTATCTGTTGTTTCTTTTCACTGATCTGTCATGCTGCCAGGATGTGTATGCAGTCTTACGTTATTTGAAAATAGTAGTCAGTGTAGCAGTCATCAAATTTGAGGGAATTAAGTGTCCTGTAAACTAATCCTGATGACTTGTATGACAAGGGTTGAAACATAGTTAATGAAGTTTCCAGTAGTTTTCTGGAAACAGAAGCTGAATAAATGTAGGCCAAATCCTAAAATCATTGCTTAGTTTTGTTTTGTTCCTCTTTTATCAAACAGAAATCTCTCATATATAAGTGTGTTCAAGCTTCTAAATTCAGCGAGCATAGACAGTAATGAGGGTGGGTTTTTTTGGTCCTAAAAGTGAAAGATATGTCATTGCCCAGATATTACAGTTCAGATTTTGACTCTGCAACACTGACAGTGCTTCCACCAGCATAGCTGGTGCTCTGCGTAGAGGTGGGCAATTTTATTTGGGAGTTTTGGGCAAACCTGAAGCAGGTGTGACTACAGGAACTAGCCGACGTTTGAGCTGCACAGAGTAGCTTTATATGAAAATGTGTTTATAGCTTAGAGAGTCCATTCATTGGCATACTTTCTTGGAAGGTGATAACTTAAATGGGCAGTAACAAGGAGTGCAAATGCTAATAACATCAACCTTTCTTGCATGCAAGGATGGGAAGATAGGCCTTCTATGGTTGCTGCACCAAAAGCTAAAGAGGACTATTTTCAAACAGTACTCAATTCGGGTAAATTTAACTACACCAATGTGAAGACACAATAAAAATAATCTCCTAAATAACTCAGTGACAATTATTCAGGCACATCTAATTGAAGTGTGTTTAAATGTGTGTATCCTTTGGAAATAATTTGTTCAAAAATCCTGGATAGCCCATGATAACAGTGCCACTAACTAGGGAGAATTATCTGATTTTGTTAATAGCCAGCATTTCAATAGACAAGAATGACCTATTTGCTTGAAAAATATTTGAATTGTTTGGATTCAAGGTTCATTTCTTTTTGCCAATGAAGATATTTGATACTATTTTTTGTACTAAGTGTTTCTGTTTCTTTTCTGCAGGTACGTAAGGAATATGGCAAATGCTTCCGACATTCCTACTGCTGTGGTGGGCTACCAACGGAGAGTCCCCACAGTTCAGTGAAGGCATCAACAACAAGAACTAGTGCTCGCTATTCCTCTGGCACTCAGGTAACAAAGATTTTGACAGCATCTTTTAATTAACTTTATTTATAAAAAGTCTACTGAGATGTGTTCCAATCAGATGCGCTAATTGTCTTCTCATTATAATCATCTAGATGGCAAATACATACTTCTGCATACTAGAGTTGATTTCTTTTTAAACATTTCCTTTTATTTTTTTCTAATGAAAACACCTTATTTTTCTTGTAATTAGGGACTGGTTTATTAGGAGGGTTTATACCATCATGTTTCATATAAATGAAATTTAATAAATTAGACTTTTAATAACAGAAGAGAGAGTTCCACTATAATGCTAGAAGAATGGCTTACTTTAGGCCAAAATAAATATGAATATTCTACATAATAGCACATAAGAGAAAAAAATCTTTTTGTAACTTATTATGCTTTTGTCTCGTTGGTTTGTGTTAACAGAGTCGTATAAGGAGGATGTGGAATGACACTGTGAGAAAACAATCTGAATCTTCTTTTATCTCAGGTGACATCAACAGCACTTCAACACTTAATCAAGGTCAGTCACTGGGAACATTTCAGTTTTAGAAGACTTAGATTTTATACAGATTTTATACCATTTAACACAGAAGAATTGAAAAGAATGTGTTGAAAAAAATTCTGGAACAAATGATCTCTAAAAGCAGAGTTTTAAAGTCACCCACCAGCATATTTTAAAACCTTGCTCCCTCAACTGGGCCCCTGCTATAGAAGTCGAATTTCTCCATTTGTGGAAATGTATTTAAATAAGCTTCATCAATAATTTAACTTAAAAGCAAGATCATAATTTTAAATCTTTCCTAACCTTTATAGGTTAAATCTGAAACAGAAATATGAGTGCAGTAACATTTTAATGCATATTTGAGTATGATTCCTAGGTGCAGAAATTTTCCCAGTGAAATCTAATTGATATCATTTCTATGCAAAAGATGTCTGTAAAGCATTTATCTTTTTATGACAAAGAGCATTGTGTCTGTCACATGGGATAGAATTTAGATTTTCAGGCCCAGCAAAGCCAAAACTCCCAATTTCTTAGCTTGAACACACTTCTGAAATCCCTAACCTCATTCTCATGTCCAGTTAGAAGATAAGGGTATTAACTGAGACAGAATGTCCCTTTATTTCTTCCTTGCCCTCTATTTTTTTAAGGCGGTTTGAGCTAGTAATGGAGGGAAGACTGCTGTGTGCGAGCCGAGTGCACACCCACATCCCTGAGAGAAGAAAACGTAGGCTTGATCTCGTTCCAGGCAGTTCCTGCTCAACTGAAAAAGTTCCCAACAGCAAATTCACCACTGTCAGGGCTGCTGTAAAACCCTCATGAACCATAAGTGGCAAACTTTCTTTCCTTGTTGTTTCAAAATTCAGTAGTAGGGACGTGTATTTGACTCACATTTATTATGAGAGTATAAAGTGTAGTATTTTACAAAAGAAAAAAATTCAAAAAGCAAGGTTCTGCTTTTGCTATTTGGCATATTAAAAGTGGATGAGGCCTGTATGTCTCACTGCTCTCCCATCTCAGTCTTTTATGATCCTCTGGCAAAATCAAAATCAACTAATTTCTCCTAAGTGAAAAATGTATTTTTTTCATGCCTAAACAAGAAGTACCTTTCCTTCCAATGCCTAAGTAAAATCCTCTGAATAAGCTATAGAAAACAATCTGGGATTGCACCCCGGTTTGATGGCTGTGGGACAGAGCTTCTTCCTGCTTCAGAGCTCCAGTCCCAAGTCATTGGAGATGTTCTGCCACAACTAGAAAAATTAGTAGCATTATTATTCAATTATAATATTATCACTATCTCAATAAAACATACTTCTGAGGATAATTTAGCAATGAACAGCAAATGTCATTTTTCCTTTAAAATAAAATTCAAGCTTTTAGAGGTGGCAAAAAGTATTGGATAGAATAAAAAAAAATCCTCTTGCCATAAATTACAGGTAATATTATTCAAGGTAAAATTAAACATAGTAAACAAAAAGAAGCAACATATATTTCAGTTAGTATTTCTAGTAATAAGTAGACTGGAAAAGGCTACGTTAAAACCTTTTAATTGTTGACTGAATTAAACTGTCAAATAAGATTAGCATAATCAGGCAGTAAAATAATTCTCTGAATTTCAGAATTTTTTGCTACTTGCCACTTCCAAATATCTGTGGTAGTACAAAACCATTACTATTTAGAATATATATTACCTTTGCCATTGCTTCATAATCCTAATAAATATAGCTGGCTCTTTAGTTGTCCTTGGGCCTGTGATACACTGATCCTGATGTACTGCTGTGCAGTGCAATAGAAAAGGGAGTAGAATTTTACCTTAAGGAGATGCTTAAAATATGTTTTAAGTTACAATGTTTTTTGTGATTTTTCTGTCATTATTCCAGCTCATTTTTCTTTTAGTAACTAGAAATCACAGATTAACTGATTTTTAACAATTTCCCCCAAATGCTGATTTTTAATAATTACTCTGAGTCATGTAAATGTTGCACTAATATGTAAAATTGATTTTTAAAAATCTGTTCATTCATGTAATATTTTGCTTCATCTTACAGTGTTTGTAAACTGATTGTTAGAAGATTTGTCATTCAAGGAATTCTGGTTTAAAATCTGGCAGATAGATTTGCAGCATGAATGTCCCGAGAGAAAATATGAATGCTCTGATTTCTTAGAGCAAATATTTTGCTTTCCCCCCAGCATGCATACTTTTGCATATACTAAGATATGCTTCTTGCAGTTTGTCATCCACTGTCTGTTTGAAAACAGCGATTCCCTTCCACTATCTGTGTGTTTTTAATAAAGTGAATAACAACTCTGATCCTTTCGTAAGGGAATTTTCAATATCCTTAAATTTAAGAAATTCAGTTCTCTCAGTTCTGGACAGAAATGTGCCATTTTTAAGTTCTAATAGCTTTATATAGCACCTTGATCTCTACATATTTAATTGCTATTCTTGTGTAACAGTGATTTTGTATACGTTAGTAAATGTCAGTCTTAACAGATGTTCACTTGGGGGATTTGGACAGCACCTGTGAATTACTGAAATTTAACTGTATATTCCTACTCCCATTTCAAATACATAGCTCAAATACATTCAGAAATTTTCAGCTGAATTACATTTGACAAGTTCTATATGATTCATGATGATTAAAAAATATTCTTTATTGAAACTGTCAGAATAAAATTAAAGAACTGACTTTTTTTTTTCTATTTCTTTTGCTTTAGGAATGACTGGCAATTACCTACTAACAAACCCTCTTCTTCGACCACACGGCACTAACAACCCCTATAACACATTGCTCGCTGAAACAGTTGTATGTAATGCCCCTTCAGCTCCTGTGTTTAACTCACCAGGTGTGCTTATACTTCCTGAATAAAACTGCTTTTCTTGGCTCGCTCCAAATCCCTTCCTTTCCCTAGATAGAAGCTCAAGTTGCAATATCCTAGCCTTACATTCTGAATTTCTGTCAGTTCAAGAAATACAGTATTGCCAATGTTAGCTTGTAAAACTGCACTATATTATAGTAATGCCTTTGCCATAACAGTATTTACCAATAATTATCCATGTTTTTAACACAGGTGGCATAAATCTTAATATACTATTACAGGACTGACACCCCATGGTCCGAGAGCCCATCTTCAAGATATTTATCACTTAGAGGTATCACGTCTATGCAATATAAGGTTTCTTGCTGAGAAAAACCTGCTTACGGAGCGGATTAGATAACAAAGCAGCGCAAGGCATCTTGACACCTTTGGATACTGCAGTGTAGAAAATTGTATCCAGCGTCAAAGAGATCTAAACTATAGTATAGTGCAGCTTTATGGTAGATCATTCCTTTAGGAAAATCTTGAGATTAGCAGTTAGAACAGTTTAGTTCTGCAGGAATAAAGGGTGTCATCGCTTACCTAACATTTTGCTGTTACGTTATCTAGTTGCTTTTTTAACTGCAGATCACTCATCAGTAAATATCTAGTAGTTACAGTTTGATAATAACTTGTAGGATAGCTGAAACTGTGTTAAATCTTTGATTAAGAGCTCATAAAACCTTGCTTCCAGTTTTTATTTCAAGTTTCCTTTTTAACTGAACTGTAGTTTCTATTTTCATTCTCTTGTTTTCTTACTTTCCTTATGCTTTCCTCTAGCAACCTACAGAGAGACAAGTATGGGAGTAAAACTTAACTTTGCCTATCAAATGTAAATTTTTTCAGCATGATTTTTAATGGGCACAATTAAAACATAACTAGCGGTCATGAAGTAGACTCAGTGGGCAAGTGGTTCACAATTTGCAAATGAAATGTTTCCACATTCCAAAAGTACTTGCATACTGCTTTTTGGAAAACAACATGAGGTCTGTAGCAAATCCTATTGGTAACAGAAGTTATGCAATGCTGAAATAATTTGCTGTTTAAAACCAAAGCAGTGTCAAGCAGAAATGCTTAACAATTTACTTATTTTTTTACATTCCCACAGTAATCTTGCTACAGGCTATGGAAAGATTTCAAATGAATTACCTGATCATGGGCAACAAAATTTGCCTCATCAAACCAGTTTGAATATCTTCTAGCATGCTTAACTCTGCAGTATATCATAGAAAACTCATTTTGGATTATCAGATATGTTTTGGTATCTGTTTAGCAGAAGAAAAAAGAATGAAAATTATAGAATTAAATCACTTTCATGAGGGAAATGAATGCCAGCATGTGGTCCATGTGTTGTCTACTTTTATAAATGCCATATGTTCTGCACAGCTAAATCCGTTGCAAGGAAAATCTTGGAACATATATGAAATTGCAGAACTACGAAGTTGTTTAATCAAAGCTTAAAGAGACCTTTCAAACAACCCTCATCATGGGTTCAGTACACATGGAAAAGAGTTACAGTAACAAAAATGCAAAATGATTTGCAAATTACTCAAACAGAATTTATTTAGAAATTATTATTCTGTGTTTTAAAAGTCAAAGATAAAAATTGTTTCATGAGAAAATGCAATTACTTTTTAATTGAAAACAATATGTTCTAGAGAAGGTTGAATTTTCTAGGATAAGCTGCAGCTTTAATTATGAAACAAACCTAAAACAGGAAAATGCATAATCTTTTTCAAAACAACTTTTTTCTTGTACTCCTCCAAGCCTTGCATATAATGCAGCAGCCTCACAGTGGTCAGTCTCATTTCAGTAACATCACTCCATTCTTTCTTTACTTCCAGCCATATCTGTAGATACAGTGATTTTCTAGCAGTGCTGTAACAATTTAACTTTCCATGGTTCAGGCTGTTTGCTTTCTTTCAAAGTTTTTTCTTTTTTCTTTGCTTGGGAAGCGCTGTGATGTCATAGTTTACATGTCTTTGTGTCTATAGAAAAAACATTCCTTTATTGTGTTACCGAAAAAAAGCCAAAACCCAAAACATAAAGACCTTAATCATCATAAGACTTCATTCCCCTTCCTCCCCCAGAACTTTTTTTCATGTTTCCAGCAGACTTACCCAATCTGTCATTCCTCCAGCAGCTATAAGATATCAGCCATGGCTGATTTCCTCTTCCCATTCCACGACTAATATTTATTCTTTGGTTTAATTTCTGTGACCCATACTTACAGAAATTCCTAACATTTCTGCATTTGACTTCCATGCCCATGGTAACCATGGGCCGAACTCTTAATTAACTATTCTGGTTCATTCAGCGCTGTCACTGTGACTGATGCAGACTGCAGGCAAACTTTGACCTTTAGAAGCCTGGGGCCGTTGTTGGTAGACAGAATATTAGTGCAAAAAAATTACATTAAGTGGGAAAAGAAAAGCTGTTATTGCTTAGTAATCTAATTTGCTGAACCCTTGCTCTGACTAAGTTGCTGAGAAGCTCAGTAATTCTTCATCATGTTACAATAAATCATTTTACTTTCTTTTATATATCAGCTACTCTTAGGCCAGATAGCCTGAGCAGACAGACATGATGTGAGTTGTCCAAAGTGAGTCATTCCACCTGCTGTCTATCGTGTTGTTGGATGGTGCTTGTGGACCCTGGTCCCTGTAGTGTGAAAGATGGCTGTCCTTGTTTAACATAAATTCTTTGTATTTATCCATTTTTTTCATTCTTTTCTTTACTTCATCTCAAAAAAAGGGAAACAATTTTAGAAATGTCGTTAAAGTAAAGTAGTTGCCTGCCAGTTATGGGGGTTTATGTTGTACATTTACCTTCAGTTATGTCTGTGATCTAATTCCTTTTTAATTTAGTGTCGTTTAGGACAAATTCTGTTAATTTTATTTTCTAAATCATGGTGTTGTACTTCAAAATGTAGATGTTTCCAAATGAATTGCTTTGCATTACATATGCAAGGGCATGGAGTGAACAGTTCCTTGTGGAAGAGTCACAGAATTGACATTAAATTAAGAAATTAAAATGCCACTATTCCCCACAGGAAATACATGATACTATTTTTTTAAATACATCTTTCCTATAAGGTGTGCAACTGTTTACATTTGGGAATGTGCAATAACCTAACTTTTCTCGAGTCTTACTTCCAAGTACAACTTTGTCCTGAACTACATTAAAGAATTTTGTTAAAAAAAAAAAAAAGTGCTAAAAAGCACATCAGGCGATAACCAGAACTGTCCTTTTCCATTTCAGGACATTCACTGAACAATGCCAGGGATACAAGTGCCATGGATACTCTACCGCTAAATGGTAATTTCAACAACAGCTACTCATTGCGCAACGGAGACTATAACGACAGTGTGCAAGTTGTAGACTGTGGACTAAGCCTGAATGATACTGCTTTTGAGAAAATGATCATTTCAGAATTAGTGCACAACAACCTGCGGGGCAGCAGCAAGAACCACAACCTGGAGCGCACGCTGCCAGCCAAAGCTGTGATCGGCGGGAGCAGTAGCGAAGATGATGCCATTGTGGCCGATGCGTCATCTTTGATGCACAGCGACACCCCCGGACTGGAGCTCCACCACAAGGAGCTGGAGGCCCCCCTTATTCCGCAGCGGACTCACTCCCTTCTGTACCAGCCCCAGAAGAAAGTGAAGACCGAAGGAACTGACAGCTACGTCTCCCAGCTGACGGCTGAGGCTGACGACCACCTCCAGTCCCCCAACAGAGACTCTCTTTACACGAGCATGCCCAACCTCAGAGACTCTCCTTTCCCAGAGAGCAGCCCTGACGTTGAAGAAGATCTCTCTCCCTCCAGGAGGAGTGAAAATGAGGACATTTACTACAAGAGCATGCCAAATCTTGGAGCTGGCCATCAGCTTCAGATGTACTATCAAATCAGCAGGGGTAATAGCGACGGCTATATAATTCCCATTAACAAGGAAGGATGTATTCCAGAAGGGGATGTTAGAGAAGGACAAATGCAACTAGTGACAAGCCTTTAATAGTGTAGCAAAGAAATATTAAAGGCCATGTACAAGTATTAAAAAGACTTAATTGGCCCCATGCAGGCTCCCTCATATCTGCTTGAAGAGACAATTCTGTTGACCCTGTGGTTCTCCAGTGTAACAGGGATGACTGGACCTTGCAGTTCTGTGAATTTTTATAAAACAAAAACTTTGTATATACACAGAGTATACTAAAATGAATTATTTGTTACAAAGAAAAGAAATACCAACAAGGTATTTTAAGATATCTTCTGCTGCTGAATTTAACAAAATTGTGAAAAAAAAAAAGAAAACATGTTCCAGCCATTTTACTGCAGCAGTTTGTGAACTAAATTTGTAAATATGGCTGCACCATTTTTTTTTCTAGGCCTACATTGTATTATATACAAGGCGTAGGCTCTGAAATCCTGTGGGACAAATTTACTGTACCTTACTATTCCTGACAAGACTTGCAAAAGCAGGAGAGATATTCTGCGTCAGTTTGCAGTTCACTGCAAATCTTTTCCATTAAGGCAAAGATTGAATACATGTCTAACCACTAGCAATCAAGCCACAGGCCTTATTTCATATATTTCCTCAACTGTACAATGAACCGTTCTCATGAAAAAATGGCTAAAGAAATTATATTTTGTTCTATTGCTAGGGTAAAATAAATACATTTGTGTCCAACTGAAATATAATTGTCATGAAAAATAATTTTAAAGAGTTTGAAGAAAATATTGTGAAAAGCTCTTGGTTGCACATATGTTATAAGCTGTTTTTCTTACACTCTGTTCATAGTACGGTAGTATGTTTAAAATGCAAGTTCTACCCGTTCTCACTTATTTTTCACTGTAAACAGTGTTCTGCTTTGACAAGTTAGTTTTTATTCTTATGTTTTGAATTTTTATTGCCAAAAAAAAATAATTTGGGGAGAAATTTGTTTTAGAAGCCAATTATGCCAAGCCTTGCACAAATTTGGTATAGCTAACAAAGATTGTAACTCGATTCCCTGTTCATTCTTTAATCAGGGTTGGGTGGTAAGGGGTGAAGGGGACACTGGACACTTCTCACAAGCTTTCTCGTGAATAAAAGGTGCCTGTCCTTTAAAAAAATAAAATAAAACATAACTATTACTCTTCCATATTCCTTCTGCCTATATTTAGTAATTAATTTATTTTATGATAAAAATCTAATGAAATGTAAATTGTGTCAACAAAATTCTGCTTTTTTCATCCCTTTGTGTAAACCTGTTAATAATGAGCCCATCACTAATATCCAGTGTAAAGTTTAACACCTGTTTGACAGTAAATAAATGTGAATTTTTTTCCAAATAGGTAAAACGTGCATTATTATGTACAAAGCATAATTGGCAACAGTAGGCCTTTGACCCATCTGTATTCTGCTTAGAATGGCTTCCTTACATTTTGTGGTTTAAGTGTTGAGAATACAATAGAAACTGTCTGTGTAGTTCTACTGAATAGAGGTCATCATTGCTATTCAATTCGTAGTCACAGTTGAATAGGATCAAGCTCAGATGTAGCAGGGCCATTAGGAAAATGTACTGTAATTTCATATATTTACATAACTTTTAAGTACGCATCTGTATTGAAATTAAAAATAAGGTGGTGAACACCACCATCATATTCTCAGCAACAGTAATTAGCAGTTAATTATTAGTGATGAAGATATATTCTTGCAGTGGGGAAAACATGAATACGCAGCATGTGGATAGCACTTTATTTTCTGTGTGCTATACAAATAATCAGTCTGTCACGACAGTTTTTTGAGCTAGAGAAATAAGCATGACGGTCCCCATTTTTACCAGACTGGACAACTGCAGAAGGCAGCTGATGCCCAAGATATGATCAACAAATCAGTGGCAAATTTGGAATTCTGAAGTCTTCATTTTCTTGATTCCCAAACCTCTTTTGTTCCTCTCAACCAGGGCCTGTCAAAGGTAATGCCAAGGACTTCATTTGCTGCAGCTTCCAAAATTGTCTTTGTCTAAATAACTGTTAAATTAAATGCCCTGTCATCACAGAGGCCATGGTGACATGTGTTACCACTGTGACTACCTGTATGATGAACAAAAATTCATTTGAAAGCCTTATAAATTCTGTTAAGTTCTAATGGGGCTGGAATATAAAAAGTCCAAAGATACTTTCTTTCTGTTCATTTGGAATATATATTGATAAGCTCTGGTTATCTGAACAGTTTGGCATAGGTGCATTTTGAAAAAAATTAAGATTTCAGAAAAATATTTTGGGCAAGATTTCCTAATGTTGACACTGTGCAAACTCTGTAAAAAAAGGTGGGAGGGTTCAGCTGTAACCCCAGGGTTCAGATAGATAACCACGATGTACCTGTATTCGGGATGCTTTGTGGCACAGGAGCTATTCTTCTTGAAGACAGAGGCTACTTCACCACAGGGCCCTACTGATAACTCTTGCCAATAAGTTCCTTAACACTAAAAGTTATTATGTTTACAGTAGGGTCCGTGGAACATTTGGAATTTAATCAGAGACTGTTTACTTCTGTTCGGTAAAGATACTTTAAAATCTGAACTCTCTACGAAATATGAATTTGTTCTGATTCAGGATTTACAGCCGATTGCTTGGAACAAAACGATTCCCTTGGTCGGTCTGGCAATTTAAAAGCACGCTTGCTGCCTTCTACCTAGGAAATCATGTCTTAGGGATTTAAAAATTGTGGTGCACAAGTCATTACAGTACACACGACCTAATAAAGTCACCAACTTTCAGCAGAATCTTCAACCCTAATTCGAGCAAGTGTTCCTTTGTGTCACATGTTGTCTAACTAAAGGTGGCGAAACTACATGCTGGAAAAAGGTTTGTAGCATTGTGACCTTAAATATATATTCAATTGCAAATGTAACAAGTATTCATAAAAGAAGAAAATGTAGCTGGTGAACCTAAGATGAAGCAGATGAACCTAAGTATCATAAGGGAATTCTTTTGTTAGCTTCTTTGTAATGTAGGTGTTGCTTTTTAGTGAGCCTGGGTTTTTTTTTTTTTTTTTTTTTTTAATGTTATACTAGTGAGTGTCCTGTGTACAGCTAGCAGCTAACAGCAAATACCTTGCCAAATTTCTGTTGGTGTAACTTCTCAGTGAAGTAGGTTACAATATAATTATATAGCCGACAGCTTATTGTAATTTCTTTATGTTTTCTCTCACGTTCCTGCCATCATGTCTTGGGATCAGAAGGACAGAAGAATTCAGAGGAAGAGTTCAAGGCTAGCAGAATAATGACAGCAGAATTAATGGAAACAAGTGTTTCTTCAGGGTCATCAGTTAACCAGTTCCTACGATGGTGCCAAGGATATGCTGCTATTTTAGGCACTGTCTTTCAGATGAGCTGTAATTTTCTTATGGCTAGTAATCTCCTGTTAGTGTGAACCCTCCTGGCTCAGTCCAATTCTTCCTTGTAACTTCAGTCCAGTTCTATTAATTCCTACAAAAGATTAAATGGGATGTGCATTTAGTGAACTGTTGTATAATGGTGCTATGCATTGTTTAATATAAGGTACATCTCAATTCTACATAAGTGAACCATAACATGAAGAAATGCAACACTGGTAATACCTTTATAGTTAAATTAACCTTTATCTGTGAATTCTACAGTACACCTTTGCTTCTTTTAAATTGGAAATGAAATTATTAATAAAGTTTACATATAATCGCTTATGTAGGTAATAAAAGGTGTTTCAAATTGACATAAGTTATGGATAAAATATGCGTCATATTTTATGTCCTAATTTTTAAGGCAATTTTCTTTCTGAACTACTCAGATATTAGCAGAACAAAGACAAAAGGGTCAACTCCCTGCATGCTGTTTTCATCCCACTTTGCCACAAAACTGTCAAAAGTTCTCTTCTAGAGCTGATAATATGCATCATATGCTAGTGTAAAGTTTTATCCCAGGATAAAATTACTTTTCCAATCAAGAGAAGCTGCAGGTAGACATTACATATGTATACAAACATTTCACTGGGGTTTTCCATAACTAATTCTCGGGAATACTGGAGAATAAAAAGCGATGGGATGTAGCAGTACGGTTCTCTACTGTAGCCCTACAACGGCGTTCACGCCAGCGAGATCGTGGTGGCAGTCACCCGCTACATTTATGAAGGGCACTGCTACAGTTCCAGTAAGCATCCCGCACTTGCTCCACAGATTTAAACTGGCATGTTGTGTCTCTGTCCAGGAACCGATCACAGGCTGGAATCCATCCCTGTATTAGAGAGAGGAAAAAACTGTCACCACACCCCTGGAGCAAGAGATTTGTGCCTCCTGTTTATATAAACACTTTGGCAATTAGTAGTAATTCAATTAAGTAAACCTGCTCAACCATCCAGCTCCAACAAGAATCTGGAGTAAAGGTTCATTAGGACCATGTCTATCTCAGCAGAGTATTTGATTTTTTTTTTTTCCAGTAAAATACTTCATGCGGCTTTTAAAACGAGAACTTCTAAATCCCTTTATTCATGCAGGATAAATTCTCAATGGTATTTCATTAATTCATGCCTAAGAGCATTAATATCTCTTCTTACTGTATTATGTCATCATTAATCTCAACCTCTCCCCATCAAAGTTCCTGGCATGTGAAACGCATCACACCACGATGCAGTCGGAGCGGTCACAAATGCTCCAGAAAATCAAACCCACCCCAGCCCAGCAGCCAGGAGCTTTTAAAGCACCATTCCACATAATGCACCAGCTGCTAAAGTCGTCAGCACCGGCTCCCAGGCTGGGGAAGTCACAGTTGCAGAAGTAACATTTAAAATAGGTAGTTTCATCAAGCAAAGTCTTCTAAAGTTCATGTAATTCTTCACCGTTTCGTCCGCCAGTGCACAGCTCCTCTGTGCGTTGGACTAGGAGCCCTGGCACCATTGCTGACTCTGTGCTGCAAACCAATTTAAAGTTTAGCTACAGCAAAGCTGAGCACAGAAACCTCTTCCTACGGTAAAGGGTCTGATTCACAGCCAGGAAGCAGCAGGAGCCAGGGTAGTATCTGTACAGGCATTTTTAAAGGAGAAGCAAGCAGCACTGAGCATCTAAAATGACTGTTCCAGTTCTCTTGTAGCATAAGAATAGCTTTAAAATAGCTTAATGCCGCTGAACTCTCAACCTCGGTGATTGCTCAGGAGAATGAGTCCCAAAGGTTAACGAGGTTTCTATGAAAATAATTCATTTTCATTTACTTTAAATAGACCACTTTGCTCTTTTTTTGGCATTAACAGGATAAATAGAAATTGCTTAGCTTATATTCTTTATACCACCCATTGTTTTAAATACTTCTAGTTTGCCTCCTATTACTTGACTCCTTTCTAAACAAATCCTTGTTTTCAGACTCCTCCATTTCTCTAACCATTTAGTTGCTAGTCTGAAGAATTATTTTTTGTCAGAATGCTTCAAGAGATAGGGCAAGCACAAAATTATGGATGAACTGCTATTGTTGATTTATAAATGGAATTGTATTTTCTATTCCTTTTTTTTAACATGGGCTCACATTATCTTTTGTTTTCATACTCTCCCTGATTCTCCCCAATGTTTCCATGAAGCTGATCATAGCAAGTAATGACCTAAATAGTTACGGTTAATTTAGAACCCAGCAAAGCCTACAAGTACTTCCAATTATTCCCCCGAACATGTGCCCAACCTTGCATTTGTCAGCATTGCATTTCATTTGCCTTCACGCTGCCCATTTATTCACTTTGTTAACCCAGGTTATTCACAATCTTCCCTAGTTCTGATTAACTGAAATAATTCTCTGTTAACAGCAAATGTTGCCACCTTTCAGATAGCCTGTTCATCCCCTTTCTCAGATAACACCAGTTTTAATACAGTGTGTTAGGGCACTATACTGTTAACCTTTTGCCATGATAAAAAAAAAATTGACCATTTAATCCTGCTCTGCTTCTTAGTTTCTAATATGTGACTACTTTAGCTCTCACTTCCTGAATACTGGCTTTCTCTAATGCCTTCTTCGTAAGGATATTTTTACAAGGATTTTTTTTTTTTTTTTGAAAGTCCAAATAAATTACATCAACTATTGCTCCCACCCCCCCCACAGCTGTACGATTGACTTAATTTTAGTATATTAGAGAGGCACAATTTTCTTGCCCTGAGCATTTTACATCTCTTCCAGCAATGTTTCCTCTGCACATACTTGCTTAACTACTGAGCTGCTAGATGTCAGACCCGAAAAAAAAGCACTTAAGTTTTCAAAGTGAAGTTTAGGTGGGTTGCAGGCAGTGAAATCCCCAGGCACGTCACTCACAGGCACACGGGGCATCACTTCTGGGGCAGAAATAGTTCTACACTTGTAGACACACACAATTTTTGTCACTAAAAGCCATTTTGGCACCCAAAGTTGTGCTGCGTTGCATGTGCAGCCGCGTCCCGCAGCCGAGGTGGGCCCCGGCAAGGAAGCGCCACGAGCCGGCGTCGCTGCTGCGCTGGCTGTGGTGTGCGGTTAATACTCACCTGGGGACAGGAGACGAGCCCCGGGCGGCTGGGCGGGAGGCAGCTGCCGGCGTTGCGTGCTCCTATGTTTTTATCTGGTGTCTCTGAGCGCGACGGCGTGTCCGTGGCCCTTGGGCAGGCTCGCTACGCCGGCGAGCAAACCGTTCGTGCGGGAGCAGCCGTGCTCGCCTGCGCTCCCCCCGTCGGCCGCATGTCGGGTTCAGAGCTGGGGGGGACGGGCTTAACCCAACCGCTGCCCTCGCGCCCCGTCCCAAACCGGGTTACAGCCGCGCGGGCGGCGCACGTGGTTTTGAATGTCTGGGGACGAACGAAGGTGCCCCTGCGCAAGGCGCAGGACAGCTGGCGCTGCTGGAGGGCGAGGGAGGGAGCAGCACAGCTTACGAAACACGGGAGCCACTGGCAGCCTGGAGCACCTGGACTTGGCTGCCCTGCTACTTGGGCCCTCAACCCCGGCGGTAGGAAAAAACACGGTTAAATCTACAAAATGAGGTAGCACTTGGCGCTTGCTGGCTCGGGGTTTCCTCCCGTGGGCTCCCGTCCCAGGGAAGGCAGACCCCGGCAGCACCAGCCCTCGTGCCCCAGCACCTCCTGCCGTGAACCTGCCGCAGCTCCTGCCTGCGCCAGCGTTTCTGGCCCTACCACGGTCGCACGCGGGAGGACGCGCAAAACTGGCCGGAGGCTGGGAATGGCCGTGCTGCTGGCGCCAGCGACCTGCAGCCTTTGCTGGCTGGGCTCAGTGCCGCCTGCGGCTCTGCAAGGAGCAACGTGGGCGCCCAGCGCTGTGCTGCGCCGGGCAGAGACGGCTTGCGGGCGCTGCTGCGAAGCTGCTCTTAAAGCCTTGCGGAGCGGAGCCTCACCTCTGCTGAAATGCCTGGTGACAGGGTTGTCCCACCACAGAGCACAAACGCATGCAGGGTTATAAGAAATAGTGAAGGTTTCCAACACATTAAACACTGCCTGAAGAGCCTGAACATTTTTTTTTCCCCGTTTAAAAAGTGAGGGGGAGAGAGAATACACAGCAATGGAGGTGGAGAAGAAAATGAAGGAATGATATGAATCAAATGAGGTACAGAATTAATTTTGCCTTCCACCATTTGTCTCCCTTCCGACACCCCGTATTGCAGCCCCTGCAGGCAAGACACAGAAAAATCTCACTGGTGTCCATCCTTCTGGGAAATTTGACAAAATACTTCAGTTTAGTGAAACATTTCTAATTCTGCAAGCTTGTTAACTCATATTTACAACCTAAATATTTAATCTAATAGGATAGTCAGCTCACAATATGCTTACAGAAAGCAGTCTAGGTATTTTTTGTCCTAAGCATAAGGCTTGAAATTTTCAAGACTGGATTTAGCCAAAATAACTAATTTCAACAGACCAAAAGGCTACCACTCATAAGGCCTCACTGCGAATGAACCAACCGGTCAGTGCACCTAGCGCAAGACGGCTGGCTAGGCATTTGCCTTATCATAGGCGTCCCATACACTGTCTTAGCCACACACTATCTCTTTCCAGAGTCCCATACACTATGTGTCTTTCTGAAGAGATGAATACGCCTTCCCCACTTCTCAGCATTACTGAAGGAAACTATGATGTCTGCTGTTAAAAGCTATATATCCACCACATGCTACACTGGCATCCTCATATATGCAGAGGATTGCTGGCCTGAGGGAGCAGGCAAAAAGGGCAGGTAAGAGTGACGCGTGTGCCTAAGGAAGGCTAACTCGCACTTGCGGACCCCGCTGCGCCTGCCAAGCGTGGCGCAATCTGCTAGTGCCGCCCGCGAGCCCGCTGGTGGTGCGCGCCCCGAAACAGCCCCGGTGCAGCGGCCGGCGGCGAGCGCAGGACCCGGCACTCGGCAGTCCAGCGCCGCCGGTGAGCACGTAGCTGCTGCAGGGGTTTTCTTCCAGGTCTCAGCAAAAGTTTGCTGGAGAATAGCTGACGCTTAGGGGACTGCTTGGTCTCCCCACGTCAAGATAAGAACATGCTACATGCTGCTTATAGTTATAAGTGTTCTAATTAGGTCGACTTGATTATTGTTCTGTGGTTTGATAGATGCTGTGTTTAAAGTAATTTCAGATACTAATTTTTAGACCTTTTTTTGTGAACTAGTAAATCAAGTGCAATTTATTCATGGAATTATTCTTTTCTTTCTTAATGCCTATTCCCTCTGGCTTGTGACTTTAATTAGAACCTGCTATCTGTTCTTATTGGTAATGGTAACAGTTGTCACAAGAGTACAGATGCACAGATTCAGCTCATACTGCCACTTTGACTTTATACTTAAAACCTAACAATCTTCCCGGCTATACGTCTGAGAATATCATCCATTAATGCTTTATTTCACTGTCACCCTGAACTCCAGACTCTAAACATTAACAATCTGATTATTTTTTAACCATCCAATAATGCATTTTCTAAAGAATAGAAACCTTACCAAAAAAAAAAAAAAAAAAGCTTCATTTGGAGATAAATATCTACCTGAAAAGGCTATTCAGCCCATCTAGATTTCTCTTTTATTACTATAGATTTTCCCAAGGCAGTATCGTTTCTTGAATAATTATCGATCTAAGCAATTGTGTGCTAAAGTAGGCTGATTCACTCATTAAACATACACACAGAAAAGCTCTTGGTTTCCCTGGTAAAAACAAACAACTCCTCCCTGCTCTTCATTCCTCAACCCTTCCCTGGAATATGATGATTACAATGAAATGTAATCATTTAATATTTGATTTGCATTTGCCAGGAAAAAGAAACTCAGGATATATTCTGTATGGAGCAGAGGAATTAAACAGGAGCTAGAAATTTGTTCAAAAAACATTGCATTGGTTCATTTCAAATCCACTACTATTTATTAAGAAAATTCCTATTCACTTTTCTCTACATTTGATCAGACCTTTAGTTCTAAAATATGACATGCTTATGGTTCACTCAGAATATTCAATTTAGTCTATTTTTTATAGTGGAAAAACTTCAATAACTTGCGGGGGGGTAGGTGAAAATTTTTATTCAAAATATTTTCATGGCATAGAGGTGAAAATTCAGAACAATCTGAATTCTAGATGCATATTTTAATACCACCACAATCTTAGGAAGGATTATAGGACTAAATAAAAAAAATTTTTTTAATTCATAGTCCAGCTATTATAAGGTTGAATGGCTTGGTTTCCTTTTTCTTTTTTCTTTTTTTTTTTTTTTAAGCTTAAAACAGGGTGCTCTAAACTGTCTTTTCACTTACACATTAAGTATTGTCTCTTCATCTCCCAGAGTTTGGCTAGCCCAGGTTTTGAGAAAGTTCCGTACTACCAACACCGCAGTGTTTTTGCAGAAATAGGTTATTGCAAAGTCATTCTAAGTATGACAAACAAAGAATATTTGACAAGGGAAAAACATGAAGAAAGTAAATGTTGTGATAAGACTAGACTTACGTGGTTTGTTTATTTACACACTGATTTACAAGTTTCAGTAATTTAAAGGGAGTCTTCCAGTCACTACTTGCAATCAGTGAGGCTTTAAAAGTTTGCCAACTTCATCTTTAGATAAAGTTTTCCTTCCAATAGAAACCACGTCCTTTTTCAGTATGTGATATGCAAAATTGGATCTATTTCACATTTTCTTCTGGTTGAACGTATCAGAAACAGAATAGCTTTCAAGGTCTCTGATCACTACAGAGATACATATAGGCTGCTCTTGCAGCGGGCTGCATACCAGTCAGCATACTTCGGCTGTGTAAGAGCCGGCAACCCCAGCAGGGAAGAGGGTTAAGAAGGCATCTATTAGCAAACACTGACATGAAGGTGACCTTTCTTCGTTGCCTTACGTGCTCCGTAGATGGTACAAAGTTGCATTCAGCCTAGCAAGCATAGATGCCTTCAAACCACAGCACCACTTGCTTACAGGAGAGCTGCATTTCTCCTGTGGGAATGGTGATGATGCTCAAGTAAGTGCTCTTCTTGGGGACAAGGGAAAGGGTTGCTGCACCTCAAATATTTAGCATTTGGTTTGCCTCCAAAATGGGAAAAAGGGATGATGTGCAATGTCTCCATATGAAATGGTGGATCAGCATGCAGTTGTCGCCTATGTGCTGCAGAGTAAGGTACAATAGGTTATGCTCTCAGCAAGAAAAAATTGGTAGCTCCAAACAACCAAAGGCTTAGCAGTGTTTTACCACGGCTATGAGTCTACTTACTGTACTGAAATTTGTGAATCTTGCGTACTTTCAAGGCACGCTGAATTAGCAAGATTTGCTGAAAGCATCTAGTTGAAAAGAAGTCAGTATTAGGAATGAAATTTAATTCTGTGACTCCTTCATTTCAGAGAAGGTGAAGATATTTGGTTGTATTTGGTGAATTACAAATAAATTACTATTCCCTGCTGATGCAGCTCTCTTTCAGTATTATTTTTGATGAAATACTGAATGCTTTTCACAATCGTTTTATTGTAGTAATGAGGCAATACATAGGTAGTGGCAGAGCATGCAGAATCTGCCTAAGTTTTGACTCCACTTACACCCGTATGAAATCAGCATAATTTGATGGAGGTCTGTGGAGTTAGTCCAGACCTGCACCAGTTAAGGAGAGCAGAATGAGGGCTGCTGTGTGGTACTGACTATTTCCTGTCACTTAATCTCTGTTGCTCATCCCCTCTGTTTCATTACCTTATCGCAGAGCCAATGCTGTTCCACATCCATGCTCCTCTTCTTGTAGCATCCCTGGTAAATTGAATGCTCACTACTTAATCACTTTTCTCTCAACAGGTAGGGAATAATAAAACAGTTGGGGGAAAAAATGACAAGATTTAGGGCATTATTTTCTCTTAGGAAACAAGATGACTCAACCATTTATATTTATGCATATTCAACCTCTTCCCATAGTGGAATGACCTTAAGAATAAAGGAATCCAGTTTAACTAGTCCAGCTGGTAGAAATAGCGGGTACTGTACAGTCCAGTTTCAGCACTGGACCACAGTAACATCTTCAAGAGAGTGAGGAGAAGACAAGGAGATAGGAACTTTTACAAAGTATTTCTTGCTGCCATGTTTTATTCTGTAGTCAGCACCAGGCTGCTGTTCATGACAGTAAAGCCTGAGGTGAGGCCCTGGCTCCAGTTAAACCAGTGGCAGAAGTTTTTGCTGACTTCAGGGAGGTCATGATTTCTCTTCCAAACCATTAAGAGGATCTTCCCATATGAATCAGTTTGTTGTTTCTTTGTCTTGGGTATTGAACATTAAAATTAGAGACAGAAAAGACTTCCATTTTTCAGAACGCTTTCATGCCATGAACAAATGCTTTGTTTCTCCTCACTACCTTGTTCCTGTGTGTATTCCTCCCCGCCCCAGTAAGTGCTGTTTCACAATGGAGAGCGTGTGCAGCTTTCCCCCCACTAGATCAATACCTGTCTAAAAGTATTTACTCACCAAAAAGGCCGTGATCCTTCTCTTTGTCTCTTTTGATCTTCTCTTCTGCTCTTGATATATATATATATATATATATTTTTTTTTTTTTGCTTTTTGCCACAGGTTCTTTTACTTCCTGCTGTTGCTTGTCTCTAGTAAGACTGTTTTTTTGTCCCTTTGCTCTGACGTGTATTATCAAGTATACATCACAGCTTTTCCACTTGTCTAATCAGAGGGTTGGTCCAGCCCTGAAATTGCAGCTGTTTTAAGATGTTATCTATAAACAAACATTTTATCTTCAATTCTTGTTCATAGTAGCTTAAAAGAGACATGAAGATGATGATCAAAATAGAGAATAGGAAAGACTGTCTGAGAGACTTTTTTATAGAAACAGAAGAGGAGTAGAAGGATAGGTAATACATATAGATAATCCAGTCTGTATTGGAGTATGGTTGAAGTTATTGTATCTTATTTCTGTGAATATATTCAACTATACAACTTATATTCTGCTCGCAAAGACTAAAGTGATGAAAGAGCTGGAATAAACGGATATTAAATAAGCTCTGGATAGCTGCCTGCAATATTTACAGCTTTTGGAATCCTTTATCTTGTCTGCAATCGGCCACTGACACTCCATTTGTCTTTAGAGGAGTTTGTGCTCCAGTTTAGTTGTTGGAAAACAGACAAACCATGTTCACTGCCAGTAAGGACTTAAAACCTGTATTCCGAAAGCAGCATTCAGAGCAAAAGCCCAGTTGTTCTGCTGCTCTAGTCCATGAATAGCTTGTTACAGAGCTAGAGATACGACAGGAAAAATAAGGCAGTCACCCTTTTGGCACCTCTGGGTTAAAGTCCCTGCTTTGAATCAGCTAGAAGGGATTTGGCAATGGATCCCTCAGCTTGAGAATTAATAACCTAATTGCAGCAATACTGGGTACCCCAAACACTGCCAGTGCCTGCCATACTGGGCCCTGAACCAAAAAGACAACCAGATTGCCTGGTTTGAGAATGAGTCTCAAAACCAAGGAGGCCAAGCACAAGCCAACCACCAAAAATCTCTGTGGTGCAAGGACTTCACTAAAGAAATTTAGGCAAATACAGTACATAACAGCATCTATCTACTTTCATATCTAAAGTGATATCTAGTAATAAGCTATCTATCTAGCATATCTAAGGAGACATCTAAGGTGGTGGATAGATACCTACTCCACAATTGGACTACACATGTAACCTTGTCCCAAACACTTTCTTCTGCAGAGATATTTCCTTGAGCTAGTAGCAAAATGCTTGAAGTTTTATGCAACATCTATCCTGAGAACTTCTCTGCTACTGCAGAAAGAGTGGTAGTGTCATGTTTCACATTCCCAATCCCAGAATCCTTACCTGTGCTCCAACCTTGCTTTTTCTTGTGCTGATTTGCTTTCAAAGGTTATTAGCCTCTATTCTACTCCCCCTTTGCAGAGAGGTAGCATCGTTTACAGCCTGGATTTTTGACATGGGACATGACTTTGGAATCAAAGCTGAAGCAAAACTTTGTCAATGTAACTGAAATATTAAGAATATATTTTTTTTAAAGGGTAGGCACTTTAGCATACCCCTGAACTTGACATAAAATGGGAACTTTGACAGTGCTCTCTTACATAATGAAATGCATTAATCAACTGCCTTTTGCAGATTTCTAGTGGCAGATACCTATTTCAACCTTAGCAACTAGTCAAGTTGCCATAATTACGAAGAGTGCATGGTGCACAATGTAGGATCAAAAGCATATAATACACTTGTGTAAAATGCTCCAAGAATAAAACTCAAATAAATGTATTGTTTAGCTGTTGGTACAAATGATAAATTTATAGCTGCATCCAAATAGTTCTAACTCTGAAATGAATGCCTGTGCATAATTTTTGTAATTTTGTGCACACTATTTTTCATTTATTAAGCCATAGGTAATATGGAGAGAGGAACATCTTAAACTACCAATATATTGTGGCTCATACTATTGCATTCATATTAAGGTATATTTTCACTGTGGGCAGGGTGGGGGGAAGATGAAAAACTTTTCTCTACACATGTCAAATACCATGATAAATAACCACATAAAAATGTATCTAGAATCCAAAGACAACTGTAGTTGATGAGCACATTGCTATTGATTTAAATAGGCTTTGGGTCATCTTTTTGCTGTTTTTCCTTCAACCTCTTTGTGTTATTGTTTGTTACTCACTTGTTATACCTCATCTACAAGTGTTGACTGCGAGCTTTCTTGGGAAGTGACTACAGCTTTCTCTGTAGGAAGAGAAAAAACAATAGACGCTGACATCCTAATTAGCACGTCGAAAATCTAATATAAACATAAACAATAATGTGCTATCGTCTGCATTCATTGTCTGGTACTCTAGCAGCAAAGGCTGAACAGGCTCCATGTATGCTCTAGCCAGCGCAACAAGGAAAGTTCATTGGTTCAATGAACTGGCCAAAAAAGAACAAACAAGGCTGGTTTCCTACAGTACGGCAAGAAGGCTAAATGGCATTAGTGCTGTGGGGGTTGTCTTACAACATGGTTTTCCATAAACCATGGGAGAAAAAAAAAAAGGAAATATTAAACTTACTCCATGCATGTAAGAACTGGTAAGAGAGAAATCCCTGATTTCAGAATTAAGCATAGCTCAGCCAACTTGATCTTCTGTGACCCAAAATTTGAACCATATGTAAAAGATTACACAATCTATCTATAGACCACACAGGGACAAATTTCAGTCTTGCAGTACATTATTAACACTACATTATTAATAGAATTCAGTAGGTTACAAGCTGGTTTGTCCATATTATTTCAAGGTGACTGCATTTTTATGTAGCATATGCCTAACACCATGGGTACAATTACTACTGCCATGTAACTTCAGTTTTCATGGGTAATTAATTGATAAATGGCAGCCAACTCCTTCTTAGTCACTACATCAGTCCTTTATTATCTAATTCGATAGAGTGGGATACTACAAATCATAGCGAAGGACAGAGAATCAGTTTGTTCATTTTCGCACACTGACTTTTGCAGCGCTCAGTAACAGGGCATGGCTCATTGCTTTCCTTACAGGGCATCATCTGCATTCAGGAGAAAACAAAAAATAAAACCAACAGACATCATTCTTCTCTCAGAGTAGCTCAAAATTAAACTGAGAAAAGGACAGGAGGCCCATCCTTTAAGGTTATTCGGCGTTGTTGGACCTGTGCATGAGGAAAGGCAACACATGGAGCATAACAAGAGCCCCTGAAAAATAAAAATTGAACAAGAGGAAGCAGGATGACAAGAGAGAAACAAAATCTGTGAAAGAAGAAAGGGGAAAAGGAGTTTAAAAAACCTAAAAAAGAACTAGGCTGTTTTGGTTACCAAGGGTTAGAATTTTAATGACTCATAAAAACAAGCACAAGTATGCTTCCAATGAGAGATTTAAGCCAGAATAGGTAAAGGCACTGAAGGAGGGATCCAAAAAAAAAAAAAAAAATCCTCTTTCTGTGATGCTAAGAACAAAGAACAGGTGGAAATCTTTATTGCAGATAATTTTAAAATAATCCAAGCCTGCCAAATTTCTAATAAAATAGTCCATTAGAGTTAGCAAAACACTCCTGTTCACTTTTGTACAATCTTAATTCTATCTCAAGTCTGAAAAGGGGCTGCGTAGAAACACTTCTTTGTTATATTGGTGTTGTTAAGAATAGGTTTCACAGCAGCTGCATGAAACCAATATCCCTATCCACTTCTGGAGTTACACCTGCATGAGGAAGTTGTGAGATTAATATACACAGGTCTAAAGTGTGTTAGAACTACAGCCCTGGCAGAGGTGGTTACAGACCATGTCCTTCCCTGGAAATCTTCTAAAGAAAGTCTTCCCCAAATTGTCATCCTATACCTGAAGAATATTCCAAAGCTTGTCTAACTGTCCTTTATTCTAAAATAAACTGATTTTGGTGCCCTTCTGTCAGGCTGCAAAAGCATCTGTTTGACTATGTTTTGGGAAGAATGCCAAAGTGACAAGGGAACATTTTAAAAGGTGCCTTTAGATACCTAAATACCTTTAAAATATAGCCCACAGTATTTACAGCAATGAAAAGCTGTTGGTCAAATTCCTGTCTGAGTGGTTACTACAGTGCTGCTATGATTTTGTGGCATTATTAATCAGAAGGTAGAAAAAGCTGGGCTCAGTTTTGGAAAGATAGTCAGGCACCCATCTAGCATTCAGGCTTGTAGAGCTTTCTAATGATCATTTCAATATAAGATAAATAAACAATAACTGAAGCGACGATTTTAATGCATAATACTTTTTTTCTTTTTCTTTCTTTTTTTTTTTTGCCAGAGCATGGTAAGTTCCACAGTGTTTTCTTTGTTGAGAAAAGGTCTAAGCTCTGGAATTTCTGTACAAAATAGAGTGAATACAGATGAGCTGCAGTTGCTTTTTCACTTCTGAAGCTGATTTTGAATTCTTATTTTAACTATCTTTATAGAGATATGATTCAGACTCTCTTCTCATATACTTGTTCAAGCTAGTGTAGAAGTTCAAAATCACAATTATTCCACTATATTAATCCACAGAATACAGACAAGTTTAATGTGTACTTGATAGTGTAATCCAGAAGTTACTTAGACCTTTGGAAGAGCACAATGATCGTACAGGAGAAAAATCTCTCTCAAGACTTTTTAACTACTTTTCCAGAATTATAAGCCAGCTACTTTTACTAATGCTTATCTTGTTTAATTGTGCTTGTTTTATTCACTGGAGCAATTTGTCCAAGGAAAGACACCCCCCCCCGCCCCAAGGTGGTGAATCTGTTGCAGATCAGAGGCTGCAGGGGCCGAGTTCTCCCACACGAAGAAGATACAAAGGCATAAGCACCTATCCCAAAACGGGAGATCATTCCTCTCATGGAGGTTCCTATTAAAACAAGATTTTAAAACAGCTGCTTTCCATCAGATCCTTTGCAAGCTTCAGCTTCAGGAACAGCTGGGAAAAAGCTGCATCTCAGATCTGCACTCATAGGGCAAATCTCCAGGGTTGTCTAATTATATTTGTGATTCTTCTACCTCAGTAAGTCATAAGAAGCAGCCAAGCAAAAAACAACGAGAACAATTCTGTGTTTTTACATCAGCATCTAATGTCATTTTAGACACTGTAAGCTAAGACATTTGCCCAGAGAGCATCCCAGATGGGACTTCTGGGGACCGTTCTGAAAGACAGCGCACTTGTCATTACATATCTAATTTCTTTAAAACAGAAAACAGAAATTTACGATATTTTCATACGCGTGAGTTGAGGCCATGATCCTTAAAATATTACACAGTATTTATTATTAATCACAAGGTTATACACAAAGACAAGAACTGTCTGCTGGTTTGAAGGCACCAGTAAGATAAGTAAGAGTGCTTATGAAACTCACAACTTTCAGAATGAGATTTTCATTTATTTAACTTCATCTTAGAACTTCTTGTCTCTCAACCATTTAGCTGTTAGAAATACAGCATCCTAATAGAGAGATTTAGCAGACAAAAATGAAATATTACATCCTTTGTTATTTCACGTTCAAATACATTATCAGTCTGCTTAGCTAACCAGTGAGCAAGGAGATAATCAGACAATTCCTTTCATGTTTGTATTTAATTCTGTAGTTCAAATTGGCAATCTTGTAAATTATGAGTCTTAAGCTTTGTTTAACCACTCATTTATTTTTCAAAGCATAAAATAGTTACTATACTTTGAATAAATGCTTTCCAATTGTTAAAAACATAGTACAGTTCAATGTCCAATAGCAAATATGATTTATAAATACATATCTCATATGTCTTTTAAATTTCCAGTCTTATTCTCAATACATCAGCAGCTCTTTAAACACCTATGCACAAAATAGAAATAGCCATTGTCATCAACAGGAGTTACACACAGAAGAGGGAACTTAAAGAGGAACAATGGATAATAGAGACATTAAAAGAAAATAAAATATAAACATAAAAATATAAAAATATAAAATATAACCAATAATTTTCCAAGTGTACTATCCCATTCAGAAGAAAAAAGGAATTATCAGTGGCACAAAAAGAACAACTTCTTTCTGAAGTTGCAGTGGAAATGGAGAATGAGTACTTTAGAAAAACTCAAAGTTTTACCTTTTACCTGCTCAAAACACACACACAGATCATTCCTGTCTGGCAATAAACTTTTTCGTTTATAAAGTTTGGGGATGAAAAATAATACACCGTGAATGAGCTTGTCTGGAGAAGCTGGAGTTCAGGAGCAGCTGTGGAGGAAAACATACACAGTTCTGCTTCTCTTGCTGCTAAGAGAAGGAGCTGTAAGGGGGCCCCCAGCTTTGTTTTTCATCATGAGAAAGTTTTTCCTCTGGGAAAGATTAGCAAGGTGTCCTATTGCCACCTTTCACTATATTTAGGAATGACATGGAAGAAGCTGCACTTTAATTCTACAGATTTCTTGACAGCCTCAATTCCTGTCCCCAACTTCCCCTTCTACACTATAATTTTAGTTTTACAGTTGTGGGGAAAAGAAGTTGGAAAATGTGACCTGATAAATTTTAAAGCCAGTCTTGGGCTGCAAAATAAATCCTAGGTCAGGCCTACTGATTACTTGGCATTCACTGCTGACAGTGTCAAATAGGTGAGGAAGACAAAAACCTATCTTGGAAGCATTGTAAGCAAGGCTATTAAAAATAAAATAAAATGAGACAAAGGAACAACAAATGCTTCTGCAATTTAAAATGAGTGTCTAGGCAGCTAAGATACTCCAAAGGGGTCAGCTATTCAAATGCCAGGTTATTTAAACCCCATGCAGAGCCCAGTTCAAATCTGGTAACTCAAATGAGTCAATTAAGTTTCTATCATTCTTACTTCTGTTAACCCTGCAATGCCAAACACAGCTAGAAGAGAATGGAGAGACTCTATTTCACATTGCATTACTATTGCAGCTCTTGAACATATGTCAAATGCAAGAACTAAACCTATTGTCAGATGTAATTGAAAATTCCCTTCTCCCAAGTAACTGTGCAGCCAGATAAAAACCAACTTTACAGTTGGTAGGAACTAAAAAAGTCATTGCCAATGAGAAGACAGGAGGCTGGGCAAGGCCTTAGGAAGGCTGTCAACAGGGCCACTCCACTTCCGAAGGAATGTTTCTGTTCACACTACAATCTGTTCTGTGGTAGGAACTGCTCTGTTGGTCTCTCATGACACCCTAATAAATATGTCATAATATGTCTGGTTTATTTCTTTCTGACTTTGTGGAATTATCAGAGGTACCTATGCCACTGTATATATCACCCTGTGGTATTAGCTCTGTTGTTGCCAGCAGAAAAAGTAAATCTCCTCAAACAGCAGAAGGTAACTTTCATTTCTGAAGTATACAAGGCTCCAAGTGACTCCAGTGATATCTGCTTGTCAACAGCTGCCATGGCAGAAAAATGAGACGATCTGAGAATCCATTTTATAGGAGTGGTACTCTATAATTCTTAGCCACAACAGGCCATACAACATCGCCTAAGAGGTGATGTTCATCCCATGCAGATAGCTGATATAAGTCTAAGCAGCTTTCAAGTCCCCTTCAGTACAATACATTTAAGTGAGATTCAGTGGTACATAAAACATAAGGTTTACACATAAAATACAAGCTTTCTGCTGAGTGATGAAGGAGGTGAAGGAGAAAAATACAGCAAAGATCAGATATGAGAACAGCTCTAATTAATACACACAGAAGTGTAGCATAACATACAAGAAAAAAAATCACCCTTTGGAGACTGTAGGTGGTGGTTTATTAGCAGTTTCAGAAAAATGATTTTACACTTTAAGCCATCAGCTCAATAGTCTCCAGAGTCAAGGCTTCTGCTTTCACTGCTGAGCTGCTGTTTGGCTGAGCGTTACCATTTCCAATTTGATCCTGCCTGAAACAGAAGCTTCCATGGTTGGTAGCACTGAAAACACAAATTAAAACTTTGAAAAACTGTATTAGCAGAAAACATTCACTCTCATATACCACAGCTTTGTTTTCAAGTCAAGTTTCCCTGAGTACTCTTAATTTAACTGTTTACATCCTAAATGATTTTCCATTTTTATTCTTAAGAGGCACCAATCCAGGTTCTCTGTTATTGTTGACTTTGGAGAAACTAAGATGATTAATAGAACTGTACCACATGAGGAGCATGTTCCCAGGATATGTATATCTGGCACACTATATTTCCATGAATAATTGCTACTTCTGAATTAAATAGTTTATTGCTGGGAACTGGATACTCATATTGCATGGCACTTAGATGGGGTAAGCAACTCTGATGAGGAACACATGGCATTTATTCTGGCAAAGGACCCTTCTGCAAACCCTGTCCTGTTTCTGACACTAGTGCTATCTTAGTCATCTTTGTAAAGCATCACACTGCAACACAAATTGTTTCATGGATTACAGAATGGCAAAGAGTAGAATTGCTTTCAAAACGTCATAATGTTTATCTGAAATTTATTGCTATCAAGTGTAAATTGATTTTTAAAACTGTTCTCCAGAACTGCCAATTCACCATGAAAATACTCTCAGGAGAAATAATATATGATTTTATATTATAAAAGTTCTGAGCCCACTAACAGACAAAGAGATGTGTTATCATAGAGTAGACAGGGATAGATCTCTTGTTTTTTCTCCACTCACCACCATTAATTGATAAATGAGAAATATTAATAAACATATCCATTTAAAAAAAGTATTCTCAGTCTTTGTCTTCTTTCCTACCCCATGGAAAGATTTGTTGTTAGGACAAAAGAGAAATTAAGTGACTAACCAAAAGCACTCCTTAAACTATTGTAACACAGCCTTTCCTTAGATGCTCCAAACTTTGTGAGGTTTAGCCTAGTCTGTATTATCTATCAGTGTCAACTTAAAGAACTGTTTTGGTGGCCCTAAATGTTGTTACATCGCATTCAGTTAAAGTCAGTGGGAAACTATCAGAGCCTTGTCTTCTCTTTGTCTTGAACAAGAGGGAGGTTTTATTTCCTGATTTTACTTTCAAGTACCTGCTGGACATGAGCTTTCTCAAAAGTAAAGAGAGAAGCCTGCTCAAGTAAAAGTCAAATGAAGTAATTTAGAGGTCAGTGCTAGACCCCACTGTGGTTGTCCTTGCATGGTTAGTCTATGAAGCTTTCAGTATGTTTCCCCTCATAGTAGGAAAAAAAGTGTCATTTTTTAAGTAATAAAGTAATAATTTAAGTAATACAGCCTAGTGAAATAATTATTACACAATAGTGCAGTAAAGTGCTGAATGGCAGCATAAGGTGACTGCTTAGGTCTGTAAGAGCAATAGCGAGCTCTGCTCCTCATGCTTTCTAGGATCATTGCTGAAAATAAGGCGCGCATCATTTTAGGCACAGATATAAGATTTTGAATATAGTCCTCATTGCTGTTTTCTAGAAAAAAGCATCTAAATGGAGAAGATCATCATGAACTCAGCAGAAGCTGCTGCTCTCTTGGCATTTCTACAAGCACCAGTTTGGAACAGGCTACTGGTCCCATCTCTCTAGAAGGTCACCAGGAGCTGGGAAATCTACCCTCTCCTGACCTGCAGTGACTTCTGGATCACAGCAACCCTCCCAGTTGTCAAGCTCAGGATCCTCAGGAAGATAAAAAGTTTTGCTTTTGTGAGTAACAGGAGCTGAGAGCTCTACAGAGGTTCTGAAATCAACAGGACCAGTGACAGATTGTTGCATGATTTTGTCTTTGTAAGAACAGTTGCTTCTGGCTTCCAATCCAAACTGAACTCAACAGCAGCCCAGCTTCTAAACCTGATTTCAGGACTAAACTCTCCTTTCAACTGCTGCCTCGTATACAGCAAGCAAAGATCACAGAGCAAATAAAATGTTACACAACTAGCAGCTGTAGTAATATGGTTCCTATCAACTTCTCTCCCTCCTACCCACAAAAAGCTTTCTAACTCCTGGATTCTTTTCAGTTTGTAGCAAATTGTGCTAACGCAAGTAAGGGGGCAAATAACAGCAAGCATTTGCTCTCTTGCATTGATTCAGTCATAGAGAAGCATAAACAAAGCTTTCAAAGGGTCTGATCCATCTTCTTGCTGGAGAGCCAACCCCACTCCCTCACTAAATACGTAAGTAACACATGTCTAAAGGAAAGGTCAAACATCTGTGCACAAGATGTACATAGGCCTACACAAAATCACCAATCCATCATCTTCAAGCAGATAATATAGATATTTTTACTGAGGAATTATTAAGGATTTAATTTCTTAGTTCAGCTAGGAATTTACATGAGTTACTCCAGGAAACCTGTGGGAGGAGAGAATTATAAAGGCAATAGCAGAAGTTGTATGCATTCAAACCACTTCTGTAAATCTCCATACCAATTTATACATACTGCTAGGGGAAAACAATGATGAAAAAGAGCATCTGGTCTTCTATGAGTAGCTGTAACCCTTAAAAGTGACAGCTCAAGTAATGGGAAGAGCATTGCTTAGACAGAGCCCACATCAGAGTACTGATAGTAGATGCTCCTTATGGAGAACTAAAATTAAAACAAGTTTGACAAAGTGCAACTCGAATGAATATTTCTTATTTTTATACAAATAAGGAAAATTCATTAGAACAAGGCAAGAGAAGATATCTTAGAAAGCTGCTGTATGGATCTACCAGAGTGGGCTGAATCCTTGAAGCCTCCAAGATGGGGCACCGTATACCATTACACTACTCTGACGAATCACTTCTTTTGACTACAGGCACAGCTACATCTCACAGGCCCCAAATTTAGTGGTAAGTTGCAAGCAAAGGATGGTATTGCAACATGTTGGGTTCTGGGAAGAACTTTATCCTGTCAGGTGGAGGTCAAGAACTCCCACATTTGGAAACAATACTTATATTTGGTGAGAGCTAGTATAAATGCAGGCATGCAGGAATGCTATACTTTTCCTTGCTTAAGTGGGACAAGAGGAATGAGAACTGGTCATATTCTTTATTTCCACTGTCACAAGAGAGGCTGTAGCCAGGCTTCAGAGTGTAGTTTTCTCAGCTTTACTTTTAAAGGAAGGACAAGTAAAGGACAGCAACAGTAAAAAGAACAATTAGAAAAGACTCAGAAATCATCGCAGTGGGGCAGGAGGGCGAGGTGCTGTACAAAATAAATAAGGACCAGTGAATCAGACCACATCAATAATGTAGGTCAGCAAGAATGTCTAGGAGTAATCCCATATAAGGTTTTTGCAATTAAGGAAAGAAAATCCTTTGACCCCACAGCATATCTTCTGAGACAAATATCCCACAGCTACAATTAAAAATATTGTTTGGGTCGGATCACCCTCTCTACACCTATACCCTGAGCTTTTAAAGTATTTTTTCTCTAAGGTGAATGGAAGAGATCACAATGGTAAAAGAGGTCGGGTCTAGAACTGAACTGATACGGGAGTTGCCTTTGACAAATTTCATTTTACTTTTTTTTTTTAATTGCTACCTTGACTGCTAAAAAAAATTACTTTCAAGGCCAGATTCATATTGTCTTTTCTCATTTCTCATCAACAAATTTCATTTTGATAATTTGATCTAAATAAATCAACCTACATATCTCTTAAGCTTAAACAACTTGAACTGTTCAGAATGCAGATGTACAACCAATGTCTAATAATGCTGTCTGTATAGAGGCTAAACACTCTCCCAGCTGCTGCTTTTTCCTGCAATATCCACAAACTTTACAAGACAATTGCACAGACAGCAGAAGAGACAGATCATTATTTAGTCAAAACCAGTAATACACCTTTGGTTTCCTCTACCTATTGTCCAGTAACCTAAAGGTTTGCCAGCAGTGTGTAGGACTACATCTGTTTGACATACTGCTATGTGTTTCCTACAGACTTCCATATAATTCTATGCAAGCTACTTCAATAGATGAATTAATTATATCTGCAGTTGGTATAAATCAACATAGCTTCATTACAGTTAATAGAACTATACTGATTTATGCCAGCATATGTTTTAATTAAAAAAAGTTTACTGAGCCACAATATGATGCAGAGACATTATTTAATCATTTGTTCCCTTTCTACAGATTTTCCTCCCTACGAAATGTAACAGCAGAATGTTCACAGTGAAGAATTAAGAGTGGCAAGGACACACCATGAAAACATGCACAGTGCTCACAAAAGATACATAACAGTGCTTATCCTGCTCACTTTGTAAGTCACTTTTCTCATCCCACCATACTTTCCTTACTTCCATTAGGTGGAATAACATCAATAATATTACTTAAACTTTGAGAGGGGGAGATCTGTAGAGGCCATGGGTTTCCTATCGCAGTTCCTTTTACCAAAAGCCTCCTCTTTTCTTTGTTATTCTGCACTTGAATTAAAAAAAAAATAGGTTGATTACTTCATGGTGCCATGTAAACACAAACAAAAGAAAAACATCCTTCCTTTACTCTGGAGGTGCCTAGCCTTTCATTGCTCAGCTTCCGATAGCATTTGGCTGTTCTGAGGTAATCACATATTAGTTTATAGGAAAAGTACCTTTAATTATACAGTTCTCCTCAAGACTAAAAAAAAAAGATTCAGTTTTTCTTGGCTCTCAGAAGACAGTATTTCATGCCCTGATGATTTTTTTAAAGGAATTGAAAAAGTAAGTCTGAATAGTTTGAGAATAAATTACTCCAACATAAAGTGAGCTCTCATTCACCAATACTTACAAATAGCTTAAGCAAAGATAAAATAATGTGTATTGTAATTAATATTTTAATTTGCTAAGAAAAGCTAAATAGTGATTAAACCCCTTCCCCTCCTCCTTCCCCCTGATAATAATGAAGCTAAGCAATTTCAAGAGAAGCAGAGCAGCCAGGAGTTTAATGTCGTTGATTAAGAACATGTTTCCATGGTGGCTATTATGTCCCTCTTTAAAAGAGGAAAACAAAACCAAGCCTTATTTCCTTTTAGAGCTACAGGGTTTCTTCTGCCTCCATAAGACAGACAACAAGAAAATGTTTAGGGATAATTAAAGGCAATTAGACTCATCAAGGCTCATTTCTGGTCTAGCTCCACTTCTTCTCCCTACAATGCGTGCTAATTGCTGCTTCAACATACCAAGCAGCATGGGTTATTTTTTTTGTACTTCCACAAACGAGACTATTTGGTCATTACCGGCATTTGACAGTGTGAATAAGGGACTCCTGATTAGTTTTTTGTTTGCTTTTTAAAGGTTTATACTACATGTCCTATTGAATCGGATAATAAAAGAATAATAAATTAACACTTAGCAATTGTGTAGTACCTTCTGCTAGAGGATCTCAAAGCTCTTTGCAAACAGTAATGAATTAATTCCTTCAACACTTGGACATAATAAGTATCAACATCATCCTTTTGCGGACTAGTGAACACAAACACAAAGAAGTTGTGTAGCACATTTAGTGTCACAGTCAATACGTTATGATGTTGGTTCCACGTTCGCGCACAATAGAAATATTAACTTGTTTGTGGTAAACATATCTCCTATATAACTTTGCTTCTTCTATTACATCTTTTTTGATTCACTGATCACCAGGTAATATAAATGTCTTAAATGCCTAAGCTTTGAACATAAATACCCAGTGGGAAACTAGCAAGAGGCAGATATCCAGAACTAGACACAAAAAGATATTCAAGTGCATCTACATTATGTGTTGTAGTGGAGTATGGTAGCTAGTTTTGCTACTGGAAGCGAGAAAATTTCATTGCGCGACTCTCTGACTATGAATTCATGGCAGCACAATCATGACCTGCTCAACTCCCACAGATCCCTACATGTAAAACTGCCATCCCGCTATCCCAATCAACAGCGCTCCAGCCTTGAAAGCAGTTGGACACCACACACATTTCGTTTTTCTACCAGAGAAGTTCCCACTGCTTCTATGTCCAGAACACACAAATAACTAACTTCATGCATGCTTTCATCATTAGGAGCATGACAAAATCAACAATAACTTCTCCAACAGTGAAAGAGGGGTAAGATGCCTTGCATTTGCAGCAGGTAAGAGACCGCAACTGATGCACTAATTTTACTTCTTCATGCACAGGTATTTGTTCACATCTCACACATCCAAATAACTCTGAATGAAGCAGGTGCCAAGTCCCCATCTATGTCCTGTCAGTAACTGTAAGTTAGAAAATTGTCCGGTCTTCTTGTCTTCTAGACCTGTATATTAAATATAATCAAATATATATTTTCACATAATAGGAGATACATATATACACACTGGATAAAATTCTTTGCCTCAGAAGGACTTAAGCTCACATCTCCCTATTTACAAAGCCACGGGGTGGACAGAAAGAAACACCTATGTCTTGTTGAAGTGTTTTGCTTTAATGAATATTTAACAATTAAAAATAAAAAGAGAATATAGGCAGTGACATGAACAATAGCCACAACACATCTGAGCTTTGCCACTTAGAAGTTGATTACAGTCCCATCTCCATCACCTCATCTGGTGGCTAGGGCACTCTGTGGAGAAGTAAGAGAAGGACTCAAATCCCCAGAAGAACAGGAAGGACCTGCACCCAGTTTGCCATGCACGAGCTCACTCATTTGGCTACAGAAGCATACACGGTACCACAGTCACAATCTCTGTTCCACTGTCCTGAGAGAAGATTTAGGACTGCAACTCTTCAAAGCTACTTTTCTGGGTTTCACATATACTCTTCACAGCAGTTCTGCAACTTTTAAGTATCCTGATTCATCATCTGCTCTCAGGTAACTAGCGTTAGGATTATTACTGACACTAGTATAGCTACACCTATTCATGGTTTCTCTAGGGTCTTACACAATAATACAATAAAACGGAATGGATACAAGGCCCTCTGCAAGAGTCTTTTAAGCTAGAATCTCGATGCTCATATGGAAAGGGACTATATGCAAGTTTATTAGATGTGGCATTACCACTTTCTGTGGTAAATTTCCTCAAGTAGAAAAGGGTTCTTGGGTGCAGAAAAATATGTTTGACACCACTTTCTAGCAGACATAGCATAGAGAAGCAGTTTGGCTGAAAATTTTGAGCAGTAAGCTGTACTTTCGTGCAGCCGCAAACTGAGACTGATAGCCACAAACTCTGACTTGTAAGCACAGCTGCCTCTGCAGCTACTCATCAGTCTTTGCTCAAAGCAAGTAAGAAAGACTATGAAAAATGTCTTGGCTGTGATCAGACCATTTATCTCCTAATAATGAAAATGACTCCTCTGCACATATTTTTCTGGCTCCATCAAAATCTAGTCATAATTAAATTACTGGAATAGGAATGAATTCTGTGTGTATTTACAGTCTATACCTCAATGTACCTTCATCCTTCCAGACAGCTATTTTTTTCCATAGGCATAAGTACAACTGCACACTGCCTTTTACTGGGAAAAGTGGCACAGACCTTGTTTTGCAAGTCTGAATATGAGGGAAGTCTATTTACAACTCTCAGTAAGACATGCTTTGGGATGAAAGCAGAATTTTTTTTTCCTCAAGTGAACTTTAGTGTATTCTGCAGGAATTGCGAAAGCAAGAAGCACCCACTTGGATTTTCTTAATAAAAGGAGTACGATTTAATAAAAGCACATAACATATTTCAGACAGTCAGAGATGAACGATACAGCATGACCCATTTTTAAAATAGAAATACTTCCCTCACTTCTCAAAAGGAGCTCCCATTCTCAACATATGCCTCTTCACTATAATCCTGTCTTGCTGCAGCTAAAAGTTTAGTTACAAAGTGCACTATACTTTGTTTGTTCCTTGACATTTCTAACCAGAAGAAGCAGAAGAATTTTTCAGATTCAGAAATCAAATGAATGTTTTAAACATTTTTTACAAAAAGATCACTTCAAGTACTTCCACAGTCCTTTTTTTGCAGACCTGCTGAGTAACAAGTATCATATCTGATATAAAATTGCCCTGAACAGAGTCCGATTTAGGTCCCTATTCATCCATATGTTGCATAAAATCTTTTACATCGAGGATAACAAATTGTTCACTTGTTTAAGGTCATCCTTACCTGAACAGGAGTTTAATTTTCTCCTCCCTGCCTCATGCCTGTTCAGCAGTGAAAGCCTGGCTAGATAGGCTTTCTTGCTTCGCTTTCCTCTACCACATCTGCAACTGTTTGTTTTGTAGGGGCAGGTGGCATTTTCAGAACCACAGGTTGCAATATCCTCCCCAGCCACTGGCTTGGCCCCCTACTAAAGAGTGCAAGTAGGCACCTCTCTTCTGGGCCAGCCGTCCAGAAAAGCAGCCAGCCACCTAGGACCCGCCCCCCCCCCCCCCCCCCCCCACATCTCTGCCAGGAGGTACCAATGAGGGATCTTCAGAAAGGGGTTTAGACCACCGATTACAATAAATACACTCCTGAGGTCTGACTAGTTCACCAATTACTTTCCATTGTTTTTCAGATGGTTTCTAATACATGGTTTATGTTATCTGATGATGATGGCCTGAGAAGACTCCTTTCAGGACTCTTAACAGTGGATAAAGTGGCATTCTTGTTTTCAGACAAATAATCAAGGGTCCTGTGAATTTTCTCTTATTCAGAAATTCATTGAATGCCTGGATACTATCCTGTGAATTCTGCTGCCTTCCAATGCAGTGACAGACAAGGACTGTGCTAGTACATCTGTTATTAGGATAAGAGCTAGAAGATTTTTCTTCTAGAAAAGCATATATTTCTTAATCAATCTGTTTGAGATACTGGATATGAAAAGAAGGATTGGCTGTTACTATCTTGTATGGCATCTTATGTGAGATTTCAGCCATAAGTGTACCTGTAGCTGAAATATCATCTATGAGCCACAGCTACAAGCGGAGAGGTACTGTATAACAATTCAGTAATTTCCAGTGATGCGCAAATATCCTGTTACATTTTTCAATCCTAACCAAAGTACTATTCATTTTTAACTACAATGTCATGGAGTATATTACCGAAAACAAGTTAGGTAGAAACTTCCTTTAATAATTAAACAGGGCCAAAAATGGGATCTCAGTTCTTTATGTGTGACTTTGTATTCTGCTTCAGCTTTGATCTGGACAAGCAGCAGGTAAATGGTTTAAGCAGAAGGCCACACAATTTTATTCACTTAACACTGGAAAGGTGTGCTACACATATACTTATATGTGTTTCCTTATTTTGTTATTTATATACATACCAGACATTTATCTGGTTTTCACACTTCAGGCTTTTAACTGAACCCAGTGCAAGTCCAGAGTGCTCTGTGGCTCATAGCACCAGTAACCTAGGGTAGATTTTGCAAAGCTTACCTCTAGGACTCCATCCACTTCTGAATTTCCTTTATATACTATTCTTTTGATCAGGGACAATAGACACTTTCAAAGGCCTCAGCTGAGGCAATTCCAAGGTTCCTCTTCTCCTGAAAACACAAAGTCCATTAGCAGAATCCCTGTTCTCATTCACTCTCTTGAAGTTGATCTTTTCAGTCTTTATCCACAGCAAACATCAGCTACAAGTTACTATGAAATAACACACTCATTTTCTAATATTAAGGATGCTGGATCTTACTGCTTTCAACTGTATTTCATTGCAAAAATGCAAAAGAAGTTTCCCTTCTAATCCCCCCAAAGTGATTGTCTACATATACAACATCCTGAAGATGAAGATGTTGTGTTTCTAGCTATCACTATTCATATATTGCAAAAAAGGAAGAAAGGTGGGGCAATAGAGTCTTGGAAAACCTAGAATTTAAAATAAATGAAACATTGCTAAATTACTAACAGCAATCAGTTTGCCTAGCCTCTCCTCCCAGTCAAAGGGAAGGGTAACCTCAGCAACCCAAACATGTGCTTTATACCCCCATCCCTTCAGCCACAGTATGACAATCCCAACTGCGCATTCAGTATCATCACCCTTATGTTGACAGTAAACACTGTGGCACTGCATGGCTGGAACGTTATGATTTATGTGACTGAAGTTGGTCATGTGTGACTAGGAAAAAAGCATTTTCTCTTTACCACTAATAACCATTTCAGAAGAAACTTCCATTTTCTCATCTGAGTTTTCTCAGTTGTACTTGCTGCAAAAGTACTACAGGCATCCTTGCTTGCACGTTGTGGGTCTGAATTATCAGAAATATTGAGTGTTCATACCTGTGACTGGAGCCAATAAAAGCTACAAACTTGTCTGTGTTTGGTCCACAGCAGGTAAGTTCATGGGACCGTAATTTCTCTGCTGAGGATTCTCAGTAGCACAGAAATTTTAGTCTGACATACAGTCAGAGCACTAGGAACTCCATCAAAAATCCTGTTACTTTGACATAGACTCCCTCTGGGAGTTTATGATGAGGTATTTTCAAGACTTAACCTGCTGGAGAGCATCACACTGATCTAGTATTCTAAACAGTTTTTCCTCTCTTCCCTTTCCTAACAGTCTGCATCGGTTCTGTTTTTCATGATCTGCATATCGGTCTTTCTGCAGCCAGGAGTCTACAGGTATCTCACATTCTCCACAACACAGAGAGGTCCAGTACAATTTGGATTGTGTACAACTGGTATTATTCATTCAAAAAATAAAACAGTTTACAGCCAGTTTCTCAAAAACAATTCTTTCCATAAATATGACCTTAGTACCTGTGATACCTTTTGGTTTCTAGACCTTTTACAAAACCAATCAAGAGGACAAGCAACATATTTTCACACTGCAGTGAAGGGTATGCATCCCAAGTTTATTTAAAGAGAATGGAGCTTTTAGAATAAAGGCTACAGAGCACCTGACTGCTACCTCGAAAATCACCCTTACTTAAAACAAAGCACGTACTTACCTGCCTGTCAATGAGGGCAGTATAAAAAGGGGGAAAATTACAATACCTGTGAAAAAGGAATAGTTGGTGGTTCAGATTTTAGTGGTAAAGCTCTTCCAACTCCCAAGTATGGTACTTCTATTTTTATACTATATGTTTTGCCACATGGGTTTCTTACATTATGAATAGATCTATTTAGGGTCACAAAAGCAGGGTTACAATATGTCTAGATACATTGCAACACAGCAGAAGTGATTTACAACATGTCATTTGTGTGAAACAAATTGGCACCTAAGCTATAGTATCTACATTTGTATCTGGTTGAAGGAGATAACACTGTTTGTGAAGCACATCACATTTGTTATCTTGCTGTAACATGGATTTCCATTGCAAGGACTTGCTCTCATATCACTTGTGAATAGGCAGAAGAAACTTAGCACAGCTGCTTTCATGCCAAGAAACAAAATGCATGTCCTTATGCTAACATCCCAATTTAGTTCCTAAAATATGTACAATTTCAACTTGACTTTAGCTGGTAAAACAAGTCTGACTTATCAATTACAAAAATAGTTCTTGAAGACATCTATAGCTTTTTATTTTATTTTTTTTAAATTTGTCCTTGATTAAAATCCAGATTATGATCCATGATCATAATGCTGAGTGCTGAAATCACTCATATCATTTCAATTGCAATTATTACTCAATTGCATATGGGTAATTGCTCACAAGTGGGAGAAGTGGCTGCAAGAATTTCCTTTAATCCTGAAACTTTTCTCTTCAGAGACAGTTTCAGCCTTTGGCTTCAAACTCAGTTACATGCTGAACTTCTGTTCTGCCTCTCCTGTTCTTCCTTGACATTTTTACTCTTGTTGTTTTGTTTATTGAGTTAACTGGCTTCAGGATACATTTAAGAACATTAACATTACAACCTGGAGTAGGTGATGAAAGTTGTTAAAATGTAAATTCTGTTATATAAATCTTTTTTCCCCATTTCAATTTAAGGCCAATAAAGGAAAAAAGCCCCAGAAATGCCAAATTTTATAGCAGTAAAAGAAAATTAATTGAAACCAACTGACAAGGCTGATGAATTTAGATTATCTCCCATTTATTTTTTGTTGGTTTTTTTTTTAAGACTGAGTTTATGAGTCGAAATTAGGAGGTGACTATCCAAGGAAAACATAGGAATGGAAAAAGAAAAGCAAAAAAATATGAGGAAAGGCTTGAAAAGGCACAAAGACACCTCAATAGAAAGCAACCCACTGTACTTCACTGAGCTGAAAATGCCAGCTGCAAAGGCCAGCTCTTTTGGTTTGATTGATTTTTAACTCTTCAACCTGCATAGAGGTCTTGAGCTAGAAGAATTAATGAAACACTTATGACGATAATTCTGAGGATTGAAAATACTTCTAAATTGAAAATAGCCAATTAAGTGTGTTACAATGAAAGCAGAGAATATGTGGATGCTTCCAAGAGCAGTCAGTGCTGGTGAATATAACAGGGCACCAACCAAAAGGGTAGATACAGACGGAGGTATGCAAGGACCATAATCTTTCTCTGAGGAGTAGCAACTCAGGCCCTTGCAGGAAGAGTCTATGGCTAGTGAAAAGATGAGACTTGAGCAGACAAATGCAATGATGCAGTGAAGTTTTAAAAGGGCGATAGCAGGCAATGCTGTATCAGAATCTTTATATGCCAGAAGTATTTAATTCTACAACTTAAATGCCTTCTGGTCATCTTGATACATTCTCAGCTTACTGTGATTTTTTTTGCCCGTCATTTCTTGTAAACACTTGGCACCATTGCTTCTTCCCATTCAGTTATGCCCTCTATCTTTCTCATCTGATCCCTTGACTTTTTAATAGTCCCTGCAGTGCTTTCTCAGGGGGCCCAGACAGTGGCACTCCCAAGCATACGTGGGGCTCAGCTTTCCCATCTCCACTCGTCTTCTGCAAAGCATTACTGAAGGTGTTGTCACGTAACGTGCTGGTGAATGAAGTGCCACCTTGCTCCTGCCTTCTCCATTCTTGGCAGCATCCCTGACAACCATTCTGTGTTGCTCTGGCATATCTCTGGCAGTTGGGAAGAGTAACTTTTGTTGAAGACAGGTGCTTCTGTATCTTTATAGAAAATTTTACATATATTAAATGTGAAATATCATTTTATCTGAAAAAGTTAGTTAAGAGATCATCATTTTGGATTAAGAACATTTGGGATTAAGAGTCCCACAGATGTATACATGCCACAAATTACAGGTAAAATTCTCATTGTAGTAACTTCAGGGGAATCAGATTTTACTGGATAGGTGCAAACACATCAACTGAGCATTGCACATACCCATGATTAGTCAGGCAAATTATTTAAATTTGCTGCTACAAACAATATTTGCAACATAAGTAGGTGCATGGAATTCTGGGCATATCATGCATAATTAAAAAACACTGGCCAAAGGTTTCTTCCCTGATGAATTTTCTCTAAGAAGCAACTATCTTAGATTCTCTGTTAGAAATGCCTGGAAGCATTAAAAAACAAACCAAACCAAAATGGATTTTTCTTCTAACTGCATTTTTCTTCTTGCACTATAAAACAAGCACAGCTAGCTTGCTTCTTTTCTTGCTGTCTTTACTGCAAAGCTTTCCCAGGATGCTGTATGTATGTAGTCAGAACCCATTAAAATCATCAGCAAATAGAAATGTCTTTAACCCAGATTTAAAACCACAGCCTGATCCAGTATTTCAGATCTCGGCCAGGAATTTGTTCCACAGTCACAATCTGTAACGGCTGAGAGGTCAGAGGCTGCTTTGCTACTCACGAGTCCAAATGTACTGGAGTTCACTTGCTGCCAGTTGTAGGGCCAAGTGTTGTTTTGCAATAGGGCATGGGAGATTAAAATAACACAGGAAACTCGACTACAGGATAGGTCCAAGCGGGCCTTGAAGGAAGTAATTACTTTGTACTACTGCACTCCCTCTGCCTCCCTCTGCTCTTTCACTCCTTTATGTGCTTAATTGTAAATTACCCTCCACTCCTTCTATCACCGTTTTAGCTTTTCCTTGTACCAGTGAAGCGCTACGAAAGAAAGCGCTGGTACTAAATTCCTGCTGTAAAACCAGTGCTGGTACTTGGTGTCTGTGAGCTTCAGAGCACTTTGAGCACTGGAGCTAGTGACATTACAAAGCTTGTTAACACAAAATCTTCCTTGTGTTACATTTTTTGCAATAGATTTTACAGAAACCTACCCCAGGGAGCCAAGGGGCAGTTGCTTCTTTATTACATTTTAGAAGAGCCACATTATTAGCGTTCCAGTCTATATATTATGAAATTAAGTGGATACCCTTGGGGTTAATTCCTTGTTGTAATTGTAATGAAAAGAAACAATTTCTAACCCTCCATTTAAGATCTATAACTATTAAAATCCACTAGTCTTAGTGACTCCTGGGGCCAGTGAAGTACTTCAGTGTATATGAAAAAGGGCACTCCTACAGTGTCCAATATCAGTAATTTATAAAAATAACAGCTTCCGAGTGGGAAAACTAACAAATGACTTTCCATTGAGCCCCTCCCTGCTGTTTACCATTGCATGTTGGATTCATCAACTACGTAAAATTATATGCATACTGAAATTACGGAGCTGGGTTCCGAGATTTTATTTTGCCTAGAGTAGGAAAGGTAGAGTAGGAATCATACAACACACAGTGATTAAATAAAAGGGAAAAAAAACACATATTACAACCATAGAGAATCCTCTAAGAAAAAAAATATTGAAAAAGCTTCTCTGTAGTAAACTATCCCACTTGCGTCAACAAATTTTATCTGATTATAAACCACTGGTTTTTTTTTTTAATAATCAAAGGAAAGCCATCTATTTAAAAATCTTTTACTTCTCTCTGGAAATGCTTAATTTATTCAGTTTGGGAGCTATATGGTAGTAACAATGCTATTGGTTTCTTTCAGTCTTTTTATTTTGTACGTGGCTGTACTTTGTCTGAATTCCTGTTCACTGGTGTTTTCCTATTGACTTTAATAAGGCCAGCTTTCATGTAGCCATACATGGCATGTTTCACCATTTCTCCTACACATTTGTACCCCATTGCACTTTTCATATCACCCAGAAGAGAGAGAAACATTTTCATAAATGAGAAAAAAAATCGATTTTAAAACTGGAGTATTTTTCAGGGAGATGCAGAGGAATAGTGTGCTCTAGGAACCTGTTGTTAATCATTTTTATGGACTGACTAGGTTTAAGTTTGAAAGCAAACTTTTAGCGTGTAATTCAGTTTGCTAGTAGCAAAATAAAACGTCACATTATCAGATAGTGTCTTCCAATTTAATATCATTATTGAAATCATTCTTTCTATTATGCTAACATTTGTGTAAGTGTATTATTGTCTAACACAGCATTAATTCCCATTTGGTATGCATGCATGCTCAATGGACATACTAATTTAATAGTAGAAGAGTTTTTAAAGACATTGTTAGAGTTACCTTGTGAAGAAAAATACCCCTTTAAGATTCCAGGAAGGTCTTTGTCTTTTTGATGAAGGTACTTGTTTAGCTGTGGTTGATGTAGTTTTAACACCATTCACCTCTCTCCTTTTATCCATCATACTACAAACAGCCTTAGCAGAAAGGAAAAGGGTCTTACCTGGCATGCAAAAAAGAAATAAGTTTTATTTTTAAAAATTTCATTCTAATATCTAATGAAATAAGATGAAAGTTAGACAGTATTTCTTATTTTTAAGGGAAAAAGGGAATGAGGCATCATTTTTATCTGTCACTGGTTATTGAAAAATGGGTTCATTTTTATAGTTATTTATTATAAATTCATGTTAGTGTCACCTGTTACTATTGGCAGGTCATGCTGGAGAATGCCTTATTTCTCCAGGGTTTACAAACCAGCAAACAAAAGTGATCATTCACAGCTTGAGCACTCTCTAGTCTTCATCAGCCAGCGAAACTGGCACTGCCATCTCAGGCTGGTATCTTAGGGAGATTTAAATTGCAGGCTTGAAAGGACAAAGACCTGTTACTCTAGTCTGCTTTTAAAGGATTATATAAAGTCATAGTACAGTAACAGCAAAAAAAAAAAAAAAAAAAAAAAAAATCGGGAGTCTGGTAAGGAACCACAAACACTTGATTATCAGATGATTATCAGAACTCACCAAAGACGAGCAGGTGGCCTCCCTCCTGCCGGACAGATGTTAGCATCACATGTAATGAGGCTAAACACAACTCCTGTCAATAGAAGGCTGCAAGTTTAACACTTTGCGTGATCATTACATCCCTTTTACTACATGAAGAGCAGCTCAGAAACTCCGTGGCTATCCCTAGGAAGTCGAACGCTTTCTAACATTGATTGTACAGATGGTGGGAAGGGTTGCGCTTTGCAAGGCTAGCTGCTAATTATCCCATATCAAATATGGATAGGATGACTGCTGTTCAAATGACTGGGCACAGATTTGATCCTAGGAAGCTCAGCAAGAATTGGAAATGATTACAAAAGTAAAAAAGGATTTTTTGACCTTTGAACTTCTGATCATTTCTTCCTTATGACTTCATGGAAAGGGGTATATTCAGCAAATTGGCTGGCTTCAACTACATGTGCAATTCCCTGTGATTTTACTGCTAAGTGTATGCTGAAGTGCTGCCCAGGACAGGGGTGGCGCTTTCCCAAACCGGGGACAGAGCAACTCATAGATACATTTGGGGAGCTTGGAAATTATTTTCTTGATCTGCAGCAAGAAGCATATCCATTTTATTCTAGCTTCAGGAAAAATAGTAGAAGTTTGGTACTAACATGCTACCAGTAAAACCATGTAAATGACAAGAATGGTTGCTTATTATATGCGAGCGGGCATGCACAGGACGCATTAACACAGCCTGTTTAAAAGACAAACATGATATAATAACACTGAGATGCTGAGTCTTTGGATTATGCCTATTTACTTTGATAGTTGTAGCAGAGATTTTTTTATTAGCACTGCATTAATCAAGGCAAAATTCATGTTAGGAAGTTGAAAATAAACATAAAACACAACACAGTTGCTAACACCAAATTACAGCTTGAATAACTGCAGTCTAACTGCCTAAAAATTTCTTCCAGTTTCAACTCCAATAATTTAGGGAGAGAAAGTAAGGGGTATGTCATGAAGTATGAGCATGTTATCTCATTTCACTACAGAGATGACCGCATTTTGGTGATAAATAAAAATAATGTTATTTAAGGTTAATTTTAAGAATATTTTGTTAAGATTTGTGAAGTGATTCCAATCTCCTGGACCAAGTGGATCATATTAATGGCTGACCAACTTACATTAATTTCAATAAAACAAGTAAATCGTGTTTAATTGTGGTTATACTGTTTCTAATGTTACTGACAAGCATCCTCGTTTGTTGTTTACTACCTAAATATTAAGGAATGATTCTTCTTGTATTTTCATATAAAAGATAAATATTCATGCACATCCTAATTTGACACTTTTAATCACTATTCATCTCTGGAGTTATCCCATATATATGTTTCATGGGGAAGTAACCATACAATTTATGTGACTAATCAAAGGAATACTTTGTAACAATATTTCATATGGTAAGTATTATTCATCCAAATAGTTTTTTAGTTAGTGATTTGCAGAAATCAACATTTTGCAAATACAAACATCACTAAATTTGTGAAAGAATTTATTCACCATATGTATATTTGCAGGCACTGAATGGTAAATATATATAATGATGATCAATATTGATCATCAAATATTAAACAGTAAACAGGAAAATGAATTCAAAGCAAAGAGCAATACTGGAGAATTCCAAAAAGGACCAGACATGGATATTTCTATCATTACTTTAGGTTTTATGAAATAATGAGTACAAGTAGGAATTTGCTTGTTACAGAGAAAATCAAACAAAAAGAAACATTCCACTTAAGTGGTTTGTGTATTTAATTTTAAAGTTCTCCATCTTAGCCACTGATGTAATCTCTTTAGAATATAGCCCTAACTTTAGTAGTATTTTGCATACCGCATTTTGTGGAAGGGAAAAAAAAAAACACAAACAAAAACACAAAAGGTAGAACCTTTTCTTTCTTAGTGTGCACTGTCAAACCATAAAGATGAGAAATACTGCAATGCTCTTGGTTTGTGATGGAAGTTGGTAACATGTTTGCAGATAAAGGACAACCCAATAATTCTTGTACAAAAAAGCAGTATTGGTTGAATCATTGAAAACCAGCACAAAATTTGCCACTGAAGTGAAACTATTCATTTCTCTGAATAATGGACAAATCATGTGCACTAACTATGCAGCCATAGGCAAAAGAGAGAAAGTAAGAACAAATATCACTCCATAACCTATTTTTTTTCAGCATGCACCTGGGAGAAGGGAAGCCTGACTTCCAGTTTCTGCATCCAATTAATATTTGGATTGTCTCCATCCTAAAAACCTCCTAGCCGCCGGGGGATGTGGATTCAGCCCCTCAAGCACAGGCAGGAATTGCAGCCAGGACTCCCACACCCTGGATGGGCTCTCCCAGCACCACGGCACCGTCAGACAAAATCAGGCCCCCACCCCCTAGGTGCGCCCAGCCTGGGACTGCCAAATATCTTGGACCCTTCAGGGAAGACAGGGAACAAAATGCCTAGATAGTGCATCTCTCTGCAGGTTACGTATTAGTGGAGGGGAAGTGAAAAGACTTTGGAATGTGTAGATCTTCCAACTTGGAACAGACTTCAATAGCAAAAGCTGAGGTGATACCAGAATTTTATGTGCCGCCAATGATACAGAAGAATTTTGCATTTCCGTTTGCAGCTTGCCCTTTGCAACTCTAGCCTTGTTCTCCTGTTACCAGCTATCCTTCTCCAGGAGTCTTTTTCTCAAAGACTTTCAAAGTTTGGATAAATATCATTTAAAGACATGTCTGAACTACTGAATGCAGCTGCACGGCATAGAGATACCTTAGCCGTGGGCTCATGCAGGTTAATACCACTGTGACATGTCAGTCTCTTTCAAAATACATTCACTGAAATCTGCAGTGGAGACAGGTTATCAAACACTGCAGCCAAATTTGCTATCAAAGAACTATCACCCTTTACTTTCTGAAGAGTGTTTTTCAAAGTGCAACCACCCCAACCAGAGTGAGAGAAGGGGGAATCACACAACAGCCAGGCTCATGCCAGCAAGCCTGCTCAAGCACAGGCTGATGATGGTTTTAAATAGCCCAAAGTTACAACAATACACCCTGAGGAGCCTTTGGGTCTCATCCTTAACTTTGCATTTTTTCCATTATGATTAGCTTGTTACATCCTACACGTATGATACATCCAGAATTTGATTTAAAAAAACCCAAACACTTAAACAGTAAATAAAGAGCATATGCTGTCATTTCCTCACTGACGCAGGAATGGTTCTGCAATGTATGGAATATCTGGAGCCTTTTACAATGCTGAGATTGCAAGCAGAAAAGAGCTGGAGTGCTAGACAACAAGTATTGCTTACAACCATCTCATTCAAGTGCATGACGAATAGCCTTTCTTCATATATTCTGCTTAGAAAATGTAATGGTCTGAACTGCTTTGTTCCCCTCATATGTTAAAAGCAGATTCATCACTGAGTTAAAGAAAATAATCAAGTGCTGTCTCAACAGACTTTTAAATAACAGCTCCCTCCCCTCTTACTCCTGGCATTGCTACAGATGAATAACAGAATACTGGAGGCTGCTACAGACCCTTGGACGGTTCCATTTACAGAGCAAACTGAAACTCTTTTAAAGAAGCATGTCCTAGTTCCAGCAGAAAACACACCACTACTGAAGTTTCATTTTAATAGCTGAATAAACTAACAAGTCTGGCCTGGTTTTGTTTTCATTTTTAAACTGGAACTGTGAAAGTTTCTTATTTATACTCTGTAAGAAGCAACTAATAAACCTGTCTCTGATCAATCATCTCTGTGTTAATTTCAAATCTGATTTGCATTTCCCACTTAAAAGAGTTAATTACTTCTGAGAGGGAAACACTCTGCAAAACCCCCAAACTCAGGGAATTTTAGCCATCTGTAAAAGTAGCATTAAGTTGTAAATGGAAAGTAGGGGTCACAGAAGTGTTACCAGTCCATGCAGACTTACATCCTGTGTCAGTTAAGAGTTAAATTCAGAACATCTATTAGATTTTTCTCTTGGCCAGAGCTTGGTACTCATATCTTAAGCAAATGTATTCAATAATCTTCTTCCAGGCCTGTTATAGATCGAACCATTCATTAATTCTGGTAGTCGTCTTCAGGTTTGTTGCAAAACTTACTCTTTTAGATTTCTAATGATTTCTAATTAGATTACTAATGACCACAATATTGAGTTAGTATCACTTAACTTACAGGAGATATATTTTTTCCTAGCGTATACAGTATGTTGAATGCTCTGTCAGGAGGTTGCAATAGCAGCAGGTGCCAGGTTCAGTACTCGGAGTTCTTAACAAAATGAAATCAAAATCAGCTCAACACCCACACACAAAAATGGGAAAACCAGATATTTTCTCCAGGTTGCACACTGGCCAATACATCCCCACTTGCCACCAAAAGTCTGTATAAAACAAAAGCAGTTTCTTTAAATGGAGCTGGAACACAGCATTAGTTTGGGAAAACATGGCAAGAGAGTGTCGAACAGTTTAAAAAGAAAGTAAAACATATCCCCACACAGTATCTAGAACAACCGATTTTTGCTTCAGTTTCTCAGTGTCCCAAAAAACATTTGGACAGGCTCCATGCCAGTCTTCAGGAGAAAGCGCCACCTCACTTCTTGTCACCAGCCCTGCCTGCTCCTATCTATTGCTAGCTGAGATGTCATCTCTGCAGGGGGCCAGTTTGGCCTCAGCACTGCCACCCGTGCTGTGAGTGACTTTTGTGGTGCTGGACAAAGGAGTACTAGCTTCACTGCCATTGCCTCCTGGAGCTTCTCAAAGACGCAGTCCCTCCTGCTGCTGCAAAAATAAGTTCAGGCGCTCCCCAGGTCTGTTGGTGCTGGGGAAAGGGAGAGCTCAGGACAGTTCATGCAGATCCTGAAGCTTCCTACATACCTCTCCCACCATGATGTCAAGTCACTGATTTCGTCCCAGTCCTTACGCTTAATAGAAGAGCATAGTCTAGTCTACTGAAGATCCCTTTCGGAAATAAAGCAAAGGCTCTGCTTTCTTCTTTATGTCCTTAGTGCACCTTCTGGGCTGTGCATGGCCAATGTGTTGGAGTAGGGCACACAATCCCATTTATTCCACAGAATAATTATATATCATTAGCCCAGCAGTCAAGAATTCAAATGAAAGAGAGGAATGTTTGCATGTCACAAGTTTGTTACCTGTTTAAAATCATTTGTTCTGCCTCTTCTTCCAGTTCAGGAAAACAAACAGGTTTTCAGCTGTCATCTATACCCAGCAAACTACATTAATAATCACTACAATTAAGCTTAGCCACATTTTTCTTTGAAGTTTTAACGATTGAAGATTTGAAGTGAAGTGCTTTATGACAACTTTGGCATACTTCTCATAAAGTAATAAATATATAAAAAATTAGTATGAAGTTATTTTGTGCACGTAGATGCCCTTGCAAGTTGCTCCTTGGTGACTTCTCATCATATGGCTGTCTTCTTAAGAAAACTAATATAACTCCAGGCATATGTGTACTAAGAAGCACTAGAATAGGATGATGAGCAAAACAGTGTAGTGCAGTTGAAAGAATACAACTTCTAAACATCCAGCAGTATATTAGTTTGAGAACATTGAGTTAATAAAGCATGAAACATGAAACGGAGTTGTTCAGTCCTTGATATTTTAATTCTGTATTCTTGTATTATAGGCGAAGTATTGATCCTCAACCAGAGTTGCTTACAGAAAATATTCATGCTAGGAGTATATACACAGCTGTGCTATATACAATAGATGATCATAACAGTCTTCTCTGGCTTCATATTTTATCAATATATGCTTTAAGAGAGGCTTGTAGTTTTCAGAATAAGATCATAGATATCCATAAAGTAATAGACTAAGAACATCCTCTGATTCCTTAGTTCTGCCTGAGAAAAAGACTGAGGGCTAAATGTTGCTGTGCAGTATTAATGCCAAGAGTTTTGAGAGTGATGGTGCAGCATTTCCATCACTCACCCCATGTGGACAACAATGAAACACCAAAAAGAGTTTAGCACGCAGCTGCTCCTTTGCCATACTAAATAAAGTCAAATCACATTTCCTACAACAAGAGGATGACAAGGACAAAAGAAAAGATGGGTATTTTAAAAATTCCAAAGACTGTGAAATTTTGTTTGTTGGAGGTGGTTCGATTTTTGTTGTTCTATTCATTTCCGTAGATTTTTTTTTTTGATAGCTTAAAAAAGAATGAAGTCCCCAAATCTAGGCCAGCACATCTGTGGCCCAGATAAGGAAATTGATAAACAGTGCCATGATAAATGATATCTCAGGGAAGGATACCAGATATCTTGATGAGTACTAAAGAATTTCCATGTGGAGAACAAACATCAGAAAAAAAGAAGACATGATAAAATCAAAAACATTTCAGGGACATGAGGCAAAATGGGAAGATGGCAAAATGCAACAGTTGTCTTTGAAACTGCACTGAAAGTGATTCTTTCCATGTTAATCTTTTTCAACCTGTGGGTCTGTACTTTTCATTGAAACCTTTGCTATTTGCTACAGACTCTGAAAATATTCCAGTTAGGATGGATTGCAAGTGTGTTCTTCCATTGAAATTCTAATATTCTGCAGATGAAATTCAAGATGACTCTACAAGAACTATTAGAAATGCTTTCCTCCTTTCAAAAAGCCTCTCCCACACTTCTTTTTTTTGCCCCCAACATTAATGATAAGCAAAGCAATGCCTATTATTTTTTGCTTTGCAGATGTAATGTAAAGAGGGAGAATATTCTCAGAACAACAAAACTACCATCATATGAACAGTTAATTCAGAATTTGATGGCAGTCACTTTATTGTCCTCAGTATGCATAATTCCCATTTAGAAAAGCCTTAACCCTAGAGTTATAGTAGAAGAAGCAGTGCTCACTTTAGTATTTTTCTTCCTTAATCCAAGATAAATCTCTATAATTAGAATTGACTGCTTTTTAAAGGTACACAAATGGCAAGTGGCTCTACCCTAAATTAAAAGATCTATTACCTTTGGTCTTCTAATTCTTCTCAGCAATGTGTTTTCTCTGGAGGCACTTTCTCATCCTTACGAAAACTAAGTTGCTGTAGGTATAGAGGGGAAAACACATCATTAGAGTTATATAGTAAATAACTGCACAAGGAAGATATTTACAAGCATAGAGCAATGCAAAATAATTGCCAGGTATGTCATGTATGAACATTTTTAAAAAAAATTTCTGTAGCACAAGCTATTCATCAAATAAAACATTGTTATTGAGGGCTGCATTTTGACTCCTTTATGTAAATAGGACTTTGGAAAGCAAAAAGTAGAGACTTATCATTGCTGCTAACCAAGAGTTGGAGGCCTGAAAGCTGGGTGCCACTTCTGGTACTAGCTGCACTACAGCTTTATACAGACATGGCCAATAACCCTGCCCTGCCGCATGGGTGGACATGGCCCACACTAAAAAGTAGTATATCCTGCCACTATATCATGGCATGTATTTCCAGTTCACTATTCCTTCTTCTTGCTCCTGGATTTTTTTTTTTGCTGTGTCCTTCACAGACAGAAGCCTCTCTTTCTAACTTAACTGTGTTAGCATCCCGCTGTCCTGCTCCTTATATGGCTGTGGCTTTAAAAAACACAATCTGGACCTTAATGATCGTCTTATTTTGTATGCTCGTCAGTCTTTCTTTTCCTAGTCAGATGAGCAGCAGATGTCCTAAGGTCTGCCAGATGATTTGAGGTTTTCAAGACCTGTAGTACCTTGGAATTAGCAAACACTGGCAGCATGTCCTACAATAACAATGCTGGAAGCTGTTGGCTCATGCCCTGATTACAAAGTCATTTATATAACAGCAACCAATACCAATACCATTTCTCTAACTATGCACAACATTCTGTGGATGGTACGTACATCGTATTAAGAGGACCTGGATCAAAACCACTCCAGTTTTCTTTCACTCAAAATAAAGAAAACATAAAGACCTAACCAAATGAGACACTTCCCAAAGGCAAAAATAATTCTCTCACTCTCCCCTCCTCCAAATGCTTAGCTTTACTCATTCTGAAAATTATTTCATCTAGGTAACATAATACATTCTGTATTTCAATACCTTCTGGTTTTCAGACCTGTATATATTGTCCTTTAAAAGGCAATAAAATTACACTGTACAACCACACACTTGGCATGCACTGAAGGGATTTTTAGAAGTCATCAACAGGCCAGATAGCTTATGGTTGCTGTATACAAGGTATTTTGAATCTCCTGCCTAACTCCACTTATTTCAGTAGAGCTGTGCCAACAGTGAATCTGAGCCCTCTATCTAAATTTAATTTGTTCATTACTTCCAAAGACTATTGCAAATAAATAGGCAATCAAATAGCTAGAAGGACAGAAAAGAGAGGTACGATTATAATAGGTAATGTTACAGAAGACAGAGCACTGATTCCTTTCCTTCCAAACAGCAGATGATAACAGTTCAAACTAATCACCATTCAGTTTTTCTTTTCTTTATTTAATTGATACTCTAGAGAGTTTATTCAGCTCACTCTAAATCAGTCCCTTGGTAACTGACTTCACTGATAACTGGATCAACCTGCAGGTAAGAGCTGGATTGGGATCTGTAGAGCATGAAGCCCTTGGCTTACATTCATATATAGTGTAAGCAATTGTTGAGAAAGGCTTCAAGTGCCCTGGCAATGTGCTTTACCTTGAACTGGAAAGAACAAGCTCAATGTTTACTCAGTTCTTGGGTTATTCACTCCTGCTACATTGAGAGTGACAACTTGTGAAATGGGTGTCTTTCCCCAGAGAACTAAGTTCAGAACAATTCAGTCTATGTATGCCAGGCTAAGAAGGACCTTTCAGATAATCCTTCCAGCAAGGACTGACTGGGATACCTCTTTACGTAGTGGTACACAACTCAACTCTATACCCCAGTGGCCTCCAGCCACCTATCTGTTGCTATCTAGTCATTACTAAATTAAATTCTATTTATTTGGAAAATTTCAATAGACATCTTTATTTAAAAGACCTTCCAAAGATGTAATGTGGAAGAATGTGTCTTTGGGTCAAAGGAGAACCTTATCTCACTATGGTTTCTAGTTTTTCTGAGGAATGGAGTGTTGAAATCTGATTGCTGAGGCTATGCAACAAAAATGAAAGCTAAAGAAAAAGATTAAAGAAGTTTAAAGTTCAGATATATCTTTACTATCTTTCTCAGCACATTGACATAGGGATTAAATATAGTTTCTCAGAAAAGCAAAAAAATCATTTTAATAGAGTCTAGTCAGAATTAGGTAACATAAGGATTATTATCTATACACCTAAAAGAAAAATATTCTATCATGAAACAGAATAGCCCTTGAAGTAGGATATACTATAATAACATTCCTAAAAATGCCTGTTTATTTTTGATCAGATATAAGAATGATTTTTTTGACTCTTCAGGGAAACATGTCTAAAATTTTTTTGTCTTTGTGCTGCTGCTCCTATCTTTAAACTGTTCTCCTTCAGAAATGGCATTTTTTTTCCTGTGTCCTCATACTAGACTTCTATAGTGTTATACAAAACTCTTCCATCTTATAACATCCGTAGAACTAAAACATCGAATGTGGACATAAGCTTCTGGTTTACCAGATCATCTTGGTCAAAGCATTTAGTCTTTTGGGAGCTCATGTGCACAACTGTAACATATTGCTAACGACCTACACCTCCTTTACAAAATGATTTAGGTTTGCTGGAAGGAAATTGTTAACCTCATTTGCTGTAACTACTCTAGAAACCTGCAGTAGAGATTTCATAGGTAACCTGGGATATAAGAAGAACAAACTCTGAGAGTGGTCCAGGTCCACACAGTATTTCCCTTAAGCTAACATGATTTTTCTTCATAAGGCTATTAGATACCCTAATAAGGGTATTCGGTCCTTTGAATAGTTCTATCTTCTACCTAATCACTCATAATGCAGTTAATTCCCAGCCTTTACCATGACTGTTTTTAGCAGTTGAATACTCAATAATAAAAGATGTGAGCAATAAGAAAAGGTGTGAGACAACTGAGGAGCAAAGTGGAGGCCTGTAAAAAAAGAAAGGGCATTTTATTCTAAAATGCATTTGCATTTCAAAAGATTAGAGTAAATCATGTGCACTTAACTAGCACTTGCTTTTTTAATTTAATTAAAACCAGAAAGACACTTTAAGACACAGTGCTCTAAAGGTGCTTGGAAGGAAAAAAATTGTCCCCCAAGTGTCTGCTGTGAAGAGCCCCTGGGTGACACTCAGAGTAATGCACTTTTTGAGCACTTCAACTTACTAGTGTCTTTCAGCGTTTAATTAACATAATTTGACACAATTATAGATATAAACACTTTATAAGCACTTGGTAGTAGGAGTGTCAAAAAAGTGTTGATCTCCATCAGTTTATCCTGGAAACACAAAGCTCTAGCAGAGCACTCAAACAAGTGCTCAGAAATGTTCCACACTATTAATAACATTCAAAGGGTACCTTGTCTTTAGGTTGCATCACAAGTTTGATGCTAGAATTCCCTTTTAATCATTTCTGAGTTTTCTACAGCTCCACCTGATTCTCAGGCAATTTTTTGAATTAAAATATTTAACTATATGTTAGCTTACAAAGAGAGCTGGTAGTAAGTAGGGATGTGGGGTTTTTTTTAATGGAAGGAGCTATAAGTTATACATCAATATGATTTTAAAGATCTTGCAAATTTTATAGATTTTTTTAAAAGATGGAGAGCTCTCCGTTTAATATTTCAGCAATGAAGCCTAAAGTAATATGAAAGGAAGCACTGAAAAGAAAAAAAATGTTTCCTAAGTCTTCTCTGGATAACTTCTTTAGAGTTTTTACACATCCACATGGCAGGCTATCTAAAACAATTAAAACTGTATGAAATACACAACTAGAGTTGCTCTCAATTCAGCTGCTGACCAAGGAGTTGCAATGACTGTGTGCATAAACCAGCAGTATTTGGGAGGAAAGTGAGAGGAAGCACAAAAAAGGCACCATTCTAACCACCCATAATCTCATAAAGCTATCAGAACTATCACCTTATCTATGATATTGCATGCTAGGTTTTCTAAAAGGGGATCAAGAATATGTAGATTGGTATGCTGTACAGGCTGAACTCCTAGTGTTCAGGACAAGACTGAGAGCAGGTATGCCACACGGCACTGTACCTTCTCATTGATGCTCCCAACTGGAAGGGTCAGAAGCATGTGCTTGAACACACATTCCCCGTCCACTGAGAAAAAGATTCATTCTAGATTTAGAGAAGTGAGGAGAGAAAATATTTAAAATATTGGACCTTGGAAATATTTGGGGGAGGAAAAAAAAAGAAAATGCATTGTCTATTTTCTTGATTTAGCTAGTCAACGAGTCTTTCAATTGCTTAATGCACAGGAAAGATGGCTTTTATTTAAGAAAATCTTGCTCTCCCAGAAGAAACTGCTGAGGACGGGGTTCAAACACATACGGTCTGGCCAGCAGTGAATCCACACCAACTGCCTGCTACCAACTCTGCAGTGCTTAGCTGGGCAATAGATCTGCGGTTTGTGCTGCAAGTTTTTTCTCTTCAATGGGGAAAAGAGGAAAGGTGCAAAGCTTAGCTTTGCTTACCGAACATTGCAATATTACCTCTCCCTCTCTTTTGATCTATGGATTTGCTTTTCACAGAAGCCCTTTTTAATTAATTATTAACTTTTGTGTAGTCCAAAAGTTCCAGTCAGGACAAGGACTATATTTTGTGTAAACATACGGAAGAAGGATCTGCTTCCAAAGACTGATTTGAAATAAAAAGTTAAAAACTGTCTGCTTTTTTTCTCTTTTCTCTTCTCCTCATGTTTATAACTTAGTACGCATTTATTTAAGTCAGAGGCTGTGTTATGTAAAGTGGATGAAGCACATAAACCCTGATATATGTTTGCTCTTTGTATGTAAGATAGCTCAGTTAAATTTATGAATATTTCACCTGACAGTAACATTAATCATGTTAACACTTTGAGATCTTTTTGCCAGTGAAATAAATGGAATGACAATTGATCATATTAAGAAGATAATGTCTATGTAAACTGAAACAAAAAAAGAAGGTTTAAAAGGTGACATTTGCAAAAGCATAAATGACTTTCACTAGGGGTTAGCACCTACCTGTTTTTGAAAATGTCCCAGTAGAAATTGACCTTATTTACCGCATTAAGTGTTGGAAGTATTTTCTTGCAAGATCCATCCACTTCAATTTAGGATATGCCTGATCTGCCTTGAAATTATATCTATCATTTGCAATTGCTAAAATATGGATTTCCCAAGCCAGACCAGAACATCCCTTCCTTTAGGTTCAGGATGAGTTTGGGAGTGGTGTGTAACTGAAGATCCTAAAAAAGGACAAAAATGTCCTTAAAAAAAAAAAAAAGTAAAAGAAAATTGAAGGCAGTAGGAATTACAGGATCATCTCTGAAAAAAATCAGACCAATTTTTATAGGCACCTACCAGCAGGGATTAAAAAATTGTGGCCTTTCTTTCTTTGTCTGAAATTCACCATCTACCAATTTAAGGCCCTGTTGCAGCAAAGCACTTAAGCACCTGCTTAAATCCTCTTAAAGTCAGAGGGATTTAAGTAAGTGAATAAAATTATGCTCATACTGAAGTACTTGGCTGGGCTGGGTTGCATTGTTGAATTTGGCCATGAACAATTTTAAAAGATTACTCCAAGACTGAAACTGTTATCTGTAATTTCCTTAACAAAAGAAGACGTATTCTGTCTTTCTCATTCTAATACATTTGTGATAAATAGGAGAACAGCAACAGCTAAAATTGGTTATTTTTTCAGGAGTACAGTGGGGGCAGTCTCTGAGAGAAGAAATGGCATGTGGTTTTTATTTCCTTTCTGGATGAATACAATTTGTTTCAGGTTCTTGATCCACCTTTTCTAAAACCACTGTCTTTGCAGTCAGAGTTCTGTCTCTGTCCACTTCTGCCGAGTTACATTATGTTGCATCCTGCATCTTTTGGGTGCTGCTGTGAAAACACTAAGGGTTAGAGGTTTTTTTGTTTTAACAACAAACCACACCACTCCCCACCCCAGAATTTAACTGTAGTTGAGGAAAAGTCTAAAACTGTGATGGAAAAAGCTTCGGCTTCAGCACTATCCAAGCACAGAGGCCTCTCTTTGTTTGACTTAGCCTAATTCCTCCCGGGCCTCACAGTCTGTTTCGAGCATGTTCACAGCTATTCCAGGTTTAGCAGCTCATCATTCAGTTTGTCTTAAGGACAAAGGATAGGAACACAAAAATTAGGCAGAGGATTCTTTAAACCCCGAAGGAGCCCATCTGGGGTGGTGGAAAACATACATAATAGAGAAACATAATTTACTCAATGAAAATACAGATGTAAAAACTTTCTTTTAGAGTAAATGCAAGGGAAAAGAAGGAGGGTAAAAATGCCTAGGAGGCAGAGCATTCATGGCAAGCATGTTCAATTCCTTCTTTACCCTGAGAGGGTTTAGACCTGTATCCCACAGCAGAAAAACCTTCATCGCTAGATTTTTTTCTCCACAGGCACATTTGAAAAGAAAACAGCAAACGCTGTTCTGGTCTTGAAAGAGCAGCTCTAGGTGGGTAACCGTGGGAGCTTTTGGACCACAGACCCCAAGCAGGCAGAGTCCAACCTTAAAGTCTCAGAGCAGGCAACTCAGCTCTAGAGAGAGGAGGAATTCAAAGCACACTTCCCAAAACTTGCCTTACTGGCTAGCTTCACATGCCTCTCTACTCAGCAGGTAGGGGTTCAGATAACTTTTCTTGGGTTACAGAATGCTGCCCACGCTCTGTTTGGGTAATGTAGATACCTAAGAGGAAGTCCTGGATTTTATTCTGAGATTAGACACTAAAACTTAGTTTCTGAAGCAAAGTCACTTTTGGATGATTACGGTTTATATTTAGCTTATCTACAAGAGGAGAGATTTAGCCCTCTTCATTCAATAAATGGTTTCAGCTTAATGACTGGTTGGCTGTAATCTCATGTTTTTTCTTTCCTTAGAAATAAATTATAATAGGTATTTTTATTTTTATTTATTTATTTTTAAGACAAAAAATGTAAACTCTTATTTTTACTTTATACTAGCCCTTTCACCTAATCCCACTAGCAAAAATATCTTTTCCAAGTGTGATTAAACATAAACAAAATTCCACTGTGGAACAATCGATCTAGATGATGACTATCTGTGTGCTACTCGTCAGCTGCCACTGTTTCATCAAAACACTCTGGCATTGTGTGGCTATGCCAGTTAAATAACAAATAGGGACCATTTAAACGTGTGTACCTTATGCATAGCACAAGGCCAGATTTGTTAATAAAAGCAGTCCTGGAACAATCAACCTCATCCCTTTTCTCATTTCCAAACCCTGAATTCATTCAGCATATATTATAAATCACTTTCTTCCCCAGACAATAGGCATTCTGGATTCTCTGGCATTCCAAGGCCCTTTCCTCACAAAGGGTCTCATTTTGTCCCACTCATAATTTTCTCTAGTGGCTTTAGTCATACAGTATTCTTTTACTTAGAAGAAATGCATTAATTGAATACATAAATACCACTAATGAGTAGGAGGGAATATGTAAATGACAATATATTAACAAGACAATCATAATACTTAAAATTGCAAACACATAAAGACACTGATGGAATGATTATGACAGTACAGAACTGTGTGTATATACACACCCTTATGATGGAAATAATACGCAGTTGGTTGGACTATGTATCCGATCCGTGTGTTTGTGTTAATCAATGAACGGGTTATAGTTTGGCATGAATATGACAACAGAATGCAGTACTCTAGTGGAAAATGTTAAGCAACCTTAATGGCAACACAATCAGACCCACTTAAAACATCATACAGTCATTACATTTTGGGAGGCAAATGCATTTGTTTAGCATCTATCTTAATATTTTGCATGTGATTAGGTAAGCTCTTTCATACTGTGTAAGCAGGCCAATAACATATTGTTGAAGTGATATCAGCATAAATGATGCTTTTTTTTTTTTTTTTTTTTGGTCAAGGGCAATAAGAAGCATCCAGTAAATTGAGCTATATCTAGGCCTGCAGCCTAAACTGCAATCCTGGATACTTATGAAAATCAGGCACAGCTGGAGTTGATTCTCATTTACCTTCTCTGTGCAGCTGGATTTAATTCACAATTACCTTCTCTATGTCTTTGTCCAAAAAGAAAGTATTCAATATTTGTTGACTTTTTTCCTGGGACATCTCCATATGCAGCTTTTTCTTGTTATTAGGAAGTCTTGATGATGGTCTTGACAGGTATCATTTATTTAAATAGGCTGAGTAGCTCTCAAATCTTCAGTTAATTCCATGGTCTGCTTCTTTATTATCTGTCACACATACATTGTTCCACTTCAAACCCAACTTTTGCTCAGGTATGGACTGGCCGGTACAGCCAAATAGCTGCTTACACCTGCTGAGGAGAAGGCAAGAAAATCCTATCTCCCCTTCTCTTAAACCTGTCATGTGTTGTTATTAAAACCTTGACACTTCCCTCTCGTCAAAAAGAGAGCACAAGCTTGCAATAACATAAGCTTAAAAATGCTCTGCTGTGCAGAATTTTTCTCCCTCCTCAAATCACTCATATCAATCAATTTGTTTCTTCTCTCTTCTCTTCCTCCCCACACCCCTACTGTTTATAATGAAAAGAGTCTGCAGGCACCTGAAAACAGAGTGGCTAAAGCCAATTTGAGAGAAACAGATTTATCAGGGGCATCACAGAGCTCAGCTAAAGAAGTGCTATGACAGGTGTCAGATATGGCTGCTGCAGATCTCACAGAAACACTATGGTTGGCTCCAGAGCAGATTTCTGGTCGAAATAGATGTGGAAAAAAGAGCTACACAGGCATTTATAATTGTAAAGTTTGCATGTGGAACATGCAATCATGTGGAAGGGTGCACCTTGCTCCCTTGTGCTGGTGGTTGAGAGGTGCAAAAGACTTGCCAGATAATCTCTGCCTTTATACAGAACTGGAGGATACTTTTATATTTTAAAAGTTACAAAAGCCATTAAATTATCAAATTTCTTCATGTTCCATCTTTAAACTTTGCAATCATTTTCTTCAATTAAAAATCTTTCTTCCTTAGCTATTAAATGAAGAGCAACAAGTAATAAGTTGTATTATTGTATTAATAAGTATGTAAGTATTAGTAAGTATATACCATAATAAGTGGAATCACAAATTTAAAAATTAAACAGTCTAGGTGGCATGAAAATCCACTGGGCTGTGTTAGGAAGGACCCACTAGACAGGTGAGACACAGTTTTAAGAGATGGCATCAAGATTTGAAGATTGTCCAGGATATAAACATTTAACCATACATATTTTAAATGTTAATGAACTAGCTTTGCATATTCAGAGGATGAATTCCAATTTAGTTTTATGTAGCTGAATAACTAATCTTTATTTCCCTATAACTAAGGTTCCAAGTTTTTGAACATTTACATGATTGATTTATGCATACAGGATCAATTTGCAGGTCATTTCTGTCTTTATTTTTAGCCGTACAACAACAACTTCTTTCTCTATCATGAAAAATTACCAATTTAATCCTCTCTCTTGGCCTTGGAATTTAGCTTTTGTGACTTGGATTATATCATATTTTCACTATTAAGAGATTATGTTGTGACTGTGTTTTTGGTGACAAGTCTTGTGCTATTCTTTCACTTTTTTTCAGATAAGAATAATAATTATTGCTTGTCTAGGTGATTACTTACTTTCTCAATACCCAGAAGGTCATAATTGTTTACAGGGCAAGTTTAAAACCTCATTAATAGAAACAACAAAGGCAAATAGATTTCTAATCAAAGACATTGTTTTTTTAGCTATTCTACATTGGAGGCATGGTAGGTGAAGGCATTAGGAATAGACATCTGCCTTTGTTGAACTGTATTCCTCATTTCTGCCTCCCAGGAAGAGTTTCCATTGAGCTTCTACAGTGTTTTTGCTGCCTATACACACAGAAGGGAGCAATATACAATGTATAAGGGCAGTACATAAAGCTATATGTACAACGCCTTCCAAAACAGTTTTGATTGCAGGCATCCCTGCAAAATAATATCAATAGAAGAAAAGGGGATAAGGCTATTTAGGACTAAACTATCCTCTAAAACTCTAGTGAAGTTAGAAAATAAGATAATAATCCTTGTTAGCATTAACTGTGTATTACCTAAATAATGAAGAAAACCAACCCCCTCAGCCCTGTGGAACTTCTCTGAAGGATGGAGGACATCATGTGCATAAGGGTATTATCATCAGCCCGAATATACACAGGGCACATTATCAGAAAACCTAGAGATTTTCACTCTGAGAATCCTTATCTTTGAGAATTTCCTGGGATAGTTAGGAAGCTCAAGAGATCTCTTGGGTATCCTTTGTCTTGAGGGACAAAACTCTTATCAAGTTCGTAATCTTTAACTTCTTAAAGTCTGCAGTCTGCAAGGAAACAGTTCACAAGGACTACTTCTTAAAAAGAATTTTCTGGACAACAGACTGCTTGTAAAATTCGGAAATGCTTGTGGTGGTTTACTAGAATAACCAGGGAAATCTAACAGTGTAACTGACTACTTCAACTAGACAAAATGATTTTAAACATCAGAGCAAAGGAACTCAAGAACCAAAATTTTAGATCATCAAAATCCTTCATTCCTCAGATTATGTAATGAAACAAATAACCTAAACAGTAGAGAAGCTCTTACCTTCTAAGGCTTACTAGATCTTTAAAAAAATTCAAAAAGGCATGCTCTTAGTCATTTCCAAATACATCTCTTATGCATTTGGATCAGGAGGAGTTTGACCAGGGATTCTATCTAAAATAATAATTATATATGTTATATTATGGCTTTCATTCCAAATGCGTCATCAAGTAATACGCATAAAGCACTGGTAGAAGGTTAGCTAACATCAGCAGCTAACTGCTATGGTGGAGGAAGACAAAAACAAATTCTTTGGTTTCAGATGCAAGACATTGTGAAAGAAATGGAACAGGTTCCATGAAGGTTAGAGAGAGCTCGAAACTTAGCACTTGAGGGTTACAGGCATTTCAAATCAGCTATGTACCCTTCTGTGTCAACCCCTTTAACTTTGGGAAATAGTCAGAACTGTGCATGTACAGACAAGAAAATATTATACACTCAGAAATGTAGGCCTACAAGATATTAAAGAGTTAGTTTGGATCAAAGTATATGAAAAATCTCAAGCCGTTTACTCAGTTCATATTCATTTATACTTCACAGTATGAATGATGAGCTGTTACTGTACTTTCCTAGTTAGCTCATACTATACACTTTGTCCAAGGCCAACAAAAGTCAACCAAAAGAAGGTTCTATCTTACAAGGTGTTCATCAAAACAGCCTGTGATTTTGAATAAAGGCTAATTTACTGAGGTGAGAACTCATTTTTTAATTCAGTAGAAGCACTCGTTAATGCAACAGCAATTTTCTTCCAGGAATCTGGATAAAAATTTCCTACTTCATAAGAGTTCCTTTCTGTAGTCCCTATCAGAGACCCCTGTCTGAATAAAATCTTTATATTGTTTGGAGGGAATGACAGCAAAAAGTTCTCTAACAGCTGGCAGGGAGGGATCAAGTCCAGTCTAGGGAAGTGGGAAAAAAATTCAAGATCTACCAGGAGATTCCAATTAGAACTGTATTCAGTGCAGGAACTAACTTTGTAGGAAAGAGGTTTCAGATGCAGATTTATTTATAGAAGAATATGGATGCTTATTTCAAATGACTATATCCATCCATCCAACTCCACTGAATCTTGCTAAAATGAACTGTGCAAACTCATATAGTCATATACATTAAAAACTAGGGCTCACCTCTCTATTGCTTTTGAAAGTGTTTCTTTCCCTGAAGTTTGAGCTAAGTTCCATTATATCAAGTGTAGCCACTAAAAACAAAAACAATCCACACCATCGAATTAATGCCATTTGCCCCACAAGGAAAAATAATCAGTATTTTAAACTTGGGTCATGAACACATTTTTCTTGTATGTTATAAAGCTCTGGGTATCCTGTGATCACAGTTACACAATAACTCTAGTACACAAGAAATGAAGCCTTGTTATATTGTAAAAAATATCAACACATATCAAACAATTGAATTAGACTTCATAGGTATAATAATTAATATGTGTAAACAGGAGAACAAAAGATCAAAATAGCTTAATTAAATGTCAGACTTGACAAGCATGTCCTCACTTATGATACATGCACTTAAAAGCACATAAGCAAGACTCACAGTAGGAAACATTCTTTGTTTTTATTAATTACTGGAATAGTTAAATAGCATTTACTGAAGAAAATATCGGATCATTTAATGGAAATGCAAAAGATCATAAGAACGTCCAGGGCGCAAAGTAAAAAGTTATATGATCTCGAACAATTATAGCCACTCAGAATAGACTTGGTAAATGGGCATAATTCCAAAAGATCAAATTTTTAAAGGAAAACTTTTAAATGTTGAGCTATTTCAGAAAAAATAAGTATAAAATGATCAAAAACAGTTTGAGTCACTTCAGGTTAATTTTAATTTGGGAAAATATCTGAGAGATGAACTGTGTAAATCGAAGAACTTTGCAAGTTTCAATTTGTAAAATCAGTCCCTTACACAGTAGATAAGGTTGCCTTTTCTTGCTTGCCTTGCACACCTCTGGGATAATATTTTCTAATTATTTTTGTCCTAGAAATCTTTCTTTATATATCAGGTACAAATACACTTTTCTTTAAAACATTAACATTGTTTCATAGATCTGTGAATGAATTGCTTATGTGTGTGAAAGACTAATGGAATGATTTTAGGCCAGGCAGGAGCAGGTGGATATATCCAAGACTCCTGCTGAATTCCTGTCAATGGACCTCAGCAGGCCAAACCTTGGCTTCTTCAGTGAGGACACATGCAGGTATATAGACATCAAATATACCCCTTGTACTAAACTCAAGATCTGATTGAATTCCAGTTCACAAACAAACAGCACCTTTCCAGCCTCCTAAACTAGTTATTATATAACCTCAGCACTAAAAGATTCTTCATGAGACGATCACAAACTTTATATAAATATCATTTCATTTAAAAAAAATCCTACTTTATATTCAGGTAGAGTTTAGTAATAGAACAGTAAGGGATATAACTCAAAATTTAGTGATATCAGAAACATCTATCTATTGAATTATGAAGAAATTATGAATGAAATTTGACACAGCTAACCTCAGGACATGCACTTAATTAAGTGAGCGGGAACAAAGCTCATGGCTTTCAAATTGAAAGCTAATGCATTGCTAGTTGGAATACATGGCCACCCCACAGTAAGACTGAGGGACTGAAAATACAAGTTTGTAAAACAAATTGTCTTTCTCCATGTTGTCTCTGCTTCGAAGAAACACAGAACTACAAAAATACAGAGCAATAAATTCAAATTAGTGCACGGTTAGAGAGAATGCAATTTTTTTAACCAAAAAGACAAAATCTTCCTTTCCTCAATGAAGGGGGAAGCAGAAATGAAGATGGAATGTCAGTTAATTGGGCAAAAATATCCAGTTTCTTTTTTAATCTTTCTTATGCAAATAAACTTGCACAGAAATGCTGTCTGCTCAATAACTGCTCTCAAGTTTTATGAAAACTGCAAGACCAGGTAGTAAAGGAGCACCTATAAAAGTTACTGCATGGTCACAAATGATACCAGATGGAAGAAAGGTTTACAAATGCTCAAGAGTGAGAATAATGTCAGCTCTGTCTTGTATTTTTGTAGACATGAAAGTCAGACAACCAAAAGACACAAATCCATAGAAAGCTATAGTTAATTTATTCCAGAGCTTATGGAACTATTTGTCCTTTCAGTGTAGGAACAGACTAGCTAGCACATTTTTTTAAATATTCAGGAAAAAAATTTAGCGATCTCTGTGGCTTATGCCTGCACTAGAGCACTGAGTACTCATGGCTCACCCTCTAGAGCCCTAATAATTCCCTTTGGAATTCATGACATTAGTGAATTAACTGCCTCTTTTAAATGGTCTCCGATCTTCTCTGGCATAACATATTATACAGACTGATACTCTTTCCATGAGCAGAGAATCAAGTGACCATAATCTAACTCGTTACTGATAAACAAATCTCTTAAATTGTATAAATGTTTTATAATCAAGCAGTTCCTTAATTACTTTAATCAGCTTCCTTGATGAACCCAGAAAGTTAAGAACCACTTTCAGAAAGAGTTAAGAGACGACCTGGTGTTTGATGGTCATTTACAAGACTTTCTTGAGGCTATTTTAAAAGCTGAAAAAGTTGGGCAAAGACATTAGGTGTGGTTTAGATTAGTTTGAAACAGTTGTTTAACTCCTGATTGAACAAAAAGCTTACTTCATAAATTTAATTAAATAAAGGGGAGAAGAAGATTAAGAGAAATGTGTCAATGAAACCCCAAAGCTTTTGAGCTGAAGGACTACAGCAGTGTTGCACATATGCTAGCAGTCTGCATGTTCATAAAATGAGATGTTACCAACATACCATGTTAGACTCATGAAGGAATTACATACCAAATAAGTGGAACTTCCTGAATCCCTGAAAAAAGGTACTTTACTGTGCCAGAAATGAAAATGAGATCAAGACAATCTACAAATAATGAATATACCTCTCTCTCCAAATTGTGATGCTAATTCTGCATTTATATCAACATTTTCACCTTATTCCTCCTGAAACTAGTAAACTGCTAAAGATAAAAAGGAAGTTACTTTATAGTGCCACGAAGAAGCAAACACTGTTTCTGCAATTTAGTTTCAGCATCATTGGTGAGATAATGTTTGCAAAAGATCTGCCAAGAGATTAGATTTAATCAGTTCTTATAATCAACAAGTTTCTCCTGTTAAATACTATTTTGCCTATTGTGCAGTTCTGGGAAGAATATAAACTTGCATGAACAGAAAAAGGTGGAATTTATTTGTAATTTGACATCTCCAATATTCATTAATTTACCTGTTCCAAAATCACTCTTTATAGAGAGGTTTAACAAGTAAAACCCACTGATATTCACTCCATTAACTGAGTTAAATGCCTTTAATTCAGTTAGGTCAAGTCTCTAACATATCCACATTTATTAACTGGTTTAGCTAATCCAAATTGCCAGCAAGGATTTACCAATCCTAAAACTAAATTCCTCTGTCCATCTCTAAACCATTTCAGTTATCTGTTGCAGAATAAAACAGGAATAACAGGATTCCTGTTTCTCTAGACTATTCATTTTCAGTAATTTAGAGATAAAAACAATTAGCACTAGATCCCTTTTTACATCTCATTTTAATTCATGTTACATTGAATCTTATTCTTCTTTGGGTAGTTCTTCTGGCAGCATTCTAATATTAGCATGTCTTTTGTAAATTTTAACTATCTGTTAAGAGAAATGATTCCAGTAAGGGTCACAATAAGACTTCTTAGACGTCTCTTCCATTTACTAATCAGCTAACACTGTAAGACTAATATTTAATGTTATTAATAATTCTCAAGTCAGGAGTTAAGGATTAAATAAGAGATACAAAAATATTGCTAAGTTTAAAACAGCGTTTAATTTTTGTAGAAGTATGCAAATCAAAAACTGGAACAATGCCCAGGAGAAAACTATGTAAACATGCTTGAGTTTCTCTTTAGTTCTGTTTAACCCTCAGGTTTTTTTCCTGATAAACATTTGCCCTAACGCCTGCTGTGCAGAGAACAATGAGAAAATCACCAAAGCTCCCCAAACCGTATCAGTGACTTTTCCTGAGTCATTATCTTGCAGCTACCGTAAGTAGCATGAAAAGTCTGATTTCTACCACTCCAAATAGGGATCCAGTGCAAAGTATTCAGCATGATGTCTCTCGCACACAGAAATGAAGATCTAAAAACTGCATCACCACATATCTAAATTCAGTCTCCAGCCTCCAATGCTAGAAGAAAAACATTTTCAATGCAGTTAATGTATGTGATTCCATTTCCTGTTCTTGAATAAAATTGTAGCTATTGTCTTTCCTTTTGTTATTTTGTTGATGAGGCCATTGACTTCCCTGCTAACGACAGCTGTCAAAGGGAAAACAAAAATCCTAATAAAATGTGATAAAAGTTGTCTAGCTGGGAAACCAAGAATGATAATGTAGTATAGAGTATATGCTAAACCATTATAACTTTATGTGGCGTAATGAAATACATTAGCCTTTTTAATGCATTAAAAGTTTTCCTTCCCTGACTAAAACTTTAATCTTAGGGATGTCAAGACAGTTTTTGTTTGCTTTTACAGCCATAAAAAAAATTACTGTGAACCAAGAGGCTGCCTTAGGAATACTCATTATTAAGTTTACATTTTTTTCCCCAAAAGCACAGAGCCCAGTTTCGATTCTTTGTATTTTGAGCCTGAAACAATTTTAGCTCTAACATTAGTTAAAAATCTAGTTATACATTCTTTGAACAGAAAACAGAAAAAATTATATATAAAGACAGCACAGTTAAAAGAATGATTCATTAACCTCTTCATTGCCCTCTGTGCTTGCAAAACCAGATTTCCAGGGAAAAGTACCACCACGCTCTACACATACATGAATAAATACATAGTAATCTGAGAGAACGCAGTATAATTGCCCTTCCGCCACTGTCGGAGGAACAACAGAGGGTGATCATAAATACTGCTCTACAGCAACGCCAGGGGCACCTGTGGTTCTGCGGTACGCTTGCTTTTGGCTCAGAATACGGAGCACCCATCAATTATCAGATGGCAGAACCTGCAACAACGCTTGCAATTAGCAAGTGTGATGCAGATTGAATCCGTGTTTGCTGGAAGATATATAAAGATACAGATAGACATGAAAACTAGGGTCTAAGGAAGCAGGAAATGGAGCTCTGCTGCAGAACTAGATTATATCCGTGACATTTCATCCAAGAATTGTTTCTGTCTCCCCTGTTATTCTTTGCTGGAGATCTGAAGTTATAAAACCTCAAAAATCTTGTGGGGGCAAAGCTCAAGGGGTGAGAGAGAGAAAAATAGCCTGAACAAAAGGTCACAAGTTGTGGAAAAGGGCAGAAAGTAGAATCCAAACACAAGTACTATGTATGAGAGACTCCTAGGGATATTTCCACTGAAATTATGACTGGTAATAAACTTTTGAAAATAAGCATACGTGTGGATACACAGAAACACACAAGCCAATAAATTAGTGTGAAAATAAACACAATCATCACCACAAAATACAAGACAGCAAATCAACACTGATAACAAAATGTTGAAAATACACACACACAATACATGCCAACAACTTAGCAGTTCTTTTGATTGCAATTTTTGAGGTTCAAATTCATTTCAATTTTTGTTTAGTAAGAATCTAATGGTTTTTTTAGCCTCTATTACAACTTTGTTTTAAATAACATTAACTAATATAGAGTGCTGTGGTACATTTTATAACACCAATGTTTCAATAAATTAAACATGCCATAAACATTAAACATATAGATATATAAAAAATATATAAATATATACATATAGATAGGTAGCCAGATATAGATTTCTATTCTTGACATCATTAAAGCATATCTGCTATAATTAAATAAGTTCAGAAAAGGCAAATACTGTCCGTACACATGGAAGCTAGGAATTGCATCTGGTAGTCCTTTCAGGCAGAATGGTTTCCGCTTTGATCTGTGTATATACATATTTAAAGAATACTCTGTGTTACGTGCAATGACTGCTTACACAGAGTTTTGCATAGAGGTATCTCAGTATGTATAAGCAGCACAATGAACATACATTAGAAAATTTAATTAAACTATTAAACCTGTGAATGGATTAAACATTGAATGAGAAGTTGTGAAATGCTGGGTAAAGCCATTCCTCAGATATAAAAACCTCTTGTACCAGCATTAAGAAAATAAAACGGCAAAGAGTTACTGAGCACAACTTCATAGCCACATGACATAATATTTTTCTAAGTCTAACACATAATCAGAAACTAACCCATAAAAATCACACATACTTGTTAAGAGAAATGAATACCCATGACCCTAAAAAAGCAAAAATCACTTCATTTCATTAGTTAGACTGTGTAAGACCTTCATCAAGCAAAGATTTATGCATGTCTTTATGCACACAAACAATCCCATGGATAAATCTAACATATAAAGTTCAAGACAGATTAGCTATTACAGGATCAGATCCTAACTAAGTACTTGCTCAGATGATTGGGAAGCTATTCCTGAGATTGATACTCCACCATCCTCAATGTTGACTAAGATTTAATTGAGTAATCCAACTGAGTGCATCTGAATTTGATTACTTGTGGAGTTAATGCTACACAACATGAGAAAAAATGGTAGCATTGCACCATTAGAGATGACAATTTTTGGTTGATCAACCTGAAGGTATAATCATGCTGCAACATTAACAAGAAGCCTGAAAAACCTCAGGGGAAAGAAACAAAAAAATGCTTCTTTAATTAAAAAATATGTTAAAATCTTTAGTCATTATTATCATCAAATTATTTACATGCATTGTGCAGGAGAATTAACTAAGCCGAGCATGGAAGTATCATAGAGTAATATCTTAAAAAGCTATAAACATGGAACAGAAAATTACTTAAGTGTGTAAACTTAGCATACAGAATAAAATTAATCTTATTTACTGAACCTTGTTTGTGCTTAGTTTCAGTCTTGCTGAAGCCAAGAGGATTACCTAGATCAGTTCCCAAAGAAGCTAATTCTCCTATAAAGCGCTATGAAAGATTGCCAAGTCACCACTTCTAAAACTACACCTATCCTACTTTGCCATTACCAGTTGATGAGTAATGGGGAGCATCAAATTAAATTAATTAAGGGCAATATAAGAAAGATGGTGCATCCTAACTACAGGAAATATATTCATTATGCCCTGAGAGTACACACTACAGCTAAACAGTCATTGCAGAAACAATGATTTGTGGCCACTTCTTCTGATTTTGTGAAGCACGCAACATTCAAATGGATTGGTTTAGTTTAAAGAATTGTGCAAGGAATATTCTATTTTAAAATGTATATGCTTGATAACTGAGTATAAGAACATTCACGTATTTATTATTTGCTACATCATATTCATTTTTCATTTTCTTATTTAATATGGTTACAGTCAAGGAGCATCACATGACACGCTTCAGCAATCAGTCCCACACCATACAGTGTAAAGCATGTATAACCAATAGGCTGTTTGTTCTCAAACGTTTTAGTGAAAATAAATATATTAAAAGAAATCAAACCCAGTTTTCTCTAATTCCTAACAGAATGCATGACCAGTGTATTCCAGGATACACAAGATGATTCATTCACAATGAATGATATTTGGTTAGCCCTCTGTATATTGGTGATGACTCATGGAAAAGTATATTATACTACTTTTGTGAGAAGAGTGATAAGATTAAGTCCATATGTGGAAGAATTAATCTGATTGCAACTCCTTTTAATAGAATTATACCCACTTAGGATTTGCCTTGAATGGATAAAAAATTAACACTGCTGAGGTACTGGCTAACTTTGGCAACATATTGCTGGAGTAGACAGATCTCCAGTCTAATCCAAAATAATTTCCATATTCCTATGTTTGGAACCATGTGTTCAGCTGGAGAAAGGGTATTTTCAAACCTGAATTAACCTAGCTTTAATTCATAAAAAAAATTCATAGAATACACTTGTGGTGCTAAGCAGATAGATAGATATTCCAGCCAATTTAGGAGGCCAGTTGCCATCTTAGCTGCCTGGGACTGACAGGTCTAAAATGAGGAAGGCACCCTGTAGCTTTGATGCAGAAGATAAGGATCTGATACAACAATCTCTTTTTTGAAGGGGATGTTCAAAAAAACCAACAAAACAACCCCTCCCCTCAAAAAACTTAAGCTGTTACCACAAGAAAAAGCATTTTAAGTTAATAGCCAAAGTGAAAAAGAAAATCCTATATGGAATTAATAATTTTCCTAAAAAGTCTTTTTTTAATTTGAAATAAGATTTGTGATAACAATGTTAATGCTGGGGATTTTAAGTGACAGAATATTATTCTAACGCATTCCTTTAAACAGTCTCCAAAAAAAAGCTCCTTTGTTAGGCCTAGTTTAGGCCACCTTAAAGCTCCTTTCAATCAAAGTGCAGCTTCTCATTAAGGGAAAAATGATTATTAACATCCTCATTTTGCTTCCTCTTGTGAATTATTTGCATTCAAAAATGTGCACGGCATTAGTTTCAGGGTAAATGCAAATATGACAGCGGGATTTCTCACCAAGCTCCTTTTTATTATTAGCTCTTTTTATGCCCTCGATTTATTATTCCCTCATCATTTTTCACATTGTATTAAAATGTTACATTTCCTAAAATAATAATATTTTCCTTCATTTGGTAATTGTTTCAGTCCAGTCTACAAAAGTCTCCATCACAGAGCCTACAGTCTATAATTTGGAACAGTTTATAATGATTGTTCATCATTGCTTAGGGGAGACTTGGGAATTAGCTATCATCGTTACAGAATCCCTTCTCTCCCACTGAGTATGTGATTAGTTTAGGTGAAGTTCATGTGACAGGTAGTTAGGGCAGGGGCACTGGCAAAGCTTTTACTGTGACTGCCTGTAGTAGACTTTCAGTCTGTGGTTTGAAGAGAAATTAAGATTTTTTTCCCTCAATTTTTTATTGTCCCATGTCTTTAACAGAAACACTGAAAACACCTCTGAACCACGCTTAGAAATCTAAGTTTTCAAATAAAACACCAAAACAAAACAAATAAACTATTACTCTGACTCATCCTCCTGCCAGTTTAAGAAGAACGATCTTGGATGCTAGAGATTAGTCAAAACATAGTGTGCTCAGTTAGAACAAAATCAAGTTACCAGTGGCAGACTCTCTGCCAGGGTTGTATTTGATAAACTGATTACAATTATTTCTTTTTTCCTGGGTCATATTAAAAAAATGGAAATAGATCTGACTAATAAAAGCAAACTAATAAAATCATTTGATCATCCTGATTCACTGCACTTCACTGTGCCAAGCTTCCCTGTTGACTCTCATATTGTTATTGTCAAATTCTCAAGCATTTATTACCCTCAGGATGACTTATGTGTCCCTTTTTTCTATTCCTGTGTTGATGTCCATCATCACACCATCACCATTTAATTGCAGCAAAGCAGTGTCAAGACCATTCTGATACCACCTAGTGAATAAGAGACAGTTTCAATTCAGAGTACTGTATTCTGCAGTAAAATCATCTACTGTGATCTGTATTGACAGGAACACAGATAACTTCAAATTCAGAATTGCATCTAAATACATTTAGAAAGAACTCCTAGTTGGTGTAATTTTTAACTTTCTTTCAGGGGAGTCCCTAAGATTTATCATAGGATCATTTACCAGCACATAAATGAAGCATTGCTACTAAATTTGACCTACTGATTTTGAAAATTACTGAGAGAAGTAGAACCAATAAAGCAGTTCCTAGCAGGATGCATGCTAAAAGCAGATCATATCCTATTTATATCTTTCCAATGCCTTATTCCATCTCACTTGCACAAATGTATGTGCCCATTTTGTACTCATGAGTGTCAGTATGAGTAATCTATGTAATTCTGAGTTCAAGTAGCATAATTTACTGCCTCTGAATTTGTTCCTTTTCATAAAATGGTTTCTCAGTTACACTGGATGAGATTTCTGCAACATTTTTTAGGAGAGACTTTAAGTTAACTTAGGGTTGATCATCTTATGGCACCAGGAAGAGCTGGAGGTGCTGAAAACTGCCGATACAAATTGTCCACATCACTTTGTGGTGACTCACCTGCCCAAATTAAAAGCAGTGTAAATGAACTACAAAAATTGTTCTACCCACATGAAATCATGACGCATATGACTCTAGGAGGTGAAGTGGAGAACAAGTATGGCAGTGAGTTCAAAAGAGACTGCAGGCTACAATCCTTGCTCACTAGTCTTCTGTTAACAAGACTCCTTATCAGCAGGTGCATTTCTAGTGTTTGTAACAGCCAAAAGTGACTTTTGCCTTTTGGACCTGAGACATTCTACCAACTCTGCTTTACTCTCTCTTTCTTTAAAATTTAACTTATTTCCTATAGCATATTTTCATCTTTCCTTCTCTTTTTTTCTATTCTGATATAAGGATATGCAGCAATTATCATGACTGTATGTTTTTACAATGCATCTTGTGCAGCTACATTTCGCTCATCTTTTAACCATAGATAATTACATCAAGATGACTGTTTTATTCTCAGTTTAGCCAGTCTCTAGATTATACATCTATCTTTGCTCTTTTTTCTCTCAGCATTTGTCTTTAGCTGTTTCAAAGCCTATCAAAAGGGAGCAATATTCTCTGTTGGGACTTATGGTGCATCCAGATCACAAGCATCACAGATGCACAAATATCATACCACAGTGAAAGAGATCAACAGGATTCTCCATGATAAGGTCTATGACAAGGATAAGATACAAACTGTAGTTGGCAGAACACCTACCTATATCATATACAGGCTACAAATACACTTGTGTGTGTACCTACAATGCCAGATTCCGACCTACAAGTATACTAGCTTTTGGCTGCACAAATATATGTTTCCCGTGGATCAAATTTATAAAAGTGCCAAATTCTGCACAGCTCCAGGAATACATAGTATGAACAGTGACTCAGCTTTGCTGACATAATTGTCTTCACAAAGCCAGTAGAAAGGACTGATGTATAGTGGTGGCCATTAATTTTCTCTGGTATGATATTACCTCTCATTACATTCAAGAGCTTTGTTCCAGACTAGTAGGCTGTGGCTGTAGGCCAGGGAGAATGTACTTCAGTGACATAGAGCTCATAAAAAAGTGTGACAAACTGCAATGCCAAGGTTGTCTTGGTTGCTAGTGATGTACTGAAATTAAATCCCAGCCCAGACAATAAGGACAGTGACAACACTACGCTAGTTGCAATAGGGCCTCTTATAAACTCCACAATAAGACATAGCCACAAAAGCCCAGTACACCCAGAAGCCCTTACAACAAAAACAGATATTCCAGAAAAAAATTACTAGTTTTTTTTCCAATCTCCACGGCTACTTTTATTTACTTATTTCACTATATTTTCCACCCACTTAAAAAAACAACAACAACAACAACAACTCTCCTCACGCTTTTCTGTATACTAGAGGATTAGTCCAATTATTGACGGAATAAGAAAAGCTCCTTCAAAACATTTTTTGGGAAAAATATCTCCCTCTTTCACCTCAACACGCTATCATGCAATTGTGTATATTCAAATTCACTTGCTCTCCTTTCTCTTTAATCACGCATGCTATTCCATCCACCACAGAACCTGTGGAAGTTGAAAAGTCAATCAGAATATGGCAAAATATATACAAGAACAATCGGTCTGGTTCTTTCATTATTAGTCTTCACTGAAGATAGTCCCATACATCTGCAGACTGAGAAAACAATGATACCTCTTATGAGATATCCATTTTTCAGTTCAGTAAGACCTGATTATTCTTAGCAAGCTATACAAACAATATTGAAGTGGGTATCTCCTGGTACGTCTATGTCTCAATTGAGCACAGCTCACCCAGAACAGAGGCAGTGGTTAAGGGTTTGAGCAATTTGTGCCCTTTTTTTTAGGATGAGGTTTATTGATAAGAAATACTTTATTATTGTCTGAAAGGGTGAGGATGTCAGAATGGAAAAAAGGGAGAGGAAATCAGTGAAATACAGAGCTGAAAGGACATCCCAGGAAAAGGGGCGAAGAGTTCGTCAGGCATTTCTTTTTTCACAACTACTCAAGTTGTCCAAAAAATTACTAAACATAAAAATAAACCCAGAAAATATTACTTCAGTACTAAACAGAAACGGTACAAACTGGCATTTTAAAAGTTCACTCCCAGGACAACTTCTGAGGGCCTTGGGTTGGCCTCCTCTGTCTTTGCCAGAAAAGAAGTACTGAAGTGACTGTATCAGGGCTGATGAATTCTCTTTATGGTATTTAATGTTCTTAATAAGAGTCTAGGAAGCTTTTCCTGTAAAAGAATAAATAACTATAGTAATGAGCTCAGTATCCTACTTTTTCAGGAGGAAGAACTCAAGGAGCTTTCCCAGTAAAATCCAAGGAATAGTACAGAATTGTGATTTGGATTGGGTCATAGGGGATCAGTAAGTTCTCATATGGAAGAGAGACATACGAAGAGCGGATGCTAATATGTGGCAGGAAGGGAAGCTGGTCTCGTGTCACCTTTGCACTTTCTAGAATCTAAACAGGAACACAGGTATTTTTTTCAATTTACCAGGGCTTCTTGGGTATTACAGCATAAAACCTGCAATAATCAAGGCTACATGCACTGCATCACCTCCCCACCCTCAAGTGCCTGTGCAATGCAGATCCCGTCTTCTCTGACCTTCAGCAATGTTTTCCTGGTCCCCATACAGTGCCATATCACTGTGTGAGTCCAAGAGCCACGCTCTGTTTTGCCTTAGGCCTGGAAGTAGCTGGGTGCTCCAAGCATCTGGGCAGCAGCTAAACTCACCAGCAGAGCCCAAAGAAAGCCAGGGACACGCCGTACTCTGCAGCATGGTTTTACCTGGAGACAAGGTTTTCCTTCTCACTTTCTCAAGCTGTGAGACATTCTGAGATATAGGAAACCATACGGTTCAAGTGCAGATTTTTTTTGGGCAACAGTTATAAGGCAGTTACACAGTGTATAAAACTCTGCTCAGCTGAACCGAATTTACCAAGCTCTATTGCCTGTAAACCAGAATATGAGAAAAATAACAAAATACAGTCTATTTCAGTATACGTGTATGAGATTAAGACTTTTCTCAGATTCTGCATTCTGTCTGGGAAAATCAAACCCTGAAGCTTTGTCTTGACAGCCTCTTATATAAGACCATTTATTTCGGCTTTCATATTAACGCCTTTATCAGATGCAACTTTTACTTAGTCATATTTATATTAATTTTAGTAGCTAGCTTAGTGACTCAGCTTTCTAGGGGGCTATCTTCTGCTTTCTTTCCTTTAAAAAATTGAAGCAATTATTTGTGCTTATGAGAGCAATGGGAACAGTAATGCACTAAAGACAAAAATATATGAAATTATCCACAGGAAAATTACAGAGAAGCTACAGCTGCACTAAGTGTTCCCACTAACTACCCATTCACTGACCTCCTTCTTGAATTACTTGCTTGAATGAATGACACAGCAGAGAGACAATCTGAAAGACCCATTTGGATATCGCCCCACTGAAAATGTCAGCTGAGCTCATTTGTTGAGGAGTTGTGTTCATGTTGATCAATTGCTAAAGCCTTAATACAGTAAAGGCTTAGCAAGCACACAGCTGACTTCAATGAGACTATCTACATAAATAAGGGCAACGATTTCCTTGAGTCTTTGGAGCATCATCTCTTTACTTGAGATTTAGAACTTTCCATTATGCTGGGGGAAAATCATTTTAAAAAGGTTAAAAAAAAAACAAAACAATTTTCACTAGGAAAGAGGGTGTCAAGAATAGTTTCCTCCTCATTTTTAAATAAAACTGTTAATGCCAGGACTTATTTACTCAGATTAGTTGGCTACTGTACAAATGTTATTTGAAATAAAAAGAATGCAGATGTATGCATATAATGGGATGGTAGATGATACATATATACTATATATCAGTTTCCAAAAATGGCATTTGACTAACAGAACTGAAAGCATAGCATGTTATGCCGGCAGTTATTTGAATGAGAGTCACCGGTCTACTCAGTGTTGTTACCTTGCTGCTGTTGCTAAGGCACCTTTCTTTATTAGTTATGCTATTTGTATGTGGATGAATTCATCCAGCAAACATCTTTTGCACTTAGTAAAAATGAAATGTAAGAACCATTAGAATATAGGTGGAAAGGTATTTTTTAGAAGAGACAGCAAGTTCAGTAAAACAGTTGCTCTAGCACTTATTAAAACTTTCCAAAAAGGTATTTCATCTTGTGTCCCTAATTACTGAACCACACTTCTTGTATCCTGACAGATAAACCTGTTTAAAATTCCTGAGGAGACTGAAAAGAAATGACGTATCCAGCCCAAAGCACCTTCCGCCACATCTCTGACAACGTTCAGCTCAAGGCACTCTGACCCTTCCGTTGATTATCTGTGACTTGACAGTGCTGTCTACAAAAAATGCCAGAAAATTAGCACTTCTGAATGCCTGTTTTGCATTCTTCAAGTACATTATTAGAATTTTTTTGTCAAAAGAAGCGTGCTACATCATTGTATTCATAATAAATGATCTTTGATTTCTATGACTTTGTGTTTGTAATACACCCAAACAAAGATCTCATTTGTTCTGCTGGCAAAAGCTAATCTGTACAAGGATTTTTTTTTTTATTATTATTTTCTGCAAAAACTGCCTTTCTGAGCCTAGAGATTGGGTTAGCTAAAAGCTTCACATTCATTATCTTTAAGGTACCATGTTAATGAAAGGATTTTAATCATTGACATTGCTATGTGAATTATTATTGCACAAACCCCTGCTGTTGAGTTAGACAAAATTAACCCAGTGTAAGGGGCATTAAAAAAAATCACAGCTAATTAGTCAGCTAACAGGAACAAAGAGAATGTATAACAAAGATGTTGAGAGGAAGACACTTAGGTAAAAGCTGTAGTTTCCATTCCAACATTGATCTTTCTGTATGGAAATCTTTTTTCTATCTGATTTGTTCCATTAGACTTGAGCATTTTCATGTTTTGTAATTAGTTTTCTAAGCCACAATGCCTCACTTCTCTCAAACTGTGGAAATCCAAAGGCTCATAATAGAAAATGGAAGATATTTAAAAATGCTTTTTAATTATTTCCCCAGCGATCTATATCAGAGCATAAAGTAATTCTCTGGATTATTCTAGGAAATTATTTCCATATTCTCCACTGTTCTCCATGAATTGCAGAATACTTTAACTAATCTAGCCAGGTTCCATTGGAATAAAGCCCTTCATTTTAATGGAGTGATACTATTGTCCAGGTTGCAATTCCATATGGAGTAGATAAAGGAAGCTGTATGTTTAAATCACTGCACGGCTTGTCTTCTACACTCCTAGTCATGCTGGTTTCCAAAGGGCAACACATCACTGCGCTGATGTAAGAGCCAAGGATGAGACGATCAGACCTCAGAGAAGTATTCATGCTGGGTGCCATTTGTTTATAATTGCTCTTTGTAAGTTATAGTTTCAGATAAAGCTCCAAAAACGGAATGAAGAGAAAATAATAATTAAGTCTGTTTCTCTTTTTGAGCCTGACAAAGGCTTTAAATTTTTTTTTAACGTGTTTGTCCTTCTGTTCACTGTTCTCCCTCCCCCCCCCCCCCTTTTGTTCATCAGGCTTTTCAGTCTGATAATTAAAACTCAAAATATTTGCTGCTGTTGTTTTTTTCCAAGCCATCATTTGGTTTGTGTTGTAAATGTGGAACAACAGTCATCTAGTTCTCTTGTGTGCCAGTAATTTAGTATTTCAATAATCTCCAATTGTTGAAAGGCTTAAAAGAAATCAACATTTCTAGCAGTTTCCTTTTCTTTGTGAGGGAAAAAAATATGGGAACATTACATTTACAGAATATGTTCTTATATTTCCCTTTTTTTGTGGTCCTTATGAGGGAATTAAAATATAGGGCAATTTCTGAGCATAAATAGAAGGCTCACTTCAATAAAAAAAAAAAAACACTCTTGCACGGGGGCAGTTTTTACAACCAATCTCATTTCTTCAGTTCTGCTTGTAATGAATAATACCACTAACTCTTTTTATCCAAATTCCAGTAAGCTAAAAGAAATAGGTAGTATCTAATATATTCTATAAAATGTAGTATATTTCTTTTATGCAGTGGTTTCTATGGAAGGATCTTGCAGGGTTTCAGAAATATTGACCAGTCATGCCAAAGAGGCAAAGGTAAAAATTGTTTTATTTCCACAACATACACAGTGGGTCCAGGAGGTTAATGACAAAACTGGGATCCAGACATTAAGCACCTCAGAACACATTTAAGAGAGTAACAAAATTTAGTTTATTTCCAGAACCCCTGAGCAACATTATTCTCTCAAAATTATCAGATCCATAAGGAGCAGCCTGAGTCACTGGTTTTAAGGAGAACTGTGAGTGTTAATCAGGTCAATTGTGTAAAATGGATTTATATATCCAGTTCATATAGTACTGAAACTGTTTGCCAGTGACTTGCCCAGAATCAAGTATATCAGTGAAAACTCCAAAAATGGAACCTATCCTGGAGACCTAACTCCCAATTTATCATTTCATTTTCAATTTCTTATTCAACATTGGTACATCAGGAACTAAATCCAGTTTTTCCTACATTATGAATTTTCCTACAATATAACTTTTAGAGTAGATGGAAAAGCAATGAAGAAAATTGTCTTAAAATTGTATCATAATCTGCAAATTACTCTGCTGACAACCCAGCAAGGACATTCGAGTTGCAGACCAGAGAGACTCTGGAATTCCATAAGAGAGCCATTTGGTAACATATGCTCTCTCTCCAGTCAATATAACTCCTATAAAGCCATTCAGCGTTCAGTTAGATTACATCCTTTCTCTTTAAAAAATAGTACTATGTAGATGTAGATAAAACTCCTTGGATAATCACACATAATTCACAAACTTCCTTGGAACATTTAGACTATTCTGGCAAAGACTTCTATACATCTTCCCTAGCTAAAAAAGTGGTTCCTTTTCCCTCCTGTACTAAATCAGTCAGCTTAATGCTGTCCTCTTGTGAATCTTGCAATGGGGAGAACTATGGATAGTTTCAGCTGTAACACCCCCTACTTGTATGTCATTCATGTACCATATTTGGCAAAGCATTTGAAAAGAAAACATTTCATGAAAGGGAAGGAGCTGAATTAGCTTCTCAGATGTGCACAGCAAATCTCTATTGAATGCCATGCTTTTACTGCGGGTAGGTAATTTTCATATATAGATTTATATATACATTTTTTTCTTTATATGTGTGTATGTTTTCATATATAAGAGTGGATGTGCATTTGCCTGTAAGAATTGCATAAGAAAACTGATTAGAAAAGTAAGACTATCCACCCTAATCCATTTGTGCTTTTCAGTTTCATATGCTATGCAATTCTTTTCACAGATTTCATGCTGATATCAATGAAAACTGTATGCAAGCAATGAGCGTGTGATATACAATAGAAATTTGTTATGTAGAGCAGAGGGGTTCATTTACTTCTTCATAAATATTGTTTAAGGTAGCCACTAAAATCTGAAAATATAGAGCTGGTTCTGACAATACCTCTCCCTGCTCTTCGAACAAATATTTCGTGTTATTAAAAATACTTCTACCACTGATTCTTCAAAGCACTGATGTATATGTTTGCATTTAAGCATGCATCTAAGTTCCTTGCTGAATAGGGCTGAAATTATGCATTTTTTTAGATACATACTGAATATTCAAATGGTAAAAGAATGAATTTTACACTACTCCTTTAAGACTTACACAAATGATCTGCAGAAGTTTTTGAATTTTCATCTTTGCTCTGCTGAACTGCAAAGCAGTTATCAGAGCCCATTGTGAACACTTTGGAAAAACACAGCCTGGCTGACAAATTAGTAGTATTTGGTGCTAATATTACTAATTCAGCATTTGAAAGGGCTGCTCACTGGGGAAAAATAACATGTTCTCTAAGTCACAGGAGAAACTAGGGAGATAGTTAATGGGTGTTGGCTGTGCTGCACATTTTGTGCACAATGCTGTTCACATTGCAGCTGACTGACTGCCAATAGATGTGGAAGTAATTGTCAACAAGATTTATTGTTACTTTCACATTTATACAGTTAGGGAGGAAAGGTTGAAAGAGTTTTGTGAAGTTCAGTGCTGACTTCTACTGAACCATAGCAACACACACTGATTATCACTAATGCATGCCACCGATAGAATTTTGCATCTTTGGAGGCCTTCAAAGTCATTCTTTCTTGTCAGAGCTAAATCTCCCACAATCCTCAGTAATTTTTTTTTCCAAGATCAATACCTGAGCTCTGACTTTAGCTCTAGGTAGCAAACTAGCAATTTTTCAGTACACAAATGGACTTGGAAACCCAGAATTTTTTAAACAAGTGAATTAGGAGACTCAGGATAATTCAAAAAGTAACTACTAGAAAGAAGCAGATGGCTTTTACTTCCAACTAAGGGTTGCAAGTATGGGAGGAAAAAAGGCAGTGGATCATCCTTGGAAAGAAAAGACTTTAGTTCACCAGTTTGAAAGTGCACAACATGCTCTTTATATAAATGTATAAGTTCCACAGGCATGAATTTCAATGAACACTTTTTTCAGCTTCTGTTCCTGTAGTTTATGCTTCTTGAGAATTTGTTTTAACCTAGCTTCACTAAGGCAAAACTGATTTACATATAATTTTGTATATGTAACTTATAAAGGCTACTTTTCTTTGACCAAATGCTACAGAATTTAATCAGAAGCAAAGAATCACCATCTCAAGCATTTTTGTGTCTATCCAAGGCAAGAAGTTTCACTTCAAAGGCTTTTACAATTGTCCTGCTTTAATCTCTGTTGGTTTTATTTCTTTATTTCAGACGAAGTGAACTTGGTTACAGTTTTGCTGTGAAGGACCCTTCCAGCTCTGGCATCTCCTTAACTAATAGTTCACTATTGCATTACACAAGACCCAGAGCCCCTGACAAGCAGCAGCCACCCTGAGCCTCTCAAACGAACATTTCCGTGAGGACAGTCTAACAAGGAGGGGAGAGAGGGGCTGAAATTAGAGGACTTACCCAGTGCTGCTGGACATTGCTACAATTTGTATCAAAATCGCTGAAAGCAAAAAAGGCAGAGGTTTAGTCCCTGTTAGTATACGTGAAACACTCTCACAGCCCTACACAAACATATGTGTGCAATTACCCCATGTGTGAGGAAGACAATTAACTGCACAGCCACTGAGGTGGACACCTGCTTGTTCATTTAGCAGGATATTTTGTCAATTTTTGTCACTATTAAGGTCTCCATTTCTACTCTATACATGGTACTGGTACTGAAAAAATTTTTTGTTTTATTATACCTGGAAAGTCCGACGTATCTAGAGGCAGCATGTGTGTTTAAAAGTGCTCCCTGGAAGCACTTTTTCTATTTGTTTGCAGTTCTGTATCCACCTATTAGGAAGCATGACCCTAATTTCAAAACTAGGCTTGCAAACATATGCTAGCCAAACAGCTGATAAAGTGTCTGCATTTTTTTATGTGTTACCAAGAGGTTACAGATCATTATGTTCTAATAAAACAAAAATTATCTCTTCTCAAAACTTGATCTCTTCTTCCAATTTCAGGTGGCATTTCCAGGCACTGTTGCACCTGTTCAGAAAATTATCTAGGTAATGAAGGACATCTGGATAAATGACAAAACAAGAGTGTCAGTACGTGTAGAAAACTGGATGGGAAAAAAGCTATGGCAGATTTGGATCGCAACTGCTCTAAAGTGTCCTAAAAAGTATTAAAAAACAAACTTTTCAGTTAAAGAATCTCTTTATCTAAACATTATTTACATGGTGATTACCACATACACATCTGAAATTAGAATACTAATCTCAAAAAACACGATTTCTTTACTACTCAGTAGTAAAGACTACACTACAACTACACCACTATACTACACAACACTACAAGAAATTACAATTTCTTTACTACTAAGAAGAAATCAAAACAGTTTGAAACAATCTTCTGGTAATTAGCCAAACACTGTTACGAGATACAATATCGAAAAGTCTGTATACAGCCTTAGGAATTGCAGCCCCAGTGCTGAATGGTCCTGACAATTCAATGTGGCCTAATGCTGAAAACATTTTCTATCCATGTCCCTCTCTGTTTTAGGATTTCTACTGTTTTCCAAAATACCTACTATTTTATAGGGCTTTTCATAGCCTGCTATGCTCTTATTTCATAGACAAAATATGGGTATAGTGTTTTGAAAAAGCAGCATTTTAAATGCCGTTTATGTATGGGAAATGCAAGTGCTCTGTGCACGTCGGCTGAGCGCGCTGTGTCCCGAATCACGCGCACACACAGGAATTACCTCTCCAGCTCTGCCTGCACTCGCTCTCCCCAGGGTCCCCAACAAACCCCACATCCGCAGGCAAATTTAGTCCCTTGTAGTCAAATAGTTCCCAGAATTAGCAGAAGTCTGAATAATGTGAAGTGTTGAGAAATCACTGATGACTGTTGCGTTTGTGTGTGAGCCAGAACGAGAGCACTCACACAGCTGTAAGCGAGCCGGGAGGCAATGCAAGGATAAAGCAGAGTATTAACATGGGTAGTTTCTGAGAGAATGAGGCTGGGGGCTAGGTAAATGCTGAACTGCGCCGTGCCCAGAAGAGACCTCCCCTGCCCTTCACTCTAGCAGTTCTGTGTCACACCTGTGAAATAAATGAAAACTGGCTACACAAAGATATGCTAGGTGGAGTGATTCAAACTCTCTGAGTTTGGAGACCAGTAATATGTGCCAAATCCTTTCTTCAGTTAGGACTAAAATCCATAGCTTCACCTGAGGTGTTTTGCCTGAACAGCTCTGCAGAACTATAAAGAGGCTGAATGTCTACCTTGTTTGGTCCTCAGCCCAGCTAAAGAAGTGTGACATTACTTAAGTTATAAGCAAAGTTTTCTCTGTCAAAGGAATTTTAATTCAGAGCTCTTTCAGGGCTCACGCCACCTGTGCCCCCAAAATTTGAGTGCTCTGGTTCAAATGGGAATGAGTCAATGCTGCAAAGAAGCTTCTAAGGAGTCAAAACCTATATCCCTGAATGTTAGCGTGAGCTAATGGGTAGAAACAGAACAGTCCCAAAAGATGAGTTAATTTGTTGGACCATTAAAGACAATATATGTGAGTAAAGATATAATTGACTGAATTTAAAGTAACTACAAAGAAGTCAGGTAAGGCAACAAATGATTCAGGACAAAAATAACTAAGTAGTCACACAACAAATATATTTACTATGACTTTTTTTTAGATAGCATTACCTGTCTCTCTCATCATGTCCACAAGGCAGAGGAAGAAACTGAAGAGCAAGACTACTTACAAAGAGGCAGTGTAGCACATATCACTACTTTGGTATGTGGATGGCATTAATACTGAGTAATGCAGAGAGCTTCCGGAGATAACATCTTCAGTATCAGGGCTAAGATGTCCTATACTGGCTTGCTTTTAAGCCCACTAGGCTGAAAAACAAATATTACAGATGAAATGTTCAAACATCATGAACAATTTTGTTCCACGTTTGCTGCACAGAAAGAAAAACATATCGAGGTATAAAAAGATAATCTGGTGACTGATGCACACAGCCATCTCGTGCCTGTTTCCCTTTCTCCCAAGCATGTCTGAGGCACTCAGCTGTCTGATAGCAGCCCCTCACCCCCTGCTCACCTTCCCCTTTTATGTGCCAGGAAAAACCTAGTACAGATAAATTAAGGTAGTTCAGAGCATATCCCTTGGTTTCATCATCTCCTCAGTTACCAGCCATAGGACAGATTACAATTTCACAGATGCTAGGAGAGGAGATATTAGAGCAAAGCAGTAGTGCCACTACAGATAAGGTTAAGATGGCACTTCCATTATGAACACCTATTTTCAGTGGCTTATAGCTTCAGGCTACAAACTTCTCTCAGGCTAAAACTTGGCATGTTTGGGTTCAGCTTGGTAATAGCTTTCCCTGCCTCTCCATAGCGTTTTGATTAGGTGTTTGCGGTATGAGAATGCAAACAAATATATGTCTCCGGTGGTTTCAAATGGCACTGAAATACTTTTGTTCCAGGAAGGAGCCTGGAGGGCAGGATGTTCTTCTCATTCGAATGCCCGCTTTACTGCTGCTTTCCTCCAGCCTGCCAAAGATCATTTTAAAGTGACAAAATTCACATGATGATTCCCAAACAGCATTCAGGACAACTGAAGGGTACGGTTCCCACTGGTTTGCTCTGAGGGACACGGCGGTCCTCGGAGCGGTCAGAGCTTCCAGTGCTTGCTGGCACCTGCAGCCCAGGCTACTCCTTCCTCAGGGCTGGCATTAAAACCCGCCATTGCCAGAGAGGTGTATCTGGGGAGCTAAGCATGTTTGCCAAATGTATACATTTTGGAATGAGAAAAAAACAATCATCATTGTTATATAGCACACAAATCTCATTATTTTAATGAGGCATTTATTTGAATCATCTAATTATTTTGAATTATACCTCATTATTAAATTCCTGTTTTTCATTCTGATCTTTAATGAAGGATGTAATGAAATCCCTAAATACAGTACAGCTTTTTTTAGCTGTTTTCTTCCCTCGTAAAATTTAAAGTTTATTTATATTCTTTCTTATCTTTGTGTTTGTGTGTTTGCCGAGGATGATAATTTTTCACAGATCCTCCAAAACAGTAACATACAGGGGCCTACTTGCCCGTCTGTCTACCTGCCTGGCTCCCTTCACAGCAGTATCTATTTCACCAGTTATTTAAAAAAAGAAATAGCTGCAACAAACCTGTTGAATTAGACTTGTTTTATGAAGTAAAATACAAATTTTGTGTTACTTTTCCTTTATACTTCACATGTACCAAGATCTGTGCTGAATTATTTTATCACAAGCAATGTGTAATCTTTCTGCGCTTTTAATGAGCTGAGAGAATGCTGTATCAATCAAAGCACATTTTTAAAGAGTGGATAGAGTAGAAAAGGACAACAAAGAGCAGAGAAAGACATACCAACACAGTTTTTCATAATTTATTTCTCACTATCCTTGTTTATAAACATAATTTTGCTAGCCTAATAAAACCATCCTTTGTATTTTTGGAACATGTTTGGTATGTGCATCCTTGAGGATACTGGGCTATAATAAACCTAGTATGTGTGTTCATCAGGACACTGGGAACCAGTTGTAATGCTGTTATGTTAACCGAGTCTCTGAGGGCCACTGTATTGCTATTTATCTTAGCCAGAAGGCATTCAGATGTGGCAGATATTGACAGCAGCATTAAGCACATGGAAGGAGATGACATCCTTACTCTGGTCACTCCCGAATCAAAACATGCACCAGGACTGAAAAGAGGCCAAGACAAAAACAGAGATGGAACTACTATTGCTTTGTGAAAAAGAGACAAAAAGGGGGATAGAATGAAAAAATATAAAAATAAGGACAGAGTAAGAAAAATTGAGAAATTCTTACATGAAACACACCCAACAAAAGGACACCCACTGAAACAGAAAAGCAATGATTTAAGTGTATGTATGTGCTCTACTGCAAGAGTACATCAGCAGAGACTGCAGTTTGCCAGCGAGATACCCACGCTAGCCTTGAACTAGCGAGCCCAGGCACTGCCAGCAGTCAGCTACGGCAGCACAGATCGCAGCGTGAGCTAATTTACCCAGCTCCTCAGCAAAGTGATTTGGCTGTGCTGAGCTCTGTGCTGCCTTGGTTAGATCGTTACCCGTGTTTGAATTCAAATCTAGCTCAGGTTTCTCTGCATTACACCGCAGGCATTTGAATGATTGCTGGGTAAACCTACTGAAAGACTTGCAGAAAGACAGTTTTTAGGTAAACTGCACAACTTTGGAACTCTTTGTAAAAATATTATTAAGTTAACAGTGTAATGTAGCAAGACTCCTCCCAAAATATTAGATACACAGGCAGCAGGACCCTTCAAAGTTACAGTACAGAGACTGAAATACTTATAAAGGTTACAAGCAGGACATATTATTATGCTTCAGGTCATAAAACTCAATTTACAGGGAAACCCCTAAATTCCCTTTAAAGCTCTAGTACTTTTGAAACTTGGATGGCCATCCTGTATGATATATTTTATATTCCTAATTGGATATCCTGTTAAAATTACTTTTCCAAGGATTATAGTAGAAGAAGAATCTCTTCCAGTGTATATACCATCATTATAAACATTATTTAAAAGCCTGAGTCCAATCTGGTGAAAGGAATAACTACTTAAATCAGCATGGATATACCAGCAAAAAAAACCCAAGCCAAAATACCCAAACTTAGGAATGTTTAGTATTCAGTCCTAAATCCCAACTAACAAACATTGCCCTCTATCTCAAATCTTACTTTACCACTGAATAGATTTATCTGTTATGGTTATGTAAGATGAATGTACGTTATACAAAAATATTGTTTGAAGAGATGTATGCTTTTTCCTCTTTGTAAGAGGTATTGGCAATGGTTCAGTGAGACCGTGAAAATACTTTCAAATTAGGTATGAGCTGGTGATAATTGTTAGTGATTGAATGTCAGTGGGTCAGCGTGAAAAAAATCCATGTAATGGCAAATGATGGTATGTGAAAGTGCTGGTTACACTGACACAGTATCACTCTATCAGACTTTATAAATGAAGGGCAAATTAAATTAGGTTAAATATATGGTTACTTAACAACAGTCAACCAAACATTTCTTTGCTGGATAGCAAATAAGGCTTGTATTTAACCAAAGATTAGTGCATTCCAATTTTAATACCAGTGCAGTTTGTTTTTATAGGAGGATCTAAACAGCACTTTATGTTGACATTTCTGTTGCGTATTTAATGAACACATATCAAATATGCATGGCAAATAAATACTATGTTCCACATAAACCCTTGCCACATACTCCCTATCTTTTCTGCTTCAAAATATATTTGTTCTCATAAAAATGCATATCACTGCAATGTAACTAAATCTTATTTCAATTTTTTTTCCAGACAAGAAACAGAAATCTAGATCATTATAAGTACTGCTGTACTTCTGTTTTAAAATGCATCCCTGAGCTGCACCTCTGCCTGTCTCTAAGCAGTCGGTCTGCAGAGAAAGTATCCTTCTGACAGAACAGATTAGGGCTATCTCAGACTCCTTAATCTACTGCCCATACTGAACAGTGCCGTGGCACTGCATATGATGCAACCAGCAAAAATCAGGCCTGGCAGAAGATCCTACCTACGTCCTCAGCCTGCAGAGCGAAACGTTTATTTGTGCTCAGCAAGAAGGGAGCTACGCTTTGTTTGATAGCTGCTTAGTTCTAAATATAGGGGCATATTTTCAGCACGGTGTTTGACTTTGCTGGACAAAAGGTTCCTCGTTCATGTCCCAGTGGATCCCAGCTGAAGTTCACTTTGGCTGGAATTATAGGGACATGTCGAAATATCTAGCAGACATTTGCTACATAGGCATCTAAAACACTGTCTCTAGTTGAAGGACTGTCCAAACACATATTGTGAATTATACTACATAAAGAATAAATGAACATACATGTCTGCTGCACATGAGTATAAGGTTATAAGAACAGTTTCAAGTTGCATTTTAAATATTGTAATCTAATCTAGCAATTTATTACTTAGGTGCCCTGAATTTCTTATTGCTTTGCTTGAACAGAGAGCAGACAACTCCTTTTCCTGTGCAAATATATTAATATAAAGACAGTAATTTCTATTTTTTGTCTTTTTTTTGATTCACAAGGGCTTTCCAAATAACATTGGATTTTTTTTTTAAAGGAAAAGCAATCACTGTATTTATTTGATTCCTTCAAGTCCAGAAATAACAAAAAACCAGTTTCCTTAGCTCATTTTATTCTGAAATGAATGCTTATTTCTGCACATCCTCAGTTTCTGGTATTTTATAAAGAAGCTTTAACGCTGGTCTGCCTAGTAATTCACTATGGGATGTCTTTATATACCACTGAGAGTAATACAACTCATTTTGGGTGATTAACTTAACCCCATGTATTGCAAGTGCCTCGCTACATTAGCATATCTTTCAAGGAATAGTTGCAATGTGAGAAAATTGCCTGTAGGATTATTTGCAACTAGGAACCTGTGAAATGTAAAATAAAATTGAAGACTATAAAGTAAAATATCAAAGCTACCTAAAATATTAATAGCCAGTACTCCAAAAAGTAATTTAGAAGAATTGCATGAGGGAGTGGAAATTACTAATTTAAAAACAGATAGCATCAGAAAAATAAAGTCAGAAGTTTAGAACAAACAATAGATAATATAAATTCATTGTATACATGGTATGAAAAGAATGCAAGCAGCACAAGCAGCCTTAGTAGCTAAAGAAGGCTGGGAGTGAAATGCCTGACCAAGCAGGCAACCAGAGCTGTGCAAACAAAGCAACAAAGTTGCATTATATTCAATTTTAAGCTACTGGAGGGAAAGAAAAACAAGTACTCTTTAATACATCTAGTTTTGTGTTACATTCTAATTGAACACAGAATTTGTGGGCAGAAGGATTTTCTTTTAATTGATTCATTTGGAGCAGAGAGCCACTGTCACGCTGTTCCAAATCATGTTTTCACCTGCTCTCTGTTTGGCAAACCATGTTGGAAGTTTCAGTCAGTTTTGTGTGGGACATTACAAGCTTCAAAGCTAACATTGTGAAACCTGTTTCCCTTTTGATATGCACCTTTTCTTTTAACAAATTTTGGAACAAAGAAATAAACTTAGATGAATCATAAAGGCACAGGAAATCGACAAAAGTCTTGAACCCGGCCCCGATTCTGCATGACTCATGACAGAATTTCGAGTTAGAGCCGTGTTTAATCGCCTTACTGAACTGTAGCCTCAGAGAAGTTCCCGTATACTTTTGCGACGTACTGCTCCAAGTGCTAGCACCAGACCAGAGCACGAACATGGACAAACCCTGCAGGAGTCATTCAAACCGCCTGCTGCCCAGGGCTGTCCAAACTCAGCGCTTGCGCCTAGTCCACAATTACATAGGCCTAAAGTGACTTAAGGCCTGCATAAAATTCATGGCACAGTCAAAACTACTCCAGGTTGCATGAGTTGCACAGCACACCTGCAAGGGAAAGGACGGGGAATATTCAGCCTCGCCTGCTCTTGACTTTGCAGAAGGTGATTGATTCCCAGTCAACAGTTAAGTGAGAAGCTCTGATTCACTGAAATGCATATTTGACTTCTGAAAGTCTTTGCTGTGAAAACCCTTTAATGCCATAGTAGGTGCAAATTTAAACCTTGCCAATGAATATCCACTGTACGGCCAGGAAGGACATTCCTGAAGCAGTTACCATGTATTTGGGGGTCACTCCCTTAAGCAACTGAACTGTGTGCAGACATGGAAAGTACAAAGGCCGGGTAAGAAGATATATTTAATTTATTCTCATATTTTATCTGTTTTTCTGAAAAGGGCAATGCACTAGTGTGGAAGTCTACCATTGATAAGACATTAGTAAATGTTTAATAGAAAACAACATTGTTTTGGTTGAAAAGGGACAGACTCAATGACTGAAGAGGTCTTTTTAAATCTCTAATAATGGTAATCATGCTATATCCATAGCCATTTATAGTCTGCAGTACAAAATGATAAAAACTGAACTTGTTTGGGAAGTCCTGGCACTTAAAACGTAAAGAACTTTACCATCTGCTTCTAATATTTGAAATGAGAAATTTTTCTATGTTAAATACTCCAAAAGAAATTCTGTAATTATTAGATACTGAATTTTTTATCTGCAATTAATATATCTTAAAACCTTATTTGTAATCATGTTTAGTTATAAAACATGTCCTCTCACATTGGATATTATCACTAATATATTCCTTGTAAATCACTGCCTAAATATATCACCATACAATGTGGATAAAGGTTTACAAAAATAGAGTTGATGTCTACATCTATCTTATATTTAAAAGTCAGGGGAAGAAGCTTTTTCAGAGTAACCTATCCATTCAAGTAGCAAATGAAAAAACAAACAATGCCAGTGGCTATTTTCGGATGACCTACCCTAAGTACAAACTTGAATGCAATAACTTTTAAAAATATACGTGCTGTTTGCTCTTCTTTGAGCTATAATGATAGAGCAATGAGGGAAAGCTGTCTTCTAGTGAATGACTCACTTTCCTATAATAATGCTTGGGGTTTGTTCTAGTTACTCCATACTTACAAGGTAGCAGAAAACACCTTTCGAGTGACTTAACTGAATCTTAGGGATTACTCTAGGGACAGCCTACTGCAAGGCTGCTGTATCTTTTCCTCTCTTCCTTCTTCTACAGAGGGAATCTTCCTAGGGCAAAACACATCTAAGTTCACTATATTGATAAACTCATGACCCCAGGTAACCTGTATGGCTTCTTGAGACTCCTGGTTGCCAGAAAAAATTTAGAGCAGCCTGAAGCTGCTCCAGAGCCTAAAACAACATGTGGGTTGGGAAGTGTAGAAGTGTAGGAGCACCACCAACCTCCTCAGCCGCACTGAAAGTATTTTGACTCTAGTTACAGAAGTCATCATGAAATGGCAGAGCTTTGTCTTCTGAAGTGGACTGTAAGAATAGGATTAGCCTTCATTGTAAAAAAGCTTGCCTGACTCAAATATTGTAAGTCTTGCTTAATGGTTTCACGAAATTCATTCCCATCTGTTCATATAACGAACTGTCTGACCAAAAGTGTTTCATCCACAGTGAGGGCAAATGAGTGACCTTCATAGAGAAATCTGTAATAATTACTCACACCGTCCAAACATTCTAACACAAGAACAGAAAATAAAAAAATCCAGAAATAACACTGTGGTTAAACTGGGACTAAATGATCACTGCATCCATTGATTTCTAAAATCAGTTAAGTGATGTATGCTAAGTATACTAGGTCCCTTACCCAGGACATACACGTCGAGGATTTCCATGTCAGAAGTCAATGCTGATTTCCATGAGAAGAGTCTCCCATCTACTATGGAGTGGAAAGCAACAGCTAAGACAACTCTTCCCCCCCCCCCCCCAGCTTTACACTTAGTACCCAAACTTGAGCTCTGCACTGCTTCTTTCAGCTGTGATACACTGTGTCTTGGGAATCTCTCTTCTGTGGATCCATGATCCTGGGGCTGGTGGCCAGACAGATACCAGGACTATCTTGAGCAGGCTCATGCAGTCCTTTCAGGAGCTGAATATTTCTGAAATCCTTCAATATACTGATTGTTTCACCTTTTCTTTGGGAGCGATGCTTTTTTATGAGGCTGTCAGGGCTCGACTGCTCCCCCTCGAGCTTGTGGCTTGACTGTTCCAAGCGCCAGGCACCCACATTGCCACCAAAGGCAGCAGGAAATAAAAGTGTTTTCAAAATTCAGGACACTGGGTTTGAAAACGTGCAATACTTATATTGATATATTACTTTTTCACCAGCTGGAGTAGTCAGCACGAAAAAGGCTTACAATTTGGAAGGTGGTTTTGTTTGTTTTTTTCTGAGGACTATCATTCTACACAGGAACCATACAACTCAGTGACTGTAAGAAATATTTGTTGCTGAAGTACATGACATTCCTATATGAATTTGTAGTCACTTGACTTTTGTGCGCATGTGTTGATAACAGTACTAAAGTCTAAGGTGTCTCTTTGAAAAGAAATTACCAAACATAGCATTTCTCTTTGTACAAAACTATCCTGTAAAAAGATTATTTTCATGAATAGCAACACTGCTTCAATTTGCATGTCTGTTTGCAATTCCTAAAGAAGCTTTTAGATAGATCTCATTTCTATGAAGATTTGATAAGACAATTCTGAGGAAATAATAACAGATTCTATTTATAATGGACTTGCTAACAGGCAGTCAGGACTGACATTTATGGGTGAGGTTCCTGTCTTTGAGTTGATCTTCACTAGGATAAAACTGTTATCAGAGGATCTTGTTTAGTCCATAAGAATTCAGGGACTTGATTCTGTATGAACATCAGATCTAAGCAAAGAAATGCAATGTTTCTTGAAACAGTAGGCAGTATCAGTATACTGACATTTGCATTAACCCCCCCCCAAAAAGAAAAAAAAGAATTGCCATTTCCTCCATTTCAGGATTCTTGGGGAGATCTCACAATGTTGCACCTGCACTATCAGAATGGTTTCTCACCTGGCAATATGCATTCTTAACTAGTTTACCAAGGAACAAGGATCTGGCATAGTTTTCTCAGATTCCATGCTGTCCTTAATAAGCGTTGTGGAATTTATATACTGAGAGGTGAAAACTTCAGGGGGTTGATTTTCACAATTATGGGAAGCCCAAGCTTCCACAAATAACAGCTTAGCATGATTGGTTGAGCTAATTGGTTATTTGCACATACAAATATTTAGCCCTTTAATAAGCAGAGGCTCCAGGAGTAATAAGTTTCCGGTGCCTACTTCATGACATTCAGTAGAAATGGACAGAACTTGCTCTTCTGAAATGCAGTACCCCAGAAGAAGAGAGAGCTGATATTAAGATGATATCACAGCTGGCCACTTTGACTCTGCTCCCCTATTCCCATCTGACCAAACCATCAAAATTGTTGTTTGTTCATTTGCTTGAAGAGTTAATTTGTCTAATCTGACTCCTGCAGGATTTAAGACTATGAAAGGCCATTTTACTTCCTTGTTGCATGCAAAAACTGAACTTGGCCTGTATTGCAGAGATCAGCGTAACTAATTCAGACCAACAGTAAATTCATTCGTCTGTTCAAGGACAGTGAATTTTCTGAATGTTTTCTGAATGTTTTTGAAGAGCTGGGGGAGGATAATGTGAGGCAGGGGAGAAGAATGACACTGGATTGCAGGGGACCCTTTTCCGTAGTAGATAGAAAGTTTCAAGCATGAGGTAGTCTCCAGTGCATCAAAGGTTACTGGTTAAATCTTCCTGCCCCACACATCTCTTACTATCTCATCTTGCTGTTTGGGACATCCATCAGAGTCAGGACATAGTGCATAAGCAAATGATAGAAACATATTCAGAACAGATATCACTAAATGTTACAAAGGAATTGTAGCTCAGTGGTGTAAATGAGCAAAAAAAAAAAATTTTTTTTTTTACTTTAAAAGCTGCTTTTCTACCACTGCAATTTGTTGAAGAAATAAGAAGAATAAAACACTTTACCATTAGTTTAATGGATGCATCATGTTCCCCAGCATCAGAATTACAAAGGTGTAATATTTATTGCATTTATAATCTCTATCTTCATTTGCACTAAAAATCTTACACATTTTCTTTAAGGAGATTTCAGTTGGAATACTTACCAACTATTACCAAGAATAGCAACTATTTTACTTTTATTTATTATTATTACATATTTTATTCTATTCTTTATAAGAAAATAAATGGCAAAAGTCTAACTCATTATACAGGACCTCCTAACTTTTTGGAAAAAATGGCTTATGCTAAAAGTGGTACTGACAAGCACCTTTTTTAATTGTTAGTAATGTAGATACAAAGAGTACATTAACTATTATAACTGATATTGCTGCTGAGGCTATAGTAATCTCTGTATCAGAAGTCCATGCTGTCATTTTGTTCCCTAGAGGATATGGCTTGATTAGGACAGTCCCATTGTTTCATCTGAAATCTTAGCAGATTAATACTTTCATCAGGGCATCAATTTGTCCCACTTTTCTTTTTGCTGCTCTTTGTGAGTGACACAGCCAAAGGAATGCACCTCTTTAAACTGTCATTCAGCTTAACTCCTCCTCTGCAATTATGCTGGCATGCATAATACATCATAACAAATTGGATATTGCAAAGAAGCAATAACAGAAATTATATTTGCTTGTGGCATAAGATAGAAGCTGTTGTAATAGGGGAAGGAGGGGGTGAGTGAGGGATAAAGAAATCTAATGAATTAAAACCAGTTATAGAAAGCAGCAGTTGTCTTTTATTTTCCCAGGTTTTCTTTTTTTTCTTTAGCATAAAGATCAATTGCTAAAGCAAAATGAAAGAAAAAAAGGAAATCTAAAAACAAATTAAATAGTAATACAATTAGCAAAGGCTTTAAAAATTGTACAGCATGTTTGTTGTTTTAGCAGGAAGGTTTCTTCTGGCTATAGAGGTTAAAAATAACTGCCTTATTTCAAGGAAACCTTTCTGTTTGAACAAAAATTGTTAAAGAGACACCACCAGGTAAAAAATTATATACAGTATAGAACAAATATCTTTACCAGATCTCCTGGCTGGAATAAGGAACTTCCACTTTCCTCTGATGAGAAAAACTCTCTCACTCTTCCACCCGCCTCTGTGAGGGTTTTCCAAGTCTCTATAAGTGGAGCAGCCTCCCTGGATGCCTATCCTTCTCTTCCTCCCACGCATCTCATCTCCAGGGTTACTGAAGGTAAGTGGCAACTCAAAATATACTTCATATCGCTGATGAGGGCCAACAAGGCATCCCCAGCATGCACAGGACTTCAAGACAGCAACCGGATCAGCTGTCTGCTCCAGATCCTGGAAAAGAAAAAAAAAAAAAAAAAAGCATTTGTCAGAACATCAGCAAAAAGTCTCCTGGTTTACAGAAGAATTTAGATGAAACAGAGGAACACTTCCAATGAACACTGAAACTCTTCTAATTTTTTTAATTCTAATGTTTGTCTCCAAGATGTCCTTCAAAATTGAAAACGTGTGTGCAGTTTTCCAATTAATTTCTTTTAATGTCAATTCTATGGCAGCTTTGCTGGGAGTATGAGCAAGTAGAAGAACATCTTTTCCTCTGAAAAATACAGTATTTTTGGCTCAATGTTTAGAAGAAATATTGTGGGTAAAATCTGAACATTTATTGTGGAATTAGCATTGCATTGGACTTTGTAGTTCAGAAGTCTCGTCTTACCTTTTTCTTGCATTTTCCATGGCTGACAGATCTTGATCCAAAATCTTACTTCAATAAGTAAAGAACATAATGGTATACACCAAAAATAAAAGGAAAGAACAGGAAATAAGTGAGTGCGAACATAATAAGCAAAAGCACAAAATGTAAAAACAGTAAAAAGTGGCATCTTTATGAAATCCCAAATATTTTTCACCCAGTTTTTATAGTGATTGACATTCCCTAAGATGCTGTCCTCTACTGATTCTGCTTGAGGATGGCAAGTAGCAGTTGCATAGGTGGTAGCTTAAATTTTGCAGCTTTAAGTGATATAGGTATAAGGGAAAAAAGTGACAGAATGAAAAAAGCTGTGAGTTTAGACAAGTGAACGTTTCAAAATACTCATGCTAGAAACACATACCACCTTTTTATAGATTTTATAGATTCATTCTTCTCTCCTCTAAAACTTTACCTTCTCTTTATTTTTAATTCTAAGAAGTTGGAGATCTGGAAATGAAACACACTTTGTAAAGAGAACATAAATTAAACATGAATGTCAATATTGGGAGATTTTTAAGAATTCTCTTAAATGCTAAGCATTCTAATATCCTTTTTGAGAGGATATTCATTTTCTTAGGGATGGGAGCAGTGGTTTCCAATTCTATATCAGAATATTTCAGATGCACTTCCTGCCCAAATGTGCATTCTCATTTTAATCAAAAAAATCTAGTAGCAGAGAAGTTCTACTGATATTGAAAATATTATGAAGAAAAAGCCCCAGAAGATATAGTGACATTTAATTGTCATAAATGCAAAATGAAAATAGCATATTACGCTAATAACTTCTACCTTAGTGATGGACAACAGCTTCAGGATCATTGCAAGGCCTCACAACATGGGGTGAGGAGTAGAAATTAGTAGGAAGATGACAATTTCTAGACTGATCTTAAAATAACAGGCTCTTCCCTTTTAAGATATTAGATATTTCTATAATTAAGCAAAGAAGCTCCTTCTGCATTAGACTGGCAGGTGGATATAGTCATTTCCAACAGCATTAGTATATCTCACAAGGGTAGAAAGGAATTAAGAAGAGGGAAACAGAAGAGCCTTATGTGAATGGGTGAGTTTGACTGTTAATTATTCTGGTTGCATTGGCAGACTGCTGTCTGAGATACGACTACAGCCAAAGTTCAGAAAGGTGCTATCTTTGGAATAGCTTCTGTATTCATCTACTCTATACTAAGATGAAATATTTGGTTGCTTGCACAATTATTCTCATACTAGTGACCATTTTCAAGACGTGCCCTTCAGCTATTGCTTTTCCCACCCTAACACTGCTGGAACAGCCCACTTGGATTACACTATGAGTAAAATGCATATCTTTGAGAACGATTAAAGAGCAGACTAAGCACATTTTTGTAGTTTAGTATCTCCCTGTCACTAGTCTTTGCTTCAGTAAAACTGTTTTTTCTATAATAATCTTTGGCTTGCACATTTTTTTAATACTAATTACATGACTGTATTGTTACCTAGATAATTGTGGGAGTTGTCAATTAAATCCTCATTTATGTTCAAGCATGAGTCTGTCCGTAGTTCCTTATGCACATGCATAAAAAGATGTCTGCCTTTTGCAAACTGCAGTTTGCTTGATATATGCAGTTTTGCTAGTTTATCAGATGTTATTATGCTGAAGATTTTCATTCTCCTCATTTTTTTCTACAATGCAGTACTGTATAAGCATATACCCTATTCAAATTTTTCAAACCATATGGGGTACAAAATTTTTTTTAACATTGAAATAAAAAATAATAATGAAAAACTCCAATGGATTATGTCCAAAGATCATAATCAGGGTCTGTATCTGGGTGAGATTTTTTTTTACCATTTTTCCCTTCTGTTGAAGTTAGAGAGCATATTTCATGGCACTATTCCTTCTTAACAGTATGAAATTCACTTCTGACAGTAGGGCAAGCAGAATCCTTGCATGATAATAGGTAGTGCAGTCCTCTACATAATAGGGACTTTCACACAGAAAGCAATGTGTTGAGGTCAATCTATTTTTTTACTATTTTCACGCTAATAGGTTTTCCAAAAATATAGGATCACAGGTAATGTTACCAGTCAAAACAATGTTTGTTAGGTTTTTAACATTCCTTTGCATTAGATGTGAACTCAAACATGTAGCTGAGAAAATGAAAGGAACAATCTTTTCTCTTTATCCAAATAGAACAGGAAGAGGACTAGCAGCAATAGGTGATGAAAAGTAAATTACATTTAGAAAACTCCATCAATTTAATAATTTAGGGTATTATTAACAACAGAGGAAATTTGATTAAATCTATTTGAGAGTTTTAGCCCTACTGCCTCCAAATACAAGGATGATCTGCCACTGAAAGGGAGTTTTGCAGTTCACTTCAATGAATCCTAAGCCTTGCACAATTTGATTTTGTAAAAACAATATAACCACCAATTGGGAGTAGTGGATACATAGGCTTTGCTTGAAAATTAAAGAACAGAAAAGAAAGGGTATACTGCCTTGGCAGACTAATTCATAGCCTAGGTTATCCTGCCCAGAGGGTAAGTGTCCTCGAACTGCAAAAAAGCTTTAGTTATTTTCTCATAAAATGCAACATATGATACAGATATTTAACAGTCTCTGCAGCTGGTGAAGAGCTAGTCTCAGAGGGCTGGGAGGTTCAGTAACTTCCATAACTTTTAAAGACTTAATGGACCTCCCCAATCAAGCTAGAAATCTTGTGAAACCAGGCTTTTAAAAAATATCCCGTACTGCCTACTTCTATACAGACAAGACGTATCAAGAGAACAGCTTATATAATTAGATCCATGGTTGATTCTCATTTTCTAAACCTACAAGATACCATTGAAATTCTGCAATACCAGATGCTGTTATTCAGACATTATTGATTATAAGCAAGACTTTCTTTGAAACTGACAACTCAATAACAGCAAGGACTTGAGTCACTTATCACCTTCTTACACCAAAAGATGACATCCACCTGGAAGCCTCCACAGATCCCATGGGCTGCTCTACCCTGAGCTGCTGAACAATAGTGTGCTTTCACTCCCACCATTTCTTCACATTCATTACATCCCATATCCTGGCACTTCTGAATTCAGTCTGTATTTTCCCTAGCTTAAGAAAATCAGAAAAAAAAACAACCATATGACATTCCTGACTGGAGTAATCGATGCATCGTTATAAGAAGGATTATTGTAAGTGGTCTAGCTATGAAGAATTCAGGCAGTTAACTGCAGCATGGTTGATGGGCCGGAGGGACTAAGGAATCAGGCTACACACTGGGGAGTGGCAGAGCTGTGGGTGGACATGAAATCATTTTGCTCCTGGCTCATGCCAATCAGTTACATAAACTGCAAATCTTCTCTTCCTTCTTCAAACACACCAGAACTTCCCAGCCCTCAATGATAAGACCACCCTGGATACCCAGTTCTGTTCAACTATTGTCTAGTGGTAATCTATGTGTACTTGAAAAAGCTCAGAAAATAGATATAGACAAAATTTAACTACAATTAATGGAACTGATGCTAACATTCTAGACCTGCAGCAATCTAGAGTCATACTGGACCATGAGACTGTAACTGCATAGAAACACTAATGGATGGTTGATCATAAGTATGTGGAAGACATCCACCCTTATTGTTCAGATACCTTCAACAATTTGTCAGAAAATGCTTCTGTATCTTTTGAAAGATACATGGACTCTAGTCCTTCTGAAAAAGTCACAATGAGAAGTTGTACTTCCACAATTAGCTCATTCATTTGTGGTGTCCCACATGAGTCAGTTCTCTCTTCAGTCCACTTCTGTATTTTTTGTAGTCACTTAGGTGAATTTGTCATATTATCTAGCCTTATGTGACAATAAAACAAAGGCAATATTCAGCTCTTCCTATGTTTTACCACATCACCACCATACAAAGTGTTTACATAAGATGAGCTCATTAACAAAAACACCTGGCTGCACTTCAGTCTAAAAAGACAGAATGTTGAGAGCAGAGGAAGGCATTTGAAGAATCCGCAGGAAGATAAATTCTTCTTTGACTGAAAATATTGGTCCCACATTAGCCAATTCAATCCATAGCTTAAGGGTATTTGGATTCCTTGATGCATCTAAGTTATCCATAGTAGTATCCATAAGCAATAGTTTCTGTTGTCACTGAGTGCTACAAGACTCCAACACCTCTTGGCAGATGAAGCCCAGCCTTTGGTTATTTACATGTGTCACCTCTCAGCTGGATTACAGCCATGTAATTCCTGGGCATGAAGCCATCACACTTTAGGAGACTCCAATTAGTACAAAATGCTGTAATACATGAGCTGCCCTGAGCAAATCTATCCTATCTTTCCTACACTGGCTTCTTATTGACTCTAAATCAAGGGGAATTCTTAGTCACTCCTTATAAGATAAACAATAGCCTGGACCCAAGATTTTTGGAAGACTGAATAAAGCTCTGGGATCTACAGTTGTAAAATACAACTTTACCTTTCTGGTAACATGTAAGACTCAGAAACAGCATTACAATGTGTTTCCATAGGAGACAGAACATTCCCAACTGTTGAAGAGAAAAATGAATTCAAAGTCCATTTCTGTGATCCCACATTCTGTAACAAATACATATAATGTTACCAAAAAAAAAAAAAAAAGAAGAAAAAAAAGAAAACAATCAATACTGCCAAACTCATACCCTCCACTACACATGCTTTCTTCCCCCTAGGGAGAGTATTTTGAGAACAAACAAGAAAATGCAATAAGGAAATAAAATAAGAAAAATTAAACAGATGTTTCCTAATAAGCTACTGAAAGGCATTCACTAAAGATTAATGAGTGCAGCATAATAGCTGTATAGAACTGAAAGTATGGACTACCTGACTGCGCAGTCATGTTTCTAGACATCCAGTTGTTTTTTTATCTACACATATCAAATCTGTGGTTTAAAAAGGGCATTATTGCTGTAATGAGCAAATTCCTCATAAAAGAGAAGGTTGCTGTGTAGTGACAAAAGCATTGTTACTATCTACTGGGTACTCACTATTGTCTTTCCAAGAAGAGCTGGTGTCCTCTGCCCAGTTCCTGGTAGACAGCTGTCTATCTCCAAACTGACACCACGGCTAAGTATCTCAGAATAAAGGCCAAGGGACATTGAAACTGTTGTCTTCTCTCCCTCGATGATTTTCCCTCCTAATGGGGCAAGCAAGTAGAGGGAGAGCTGGAGGAAAGCTTGCCCCGGAGCTGTCGGCTCTGCCTGCACTGCACCTGTTCCCGAGCTAAACATAGGACTCCAGTCTCCAGGGTTACCATCCGGCACCTTTCAAAAGCACTAAATTAACTCCGAAAGAAAGAGATTCCTGTTGCAACTGCAACGCATGAGGAACCAATGCCAACTCTATGAATGATGAGTGTTCTGCTTGCCATGTTGAAATTGTTTGTCCTGTTGTGCGTATCCATAAATTAAGCAGCTGTTATTTTTTTTCCAGTTAAACACAGCCCTTACAATGCATAATAGGTCATTCAGATGTGTGTCTAATCTGTCTAGCCTCACTAAACAAAAGACTAGATTCAGGCTTATAAACAAGGAGTCAGTTGTAGCACATTCATTAAAAAAAGAAGAAAAAAAAGCTGTAGAGTTGAGTTCTAAAAGGATTAACATTGGGAAAATCTCCATACCGATAAAAGAAACAAGAACAAGTGTGTCCACACTCCAAACTTGATGGCAAAACTCCCTCCCAACCCTCTGTGCTACTCTAGAAGATAGAAAAAGTTTATATGCAATTAATAATAACCATGTATTTGCACGTGCTATACTGACCTCCAGACCATATACATTTTTTCAATAAAGGCCATATGAAACACTTTGTTAATTTGTTATCTTAGTATTCAGCTGGTATGCAGTTTCCCCAGAACACATGAAGATTGTGTCATAGGTCATTAATCAGGTATCTCTGCCGTCATGTACAAGAGAGCCAGGCAATTTATCAGTGATCCTTTCCTGTTCAAAGCCATCAAACAGCAAGAGTTCAACTTTTCCTAGGATCTGAGAAGTTGCACTTCATTATGAGCAAACCAATCTCCTGTCCTAGAGAGGCTAATATTAGATAATTTGAAAGGAAATATGAGAATTCCACATTGTGTATAGAATAACCTGTCCTTTGGACACATTTATTTCTTCCCTCCACTCCCCAGCTTTTATGCTGATGAAAGAGCACATTCAGCCTTTATAACCTTGAAAGTCACCTACAGTAGTCACCTGTATTTTCCTTATCCATATGAAATGTGATTATCTGGGTGCTCTTATTCAATAATTTTTGATCAGTGATATCTTGGAGCAAAGAGCTCCACAGATAAGGACAAAAGCAACATGTGTCAACAAGAGCAACCCTTCTCAAGCTGGACCCTCTAGTTCAGCTGAGCTGCACTTATTGCAAGAATGCAAGCAGGAGCTGAAGACAGAGTTGAGGATAGGCTTGGGTTGCTAACTTTAGTCTCACACTAGCGAGACAGTCACTTAAGAGCTTAAAAGCAGGTGAGCCTTGGCCATGCCTCTTTATCACATGCTGCCAGTTTGGGAGGGTAGGGCAACAACTGCTGTAGGACAAGGGACATTTCCAGTCTTCATCTCTCTTTTTGCAGAGTGAACGCATCTGTATTATTTAACACCCTGTTTGCCTTGGAAACTGTTCATGTCACTGTTAGGTAATGACCAGCTTTCCAGGGCACTGTCTGCTCCCTTCCCTGTGCATTTGGAGGGGCCAAGGGCTCTTGAGACCACAGCAGTCCCAGCAGGACACAGCCAGGAGCATGAGGAAGTCTGGATGGCTCTTGGATCTCAGGTATGATCTTGGTGTTGGTGATTATCTGGGCATGTCCCATTGAATGAATTCCCATCCATAGTATTTCACACCTTCCTAGGAGTATCTGGCTTATTTTAAAATGTCAAAAAGTGCCCACAAACTGAAAACAAACTGGAAAATTTTCTTTAACTAAATTTGAAAAGCCATCAATGTGATATTTTCACCCAAGTTTGCTGTCATTGCTGGTTTTACAGATACAGACCTTTTAATCTGCCAGTAAACTTTGTCTCCTGCTGGGAAGAAACAGGACTTAGAAAAGAAAAGAAAAGAAAAGAAAAGAAAAGAAAAGAAAAGAAAAACCTCAGGAGCTGAAGACATTTTCTTAAAGAGATTTTACTGAAACTCTTGGCAGCCCTCATAGTTGGTGACAATTGTGTCTGGGAGAATAAATCAATGCTGGTAAAGCTACAGACTTTTAGATGACATTTTTCTCAGGAAACAATGTTCTGCTATGTCTCCTGGCATTATTATCTTTTCATTGGCTTTGGGACAGTAAAGAAAAGAGTGAAGAAAGGATTATGATAGGAAAAAATATAGGACAAAGGCAACCGAATTAAGACCTAGCACATGCACCTCTCCTTCCCCAAATCTTCATTGTCTGCTTAGACTGCAAGGATGTCAAATGGGGATAGCTTCCTGCTGGAGCTGCTTCAGGGCCCTGGTAGGTCTGGGCACCATACCAACAGCCACTTACTCTAGCCACTCATCCTCTTCCACTCTGATAATCACAACAGCAGGTTGATTATTGGGTTGTAAAATACAAGGGATTTAGTGCTGACTGCAGCACTGAGTGCTTCCTCAGATTCCTCATTGCAGATCATTTTCATAAAATTTGTCAAGGGTCTTGTCTGAATTGTATTTTCACATAGTTAATCCTCTGCCTGTACAGCAATCTGGCCTGCTGTACACCCTGTGCTGCTTACACTGCAAAACGTGCCTGCGGCTGACCTCTGTGTGCTCTCTGCACATTTATCAGGATGCAACTGGCCCAGCCACCCGCTTAGCAGTTTCTGACAAATACTGCTAGAGACACATGTGGACTGACCACAAAGAAAAGTAAAGACAGTGAGGAAATGAAGAAAATCTAGAGGAGGTAATATGAGATTACTGCTGACAGACTTCCCCTAAGTGCGCCCTGCAAAGTGCAGGAATATTCCATGGAAAGGAATAAGAGACAATAACTGACTTCAGGCCCTGAAATTTGTCAGGGTTCATAAAAAAGTTCACTGGGAGTCAAGTTATCAGTTTATGATAAAGATGAGTTTATAGAATTGAGAATAATTTTACCTGGTGCCTCACAGTAGTAAGCAGAGCAAGCTCTGACTAGGAGAAAAAGGAATATTAAAACACGAGTTACCTGCTTGCCCTTGATACCAGAAAGAGAAATAGTTGGGAGTTTTCCCTATCCATTTTCTGGTCCAGCCTGTTCATTTTGTGTATTTCTATTTTTCTTCTTAATTACGGATGGTGAAAGTGTTGCCATCTTTGATCCCACTTGTGACCACATTCAAGGTATTTATTCCCTGCAGCTAAAATTCCCCCCTTTTTTGGTTCCTCCTCAGTGAGCTCCAATGCTTTATTACTTACAGGGCTGAAAAGGGGCCACAAATAAGTGCCTGGAAATGGGGACAGAACAAGAGAAAGATAGCAGAGGAATGCATTGTATTTTATCTTGAGAGACAACAACATTCTTCTTAGGTCATGTTTCCATTCTAAAAGTCAAGTATGGTGGAAAACAATGAAAGTACTTTGTAAAGGAAACAAAGATTGTGTTATTCAAACAGGAAAGGAAATGGTATAAAAATACCTCAGGAGAAGAAATAAAGCAATATGTCAAGTATTTCAATAATTATTTTTGGAAGCTCCATCATTTTGTTTTTAACTAATATCTAATAACTTATAACTTTCTTCCATAGTCCCCTTTAAACACAGGCCGTTTCCCTCACAAATTCATTTTCCTAAGTATTTTAAAATGATAGTTTTTCTAGTAAGATGACTGATTTGTGAAAAAATAAAACCTTGTTGTGCAGCTGAACTGAGAAACAGGATTTGTGTTCACTCTCACTAATGTATCAACTGACAGTCAAAAATAGAGGTGTCCTTTCGTTTGAAGGACAGCAGCTTAGTTAGCAGAATTTCATGAAGTTTTCAGGTGAATTCAACTAAAGTTAATTGAAGTCCATGTTATTTAACAGAGAATGCAAAAATCTATTAAGTTTCTTGGCTCAAAAGCTGTAAGATTCTTTTGGGTAAATCAAAACTGAGAAATGTGTAAATACAAACATTTGAATACAGAATATTAAGATGCCTGATGACTTGAATTCAACCGCAATGCAGCATATAGTTTTTTTACACAATAACATGACCAGATATAGTTACTATTCCTAACACTTCTTTCTTTATATACCTTTTAAATAGCCTCCATAAACAGCAAAGTAATATTGATGTTGTAAGCTTTTATTAGAATTTGTCAAGTGGTATCACAAAGGTCCTTCAAAATCATTGCTTATGTTCAGATCATTGCCTTGTGTTCATAGGAAATAGCTGATAAATAAAACACCTTCATGCTTGTATTTATTCCTTTTTTCTGATTGTAAAATTGTTTCTTGGTAGACTCTTTGCACTTAAAATTACTTTATCCCTAATGATCTACTTTACAACATTTCAAATATTTTGTTAGCTATTCACAGGCCCATTCTCCTTGTTAAACTACAGGCTTATTACCACATAATTGCTTCTGATAAGACTATAATTTCATTTAAAATGAAGTATATGTGGAGTAATTCCATTAACTTTAGGGATGACACTCCAAATTTAAAGCATAACTATGCTTAGACTCCTGTACTTAGTTTTTCACTCTCAGAGTTGTTACTAAGCATGTGAGCGGTGCACAGAACAGAAAAAAAAAAAAGCCTGTTTCTCATTTTCTTAAATTCAGAGTATGCTGGTACAGCAGTGTTGCACTGACAAAGTATTGCAGGGAATAAATTCTTTATAAGCACTTCCTATTTAAAATTCTGTATTCTCTTTCTCTGCAGAGAGCAGCTACTGAAAAAGCCCATATTGTAATATTGAGTAGTGAACAATCACTATCACCTCCAGGCATTCTCTATGTAATGTATTAGGAGCCTGTGTTTAAACACATTCTGAAAGTCTGACACACACACACACACTATATGATAAGCGTCTGTCATGATGGTGCTATCCTAGGGCCATAGACTCTGAACTACCGCCTTAACCCGCAAGGTAAGATTTCTGAAGATCAGGACTGAAATACAGAACCAACAGGGAAAGGTAAAGATACTATTACCCTAGGATTTCATTCCTGGCTTATTCAACTGTGTCCTTTTCACAAACACTAAAAATTCCTTAAAAATATGTAGAATACATCAAAACAAAGGAGTGATAGTTCTGACTCCTAAGATCCCAAGACAGGGAAGGCTGGAGGCTTGCAACTTCTGGCAGCAGGCTCCTTCTCCACCTGCAGATCTCCAGCTTGCAAAATAGGTTCAATGCCCTGGTAGAAGACAAGGGGGAGAAAGCTCCATCTGGGGAAGCACCAGAGCCAGCCAGGCCTGAACCATAGCACCTGGCACCAAGAGGAAGCAGCAAGTGATATTAGTGGGAGACTCCTCCCTGGAGGGGGGAAGGTGGCACCCATCTGCTGCCTGACTTGATGTGCAGGGAGGTTTGTTGCTTGCTGGTGGTACCATGAGGACAGTCAAGCAGTGGGGCAGAGGCCCAGAGAACTTGTGCAGCCTCCATCCTTGGAGATTTTCAAGACCCAACTGGATAAAACCCTGAGCAACCTGGTCTGTTCTCATAGCTGACTCTGAGCTGGAGTTTGGGCAAGAAATCTCCTGAGGTCCCTTCCAACCTGAATTATTCTGCGATTCCATGAGGCCAGAAGGACATACTGCACCCACTGCAGGCAAACTATGCTGTTGCTTCTTCCCTCAGCTACAGTGATATTAGATCATGTGCAAAGAAATTGGAATAAATGAATGCCAGCCTACATCAAGGACAATGGGCTGCCAACTGAAATCTGTACAAAAGAGAGAGAGAGATGCAGAGCAATTATTGCTGGAAGTGTATTATTACAATGTCTTTGTTTTGCAGCTTCAGGCCAGGATAGTTCAGGTGTTGCAAGAGATTTTATGCTTTAAAACACAGCTGGCATACACAGCTGCAACAAAATTCATCCTAGCTTCAATAAAAATCCCATCACATTAATAAGGACAGAATGAAAAGCAAGGGCAACTCTTATAATTGTGGCAATACATTGTAATTGTGATAAGGGCTAAAGCAGAGGCAGAGATGGCAGCAAGGAAAGTAGTGGACTCTACAGCCTTTGAACCAGCAATAGCAGTCACCAGTGTTGTCATCTTTTGCTGTTTACCTCCAAACAAGTTACCATTTCTCCTTGTCTCAACTAGCATATTCTCATTTCATTTATCCCCAACCACAAAGCACTTGAGTTACTCAACTATTTTGTTTCTGATCTTTTTTTCAAGGAAGAAGCATGGAAACTGCCCAAGGGCTTTCAAGACCCAGCTTTGAACCCAGCTCCAGGCTCTCAGTCAGGAAGACAACAGTGCCAACTCTCTCTGAGGACAGCCCAGAGGAAGGGGGTGGGAGGGGACGTGCTGAGTCCAGCACAATGTCTCTCTTTTCCCCGCACCCTCAGGACCAGGTTAGCCATTCAGAGAGCTCTGGTGGATTGCCAGCTCTCAAATGGCAGGTACAGGGAGCTGCAAACCAAGGTAACTGCAGACACCTGATGTTAACGTCAGCCCACTGGCCTGATTCTCTGCCCTGTCCTTTTTATAGCCTGCCATGAAGTACAAAGAGGGTCTAAGATACTACCAAACCAGAGAGCTAGTATTTTACATGCCCTTTCCCCTTTGCTCTGCACCGTCAGAAAGAATTTGTGCCATGTCCTTTATAAGCACTATTGATAATTTCAGTGGTCCTTTTGGGGGATGAACCTACTTTATCTCCCTCAGTCTTCCTGATGTGAAGTCTGCAGTCAATGCTAGCATGCCTGGAGTAGCATCCCAGTCCACATTCCCACTGATAACTGAATAGTATTTTAGATAAACTGCTTCAATGGTCAGACTGTTAAAGAGGCAGTGTAAACAACAATTACTCATTTTTGTTAGGAAGCTGCCTTCCTTTTTCATGGAAAGATACTGCATCACACTGTGAGCAAATCAATACTAGCTGTACAGAACACTATTGTGGGAATGCATCCGAAGAAGATGACTGTAGCTCATACCGTTTAAAAATGACTAATGTAAATCTCTGTCTATAAATAAATATTTATGACAAAACAGCTGTTTTTAGTTGGAGTTATTTAACTTAAAGGATCTCAGTTTTATAATCAAGGCAAACAGGTCCCGAGAGCACAGACTGAAATATGAATATGCATTTTGGTAATTCTGACTGAAGAATGTTCTATCACAAAAGCCGAAATAGGAAGAAAAGAGTAAGCGATATGGTGAGAAAAAACATAAGTAATTAATGTTGTTCAACCATCGGTAAAATTGACCAAACATTGATAATCTTTACTTTCCAATAACTACAACAGCTAAGGGGAAATGCCAGTGGAACAAAGACACATGCCTCTTATTTATTCACATCACACATGACTGAATGCTCCCATCAGTCTGTTATTTGAGGCTTTCTAGGCCACACTGTATCACAGCGCAGCTGTGCTTCCTCACTGCCATTCCACAACATTATCCAATTGACCAACTGAGATTTCCCACCTCGGCCTTCATGCAGAATCAACATATATAGACACTTTCACAATTAGGCTACTTGTTCATGTGTGACGCAGGCTGGTTGCTCTTGCATTTACTGCCAAAGAATACCTGTTCGGTGTTGCTGAAAAGAAGCATCTCAGAAAGAGGCTAGCACTGAAAAGTTTTAATTACCATTTCCTTCTCTGCCACAGGATCCACAGATGACTTTAGGGTCATGATCGATAAATCTAAAAAATCTAATCCCTGATTAGATCCTAAGCATTGTGGCGATATATAAATATAATTTGCTCTCTCTCTCTGTTTGACTCTCTCTTTCTGAGAAACTTTATTCTTAAACTAGGGATAGCAACACTTTGTGACCTCAAAATAGAGTTGCAATATTACATTAGTATCTTAGAGACTTTCATATTGTATCTTAAACAGTTTCATAGAAAAGTATATCAAAAGCAAACAGGTAATATATCTGCACATTTCTATAATAAGCTGCTGGACACATTATATTCCTAACAAAAAATGTCATTGTCAGAACACCCACTAATACAATTTTCACCCTTTTAGTAGTCCAGCAAGAATTTACAAGGACTAAATGTACATAAAGAATGACTTTTCACTTTGTAAAAATTTCCTGCCAATGAAAGCCATGAGGGCAATGACTCCTTCCCTGATAAAGGTGTTAGCCTCACATGTTTTCATTATAGCACCTTTGTCTACTAAAAATGCACTTAAATTGAATATGTAAAGAATTCAGATTTTTTTAAGCTCTGATCTCTGGAAAACATTGAAAGATTGCACCAGATTTCATTTAGCTCTATAATATATGTTTATCTATTTAGGTATCTATTTATAGATCTAACGTGTGTGTTTACACAAAACACATAAATGTTATGAAAAAAACATAGAGTAGCAGATGCTTTATACAGATTAAATGTTATTTTTTATATGTCTCTGAAGTCTGTGCCTCATATTAATACAATAGATTGTCAGATTTTTCCATTGTTCCACTTCAAAGCATGCAATTATATTGCCTTAATTGGAAGCACTGATGTGTTTTCACCAAGGATGTTTATTTGTATTCTGACTACTGAGATATAAATATGGGACCATTTGCTATTTTTAGTTTTATACTTACATGAATTTTTGTTCGCTGCATTTTATCTTTACAAACTATCATATTGAGCTTATTTCCAATGCAGAAGCTATGAAATTAAACTCATTGAATCTAAAAACTTTTTTCTCGTGGGGATCTCTGATCACTTTCCTAGAGCCTGGGAACTGGCTGACTCTGCACAGCGCAGCAGGGAGCAAGGCCCCAACCTTCTGGCTTGCGAACTGCCACAGAAACCAACAGGCTGGAAATTCGTACAGTGATCCTCTGGCTTCTAATAATCCAATGGATACTTGCAAAGTTTGCGTGTTATTTGTTATCAGTACAGTCAGTATGGATACCCAGCACTTCTTCTAGCTTCCCCATTAGGGAAAACACAGTGTATTTGAGACATTCTGAGCTGTTCAGCTGAGAATGTAATCCTCCTTTCAGGATTTTTCACTGAGACAACATTCTCACCTCCTCATACAATATCTGTATCAAATTACACTAATTCCCTTCTAATCCCACAATAAAAATACATTACTTTGCCTTAAACTTTCTTTACTGCAATACAATTCTGTTTAGCCCAATACATACAGAGGTCTGCACGTGGCTTGGCAGTACACTGACACCTCTGGTTAACGGCTGAGAACTGTGCATTTCTGAGAGAAACAGCCTTCCATTTCACTCAGTAGAACATGCCATCTAAGAGTATTTTTCCTCAGATAATTTGCTATTAACAGAAAAAAAATGTCATTCAAAAAAATCTCAAGATTACTCATCAGGCCACAGCACTCTACATTTCTCATCTAATTAAGGTTTCGCTCTACAAAAGGGCATGTCTTGGGGGTTTGCTTTGACTTGTTTAATGTGCAATAAATGTATTACTGAAGGTTTAGATTTGCTTGGTTTTTGGTCTCCTGGTGATTTACACTTGAATTTGCATAATAGCACCTATGAGACCATTTCAGAAATGCAATTCCCAACACAAGTTTAAAAAGTGCACATGAAGTACCTAGCAGTAACCTTATACAGTCACATCTGTTCACCTCAGAATTGTCTAATTTGACCTTTTGAAGCTAGCTGGTTTTCTTGATATTCACCCAAGTGTTCAGTCCAATGAGAAAAAACATTCTGGATTTCTCACAATGTACATCTAGATATAAAATGTCATTTCTCTGGGGGATGATCAGAACATGTTTAGTGTTACGCTTGCATTAGTTGACACATGAGCACTGATTAGATGAAAAGGTCCGCAGCCTTCCTAAGCTGACAGTACACAACTCAGCACAGGTACTAATCATGCTTCCGCTTTAGTTTGAAGCATGGAAATAAGTGAAGAAGAATAAAATGAGAAACAAACTGTCCAAAATCTGAAGGAGAAATAAAAAAAGGCAGACCTCTGACAGCTCCATAGCCCATGGAAGCAGGCTGTGTATTCTCAGTCTGCGCTTGACATTCAGGGATTTTACTTTTCAGGGGCAATGGGAATGTGCAGCAAAATAGCGTGAGCCCGCATTGGGCTGCCCTGTGAAAGATTCCTGCTCCCTATCTTTGCTGCTGTACAGGATCCCCAAGTCTACCCTCCAGGCTCATTCAGAAGGTATTGGTGAATTAGCTAATCCTGAGATTTTTATGAACACTTGTCTCACCATCTCATAGCTCTTTCTTCCATGGGGGAGAACACAGATCCAAGACAGTGGCAGAGCAGTCTCCACATGTCACAAGATGTGGAGGGTAAGAAGATACCCCTCTTGAATTTGGCTAGCTGTGGACTGCCGTTAAAGCCACAACATTACAGTACCATTCCTGAAAAGTCAGTTTTGCTGATATGCAGATAAACCAGAGGCTTTTGCCTTGAATGGTGATCTCTGTCCTTTGGAATGATTACATATATATGAAGGAATTAGATAGTTTTGTTCATGCAAATGATACTGACCTAACAAGTGGGACTCATCTAACAAAATGTTGAGATGTTCTCTTACATTCCCCTTGCTGGAGTTCATCAGTGAGTCACACAGGTACTACACGAACCAGGCAGATGACATCTCTGCAGCAGACCAACTTGGCACTTGAACATTTGGCTAATTGGACATCCCACTAAACTGCTGCAGCCAAAATCTTTGGTAGTAGCAGGTGTGGAAAAAGGGCTGTCATTGCGAAAAAGGAAATGCTGTTATTTATTAGGTTTAGGCACACCAACAGTGTCAGAATAATCACACTCTTCTCTAGCCATTGCTGTGACTTTTATGAAGGAGCTAGTCAACTGCCCTGGGACCAAGCAGCCGAAGGGTGCGTGTGCCAAGGTACAAAAGATGCAAAAGTAGATAGAAAAGCAGCAGTCAGGTAAATAGGGAACAACAAATTTCTAGTACAACAGTCCAGGCCAACTACACTATATAACCAGTCTCATTGCACAGGCAGAAAGCAAGGTACTTCTCTTGTCCTCAAAAGTGTATAGCTTCAGTAAATAAAAGAAGTCTTCCTCATGAAAGAATAACATATTTTTATCATATTATACCTAGTATGTGCTAGTGAGCTAGATGAGATACTACTGCTGCCTTGCCTTTGCTAGCATTTCTAGTGAGATAACTATCTTCTTAGCAGCAAAGTTCTTCCTGTGGAAGAGCCTCTGCTCGTTCTTTGTGGATCATGAAGGGCTTCAGCGCACTGGAGAAGGGACCCAACCCACTGCAATCCCAAATCAGTTTGCAATGATACAAAGTGCAATCAAATCAAGGTACTGTCCTAGGATATCAGCTATGGAACAGATTATAAAGCAGGTTTTAAATTTTAACTTCAGTGCAGTAAAGTTGTTTATAAGAGTTTCTCCACGTGTCCCTGCAGAGAACACCTGATGTAATATGATTCCTATCAATCTCAACAACTTCCTACAAAAGTCCCACAATCAAACAAAGTCCACAATGTCCTTTTACCATGTGCAAAAGCCAAAAAACATTGGTACACTTTATGGACAGGGCTCTTGCACTTCCTAGAATATCGCAGGAAGCTAAGTTATAACACTCATATCTACATCTAAAAGTAAATATATTGGAGGCTTTGTTATAAAACATCTAAAACATACTGGTTTAGGTAAGTATGAGGTTATTATTTTCTTTTTGTTTGGTTAAAGATTCTTTAAGCAGGATGTGATAATGTGAGACTGTGTGAGAACAGAAGACTCCTCATTTTGTGAATTCTAAACAGGAACGATGCACTAAACGTTGCTTCACTTTAAATGAAATCAAAAAGCCAAGATTCCCCATGGCACACGTAATATGAGCAAAGGTCTCTAAATGTCCCTTAACGATGGAACAAATCTTTATACTTCAAGCCATAAGGATGATTAAATGGTTCCTCTGTAAAATGTGAAAAGATATATGGGGGAAAATATTTTAAAAGATGCCATGCTAAATTAGAAGTTTCACGCCTGTGAAGAAAATCTGAGGAAAACCTATCTACAGGATAGATTTTCACTTTATTACAGTAGAACTAATTATATGTTCATTAAAAACAATGACTGCTTTATAGAACGTGATTCTTCCTGCTGCATTTTTCTCTTAATGAATCCAAATGGATCTAATGCTAATGTTAATGTTTTATATAAAAGAATCAAGAATAAAATATGTATGGGGCACAAGCCTGTTCTTGCTTAAATTGTTTGACAGTGACTCTACATTATCAGGACCCCTGTATGTTTTGGCCATACATATTAACCGAATTTAAAACACTAGTTCTTGGAATCTATAGAAAACTATACTTCCTAATACTAGTAGAAGAGCTAACTTAACATTTCATTAAAAGATTATTCATCTGTTGATTTAACTAACAGTTCTTACTATTTAAGTATTCATCATAAAGAGAGCTTTTCAGGAATTTCTTTCTTTTAGATGTTTTGCAACTAAAATATTCTCAGGAGAAGTTTTTTTAATATTACACAATTAAATAAAATTTTATACTCTCTGCATCTCATTTTCATATGGGAAATCTATAAATCATGCATTTATTAGCCAATATTGTTCTATTTTTTAAATTACCATCAAATTACATATGTCTGGTAACTCCCTTTGAAGTAAATGAGTAACATCTATACTCAATAAAGCTTTCATTTTAACGAGGCACATTAGATATCATTAGTATGAATTCATTATAAATTATACTTCAGGTTTCATACAGAGTTATTTACCCAGCACTTTTTTATATTTGAAAGTTAACTAAGATAATATTAATACTAGTTTTAGTAAATGCCCTGCAGTTACCTACATTTTAATATGGAATTATTTTCCCATGTTTTCTGTTATATTCACAAAGCATAAATATATAAACAAGGTTTAGTTTGCAACTATTAAATTAACAGTCTTACATTTTCATTCCAATGATATATATAAATTCATAGGTGTAATTTCAAATGATGCATTATAAACTACCATGTTGAATGTAATTAATTATGCTAAAAAGTACATGAATTCTAAATAATTACCTCATTATAAGTGAGCTTAATGCTGTTTTATTTGATCCTTCCTTAAGTACATCTGCTTAGTGTACCTCTTTCAGCTTCTCATGTTATTGCCGCAGTACCTACATTCATTACTTTTAGTAAAGTCATGGAATGACTCATAATTCCTGCTGCAGCGATGGTGTGGGTGTAAGTGGGAATAGGCGCTGCTGTCGCTCTGCAGGGCTTGAGGCACTGTGCACGGGAACAGGGCTTTACTTGTATCCAAATTACATCTGTTGTGCCGTTCATCGCCAGTAGCCGATGTGTCTGATTTGTAAACCAGAGCTGTCAAATGCTGCGCGCAGGAGTACAAAAGTGAAGCAAAGAGCAGGGCAGAGAGGAGGAGAAACCCCATTTTTCTCCGACGGCGCTATCACTAAGCAAGTCCCGCGGGGCAGCCGGGGAAGGGGGCACGCAGGTTCACACCTCCCCAGCTCGCTGTGCCTTGCGCCGGCCCCTGCGCCCCCACCTGCACCCTGGCCCCCCCAGGGCTCTGCTCCCCCTGCTCCCCACCACCGTCTCCTCCGGCACAGGGCCACCTCGTGAACACCCCTCTGCGCCAGCACACGGGGCGCACGCGGGCAGCGGTGGCACCTCGACCCCAGCTGGGGCATGCTGCTGCCGTGCCAGCCACCGCCACCTCCCGGCCCGTGGGAACGAGGGGTGTGCGCACCTATGTTTAAAAGAAGGAAGTGCAACTGAGAAAAAATTACCTGAATTTTTCTGTCAGAAAGATTTACGATTTTTTTTTTACCATAGAAACTCCAGGAATAAATAATACCACTGAAGCAGGAACAACAAAATAGATGTGCAACATGACCCCTATAATTAAGTAAATGAGACAAATGGCAAATCTAGTGAGGGAGAAAGCATATTCATGATCGCTTCGCATGTTATTTTTAAATATTTGTTTTCTCTTTTTACATTTGGATATTTTTCCACATTTTTCCACAAATTAGATAGGACAGAGGAGACACTGTTCAGGTAGGAAAGGAAGCTAGAACTCCAGCTGCGCTTGCATCTTAGAAAAGCTGTATGAAAAAGGCAAAAGAATTCTCGTGCTCTTAAAAACACAGCAAAACAGCAACAAAGGACAAACCAACCTTTTCCCTTGCCTTCCATTTTCAATCTTTGTTTCAAATGGGCAAATCACTTCAAAATGACTGTTCTCAAACAATCACCAGACTCACAAGATTTATTCTCTGCTCTGAAAACAGAAGAAAATACATGGAAAAGCTCAGTACGAAATGTAACATGGTCTGATTTTCAAAAGCAGTCAGCACTCACAATTTCTGAGATCTGCAGGTGTTTAGCAACTAAGTGTAAAACCCCACTCAGCTTTGTTAACCTATTCGTTATATTTTTAAAAAGAACTTATGTATTAATAAACGCAAAGAGTTGAAAGTTATTGAAATAAGGTGAAAAGATAAACAAACCTTTTGTCAATCACACCAACAACTTTCCTTCTAGTTCTATCAATATTGCAGAATTTCTTACCCTTCTGTAATACAGGCTTGGACAATTTTTGAATATCTTATTAATTGAGGCTGATTCAAGTAAATCTTTGCAACAAAATTTAAGGGCAACTAGTATGTGACTGCACAGGAAATTGAAAAACAATGAATCAAGGCTCCAGGTGAGTTTAATGTTGGCTACAAGATCATCTCCTATATAAGCTCACCAATTTTATTATTTTCACAACAAGCTGCAACGCATTGCAATAACTCGTGATGAAAATGTTCCACTCTTATCTGCACTTCTGGTATTTGGCACAAGTTGCCCTTATATTAGCACTTTTGAAAAAAGCAGTGTATCTCATGTTACAGATTCACATCCAAAGACAATGGGATTTGCTTCTCCATGCCCCAAATAACCTCTGAAAAAAAAAACCTGATACAGACTTATTCTCTGCACGAGGTGGTTCCTGCCAGTGCAGAGGCTCCCTGCACATCAGCACGTGTCTGGGGAACCCAGACTACGAGCTGAGGTGAGGCAGACCCATGTAAAGCCAGCAGAAGCGTTTCTGTCAAGAAGAGCCTGGAGGCCCTGGCAGCTGTGGGAGCCGCAGGGCCGCGGCACCAGGCACAAAGTCGCCTTGTGGCTGCCCTGGGGCTCTCATGCAGAGCTGCCCGAGCGATGTGCGGGAAAATATAGGTAAATCTAGGATATGCTATTTATTTTCATTAAGTTGCTGTCATTAGGTACTGTTTCTCTCCATCTCTGAAGTTGACTGTGGCCCACTTTCAACATGGCTGCTTCAAATGACCTGGAATGACAACAGTGGAAATGCCTCCTCCTAAAAAAGCTCTTGTATTTTTATAAAAAAATCCCTTTGCTTATGAATTATTTAGTGTCTCAGGCTTTTTAATGTTGATCTTTTTTAAAGGCGATATAAGAGGTACCCGAACAAAAGTGCTCAGAAAATAACAACTTGGCTAATGCAAAGTGCCAGGATAACATTAGCCTTATTGTTACAGATTAACTTTATAAACATTATAAAGCACAACTAAGAAAATAATGTAAAAAAAACCCTGTAAGATAAAGTAAAAACAATACATAATTAATGTCATAATAAAAGAGCAATATGATGGAAAACTGTAATGGAACTAAATACAGCACTGTGAAATGCAGCCCATAAATGTGCATAAAATATGCATAAAGGTGCAACTGCTCTCAGCCTGGTCGCACAAAGGAGGATTTCATGAAGTGACTTATGGTTTACTTGTTCCAACCTGTAGTCTAGAAAAGTACTGAGAGACAGAAATTTTTTTTGTCACTTGAGCCATTGGTATTGAACTGAGGGAAGAGAAAAGCACCAGGGAAGTGATAAGGAGGGGTTGGGGGAGGGGGAAGAGGGGATGCCAAGAAAGCTGAAAGAGCATAAGAAGCACTGCAGTCAGCAGTGGAAAGCTTTATTCTCTCATCATTTATTCATACCATGGCAGTACCTAAGTACTATAATCGGGGATCAATGCTCCGTTGTGATAGGCTCTCTGGAAACAGGTTTGTAAAAGGTATTGCCACCACGCAATTCCATTTGGTGTATTTTCTGTGCCATGCCAATAATGCTTCAATACCCAAATCCTCCACCAGAAAATACAGGAGAAGTGTTATCTTGTATTTTCTCTCTTTGGTATTTTAGGATAACATGTAATAGTAGTTAGGGTTTTGTTTAATTAATTAATTAACTTTGTAATTACAGCCTAAGGCCATCAAAACCTAATGAGAAGAGGCACAAATTACATTTTTAATTACAGCCATTGTTCAGAATCAGGGCCGTATTATACCCCAAACACACACTGAATATTGTCTCCTAGAGCTGACAGGGAACAGTCTGCTCGAGGACGCCGGTGTACCTACCACACTTGGGTACCCTTGCATTTGCTGAGCAGGAGACTAACAAGAGCGGTTTTACTCAGTGAGGGGAATGAAGATTTCAGACACTGGTTAGTGAATCACCTGTGGCACTCTGTGCTTGTCAGCACTGAAAAAATAATTCACATCTCCCATTTTTTAGGGGCACCCATCTTCCTTCCCTTTGGTTATTTGCCCACTGGCATTGACAGATACCTGATAGAGCACACATATAATTGGGACACACAGCTATCTGCCTGAATTACTTGAAATCCTGATCTTAAATTATCTTGAGAATTAATAGCTGAGATGAAGAGTAATTTACATTTTACAGAGCTTTTGTTCCAAGCTAAGACAATGTTATACTGAATCATATGTGACTGTTTTATGTTATCATATTCTTTAGAAAAAGAAGATTTATATTTTTCAGACTCAGAATATGTCATGTTTCCCCGCCAACCCAACATACAGGTGTGTGTTGGATCTCCTTGCTGAAGCCAATATACAAACAGAAACAGGTTTTGTTTTAGGGTGAATTATGGGAGAGTGGTCACTTGAAAAGAAACGTAGGCGGAACAGCTTTCCTGAGTACTAGAAGAATAAAGTCATATCACTGAAGAAGATACAGCACACATGCTTTCTTATTATTTTGTTTCTGAACACACTGTAGCACCATAATAAAATTAAAGCAATAATTTAAAAGAAAGAAGACTGTATTATATAGTATAATGTGATAAAGAAAGCAAACCTTGCGTTGACTAGGATGAATTATACTTCTCAAACCCACTATGATTATTTGAAATTGTAAACAAAACAGTGAATAAAGAAGCAGCGATTGATATGATATACTTACGACTTTCGAAAGGCTTTTGATAAAGTCCCTCACAAGAGACTTTTAAGGAAATTTAGTAACCACAGGGTAAGAGGCAAATTCTTGTCAATGAATAAAAGCTGGTTAATAGGCAGGAAGCAAGGAGTAGGAATAAATAGCCCATTCTCAGTACAGAAAAGATAAATAGTGGGATACCCTAGGGACCAGTAGTAAGGCCAATATTGTTTTATATATTTACTTATGATGAGAAATGAGCCAAAACAAAACGCCCAACTCTGAATATTTCTGAACATAGGAAGGTTTGAAATCAGGATCTGGAATTGAAGGCTCAGACTCCTTCCTTTCAACAAAAAGAGGTCAGAAGAAAATTGTGAGAACATCACAACTTAATACAATTGGTCTAGCAACATTACTTGAAACATGCGCTTCAGCACCCGCTGATGTTATTTAAATATATGAGGTAAATTGTTTTAATAGTTCAGGATGATATTGACTAAGGATAAGCTCTTTAAACTACTGACTGTGCTTGACCTAAGCATTTAGTTGTTGCTTAGGGCTCTGTCAGGAGAAGAAATTTCTTCTCTGTTAGGAGTAGAAATGGAAGCAATGTTTCTGTCTTAAAAGGCATGTGCAAAGTCCTGTTCTTTTCCGCACAGGTGACAGGTTTCTTAACCCACTTCTCCCATAGTTTTCAGACCAACAACCCTCTCCAGATGTTTTGTTCATTCATTTATTTGTTTAGGGCCAAACGAAAAGCATACTGGTTGCTGCGGCTGTTGCCTGCCTTCTGGCTTCACACCAGTTTCTTTCATTATCCAGTCATTTCTTTGCAGATACAAACTTTCACAAAACAAAAACAGTCAAATCAGTGACCGCAGGTACCTCTTGAATGACTTTTTGGTTTTGGATGAATGCAATTGAGAAAACAGTCATGGTTAATACAAACATAGTAAAAAAGGAACCTAAGGGTGGCAAAAAGGAGTTAAAAGTAACTTTAATTCAATTCCTTGACTAGATATCTCAAATGAAGCCTGTGGTTAGAAAGGCAAGGGGCAGAATTCAGTGGCCTCGATAGACTCTTCAGTCCTAAGTTCCTATTAAACTAGATCTTATACACTTGACACCAAAGTTATTAATACTGTCGTCTTTGTCTCCGTGCATTTCTGTAACTTTCTGTAAGAATCTGGAACTTCTATGACAGTTTAAATTGCTGTGTGTAGATAAGCAGTCTGTATTTTGCACATTTTCTGGCCCAACATGGAGAAATAATTTCTAAAATACCTTATTAAAAATGGATCTTCTCTCTATTGATAGATCTGAGATGAGAAGCAAGATGTATTGTAAGTGAATATATGAGATTAGTGGATTGTATAACAGGTCTCACTTAGCACAGATTTATTGCTGAATCCTATCACCATATGCTGCACACTGGAACTTATTGTGTCCTAATACATGATATTTCAGAGATTAATGAAAAGACCAGGGGAAATCTAATTCTTCACAGCTCAAGAGGGCTCACTGGCATTAGGAATTTAATTTGGCTGGATCACTGGGAGGAAGAGGGGAATGCTGCAGGGCAGGATTGGGAAGTGGAAGGGAGAAGAAATGCAGTCCCTTACCCTGGGCAGTACACAGCTCAGGTTGGAGGCAATGTGTGCCAGTATTTAAAAGCAGCAGAGAGTGGGAGCAGATTATAGACAAAGTAGATAAAACAGCTATTCATTTCTTTGCTTCTCTTTTTTTCAACCATAGTTGAGAGAAGGATTATTAAAAAAAAAAAAACAGAGCACGCATCCATAACCATGGAGATCTCTCCAGAAAAGTTACTAAAAGGTATCCACTGCTTAAATATTTTAGTTTTCAATAAAGTATTCTGCCTAACAGGAGACCGCTGCCCAGTTTAGAAATACAAGTAAAAATTGCAGAGAATTCTGATGTTCTGGACAGGACAGTGAGTGGATATGCTATATTGCACATAGTGGAAGCTGCATTTACCTGTGCTTATGCTCAACTGCACTGGTAAATAAAAGATAGATTTTTCAATACAGAAGAGAATAAAAGAGCAGTGAAGTCTGCAAAGATGCCCCTTCTGAGTCTGGACTGTTGTCCTAAAAAAGCACTTAAAAAGAGCATGTTAATCAACACACAATGTTACAAATTAAAATTGACAAGCATAGGAATGAGCTATCTCTGAAAGGGATCCTGTTCAACATGGGTCTGGGGCATTCATACAGAATTAAATGTAAGGAGTCGCCTGTAGCCATGTAATTATTATAATAGTCTTTAGGACCAAACTGCTAATCTAATGATTACAAAATGCCTGTGTATAATGAAGCCTTCTTGTTCATAAAATCAATCACCTACATATTTCAGAGAAATATTTACTTACTTGAGAAGGAAAAGTAAGTTTTTTACTGCTTATTACAAACTACTTTTAGCTCTACAGGGACAATACAGAGAATAGCATTTGAAATTGTATTTAACTTTGTATTCATCTCCTCCCTTCATGCTCCATTGCTTCAAAACTTGTATAACGCTTGCCCTGCTGCATCAAACCAACTGATTACATTTGGGGTGTCCACCCGCAAGATCCAGGTGATGCACAGACCATCACTGAAAAGAACCAAAGAGGTTTGTCTCATCTACAGCATTCAGTCCAATAAGAGATAGGTTACAACTCATGTACTAGTGAATAAATATACTCTATGCCTTCAATAGCACAACATTCCTGTTGGGATAATATATCCTGTGTCTCAGGTAAACCTCTTAGCTTATCAGGAATACTACACCATCCTGCCCAGCTGGGGTATTGCTACATAACACTGCATTGTGGCATGGAGATGCTGAGCAATAGATACCTAGCGATAGAGACCAGCACCCTTAGGGGAGATGAAGAATCTGAAGGGGGTAAAAAATAAATGCATGGTGTATACAGTCTATCTATTAAAAAAAGTCTTTTTCACTTGTTTGACACTATACCAAAACAAAAATTCATCTGTTAGTCCTTGCTTTGGTACACGATAGTACCTAGTTTACTGCAAACTAAATTGGTAATTTAAATCAGTTCAGTAATTTTTGCATTTCAGTAGGTAGAATGTTACATCATAAAGAGAAGAGCTGTTTTACTTCAGAAGTAAATCACAATTAACTATAATAGCCCCTCATTTTAATAAATGAATCTTGAGACAAAGCATTGTGCTTTGTGCGTCATCATAGTTAAGTCTGCAGGGAAATGACATACCAGTCTTCAACACCTTAAGAAAAATTAGTTACATAAAATATAACAGACCAAACGGCCAAGCATAAAAAGTAGCATAAGTAGTATTGACAAGACACTATATAGCAAAAATCTCCTATTACCACTTTGTTCAACTAAATATACTATGCAACTATAACAAGCTCTCTTGAATGTCATCATTGAATGTTGAGCTGCTTAAGGTCTCTTACTAATTGCAAATCACTCCCCTGGATCTCATGTAGGGACGACATTACTTCTAAGAGAAGGACTAGGGCAGAGACAAGGAGTCAAGCTCTTTCTCCACATTTCTAATATTTCTGTGCATTTTAAATTACTACTTAGATCAATTGATGCTTTCATCTATTATTAAGGATTTAATGGATCCTCTTCTCTCTGTTGATTATGCTTGAGGTAAGATGCAGGAGATTCTCTGCAGAAGGTGTGTAACTCAACAGCTCTCAGTCATTAATGATTTACTAATGAGAAAAACTTAACAGCACACTGTTTTGCATGTATTTCAGTGTAGTCTGGTCAGATTTGTAACTCAGCCATTGCTAGAAAAATACTTGTTCTTTTTACACCACAGATTGAAGTTATCCTTTTAAATGGCGACTGTTCTTTTCCTCTTTCTTTTCTTCCTCCTTTCTTTGGAAATTGTGCATCTGCTGAGAACGCTACTATCTGAGCAATAATCTGTATAGATTATTCTGTTGATGGGTCAGGCTCCACAGTACTCAGTTATTTAGAATTTTTTAGGACCTCTTGATTTTCACTTTTAGACAGAATTGAGCAAGTAAATATAATATCTTTACATTTATAGAAAAATATATTCCCACTTCTGACCATATTGGACAAGTTGCTGCATTCAAAAGGCATCAAAGAACTGACTCGGACCAAAATGGAATCTCTTTTGACTCAAGAAGGATAAGACTGCGAAAAAGGATATAAAAAGAGAACTGGTAGTATTATCTTGGGTCAGAAGCCAGAGGATGAATGAAATTAATCCAGCCGATCTCTTATTTTTTAGTGCTAACTCACAAGTTTTGAATGCTTACATTACCAGCGATGATGGAGTCACCTGGGAATTCAACGTATCAGAGGATTCAACTTTAGAACTTTTTCCCCAAGAAATTAATCTATTTCTGCAGGCAAATGACATGGCAGCTTCCCACAGTCACTATTCTCACTTTCTTCTGGCACCTTTTGTGGTCCAAGGTGTCCATCTGCTTCTGCTTCTTGGCTTCGATAGCTTCAGGGCCGTATTCTACGCTGCACAAGTCCGCCTCTGGCTGTAAGACCCTGCACAGAAGAGGCTGGCAGCACAGTCTTACCTAATGACATTTACTGTCAGGTATCATTAGAATTGTAACTTTGGGGATGTTGCAGAAAAACACTCAAACTTGGTTTTGTTCTGTTGAGCTTCTTTTCATTCTAAATTAGAAACACAGATTTTTAAAAAAGCATCAAGGGGACAAAAGCTATAAGAAATCTGCCTCTCTCCAATCCTCTCCCGCTCAGAGACCAGGTTCAGCAGAAAATACTCCTTTGTATGTTGCAGAATAACTCAAGGTAGTAGTATTTTTGTGACCCTGCACTTATCTACCTCACTTAAAAGCTGACTGGTGATGAAGAAGAATACATATTATACTAGCCAGGAAATGGGAACTGCAAGGAACTCTGCAGCTACCATTCTCCTTAGCTCCTGATAGTGTTTACAACTCTATATATTCTTTTAATCCAGGCAGTAACTCCTACAGTTTTGCCTGGAATAGGGAGCTAATCAAATGTTATATATAAGGAAAATAAAAGCCTATAAAATAGAAACTTTTTTTTAGGGAAAAATGTAAATAAAATGTTAATGTTCCTCATATGATCTATTCCTACTCTGTATGTTTAAGATAACAAAGTCCGTTGTGGTGTTCTACTTGATGGCTGCCTTTTTTTTCATGTGTAGTTGAGTATAGAATAAACAGGCTCATAAAGCTTGCTTAAACTGTCAGTGCATAAGTAAGTTACTGCCAATGTTGCCTTGGGGCCACATTAACTTATATACCTAATTTTTCTTCTTTTTTATTTTTTTAATTAATAGATTTTCTAACATGTAAATATTTAGCATTTTCTTGTTTAGCTGACATGGTCTCCTTTCGCGTTTTCCCCTATGGATGTGGGAGAAAGAGATTGATGAATTAGGATTTGATGAAGGTAGTTATGGTAGCAGGAACTGAGAAATGGAATATTTGCAAAATGCCAGAGGTGAAGGAATAGGATACACATGATTAAAGTTGCTATAAAATCAAAGCTGTCAAAGCAACAATAGCAGTAAAAGAGAAATATTCAGGCAATGTCAGGTTCCCCAGAACATCCAGCGGTGTCACGAAGCGCATTATTTAGGCAAGTCCTTTAGGAGTATAGGAGGTTTGGATTGGTTTTTTTTCTCATTGACTACAAAAGACATATGTTGAACTATAAACATTGTTTGCTCTAGGAATTTTGGCCAGAACAACTGGGATTTGCCATTTCCTAATACCATTCATAGTGCAAACATTTACAGTAGCTGATACAAGGACTGACTGAATGAAAGAAAGGTAAACAATCCTGAGCTAAGGCCTGGAGAAATAAAGTGCAGCAGAAGGACCGGAGAGAAACTGGCTTAGCAAAGGACTGAAGTCAGTAACGCCAACAGGGTGTAAAGGCTGTCTTTAATATGGAGGGCATTTTGCTGTGACAAAAGGCATCGAATGGGAGTTGTGGAGCACTGGTAGCTACATTGCCAGCCCCTCAAATAAGGAGAGGCAGAAGAGCAGCTGGAAAGCAATCTGGCTCTTAAATGTAATCTAGAATTCTACTTCCTTGACATACTTTTCTCTTTTGTAGCTCTGTTTCCAAATATGTTAACAAGAATTTAATGCTTGGCTAGAATAAGTTTGTTTTCATCTTACTTGGTAATAGGATTGATTAGGGTGATACGGGAATATGCCCAAAACACACTTTCTCTGGAGGCAAAAAAAAAACCTAAATAAAGGTCTGTATGTGCAGACAAAACCCTGTGGGTGCCTCTAAGACAGGGGCATCTCAGGAAACAATTTTTCCCATCAGGCTGAAGAGTCAGTTTGAAGGTGGATGTCATCAAGGACCCAGGTAAAACAAGAAGTCTGTCTGCTACGTACCAACTAGTGTCCCTCCAGCAGAAGGCGAGTAGGAGATGGAGGGACAGTTCCCATACAGGGTTGTTGCTTCCCATGTCATCACTTTTTTTTTGAATGTGCTATGAATAGCTATCCAGAAATAACTGAACTATAATTTTATATATTCACTTCAAACAAAACTAAAAGGAATAGCACAAGAGGATGAAGACTGTAAGAGGAAGCAGAGAAAAATAATAGAAATGAAATGATTGAATAAAAGTGTTAGAAAGGAAAGCACAGTGAAAACTGCTTTTTAGAGTTCTTTAAAGAAGTTAGTATGAAGCAGGGGCTACAGAAAAATATAACAGACCTTTTTTCAAATAAAAAGCACAGAAACTGTTGAATGCTTCCTCCCTGTTTGCATCTCAGATAGAGCGCAGAGAAATAGAAAATGTTCCTCACATGGAAAACCTCAAACCGTGCGGGAGGAGATTGGAGAACAGTGATGATGAACAGATTTGGTGTCTGCTGTCACGTTCGTTCTCGACAGGTCCACGCTGCATTGTTCTTTTGTGCCAGTCCAAATCTCTGACAGTGCTGAAGTTGACACTGCTGCCAATGGTTTGCAAGAGGACTGTACGTAAACTGACAAAAAAAATTCAGCGGAACCAGGTGAGTTTTTACATGATTCCAGCTTCTGTCATAAACCTGGAACTCAGACCAGATTTGTCCAAAACATTTTTTCAGCGACACATGTCAAATGTTCACCTTGTACTTTTTTTCAGTGAAACGGGTAACATATGGGTTTGTTTATGCACAGACTGAGCAATGGGCTTAGTTTGACTTAGAGATTCAAAAGCAAAAATCAAGAATACAAAACCACAGCAGGAATGAACTACAGCTCCATTCACAACCACCCTAACAAAGGACTCGTAGGAAGGAAGACAAACCAAGCGTTTACCTCCCTGTGCAGTTCCCTGAACGATGTTTACTAAGTATTGAGGACATTTATGTTTAAACATAGGCTTTCCTGTTTTACATTCCACCTTTTCTCTCCATCCTGCAGTGAATTAAAGGATTTCAGGTTTAGCCCTGGAATCAATAGAATTATTCCAGTCACACTGCCAGATTAGCAGCTTACCTGTTTACCCCCAGTGCAGAAATTGTAGCAGTGCATTTGTTTCCATAGTGACAGGATGATGTTGCAGAGGATGGAGGTTTCCCCGCTTCAAGGAGAGAGTCGGGCTGCAGTGGAGAAAGCCCTCAGCTAAGGACAGCTAAAGGGCTGCAGGGAACGGCCAGGTGCGAGAACGGCTCCAGGAGCCACTGCGTTGCAGTGACCGCTGACCTGCTGCAGGCCTGAGATGTCAAAGCTGCCCGGAAACACCTAACCCTAGTGGGGGTTTGGGCACCAAAATCACTGGCGTTATTTTTTCAGTTTATCTAAACAGAGAAATAAAAGATGCCAAAGATTATGTTTTTCATGAAAACTTTATATATATATATATATATGCATACATGTATGTGTGCGTGTGTATAATTAAACTGCTTTTACAAACATAGTAAAGTAACATTCCTAAACACACCAGCAGTTTTGATATATAATCGACTATTTATGTCCCATCTGTTCAAAAGATACTGTCTGGTCCTTTATTCCTTCAAGTTCTTCTTTATCGTCTCCTCATTATGTATCCTTGACACTGCTAGGTGAATTTGGATACTGAAATATTTCTCTTTAATGTAGTTTTCACGTCATCTGTTTTTTTGCTTTCCTTTTCCCTCAGGGCTTTAGCAGACATAGCGGCCATCTCACCAAAAGCAAGGACTGGTACTAGCAAACAAGCTTCAAAAGCTGCTTGATGACAAAGAAATGCTTATTTTTTATCTTTTGTGTTCAAGCTCATTGAAACCTCAATAGAACTCAGTGATATGAATCAGGAAATTAAAATGAAATTGGTCCTATAAACCAACTTTAGAAAGGCAGTACTAAAGTAAAATCAAAGTGAATTGGTCTTGGTACCACGAGGGTACCAAATTTGATTTCCTAGTTTTTGTTATGTAGATTCTAAGTCCAGGCATCTAGTTACAGGATAAACTTTTAGCCAAAATAGCAAACTTGTGAGGGTTTAGAGGGAACAGACAGAATTATGCAAACCACAAATCTTTGGAACATCTGAAATTCCCCTGGTTTTGCAGTTACAAACCCAAGGCTCTTTCCAGCTTCCTGCAGCCTAAAGGCTCAGTATATTACACAGCCTCCAGCCGCACTTCTGGTGACCAGAAGTGAAGCTACTGTCCCTTGTTCCAGAACATGTTCCTCTGCTTTTTTGACTCATTCAAGTCCAACAGATCAAAGAGAGAGCTCCAGACACATGAATCCCAAGCAAGTGAGACACAAGACAGCACCCAGTAACCCAGTTCTGCAAGCATATTAATTACCTGTGCACATGGGTGAAAACTCAAAATGAAAAATATTTCATGTTCTGGAATCCAGCACACTCAGAGACTCTGAGCTCCTGTGCTTACTATCCACAAATTCTCTTCTGCATTTTACATACAATACTATGTGTTACAGTCAAGCATATTTCTTATGAGTAAAAACAGTATACACCCCTAGGTATTTACAAGCACTTTTATCTCCACTAATACCATAAAGGAAAGAGGCATTAACTGCAGAAGAATTATGCCACTAAATACTAGTTTCTGGTATACTACAATTTATGACATCCAATATCTACCAAAGCAAAATAGAGACATTTCAAAGCTGAGCATGTAAGTTATGCATGATATTACATAAAACACATCAAATTGGAAAGTTAGCCTGAAATTCTAAAATAACACACAGTTTTAAGTATGTCAAAAAAAAAAACGTTAACGATCCCAATCATATTTGGAATACTTATTCTACAAAAGCAGAGGAGGGTTTTTAAATCAGGATTTAATATTTCTGTTGAACAATATCATTTTCTCAATTACTGAATGTTTAAATTTGCAAAGAAAGGTATCTCTGTAGCCTTTCCTGGACTCTGGACATTATTAAATTCTAATCTCCATTTTTACCCTTCCAAGCAGAATCTTTTTCTCCTTCAAAGATAATAATCTCAGAGTGAAAACTATCCAAAGGGAGCAATTTGGGATGTATGTGACATTTGTTTCTCCAAAACTCACCAGTTTTATAATACCTTTAGGTTACTGTAAATCTGGTATGATATGGTATGAAATGCAATCTGAAATAACAGGCTTTGGAATACATTTACAGTGTTATTTTTGTAGTTCTTAGTACTTAGGCAGTTCTTAGACAAAAAAAAGAGATCACAGCATGAAAGCAATCTCCTTCCTTCTACCAACTCTCCTTGACCAAGAGCTCTTTAGCAAAGAAAGAGAGTCCAAGCATTAAGCTAATTATAGTTCTACCTACCCCTATGTTCCTGTCTAGAAGCTGGAGTGAAGTAACAACCATAACCCAGAGCACATTCTGAAAAATAAACTTTTTTATTTTAAGTGACAACTTTGGGGTTTTTCCTCAAGCATTCTAGTTTTGCTTTCATATATGCATGTAAGTCAAAAGTACTTCTTTGGCAGAGGAGAAACATAACCTTTGCATTAAATTATTCTAAAGATCATATAGTGAAGAAATTGTAGACCATTGTTGCCTACAAATAAACATTAATAACTATTCTTAAAATTATTAAGGGAATCAATTTGACCGCATTTTTCTCTGCTTATTTTTGTATTGCTAACCTTTCTGGATCTGTTCAGGGATGGAAGAAGATTTGTGAAATACTGGGAAAAAGCACACAAGAGAGTTGAAGTCCAGTCAGAAATACAAAGTACCAGGGTCTAGCAAAACAAGCACATTCTGAGAAAATCCTCAGTGCAATAACGCAGACCTGGTAAGGTTCTGAGATGAGGGAGCTGTAGGCAACTGCAGCAAGCATCTTGAGGTTTGCTTATAAGGATTGTAATGAAGGCAAGAAATCTTCCAGTAGGTATTCCTTCAGTTCAGCTTTGGTTTTAGTGAAATTATCCCAGCACATGGAGAACAGTTTCCATAACATGCAACTGGTCCCATGCAAGAAGACCCCTATACAATGAGTTTGGTGCACCAGTGTAAAGGTGGCATTGCCCAGCCACTCACCAGTTTCTTCCCTAGAGAAGCAGGGCATTTAGTGCCTTTCTCCTAAACAGCATGTTTGACCATAAGTTAAAAACTCTCATGGATTGATGACAGCAGCAAACAGATTAAATATGAAAATTCTTAAAACAGTGATTCCCATTAAACATATCCAAACTTATGTATAGGGCACAGAGGGTATCCTTGTGAAAATTTACAATTAAACAAAACTGATTCTAAATGGGCCACGGTGTGAAAAAATCACTTGGTATATGTATGGAGGAAAAGTGGTAAAAAGGCAGCTCTTCAAAGGCTCTTCAATTATTATAACTTTTACAATTTGTCCACAACACTAAGACTAGGCTTTTATAACATAAGGAGAGAGAGAATATTTATGGTTTGGCAGCAAAGAAAAAAATGTTACTTAAAAAATGGTTCAGAGCAAACAAAACTTAAAATGATTAGGATTTTTGTTGCAGAAATGAAAAATCCAAAAAGCTCCCTTTTTCATTTGTAAGAAGTGCAAAGGAAATGAAAGGACAGATTCCCGTAAGAAAAGAATTTCCCCTTTTTAATAAATAGACCAGCTGGTAACAACTTCCATTTGACACATGGGAAATACAGTTTCAACATCTACCTCTGGCTAGAGAGAGCTGAACCCATGTTTCTAAAGCACATGTCCTAACCATTAGGCTAGAGGGTAAGCCTTGACCCTAGATTCTCAATGTAAACAACTACTAGAAATTTTACACATCTCCTGTAAAGCTTGAGAAAGAGATGCCTTTCCAAATACACTTCTGTTTCCAATATTAGGGTACCCATTTGAGAGTTAGGTGTACTTGGTATATACGTATAGTATACAGCAAAACTTCAGTTTTCCGCGCTCTGAACAAATGCACAACTTCTGAACCACTCAGAGAAAAGGCAACAGCAAACTGACAATTAAGATACACCTTCATGGATAATTTTTTAATCTGGTATTTCCAACCAGATGTTGTTCTAACACAGCATGGTTGAATTTCTCCATAACTCTTACATAGAAAGGAGTCAAATAAAGCTGACCTAACTCTTCACTGACTCTTAGGATTTGCTTCCTGGCCCTTTGAACCTTGGAGTGGCAAAACCAGGCTGAAATGCAGACCAGAATCTAGCTCTAACTAACCTTTAAGTTTTCAGCAGCAGAAAATAAGATTAATACAATTTTGAATAAGCACAGTGAATTTGATGGGCCTCCCATATTTTCAAAGTTAGGGCCCAGTAGTTGAATGTAAAGCTGTACATTTCTGTACGGGGTCTAGATTTATAAAACAGAGGTCTTCACAGAAATGTAAGTGTTGACAGGTAAGATAGAATGCTTTCATGTATTTAATGTTTCTCTTGCCCCGTTAAATGAGAATTGTAGTGCCACAGTTTAATGCGCTTGTGAAGAAAACTATCTTAACAAAAATTCAAAATTGGCTTTATTTTTAAAAATGCAAGAAGAAAGAAATGTTAAATAAACATAAACTAGTGTTATCTAAAGTATGATAAAGTTATAACAGTTTCAGTTCTTTCTTCCTGTCTATTTTCAGCATTTGTAATAGAACTTGTTTGAAATGCAATTAGTGAGAGAAGTTTGAAAGGAAAGCTTGACAATGCTGTTCAATGCAAATATTTATTGTTCTTCTACTGGTCTAAGAATGTCATGATTTTTCCTCTGGGGCTCAAAATTGCACTTTAATACCTTGATAGATCATAACTGTTAGCTTATTATAAAATGTTGACAGATAAGGCTGTGATTTGTGAAAGCTCCATATGAATTTTACCTGTAATTTCTGTTAACACTTGACAGAACTTCATGACATTAGAACCACAAAGTTCATTGAAATTCAGCACTAGTTGAGTACCTTGCATACATTTCTCATTTACAGATAACACTTGTACATCTCCTGACACAAAGATTCAAAATGAATCTCGTCAAAAGCTGTAAGAAATGTGCAGTGTTTTATTTCATAATAAAACTGAATGCATCAAAGGGCCTCTGTGTTGGTAAATTATTCCAGCTGGGCAAACGGAGGATTTTTAATTGATTTGCATCTTTCCTGTTCTGACCATGCTATATCAAACACATCAAAAAGTAAATAAATGACTGAGGTTGCCCCCAAGGTGGCATGTCAGCAGTAGTGTTCCTGAAAATTATTAGCAAAATCATGAATGGCTCATACAGACTAACAGCTTTTAGAATTTTTCATTTATTTGTGTAATAAAGTACGGACAAGCTTTGCAAGTTACAGATCAATATTTAGTGAAGTCTAGCCTTCATAACTGACATCTTTACTTATTAACATAATCAGCTATTTGAAGAAAAATACACTAAAGCCATTTGGCTTTCCCCAAATTTTGTGCATTAGTCCTACCTTACCAACTAGGGTGAAATATTACTCAAAATTGCTTCTATATCAGCGATTCATAGAAGATGGAAAGGTAGCCTGGGAAAAAAATTATAAGCAGTTTTTAAAACCTGCATCATATCAGGACACTTCTTTGGAGGTCCCTCAGAGAGAAAGTCACACGTTGGAGAGCCCAACGCTCCCCAACAACAAATCAGCTGTAGAGGCTGCAAGTCAAGAGGCTGAAGCATGGCAAAGTACAGCCCCCTTGACAGTTTGAAAGACACAGTGGATAGTCCAGGTGGCTTTCTGAATCTTCTTTCTGCCTGAGAAAGAAAATGTCCATATTCTTGCTCAAGAGCTATTCCAGAGGTTATGATTGCTCTGTTTTGCTCCAGTAAATAATTCAGGGTCTAACTCATCAGACATTTCCTTGTGAAAATGCTTGAGGGTTAAGAGCATAAGAAAATGTCCAGTAAGAATCAAATTCTCTTCACCTCATAGATCCTATTTACTTTAAACTATCATTGATTTCAATACAACACCCAGACTAATGGCAGGATTGTAATTTCATATAATGGCTGTATCATATTTACTTCTTTATTTCTAGTTAATTATCACCTAAACACAAATGGAAGTGAGAACACCATTTTCACCTTTCTAGGTGGGATGAAGTTAATCCAGCTCCATAACCTGCTTCATATTTGAAAGTATCAGACAGCTGGTATTCAGATCACAGCAGAAGGTATTTAGTAGAAACGACTGTCAGATTTGATTTATTTAGTATTATTCAGATTTACAACTGAAGGTTTTTAACTGATGTGTGAATTCTAGAGAGACATTTAAATGCCTTTCTGCTTATTTTGATTGTTTGTTCTAAAATTTTGTCTTTGACAAATCTACAAAAGTGCATTATCTTTTATCATTGTGACCAGGGTCTTTTTGGTTGTGTGAGATGTAAGTGATTGGAGTTTTGGGTTTATTTAAGTTACAGTTATATGAGACTTTCCTTCCACAGCCCACACTTTACTAATACAAGTTCCAATACAATTCTAAGGGTTTGCTCCATCTTCACAAAAATAAATTCACATAACAGAGCAGCTAGGTGGATATATTCTGGTGATAAATACATAGTCTTTCACCAAGTACTGAATGTGGATTTTCAAATGCCAAAATGTGAATCTTTTGCATTTCCCCAAAGTAAGACATTTATCGGCTAATTTTATATAGGCAAATATCTAGTGCTTGAGACACAAACTAACTAGTGAAATGTAGCTAGCATATTACAGATGTAATGTAATAGTTTGACAGATGGACCAAGATTTCAATTTTTTGGATGCTTATCTGACTTGATTCTCAAACCTCCTAAAGTTCCATCACCAGTACTTAACAAAAAATGTTGTATAAAAACAGGCAAGTTTGTATGGTAAAAGAAAAAAAACTGAACGAGTAACTTCATTCAAATGCCAGTCTTCAATAACTAATACTATTTGGCATAGGAAAGGTGTTATGACTGAACATAAATGGAACAGCTCTTTGCAGCAATGTGAATGAAGGCTGTGAAATAAGAAGTTATCTTTTCTTTGGCTTTATTCTGAACTATTTCAGAGAGACAAGTATCGTACTCCTTGATTTTTTCACTGGAATAACAGCACACCAAACAAAAAAGACCAGATACTTATAAACACGATCAACTGGAGGATCCTTCAGGTGAGCATCACAGGGATAAGAAAAGAGAAACACTTTTCACTTTTGACGGAGCGATATGTACAACCCTAAGTGATTCATCTCTAGATAATCTATTTCAGATAGAAAACTAGCAACATCTTTATTTGAAACATAATTTAGTCAGATAGAGACCAAACCATAAGAGTTTGAATACATTTTGGAATTTGGATACATATTGAGGTGCCAAACACATATAGATACAACTGGAGAAATTCATCCCTGATGTAAGTCCCAAACTTGTTTCCTATACCTTTGCAAGGAGGTATGATGGAGGAGGTTTGAAATGATTCTTTATGCTACCAGACAAGAAAACAATAAAAATCTGAAAAAGTTTGTAAGCCTAAGAAATGGTATAAAAATGGTATTTAAGCCACAATTACAGAATAAGGAAACCAAAGAAAAATATATAAATAACTGAATTAAGACCATCAAGCTGCCTCTAACTCTGGAATCAGATACTTCATAAGCAAATCATCAGCTGTCACAGTTGCAGCCAAGTAAGAATGTATGACCTTTTATAACATGTCCAATTAGTTTTAAACCAGGAATATTCTATACAGATTAAGTGCTTTTTCTATATAAGTGATTCTTTAAGTCTATATATAGAGAGAAATATTAGGATTCTGCATATAGAAATAGATAGGTGAGTCTACTATGCTCTATTTACAGGCTTTTCAAAAGATGTAAAGTCACTGCAGTAGCAAGGTTTCCAGCAATCGGAAGTATTCTAAAGGCAAATACTCAGGGTACTGTGTCGTTACATCCTTCCAAAAATGATGTTTTTTCAGGCATTGTGAAAAAGAAGAAAAGTGATGCATGTGAAATAGCAGCTGGTATCTCATTGTAGTCAGTCACCAATAAAACCATTAAGTACACAAAAGTATAGAATTTAAAACTACAAGCAGAAACAACTTCTGACAGTGATCCATAGCCCCACTTCAAAAAGGAAATCTTAGTTGAGTGATACATCAGGAATTGTAATAAAAAATTAGAAGCTCAATATTACAGTCCCAGGCTACATCAATCTTTGTTCGCAATGACAGTTTCTGATTTTCAGTCAAATTCTCACTGGAAAATTGAGGTATGTTCTTTTGCCCACCAATGTCAGAGAATCAATATTCATCCCATGTACAATCTTCCAAAGAGAAGAGGAAGAATCTCTGGAATTTTTCCCAACAATGATCAGAGGTTTAGTCTGTCATGTTCTTTGAAAAGAACTGGATGTGACTCTTTCTAGAGGTCAAAACTATTGAACCAATGATATCATTCAAACAGGATTAAAACAGTGTCTGTTTTTATCAATAATTAAAAAACAATACTGTTTTTCACTCATCACCAGATGTTATACACACCTATGGATACAGCACAAAGCTAAAGGACCGCATGATAAGCTCATGTTCTCTTCTACTATGAAAAAACAGCTATATATATACTTTTTTCTAGGTTTAACAGTAAGATGGCATTGGTTAGCTGTTATATTTCTGTTTTCTTACAAGTTGATTACCACCACAATATCCAGATGCCTCTGGAATTTAAAATAAAGAATTTAAAGAATTAAGAATGTAAAAATAAATAGTATAAGTCTCTATTCCTTCTCCAGAGATCAGAAAAATAAGATAGAAAAGTGTGTGTGTGTGTGGGGGGGTGTCTTTGCACGAGAAATTCAATGAGGTAAAGCCAATTCAAAGAGCTGAGCTTTGCTGGATGCACTGAGGTTGAGAGTCATTTTTATTTATTCTTGTGGTAAGTTTCATAAGCTTAGTTTGCCTCTCTGTGCTAGCGAGATTTCTTCTCCTGGTCACAGCTTCATGATTCCAGTGGAATGTACCTGTCAGAGCTTATAGCAAGGAGTATATTTAAAATATATAGGGTTCTGAATATCAGGGAATAAAACAATCTACAACATATATTCACTAGAGAGCCTGTGTGGAATGCAGAACAGAAGAATGATGTTTTCAGTTGCTTGCAATTTCTACCACTTTGAACTTTCATCATTATTTGCTGTTTCTTTACAAAGAGTGGATTATAATAACCACATATGGAGGTCAGGAACCATCATTGCAACATCTGTGCTCAGGAGACTGAATTACACATTTGTGGAGTAATATGTCCCAAACAGAAATAGAGATTTTGAAGCCATGATTAATCAGAAAACTACAGTAGTATTAAGGGAACCATGATAGCTACATAAGTAAAATATACATATAAAATATATACAAACATACAATATATATTTTTAGGGAATCCCAGAAGAAGAGTAAGGCTCCTGAAGTCACAGAGTGAGATGTGTGAGGGAGAAATATTCTCAAAGACTTTGGTTCATCAACACTTCTCTAATCTCTCCATCTCCACCTAGCAGACAATGTTTTGCTTCCCCTCAAAACCGGCTTTCCTCCACTCTTCTGTCTATAGTTTTCTGCCTTGGTTCTAAACCACAGAGCAAGAGGGAGAGTCATTCTTGCTGAGCATAGCCCAAATTCAGTTCTATGACAGATAGGGAGAGAGAGACCCTATTTACAAGGCACAGCCTCATTGCCTCCAAATGCTTGAAACAGGAACAGAAACTGGGGTATGCTCAAGATACAAGAAGCAAGATCCTCTCCCGAAAGCCAGTGCTCCTGCCCCTCAGTTTCTGCTGAGGTCTGAGCTAAGCAGAGAATGCACAACTATTCATATTAAACATATGGTTCTTGCTTCTGTGAAAACTAGAGGCAGCTGGCTTTTAATTACTATTGAATTTTGAGCTCAGTGGTAGCTGCAAGACATTGCTGTTCAACACTGCTACTTTAAGGCAAAAGTCTGAATGTCCCAGGTCTTAGAATTTCAGTCTGAAAGAGCCTCCAAGATCTAACAGTAAGTGCTAGGTTTCCCAAATACGAGGTATTATATGGAAAATTCCCCCTGTTGTATGGAAAAGTCCCGTAACCAAGGGAACATCATAGAAGAGACAGTTTTTCCTTTATTTTGGGGACAGTTGTAGATTAAGTCTGATATTGGATGTAATGGAGTATATGGCATAGGCCATGTTTTACAGAATAGGAAACCAACTCCAGGAGAATAGAAGCTCCCAGTAGGTAAGGTGTCAAGGGCCTCAGCGTCTTCAAACAATGCTTGTACTCAAGCAAAATCCAAGGGAGAGGATTAGCGAGCTTCTAGAGAAAGGGCTCTATTATGATACAGTTGTGTTTCACTGGTCCTTAAAAACAAACCCAAAAACCTAAATGTGGCATACGGTGGTATTGCTCACTATGACACTTGTGAATGCCATCTTTGGCTACCAGTCCCCTACAGTTTAGAAAACATAACTCATATTAAGTAAACCTACAAAGCAGTGGTTGGAGACACCTGAGCAAAACATTACTTCTTCAAGTAAGCAAGTTCTAGGTCCTTCACTGAAAGGCCTAAAGTCCTTTCCGTTTTCTTGATTTAGGTCTGCCACCAGTTACGAGCCAGATTTTAACCTGCTACTGGATGTTTCACCTCTTTTCGATCCAAAATGATTTAAATTTGTTCACGTTCCCCTAAGAAAAGCTTTTTCTATGAATATACTTCTGAAGTTGTTAAATCTCAATGGACTTGGAAATAACCACAGAATAAAATCCAAGTTGGTATTCAGGTCTTTATAATAACAAATCAACCAAGATTCAAACAGTAAAGAAGAAAAAAATCACTGAATGACTGATCATCTTGTCCTCCCTGAATCTTTTCATCTATAGTACTTACTTTAATTCTTTTAAGCTCCATCCTCTCTATGAATTAATTGTACTTCAACCAATACCTTGAGAATTCTTTCATATCTTTGCTATTGTTGCTTTTTCTCTTTTCTCCTCCCTGGAGAGTTTTATACTTTGGTGGTATTTTCCTTTTCATGATTCTTTTTTTCCCCCCCAGCTTTTGCTTAAGATTTACTTATCTTTCTTAACCATGTCTTTTCATTTGACTTCAAGCAATGAATTGGTTGAAGTGGAGTTTGTGGAAGAGTTGCAGAGAAAATATCAGGATCAAGGAGCTTTTGGAGGAAAAAGTAGCTCTGAAAAGCAGAAATAGTCACTGGCCAGGAGATTTTTTTAATCACGCAGCTGTGGATAAGGCATTTAGATACCTGCAATGTCCATTCAGCTTCTGTTTAATCCTGGAGGTGCTTTAGCACCACTGGCTCCAGTTCAATTTTCCCAAGATCATTTACAATTGAAAATTTAGGAATCAATAGAGTATTTTAGTCTTGACAAGACTCAACAGCTTTATAATTAGCAGAACATCATGATGGGGATCCAGAAACTAAGCTGCTTAATATAAAATACAGAATCAGAAACCTAACTAAATACAGGGGGGATGAGAACCCAAACCTCCATTCCTCCTGGCAAGCGTCCTGATCACTAAGCTACAGATTTATGTTTCTCTGCTCAGCCGCTTTCTTCATAATGGTGCAGCCGTAGCAGGAGGAGAGGAATGCATGCCACTGCCGACTAGCTGATTTGATAGGCATGCTCCCAAGAGGTAGAAATACCTACTTAAATCTGCTCCGCTAGAAAAAATGAATTGAAGTACTAGAAAGTCTGTGAAGAAGCTCAGAATTGAGCACAAGCCTGCATACTAAGTGTTAGACTATTATACAGAAGAGTTCTTCCCCTTTTATGTGTATTTTAAGCATTTAAGCATTTCAAGCATTGCTATCCTTGAAAGTTGTAAGGGGAGGAGGGATGATGGAATAGGTACCAACCTGAGGAGAGAAAAATGACTCCCTGAGGCCCTCGCCGAGTCTTCCTTAGACTCCTATGAGCTAACTCACGATGACAGCTTTGAATCCCATTCTGAGGTTTTTAACTCCTCCATGCACTATGTTGGGAGCCTTGCCACCCAACTTCTACCTCTGAACTGACAGATCCAATGGATGGAAATGAGACATTACAACACGTCTCTAAAGGAATTTAGTCTTTGACAGTCCATGCCTCAGCACTCATTGTAAACTGAATAACATTACTTCCTGCCCAAATATGTATAAGCCTAAATATGAGTATGCTTATACATGAGTAAACTAAAAGATGGTGGTGGGGATTACTTTAAATTTAGATACACTTGCATAAGATTACGATTGGAATTTCTAGTAGTAAAATCAACTGAAAGGTTGACTGTAGAGCTCAATATCACTGAAGAGCAACAGTCATCAAATTCAACCTCGAGTCTTTGTTCTGCAAGCTGCCACAAATTACTGATTAGCCAAATGAATACTAGGGTATGACCACATCCAGAACTAGTTAGGCTTTGAAATTTCAGTTGGCATTTTCCATTTTTTTCCTATGTCTGCTTCTTGTATTCCAAATGTTTTGTGAATTTCCATTGGGTTAATAATGTTATTCTTTTTGGTGAATGTCAACTATTTGGGGAATGGGGAAGACAGATGTACGAGTAATAGAAAGTTAGGATCATAACCTAACCTACAGTAGTTTGAAAATTCTCTAGTATACTGACATAAGTATAAATAGGTATTGACACATTATAGATAAGTTTTGCTCTGCAGTCCTGGATCAGAAAATCCAGGACATTAAAAGAACTTTCAAAAGTCGCCACTTTTGTCACATTTTTTGTAAGAGTCAGACAACAGCTGTAGTGAAGAATGATGCTTCTGTTTAAGCTGCTTATTATTGGTTAAGCCAAGCCCTCTGTAGCTACTTGGCCAAGACAATATAGAAAGATTCAGGTGTCATTCGATGTAATTTTGAAGTTTACACACTTTTTTAGCCTGGCAAGCAAAAATATTTCACCCAGGATATTATGCATGCACAGGGCTGCCAAAAATATGTTTAAATGTTACAGATCTACAATGCCATCTGGCAAAGCAGCTTTTCGGATATAGTCTAGAGACATAAGAAAGAGACACTGCTGGATATCTCATAAGGTACATAAGGGAGTTCTCTTTCTAAGGTATCAAAGATCTTATCTAAAATACAGCAGACCACTGTCAAAAGTAGCCGCCGTTATCTTTTCCAAGAGAATAAAAGAAATAAAGCAGAAAGGAGAAACACCATTAGCTCTCAAGAGTATATTGTATTCACATATGTACTACAGATTTTATACATACACACACACACATACATACGGATCTGCGTACGAAGCACTCCTTGCAAAGATGAAGGGGGTTGTCACCATTCCCACTGATTTCAGTGGAACTGATATTAGAATTTAACTGTATTACGCAAAAGAGGAGAAACAAATAGCAGCTATTCCTTAAAGGAAAAAGGAAAAAAAAAGATAAGACAAAGAACTAAAATCTGTCTGCTCAATCTGCTTCTCATCCATCCTCATGATACTCCGTATACTTTAATTATTCTACCTGCTTTACAATACGTACTAGCTACCATAAAAGCTACCAGCTTTACAACTTTGCATTTGGGTCATTCAGTAGCTCAGCCTCATTCCACTTTCCTTCTTTTACCAGCATTCATAACCTCTGCAAAAATATTTTTTCAATAAATAGGAGGTAATATGTATTTCAAACTGAGAAAGTTTAGTTTAAGTATTATGCAAAGGAAAACTAGCAACTTGCTGATAAAACCCAATGTTGCATAACAGCAGAAATTAAGAATACAATTGCTAGCAACTCATGAAACTTTAATAAAATCATTAAATATCAGAACAGAGCAAAAAAAAAAAAAACTCTAGTCAGCAATACGCTCAATAAATTTAGTTCTTTTTCTGCTTCTATAAACTCTACCAGCAGATCATGTTTTCACAAATATATTCATATTTTCTCAATGAATTCTCTACTTTATTTATTTTTTAGTAAAAAAACTTTAACACTTAAAACTTGCCATGAAAAACTCTGAATGACCAAGAGGTAAGCAGTGCCATGTCTCTTCATAAACAGTATGAGTCTAATTTTTATAACTTTGAAAGAAGTTTTAAGAACCATGGCTTTAACTGTCTCAGGGAAAAAAAAAGCTGAGGGAGATCTAGCTAGTAAACAGGATCAGGGAGATTCTGATCATCCTAAACCTTGCCATAGAGCAATAGGAAAATTCTGTCTGCAGTATCATACAAAAATGAGACACACTACCACAAAACTTAATGCTGAGGACAGAACTGGTTTAAAAAGTCATCTTAGAACAAACTGGTGAAAATCAAATGCATAGAGTAACATTTTGAACAGCACAGACAGGTCCCTTCCCAGAACATAATCCCCAGAAAAGCATGATTTGGCGGGGAGAAGCATTAAGAGCCCAGTACTCCTGCTGCACTGAGAATGATCTAATTTGTTAAAATAAATAAATAACCACTCACTCTGCGTGTATTCTAATTTTCTGTCACCAACACAAACTAATTGAGTAGGTGGGTTTGGTATAAACTCAGAGGAAGGCAGTTATCCTCTTGTCTGGCTTGCTTACCTGGGTCTGTGCCAGAGCTCTGAAGAATCTGTCATCGAACAGGAAAAGCAATGTCTATCCTGTGTCACACATCTATAAATAGGCATGTATGTATATGTATGGGCATGTCTCCATGTATCTCATTTTCTAGTGCAAATAAACAAGTACATTTAAAATTCACTCCTGAGCATTTCCAACAATTAATTTTTGGCAACTTGCAAACAGCACAAGAGCAGTGGCATGTACAGCCTCTATTCTATTCACAGGAACATGAACTGTATGCATCGCATTCACTGGTTTCCCATTTTTCTGTTTCAGGTACACCTGGCTGCTAGTCACTCCCTGCCCACTTTACTGCAATATAAGGAATAGTTTTCATGTTTTTGACCTGTGACCTTGACTGACACAAAAATTTATATATGCTCTCCACATATATATTAGAGACACATCTTTATATATGGGTGCCAATGCAAGAATGACAGTCCTCTGCATTAAAGCACTCATCAAACAAAGCTATAAAACAAACAAAATAATTCAGTACCTCTTCTTCTACCCTTGCCAGAGACGTAGGAAAAGCAGCAAGCCAGCACCGATCCACAGTGCCTCTTTCCCCGGTGATGAGCTGAAAATTCAGCTTCAGTGGACACCTGGGCCTCTAGACCTGGTGACTCATCCTCCTTCCTACCACTCTCCCATTAGGAGAATCTTGCCTGTGGCTTTTCTTAAGGGGCCAAAAAGAAATGTAGTGTGATTATACTGGGGCAAGCCCAGTCCCTGAACCTTCCTCACATCAGTGAAGAAGCTCTTTGGTCATTTTTGGCAGCATCCTTCCCATCCTGTCAGCAAGCAACACCCTCTGTCAGGCCCCATAAAGAAACAGTAATCTGAGATAAATGCCTCTTCTTGCCTTTCAGGATTAACAGGAAATGAAGCCGAAGTATTCTGCTGACAAGGATGAAAAGGCAATATTTAAATTAGAGCAAAACATCATATACACTGTATGTAATTTGACTAAACAGAAATCTAAGTGATCAGTGTTAACAAGGGTCCACTTTGATAAACAGAGAAACGTTAAACAAACTCTTCCCAATTAAAAATGCGGCCAGGCTGCCTGCTGCTGCGCTCAGTGAGACGAGGGAGGCCTTTGCCAGAGCGGCGGCTGGCAGCCGTCCAGCGCGCGCCGAGGACGCGCTCTCCGTCCCAGGTAGTTATCGGGGCGCCCAGCCGCACGGCTGGCCCTGCCGAGCCGAGCCGAGCCGAGCGCCGCTCCAGCGCGTCCCCGCTGCACCCCGGCACACAGTAGCTGGTGGCTACTCACCGCGTCTAAATTACAAATCCGCTTGCTCGAAACGGAGCCTGCCCGGTGCCAGGGACCAGACAAAGCCTATGCAAAGAGGCAGCCCTCAGAAGGGATAAAGCTGCTCCTCGAGGAGAAACAGTGATTAAATACAGTCCAACAAATAATGCCAATAAACAAGTTTTCAATTACCAAAGGACATCCAGACAGCCAAAAAGTGCCTGCTAAAAGCTGTAATCACACCACTCTACACTACCCACTTCAAAAAGTACAGAAATATATAATATATTTTGGCTGGAAAAGAACACGTAGAACAGACTATTTAAGAAAATTGCAACCTGCTACAAAAACAAGCTTGAGTGCCTTCTATTTAAGAGAATGGGGCTGCATTTTAGATCCCGTTTCTTATTTCAGGTGAATTATATCTCTGAATCACACAACAGTTATCTGCCTGCATCTTTTTTTCTTTGTCACCATTACATCCTCCTGTCCTTGACCACATCTAAGACTGACAAACTCTGGGGACTGGTAATGGGGTTAAATTTTCCATGAATATTTGCTTGTATTTATAAATGAATATACTTAAGCCACATTAATGTCATTTGTTTGTTTGCTTTCTGAAAAAAAATTCTTTGGGGTTTTGCTGGCATGAATGTTTACTAAAGTGAATTCCAAAGATCCAGGCAGAGTTGAAAGTATCAGAAAGAGGCTTTTAAAAGGTACTGAAGTGTGTAAGCGAATTTATAGTTGCACAAATCAAATGAGTCTCACTTAGCCAACCAAGGAATAGAAATAAAATTTGGAAGTTTCCTGACCAATCATAATTAACCGACACATCATGAGAACTAAGCACCGAAAGCAGAAAACTATTGGTAGCCGATGAAAACAGTTTCATGTATTAACATAAAATATTCAAATATATTTGCAGACTGGATAGGTTCAAGGATGCAATATGATTATAGCTCACTACACACAGAGAAAAAGTCTGTATTTTATTAGAATAGAGTTTGTGGCAAATTGTTTGTTGAACTGAAATTCCCGAACACAGTATTTCACCATTAGATCATTTGTGCATACTCTAGTGCCTAGCGAAAGAATGAACAAGAAATTCATGTCACAAGATGGTTGATCTATGGCTTATTAGATATAACGAAGATACTGATAGCACTTTTTTGCATCATAATGACATCTTTTTTCATTTATGCTGCTGTAAAGATTATAGACCGCATAAGCATAAACTTCCAGGAGTTAATGCTGCAGACTAGGGCCTCAGCTGGCACTGACACTGCCCAGATTTTTTAATGTTCAGTATCTCCTTTTTCCTTTCCATCTTATCTTCAGGTCCACTTTAACTATAATCACCAAGAGGTTCCTAAAGCACAAGTCTTGGTAACAATAACATCTCGCAGCACTGCCGCCTATTAAATGCAATGCCTTCTGATCTGGACTCTGGGGATAAACCAAGGTCATTTCATAAATGGAATCACAGCTCTGAACATTTAGCTTTTGCTACCTTCTTTAATTTTTCAGAAGATTAAGTGTTAAAGCTTTCAGAGTCGAGCCCTGCAGCAGTTGGGCTAATGCTGATATTCACACGATGAGTTAACACGAATACATCCCGCCCCCCCCAAACAACTCTCTAAAGATGAATTTCAGCATGGCTAAGCAGTCAGATCAACAGCAACTTGCCTCTGCCTTGGCATTAAGGACAGGAAGCCAAATGTGTGAAGAGACGTTTTAACAGAGATAAGTATATTTTTATTGCTTTTCTAAGAGATGTGTATAAATCAGGTAGAACTTAATCATAACATTGACAGAAAAAGTCCTGCCACACTCTAGATTGAGGTTCTGTTTCTCTTGCTGTGGGTTGCCTTTAAAGTCTATGTAATTATTTTGCAGATTAAAAAAGATGTAATCCTGTAAGCATCAGAGGCAAGTTTTTTAGGGCTTCTTAAAAATAAATATTTTGCACAAAAGGCTGTATAATTAGCAGGTGTTCATCACATACCTGTAGTCATAGACAAATTTCAAAAGAATCTGCTGGCATAAGTGACATCCAAACTTATCTGAACTTCTGAGTGATTTTTCTTCTGTCTCCTGTTTCCTTTTCCTAGCAATGCCAAATTAGAGCATTTCATTAATCATTCACTGTCTGCCTCACTCCTTCTCTGCACTGTAATATTAATGAGTTTGGTTGCATTCCATGAAACCAGAAATAAATGGCTTGAGAAAAATGGTGTCTTTCAACATTAGGTATTACAAACCTACAGTCGATAATAATATTTAGATCCTGTTTAAGCCCCTTTACCCATTCTTCATAAAACATTCTCTTGCTTTCTTCATATGACTCTCTCACTGTCTTTGAAGTCTTCATAATTGGTCCTAACAGAGAAAAATCCCAATGCTGTTATTCCCAGCTGACACCACATATAGTCAAATAGATGTGTTAGTCTACTTCTCCAACAGGGCTTTTAAAACAAAGTCTCCTAGGATAGGAACTCAAAATCTATAAGGTATTTACTTGTTTGTAGGCAAACTGGCATTTTCTCACATATGTTGTGCTACGCTGAACTTCCTGAAGCACCACAAACTTTGACATAGTCCGTTTAATTTTTTTTACCTGACCTATGTCTCCCCACTAAGTTGTCCAATAGCATGGGGTCTAACTCTGAGAAACTCTGGAAAGATCAAATCTGAATATAAGTCTCAACATAGAACATAGGGGACTCTGAACAACTAATTTTTTTGATTAAAGTACTGTGCAATTTCTAAATTATTTTCCTTTTAATTCCACTTTCACGCACCAGCAGACTAACTGTAAATTTCACTTTTTTTTTTTTGATTTCTTAGTAATGTGTCACAGTGGGAGAAAAAAAAGTGCATGCCAGCTCAACAAATCAAAATCAAAGATGATTTAATCACTCTCACTTTAGCCAAGACCATTAGCATGGCACAATCAAGTAAATCTTAGAAGCTAGAAGAGGAGTCCATGAGGCAGCACTGCCATTCCTGCTGCTGCCGAGCAGCACCTGGGGATCAGCTGCTGGAAAGCAAACACACCAGTGGCCTCAGCTCCCACCTGCCCTCCCCACAACAGCAGCAGCAGCACCTTTCCTCGACTTGACAGAACAGGCCCTTTTTTCTCATCCTCCCACCCTGCCTGCCTATGTCCTGCCCAAGGCAAGTGTCTGTTTTGAGAATTTTCTGCCCTGAATAGTCATGGGGAATGAACCAGCCTCTTGCTGTAGAAGAGCTCCTCTCCCAGACTACATTAAAGGAGGCTGGGGCATCACATGGAACAAGCATAGCCTTGAGGAAATGAGAGAGACCTGTTTTTCAGCTTGGTATTTTTGCCAGCATCATAGTTACTTGAAGCATCAAAATCTGGTTTGAGTGTGTTTTGCTTATCAGAACCTCTCCAGTCCAAAAATCGGGCTGAATTCTTCCAGATCAAGCTTTTAAAGTACTTCCTATATGAAGGCAAGATACATAGCATTACAAATGATCTTATACATCTTCATTAAACTTTTTTAGGTCATTTGTGAGTTAAGCTTTGAGGAAAGACTTTAGGTAGTTCTTAAAGTATTGAAACTGATTTGCACTTCATTCCTCATTTAGACCTTAGGGTCATTAGCAACTGACTTTACAATCATTGAAGGTATAATATGACCTTGACATAACCTGCTGCAATTCTTGCAGTCAGTGAATTGTATTTAGAAGGACTATAATGGACTAACTAACCAGTTAAATCAAACGGCACATGTTCTCCTTTGAACTACCCATGGATGACTAAGTCATGTATTTAAACATGGTTAAACTCAAAGCACATACTGATGATAACAATATATCTGGCACCAGACTAAGTAATGATTTTCCTTAGACCTTTCTAAGGATTCTGAAAATTGCCCACACACAAATAATGGTAGTCTTTTCTTGTATTTTTCTACCCATTTGGAAAACAGTAGTTCCTTACAGCACCTTGTACAGCAGACCATTCAAAAGGATATATACCCATGGTAATGAACTTTAATATACTGAGCAAAACAATTTCAAGTGTACAACCTGATATATTTTACAACTTGCTAGTGTTGAACAACTGCAAACTCGGCTTTACTGACCCTATAAAGATTTCTTCAGCAGTCACACTCTGGAATCAGATTCCTATCCACGTACCCTGATGCAAGTTGACAGTCGGACTGGATGCAGCACTAACCCAACTATTATCAGGTTAAATCAGCTGTATTTTGAAAATATGGCCTTTCAGAGAGGAGAGGAGAGAGAACCACATAACTTAGTTTACCCGTTCTTACAGTCCCGTCCTGTGTTCCTGCCATGGATGGGACATGAACATGTGCCTTAGGGATCTCCTTCTGGGCCACTTCCTAAGGGAAAATGGCATCAGACAGTCATACAGACCCTTGTCCATGTTGTTTCGGTCTCAGAAAACTAATGATGGGGAAATCAACTCCATATACACCCCCCAAATCCCAGCTGACCCAGGATTATTAAAAGGAAACCAAACACCAGCAAACACCACAGTATGGAAGAACTGTCTGTTCAAAAAGCCCAAGGGAAGAACTCCAGCAAGGCTCTAATGCAAAACTGTGCTAGCAGTGCCACAGCATTGGGCCAGTATTGGCCTTTCCCTGCTTCAATTACCAATTTTTGGATGGCTGAAAGCAAAAGGCTTTTCTGTCGACTGCTTTATTCCCAGAAGTACTGGGCTCCTTGTATGCAATCAAGTTTGCCATCTTACATAGGTGTGGCAGGGAACAATTGTCTTTCTCTGTGTTGACCAGAAAGAAGTTTATAAATCCCAGATTTATTCATACATTGTGATATGTGTCTGTTTTTTTCATACTTTTGTAATAGACATGATTTGCATGAAAAGTTACAAGTGAAGACTGGATGGCAAATTCAGGGCCCAAATATTTTAGCTGTACAGTATTTGTACTTAAAGTATCAAAGCCTAGGAAATTTGAGTTTCATGTTCTGTAACAAGCCAATAATTCTACCTTCAGAATTTCAGATTTAAACATATTTTTGTTTATAGGCAAAACAGATTTAAAATATGATCTTGGAAGCACATTGGAGGATAAACTATTCTCAAACTGTGGCTATAAATGTTATAACTCCAGAGGGAAATGTGTGGGGATGGGACCACTTTAAAAATCTCTCTCTTTTAAAGGGCTAAAATTGGATCTGTATCCATTTGAAAATCTGTCCCAGCTATGTGTGCTGGTTACTTGAAAAACTAGAATGTTATTGAAATTTTCCTCTTGTATGCTTCACTGCATGATCCATGCATAGAATTAGTGTTCTTCAGCATGGGCTATATGTTGTGCAATGGGATTCCTGCTTGTTATCCAGCTGTGAGAAGTGCACAAGCTGTAAAATAAGTCAGGAAGGGAGTGAAAGAGAGTGAAACCAATGCAAATGAGCACAGTGACAAAGGAACAAAAGTGCAGTACTATTTCTAAAATGAAATGGGAGAAGGCATGGGTAATTCAGAGTTAGTATCTAACAATCATTTTCACATCAAATCACACAGCCTCTTGATGTAGATGGTACCTTCTCAGTTTCTATTCTACTCAGGTTATTAGAATTTTACCTATACTTAATTTAAGGTAATACATGCAATTGCTTTCATTCTTGTGATCATTTGAAGATAATAGATTTTATATGTTTGTAGTAAGTGCTTACTTATTTAACTTAATGAAGGCTTGGAAATTCCCAGAGTGAAGGAAATTCCCAGAGAAGTTTCACTGTTTGCTAAGAGATGACAAGCACCAGAACTATTAAATAAACATATCCATAAAATGCACACTTATTACTGCCAACTGTGCTTATACAGAATCTATTAAACAGCTTTCTAACTTACTCAGTACGCTAACTTTCTGTACTATTTTCTTTTGAGTGAATGTACATAAGTGCTGCTGACACTCATGCACTGTGCAGACTACTTGACAGTAGTCTTTCACTCCAAACTATAAACATATTATGAATTGTGAAACAGGAAAGGTTTGGCTACGGGCAAACAATCAACAAAGATACCTTCTGAAAGATCAAAACATTATCTTCTACAAGGAGCAGCTGTTGTGATTATGATCTTTATTTACAGAAAACAAATTCTTTAAATCATTTCTGTTTTAGAGAAAAACATGGGTATGTAAAACAGCGTAAATGTTATTTATATTTAAGCTATTCCAAAGATGGCTGTCAATTAATCTGTGTTATCAGTATTTTAAATCAGCAGTACTTCTTTCTCTTCTTGCAAACCTTTAGCTTTAAACTTACAACAAAGAATTCTTGAAGCTCATTATAAATATTCTACATTCTCAAATACTATGGAGAATGTTTATAGCTGGAAAATGTTTCCAGAACTACATTTCTTCCAAGAAGATAAAAACCTTTGCTGTCTCTTAAATGCTTAAAAAAAATAAAAGTTTTCTTTATGACATTGCTTGAAAATATGGCTGCACAATAATACTATTGTGTGAACTGCGAGATGTCTCTATTCAATGAATCAATTGTAACCAAATGAGTGTTGATCAGCTCATCTTGCTGCACAGATAGAAACATTGGGATTTAACTGAAATACACAATGCCTTAATGTTCATCAATTCACCTATCTCAAAATTGTTCTTTGAATGTTTTCTTTGAACTGAGTTGAATATTTTTCAGCTTTAAAGGCTTAGTTATCATATGTTTCTGCCCACTTATAAATTGATACCTTACTAATTGAGAGCATAGAAATTGATTAACTACTGTTCATCACCTCCTGAATGGCATTTCTTTGCCCATATATAAGCTGTTTTAGAAATCTGTGAGTTTGGCAGCAATATAGCTTTGTCTAGAAACAGTGCCCCCACCAAGTATAATCTCTTTTGAAAGCTTAAAAGAATCCAAAAACCAAAACCACGTGTAAGACATTGTAACTGAAGAAATCACTGTTGACTGCTTAACTACATAATGTTTTATCTATCTTGTGTTGTACTATTGCTTTCAGTAATAATAAAATATTCATAGCTAACAATTGTAATTATTTTGCTTTTCTTTAATTATGAGGGTCCCTTAAGATGCAGTCACAAACCCGTGTGGCTAAACTACTGAGAGCCATTTCCCTAAATAAGCACTGACGAATGATCTGCCATTCCTTGCATACATGTTTGAAATATTTTTGTTAATTACTTGGAAAGCAACACCTTAAGTACTCTTCTTTATTCTCTCTCCAGATAATTTTATTGAATAATAATAAGCATGGCCACTATAAATAAAAATCTACTTTCCCTTGACACCTCTAAATGTCTACATTTCTTTTGTGCAGAAAACTAGAGTGGCAGTAGGCTATGATATTTTTCTTGTTCCAAATCCAAGACTTATTTTTAGATACGTTATTACTGCTGAGGAAACAGAGAAACTCTGCAAAGAGTGTTTGTATACCACAGTTACATATTTTTTCCATCTGGGGAAAAAAAAAGATTTTTCCTCAGCCTCCTTTTAACATATGGAGTTTGTCACATCAGTCATCAGTGGAGAACATGTAGTGGCATCCATGTCATATGGGTGACAGGGCTGTTTTACATAGTATCAGTATTTTAGATTCATGCCTTCCCAAGCTACAACAGGCAGATATTCTGCTTAGCAATAGCATAGTTCTTCCGAAGAGCTGTCTTTTGTCAAGTATTTTCATCAGAGAGATGTAAAAATGTTACAAACTGTCCGAAAGTAATATTCTAGGTACTTCAGCACGCAGTTTTGTCTAGCTTGTATAAGAAATTTGAGCTGGGTGCTTAATACATATGGGGATCATCACTAGGGAAACCATTCCCTTGATACCTGTACTCAATTAGAAAGCTCATCTTGCTTTTGTGTCTGGCTCAGTGAGACAGTGTTTCAGAGAAGATCAACAAGATTTCTAACAAAATTATATCCGTTCATTTGTCTTTAAAAACCAAGTGGAATCTGTGTTCTGTCTCAAACTCTAAATATATCATAATGGGTCTGTTACGTTCTGTCACTTTCCTGTTAGAGATCACCTGCTACCACCATCTCTGTGGCTCCTTTCCGAGGCAAAAACAATGCCAGCTATGCTGTATCCCTGTCCTCTTGTCTGCAGGCTCCACAACATTGCGAGCAATTATCATTTACTCTGGTAAGGCACTTACTGCCAGTTACTGTATAGTCCAATGGCTTGTTGACCTCTCTGCAAAATAGCTAGATAACTAATTTAGGGCATAAATGACTGTGATAATTATAATTCAATTTAATTTCCTTTCAGAGATTCACACACAGCTGTTTCGATATCATTGAAACTATTAGGACCACACACTGTATAGCACCTTGTGCCTAAAAACTAAGCACTATGTCCTTAGGGGACTTGGGCAGGATATGAATGCAAAACTGCCATTTTCTGTAGATGATGGTTTCTTAGAATGAAATTGAAATCCTCAAGCCTCCTCTCAGCTGGTGCCTCACCCTGGAAGCCCTTAGTTTATTTTGGTGCTTAAGTCTTCAAAATTAAAGTTCCACAACCACTTAATAGGCATGCCAGTGCTAACAGGTTTGGCAAACAGATCTGTCCTGTTGACTATCTCATGTCTAAAACCCATCAGGACGATTTTCTACCTATCTCAAATCTCTTCCTTGTTCTAGCAAATGTTTTCAAGGTCAGACAGCCTTCAAAACATGAGCCGGGGTGGAATTAGCACTGTTCATCGTTCCCCTCATGCCTTTTAACTGTTAGCTCAGTGATTAGCACGTTAGCACGGGGCAGCATGATTTAACATCCTCTTGCCACAGAAATTTGAATCATTTGTCCAAAGGAGTGCCCCGTTCTTAGTGGTCATTCTCTAGTGTTGAAACTGCATCCTTTACACATATAGACTTAAATATTCACCCAGCAAGAAAAAACTCCATAGTTTAATATTAGAACACTGGCAGTGATGCACTCTGCATTCTATTGATGAAGATGGTCTTTGAAACAAGCCTTTAATCTGCAAAATTTTGCTGCCTGGATGCAATGTACTTCAATAAATGAGCCTTTTTTTTTTTTTTTTCCACACAAGGACTCAAGATCTGCCATCTTTTTAAATAAATACCTAGCAACAGCAATCCTTACAACAAAAAATTCCCAGTCAGTCAATTTAAGCAACAAATCCTTTAAGTTTGCCTCATAGAACTCCAAGTGGCAAAGGAAAACAGAAATCCACTTTGTCACTTCCAGAAACACAAGCAAAAATTAAGAAGTCATTGTCATATGGGTCCCTGGCGAGCCTGATGACAACACTTGACAAAGCGCATGTCATTAATGTCCAGGATAAGGAATGTATTCCTGTTGCTGGACTTACTGGCATTAATGCCCCTGTAGGATTTTGTCTAGAAAAGCAAGTTGTCACTGCTGCCTCTGAGTGTCCCTCTCAAAGGAAATGTATCACTTTGCTTTTAGAACATGAGACAAATAAAATAAAGCAGGGAGCATGGCCCAGAAAGAAAACAAGGAACCTTAAAACCTGTGTAGAGTTTCATGGCCCTTCCATGGGACTTACACAAAAAGGAATCAAATGACACATTTGATAAAAGGCAAGACAAAGCAACCATAAAGAATCTGCCTATGACCATCCTGATAGGCATATTTTTGTCCAGTAGCCTGGGAATTTTGCAAACACACAAGCATATGTATGTAGAGGACTGCAATTCTTCCAACATAATGCCTTTAGATAGTTTTCCCTGCTTGGAGAAAATGTATGTAAACTGTCTGCAAAGGTGATTTGTATCCCTGGGTATAACCATTTCACTGGGCTTCTAGCAGTAAAGAATTGTTTGTCAGATGTGATGCTCATAAGACCCTTAACTATAGTGATACTAGCAACTGCCTCCATAATACTTAACACATAAAACAAATTATAACAATATCCTTAAGATTAGCATATAAGTAATAGTGCTATATAAAAACTCATAAAAACAAAATGTATGGCTACAATAACCATATTAAAACAACCATAGTTCTGCTTTAAATAACGATATGAGCCACGTTAGGAGGATATTATAGTATTTACTGATTAAGCTTAAGGAAAAGTCTATTGCAGTCATTTGGAACTCAAAAGAAGGAACTGATTCCAGTTTCAGTCTTTACTGTAGGTACTGGAAGGCCAGCTCATGACAAAAGTCCAGGAGAACCAGCTAAGGAACTCAATAATCCTTTGATAGTTTTAAAAAAAAAATTAAAACACACCCTGTTTACACATCCTTTTTGGCTTTTCCAAAAGGGTGCGATGATGTGTTGCATGCAACAAAAGCACACAATGGATACGTATCATTAAATCAACAGTAAATCATATTCTTTCAGGGAACTGGACCTCTTGACTGCACTGGTGACTTAAAAAGTCAGGCTTACACTGAGGTTAAACAGGCATAGGAAAATGAATCAGGACAATATATCTTTTAAATAGTGACACCATTTAGGGCCTCGGCAACTTAAAATCTGGAGAACAGGTTTGCCTGAATGAAAGCTAGAGAAGACTGTACCTAAATGTTGAGAATATTTTTCTCCGAGTGGAAATTTGAAGGGGACGCTCTTGTTTTGTCTCAGGACAGGTACTTCCTGTTAATTCAGTACTTTTGTTTCACACTTAGAAGCTGAAGCGCTGAAATTCAGCAAAACTGAAAACTAACAGAAATATTATGTTTCTCAGACTTGTGAATGACAGAGGCAAGAAGATAACCCCAGCAGGTGGGGGCCAGTACAAAGGCCTCCTCCGATGTGCTCAGGGATGGGCATACCTGCACATGGAGGAGAGGAGCTAGGCAGAAAACCCATGGGAAGAGGCAAGGCCGGTCAGTTGCTGCACTCCACGCCTCCTTGCTGCCCCATGGCGCGGGAGCTGCTCCACCACACGGCACACACAGCGAGGAGGGCTGGCGCGGGGACGCGGGCACTCGCCACCTTTCCGTCTCTCCTCCACCCCTGCGCTCAGGACAGTGACCAACTAACAGACATTCAGGCGGAGCAGAGCCAATAAAAGAAACAACCAGTCATTTTTCATTTGCTTATGGACAGGCAACTTATGATGATACTCTGATGATTACTTTCTATTGAATGAATCACCTTCTGACCCAGTCTCCTCAGTCATTTTCATTGTACACTAAATTCCGTTTGCCATGTCAGACCCTCAGTTTTATCAGAGCCACTAACACAATTTTCCAGAGCAGCCACATTAGCTCAACTTCCTCATTTTGTCTCTGGTGCCTTGTAGTTCAATTTATAGGCGGAAATAAAGACTTGTTGGAACTTGTCTCCATCTCCCAAGGGTAATCTTAATCCAAACCCAAGGGCAGAATCCGGGCCTAACCTCCAGGTTTTTTTCTCCCAAGAGCTGATATATTAGCAGATGATCCATACAAGTCATATCTCTGTCATTGAACAAAAAGCTATTTGCACTATCAAAAGCAGGTTTCCAGCATGGAGAGATTTGCAAAGATATCTGAAAAGGGATGACATTGTTTTTCTTTCTTACAAAAAAAAAGGAGAAAAAACATACAAAAAAATCCCCAAAGCACTGAATGAACAGAAATTCACAAACCAGCACAATGCAAATAGAAATATGTTTCCATTAATTGATTTCTGAATTCTTTTGCACATCTATATTTAGCAATCAATAAAATATATCAGATACTATAGAAAACTGGAAATTTCTCTATGTTTACTACAAAAAAGTACTATGTGAAAAGCAAAAGTTGACAAATTTCAGTAGAATAGGGGATTAGTAAACAGCTTTTTTTTTCTCTCTCTCTCTCTGTGGAAGGTTTTAGAGCTGCTTAATATTAACAGTAGGCCTGACTTACATGGCATTACTCTAGTCAGAATGTCTGCCTTAGCACTGCTGAGAACAACTTCATTGAGAATTAACCATTGCTGAGTCTCAAAAATATGTACAGGGCAATTTCAAGTTCAGTTAGCAACTAGGAGCTCAGGATGTGACTGTGTCATCAAAATAAAAATGAACATTGCACTCAGTGCATTGACTTGTCAGTTCCTTTATAGAGATCATAAATAACAATGGTCCAAGGATAGATCCCTGAGGTACTTCTGTAATGACATCCATTAAATCTGACACGACGCTGTTTAATAACACAAGCTGTATGCGCCCTCCTAAGTAGCTAGCACCCAGTTAATTACAGATGATTCCACACCTAATCCTCTCAATTTATCCTGTAAAGAAATATAATTTATGAAATAGACAATAAAAACAAATTTGAATGCACTCCATACACGTTCCCTGGAAACAACTCTCATTTAATCTGCAATGTTTAAAAGCATCTGATTTTCTCATTCTGAGTTAACCATAAAAATTCTAATATTATTCTGCTCGAGAGTCACTTATTATTGGTATGGGAAACAGAATATGGTGTACAGGCTTCATGGTGCCAAACCACCAGCAAGGGGTACTCCACAGGAGCAAACCCAAATGAGAAGCCCGGTGTTTAAGCCGTGCCTCTTCCAGGCGCGCCGCACGGCTCTGATAATCTGCAAGTCTGAGCAGGGCAGCCCTGGCCTCGCCTGGCTCTCGCGCGCTCGCTCTTGATGCAGGCTGTGCTACCATGCGTCTCCCCAAGGAACTGCGAGAAACACTCAACAAACACACTGGTGCGAAGAGGACACATCAACGCTTCTTGTGGAGATGAAGAAAAGGAGCTGATGTGCTTCCCAGTGACAGCCACAAAGTGAGAGAGAGGGAGAAAGGTGAGAAAGAGAGGGGATTGGAGACACTGCTTTGGCACTCTCCCTCCCACTTAACAGGGAAGTGAGAGTATGATGTCTCCGTAGCAACCATTAGAAAGTATGGAAAAGCTGACAGAAACAACGATTATAAGATCAGAAGAGGTCACAGAGATAATCAGATAGCCCCCCACCCCCACCCCAAATCTCAGACAATCATGTAAAAATAGATGTTTAGTCTGGAAGAGATCCATGGAACAAATGCTCCACAACTGCACACCACTAACTTCTTCCCCACACCTTGTGACAAATATAAGATTGGTAGTTTAGAAGCCAAAAAGGCTTAATCTATTATGTGCTAAAGGAAAGGAGATGCAGAGAACAGGTACCCTATATTCCCATGATAGAAAGGAATCTACCTGGGGAATCTGCTGGGTGATTTTAAGAAGAGGACCTCACCTCCTGCCGTTCAGCAAGACAAGCACGTTAAAAACCCCACATCTGTCCTGAGCAGCCTGATTGCCAGGAAAATTCCTTCTTGGTACCAAATTTAGGAACCAGTTTAACCCTAAGTATGTGAGCAAGATACATTAGTGGGATTTCTGAACACTAGAAGGAACACCAGTGCACCTCATCCATCTTCTACGTGAATCTCTTTTCTGACAGCATATCAGCACAGGATGATACTGAAGATACACTCCATGCTTGTTTCTTAAAGAGATACTGGTGAAAAGGAAAAAAGAAAAGGAGAACCACACATGACAGATTTCAGTTGCAACACTTAATTCACTTCTGGAAAGCAGCCAAACACCACCGTGGTGAATATGATATAAGAACTAGGAGAGATGCTTCCAAGAGAAAGAACAATTTACTTCTCTCACTAGTGGGTGGGTGAGATTTTTCAGAGAGCAGAGCAGGAACACATTCACACACTCCTCCTGATGGCCAGAGCACAGGAGATAAATCTCGCTGCAACTTGCTAGACAGAATAAAATAAAAATACTCACTCTGAAATTGAATGATGCTCCGCACCTTTAGAAATATGCTGAGTGTTGTCATTTCCCTCTGATATCCAAAGGAAACCTGGGGGACACAAGAGGGCTTGTAATCTAATGTACTTACACTCATTATTCAGAGATCAGTGACTTTTAATTTTCAAACACACTCACATGGTAGATATTGCTTCACACTGATGAAAAAGCAGGCAACGCATAGTATAAGTCTTCACTAAACTGACACTGACCTGAGCCTCAGTTCAGGATGAAAATCTATAACTAATCCCTCTTTGCTCTGTGTGACTGGGGCTAGGAAATAAAGACACACATCCTATCTACATTCCTATCCATCACACCTTATTAGAGAGGGTACTTTATGTTTCAGAGCTGCATGTTTCATGAGATCCTGAAGAATTTCAGTGCTTCAATAAATAAACAGAAAAGTCAAGTATATTATATATATATATTTAGAACAGATTTTGAATTGGCATCCTTATATTGCATGATGGCTTGCACTGCATTTTGTTGCTGTTGCAACTGTTTCTTCAATAGCAGGTTACATCTAATTGGGCAATTTGCATACACTTTATGCCTGTCACATTGCTACCTGTGACACTTCTTCCAGGAGTGGCTTGAAAGCACGAGTTATACTCGCATTGTAATTTCTGACTACAGGACACTCAGGAAAGGCAGTTTAGCTGAAACTACGAAGTCGGTATGCATGAAATACAGTTTTCCCACTCTTGTGTGAAATGTAGCTAAGCTTTATGGCTGCTTTACTCCCGAGTGAGATAATCCACATGGCTGAATCAATTTCAGTTGATTTGCCTTAACCTTCCTAAGTCCTTCTACAGACATGGACTTAATTTGTGTTTTACCAACTCTGCCCTTCCTTCCTCTGAAGGCATCTGTCTCAGGCTTTTGTATGTCAGCTATTAGAAGCACCATTCCTCTACCTGCTTTCTGCTGATACTTTCTGCAGCTGGGGCAGATTGCATTGTTTTGTCTTTTCTTTCTGAGGGGTGGGGGTGAAACCCAACATGTAAGCTTCTTTTCAGCATGCTTGGCAGCAAGGCATATGTGCATCTGCCTCCCACACTGTTTTCTCCATCCCCTGTATTACTGTTTATAACAGATGTTTTCTCTGGCCTTTGCTTCTTCCTGTCGCAGATCCCCTTGCTTCCACTGGGACATTTTTACCCTGTCATTTCTAGATCTCTGACAGCTTCTTCTACCAATATTAATGTCATTATATGTACTAACAAATATGCACCATGCATGTACAGGTATGTATGATACATGTCCTAGCTGCTATCATTACATGAAACGTCTATGACCCTCGCTGGGGTAGAGGCAAGGAAGCCAACAAGTGCAGCAGCTTGGTCTCGTTCCTGACACAGCTGAACGCTGGGTTTGCACCACAGCTTCCACACAGAAACTCATCCTTTCCTGTGGTCCTGCTGTATTTCTTAGTCATTCCTACCATATTTTCTGAGCAGGGGCTTTTCTTTCTCTTTCCTCATTTTGTTCAGTAAGACAGAAACACTTCCGATTCCACCGAGGTTAAGCAGGTGGCACGTCCACTAACGAGGGCAAGAGAGGGATGCATAGCATGCTCAGATAACGAGAGAGTCGTTGTTGCCTTATCTTTCCCCCATTCTAACACTTTAACAGAAAAGTGCATACTGGAAGTTCAATACACAGCCTTGAGCTTTAAACTTCTGCTTGTCCTGCAGGGGATTTCCTGCCCTGTCGGGTGAATTCCACTTAATAATACTGAATTCCTGTAACAGAACAATTCCTTCCTGTGGGAATTTAAAGACTTCAAGACTGTTTATTATATTTTAACTGGTGATTTTCCCTGCAGCTTCAATTGTATTGGGTTTAATTTCATAGAAAATGTTTATTCCCTTCATACATTTTTCTTCCACAAACTCCTCAGCTCACTTTTACATTGCCCAAAAAGATAAGAAAAGTTACTTTTAGTTTGTATTATCTAACCAATATGTAGGATGCACTTAAACCCCCCCACAGAGAGGTGTTATTTGCAAAACGTATTACCTTTTCTTTTCTTCAAACACTGTGTGTAATCTCTGCCCTGCGCAAGTCTCTCCAGCGTGACATAGGTAAATTTCACAACAACCAAGCGAGCTCAAACACCGCCTTACTGTACATTATACACCCTGCAGGAGACCTTCCCTCATATACGATTAGTTTGGATCCCTAACAAAACAAGCACCACAGCTCTACACAAATAAATTTGTGTACTCTTGTTCCAGTTAAATAACATTTTGGTTATACCTAAAATAAGAAATCTGGAAGCATTTTAATATTAAATTAGTATTTCCATTTGGCCTAAGCAACAGCGCAAGATGAGTAAATCTGGGGCTCCTGAAGTGCACACTGTTTACCAACGGTTCGGATGGTCCCATCCGGATCGGGCGTAAGCGGCAGCAGAGCGCAGGAGCTGCTGGGAAATGAACCCCATGCCGGGGCCAGGACCGGCCTGCGAGGGGGCATTACGGAGGGCAGGGCTGCTCCTTCGCCCTGGCACCTACGCGGCCGCGCGGCCCGGAGGCAGCCGGGGCGCAGCCGCCGTCCTCCCCTGCTCACGCAGCTCCACGGGGCTGCACACACGGCATCGGGGCGGGTAGCGGTCACCACTTGCCCTTGCAAATGCGTCAGGGAGAGGAGGAGGCCATGCAAGAGCATTAGCTCTGGGTGTGGATGAGGCAAGACAGCGACGGGATTGTATGGTTGAAGGAGATACGTCCAAAGATGATTATTTCTTCCTTCCACTTTTTAATTTGTAGTGAATTATAAAGGCCATTAATTGGAAACCACATATTAGACCATCCTTCAAGGGCTGAACCAGCCAACGCTGGGGCAAAACTAGGCCCCATAAGCAGATTCTTACTGCAAAACTTTCTGGACTTTTCTTACCTGTTTTAGTTTAATGTGGGAATATTTTGTCTGTATAAAGAAATGTTTGTCCCTGGAAAATATTTCTGTAATGCAAAATATTGTGTTATAAATGCAATTGCAAGATGTAATGCAAAGTGCAAAAGCTCCACATTCTCTTCTCCGGTCCACACAGGTAAATATGAAGCAACTGAACTGAGTGAGTGAAGTTTCTCTGGTGTTGATACACCAGAGAGAGGGATTTGGCTATAAATGATCTGCATACCTTACAAATATCTATGGTAAAATAAAATATACCGTGACAATAATGTTTCACTTAGGCTGCACTTTATGTTATACAGTTTTCTACTTAAAATATATTTAGTTGATAAAAGAATATCAAGCAATAAATATATAGGCTATCTGATGAAACATATTTGAATCTATACTTAAACATTTTTACTCTTTGCTGAGGCCTTAACCAAAGCGAAAGATCTAAAAATCCATGTACTTCAAAAGAGACTGATTTTTGATACTGATATTGTAGCCCAGGACCATCTTTGAGGTATGTAACTGAATATACAGTTCTTTGATGATATCTGTTAAAATGCTATTTGGAGCCAAACATTTGCACTATGAACAAGACGAAATGTAGTTTTTGTTGCTGAACAACATTTTTTTTACCCTGGCAGTTTGTTAAAACAAAACAAAATCAACCCACACAAGTTAATAGGCATGGTAACCAAAGTGCAGCAACCTTATTAAGATTAACATATAAACTATTACAATATATTTTTTCTTTTAATCTCAGAGGTAATACAGAATAATATGGACCACCCTGTTCTTACAGAACATGTTACAGTTTTAACAGGGAGATGTACTCAATGATATACGTTTTTCCATCTGTAACCTCTTTGATTCTAATGAATGCAATCATTTTAATTAAATGCTACATGTAATAGCACACTATAACACTTCCAACTGAAGAAACCATTTTCAGCATATGGCATAAGGTTTTGTATTTGGTCCAGACCAACAGAAAAAAAAAAAATGTTTTATTTAATATTTGAGGTTGTAAGACATTTTTATTACCTTGTAAAGTTGCAGAAATATTTCTGAACTATAGAAACCAGTTTCAAGTTAACAACTGAGGTTCTGGATCCACTTCAAGGCTAGAAAAAATAAAATAATACTTGAAGTTTAGATCTCTCTGAAGGCTGTGAAAACCCTTTGATATTTTCACTTTGAAAATAGTTCACTTACAAATTTTAACTACAGCACAGATAACCATCTGATGGCTGCTCAGTGAATCATGAGAAATGAAATCAGCTTCAGTCTGTAACATTTAGCTAGTACTCAGGAGTCACATTAGTTAGTAGAAAAACCACAACACTTTTTATTAACTGTAGGAGTATGCATCTTAATCTGAATGGGCTCAGGTTTCTGCAAATATTTCGTTCCCATATTAGGCATGTGTACAAGCTTTCTACATTTATTAGCACAACTTAGATTGTGCAAGCAGAACTTCATCTTATTTGCATATCCATGCCCACATATTTTTAAGTTGTTCCTTAGTAACTGTATCATGATGAAAACTGTAGACTTCTTCCTATTTGCAGGCCAAATAAGAATACAACACACCAGTTGGTATCTGCCTGCACGATACCATATAAAGTACAGCAAAATAAATTTCCTTAGCAAATGAAACAACATGAGAAACAAAGCTACCGGTAGGTGTTTCACCACTGGTATTCATTGGCCTATGTAGTAGAGAATCTCCCTCTTCTTTCACTAGTGTTATGAAATTTAGAAAAGGTGCATTATAAGTGTGGGGAAAGGGAGGAAAATCAAAAAAAGATATTGTTCTCATTCTGTGCTATTACATTTAAGATTAATTTTATTCATATTTTAATATCTCTGGATGCATTGTCATTTACATTTTTTTTACATATTTTATGCCAATATAGCTTAAAGAGAAGAAATTATTTGCACCCAATTTAAAGCCCCTTTACTGCCAAGTAATATAAAGTAGCCCAAATTTAAATGAGAATTGGGCCACTGCCCTTGAATTTTGTATTGTCTTCCAAATCATGGAGTCAATTTACATTTATACAGAAAGAGTTGCAATAAGTCAGACTGGCAAGGAATACTTTATACCCATCTATTTTCCTCCTCTTTTACGCACATGCAAAAGCCTACAGAAGGGACAAGAGAATGGTAAAGCAGACCTTTGAAACCTAAACCAAAAAAGAAAGAAATACTAAATATACATTGAAGAGTAAGAAGCATTTGAGGCCAGAGTACAGAAATCAAAAGTTCCTGAACAAGGGAGGTTAAGATCAATACGGTATCCTGCAATTTTGTATCAAATCTCAATTTAAATCCCAAAAGATGCAATGAATGTTGTATTTAATTGTAAACTTAATTGTGGAAAAGAAGGTTGGGAGCTTCAGAAGAAGCTTCAGCTCCCCTAACCTGCCTTACCTGATGGCATACCCTATGCACCTTCAGCCATCTTGTCTGGCACTATCTCCTATTATTTTATCAGGAAGTCTCTTGGATCTTTATTTTCTTCCTCAATGTTGGTGTTAATTTTACCCCATTTAGAATTTCTACAGAAAATTCTAAAAAAAAAAAGAAAAGAAAGGATTTTGCTAAAATATAAATATCAAGCTGACAGATTGTGCTGAAAAGAGTAACATTAAATAGTTAATATTTAAACTGCTGTTGCATTGCCTTTAGTTATCAAAAAACAAACATTTTGTATCACTGAACTCTGGTTTGACTGACAATTTACAGCCTCCCTAACACTGTGCTGAACTGGTCACATTCGTAGTTGTGTCCTTTGCAAGCATAAAGACTGGAAACAATTTCAGAATAAGAGAATAAGCTGATTAAGTGAACTAACCAAACCATTTCCAGTCTCCAGTAGATGCTATCTTGACTGTTCTAGAGTTAAGGCTCGACTGACGGTTCCCACGTTTCAGCTGATCCCCCCATGATCAGACCTCATGTGATGCTGGATGTAACGTGAGGAACGTGTGCCTTACGGATACCCGACCTTGGCCCAGACAAGCGAGCTCCACTACCAGAACGAGCCTAGTTATTTCAGAGAGGCGTCTGCGGAGGCCAGACAGGCTGCCCTGAAAACTCCTGCCAAGATCCACAGACTCTTTGGGATGTAGGTCTAGTTTGCTTGGAAAAGGCAGAGCTACTAGGCTTACGGTGCTCCTGAGTCCCAAACAAGCACCCGTGCTAAGCGTGCGATGCCTGGGTCATGCACCTTTTTGTGCCTCACTTCCCACCCTCACATGGGTAAGAGTATCTCCCACCCACAAGGATGCTGCGCGTATGCATTTGTTCACTGTTTTCACATCCTGCTGTATCACGATCCAGGGGAGAAGGAGACAGGAGCTGTAACAACGTCTGACAGATGACATGGATAAAAAGTCAGTGCCCCTGTCGCAATTCAGCATCAGTTCTTTGGAAACTACATTCACTCTAAGTGATATTGAGTTAAACAGTCACAAGTGTTAGATTACTTGAAGAAGTCAAAGAAGGCAGACTAAACTTACAGGAGTTTCTTTTTATACTGAAGATACGCTGATGGAGCAGCATGACAGGAAAAGACAGAGAAAGGGAGCTGGCAATAACATTAACTTGTTTTCAAAAATATATTTCCATATTTGCCTCTGCAGGAAAAACCTTTTCTGTATTCATGTGTTAAGCTTCATTTAGAGTCTGGATGGTCATGTCCATGTTCACTTGCAAATAAAATATTATTTATGGGCTGATCTTGCAAATATTTACTACTGAACATATGGGTGAGCATTCAGCTGGTGTAAATCAGCAGAACCACCAGTCTCGTTTATATCAGCTAAGGCTCCAGCATGTTATGTTTATTACATTAGAGACCCATTCATATGGATAGGATTTACCCTGGTGATAACTATCCATAGGCTGGTTAATCCAGTCTACAGGTTGATGATGTTTGCAGAATCATTCCTCTACTTGAGCTCTGTGTAGTGCAGAGTCTTAAAGTGTTGTTTAACAAATAATAAAGATTTTGTTATGATGTCTTATATACAGATTTAAGATCAATGTAGTATCCTTGATACTTAAATACAAACCATCTGAGAAGTTACAACGTTAGCCTGCAAACCCTTGTTTAGACAAATAGTCCTGTGGAGTACTCAGCAATGCACATGCAAGGCCATAAAGGTGTGACCTAAGGCATTACCCAAAGCATTTCCCTGGCAGAGCAGTAATCGTTCAGCTGCCATCCAGGACGCTCAACACCTCTAGGATTCACTCAGCAGCCATGGTGTGCAGTCAGCAACTTGTCAGGATAGCACACAAGCATCATATGGCTTTCTGGAACAAGAGGCACTGCAGGCACTTTTTCCTCACAGACCTTGTTGTTCAAAAAAAGAAAGTGTTTACCACTGCATGCAGAGCTTCAGGGATGTCTCCTACTGTAACACTCACAGTGGCCCATTCCTGTGTCTTAATTAGCTTTGCATATGCTGCTATTAAAAAACAAAAAACAAAAAAACCCAAGGTGCATCAGTACCTGGGTTTGCCTTTCAGCTCCAGATGAAGTGCAAAGGTAAATCTAGAAATTACTAAAGCAGTCTGAAACAGAATTTGTGTAACAATAGAAATTTCATCTTTTGTCACGAGTAGTATATATAACCACAAATAGCAACACTTTATTGCTAGATTTGCCTATCCACTACACAAACAAGTTATTACATACTATGTAGGATGACTAGAGGCAAAACTGAATTTTCTTCCCTCCTTCACCCCCCAGCCTGTCTTTTCTCATTTTCTCTCAATTACCATATTTTCCATATTGTTTCCTGCAGCATTTATGGCTTACATTTTGAACCGTGGATCAAATACTTAAAAAGCATATTTCCCTCCAGGTTTTAAAGTTCTTTACTCATTTTTTCCCCTCTTTTTCCAGACAACTATTCAAAGTTGTTGCTGGAGTAAGTAGTAATAAAAGGTAGCAGACAACTGACCTCCTGTATATTTCTGGAAAAGTAATTAGTGAAATTCTCAAGAGACCTGGAGACATGGGTGATATATTACCACCTGTAGGTGGTTTAGAAAGGCATATTTTACAACACCCACACAGTCATAATCAACTTACATATTTTAATGTAGAAGCAGTATAACAATTTTAGGTGGAAATGTGCTTTTTAAGCAACATATTTGAGTTTTCTCGGACTGATACTGTCTCCTTTAGAACATCTATTATTATAGACCCGATGTCACAAAGACAACTGATGGTGGAGGCACACATAATCAACTAAAGTTTTCAACACTCCTTATCTCATCCAACAACCAATAACAGTCTCTCAGCTAGGATTTTGCAATAGAAGAAACAATGTAAACTAGGCACACTCATTTTTCATCTTCCCCTTTGGGGATTTTTGCTTGTCATCATCACTGCATGCATTTGCCCCTTCATAAGTGAGACCTAGCAACTGTCTTCAAAACAATATTTCAGGTAAAATGGTGAAAAGCATGACTGCCAGCCAGTGATTTCAACCAAGACATCATATTTTCTTTTTTAAGACTAAAACAAAATCTTAAGTATTCTTAAAAGCACATTTCTTGCAGTATATATACATTTCTAACAAAGGCAAAGATTTCAGATTTCCCTGTTTTTCCCCTCTAAAAGGAAAACCTAAGTTTTCATCTCGACAATCTCATTTTTGCATACATATAGTACTTTAGGTGAAAATGTCCCAGATAACTACAAAAATCAAAACACTAGAAGGAAACAAATATACTGCACAATAGTTTCTTTTGGACAAATGGGTGAGTCAAATTCGTGAGGCTGACAGACGATTACCTGAAAAATGTGCATAAAGCCCTTGTACAGTGACCTGAGGGTATAAAAGGACACGAAGAACTGAACTAATAAAGCAAAATATGCTAGAGAGAAGAACTGGCAGGTCCTCATGATATTGAAGAAGGTAAAGAAGTGTTCAGAAGACTCTTCTTTGCAAGTATGTCTTGAGTATTGCTCATGTCAGAGTCTCCACAAGGGAAAAAGAGCAGCAGGGCTGGTGAAAGGTGAGCAGTGCAGTGCCAGTGCCTCGGAACACTCCCAGAATGACTGAAAGTGCAGAGTTGGGGCCACCAGCCCTCTCCAGTTCCTTACTTCTGCCATGAGTTGCTAAACATCCCCACTGCCTTAACAGGAGCATCAAGACATACCCTTCAAAGTATTGCTCATCTCCTAGTTTTGGGGCAAGACTTGAGCATTTCATTGGCCTGACTGTCCCAGCGCTGCCTCACGTTGCATGCTAGTGTAGAAATACCACAGGTCAACTATCAAGGATAGAGTGCACTTGATCCTCCACTAATTCACACTGGCACATCAGCAACAACACAGAATTCACTTCTGTTACATGGAGATAAAATTGACAGTCTTGATCAACAAGAAAACAATTAGACAGTGTAAGACAGGAGATGGGAAGGCCTAGCCCATATCAAGTTCAAGACTTAGTTCTGCATGCTGTTCTGCACTGGCAGATCCCTGGATTTATACTCAGTCTCCTTTTTCTGGTGATTTATTGCAACAGATCAGCTTGTACAAGCTTTTGTCTTCAATTTAATCAGACATGGGGGGGGGGGGAAATGCAAGAGAGTACGTAAAAGCAGTAAGTGAATTCAGAATTCAGTTCCAGCAAAGTATGAATGAATTTCTGATTGCATTAACACAGGACAAAGCTTGGAAATCATTCTTGATTAATAATGACCATGATATGAATAGATTTACCAGAAGGAGGAATGCAAATCAGAGATTACACCATGATTTTCATGAGCAGTACTCAGAACTAGAATCTAGACTGAGATGGCATGGAATCCATAAATGAGATATTGATCTATTATCTGGAATTTGTGGGAGAAAATCAGTTCTCTGGCTTTAACTGTATTAAAATTTCTCTTGGTGTAGCTTTTTCTGTTTCTACCTGTTGTTTTTTTTTTTAAGAACTGAAAGTTATGTCCCCAGAAATAAGTTGGCAAGGGAGATTTCTTCATACTGGAGAGATCAACATGTATTCTGCATTAGCTCAAAGTAACATAAGCCAACTCCTGTTTAAAAAGGCATATAACCACAAGAGCACAGACTTTCTCATTCTACTTGGCATGATACTGTGTTCAAGCATGTAGGTTTAGGATTGGGGCAGGCTTGTGCCTCACCAAGTGAGAGCCCAGGCAAAGGAGCCTGTGCCCACTTACATGCATTCATCTAGACGTATCTATAAAAGGTAGAGCTGGACTCTAAGAATATAACTTCTCAAAAAAATGATCAGGTGTCAGTGAAATCAAGTACTCTTGTTATTAGCTATTTAAATGGTGAAATTAAGCTGGTTGTTAAGTTCTCTTTTTTGTATAATGTCCTTATGTTTTGATGCATGATGTATGCTTATGTATGATTGCAATGTTTACAGTTACACAGCCTGTTGTGAAGTAAAGCCCCTTAATAAATCTCTGTGCTTTATACGTTGGATTTTCTGATTTAGTTGCCTTAGTTACAATACCATAGCAAAAATGCTTAGCATTGACATGTTTTTATCCATGGATCTTAATATAGTTTCAATGGAAAATTAAAAAAAACAATATGCCACTGAGAAAAATGATGTATAGAAAGGAACAGTGACCTGCTAAGGCAATGTAGCAGGACTGTAGGTAACCTGAGACCAGAATCCAGGTCTTCTGCTTCTCAGAGCACATGTGTCTTCTGACTGTACATTTTCACTAGCAACATAGCCCACAGTTCTGGTGCAGAACTCAGCAAAGGATAAAAGATCGAAGTTAGTTAAGCTTACACAGAGTAAATTTGATGATTCTGCAAGTAGGCTATTAGCAAGGCACATCCTTTCAGTCCTGTCACAGTGCATCAATGTCTCTTTTCATTTGCTTGTATGCTTTGTAACCTTTGGATCTGTAACTCCAGTACTCAAATGCATGTGTACAATGACACAGCTGAAAGTTACAAACATACCTTATATAAGCATGCTAATTCCCCATACTGGGCACTGCTGATGCACTTGCAACTCTTTCCTGCAAGCCTAGGTTGGAAAACTTGTTATATAACGTGGTCTCACCTTAAGTGAGCACACATCACACATGCAGCTGTAGGCTGCAGAGTGCACTATGAATGTACGTACAAAACTATTTTTCACCTCACAAACACTTCCATGTAAAAATAATTATTTCCCACCTGTGAAAACTGTTTTGAGTTTTCTTTAAAAACCCAAGGTGAAAAGAAAAATGTTTTGCTTTTTCACAAAACTGTAAAAAATAGGATTTCCTTATGTAGCTGAGAAAACATTTCTGTTCAGCTGTCACACTGCTCATCTGAATATCTATAAGCCAAATTTTGCATTTGGATTGTGCATAATTCTTGCCTGTTTTAAATAGGTGCCATCTAGGAGTAGAATTTGACCTAGTTTTCCTCAAGAGTATGCACAGAGACAAGATACAGAAGAAGCAATGAGATCAATTCACAACTGATTTGAATTACTACGAAGCCACTAAAGCTGGAACACAGCCTTACGTACAAACAGTTGAAAGTAGATGTCAAAAAAGTCAAGTATTGTTAGTTAATCCTGGGAATTGGAGTGGAGTTTTGCTTTGGCTCTACATCTCATCAATTTGCTGTTACTTTATGTTTTCTTTACCTAAATAAATTTCCTCCTTTAATTTTGCCAAAGTCACAGCTATAGGCAACTACAAATTATAGTTATTCAAATCAACGTACATATTCAAAAAACTGGACCTAAGAGTGAGTAAACTGAACATGAGTTTTGGCTTTGGCTGCAAAGCCAAAAATTTTGAGGTTTTGGGCATCTAATTTTTACCAGAGACTGAGCACAATAGATGCATCGCTTTACCCACAGCATTTCTTAAACAACTGTGTTGAACCGTGTGGCATAAGGTAGCTGCCTTTTGCTGAGAGAGAATAATCTGCCCCCACACATATCGTTCTGCGGCTAGCACAAGAGTTGGATGGAGCTGGGTCTCTTCCTCCTTCCTTCATCTAGCTACCGCTTGCTTATGTTACACTGTAGTAGTTTGGTTGAAGCTGTTCCTTTTCACATCATCTGCACTCCTGATCTGGTATGCCCTGGGGGAAAGCAGAACTGTACCCTTTACACATCCATGCAGCAATCAGCTGCTAAGGACAGACTTCAGGATCCAGAGACTTTGTTCTTGTTTGACAGTACCAGAAAGCTCCTGAAATCTCACAGTAACATGAGAAAATCAGATTAGTTAACAAACCTAACAATGGTTTCAAGAACCCAACTTGATTCTGCCCTGCTAAAATTATACACTGCTAAGTGGATTTGTGAGGCAATTCTTATCAAAGTTTCTAATAATCTTCTTGCTGAAGACAAATTTACTACTCAGTGTTTTTTCCAGGATCTTTCTTTGTTTCTCACACAGATGCAGGAATTATTTTCACACCCTCTAGGTGTTTGGTGCTAACCTGTCTTAAGTGAGCTCTCAGAAATACTCACCAAAGACCCTACTATTTTCCTAGCTATCCACTTCAAAATTTGGGAATCTAATGCATTTAAGCCTGGTGCTCTGTCAAAGTTAATAGTCATAATTGCCTAATTATCTGCTCTAGTATGATGGTAAAACCTTTTAACATTTCACTTTTCCCCAAGGAGAGTGTATTGCAGTTTCTGGAATGTTGCCTTACCCTTCTTTTGGGAATACTTAGGCAAAGAATTCATTTTGCTCTCAGCTAAATGAACCTTATGCTCTCCCTCTGTAGCCATACTGTCTCTTTGCTTGTTTGTTTTATGTGAAGTGTATATGTCTGTATTGAGATCTATAGTAAATTCACTAGCATGTTCTATTTGCCAGACTCCCTTCTCGCTTACAGCAATGTAAGGCACAATATAAGTCACTTTGCTGAGCTAATCAGAATTACGTCAGCTGTGCCATGTTATGATGCTCTAAATTCCCCCGACTCACTCCCAGACATGCTAAGGTTGCTCAAGGCTACTTAATTTAGAGGAGCCCTGTGATGGCTCTAAATTGTACCAGAAGGTAACTTCCAGTCTCAGCCACCAAGGAGGTGTCACCCTTTCTGTGAACCAAAGACAGTTCTTACACCTCTAGGATAGATTCTCCACAATCTTGCTCCTACGAAGTCACCTACATCAAATCAAAGTGAGAGATCCTAGGTAGAAATGATGCTGATAAGAATAGCATACTGGGCAGGTGTAAGTGAAATACTGAGTTCTTCTAAGAAAGAACAACAACTTCTCTTTCTGACACACTGCCAACTTTATACAAAAGAGATTCAAGTTAGGGTCACTGGCTACCATAATGTCCTAATAAAGAACTTAAAATCAGAAGTACAGACAGTCTTAAGTTTTGAAAACCATGGCTTCCCTTTTATTATTATTCTGTTTTACATTTTTATTTTCATTATTCCTTCAGCTCTACTGTTCAACATTTGGAAAGTTTGGATGCAAATCAGAATCCATGTCTAAACATCACTGTCTACATCTTTCTCTATAATAGGTCACACACAGTCACTTCAACTGTATATACTGGAAAACCGAGGCACTTTGGAGCTGAATCGAGTTATAGAACTTGGGATTTCTGTTGTAAACACAAAGAAATAATGTTTTCAGTCACAGTCCTCTCTATTCCTTCACCAGATTCATTTCTTCCTGTAGATCACTTGCTCCCTAACTGTTTTGCTTCCCACATGCTCAGTAACACAATCTATTTGTTTATATTTACTTCTTCCTTTAAAATTAAAGCTTTTGTGCTCCTCTGCATTTTTCACTAAAATCCACAATAGAAAGCTTAAAATGGCAGAGAGAACAGTATATCTACAGCAGCACAGAGCCCTGCATGGAAAAACTACAGGTTATTTTACTGATCATCTCAATAGAGTAAACTTGCGACAGCTGGTTTGTTTACAAAGCTTGAGCTAACTCATTTTTAAGGTAAGTTAGGTGCCTTGCAATTTGGACAACAGATATGCTCTAATTCCAAAACACTATAATCACTGATTGTCAGATTCTTCCTTCTGTGAATTAATTTATTGCTCATTTTATTAATAAAAGAAGTACTTGGTCCTTATTCGCCAAGTTTCAGGTTGTATCCCCATAGTTCCTGAACTCTGTGTCTGTCCCTCCACCCTATTGCAAGTCTGATTCTCCAATGCCACTTGACCATGGAGATGAATAAGCTGAATCCCTGGGACCAGGATATCTGTATTGCAGATATTTTAGAGAGAAGCCTTACTCCCACCCTTCTGGCATTCAGCTATCCCAGGAAAGGGCTCCACAAAGCAAGAAAATGTAGCAAGTGATCACAGATGGATTACTTTTATTGGGCTAATGCTGAAATGACCTTGTGGGAGGACATCCTTTCAAAAGTGGCTAAATCTGCTGATAACACAGAGCTCAGAAGTAGTAAATACAGAGGAACAGAGCAAACAAAGTCATAATGATTTGGATAGAATTAGGCTTATGGGATGCTAAGTAGTTTATGCAGTTCCATGTAAAGAAGTAAAAGGTAATGAGACTAGGGACCAAAAATAATCACTGAGACTGAAGTCTAAATTAAAGCACAATGCAGAATACAGACCAGGAAAAGGAAGTGGGAATAAGATAGTTTAAACTGTTTTCCACAATCATGCACAATATTTGGCAGCAATAAAAAGGCAAACAAAAGTTCAGGGCAGGAAATTGGATAAGGTAGAGGGGAAAGAATAAAGAGGGAATTATAATTTATCAATGGAAGGCATTCTGGCACTACATAAAAGAATACTGAGGCCATATGTGGGATATTGTGTGCAATTCTGATCACCACATTACACTGTAGAAAGGACATCACTAGGATGAAATAAAGCAATAGATGGACATCAAAATATCTTCCATTCTGGGAGGATGGGTTATGCATTCTGAAGAATGATTAGGCAGCTTCAGCATTAGCAGTTTTTCAGAAAGACGATATACAAATCATCACAGTGTTGTACTTCATCCTAAGAGGAAAGACATGGATTGATGACAGGCTGATACTGAATTAAAGCAAAATGTTAAATTAGATATTAGAAAGTACAAAAAGTCATTCAGCTAGACAATAAAATACTTTGCCAAAACAGACTGCAGCAGTTCTGTTTATTTTAGGTACTCAAAAACAGGCTGGATTAATTTAGAGTCTGATTCTGAACTTTTAACAGGCAAACATCCTATAAACTTAGCAAGAGTTCCACATGAAAAATATTTAGAATTGAACTCATAACCCATTAGATTTTTAAGTAGTTGAACAAAGTTAAGAGATACAGTTCATACTGACATCAAGAGCAACTGTATAGCTAAAATCCTTGCAGAAATTATTTGAAATACAGCTATAAGAGGCTGTGGCTCCAACTGAGTGAAGCATGCACGTACATGCTTAATTTGACACATCGTCAGTAGTCTCAGTGACATGCTCAATGAAACCACTCATTTAATTATAGTTAAGCATGTGCTTCAGTGATGTGGAAGACTGGGGGTAAATGTATAAGAGTTGAACTATTTGTCAGGGCTTTTGCTTAGTTTTCATTCCACAAGTTTCTATTCTATTGTATTCTTCAAAACATATAGGCCCAAATATAGAAAGACATATATTTATGTTTATATATGCAAATAATTCCAATTTTAAAGCTGAAAATGTGCCAAAATTTGCTAAGAACTTGATTAGGTCTTCAAAGACATATTTTTAAGCATTTAAAATATTCCAAGAGGTGTCTAGTATGGATTGACCATGGAAAGCAACTGTTTTCTAAAATTTTAACCATTTACATACCTTTTAAGAATTTACACAATTTCACTTACGTTATATCCTTAGGTATCTTTCAACCTCTAGACACTACAGATTAAAATCATTCAAAAAATCTGAAAGAACAACTCGGTAGTGAGACATTGTATGGAAACATACCAGGGTGTTTTTACAAGAAATGCTACGTATAACATTCAATATCCTAATATTGATTCTAGGTAGCTATATGCAAAAGTTGCTAAAATGACTTAGATCACTTCTTCCTCTTTCCATTCAGTCTTTAGGAATTAGAATATTGTCAGACTTTTTTTTTTCAGAGAAAGAAAAACATGAGTTAAAGGAAAAGATAACATCACACATGCTTTTCTATTAAATTACTGCATATTCCTATTACTAAATCAATGTTCTATTTATAAACATTGTAAGAGAAACAAATTTCAAGAAAAAAATACAGATAAATGTGAAGCTGTTTTTCTGACATTCACTGCATTGGAAGGTGCTAATAAAGCAAACAGTGTACACAGAGCAGATTTTTTTCTCTTTACATGATAATTTTGAGATGCTGTATGCAATCAATGGATACAAATAAATGTATTTTGAGGGCTCATAAGTAGTTCCTGCTCAGTCAGGGCACATCAAAATCCTGTGTCAATAAAGACTGGATTGAAAAAAAAACAAAAAACAAGGACAGTTTTGCAAGTGAGGAAAATATTATCTCATTTTTCTGAAGCACGTTTTCATAAATGAAATTGTTTCTCCTCTCTCCTGCCCAGAAAGGCACACTGCACTGACTGCTCTTAAGTTCATTAAGAACATTATGAATAGTAAATTAGTTTTTCCCACTTTTTCCTTCCTGATCAGTTTGGACTTACAAGCTCTGTAAGTCCTATATATGCAACAGTGTAGGAGTACTAATGTAAAGAAGCCAAGTTAGAGAAAACAATCTCTATCTTTGAACATCTTTTTGAAAAGGCAATCCTAGATATGCAAAGATTAGTTTTAAATCCTGCTCATTAGCGTTCAGCAGGAATTTGTTCTTTCCACCACAAAGACTTTCCAAAGCTTTCCATGAAAAATCATGGCAGACTGTTGTAACAGAGACTAGCACAGTGGTTTGGATACTCCTCTGTTCTGTTTCTGACCAAGACCTCATACCAGATTACCTACAGACCAGAAAACATTTTAACTTCTAAACTACCCTGTAGTCTGGAGTGCTCTTTTCGTTTTGGCTGTTAGCTAAAAGACTTCAACAAAAGTTCAGCCAAGCAAATGAACACACAGAAACTCCATGTTCAGTAAGCCAATATTTTCTAATGAAAAAATATTGTAGCTATAAATCCCAAATCAGTTCTCCTTTATGTTCTTGGGTAGTTCTCAGGTCTTTGTGCTCTCTGGGGAATGTAAGGCTAGCTCAGCACCCCGTAAGTATTTTAGCAACGGTGTGCACACTGATGGTAAAAATCAATAAAAACATACATGTAGATTAGAAGAATGACTTGTTAGATATAAAGAAATGGTAGTTCAGTTCAACATCCACCAACTCTTAGACATCTCAAAACACTGGAAATGGTGAGCAGATAAAAGGCTAACACACCCACAAATGTCACATACATGTCCCAGGTACTCTCTCAAGGCATTACATCATACTAATTAGTTCCTAGGAAACTAGGCAATAAGTTTGGTACATTGTTACTGATACGTATGATGCCATCTTAATTGACTTTACCGAGATTTACTTTTCCCCTAAGAGAAGTAGTAACTCCTGTAATAGTATCACAACTAAGTTGTCTGATGCCAGCCAAATGGAGTCATGGTGTTTTTATGGCAGGAAGCAAAACTCTCTGTAAGAGGGACCAGAGTCCCTCATCAGAGAGACCCACTGAGGTTTTTGGTTTGTTCAGGCTTATTTAGGAGGCTGAAATGAAGAAAATGCTTGGCAGGCTGTATAACTTGAGAAACACAAACAACTATGGAAAACCTGGAACTCATGAATCTAGTAGAGCTGATCAGAATTCAAATCTTTTTTCTCATAACCTTAAACAAGGTATCAATGTATTTGACACATATATTAAAATGGGATGAAATAATATACAGACCATAAAAATTGCTCTAGTTTGCTTTCATTCTAGTTCTTCTGAAGCCAAAAATGCCTTTGTTAATAGGCCTGCTCCTGAGAGAAAAATGAGCCAAAACTAGCAGCACAAAGGAGGAGCCTATTCCAGCTGTAAATGTGAACGGTCAGTGTCCCAGAAGGATGAAAGAATATGTTTGAGGGTAGATGCTCTGCTTATTATATGGAAAAACTCCTCCTCCTCTGAGACTTCACAAGCTGGAAATGCAGTTTCTCTGCTGTCTGTTACACTTGGGTACTTCTGTTAAATTATCCCTTCCATAAATTCCTTCTTGTCTTAACTTCAAGCTTGTCACATTAAGACATGATGGAACACTAATGCAAGCAACTTTTATCTAACAGATACAAATGGTATTGACTGCTATCTCCCTAAACTTCCTTTTCTATTGGCTTAATGTAAACATTTCCAGTTAAAACATCTAGAAACTCATAGATATAAAATACATTTTTGAAGTGAATATACAGACCATTTACATTCACAGATTTTAAAAGCAAAAAGGATATTGCGATCTCCTAATAGTAATATCTGCATGGAATAGGTGACTGAATTTAATGCAGAAAATTTTGCATTGAAGGCCTGTGTCTGGCCTGTCCATAAATGTGAAACAGGGATCGTTTTAGAGATAATGCAGGACAACGGTGATTCTCAGTAAACAGATGTAGACCAGCTGGTAAAAAAGGCTAAGTGAGAAAATTCATGTTATGATGAATTTTGTCACAGCATAGGAGAGGAGTTATGCCTTAGAGCTTCCTGGATGGAAAGAAAAGATGGATTTCCTTATGGCTACTATAAAAAGGTGCTCTTCTAGGCAAGTGAGGCTTATGAAGTCTTGAGGCATTCTGCATTGGTGAAAGAACACTCCAATCTTGAAGCAAGGACGCTAGGTCTCACCAGCTCACCCAAAGAGCTTATCTGCTAAATATGCCCCAAGGAGCTGACCTCTACCTCAAGAGAATTGTGATGATCCCAGCTAGAATGCTAGAAATGCTAAAATGCTAAAAGTACCACTACTTTGATGGTACTTTACCATTTGGAGAGATAAATTTTAAAAACACTCAGAGAAAAATATAATTCAGATGCTCTTTTTTTGTTGTTGCTAAAACTTCCAGCCAGGACAATTTACTGTAATTTATTGGTTTTTTTTTTTCCTTTTTAATTCATCTTTTATGAATAAGCGGGTAAAACACTGCCATGAAATAAGATATATAGAACAGAATACTTACATATGACTAGTATGACTGGCTTTTTACTGTCAAAAGAGGTGGGACTACTTTGTATTCACTCAGGAAACACCATCCTTTATTCTGATGCTGGTCCCTTTTTGGCCCTAATTAAACAAGACAGGGCTGTAAAGTGTCTTTCTACTTTGTGCACACACATCCACTGATGTTTGCATGTAGAACAGTAGCTTATGGCTCAACAGCAAGACACTCTGGACTGGAACATGCATACAATTCCAGATATCAAAGTTAGCTTTAGCTTGACTTTGTGAGATTCTAAAAGCAGCTGTGCTTTGTTGCACTTCCTTAGATCCCAATAGTGATTTAGTTCTGAGGATTATATATTTGTCTCTTATGTGTCAAAAGTCTTATCCCTAGTGACTTTACAACTCTGTTTTTGTATTTAATGTAAAAGCATGATAGCTTCACATTGATGATTGTCAGCAGTTGCTATTTATCATCTGTCAAAAGTCTTTCTCATGGGAAGACAGAAAATCAAATGGATTATGGCTGTTTTTTTAGTTGCTTAAAGGAATCTTACATGACACAGGCTAAAAAGAATGGCGAAACTGCTCCTGACAACCAAGTTAGCATTCATCGCAATATGTGATTTTATGTACATACCAGGAGAACTGTCAATCGTCTTGACAAAGCAGCATATTTAAAAATGCTATGTCAGTTCACTCGTCTGACCTCTAGGTTGCAAGACCACCTGGTACTGTAGTTGCATATATCTAAAACTACTTAGAGTATTCTCTAAAAAAAAAAAAAAGTGCAAAACCAAGATTGCAAATAAACATGAAAGAGAAAGATGAAGTATCTAACTGTACACAGTAGAAATGTTCAGTAATGACATCCTTGCAATATCTTTTGGTTAAGATTTTTAGAACTAGCAGGAATGTATTCTCCAAAGAAAAAAGGAAGAATGAGAGAACTTGAACCTGTAATATGATTTCTCTGTGTCCCAGAGTCACTTCCCAGCAGATATACAGTAACTATAGAAAGATATTTTTACTTGAAATAATGAGGAACTTTATCCTATTGAAGGTGTTTTCTCCAATACAGCTGGAGAAGAAATTAATGGGAAGGTATTCATCCGGTCTCAGCCACCCTCCTCCTTGCATCAGCTAATACCAAAAAAAAGAGTTTGACCACAGAAGTAGCTATAAATTTTATATAAAACTTGCACAAATCTTTCTGGTGATCTTTCTAGTTATCTCTAGAAAAATTGAGTGAGTCATAAAAATTGAGTGAGACACAAAAAGCTTGCTTCTTGCTTGTTTAATGCTTTAAAAATGTGTCAATTTGTATATAGAAATGTAAGATAATTAAGTGAAATGTACTGTCTGTTAGTTACTCAGACTGTCTGAAGATATGAGGTACTCAAAGGATTGGAGTTAAATCTCCTAGAGGCAGGATGAGTGAATTTCAGAAACTTGAAAACACACAAAACAAATGAGTTAACTGCATTATGAGCAGGCAGGCTCTTCTTTCAGCCTGCATTCAGGGAGCAACCATGGACCTTGCTCATGTTGCAGCACTGTGAAAAAGGCTATCTCAATAACATTTCATCTGGAATCCAAACTACAAAAGTGGTTTGCAGGTCCAACATTCTCCATGAGCTCCTTAACCTGTTTCAGGTTTGATATTCTTTTATCTTTAATAAGCCTACTGAAAGGGGTTTGGTGTTTCACAGATAATTATGCCCCACCTCTAATTTCAGTACATTATAAGAGTTAGATTAAGGGAAATTCAGGGAAGCAATAGGGATTTAAATGACATAAAAAAGAATAAAAGATTTAAAAATCAGTCTTTTCAGTTTTACCTTATATTGTCAGATAGAGAAACCAGCTTTATTTCAACCTTAATGGTCATGTGGAGATTACTGGTCAAAGTGCAGAGAATATAAAGCTCCTGTTATAGAAGTACTTCTGAGAAACCTGAAACTTAGATCTGGGCTTCCACCTTCTTTGAAGCTTATTATGAAAACCTGTTCTATGACAAATGTCCGGATAATGATATATTGTAACAATACCTTGGTTTTCAAGAGCCATCTTACAGACTTGTGCTGTACTGCATCACCATCAGAATTATACCTTTTAAAATATTTTATGCCCTTCTAGAGTTGTTAAAAGTGACAAAAGTCAGAACAGCTCTGCAAATCAGAGTTTGAAAAAAGTGACGTATCCTTTACGGGGCCAGAGAGGGACAGTGCTAATGTTAGGTTAGTGAATGACAAAGACCCGGCGGATTAAGACCATTAGAAACAAAAGGATGTATATCAGCAATGAATTTAAGTAATGGTTTAGAATTATGATAACTTAAAACAGATGGGGTGGTCAAAAATGTAATTGTGATTTGACACGATGTCTAAGCCAGATTCAACATCAAGCTCCCTTAAGTTTACACCCACACACTGTGGAAAGGAAAAATAGATCTATACATATGACTAAAGGATAGTTCTCAGAAGAGCCGAGCAGGGGAAGTTTCCTTCAGTTTAACATAGGTGTTCTGTATTATTTAGGAATACATACATTTTATTTTTCTATGAAGCCTTGATAAGAGTATTCCCTTTCTTTGTAGATGTTTAGAGGATTCAGTGATTATATATGAGGTATATAAATACTATGGCAATAAGTACGATTGAAAAATGTAAAAAACAAAACCAAAAAAATCCCAATGCCTTACTTTATTTTGCCTACATTTACTAACTGAACTGGAGGATTTGGAGTTCCCTGTTATGTATCCTAATGCTTGTAGACAAGAAGAATGAAAAAAGATGTATTTAAACACCTTTGAATCTCTCTGTGTGCCAGTGACAGATGGAAAAGCATTTTAGGGACAGAAACATGGCAGGCCTAGAAATTTCTAGGTTTTAATAATTCTTTTCTCTGGGTGGATCAAATTTAACGATGTATTTGAAATTCTAAAATTAAACAGGCTTCTTCTTGACTATGGGAACAAAGATTAAATCAATTTTGCTAGCTGTTTAGACCTTATTTTCACTTTCTCTTCATGATATTTGCAGAGGTACATGTGTGCATGAATATACACAATGCACAACCTCACATACACAGGGATTTTCAGGTTGACACAAATTGCAAATCATGCTGAAGATACACATTGATGCATAAAATACCGTTACATGTAAGGTCACATTCAACACATGGATTGAATCCAGTGATTACCATTTTTACATTAAACAGTCATTGCTGGGAGCTCATGACTGCCTACCTATGTTCAATACTCAATACTATGCACTTAGCTCATATTGCTCTCTCAAATGGTGTCTTTCTTTCTGTAAAGCTACAGGCAAGAGAGGACTTGTCCCATCCTTGCTGCGGGTTTTCTGCGCAGCGATAAAGCTGGGATGAGCAGTACGACACAGGCAGTGCCTGGGCATGTGAATCTAAGGGAATTAGTCCATTAAGGAATTACCCCTAAGCAATTTTTTTCCCAAGCTCTGTTATTCATACAGAACAGTTCCCTCTAATGACCACTAATGTCCACTCTGATCAATATCTGTAGCAGAAAGCATTGCTGTCACTTTCTCTGGTCATAACCAAAGCAAAAGGGATAATTTCAAGGGATTTTTTTTTTGAGCAGTCAAACACTTCTTTACAGAGAAATATGGAGAAGCAGAATGAACATAAACACTCATGGATCCTTCTCCTCATGACGGCCCTTGCTCATTTCATGACATCACTGCGATTGATACTGTCAATATCCACGACACAAGCCACTTCTCCCCATTTGTCAAAATACAGCTGAGCAGCAGCAAACAACTGGGAACACACATGTTGGTATTCATAAGATTTACTCAGCACAAAGGACTTCCAAAGAATTTTTACAGCAATAGACAAAAAATGGGCACGAAAATTCCCACCTAGGCCTGCCCTTTTGACGTATGTTAGCATTTTTGTAGGAATCCATGCATGACCACATTCTTGCCAGGAAAATGCTGATACCGCTTTTCTAGTTCACATACAAAGACTTTATCCATTTTTCCCCACAGACCACTGTGTTCAGAATGGTGCAACATGATCCCCTACCATAAGGTCTGCTGAACCAAGTGGGGGAAAGAAAGACCACCTTCACTCAGAAACTGGGAAAAGGAAGTCATTCTCCTCTTTTAGCACCATCCTGCTGATCATGACAGACTTGACCATGACAATACACAATTTTCATCCTTATACCAGTTCTCCCGTGTTGATCCCCACTGAAGAGCAACGGGTCTCTGAAGAGCCACTTGAGGCCAGCACTGCATGACTGAGGGAAGAGAGGCACTTCATATGCCAACCAAGAACCTGGAAGTTTCACTGAACTTCATTTGTTGTCAATCTTGTGCTATGATCCCAATATCTCTCACATAGGACATCAGTTTCCATACAATCAACTTCTTCCTCAGAAAGCCTCCAAAACCAACAACATAACTTTCACCACTATCAGGACAACCAGCCAGGAGCAGGCTTAACATCTCACTCTGAATACCTGCCTTAGATTTATCTAGGCCACTCTCCAACTAATTTCTCTTCACCTAATACAGCCCCATTCCCTTTTAAGTCCTCAAATGCATTCAAATTAAAGAATTAAAGACATGATGGAGATGGAAGGTCCTTGATTCCTCCAATTACTTCTAGTAGCGAGGACTTGACTTGCAACACAGGGAGGGAGCATGAAGGCAAAGGAAATCCATCTTGCAGGCTTTCTGACATCCTGGGCGAACAAGAAATTAAATCCCAGCTGCATTTGGGGAAAGGGAAAATTATATGCTCAAAGTCTGAGTTAGCATTGTTTGAATTCAGATCCACTCATCATGTATCTACATGTTTCTATCCACAGAATTTAAATTTAAAGCATGTCAAAGGTGGCATATTCTATACTTTTGCTTATAGGAAGAAAAGGAGAAATAGAAAATTTAACATACACAACAGCAGTTTCAGACACCAATAGCATACTCCTATGCAAAATAAAGCATGTAACTATCTTTAGTTACTAAACAACTTTAACACAAGTTCTCTGCGCATAGAGAATCCTTCTCAGTAATAATGCTGTTCCCACTCTCCTAGCCATCAGTGAAGGCCAGTAGATTTATATGTTAATATTGAACAGTAAATTCATTCACTTGCAAAAGTAAACTTAATTCCAAATTTTTCATGTGCCACATCTGCAAAGAATTTAAATTAATGTAGTTTGCATAAATAAATATGAATGTCAAGAATTCCAGGCAAGGTCTGGAATAGTTTTATGTTTTTGCAATATGTTCATACTCTTTGCTGCTACATTGAGAATAGGCTGTTTTTGCTTTATGCAAGATCAGTATTTTTTTTCTATTATCCTCTTTACCACCTCCACTTCTAATGGGTCTCTCTTGCAGTGGCTAGTGGTCTAACAGGAAAAGCTTGCAGCCTTCTTGAAAGGCTGGTTTCAGTACTGTTTTGAATAGACAAGAAGCAAATAGATGTTACAGTTGTTCCTCCTCTACCAATGCCTTAAACACCTTTCAGGTATGCTTTGTCCCCCAGCCTAGTTAGTTATTCTGTCGGTGCTTGCACAGCAATGACAGACTGCCTGCGAGTCTAACCTTGTCAGCTGTTTCTAATTACTGCAGCAGTGCCGCAGACTACGCTCTCTCTATAGGCCTACTAGTCCGGTCTCACGGGATTTACCAGTCCCACAAATGATTGATGTCATTCAACCACAAACTTTTAGAGAAGCATCTATCCTTTTAAAAAGTCACGTCTACATATCTTGACATGATATGAAATTGCACTGTGGGAGTAACTACAGTTATGTTACCCAACAATGACACCACATGCAGGATGTATTTATGCATTCCACATTCAAATGTATTTTTGTACTAAATTAATTAAGACAGGGACACAAGAAAGACCTTAATGTCTAATTTTTGGGCTCAGGTTTGAAGTTCTTAATTCTCTGCCTTCCCACCTCCTGTAGTTTTATTCTGGGGTGGCTGAAAAAACAGGAGATCCTGCCTTCCAGCTTCAATGGAACCCGAGCCGGAAAATCTGAGTTCTGCTCCTGCATAACTTCTACCACATGAAGAGCCACATCTTGCAGCATTGATTTCAGTATTTTGTTGTTACTCAATCTGAACCTTGCTCCCCTTGCCTAACAACAATTTGGTCATAGTCTTTCTAGTAGTTACATGCATGTTTAACTTGTGAGGATGTGAAAACTACCAAAACCAGTGGAGCTATTTAGCATCTGTATTGTTAGGCACATGCATTAGCATTTGCAGGAGTCCTTCTGTGGATGCGGTCATTAGGCTCATCTCTACTAACAGGTTGTCTAGCAGACAATTCTGATTGCAGAATATCAATAAGCAGATCTAATTCTTCAAACATATTGCTTAGAACTACTCAAAATAGTTTTTCTTAAACGGCTTAGCTTAAAAGGTTTTAAATGTATCATCAGCCAAAAACAATTCTTCATGCAGCTGATCATGAATTAGATAATAGGGATGGTCCCCATTAGGGGCCTGAGAAGTGGATAGGGTCTCATATATGCATTCTGAATATTGAGTCTCTCCAGACTGTTTTAATTAATTATGGCTGATCATCTAAATCACAATATTCTTACTGTGACCTGCCAAATTATTTCTAGCCCTAACAATCCACAAGTGAATTTAGATGTGCCTTTTGCAATACCCTTATACATAACTTTGAAACTTGTTTTCAGTCAAACATAAGCACCAGCAAAACTGAGTTGTTTAACTGTCTTCAGAGTGTGAACACAATGGGAGCTCAGAGAAAAATGGGGCTCTGAGAGAAAACGAATCAGTAAATATGCACAAGTTGATTTTCAAGTAAGGGTCTTATTTTAAAGCTACCTGCATAAGCACATAGACATATGTCAGTTTCTGTAATAGGAGGCACAGAGACTACACAAAAGGGTAATGATCACTAGGAATAAGTGAAAAAAAACACAGTAGGTTTACAATACTTTATCCAGGTTTTTCTAAGTTTTATTTCTTTTCAGTCAAATTACTGAAGACACTGTGATTCAGGAGCAAGAGAGTCATTTATAGGATTACCGAGTCCATAAAAGTTGTAAAGTTAGTGACTGTTCCAGATTGTTAACACATACAGTAAGTCTACTCCTATTTTTGATCACATCGGATAAGTCAAAGCCTAGGTAGAAAGTCTGATCTTAATTGTCGGTATGCAATTTTACTGACTTCAGTAAAGTTATGCAGATATATTGCCCAAAGTGTCAATCCTCCCTTTCGGTGTTACATGACTATATGTAGTGAAACTTACTATAATATTGGGTATTGATATAATGGTTGTTTAAACTCCACTTCTGATTGCAGATGAATACTGAGTATTACCAATTATTGTCAACATTAATTAAGATTAGATTTTAATTTCTTCCTATTTTAAATTGTAAAACAAAAGGTTATTTTTTTCTAATTCAATTTGAATGCAGATAATTTTGATATAAAGTACGTTACTATTTTCAAAAGTCTATTTTTATGGTTATGATTTATTAGAACCAGTAGGGAATTTAAATTTATGGATGAGTTATATCAAGTATTTAACTAAACTCATGAGAGTTCTGAACACTATACTGCTAATCCCAAGATAAATATTTTAATCTACTTTCAGCACTCTTAAAATAATGCTTCTTTCAATATGTATAATTTTATCATTTATTTTTCTCTGAATAGAGTTCCATGGATGAATTAGTAAAAAAAAGCACAATTTAGAAAGAAAATCAATAGTTCTGAACTGAAGACCACTTGCAAAATACAATTTGGTGGTAATTGATTTGTAGCAAATTTTCTATTTAATTCTAGTGACATGTAACTGGAGTAAAAGTATGCACCAGGGATTATAATTTGTCTGTGTATTAATGCTCCCATGTGTATTACCTCTGCAATGATAATAGTATAAATTCAATAAATTAAATAAAATGCAAAAAGAGGTCACAGCTTGTCAAATGTACCTTCTTGATAATGAAAGGAAGTTGCCTTTTGACCAGAATTTACCACTGTCTTTCATTGGAGAGCCCTTCTATAATGGGAAAAAAAAAAAAAAGAGAATAATGATATAAATAGGGTTCAGGATGTGCGTAGAACAAGAGCACGATTTAGTGTTGCCTCAAGGAACAAATGGGCCTCACGCTGCATAAATTGATGATAGCCATTTATCTAAAGGAGAAATCCTCTGTGGTCATTTCAGAGGGAACTGGATCACATTAAACCAATATTTGAAATTTTAAAAAAGACCAGATAGTGTTTTATTTTCAGATGATTCTTGTAATGTTCACGACAAAAGCACAAAAGCCTGACAAATGGCTTGCTATTAGAATGAGTTAGATACAAACATAAGGCCACTGCTTCTTTAAAATGTTTCTTCTCCTACCTAAGTTGCTGTGGTATAAAACACACTCTGTAAAGCTCAGTATTACATTATTTTGAATTGTGATCTTTTGACCTAGCACCTGCACATCTTTAATTTATACTTTGTGGCTCAAAAGGTGCAGCACAGCATCAAGGTCACCCAGAAAGGCTTTAACTCCAGGTACTTTTTGCAATAAATTAAAAGCTGTAGTGGCAAAACAAATGCCGTTCCTGGAAATCCTGAAGGAGCCCGTACTTCTGTATGTTTCAATACATGCAGTTCTTCTCTATATGCAGCGTTAACAAACACTATGTGTCAGAAGAATATTGTTTGTGGAGGCCTGCAGTCAGAAATAGGAAATGCCCGAAGTAACTTGGGTTCAGTGCCTGCTCCTGGGGCAGTACCACATGATGATATCACAGCGACGTCACGAGAGCCTTTAACAGAATTTCATAGCACTTTAGAAAATGGGTTCAGCTGTGGAGGGTTCCCTGTCAGGCAACGGGGAGCAGGGGGAAACTTTCAAAATGATCTGAAATTTTGGCTTCTTCGGGCTCATTTAGTCTTAATCTCTCCCAACAAATGGTATGCCATATTTTACAGTTAACCGCAAAAATCTTGCTCCTGGAAAGCACTGCCACTTACTGCAGGCAGTGTTACTATCCAAACAGTTATGCAAAGGGCTTCTAATAACATGTGAATAGACAGAGAACCCTATTGTACAGACCAAATGATTTTAACAGTGAATTACTGTACACTGGAAACTTTTCTAAAACTGCATGAGTTCATTAGAGCAATTATACTGAAAACATTGGAAAGACACAACTGTTTTGGTCAGCATTCGTGTTAGTGGTTTCCTGTGATGTGGTGTTTACGATAGTAGTACAGCCTCTGTTTGCAAGTTAGATCTGCCTGGAGGCATTTCTGACTTAAACGACAGCTTTCTGATATTTGTTCATATTTTCCAAAATGAAGAATACAGTTATGGCAAATTAAACATTGTGGTCATTTCCACACAGAGATTTTGTGGGATGTTTTGTTTTTGTGAGGGCCAATGTTTTTCTCTCTTCCAAACATATAATATCACCGGTCTCTCTGGAAGGAGTAACATCTCCTCTGTCGACAAGCAGCTTGTGTTTTCATGCAACTTGCGCATTAGACGCATGTAAGCCATGCATTGAGTATAACAGTCAAAGCTATGAAAGTGAGAGTAGCATTTGCTCCAATGCCAAGAGTCTATTCAAGGTTTCATCATGAGTCTCACACAAATTCCAAGATAATAAAGTGAAATACAAGAATGTATAAAGATTGCTTCAAAGAGGGTGACTTTTCACCCCCAAAATGATAGAAAGAACTGAGTTTTGTAAATGGAATTCTGAAAACAGATGAGGACAGCTACAAAGAAAGCAGGCAGTATGTAGTTTTCTTTGCATCAAGGTACTACTATCATATGTGTGGATCTTAAAATAAAGAAGGGGATGTTGCTATGCAATTGATGAGAGCAAATCCCATATGATTCCTTTCTCTGACAACGTTTCAACATGATAAAGATGCTCTATATTTCTACAGAAGGGGAAGTATAAAATATTTTTGCATTGTCTGCAGTCCACTAATCGAAAGGTTCTGAATTCAGGAACCTCCCTCTCAGTGAAGTTACAAGTAAGCTTGGTACCAGGGGCTCCCTACATCATTTCAGCAACCCACTTAGCCTGTGGTGAAATCCCATATCCTATGAGGTGAAGGACTAAGAAAGACAGAACAGTCGCACAGAAATATGCTCTCACAACCACTGGCAGAGAATTTGGGAGGGAAGGGAAGGGGCAAGACGGCAGTATTAGGAGAATGACTTCTATCGAATTCAGTCCATTTACTGGAAATGTACTTTTTTTACTGTAATAAAGTACTCTTTTCAATGTGTATAATTGAAAGCATGTTGCCTAGAGTGTACGTATATGTGTGAGAAAGAAAGATGACTTTTTAGGAGGTAGTTTGGGCTTCTTCCTCAGGAACTTATCTCAGAGTTAGTGCATTTGGTCCATTTAGTTCAGTGAGCTACATTCTGAAGGCAAAAAGCATCTCTTCAGATAATCACAGGCAAGGGTGATTTTATAATATCAAAGGGAGGGGTGACTTCTCTAGAAACAGTCTCCTTTAAGTTTTAAAGTAGGACTAAGCAAGAGGTAGCCTGAACCACTGAGAACCTGCTCTGGCATATCACTGTGAAGCTATAATCCATTTCACTGGTGCTTAAAGTTCAAGCTGAGTTTTCTGAATTGCAAATAAGTTCCTGTGTAAAGATATTTCATGTATGTATCCAGTCAGGGTGGTAATGTTGTTATTACAGCACTGTCTGCAATAACTCAGCTGTCAAATTCACTCCAGGTTGAAATTCAGTCTACATGGTCTCAGCTGGCCAGCAATTTCTTTCTTCACGTACAGTATATTTAAAATGTATTCAGACTGTTATGAGTCATGAGGTGGCAGGAATTTTTTTTTTTAATTTAAGAAGAAAAAAGGTGTTTGGGAATTTTAAAGGAATGTCATCATTTTTGTCTCCCACTTACTTGCACCACTCAGAGATACTGGATTAAAAGACTAACTTTTTGACCTTTGGATATATTTCACCTTTTCATTATATTTTCAGTATTGGCATTAGGACCAAATCTCTTTTTATATAACATTTCTCTATATATTACCTATTACATTTAGGTAGCACCTCCCTTAATCAAGTATTAACAAAACCCAAATTCTAATCTGTCCACAGCAGACAGGCAAATTATGATCTCTGTACCTTAAAGCCCTAAAAAATACATTGATAGCAGTTTTGAGTCTAAACAAAAGTGTTTTTGCTATTTTCAGTACATACAAAATTTTTTTCAGTGCGTAGTTATCAAATTTTAACTGATTTTAAATGTGTAATCACAAATTCAGGAGAGTCTGGAAGCCTAATTGTTGTTAAATATTTGTTTGACACTGAAATTCCTTAGCCCAACTACGCCGTGAAGAACTCGTAGTGAGTTAACAGCAGTGCTTTGCTCAGCAGACTGGCCAGATTCTCCCTTTGCCTCAAGAATATGTAACTTTAATATACATTCTCGAAATAATACAAAAATGCAGAAAGATCTCCAACAGGATTCAACATCACTGTTTAGGTTTTATGAAACACATTTTGTAATTTAGATCAGCATGAGTTTTATAGAGCATAGCTGATAGCTGCCTTGACAATGAGACCTACACAGTGCCTACTATGGCAAACATTGGACTACAATGTTACTACATTAGAGACAAGATGGAGAATTCTACTTAAACATTTCATCCAACAATTCTCATGTAGCTAGAAGTAGCTATAAAATTAAAAAGATATTTTCTCTCAGTGGTAAAAGAAGTTGGAAAATGCTGGAACACCAGAGAATATAATACATTAAATAATGTATTTAAATTATTAAACACTTAAACTATTAAATAATGAAGGGAAAATTAAATAGCTAAATCCTGTAAACTAAAGGTTTGAAAATAGTCACTGACTGTCCTATGTGTTAATACAAACATTGCTGTCCCAAAAGAAAATGACCAGAAGGTGAAAATTTAGTGGAACAAAGCAGCAAACCATATTTTACAGAGAACTTTGAAATCTTTATAATTTGATCTAATGCGTAACACAGGACATGAGACTTCTTGTTCAAGCCACAGTCTTTGCAGGAAAAGATCTAATTTTGATGGCAGTGAGCACAACCCACCACATCTTGGTACTGCTATGAGCATGCTGTATTTTCAACATGAATTTGCTTGCTTCATCTTTGTTAGCTACTAGGTATTGTTGTACCTTTGTACATTAGACAGAGCAGTCCTCTAGAACTCCTTTTCCTTCCTCTGTATAATAGTGTGCAGAAGAGGCTGATGATTAAGGCCTGATTCCCATCGTTCTGGACTAAGGTGCCTCCTCTGGTACAATGTTCTGTCATTGCAAGAATGAGATGCTGAACGTTCATGTTGGATGTTAACACTCCCACTAACTTGGCTGAAATAAGAGCAACAGAAGAGTAACAATCAGAGGAACAGCTGATGAGAACGTGTTATGGTCCGTGATGTTATCAGAATGGCAAGCCAGTTTATGGAAGCAAATTTATATTTTACTGTACTGAAATAAAGCTGCAAGAATTTGTGTAATCAGATGAGATGAAATATCAAGTGTTAGTGGATTGTAGCAGTCTTCACAGCTCTTGCCAGACTTCTACAGCAGCTGGCAGTCCTGCGTAAGTTTGCTGTGCTACATTAGTCACCTTTAAAATATTTAAAATTTCCTTTTAATATTCCGTGCAGAGATTTTATGGCAACGTTAATTACTTGCAAGTCACACATGCCAACATTTGATTACTGTGTTCCTTTATGATTGGGCTGCTTTGTTTTTATCATACTGAGGTGATTCTAAGCTTGCTCCTTGGTTGGAATTGACCTGCCATATACTTAAGACCTGTGCTCTGCACCAAGCATGACCCAAAGACAGTGCCAGAGACTTGTGAGAGGTCTCAAGGATGATTAACTCCATAAAGAGGACAATTCAATTAAAAAAAAAAAAAAAGACATAATTAGTGACCTTTTTACATTCCAGTTTCCATGCAGCCAAAGAGAAAAACAACAAGCCAACATATCTGGTAACCAACACATGGATTGAAGGGCAAGAAACCCTCATTTCAAAAGACAACAATTTATTTCTTCTTCTTTTTTTTTTTTTAAGACTCAAGAGCTCTCCAGTCCTTAGATTAAAGCTGGACTGAGCGTGAAAACTGATTGAGGATCTTTCAAAAAGCCAGCTGGAAAAATCAAGACAGAGGCTTATATTTTAGATTGGGGATTATGTCAAAATGACGATTTAATGCCCTTTTTACTTTTACACAGTTTCAGGAGATACATAACCATACTGATTATTATAATAACTACTATAATAAATTGAGATCATCTTTGTCTAAAATGATTAATTAACACACCTTTACAGGCTTCTCCATTTACTGTATTAGTTTCTAAAATCATCTTTGTTTCATACAGATGCACATTTTACACCTGGATGTTGCTTAAGTCTGTTTAAATCATTTAGAAATTAGCAGGAATTTTATCAAGACAAGATCTTGACTACACCAGTGGAGAAAGACACTGACAGTAAATCAAAAAGTCCACCAGAGATTTTAAACCCTTCCTGTAGATTAAAAAAGTTGGACCCCCTTCTTTGGCCCTAGCAAAGGTGAAGGAGAGTAATGAGGATCAAAAAAATGAAAGGAATCAATAGCAATATTGAACAGATATTAAAATGTTATTGGATTTCTGTCTTTGGATTAAGCTTTTATGAAGGTTGACGTAATATAGCTGGACAAATAGGTCCTTGTCCAAACGTCCATTGGAGTCTTCCTACTGACTTCACACAAGTTGGAACTGATCCATAGTAGAAATAATAGTATTCACATACATGCCTGAAAATCCACATTATTATATATTTCAGCCACATTTATATACACTTTCATTAACTTTTCCAGGAAGTTGCATAAATCAATAGTAACTCTATGAGTATTTGTTAACAGGCATGCAAGCATAACTAACCTATTTTCTGAAGAAGTATTCCTCTAACACTATTAGAGAGGGAAAACAACACATTCCACGTTCTCAGCTGAGCTATCAAACACTTCAAAAGCATGTTCAGAGTGCAGAATAATCAATAATCTACTTGCTGCAAGCAATTCATAAGCATTGCCTAAAATCCAGTGTTCGCAAAACTGTTTTAAAACTATAACGAATAGCAAACAAATTCATATCTATAGTTAGAAAAAAAACCTCTTTCTAATGAGTAGTACAAATTCCTCAAACATAATATCAAATGCTTTGGGCTTTGGAGTACCAAACTTTAAAATAGACCATGGGTTAAGCAAATTTCAAAGCACTTTTCATGCTAAAGATATTTAAATGTGCAGATTATTCAGGCAATATTTTAATAGGATTACACTAAGGCATAATCCCTTTTAATATAATTTTTTAAAAAAAAAACATGTCTGTGGATCTTCCACAGGAAAATAAGTGGAGTGGAGTGGAGTGAACTATTTTTAGGGGTCTTCATAGCAAATACTTACCACTGCCTTCCTTTACTGTAACTGTCAAAAAAATTGATTTACCAGTATAATATGCATATTTTTTGTATATTCTACACATCATAGTCTATTACTGTTGACTATGAAATTAAGTTTTCAGATACTTGATAGGTTATTTGAAATACATGTGTTTGAAACTTTTCACAATCTTTATAATTGATTGCTTCTGACTTTGTCTTTTCATTCTTTTATGTATGTGTCCTTCTATGAGCATATTTTTAAAGTACTAAAATGCACTTGACAATGTCACTTTAAAACAGTCTTTTGTGTCTTATCTCACTAGCTGTAATCACTCAAGAATATTAAAGTTGTATTTTGTGCTGCTAAGGAAAATGAACTGCTTCTGTTCATGGATGGAAAACTGGTGCAATGAGGGCTCCGAAGTACGTCAGAGGTTACATAGTCTGTCATCCTTGGTTCTGAGGTTAATGCTAGTGAGCTAGAAGCTCACAATAGCTGTACTTTCAGATCTGACATAAAATGTCATGAGATAGATGAGGTAATCATAAAGCGCAGTTACCAAGACTAGACTATTCTGAGTATGGCAGAATGTAAGAACTTAATGCATCTCCCAATAAGGCTGTTACTTCTGAAGTATGAGCTCTTCTTGTAAAACCAGCAGGAGATCAGTTTAGAAACTGAGAAGGGGCCATGTGAAATATACACTTAAAAAGATTTGTTTTTTCTCAAGATAAGAAAGGTATCGAAGACAAATTTGCTACCAGTGGAGATAAAAAGGAGGGGACAGAGAATGGTTCTGACTTTTCTTCATTTCTTTGGTAACCAAGATATAGCCAAGATAAGGAAAGACAGCAGTTGGAAACATCCACAGAAAATATAAATAAAAAATTGAAAGCTATTGAAATACTAAGGCTATCTGACAATTCAATCCTATGTTTGGTCTGTTAAAAGAACTCCTTGCCTTAATGTACAAAGGAAACAAAAAAAGGAAACCCAGAGGCAGATTGGCAGGCCAATAGAAGAAAAATGGGTTGCACACCTTTCAATTATAGAGGTGCCATTTAGCTCTTAAGAGCTCCTGCAACATTGACAGCATATCAAAACTTGGACAAAAATGATTGCTAACTTCTTAAAAGCTCTTTCCCAATGCAGTGCAGTACTTTAACTGGCACAGAACATCAGAGGCACAAATTCAAAGCTTTCTAACAACATACTGGGATATTGAGGCTCTCATGTACTGATGTAACCAAACAACACATTTTTAATACACACACACACACACACACACACAGCTTATGCTTATTAATAACTTATAACTCAACTACTTCAGAACTACAGCTAAAGTTAGTCTCTGTCACTTGTGATTTCATTTCAGCCAAAGTGACATGGACCACATGAAATGTGGAGGAAGGCCACAAGTATGATTTGCTTTCCTATACTTTTTCTCCTTGAGTGGAAAGTTTAATTATCTGTAGAAATTGCACCCAGTGACTGTAGCAGTCAAAAGAAAGGTGTGTTTTTCCTTGACTACCACTTGAGTAATCTTTCATACACAATGAAAGGATAGCCTGGAAAACTCAACCCCTCTGAAAATAAAGGAGTACTAATCATTTTGTGATTTTAGGAAATCCAAGGACGACTGCTGTCATTGACATTTGTATTCTATGCAAAGAACAAAGATGGGCAAAGTCATCAAAATAAATAGCAAAAAATATTTAACTGGTGAAGAAATAATAATGAATGGATCAAGAAAATTTGTTTTGGGAGATGTCATTTATCCCTTTCCATTATTTTCTATTAAATATTTCATTCTTACTCAGCTCACATTCAAATGACTATGTAATCATAAAGGAGCCTCTCAATAAGCCAGATCAGATCATTCCGGAACGAAAGTGCCGTGGATATTTAATCTTTTTATTTATTTCCTAAAAGAATGTGGATATAAAGCATGAATCTTGTCAGCAAGTTGTTGCCTTCTTTAAGTATCTTCACAGATCATCTTCATAGTATTTCCAGCCCAACAAAAATGTAGACCTAAAAGATGGGATATGGCACTTAAACTCTGTGGAAGCTACTAATATCTGATAACTACATTTTGGCTTAGGGATTTGGGTTCAATATGCTTGAGCAAATTACACATAGTTCTAAGAGTGTTTCTTTTACTTTTGTTTGGAGCTATTTCTCAAGAGATTGGAAATTTATTGATCACTAAACAACTATCCATAAGGCTAAATAAAAGGCCACAGAGATTTGCTTTAGATGTCCTTTTTCTAACAAAACTGGAGTACAATGACAATGTTAATTAGGCACACACTTCCGTAAGAGACTGCTGGAAAAGAACCTTTGAACCAGATGCAAACAAACTACAATGACAAAGTTTTTGCGTTTTTTTTTTTTTTAATGAACTTAATGTTTACAGAGACTGTCTCAAAAAACATGTCTGGAATACATTCCTAGAGAAGTGAAATATGGCTCAGGTTAGAGGGAAACAAAGTTATCAGGATCATTGTAAATATTCCCTATTCATTCATTCAATTTTATTGATGTAATTATATTGTGTTTCTTCAGAGAAGGAGTATTTTGGTTTCATACGGTCGAGGTCACCTGAATTCTACAGAACGTGGACAAAAACAATTTGGAGATGATCAGGCAGCTGGGCTGCAACCAATCACTTTAGATATTTTAAACAGATCATCTTCATCACCATCTTAGTTGGGCCCTGCTAATGCCATCTGGCAGAAGAAATTATATGTTTCAGCAAGAACTGAATGTTTTAATTTGCACATTGTTATAGGAGTCCATTTGGCTATTTTAAAACACTACTTTATTAGCTGTAGATTCTTTCTAAGGCCTACTGGTTCCAAAACATTATTTTCCTTCTGACAGTTAACTCTTAGTATGAACCACACAGTTGGGATTTTTAATGGAAATATTTGAATTATAAATATTGAAAATCAGCTACTGTTCATGCATAGCAACTTTTCATATATTTTAATATGCATATGCATATTAACACCATGAAGGCTCCATATTCATAAAGCTGATCTTGACAGATAAAATAATTGTTGAATATAATTGATAATAGTACTTATTGAAAGTGACCAAGCATTTAATAGTTTCTCTCTCTTTCACTTGCATTAATTCTAGAGAAACATGATGATTTAAAATGTTCAGTATGGTAAGTTCAAGATTAATAATTCAATTATCATTATGCATAGATTGAAACAATAGTGTTACCATGCCTTACAGTGTCAAGAGTGAACCATTTAATAATGTCAGTATACTTCATATGCATGAATTGTCTGGATTGACAAAATCCTGCAATGGCTTCAAAGCTAACATTTTGCAAAAGCTGCAGAGGAGCTGCGAATCAGATGCATTCAAAGTTTATTCAGTATTTTTTTTCCAAAGTATGACTATAGACATTTGTACAGCGTAAATAATGGGCCAAATTCAAAAACAGAAGGGTAAATATCCCCCATGGAAGGATGTTGCTTCACCACCACAAAGCTAAGACAGTGACTTGGGCTGAACACCTACCCCAAGCCAAGAACGTGAGACTGAAGAGCAGCAGCACTTCAGTAGCTATGCAGGAACTCATCCGCCTGCTGAGCCTTTGCCATGGGGTAAAAATTCAGATGAGCACATCTTACCTCCTGGTAAAATGAAATGAGTTCTCCCTGTTTTCTCTGATTAGAACAGTATACAGCAGAGGACACAAGCCATCTCTTAATTTCATTATGGACAATTTTTAATAAGGATTTCCTTTTCATTTAAAAAGGGACAATTTCAAACTGAGAGGTCGTTTGACCTTCCTGAGGAGTTTCCTCAGATAAGCAATTTCATCTTTCTGTCTTTATCTTTCAGTCCTCAATGACCATAGCTCTCAGACAGGTGGTCTTAACAGAGCTTAGGTGGACTTTACTCTTCAGCTTTTGATCTTGCCAGTCTCTTCTTTACTAGCATAAATGATCAGACAGCACGCACAAACATTGCCAGTTGCGTATCTTTTGAAAAAATGGAAGTCAAAAACCTGGGCTCCTGCCCATTGCTTTTGATCTGAATCTGTTCTTTATGTTTTCCTCAGATTCATAAATGTAAAGTTATACCTTTAGGTGTACATATGATGCCTCATTTATAGTCACCATTTTCACAGTAAATACTCTGGAAACGTTTATTATCAATTAAAGGATTTTAAAAGGACTCCGCCTTTTATTATTAAACTAACCCCCTTTTCTCTCCTTAATCTGTTTGGATAAATCACTTTGTGAAAAATTCAGAATTACAGATCAATTTTCCAAACACTCCTAGTACATACGAGTTTGAATTAATGACTCAGAAACATAACCTCTCAACTCTACCTTGTACTCATTCATAAAGCCCATCTTGACAGATAATAATAATTAAGGATATAATTGATAATAACACTTATCAAAGGTGACCAAGCATTTAATAGCCTCTCCTTAATTCTGCAGAAACACAATATGTATCACAGATCATAAATGTTCAATATGGTAAGCTCATATTTTATAATTTAATTAACATTAAATATAATTTATGTCAAAACAGTGTTTCAGGTGAATGGCAATTAAATACTACCTAATTCTCCAACAGGAGGACAAGATGCATTGACCCCATTATGGAAAAATAAATATCAGTAAAGCAGCAGGTTTCCAGTAAACATGTTGGCATGCATCTTGTGCTTTGTTATAGACCTATATCCAAATTAAACTGCAGAAAGTAAAGTGTGATGAGGCACTAAGTGTGTACAGATTATCTAAGGGCACATGGATCAAATATGAAAAGTGATGATGATGATGATGATGAATGTAACCTGACACACAAATCAAAAAAAAAAAAGTGAATAATCAGGATTGGACCTTGACTCCCACTTCGTATCCTGTTAACCTTACGGAGCTTCAAAAGAGTGCCCACTCAGAGTGTCTGCAGTGCCCAGAAGACCTGAGGAGAGACATTTCTACTGTTCTTTGCATATTTCGGAGTTCCTATAGACAGGCAAGTCATTGCTGCATTCATCAAACGTTTGAAGGAGGGTTTATTTGTGAGAGGATAATGGATATAAGGAAACTGCCTAATCTCAGTTGAGCGGCACTGATAACATATTATGAAGCTAAATTCTTCCTCTATGAGACTATATACCTCTTCTTTAGGCACCAGACTACAGGATTTCTTTTGCCTTTGAGCGGAGCCAACCTAAACATATGCTACCTGGGTACTCTGACAGGCTGGTATTTGTCTCAGAAGAGGAGAAAAATGCACAATGCTTTCTTACAGTGCTTCTGAGTAGTTTTCATAACTTCCCCACTCTGCTATGCAATTTTCCTCCCATGTCAAATCTATGGGGTTTTGGGGGTTTTTTTTGTTTGTTTGTTTGTTTTAATCACTAGGCTGTGTTTTGGCTAAAGTTGGACCTACTTTGTAGTTTGAGAAAAAGAGCTAGTTAAATGCAGCTGATCTGGGAAATCCTGCAGACACAGGGAAGAGGGGAAAAGACATGTCAGAAGGCAGAGTGACAGAACACACCCCTGGGAGTAGACGACCCAAAAGGGAAGTAGTACACACAATTTCACTGTCATTGCTGATCATATTAGGTAACAACCACCCTGTCAGGATAGTACAAAACAGAGTATTTTCATACCTCACAGAAGGCCATGAGGAATAGCCTTGAACAAACAGGAGTAAGCAGACCTGTCAATATGTTTATGACAACAGGTTTGGAGCTCTCCCTTCTCCTTCCCAAAGAAAGGGGCCACACTCCAGAGCTGCGGCTCTTTCCTGGGCCGCACCTCTGAGCTCTAACACCCACTAATCCTAACAGCAGCAGCATGGTGTGGGGAAGCTAAAACCAACAACTTTAACTCTGCTCACAACCTCACAGGTAACCAGAGCAGACCCCTGAGCAGCAGGGTAATGAGATCTCTCTGCAGAATGACATAAGTGAGCTAGGACATTCTGTATTAGTTTCCACTTCTAAATGATCTCAGACTATAGCCCCATGCAGAACAGATTACAGCAATCTTGTTTCAAGTGAGAAAGACATGGCTAATTGTGGCAACATTTGTACTGCAAAGATTTTATTCTTCTCACCAGGCTCTGGTGAAAGAGTGAACTGGCCAAGACTGTGGGCTGCACATCTGGATGCAGCTTAAGATGAAGCAATTACTTATCCTATAATACCGATGATGCTTCAAGATGCTGTATGCCATGTGTATTCCATTGCATGAGGCACATGCACACAGCACATGTTTTCCTGGCAGTATCAGCAATGCTAGGCTTGTACATTCTGGTCCTTAAGTTCCCATATGAGAGGATATAAAAGCTCGGATAACCATGCCCAAATATCCTTGCAATGCTAAGCCAATACTGTTGAGAACTCCAGAGTCTGGACAGAAACCAGACTAAAAAAATCTTCAATGACAGCAACTATAATTGTCATCAATAGTTCTGTTTTGTGAGAAAAATTCAACTGCTTTAGATGGAGATTTCTACTTTCTTGAACTTAATATAGCTGCCCAGCTGGATGCCAGTGTCCAAGATGTAAACCTGGTGGAGTGTTCCCTGACGTTAGCTGGTAGCTCTCATTGACTGGTATATATTGTGGCATGCAAACGCTACCTCCTCAGCCAAATACACTCTTGACATTTAGAGGAAGAAAAAAAAAAATTACCAGCCAAGGAGCTGGAGATACACTACGTGATCCACTTCAGGAATATTTATGATGAAATAGTTTGGCTTTCAAATATGGTCCCAAAGACAGTAAAGAAAGTCTGAAGTGTTTATTTTCCTGTTGATGCAATAGAACAAAACTCGAGAGTTGTCCAAAATCTTCCTTTCTGGCATTGAGTCTAAATGAGAATGTTCAGTAAGTTAGCATTTGAAAACAATCTGTCCTCAGGGAAGAAACGCTCTACAGTCAGGACCCTGTCTAGCAAGCAAGTGTGGAAAAGGCTTCAAGTCTGATACTGAGCACAAACTATATCATAATCTAACATGGCTGATATTTGGCACAACAGGAGATATTAACCCTTCTTGTTTCATGTACAGAATCATAGACTCTCTTGGGTCTGTGTGGACAACATGAAAAATAACTTCCTTGCTGATGTTTGGGTCCATTTTCTGCTTTATATAAGAATTTACTGAGCTTATAGGGATTGGTCTTTTTGTGTTTTATTTTCACAAACCTCCCATAAAACAGAGGTTAGTATGCTTTTCTGGCTGTGAAAGATAGAGCCCATCTTAAACCTAGTAAGCTAAAAGAAATAGTCTGTTAAAGCTAGTTTTCTAGCCACAGCAGGTGCTATAATTATTTCACTCTACTGCTGCAATGTCAGGGTCTGAGGAGTCTGGGAAAAAAAGCTATAAAGGTGAAGTTTCTCAGAGATGACTGTATTAGTAGGGTTTTAGTTTGCTCGGTATATATTCTTTTGATTTCAGAATATAATATTTTAGCACCCAGTTTAAATTCAAGGATGGCAGCTTGTTTTACTGACCTTCATGTGCCCCAAATTTAGCCTTTTAATCTTCTGAGCAACTGAAGTTGGAAATAGCAGAACAGAAGGTCACAACTTCTCTGAAGCGCTGGGATCTTGAGTCTAGAATAGATTGCTTGTCTTTCCACTGTCATACAGCTACAGCGAGGATTACTGGAGAGGTTTGCACTTTCAACAGAGGAGGCTGTTGGCAGAGCACTTTGTTATACTAATTAACCAATTCCACCAATGCTAGTCAGGGGGGAAAATATATATATATTTGATGGAATGAGGCTGTGAGCTGTCTCCCACTCTGATCCTGCTGCTACAGTTACTCAAGGACCCAAATAATTGCTGGCCTTCCCAAGTTTTAAAGTCAGTACTGTCATTCCAAAACCATTAGCAGCCTTGCATGGGTTATCTGCAAATGGCAAGGCAGTTTCCTTAAAGGGCTTCCACTTCTTCCTCAAAACCTGTGGGATTCCCACACTAGTTGTGTGGGACTGCACAATGCAAAATGCCTTCTTCCAGGCTCCAGTATCTCAGCCTGGAGGGTCAAGGAAAGAAAATTCTTGAGGTCACTCCCAAACTTGATCTCCTGCAAAGGAGAATGTGCAACTATCAGCTGAGCCTTTGTGCTGACCCAGAAACTGCTAACGTCTTCGTTTCTTTTCTTTTTAGATAAAGGAACTTTTCCTCTCCCTCTTAAGCTCTTTAGTGAAGGGGGAAAAAAAATAGTCAACCAACATCTTTTTTAGCTGCCTTTTTCTTCTGTGTGCACTGTCCTTTGTAATCTTTGAATCTCTGCCAATACATGACTTTTTGTACTCTTACTCTCTGCCTTTTAATCACCTAAAAAAAAAAAATACAGACTGTCCATCCCCCATGATTACAAACTATCTCCTTTATCTAGTGGTCTGGGGAAGAGGAGGAAGAACAGCAAGCCTTTTTCCTTCATTGCCCCCTGCCCCAACAACATAGTTTCCTTTGCTCCCAGTTCTCTTTTGTGTTGTATCTTCATTCTTGAGTATAATTTTCAGAAAATTTCTCATGGACAGCCAGGCACACACGCAACAGAGATGCTGTTCCCTTCATGTGTATTTTAAAAAATATGTACTGAATAGCTGCTTTATTTGACCACATTCCTCAGTGTGTCACATACGTTTCCATAATTGATGTCTGCATTTCTGATTCTGTTCTGTATGCTTTGATCCTTTAAATTTGTTGAATCCAGATTTACTGAAGTGATTAGAAAGGAAGGCTTTTTTTTAAAGGGTTAAAATAACAAGCATTATAAATTGCATGCTCTTTAAATGAGGAGTTTAAGTGTTCATACTGTGACAATGGCTATGTTATCTGTGGATTACAGTAATGTGCTTTATTTGTGTATACCCCTGAAAAACACTCAGACACTGCAATTACTGTAGAACAAGCAATATAGCTGATCAAGGGCTTTTGTCCAGGCTCTTCAATGACATCCACACTGATTTGCTGTGACTGCCTACAGATGAATGTGCTGCAAGGTTTTGCTTGGTTGGTACATAAAGCTGCAAGTTGCACAGGACATGGGAGAAGGAAGGACTGCCCTGTTTGTCCTCCCACTGGGATTAGTCAGGCATGTACTTGCTGAACGCAAGTAGGTGACTATCTTGGTAAACAACTCATATCTGAAACTCCTCCTTGCACCATTTATCTTGCAAGTAAGATTCAAGACTTTTGCTAACTGCAAGCAGTCAAATATATGAGCCTCAAAGCAAATTGCAAGGTTTCTTTTTAAACACTGGCTAAATTTTCTTCTTTTTTTGCAGCCTTCACAGTTCAAGTTTTCTAGCTTCCGTCTACAATCACAAAACACAGAAAATGAATCGAAAAAAACTTAGATTCTCACAGTCATCTCAGGGAATTGTGTTTTACTAAAAATGCATGAGTCACAGTAAACCATGAGTTTTAGGAACACTGTCTAAAATTGGGGGTATGTGATCCAGTGTCTCTCTTTGACATTTACCTGTTGTACTTGTTACTGCAATATCAAGAAGAAACCTGTGTTATTTCTAACAGGGCAAAAAAAATTTTGCTTATAATTTCATTTTTGACCTGCCATGTGGTAGTGCTAGGCTCTTTTTGGCCACACTGAAAAATTTCTACCTTAATGATGATAACTTATTAAGAAGTGCTGCTTACAAAGCTCTCATTTTGGAAGGAAGGATTGTCTTTGGGATCAGTCTCTTTCAGCTCCTCTGTAAACCTGCTGGGTGATTGTGATCAGCCACTTATTATCTCTGAAGCTAAACTGTTATATATCCAAGTCCAAATTTCTTATCTGTGAAATGGGGATGATGACATTCACTATGCCAGTAGGTTAGTTTATGAGGTGATAAATGCCACAGAACTATCTACGGTAAATCATTACAGGTGCACACATCACATGGACACCAGCTTTTAAAAATGCCTCTTTGTAATCTGGCAGCAGTAAGAAAACCCTGAGATCCTACTATTCTGAGGCCCCTGCTGACATACACTGTGTAGTGAAGAGACAAGACATTTTGTCAAGTGCATTCTTTACGTTAAGATGTTAAATTACAGGAAGATGCAATGTTAACATGAAGATCCATTTATCTTCTCTTAGTCCTGAACATGCCCTAATGGTATAGCTGTCACTTCTGTGCACTGGTGTTGCATAATCAACGAAATGAAAGGAATACTGTGGGACACATTTCTCCTGAGCCAGAATATAATTTATAAAAACAGCATCTTTCCCAACCAATGCCATAGAGGAAGGATGAGATTCTCTCATCATTTTTCTTTGGAAGCAAAATTAAATACTTTGTCTTTCATTTAGTTAGTGAAAATCTCTGCTAAAACATTCCCTCATGTCTTTCACTAAATATACCATTAAAATCTCCATTCTGTTTGGGCTACCAGGTGCTGTGTCTGCATGAAAACACGTGTTCAAATTTGAACTGGTGCTGTCTGCCACAAAAGCAGCTATCTGCTCCAGAAGGAATTTCCACATATCACTGCATGACATAAAAGCATAAATTGGTCATATTGCATCATCCCATTAGGGACCAAAAACTATAAGACAAATTTGTGAGTGCATAGCTGTAATCACAGTGGTAGGAAGAGAGGGATATCTTCTGTTAAACTCTTTTATCACTGGGGACAACTTTACCAATTCCACCACAAGACAAGCACAATTTTGGGGGTTGTGTTTCAAGAGAAAGAACAGAGCTAAACAGCTCTCAGGAAGACAAGGACAGCACAGGCAGCCGCATAACAACTTCTATCTGTGGGAGAGTTCCCATTTCTTGTTTCCAACAGTGAATAAATGGTACCAGTTTGGATCAGGAAGAGGAGGGTGCTCCTGAATGCCACCACAAAGCAGTAATCTTCAAACAAACATGGTGCCAACAGGGAGACAGTGCAAGTTACTGAGGAATCAGAAGGGTAAAATTGGAACTCGAGCAAAGTCAAAATCAGTGCAACTGAGGGTTCACAGAGGGAAGCAAAGATGAAAGCCAGAAGAAAACGTTTGTACAGGTACAGACAGGGTGAGAGTGATCCCCGCTCCTTTTGTAAAGAGCTAATCCATCTGTTGGTTACAAATATCACTTCTGAATCTCTGTTACTTTACCCTGCCGGTACAACCTCTGTTGTATGTGGAAAAGGAAGAGAAATCCTACTGCAGAGTAGAGGACAGGGCAAAGTGAGACTGTCTGGCTTCCAGACACAGATTATTTCAGAAAAAAACCTCCTCATACATTGTTGAGGCAAATATGGCCAAAATGGAAAATAATCTTAGTTTCTCCCTATTTTGATACATCTAAGAGGCTTGTCTAACAAGCCTGGTTTGAGTCCAAGTAGTCAAAGCCCCTTGGGCAGCATGACACGGAAGTGACTGAGAGTGGGGAGCTAACTCCTGCTTGCCTTTCCCTTTTCTCCCTGTTGATACAGAACTGAGCTGACTTCATTTCCAATTTATTGCTACTCTGTTGCTCCTCCCAGTACCTCTTCCTGAGCAGGACAAACCAACTGCATTCCGGAAAACATTCAGTCAGTATGACCAGCTCAAGAAACCAGTCTCCATGGCATACTGGAAAAGATGGGGACAGCTGACCATAGAGCACTGTGGAGTATTTACCTGTATTTACCAACTCTAGACTTTGGAGTTGGCAGTTAAACAAGCCGGCACTTAAATAAGTTACCTCTTCCTCCAAGCTATGACAGCAATTTATTAACATGCACCCAGGCACCAATTTACTGTCCAGAAGATCAGGAGAATGAAAGCTTAACAAGTTTAATCTCTCCCTTGCCAATGGAGTCTCTTCTTTGTGTACCAGTGCAAAGGGCTTGCATTGGCACACAGAGACGCTACCAACCGCGCTTGCAGAGCCTGGCCCAATGCTGCAGCGCTGGTGTCCCTCTGCTCGCCCCAAATCCCGAGCTCTGCTCGCCCCAAATGCCGAGCTCTGCTCAGTGCTGCTGCGGAGTGAGGGACAATCCGAGGTCTAAAGTCACAGTTGGAAATCTCCCGGGACGGAGCTGGAGCGAGGCCAGACCACCACTGAGCGCAAAGGGATGGGACGGAAAGGGGGCAATGTGAGATGGAAAGGAGACCACGCAGGAGTCTTTCTTGCCACTGCAGCGGGTGCGGCAAGGAGCAGGGGGGAAGGAGAGGCTCCCCTCCTGCCATCCTTCCCCTGCAGCAGCCGACAGCCCGGCTCCAGCACGACAAAGTAGCCACGAGCCACAGCTGTTCAGCCACCTCCCATCTGGTATCCTAGACCACGAGTTGGACTATGCCTTCAGCAGGTCTTGTCCCTGGAAATGCTTGAATTAATTAGCTTTTCTGTCCATCCTCAAGAGGGAAAGTCTGCTCCCGAGGGAGAAGCCTCGGCTCGCTGTGCCAAGCTCCGAGGACACAGAGAGGGCAAAACGGGAACATTTAGCTCATATGCTGGTCAAGAATTCCTATAGTGCTGCTCCTTAATTGTGCCTGACTGTGCTTTTACAATAGTTATAAACAGGTGTAACGCAGAGAAAACTACCTCTGCTCTAGCACTGTTTGCAATCTATGTCTATAATTTCATACTTTGTATCACATACATCACATCAATTATGCATATGAAGTGGTTAGAATTTTCTGCTCCCTGGTCCTGCCTAGGGGAAGTTTAATACTATCTCCAAATCACTGAAAATTCAATTGATGCAGCGCAAATTAATGGTCAATACTAATAATATAAAGTTTATGAGATTTAGCTCCCAGACAAAGACCACTGTAAACATTTCCACTATTTAGTGAACATATTTGTGTGCATTCCTCATGGTCCTTAATAAACATAAACAGGATTATAATGAGCAATTCTATATGCTGATGAGTCTTTGCTTGCGAAAAAATGTTTTTAGCATCATTTAGAAAGTGATGTGTAAAGAACTTATTACAAACCCATATATTTAATTTAATACCTAAGCCACTTCAAGATCATATTGAGCTCAAACAAGTTGAATATTCCAAAATATTTATATTGGCATAAAAACTACACTTTATAGTCCAATTCAAGCTGTTTTCCCATAGCCCAAACTGCAGACAAAACCCATAAACAACCTGACATTCTCCAATCCCAAGTTTTCTTATACTTGTAAATGTGCTACTGAATATGCAAAGCCACTCCCTTCAACTCAGAAACACGACATGAACCAAAAGTTTAAACAATCTGCTTGAATTTATGGTGGCCACATGAGCATGTTCACCCATTGCCTTTAACAACCACTTTGACAATGCAGCCACCAAAATTGCTGGGATTAAATGGCACAGATTTTTGGTTGTAGCTCCTGTTGAGTAATGCTAAGGAGACATGACACCGAAGGTCCTTGGCCTTTTCCCAAAGCCCAACAGCCTGTTGCCCAGTACCGATTGTGAAGGCCTGCATTAGAAATCCACTGTTATATCATAACTGCACAGATAAAATGTTATGATATTAGGAGAAAGGAAAGGCAAAGAAGAAAAAAACCAACAACAAAAAACACACTGAGGTCCTTCCATCCCAGTAACACCCTCCCCCCCCAAAAAAAAAAAGTCTCCAAATTCTCTTAAGAATGACAGTGGCATCTACTGGGCTAGCTGAGGTTGCATCATAATTTCCGGTCTAAACACCTATTTTCATTTTCTTAAATTATTTCTCCTGCATCACCAGAGGGTGATTTTAAGAGAGAGTCTAAATAAAACCAGATTTGGATAAGAAAACAAAGGAAATAATCTTTGCCAAAGAAGGCTCTTGATTAAAAAGACCCTCTTCCCCCCCCCCCCTCCAAAAAAAAACAACCAACGAGCAGGGAAATGAGGAGCATATAGAGTCGGTATTTGATACAGGTATCTATAGTTCCTGATGAGACATGCCTTTGACCTGCTAAGTAAATTGTTTAGATTTGACTGAAACTAACCTATTTAGGGAGGGGGCAGGGAGAGTGGGAAGAGAGAGAAAGAGAGAGAGAGAGAGAGAGAGAGAGAGAGAGAGAGATGCAGAGTTCTGTAAGCAAATGAAAAAAAATTTTCAATACTTTGGTTTCATACTCAGAAATTCATTTACTTCTTTTGTCAAGCAAATGGGGCAGGAGACCCGCATGGATAAGCAAGGAGCTCCTGGCAAAACTCAACCAGAAGAAGGAAGTACACAGAATGTGGAAAAAGGGACAGGCCACTTGGGAAAAATATAGAAATGTGGTCAGAGTACGCAGGGATGCGATGAGGAAGGCTAAGGCCCATTTGGAATTAAATCTGGCGAGAGATGTCAAGGACAGCAAGAAGGGCTTTTTCAAATACATCAGTAGCAAGAGGAAGATTAGGGAAAATGTGGGCCCACTGCTGAATGGGGTGGGTGCCCTGGTGACGAAGGATGCAGAGAGGGCAGAGTTACTGAATGCTGCCTTTGCTTCAGTCTTTACTGCTCAGGCCAGCCCTCAGGAATCCCAGACCCTGGAGGCAAGAGAGAAAGTCTGGAGAAAGGAAGACTTTCCCTTGGTCGAGGAGGATCGGGTTAGAGATCATTTAAGCAGATTTGACACCCACAAATCCATGGTCCCCGATGGGATGCACCCACGAGTGCTGAGGGAGCTGGAGGACGTTATTGCTAGGCCACTCTCCATCATCTTTGAAATGTCACGGAGAACAGGAGAGGTGCCTGAAGACTGGAAGAAAGCCAATGTCACCCCAGTCTTCAAAAAGGGCAAGAAGGAGGACCCAGGGAACTACAGGCCAGTCAGCCTCACCTGCATCCCTGGAAAGGTGATGGAGCAGCTCATCCTGGAGGCCATCTCCAAGCATGTGGAGGAAAAGAAGGTGATCAGCAGTAGTCAGCATGGCTTCACCAAGGGGAAATCATGCCTAACCAATCTGATAGCCTTCTATGATGGAATGACTGGCTGGGTAGATGAGGGGAGAGCAGTGGATGTTGTCTCCCTTGACTTCAGCAAGGCTTTTGACACTGTCTCCCATAACATCCTCATAGACAAGCTCAGGAAGCATGGGCTAGATGAGTGGACAGTGAGGTGGATTGAGAGCTGGCTGAATGGCAGAGCTCAGAGGGTTGTGATTAGCGGCGCAGAGTCTAGTTGGAGGCCTGTAGCCAGTGGTGTCCCCCAGGGGTCAGTACTGGGTCCAGTCTTGTTCAACTTCTTCATCAATGACCTGGATGAAGGGACAGAGTGCACCCTCAGCAAGTTTGCCGACGATACAAAACTGGGAGGAGTGGCGGATACACCAGAGGGCTGTGCTGCCATTCAGAGAGACCTGGACAGGCTGGAGAGGTGGGCGGAGAGGAACCTCATGAAGTTCAACAAAGGGAAGTGCAGGGTCCTGCACCTGGGGAGGAATAACCCCCGGCACCAGGACAGGTTGGGGACTGACCTGCTGGAAAGCAGCTCTGCCGAGAAGGACCTGGGAGTGCTGGTGGACACCAAGTTAAGCATGAGGCAGCAATGTGCCCTTGTGGCCAAGAAGGCCAATGGTATCCTGGGCTGCATCAGAAAGAGTGTTGTCAGCAGGGCGAGGGAGGTGATCCTTCCCCTCTGCTCAGCCCTGGTGAGGCCACATCTGCAGTACTGCGTCCAGTTCTGGGCTCCCCAGTACAAGAGGGACATGGAGCTACTGGAGCAAGTCCAGCGAAGGGCTACAATGATGATTAGGGGACTGGAGCATCTCTCTTATGAGGAAAGGCTGAGAGAGCTGGGCCTGTTTAGCTTGGAGAAGAGAAGGCTGAGAGGAGATCTTATCAACGTGTACAAGTATCTGAAGGGAGGGTGTCGAGAGGATGGGGCCAGACTCTTTTCAGTGGTGCCGAGCAACAGGACGAGAGGTAACGGGCACAAACTGAAACACAGACGCTTCCATCTTAACATGAGGAAAAACTTTTTCACTGTGAGGGTGACAGAGCACTGGAACAGGTTGCCCAGAGAGGTTGTGGAGTCTCCTTCTCTGGAGATATTCAAAACCCGCCTGGATGCGATCCTGTGCAACGTGCTCTAGGTGACCCTGCCTGAGCAGGGGGGTTGGACTAGATGATCTCCAGAGGTCCCTTCCAACCTCAGCGATTCTGTGATTCTTTTGATTATTCAAAACATCCACCCAGAGCGCTATGCATCATAGCAGAAGTTGCAGGAACAAAAACAGTCATTAGCAACTAATACCACACCATTGGTATTATGACCATTGCGTCTTCCTTGCACAGATCTGATCCATATTAAAAAATTTCCCCCTACCAATTCTGTCTTGCTTCCAATTCCCTTCTTTTTTCTCTGACTCCCTTGGACAGACACTTCCACCCATGATTCAAACAGAACCAATGCAAAGGGAGACTTGGTCTCATGCAATTGAAATTCTTATTCTGCAAATTCTGCAACAGTAACTTTGCATGAGATAAAAGGCTTGATATTACCTTTGCCATTAAAATTGCTTTTTCTGTGTTTAAAGATAATAGGGCATCAAATTCACATGTCAAACATACTTTCTATATATTATCTCCTGCATTGCTAGATTGCACATCCCCCTCCCCCCCAAAAAAGCCACTAGCTTCTAGGGTTAACATCACTGTGCATATGTACATACAAGAATTTTGATGTTAAGTTCCTCTTCCTACCCAAGGATCACCACGGTGCATGTGCAGCATATTTTGCACTTGACTGCATAGCTATATCGGGTGCTGAATTTTTTTTTTTTTTAAGCCCACCCCACCCCCAAATCCCTGAAAGAGTATATATGCTGCTCTTGCAATAAAACAGAACAGCCAGTGTCACAGGCAAGTAGCTTCCAACCAAGACTATACTGAGATACAGCTCAGGCTGTTACACAGCTAAACAAGACTGCCCCTTTCTGCACTGAATGAGCTGTTAAGACCACTAACGGAGTGGCTGCAAAACTAATCAGAGAGGGGAGAAGACTGCAACAAAGGTTACAGATGTTAGGCCAGAAACAATGGGAATTCTGGTCAAATGCCAGGTCCCGACTGTTTAGCGTCTCTTAGAGACTAAGCTGATGCGAGGCCTTTCTTGTTCTGGTTCCTTAACGTGGAAAAACCAAGGGTAACTACAAGTGTCAGGGAAAAAAAGCTATATTAACATGTCTACTATTGCACAGCCTTCTGCTTTAGCACAAGAGTTCCTAGCCCTTCCACTGGCATATATTATTCCTCATTATTCCATACTTGATCAGAAAAATAGGTGGTTTTCAAAGTGACTGGACCTAATTTACAGTGTAAGCCACAACATTTCTTAAGGAATTTACCAAGCAACTATACCACAGGAACCACAGGACTGACCAGATTTTATATCCCTTCTAATTCTCCCCTCCTCCCCGCCCCCCACTCCCCCAATATATGGTAAGGTGAAAATCCACATTAACAACATCATTTCATAAAAAGAGTAGATAAACAAAACCCAAACACAATATATTCTTGAATTTAATCATATCTTGTGGCAGCAAGTTTCATGACTTCATTATTTACCACACAGGGGAAAAAAAGTGTGAATTTTTAATGTATTTTATTTTCAAAGGATGTTCTTTTAATATGAGCAAGTGCAAACACGAGTGCCCAATGCACCTAATCCATAGTCATACTATTAGCTTGCACAAACCTCTGTCACCTATCTTCTGATCCATTCGCTTCCTGAACTAAACCATAATTTTTTTTCTCCTCCTGCCCCCCTTTTATTTTGTCCTGTCTAGAGGCAAATCCAGGCTCTTAGTCATTTTGGTTGCCATTTTTAACCACTTTTCTTTCATTGCCTCTCTCCCTTTTCCACAAAATGTTTCAGTCTTGGATAGATAATACATGGCTTTTCACTAGCTTAATTTTCATCCCCTAAATTTCTTGCTGTCTTTAAAATTGATATATCAATAATAAAATATTATGATATTCATCACAACTCCCATTGCCAGCCAACTCTCATATCCAAGAAATAACTTTACTTTAGTCATGTAGAAAAGCCTTCGCACAGCACTATTATAGACAGGAGAGATAGGTTAATGGTTTCCTAGAGTTTGTATTTTATTTTATTTTTTAAGCAAACATCATAAAACAGAATGCTCTGACTGCACATCCTGTCCTTTATGGAAAACATTTCTGCCTAAACAATATATCATTTTAACAGAAGGTGGAGGTCTTTTTCATGGGTTTCCAATATGCATTTAAGTAGGTAATCTTAGCTAGACTAAACACTTGTGTCAAGGTTTGTTGCTACTCTTGTATTCTCTAGCTACATTTCTGTTTTGTGCTCCTTTCTGTTATCAGAGAAATATAGGACTTCAATCAGAGTTCCTGTCTCAGGAGGCAGCATGTATCCAAAAGGAAGATGTGCATTTGAATGGGCAGAAGCTAACACAAACAGGTCAGGTATATATAGCGTTTTATTTCTAGGCTCAGATACACCATTTATTGTCAAATCAATTCTAATAAATAGTAGGGTTTGATGTTTATTAAATTGATTTACACCGAAGTGGTGTATCCTCTCTTACAATTCCACAGCCATCTAAATTCTAATTCTGGAGTCACATTTCTGGGTAAAATTACTCCTAGCAACTATTTGGATGCAATACAAAAATGAGTAAAACAAGTAGCAAAAATTGGGTAACACCACCCGGACATGTTTGGATATGTACATTCTATTTTCAAGGCTGTAAATCATAAAATTTTGCCAGTAGGAGTAAAAAGCAGGTTTCTAGGTCTGCAATATCTGTTTCTCAAAAAGAGATGGCCACAGTTACTATATAAATTTAAGTTACTTTAGCTATAAGATACATGAGTTTGCAGAGAATACATTTTTGCCTTAGAATTTTCTCTCCCTTTCCTGTCATATTGGCTGATGTATCATAGCTTTTTATTTTTCACCAGCACAGATGTCAATAATACTGAATAGTTATGGAAAAAAAGATAAACATCTGTAGACATCGGGGTGTGGTTACTTGCATTTGAAAATGAAGAAATAAAACAACAAAGCAACACGCGGCTACTAACTACAAACTAAGTGAGGCAGACAGCTTATACAGGAGCACCCTTTAAAAAGGTTACACATCAGCTCAGCGTTCCAACCTGCTAAGTTAATATTTTGTCCAAATACATTTTAAGTTGCTTTCAAATCCTTCTCCCTTAAATACTTCTTGTGATGTTTGATACACAGAGTTTATGAGGTGTGATTCCTAATAGTGTGGTGTTTCTTCTTCTTCCTGATGGAATATTCAAACTTTTGCCAAACAGGAAGACGACAGGCAGTCATATTAAACTCCAGCTCCACATTTTATTTGCACTATTTGTGTATCAACATACTGAGAACAAAAAAACAATTCCTGTAATTGTTCTTGAAGACAGATTTGAAAGAGTCAAGAATATTGAATCAGCAACAAAATTAGTATAGACGCTCAGACATTTATCCTTAAGATTATGAGAAAACGTTGTGATAAAAAGCATGTTTCACACTTCTCTCAGAACCATTGCTTTCATCTCAGACAACTGTTGCAGACTCAGACAACTCTACATCAGCTATCACTTCATTTTGCATGACAAGTTAACACTTCAGATTGTTCATAGCCAGAAATGTTAGGAGCATTTTTCTTAAAACAGCAAGTTAAATTCTACAGCTGAATTCCAAAGAGGATAATTCTGCACCAAATTCAACAAGCATGAAATGCAGAATACAAAAAGCCCTGCATGTTTCCTTTTATTATATGGATTTTATTTACTCTGCATATATACATTACAGTCTGTACACCTACTATTAGAGCTAATGGACAAGGATACTAGTTACAGAGCTTATAGAGTAAGTACAGATGCTGCCACTTGTTCTGAAGTTATAAAGGAGTTTACTTGTGCCATGAACACAAGTGAATTGAACTTCGCTTAAGAATTATACTGATCATCTGATAATAACTCAGTGAAGGAAATAAACATTTTATAAGAAATACTGAAACACAGTACTAGTACATGCAATTAGTGTATTGAAATAGGTGTATTCACAAATTGTAGAGCACATAAGCATATACAACATCACGATTTATAGACAGCCTGTCTCAGCTACTACTGAAAAGAAACACCCTACACATCGTTGGTACCAATACTCTGCAGTTCAAACAGCACTAGGATGACTGAAGTTGACAGATGCTAGATATTCAGCATGCCTCAAACTCAGACCCTTTTTTTTTTTTTCCTCCAAATGCCATGCTTTCTGGAAGGAATATGAAGATTCAAGAAAGAAGCAAAAATCACTTCTCCTTAGCATAGGTGCCTTTAGTCTCTGTGCTCTACATACCGAAAAAGCTATCCTCGTTTCCAGAATTTTCTAATCTCTAATTACAAGACAATTTGTGATATAGAAATCACAGTGCAAAACTGTTGGACTATTCAAATCTCCCCCAAAACCACAACAAAATCCCAAACACCTCCTGAACAGTTTTCTTTGTATTTGAATGCTAAAAAAACCCCCACAAACAAATACATACACATGACAACAAAAAATACACTAAAGGACAGAACTGCTGTCACTTACTGCACATCATACCCACTGCTGCTGTTTGTGTCACTGCAACAAAATGAAATATCCACCCTCCCCCCCCCCCCAACCTTAATAAACAGGACTGGAAGAAAGAGGAGACTTCTTTATGTTATAATTGACTATCACCTATTGAAAAGCTTTGAGTCAAATCCTTTATCTTCACCTAAAGCCAAGTTCAATTTGGCCTCCTAAAGAATTCCAGCTACATAAAGCAGGTGGAAATGGGCTACTGCTACTTCCATGATATCATGTAGTGAAATCATTTCAATTGATTACATAAGAGGGAAAAAAAAAAAAAAAAGCTTTGCAGCCTTTTCCTTACTTGTGGTATTTTCCTATTACCCCCATTTCTAACCTAGTTTCAGAGACAGAAAGGAATATCATATTGCAGGAGGAAAAAAAGCACTGGGGAAGAGCAGCCCTCCCCTGCGCACGGGGTGCGCTGAATGGGTCCTGCTGCAGCCCATGCTGCCTTCAGCGGTGCACGTCAGCCGAGGAACACCAGACCCACAGACAAACGCTCAGGGATGAATGTCAGCACAGCAGCAGTCGCCCTTCTGCCAAGCAGGAACATAATGGACAAACTGCAGGAGCTTACAAGTCTGGAGGGGATCGGCTAGACAGGATTCAGAGCGCTGGTGAGCATCTCACTGCCACTTCGCTGAGTGGCTGCGCTTGGACAGTGCAAGCTACTGGCATGGATCTTTTTTTGAAGTGCATCCCTTCCGTGTCATGTTGCATCATCAAATATCCTAAACAAGTCTTCATTATATTCCAAATGCGATTGTCCATTACAAGCTGTGCTCACGAACTCAGCTGTGAAATAATCTTACAAAGGAGGCAAGCGGAAGGGGAACTGGGCATGTGGAGATGTGTGTCCTGTCCCTGACTCTGTCCACGCCTCACTGCGGGGAACAGTCTGGGGTTCACCAAATTAATTCATGATTCACTTTCTCCCAACTGAACAGTGGAATTAAAAATGGCTACTTGCTTTTGTAAAGCGTTTTCTTTATGTGAAAGCTGAAATAAAGCCAAAAGACTTGGAAAAAAATACTTTGATTTTGTGACTAATCGGAAGAAAGATCGTGGCTAGAAACCTGCCTGCTTACCTGTAAATTACTGCAGTAAAAAGAAAAACTTGCATGACAAGACATATTAGGGATGCTGACAATACTTTATGTTATTTAATAAGGTTTTGGGGTACACGGTGCTCCTCAAGTTTTTTTTTAGAAACTTATCACCGCTCTTCCAATGTTTTCCTGCAGTGCATTAAGAGTCAGGTTAGCATGGCGTGTCTTTTTTCCTGACAACACAGTTTATGATGAGTGTTTCAGTAAAATCATAAGCCTGCTATATCAGGCCAGATCCCACATTGTTTTCAGCAATGTCCACTAACAGATGCCTAGGCAAGAGCACTAAAAAGTGTGAGCTGCACTGTTTGTTTACACTAGGAAAAGCTTTTTGCCCTTCTCACCAGATGGTTACTTCTTTCTTTTCTCTTTCTCCAATTTTTTGCCAGAAACCTTTTGCAAATTTCTTCAACAGCAAGATCTAGAGGACCTGGCAAGGACTTGCTTATTCTCTCCTCTGCAACTATTCTCTTATGAATGCTTTCCATTAGAGTCCAAGGTCCCCAAACTTCTTCGGCACGTGCTTGCAACTATCGTTTCTATTTCCTAATCTCCCTTGCTTTCTGTCTCCACTTCTCTAGAACTGCAGCAAGTTTTTCTCCACATTCTGATCCCTTTGGCCATCTTTCATGTACTCCAGCATATCTTTAACATTGTGCACCAGTTTCTATGGTATACTTAGACTTTACTAGTTGCCCTGTAGCGTCTACGCTATTCTTTGCCAGGCAGGAGAGGCCACTGGGACCTGCTGACTGAGCAGCAGCTGCAGACGAGGGAATCGGCATGCAGAGAAGCTTCACTGAAGTAGAGCCCAGATATTGGATTGCATTTCTTAGCCACAGTAATTGTAGAACTACTATGCTACAACAATCATTTATAACCTGATGCTTCTTAAAAACTCTACCCTTGCCCCAATTTGTGGAAATGCAATAAGCTCCAAAAAAAAAAAAGAAAAAATCAATATCCTTGGCTAATTTTATGAGCATCTTTGCCTTAGTGTTTAATTTTCTGCACTAAGGTTTACCCAATCCATTTTCCCATGTCAATCAGTTTCTTTTTAAAATAAAAGCTGTTGAAATCATGTGTTTCCTTTTGGTAGTGATTGGTTCAATTCCCAGATTAGGGAAATGTTTGTGTACCAACTATTTCTTATTTACTCAGGCTGGTATTTGCATTAGCTTTGCTACAGGCAGATTTGTGCTTGAGCTGTTCCTGATATGATTCAGGAAGCAGTAATTTGTAACAGCTATTATTTCTATCATGTCTCAAAGGTTTTCAAATTAGTATTGTGGAGGTGTTATCAGCCATCATCACAGTGTTATTATCCATACATACCTTTCTTATCTCATCATATAGTATTTCTTTTTTCCCCATCCCTTCCTGTTGTGGCTATCTGTAGAATGGTCTTATTACAGTCCTTTAATCCTTCTATGTACTAACTCCATTTTGATGGATTCATTACAGAGACTTCTAGGCCCTCTTCTTTTTCTGTATGTGAAAGGCTATTATTTCTTTCTCATTTTATTTTTAATGATTAATCTGAATATGTGGAGTATCAAATACTACCTATTTCAGATTCATCCTGTAACTTTTAGACACATGCGTACAGAGCTCCCAGATGGTTTTACCTTATTGTTTCCCATATTCTTGGTTTAAACACATACACACACACACCCAACATGATGACTAAAACAGCATTCTTTTGCATGACAATTTTAGGATAACATCAAAACAGATGATATTATAGAATATTTCACTGACTTAGCAGGCTTTGTACAAAGGACATTGCTACCCTTTCATGTGGACTTAAACTGACCCATCTGATATGCCAAATTATGTGGGCAATACACGATTGTTATAGCTTGCACTTAATATTGTGCTTAATCTTTCATTTATTCTCATTTTTAACTTCTGAAACCCCCATTATATTGTTTTGGGGATATTACTGATTTAATTACTGGTGTAATTACTTAATAGTAAAATTCTACAATGACTAGTAGGTTGTTGTATTAGCAATCAAAAATAAGCACTGCTTATTTATTCCTTTAATATTACATCAACATTGTAGCATAGTAACATTTTTCAGTAACTTTTTATTTTTCAGATACAAGAGTGAAATCCTCTTCTGGGAAGATGCAACAACAGTATGATGGCAACCTTGGTTCTTTCTTAGATTTTAGATTTTCTTAGATTTTAACTAACTAACTGCCATAGATGTATTACACTCCCTGTCTGCACTGAAGGTGCTTGCAAATTGAGAAGTACTCAAGAGATTTATGAAAGAACTGGGGAAAAAAAGCCCTCTGCACCATGAATATTGATTTTAGTTTTAAATAAAGCACTGAGATGATGCAAGATTAGAAAAACGCACATTTAATAATGAGGAAGTGACTCCGTCAGTCCACTGGCTGCGCAAACTTAATAAATGTCATTTAGGGTTAAATAATAGGTGCTCAGCCATGCTGCAAAGTTATTGAGAATCCTTATTTTGGGCTGGCAATAATCAGCTTTGTCTGACCCTCAATTTCAGAGGGCTGCAACTGATATCCTCAGTAAATAGATGCTTTCAGTAAATTTCTGAAAGCAAGTTCATTATAGTGCAGTAGTCCTGGAACTTTTTGCACAGTCTGCATGACTTTTTAATAAAGAGATGCACATCTCTCCTCCCACCTGTATCAGAGACATGATCTTTTCCATTCACAGTCCTTCAGTGTCCCTGGGGCAAGTACAGCAATTGCTTACACGGAATATCTATTTTACTCAATATTGCTTTTTAGCTGCTTTTAATGCAACTGAACAAGTACCAACAAACAATGAAGAAGAGATTGCGCCACATAACCAACTCATCATCCACGTACCTCCAGGAGGCGTATCCACAAAAGAAGATATCTTGGGCAACCATAGGCTACTCCTGCAAGGACAGAGGCTGTACATCTGTACTAAATGTACAGCATTCTTCTCCTCTCTCATTCCCAGCCTTTTCAGGAATAGGAAAAAAAGAGAAGGACAAGTGTGCGTTATTTAAAAGTGCCTTATCATAACATTTCAGAATGATGTGGGGCTACCAATGTCGAGAAAGACCTCCAGGCAGCTGCAGAAGCCCGGGGACTGCCTGTGTGATTGTGAAGGGTCCCCCCCCCTCCCAGCCAATGCACCTTTGGCCAGCCAAACCTAATTCTTGCCCATTCCAGCACTTGCTGGGTCTTCTGCATCAAATAAGCACTTGCTAGCTATGCCTCTGTATTCACACAGAGGCCCAGACTTTTTCTGGTGCTTTGTTTTTGTACAGCTGCCTAGATTCATAATGCTCCATATGTCAATAGGCCATCCATCTGCAGAAGTCAATATACCAAAATTTTTTGTTTTAAAGAGACTGACTCTTTGCATGATGTGATTATTTTACATTAATAAATCATTGCATTTCCTGATATATTGCTTGAAGCTGATTATATGCTTATCTTTCCTTTATGTTTAGTTGCCTTTACCCTCCCCACTAGGAAAGCTCTTCATAGCACAGTTACAATGGTGTAAGTATAGTAACAACATTACTTTCTTTTCCCCCAGAGAAGCAGATAGTACACCCATGTTTCAATGCTTTACAATCCATCTTTGAAAATCATAAAGGTCTTGGTGAAGAGCGTCAATGCATCAGAATTTGAACGCTTCTCAGCAAAAGGGAATGCGTGGGTATAATGTTGTAGGATAAAAAATAAAGGAATTGGGTATGTCTCACATGTCAGTGGTCTAATCTTCAACACCAATATATGACACTTCTCAGTGTAAAATACTTGGTTACATCTCACTTCAATGTCAGTATTTGAAACATGAAAACTAGGGTTCATCTCAGTATGTGGTATGAGTGTTTGAAAACTGTACATTTTTTGTGTGAAATGCACGGGGGAAGAATCCAGAGAGTGATCTAATATTGTATATCACCATATAAAAATATTTACATTCTTGGCAAGCGACAGCAGAACTGAACATTCACATGTTGCTGTGTCTCCTTGGAAAGTAGATTAGCTTCCCTGCTAACCGATACATCGCTGGTACTCAAACACTGCTGCATCTATTTATATGGTCTACAAATGGCTGTAGCAGATGAGCTCCTCAAAACATACCTATTCTTAGGATGTGGGCATGGGTAGTCTATCCAGAACAGAGAATATAGGCAATCTGTAGACACACAGACCCTGAGGGTCCTGAGGAAAGCCAGATCAATGTAGACATGCCTTAGGCAATTTACATGAAGCCATATAAGATAACTGTAAGCTCTGGGTCAAAATCATGTATACCATCAGCATTTTAAAACAAGTCATAAAATCTCTTATTTCCATTAAAGATCCCATTAATCTGCAGTAACTGGAGTGGGACATTACATACACCACACTGGGTGAGTAACACTACTAAAACTTATAGACACTTCAGGAACAGTGTCCATCGTTTCCCAAAACAAGAACTGTGAGCCTGATTCAGCTATCAGTTACATTCATTTCCCTCCTGCTGTTAACTTGGCACTCTCAATATTCACTGCGACATGGAATTATGCATATATGACATAGCACTAACCATAGGAAATATATAAGTTAGATCAAAAGCCCATAGAGTTAGCCTTTGTTATCTTCATTAGGCTTTGATTTAGGCCTTTAAAGAATTGGCAGTTTGCAACAACTACTAAACTACTCAAGATAGCAGACTTGCATAGAGGTGATAGTAGATCAGCACATCAAATATCACAGCGTAACTGTCTGCACACACCAACTTATGAAAAGTAATGTAGATTGGTGAATAATGTTAATATCTTCAAACTTACAAAGTTAAACAGAATAAACTTATCTATGTTTCAGCCATGGATACTACTTATTACCTCCCACAAGCAAGTTAGTGAACACAGCACAGGATCCACAGTTAACAAAAAGCCAGATCCTATTGATAAGTTGCTTTCACTGATTTCTAGAAGATCAGTAATGCTTTTCTCTTCGGCTGCCTACAGTTTCCAGATATATTTTGCTTACAGATCTCTCAGAATATTATCTGAAATGGCAACTCTTGGCAAGAAAACAAATGAACAAAAAAACCCCTACATTTTCAGGACCTCCTGCTCTCCAACAATAATTAGAAAAGTCTAGTATGAAACTCTGATATGCAGTGGGTACTAAAAGAGGTACTTTTCCCCTTCTAAAGAGTGGACAAATGTTGTCCTTTAACATGCTGACCACTAAGTCTGCCATTGTCATTTCTTCCCAATGGAAATAACGATTGATTTAGCATCAAACAAGCAACAACAATCACTATAATAGTGATTAAAGACACAAGAATGATGGGTTCTTCAGTTGAGTGACCACAATGGAAAAATTAAGATAAAAATAGGGACTCTATTTCAAGTGAACTGAAATATTTAGTTTGACCTGATGTAAAACATTTTGATTTTGGGTTACTTGCCTCTTGCTCCCTTTCCCTTGCCACCTTATTCAAGGAGAAAGGAAACAAAAACAAAACAACCCAGGATAGTTCTGGATAGCTTGGAAATAAATTCTCAGTGTATAAGTGGTCACTTAAATAGATTAAATTATATTTAAATACTTAAAATGCTAGTTGGCAGTCATGCTGCCCTATCCTCTAGCCTATCAATTGGCATTGTCCACAAACCTCCTGAAGGTGTGTTTTGTCCCATCGCCCAGAATCACAGAATCGCTGAGGTTGGAAGAGACCTCTGGAGATCATCTAGTCCAATCCCCCTGCTCAAGCAGGGTCACCTAGAGCACGTTGCACAGGATTGCATCCAGGCGGGTTTTGAATATCTCCAGAGAAGGAGACTCCACAACCTCTCTGGGCAACCTGTTCCAGTGCTCTGTCACCCTCACAGTGAAAAAGTTTTTCCTCATGTTAAGATGGAAGCGTCTGTGTTTCAGTTTGTGCCCGTTGCCTCGCATCCTATTGCTCGGCACCACTGAAAAGAGTCTGGCCCCATCCTCTCGACACCCTCCCTTCACATACTTGTACACATTGATAAGATCTCCTCTCAGCCTTCTCTTCTCCAAGCTAAACAGGCCCAGCTCTCTCAGCCTTTCCTCATAAGAGAGATGCTCCAGTCCCCTAATCATCTTTGTAGCCCTTCGCTGGACTTGCTCCAGTAGTGCCACATGCCTCTTGTACTGGGGAGCCCAGAACTGGACACAGTACTCCAGATGTGGCCTCACCAGGGCTGAGTAGAGGGGGAGAATCACCTCCCTTGACCTGCTGGCAACACTCTTCCTGATGCACCCCAGGATGAAAATGTTCAACAGTATCAACCCCAGTATCCACCTTGGAAGAGCACACACCACCCTAACCAGTTGTCAGTTAGACTACCATTTACCAGTACCCTTTGGGCCCAATGGTTCAGATTTTCCCCATATAGTCCACTCATGCAGTCCATTTCTCCCCAGTTTGACTGCCATGACACTAAGGAGACTGCATTGAAAGCCTTGCTAAAGTCAAGGTAAAAGACATCTACTGTTCTCCTGTAGGGCCAATCATTTAATCATCAAAACAATCAGGTTGGTAAGGCACACTTTGCACTTGATAAATCCATGCTGGCTGTTCCAAGTCACCTTCTTGCCCTTCATGTACCTGAAAATGGCTTCCATGAGGACATAACTCTACAATTTTCCCAAGGAAATGTCTTCTATAAAAGACTTTCCTGGGCAGAAACATTACTTACTTCCCTTCCACTCGCACACATATTTGCATGCATGTTGGTCAGGACATGTGACTGCATTTCACAGAAATTGAGGACTGCACTTCTTCCGTGAGCTAAGTCGCAGGGTCCTAAAAAAGACCGTACTGGGTTTCTGGGGTGTTCCTAGCATGTGCCTACCTGTGCTCAAAGGGGCAAGAAAGGGAAGCTGGCTAAACAGTGCTGATTTATGGATGCCAAAAGTCTAAATAAAATAGAAGGATAAGATACCAGAATTCCTGTGAATCCAGTGTCTGGTTTGTGCCATAACTATTCCCTTATTTGATTCTCCCCCATTTTTGCAGTTACTTGCAGCATTCTCCCTACTTTTGCTATTACAGCACCTTCTACTGACTTTCATTCAAACTTTCTTCAAAAGAAAAAAGAATTAGAGCACAGAACAAATTCTACAAGCTCAAATTTGAGCTTGTAATCTAGTCTACTGGTCTCTGAAAGTGGATTGATCCCTTTCCCTAGCTTCCTCCCTAGTTCATCAAAATGTAAACAAGACCATTTGATTCCATCACTACACAGATCTTTAATATTCTAAATTATATCTGCTCCCCCAAAAGCTATCCCACACCTGCACTGTTCCTGTTCAAAGAGGAAGGAAAAAAGTGAGAGGTGACCATGTAACTATAGTAACAGCATATATTTATATCATACATAATATATTTCTTTATACCTAATATATGTATAAATACATCTGCCCTGTTGCGACTAAATGCTTCAGAAGACAGTATAACAACCTCCATAACAAAAAAAATTTTTAGGAGTGGAAGTTTCTTCTTCCTCAATGGCAGGCAATAAAGAGCTGATCTTGTTCCAGTTCTATTTGCAAGAACCTAAGATTCTCTGAAAACTTGATGCAAATAAATCAAGAAGGACTTAAGAATCTTTCTTTAGCAGTCTGGTTGTATAATCCAAGCAGAATTCCTCTGTATCCCAAGCAGCAATGTCATTACACACTATTTAAAGACAGCCAAACTAATACAAACTGCCAGAATTAGAGACCCTGAAGCAAGGTGAACATTTGGCCAAGTAATGTCATAGCTTCCAAAACTGGTGTTAGTACAGAGGCAAACAATATCCATAAACAATGTATGGGTAATAAGCAGTTGGTTATAATACTGTGTAGAAAAGAAAAATCTCAGCAAAATATCCTGCCTGAATAAAAAATTTTTATGTTAGTCCCCTTCCCCTGCCATATATTTTAACAAAACAAGCAGGAAAATATTTCAGAATGTTGGGATTTATAGAAGTCTGAGGAAATAACCAATAATTTACCTGTTCCATATCTAACAACTATTGCTGATTGCCAAGTGCTGCGTGGCGACTTTTTGCTAGGTCTTGAGTTGCAGGAAGACAACAATATTACTGAACAATGTCTTTGCCAACATAAATGTTCACATTTTTTCTACTAGAGCTCAAGAGTAGCTTTACAGAAAGTCTGTACACAAACATAGAAAATTTGTAAAGTACACAGACTATATACAATACTCATGTTGTACAGGCATACCTCATTTTATTGCACTTCACTTTATTGTGCTTTGCGGATATTGCATTTTTCACAAATTGAAGGTTTGTGGCAACCCTGTGTCAAGCAAGTCTATCGGCACCATTTTTCCAACAGCGTGCGCTCACTTTGTGTCTCTGTGTCACATTTTGGTAATTCTCACAATATTTCAAACTTTTTCATTATTATTATATCTGTTATGGTAAACTGTGATCAGTGATCTTTGATGTTGCTATTGTAATTGTTTTGGGGCACCATGAACCGTGCCTATGCAAGACAGCAAACTTAATTGATAAATGCTGTGCGTGTTCTGACTGCTCCACCGACTGGCCGTTCCCCATCTCTCTCCCTCTCCTCAGGCCTCCCTATTCCCTGAGGCACAACAATATTGAAATTAGGGCAATTAATAACCCTACAATGGCCTCTAAGTGTTCAAGGGAAAGGAAGAGTCGCACGTCTCTCACTTGAAATCAAAAGCTAGAAGCGATGAAGCTTAGTGAGGAAGGCACGTCGAAAGCCGAGACAGGCCGAAAGCAAGGCCTCTTGTGCCAAACAGCCAAGCTGCGAATGCAAAGGAAAAGTTCTTGAAGGAAATTCAAAGTGCTACTGCAGTGAACACACGCATGTTAAAGCAAAACAGCCTATTGCTATAGGGAGAAAGTTTTAGTGGTCTGGATAGAAAAATCAAACCAGCCCCAACATTCCCTTAAGCCAAAGCCAAATCCAGAGCAAGGCCCGAACTCTCCTCAATTCTATGAAGGCTGAGAGAGGTGAGGAAGCTGCAGAAGAAAAGTTTGAAGCTAGCAGAGGTTGGTTCATGCGATTTAAGGAACGAAGCCATCTCCATAGCATAAAAGAGCAAGGTGAAGCAGCAAGTGCTGATGCAGAAGCTGCAGCAAGTTATCCAGAAGATCTAGCTAAGAGAGTTGATGAAGGTGGCTACACTAAACAACAGATTTTCAATGCAGATGAAACAGCCTTCTATTGGAAGGCGATGCCATCTAGGACTTTCATAGCTAGAGAGGAGAAGTCAATGCCTGGCTTCAAAGCTTCAAAGGACAGGCTGACTCTCTTGTTAGGGGCTAATGCAGCTGGTGACTTTAAGTTGAAGCCAATGCTCATCTACCATTCTGAAAATCCTAGGGCCCTTAAGAATTATGCTATAATCTACTCTGCCTGTGCTCTATAAATGGAACAACAAAGCCTGGATGACAGCACATCTGTTTACAGCATGGTTTACTGAATATTTTAAGCCCACTGTTGAGACCTACTTCTCAGAAAAAAGATTCCTCTCAAAATATTAGTGCTCATTGACAATGCACCTGGTCACCCAAGAGCTCTGATGGAGATGTACGACGAGATTAATGTTGCTTTCATGCCTGCTAATGCAACATCCATTCTGCAACCCATGGATCAAGGAGCAATTTTGATTTTCAAGTCTTATTACTTAAGAAATACATTTTGTAATGCTATAGCTGCCCTAGATAGAAATTCCTCTGATGGATCCGGGCAGAGTAAATTGAAAACCTTCAGGAAAGGATTCACCATTCTAGATGCCATTAAGAACATTTGTGATTCAAGGGAGGAGGTCAAAATATCAACATTAACAGGAGTTTGGAAGAAGTTGATTCCAGCCCTCATGGATGACTTTGAGGGGTTCAAGACTTCAGTGGAGGAAGTAACTGCAGATGTGGTGGAAATAGCAAGAGAACTAGAATTAGAAGTGGAGCCTGAAGATGGGACTGAATTGCTGCAATCTCATGATAAAACTTTAACAGATGAGGAGTTGCCTCTTATGGATGAGCAAAGAAAGTGGTTTCTTGAGATGGAATCTACTCCTGGTGAAGATGCTGTGAACATTGTTGAAATGACAGCAAAGGATTTAGAATATGACATAAACTTAGTTGATAAAGCAGCAACAGGGTTTGAGGATTAACTCCAATTTGGAAAGAAGTTCTATTGTGGGTTAAATGCTATCAAACAGCATTGCATGCTACAGAGGATTCCTTCATGAAAGGAAGAGTCAATCAGTGCAGCAAACTTCACTGCTGTCTTATTTTAAGAAATTGCCACAGCCACCCCAGCCTTCAGCAACCACCACCCTGATCAGTCAGCAGCCATCAACACTGAGGCAAGACCCTCCATCAGCAAAAAGATTACAACTCGCTGAAGGCTCAGATGGTTAGCAATAAAGTATTTTTTAATTAAGATAGGTACATTGTTTTTTTAGATATAATGCTATTGCACACTTAATAGACTACAGTATAGTGTAGACATAACTTATTTGCACTGGGAAACCAAAAAATTCATGTGACTCGCTTTATTGTGATAATCTGGAACTGAACCCGCAATCTCTGAGGTATGCCTGTACTTCCATTTATAGCTTGTGTATTACACATAGGTGTTTTCATCAAAGACAGTTCCATATCACCAGCACCAACTCATGCAAACAAGCAGCAGTGAGACTTCCTCACTGAACTGAGAAGGTGAGGCTCTAGACTTGTGGCTTCCCATGCACAGCGATTACAAAATCTGACGCTCGCACAAGGATGTAGTGGAGGAAATGCCTTGGGTTCTGTTTCATTCACCTACTGACAGGCCCAGTATGTTCACACTCATAATATAAAATTTAGCCTAAAAATAAATATTAAATATTTTAGAGTTTTTTTTCTTTTTGAAGACAGTCTCCCCCCCCCCCCCCCCCCAACAACATTTCTGCAAAGCCACCTAGAGGTTTATTGGAATATATATGATAGAGAAGCCCAAGGCCTTTGTGCAGGCATCATCAGAAGAATGATGGGCAAGCCCAGCAGTCTGGGTGAATTATTAAAAATATATTCTTAATACAAATCAAGAATTGAGATCAAGCTTAAAGTGAAATTTCATGAGAAGTGTGTTGTACAGCTGAACTCAAGTAAAAGATGAATGGTTGACGTTGGTCACTGATTATCACTGATTATTTTTTATAGACATATTTGTCAATGGCTGTTAAACTTTCCTCTACAAAATGTAAAACCATTTCCAAATAAGTATGCCTCAGAAGTGAGGAAACAAACTAAAAGAAGTCTAGAGGGTACAACAGTATAAATGGATATCTACTTGTACTTGGAATTTTTACACAGAAAATGGCACAGTAAAGTTACCCAGAATTTGTTTCTAAAAATTGTACAAATAGATATGCAGATATTCTAGATACAGAAACCACACATGTGATGGAATGCTCTATTTACGTATCATTCAAAGAGCTTAATATTTTATGGCTATACTTTAGGAATTTTGGATGAGAAGTCTAAGATGACTTCAGCCCTTTGTGTTAGTTAAATGAAACAGAAGCCCTCTAACTACTCCTGAACCACAAATAAGAAGCTCCTGTGAAAAAACAAACAAGCAGTATAGTTCACTCCTGAAAGCAGATTCTCCACTGGCTTGCTCCTCAAATACACCACTGGAAAATGATTTAACATGCTGCATTTTATATTACTCAGGTACAATGCTTATTACATTGCTTAGTCAATGAAGAAAAAAAATAAAGCAAAGGAATAACAATTATGAACAATTAGATCGCTTAAGACTGTTGTGCTTGTTTTCAAGATAAAGTGCAAGTCATTGACTAAGATGTGCAATGGCTAGCCTATTGGGATAAGAAAACACACTGCCACCAAAAAAAAAAAACAAAACAAAAATCCGCAGTTCTTAAAGCTGAGCTGCATATCACACTTGCTGTATTCAGTCTTCCTTGAAGAATTAATACTCTGAAGAAAGTTCAAAATCTCTGTTTATACTGAAAGCTCTAGAAGAAGGGAATTCATTTGTGAATAACATTCAGAATTATAACCCTGAAAGCCCTAAGACCTTTTTGCCTGTAATAGCCTGATAGGCTATTACGTTAATTGGAATGCCTAAAACCAAACCAGCAACCAAACATGAAGAAAACATGAGAACAATGATAACAGGGATCAAATTGATCAACTAGATAAAAAACACAAAACAAGTAGTAACTTAGAAATATGCAAATGCTTAATTATCCAACTGCAATATTAGATGGTGCTTTATTAAAAGACCTTGACTAACACAATCCCACATAAAACAGAAACAGGATTATTTAACAATCAGTAAAAGCCAACTGGAGCAGAAAGATAACATGTATGGAAAAAGTATGAGTCAAGCCACTTGTTTCTTTCAGGGCTTGCCTTTAAGGAAGATTATCTTTTTGGATATTTTTATACTCAAGCAAAACCTGCAAGATTTAGAATGCTGTGGATATTCACTGGAAGACATTTGGACCCATTATGTATTGTGGAAAATGGCAGAGGGAACCGATGTTTTCAGGTGCAGTCACATTTAACAGAATCAAACTGATAACATATATAACATATAACATTATGTTTTTCTCAGCCTGAAGCTAACTATGGCTATTTTCCATTTTAAAAAGAGGGAGAAACAGGAGCATTGAAGATATTAGTGATCTGCAAACACAGACAGAACAGCGTCTAGGGAAAGTGCACAACTTTGTGTATTTACTATAGCTTTTGAAGAAACCGTTTCCAAGTAACAAGGTCTCAGCATATATAGTACCACAGTTTAGTACAAGGTAAATCAGATAAAATTACAAGCAAATACAGATAGTGGATTATAGAGGGATTTTTCTCCTCCACTTAGTCCCAGGTTGATGGGAGAAATCCACTCAGTTTAAAAGATATCTCTGAGACAAATTCAAATGTTTACATTTCATAATTAAGTACCTACAATTAGTTACCTGTGCACTTATCAGGTTACTAATAAGTTTAGCTACAGCAGGCTGTTAAGTCAGTGAAAATATTGCCGTAGGATTATTACTACTTGATCCTTTGATTACTGTTACATCCTTTCTAAGATATCATCTAGCCATAATTCATCAAAACGTGGATCCTGAATTATATAGGATAATTGCTAAGTTCCTGGCAATGTGCTTTATAAGGAAGTGGTCCTTCAATATTTCTTACAATTCTTCATGTTGAGGACTGCCCTGGAAACGATGTGTTTTACTCTTTCAATACAGAGGGCTCCTACAGGCCAAGCCAGCCGAAGCACTCACTGGTTAGACACGCCACACGCACCTCGGCTGCTCCCTGGCCTCACTCGTGTCCTACTGCCATTAGGCCACATACAGAAACGCACAACAGTTTTGAAATCCTTGGCTTGAAGCTGCACCACATCGCAGTTCAGCGTCCTCAGAGCATGATCTAACACAAACAGCATTCAAGTCTTCATGATACATGAGCTAGAGGATTCCTTTAACACAACCACAAAGTCCAGGCCCAGTCTCTTTAGCTGTGCGTCTCAGCAGTCTGCTCCAGCGTGTGCAAATAAAAACGAGGCGGTACGCTTTTCTCTGAATTTTCACCAATTGATTTCCCCTGGCTGAATTCCCAGAGCCGAAGCATCACAGTCCCCTAATGAAGGTTTCATAGCATTCTTTTGAACCAAGTCCTGCCAATATCAAAGTAGCGCAGCAGAAACAAAAATGCTACTATGATGTTAGAAGTCACAATTGTTAACTTTGAAAAGAAACCTTGGTATGCAGGTTAGAACAACTTGCAGTTCAAGGAGATTGATAAATCCGGGGAAAACCTGGAAACGAACGAAACTGCCATTAGAGAACATAGCTCTTTAGGTCTTCAGCCCTACTCAGATAGCAGAATGTGGTTTTAAATACAAAAATATTGCACTCATTATTTAAAACCATTTGTTCCACATAGAGGGTAGGACTAAGAAATGGCAACGCAAGGACAAGAGCTTTAAAAAGGTAATTATGAGCCAGACTGTTATTTTACCAAGTGAAGTTAGGAAGGTTTAACTGTTTTACCTTTCATCAGTTGTACTAAATATAAAAAGATTCTCCAGAAGAAAGAAGTATTTTACAGCTGTCTGGACAGTCTGATGAAAGTTGCAGCATATTTGATAACATACAAAGCCCACCCATCATAAACAAAGCACGGACGCATTGAAGAATTTTTAGTGTAATCAAACACTCTAAGTGTAAACTTTGTTAAAAGTAAATGCTTTGCATTTCCAACCCAGTCTATATTTCAGTGGGGCCCAAAACCTTAGGATGCTTGGATCTGAATAAGTGTTTGTAATGCAATTATTTTCATTCCACGTGTCTTTGGGACTTAGGAGCTTTTTTTATTTATTGTTCAAACTCATCTCAATAGTTTTAGTCTAAAATAACTTTATTAAAATCTGAAGTTGTCCTGATCATTCTAATACAAACCAAATAACATTTAATTTAGGAGAAATTACTTTGAACATGCAATCTAAGACAGAAAGAAATTGAACAGGCTTTCTCTGTGCAGCATTTGGGATGTAGTTAAATTGGTTTTGGTTGTTCAGAAGGGTAGTGCACATTTAAATCCTACAGGCAGAGCTAAACAAGCAATGCTAGGTACCAGAGCCAGTTAATCTTGCGGTGTTCAGTTTGTTGGGTCTGTGCTGTGAAATGGCTCCTGAGGCTTTCATGTGGAAAATGAGAATGTTCTTTAATGGCTGACAAGGGAATAAAGAAGTAAATACAAAGAAACTCTTACAAGCTCTTAATATTAACTGCACTAAGTAAGTGTAACTAACTGCATTAAGTTATTGATTTATCCGGGCTTGACCAAATCGTATTCTCCTTTGTCCTTTTTGGAGAAAAGGATGAAAAACATAAGAACATTAGATGAGCCAAATGCTAACTGGGTTACCGATAAATAATGCTGTCTATGCATCCAACTGTTTCTGTAAACTATCCGAGAAACAATTAATAATGACCTAAAATGGACTAAGGGTCATTGGCCTAAACCAAAAAAGCTTATTGTATCTCAAGTAAGATATACTTTCCTGAAAAGCTGTGCCATTCTAAATCGAGTCCATCCTCTTAAAAATGATAAGTATAATAAATAAACAGCATTGTAACAGGACAAGATGTTACAGGAAATCCAATTTGCTATTATAATCGGATCAGCACGTCTGACCATTTTGTTATTGCCACATACCACAAAGACTGAGGAACTGAGCTAAGCATGTGCATTTATTTGCAATTAAACAGTTTTGAATTATGTGCACTTAGGAAAAAATTCAGTGTCCTTAGGACAGAAACACATCTTGGAGACTTTTACTTCAGACACATTTGGGGATTTTCCACTCTCCGTTAAAACTTACGGCTCCAGCGGCTCTATTCAGACAGGTCTGACAAGTTCTACTCGTGTTTGTCCCATTTGAGCTGCAATGTCAATTTTAGTTGGTGATTAAACTTACGAACCATTTTAAAGGCAGAACAGGATATGTGTATGGAAGTTTTAGGGCTTTTAAGTGCAAGTCCCAACTGTGAGTTTTGGCAAATTTGAATTTGATTACCTTTCCTGTCTCCAATTAACAGAAAATCAGGTTATGTGCACATACTGTAAAATCCCTAAAAGCATCTTGTTTCCCTAATGTGACAGAATTGGTTAACCTACTGAATGTTACCTGCCAGGTACTATGCAGGAACCATTTGCTCCATCATTTAAAGAAAAAAAAAGAGAAAGAGAGAGAGAGAGAGATCATCTACTGAGCAGTCCCTTCCATGCTGCTCTCCTTCCCCTCTGCCTACACCACCACACACGTACCCAGACCACATGTGCATGCAAAAATTGCTAATTGCCACAAATTATTCTATCCACACAGAATTTAACTATTTCATGTATGCACGCTGGTCCTTAACATAGACAAGGTTAGCCAACCAGTTTCCTGCTGTTTTTAACTACTATCATAGAGTGGCAGCTCCTAGCAAGTCTTCAGTTTAGTGCAATTGCTTCCCACTAAAAAGCAAACAAAACCATCATTTGAAACTGAAAACCTTTTGCAGACTGGAATTTAACTTCAATTTTCTGAATACAACTCAAACACTGGCCAGACCAAGTCCATACTAACGAAATACCTGACCTAAACCGACTATACATTTGTTTTCTCTCTATGTTGAGAAAACAAGACAAATAAATTAGTCTTCAAAAAAAAGAAGTCTTAGAAGTTAGGCTTTAAAAGAAACTAAAAGACCTCTCATTATATACATCCAAGACTGTTGAAAGTAAAGGATAATGTTTAAAAAAGGTCATGTAAATTAAACATATAAACAGTTAACTGATAAAGCATTATTTTTCACTTTCAAATATTGTTTTCATTTCATAATATTTGCTTTACATGTTTTATGAAAAGTGTCAGAAATAAACAAGTATTTTTAAAGCAGTGTTGGACTAATAGTATTCAGAGAGTCATACTGGTAATAAAATGAGGGAAAAATATTGCATGGTACCAAAACATTTCTGCATTTTGATATTCTAATAGATAAACAAGATATCCCTGTAGTGTCTGTTTTTACTTCGTCTTTTAATTGTTACTAATCAAGGCAGATACTATCCTTTTTTCTCCAAAACAACTGTCAGTGATTAGCTTCCTTCCTGTCTGTCCCCAAAACTGTAATTTCAAATCAGGTCAGTTCACTGACCGCCTGTCCTCAAGAGACATAAAGCTGAAGTGTCATGTTGCGGCCAAGATTTTAGACCTTATAATCTGTTATTAAGCACACATTTAGTTTATAAATGGATTTGGCCTTCATAAGAATCCACTTCTTATATTTTCTTTCCAAAAAACAGAGTGGTTTTGTTTCAAAGGCAAACAGGGTATGGCACAGTATACTGTTACATAAATACAGTCACGCACACAAGAAAGTACAGCTTCCCCAAGGCTTCCCAGTGCTCAGACTGTCTAGCAAACTAACCTCTTGCACACAATAGAGAAAGCTGGATCAAAGAAACAGTTATTCACAGTAATGCAGAATCTGGCATTCTTATAGCTAATTCCAGATAATGAAGCAGTTTACTACAAGATTAGCCGAGTTCTGAACACAGGTAGTAGAAGTATTTACATACATTACTGCAGGTTTACTTCTCAAAAAACTCACCGCCACTTCCCCAAAATGCAAATTTGGGAACTTGCTTTAGCAACCAAAAAAGAGATTTAAATTCCAATTTTGATGGCAGAAGTTACTGCACACTAATTCCTTTCCTCTCTGACTGAGAAGCAACAAGAGGGAAAAATGTGCATTTTCAAACCTTTTGAACAGCTGAACGAGATAGGCTTTGGCAGAAGAGGGGGACACACAGGCGGTATCCCCTGCTGTAAAACTTTAATAATTTTTTGACTAGATCCCCTAACATTTCAGACTATTAAAGAAGGAAGTAAAAGCATTCCAGCAGAGTTCCAGTAATAAAAAACTGTTATCTTAGGCTGGCAAAAAGAACTGACATTATGCTGTTTATCTGGAGGTTTATTTTTGATGAATGGCACCCAAGTGACACAGAACAGACTCCTGGGAGCAGCGAGATTCTCCTAGTCAGGTCTGCTTGCCACAGAAGAACCTGTAGAGTAGGAGACCCTTCATAGCACCTCTGGTCAACTTTCTCCCTTTGGAGGTTTTTTTTTTTTTTTTTTCCCTCCCCCCTCCCTTCCTCTCTCCATTATACTTGACATTTCTGAGTATGTGATCTGTTCCAGAGTATTATAGCCTATCTCTGTGAGCTACTGAAGTAAGGCTTCACTCAGAGACAGAATACATACTTTTAATTCTAAATAAAAACAAAATTGATAGGTTCATTTTCAACTGCCTGTGTGAAAGGCATTTTTAAGGAATAAAGCCTGGAGACAAGTTTAATACCTATATCTGCTAGACAGAATATTCAAGGCAAAAATGTCTTTCCAAATTTGTTTTATTTTAAGAATTCTAGGAATAAATTAATTTATCATGTGATTAAATTAGAAGCTGAAAGCAACAATAAACACAATCCTGTAGAGTATTAAACTCATTTGGGAGGAATGGAACTATAAGTAACTATAACTAGCTTATATCTAACATGTCAAAAAAAAAAAAACACCACACACACACACGCAATGAGGCGATGCTATAGGTAATAAGGGATAAAATAGTAGCTAGCAGAGCTTTTTGCTTACTATTCCTCTCTAGTACATAGAAAATTTATTCTAGTTTAGAACAGGGACAAAGTCTTCAAGAAAATAAAACTTAAATACCCTTCAAAGCACATGCTTAAAGAGATGCTGTTTGTAACAGAAAACTTGCCTTCCTTGGAAGAAGTTTAAGTTTCACTTTGAAATATTTACAAAGAACAGCCTTACTGCTAGAATAAGAGTACAGTATCTGAATGGTGCCTTAACATTTCAGGTGTCTACTCATTTCATACCTTTGCTCGATTAAGTGAAAGAAGGACTGTATAAAAACCCATATACAAACCATATAACGACACAAACCATAACCCCATACAGTATGGGCCTAGGCTTACTTAGATGAACACAAGCACACACTGTTTATCAGATTTTGGATTGCTGTAAAGAGCTTTTGGCAGCTCAAACATTTCTGTGCAGAGGAGTAATAACAGCATTGGCTAATGTCAAACCTGATGATGAAAATTTTCAAATATACATAATTAACTCCTAAGGAAGGTAAGAACCATAAGATACTTTTTATTGATTTTAAACAACAAAATTCTTCCCCAAAATAACAAGTACAGTTTTGTTCTGTATCCTGGGGACAAACTATAAATCACAATCAGCTCATTCACTAGAGGGCATTTTTACATACAGAGTATTCAAAATAGCACCAAAGAAGCTTTATCAAGTCCTAAGGAGTTTTCTAAGTGGAGCGTATGCCGGAAAAAGAAAAACAGCTCTGTGTTCAGGTTCAGCATATTACCTTCTACAGAAATTTAAAGGCCCTTTTATTAGCAATAAAACAAAGGCAGAACTGCCAAACAAGTAGGGTATTATGTTTGCCCTTTACAAAGGAAAAAGGGGCATATTTTCAGGTTGGCGCCCTGGAGCCCGCGGGGTCAGGGCAGCGGCGGGCTGCACCTGCGCCACGCACAGGGCGGCGGCGGCGCCTCCTCACGCAGCCCCTCCGACCGGGCCGGAGACACGCACGGGGCGGGCACGCAGGTACGCGCCACGAAAGGAAACGCAGAAGCGGAGGTTTTGATGCATTTGCTGACTTGGGCCCAAACCGCAGAATTAGCAACTCATTTCACATAAACTACTGAACCCTGCTGCCAGCCTTCACCCCTTTGCTACAAGGGAAAGGGGAGGAGAGGTACTCACCCAAACCGGCTCTCATCAGACATCCTGACGCCAAACTCAGCGGAGAGGCCGAGGACTAAAGGGGAAACGCCACCTCCCTTGCTCATGCCAGGAGCAGCTCTGCGGTGGCAGCGCTAGTGGCCCTGCCTGGGCGCAGGGGGCACCGACAGCGCCTCTCACCCCAGGGAAAACAACTGATGCATCTGGGTTCCTCTCAAAAAGGAGCAGCATTTAGAAGCTAATTATCCAATTTCTGCCCTCATTTGTAACTATGAAGACAGGGTGAGGCTCCTACTTAAAATCGTAACAAATGCCAAACACGGTGTGAGAGCTAACAGCCAGCAGCTGGAATAGCTAAGAAACAAGACTAGGGCCACGGCGGCCTCTTAGCCCACACCAAGGCCTATTGCTCCTGTTGGTCCCCGTTACCAGGTCAGATCTATGCCCCCTGTGCCTGCTTAACCCTTCCCTGCTTACCCACCTCTCAATTATATATTTCCATTCCCTTAAAGACTTTGGATGAAGGTAGCGGGCAGTACATTGGTCAGCTCTCATACCCATACAGAAGGCTAATATCTTAAGCCCAGCTTCTGACACCCCTCGCAAAGGCCCCGAAGCTGCCCAGGGCCAGCAAAGGGCAGCTCTCGGAGGCGAAAAGCAGCGGTGCCGCAAGCTGCCGCCTCCCTGGCGATGCTGCCTGCGCCAACGCTGCCTTCGCGCGGCTGAAGGGCGAGAAGTGCGTTTGTGCTCTGCTGTTTGTCTTCGCTCCGGGAGGGAGCTCCCCCGTGTCTGAAACAGCTGGCCTGCAAACGCACCTTGGGGAATCAGTTTACAGTAAAACTGGCCGCTGTCAGCCGCTGTCCGCAACAGAGTAGCTGGCTGGACAAATCTTCAGTTTCAGCTTGCGTGCCACTTTCTCTTCTGAGGCTAGCTTCAACCATCTTTAGTTTGCACTAAGTCAAATATGTTAATCTGTGGAGCAAACTGAGCAGAAACTCCCAGCGCCTGCCTTAGTCTCAAGCCAGCAGCTCGCTGCCTCCTGGCCAAGGCACAGAGCTTCCCGCAGCTTGCCCTGGCCAAACCAGCACCCAGCCCCAAGCGCTGGAGCACTCCGCCGCGCTCTGCTTTCCCCAGGCACGGAGGCAGGTGGTTAAAGTTAAAAGCAAAGAATCAGCGCAGGAGAAACTCTTCCTGGTACCAGCTGTGCAAAACTCCGCTCAGTACGGGGCACGGAGCAGTGGCCATGGTGCTGGGAGCAAAGCCAAGGACCGTCATGGCGCCTTCTAAGCAAAAGAGGAGGTTCCCCATGGACCATATTTCTCCTCGATTAGAGCATCTAGAAGTTTCCATTTCTGTACAGGGATAACCCATGCAAACTTTCCTTTGCTGTTCTTCCGCACACTGGGGTACGGTTTTCCAGGGGAAAAAGAGAGATTACTGTGGACTTCCATGTTTTTTCTCCTAGGACCTTATGAAGAAACCTGCCGCTTCCAGTGGCAATGAGAGAAGTGAGTCTGATCTGGCATTGCTCCCCCTGTTCTTCTCAGACACCAAATGAATTTGGAAGGGGTCGGAAATAACCTTTCCAGAAAAGGAGAATGCATTTTTCCTGCAAAACAGTTTTACCTTACAGCACATATTGACCAGAAATATAATTTGTTTGATGGCATCATGATAGTTACCACTGCTGTGCTTCATTTCTAAATCCTAAATTCAGCCAGATACAGAAATACCTGATTACAAGGACTAATGATGGGAGCTGATGGAAAAATAGCTTGTATTAAAACATGAAAGTCTAATAAAAAAGTTGACTTATCCCAAAACCTATCTAACTAGATTGACAGCAATTAAAGGGCATTTTTTACAATTATCCAGTCATACCTGACCTATACTGACACAGACTAATAAGGCACACCTGACCTAAACCATTTGTTAATTTTACTTTTGGCTTCATATTTGGGTGGTGAAGGGAGGTTAATTAGGCAGCCAGACATTAGTTTGAATATAACTGTATCTGTGATACAGCTCACCTATTAGCAAGACCTACCACTACTTAGTGTGTCTGTTGCTCCAATTTTGGAGCAGGTGCACAAGAAAAGAATACTGTTAATTTTCCTGTTGTCATATACAGCACTGAGATGTAAATACACAATGTACACTGCATGGAGTGACTGGGAAATGAGTGGTATTCTTCAGTAGCATGCAAAGCCAACACAAATAGAGTGTACACAGTGTCATTCAGACAGTGGCTTAAAAAACACATAAAGGAGTATTTGTAAATACAACACATTTCTTATACGATCAAATACCCATTCCCTATGACCCTTAAATGCCAACAGTCTTCAAGATGGGTGAAAAGTACAGCCTGTATTGTTTTTTTCAGAACCTGATTACCACCTTTCCATTTGGTATGCATTCAGCATGGAAAGCAAAGTGATGGTTACCTCAATTCCACACTTTTTTTGTCAGTCTCCTGAATCCAGACATTTTTGCTAACATACTAATGATCTAGTCATTGTTTACATTTGTCATATATAGATTCAGTGTATCATTATTAAGATAATTTAGGAAGATGGATTGCTATATCTGATGCACAACATTGTCTAACACAGCAAAGTAACAGAACTCCATTCTGCAGTGCAAAAACATTCTTAGAGAATTTCATTCATTTCTCAAAAACTTGCAGTTTTAACGTGGAGACATTTCTACATCTCTTTGCTGTAAGGGTAAGTTTTCATCCTCAAAAATAATTTGTATGTCTCACAAAGATTAAAAAGAAAATGAAAAATAGTTATTTTTTAAAAAAAAATTGTCCAGATTTTACAATTCATACACACTGAAAAGTGACTTTACATTACTTCCTAGTTCTTACTGCTATGACATCCTAATCCCTAATTAAATATCAAAAATTACAAATGAGAGTTGGACTTTTCCACTATGAAAGACCTGCTCAAAAAAGGTTTAAAATGTAGATTCTCCAGAGCAGTGGAATTCTGCATGTCATTGGGAGACATTACTAGTTTTAGGAATTTCACACTGAAGACTATTCCTTCTTCATCATCCAGTTGCCTCACCACTGATTGCCAGCTTTTAGCTTTTCAAGTTGCTTATTTCTGTCAGCAAGACAATTCTGAATATGAGTTGGTTTGAGCAGATTGCAAGGAAGCCATCGCAGCACAGACTGGTGCTCAGTGCTTTTTCAGTAATTTTATCTTACATGAGATCTTCACTCCTCACACTGGGAATGTTTATCTGTGCCTCTAAGCCTCTTAGAAAGTTGAAATATACTAAAAGATAGTAGCATTTTTAAAAACTATTTTGCAATCTATGCCTGCCACCTTTTCTGCATGTAAATTTTCAAAAGCACCAATCTATACCCCTAAACTGTATACAAAAGCGGGTGGTTAAAAATACAACTTCCTGCATTCAGGATGATGAATTTTTCAGGCAAAGTCAGCCTGTATATAAAAGCAGTACCAACAATTTTTGAGGCTGAAGTGAGGCCAATTTGAAATTTTGATTCTGTTATAAAGAACAGGCTGTTACCTTTACAAAACTGGTACTTTGTTTGTTTTCATTGAATCATGCAGTTTAAATTTCTTTGACAGATTTGACCAGGTCAAGTTATTTCAACAAAAATTTTATCTGCATTTACATGTAAAAGGTTCTTTTTCCTTTAGACAAGTAAATATAAGAAGAAGGGCAATAACAATTTACTTCTGCTTCCAATAGTAAAAACTCTGCTTTCTTTTCACAGTTTTTTTTTCATTTTAAGCACAACTTAACCTCTGTTCATCCCATGAGCATGTATGGGTAGTCCTTTGACAAGGATTCTGAAAAGCGACAGTTCAAATTGTCAATCATTTCTCCAGGGCCCATGACCTCATGGTTAAATTTGCTTTAGATACACGTGCAATTAAACATCTCACACAGTTTCGGAACCTTCATCATACTCCCTTCAAAGTTAATGTACCATCATTGCTATTTTATACTGCAAAGTGCATTTGAGACAGAACTATCATTAACTTAACATGCAATTCATAGTCCATTCACTAGATGTTGTGCCCTTCAGTTTTGCTGTATTTAATATTTTAGCACAAGGATCCATAACTTTGCATTAATCTTTACTAAACATAATTTGCATTTTTCTGCACTATTCCTGAATTGCTTGGGACAGCAAATGTGTCTGTAGCATATCTCACTGTAATATTTTAAAAATAAGATCAACATTGGTAGGAAAGCTTACTTACCTCACTTGTCCTGATTTCTTTCTACTTTTATAGGATTAAAATAAAAATAATAAAGTAGAGAATAAAGAAGCAAGGGTGTCAGAGCATTTTTCCAGTACTGTGCACAGTAAGTGAGATGAGACAGGATCCAACTTCACAGATCTGCTGCTAATAATGGGAGTTGTAAGTCTAATTCAAAGCTCAAAAAACTGAAACCACAACTGACCTTTCTTTGATTTTACAATTCCAACATTCTCATTTTCCAGCTCTCCTAAAGTACTCTTGATTATATTGTTTCATTATACCCTGAATGATATTAAACTTATTGCTGAAGTTTATAGCATTGCAAAGTACTTATTCAGAACTGTATGAAGAAGATTCTACAGACATCATAAATTCATTGGGTAGCTTATATTAAATGAACAGCTTTTAAATAATTATTTAGATCCTGGAGTTATACATCCTTTGGGATACCATATGGTACACTCTCTCTCTCTCTTTAATGTAATAGGCTGGAGGGAGGTAAGCTTATCTAACTACCACAAAACACTATAGATAAGCTCAAAAACATGGATCTGGATCTCGAATACGCTAGACTTCAAAAATGCATGGTTTCTGCTGATAATTAATTCTGCAAAATGGCAAGCTAAGGAAATCCATTTTTTAAATATCTAATGTTGCTGATTGTACTTCATCCTTTATTTCCCTCATATTAAATACTAATAACTGATCGATTTGAAATAACATGAAAGCTCTGAATTGTAAACCCATAAAATTAAATCCAGGGGAATCTTTTTATGGTTTGCTCACAATTTACATACTTTCCAGATTGGTGGACCCCAAAGAGGTATGCAACCTTAGACAATGGGTCCTATCCTGCAGCTCATGAATTTCATAGTTGTGTCCTATTTAATCAAGAGTATAACAAACACAGTGTCATGACTTAAACATTTACTAGCAGCCTCAGCTCTGAGTTTCCTGGCCAAAGTCAACTAATTATACTCTTCACACATTTCTTTCTTTAGAACATTCACAAGTGTCTACACCATTATTACAAAAGTCATGCACGTGAATAAAACATGCCAAAAAAGACATTTTGCTTTCAGTTAGAATCATGAAAGTCACCAGACAGTCAGGTTCATGGAGCTAGAGATGATAACTTTCTGATTTTTCAGCTTATTGTCACTATCTCTTTTTTAATAATTTACCAGACAAACAGGACAGATTAGAATTCTGCAATTCTGTCTGCTTGTGGCATGCTTAACAGTGTTACTGCTGCAAGTTGTTTTTACGTCGGGTCTGCAAGCATCCTACTCATGTCAAAGAGAATTTTCTTTTTATTAAAGACATTCTGCAAAACAACTACTCTACATAATAAACAAGGTTTCCATCCACTGCTGATATACTGGTGGTTATTTATTTTTTTTATGGCTTAAAGGATTAAAAACATTCTTCAGACAAGAACAACAGTCATATGCAAGATCCTGGAAACCAGATGAAGTCATGACTTTGCAGCTGGCTGAGCTATTCATCTGGGCATTCAGTCCAGCTGCAGTTGCTATTTTTTTCTTAGTTACGTGGGATTGGCCGTGGAGTGCAACAAAGGGTCCTTGATACTAGAAGGAAAGCCACAAAATTGGATTTTTTTTTTAATGTATGGAATTCCTATACAAGGAGTCTGAAGTAATTCTCACTCTGTGGACATCTGCTGTAGTGTATGTCTGTGTGCATATGCTAAATACAAAATACTACGTTAAGATAAATTAATATTTAGCAATTAAATCACAAAAAGGCAAAGCAAAAATTAAGTTTCTATCAGTAATATAAATCTGGCCTATTTTTATACAGTATCTATTTGGGGGATATAGCTAAAGGCATGGACATGAGAATGGGAAACATAAATTTATAGGTCTTCCAAGTTGTCACATTTTCTAGGAAGATTAGTGGCCACCTAGTAGCTCAAAATTTAAATTTTGGAAGAATGTTCACAGTTAGAGTGAGGAAAAAGTATTTTTAGTAGGCTCCTGCCAAGTCTATTACAAAAAGCTTTTACAGAGTTTTATCTATACAAGTCAATGTATTACCATGTAAAGTATATGTTCCTCAGCATTCACTGAAAATTCCTATTTTTTCCCTCTCCCTAGCCAGTAAGCCAGGAGTCCTGAGTATAATGATTTTAAATGGAAAAAACTTCAGATGAACAGGATGTGCAAGTAATTTTAGCAATATCTCAAACTCACTTAATATAGTTTTTAAAAACATAATAATGACAGAATAATGTCCACCCCCAAAACAGGTTTTGTGGATGGAACAGAAAAAGTTTTGAAAATATCATATACAGAAAATCTGATATTGTTACCTTTGAAGACGTGAAGTATAAAGGCACCATGAGAAAACAGTAAATACAGTGAATTACATCAAAAAGAGATTGCAACTATAGAGAGAAAAGTTTGTTCCCTATCTTAAGCTGCTCATACATTTGAAGGATAAATAGCACAATCATTGGCCCATTTACTTCTATAGAAACAAATGAATTGTTATGATCTCTTAATTACCATAATATTTCAGTTGGTAATTTACACTCGGTTATTACCATAAGTTACATATTTCCTATGAGAAACACATATAGATTTCTGTGATATAAACACATACTCAAGTTCAAGATAGCTGCCTCACTGCAAAATCACAAATCCATTTACAAAGATCATTCTTTAATTGACAATAAAATCTTTATACATAACAGCTACAGAATGCAAGGTATTGTGGCATATTACCAAAAACAAACCTTCAAAAAATTAACTGAAAGAATTTTCAAAATATATTGACATTATAGTTTGAATTGTCCTGTCTGTAGAATGATGATTATTCTACTAGCCCATTTAAATAACTTTTAAATTATTTTTTATGTATAAGCACAGTATGATTGAAAAAATGTATGTCTTAGTAATGCAGTTAGTTTAGAAGGCTCCTGGATGCACGAGGAAGATGGGAACTGTCCCCTTCTAGTGGTTGAAAGCCTCCGTGTGTAACCTTGTGGACTCATGTGTTACCCGCATTTAGAGACAGGACATTTTTATGTCTAAGAAAGCTGTCACTGGACTGATTCTTCCCTTCTCTACACTGGGCGGGTGTAATCTGAGATGAAATCCTACCTCCAGTAAGAGAAGAAAGGAGCACTTCGAAAGAAGTTTAGTTTTTTTATTTTATTTTAATGGCAGCTGTGTGAATCTGCTCAGAGGTTTGGAATGTCAGAGGCAGCCCTGGGAGAGAGGGATTAATGGGCAGAGGGCAGGTGAAGCAGTCAAAGGTGCATAATAAATTAGGATATCACACAGTTGCACAATTTATCACATAGCTCTCCATTTCATCACATTTATCACCACCACATATGTGCTTGTATATGTGTAATGCCCACAGTCACATATGCTGCGGCCCAGTGCTGCAGTCACTAAAATCAGCGATAAATTGCATAGATCAGACTTAGCGTATATAATGAAAAATTGTTTAATAGGTTTTAAGGCATTCAGAATAAACCACAGTGAACTATTTATTCACTTTGGCTTCATCAAACAGGAAGACTCAGATGTGAAACCTAAATAACTCTAATCACCGTGGTAAAAGTAGGTATTTTATAATGGCACAGTCAAAAAATTCACCCATTTATAACATGCTGGAATTTAAGAAAGTCAAGAAAAGGCAAATGTTGATCTTTCTGGCTTACTGATCAATTTTCTACGGTTTTTTCATCTATGTACGGACTGTATTTTGGATGCCACAAAGTACTGAAGTTACTGGGCTAACCTATAGATTTTTATATCCAGTTACATAACAAAGTTTCCTCTGCATCAGTTTGGTAATGTGTTACACAACTGCTGAGAAATCAGTTTGCAGTTCTGAAGATGATATGTTTATTGGTGTTAAAATAAAAAGGCTATGTGCAATTAGTTAAAATGTTGAATGTGGAAGACAGTATTTCCCTAGAGAAGAAAGATCAAAAGGCTGTAACATAAGCAAGAATTCTGATCAAACCTTAAAAGTGTTTGATATTTTAAATAAACAAATTTTAACTCCTTGATTAGGTAATGACATGGTCTCTCATGATGCAAGCCTGGAGAGCTCTTTGCTCATACTTGCTCTGTGAAAACTGCCCTTGCCAGGTCTTGCCTGATATTCTGCATGACCTCCATTATCTTCAAGGGGAATCGGGAGATTGATGAAATTCCTGTCTGTATTCCTTTCTTCTTCTTCATTTTTTTTCTTAATTTGGAAGCCTACATAAATCAAGAAGCCTGCAGGAACTGGCTGGAGTGGAACCACAGCCAGACCAGGACAGGCAGGAGAAACGAAAGGATTTCAGCTGGCAATAGCTGTCATCACTGCAGCCTGACAATAGGGGAAGTTGTTGGACAGAAGATTGCTTTTCACTGCTGTATAAAAACTGAATACAGCTGATATAAGACTCCCAACATGTATCTGAGGTTATTTTATTGCTCTTATTATATTCGCTTCCCCAAAGCAAAATGTTGATATAACTCATTTAGGAGTTCTCATTTATTCAGAAATTCTCTTCCAGTGCATTCGGCAAGCACCACTGCAAGAACAGTAGAATTGTAATATTGGTGGAATTTTCCCCTCCAAATATAAGGAGGGAACTAAAATTACAGTAGGAAACACGAAGTATCATGGCATGATAAATGTTGTCTTTTCTAACAGCCTCTGCTGTGCAGGAATGTATTTATTTTTTCAATAAATACAATTACAGAACAGTTTTCATTCTAGGAAACTGTCCCTCTCGACTCTCCCTTATAATGCGGGAGCCACTGGGAGATGTCAGAGGGCCAGATTTCTTCAGTGAGCGTGACTGCAAAATATTTCTCCATCTCCTAATCAGCTTCCTGAGTTTTCATTTTTTTCTTTTACTGACTGTCTTGTTTTTTTCTTACTTTCTGGGCAATTAGTGAGAAAATTCTAACAGTGATATTGCCTCTTTCTCTCCTTCAGTCTGTATTACACTAAAAGTAGGTTTCTTTTATTCTCTGACTAGAATGAGTGAAAGAATATAGTCTTTCATGGAGCACCTTCTTGTCTTTTTCTGTTTCAAAAGAGGATAGCTGCAGTAAAGTAGAAGTTCAGCAGGCCTACTGACTCAGAGGCTATTCCTGTTTTCTGTCTGGGAGGTTTTTGTTTATTTTGAGTTCAAAGGGACACTAGAAAAGAAAGCGGAGGGCAGACACTGAAATTCTTTCTAAGGGAACATGGTGCAGCTACATTGCTGCCTTAGCCCAGTATCATCCTGGAATGTTGCAGGGGAAGAGGAGGGTCTTTTTCCAGCGCTCCTTCATCCTTGTACTTCACACAAACCTAAACCATTAATTATGTCTTGCATGAGCATGAGTCTGTCTCATTCACGATGAGCACAAGCAGATTTATCCCATCCTTGGGAGAAAGCAAAGAACCCTATCCAAAACAAGCACTACAAAAGGGCAAGAAAGCAGCTTTGGGATCAACAAGCTGTTCCACAACACGCTGTTGATGAATGCTGACTTCTGTGTCTATTAGATAAATATCATGCAGTCATTCTCATGACATACTGTGAAAACAGAAGAAAAGAGTTACAACAACACAACCACATTTGCATTTATTTGGGGGAAATACTGTTCCACTCTGTGTGGCACTGCAAGACTTGCTTGTTTTCAGTGTATCAGAAAACCACTTCTAACCAGGCCTGCTGACAGTGGGGAAAATACAATGAGGGTGAAACTTGTGTCATCTAAGTTTATACAATGAATATGAAGCCTTCAAAGTTGAGGAATAACTCAAGTTTGCTCTGCTTATCAAAGTCAGATAGTATATATTATTGACTTGATGTAAAAGCAGAACATAAAATGTCAACTCATGAGCAGTTTCCTTGCAAGCAAGACAAGAACAGAGCTTTTAAAACTCACATATATCAACAGATTATTGTCTACTGGCCTGACATATGAGGAAAGTTGCCTTTTACTCCTTTTTCTTTCACAGAGGTATCTTCTGAGGGTCTATATTACTATTGTGTGTCACTTCAGAGATTTCTACCAAGAGCATCACCAGGAGATAAGGTTTTTGAAGAAGAAACAGTTTCAGATTCATTTTTTAAGGAAGCTATTTAAGTTTCCTTATATTCGATCTTGTTCTATACTTAGATATAACGTCAATAACATCGCTGTGTCCTTATGAGAAGACAACTGACATATTTAATGGCTACAGATTTTGATGCTAGATTGTACTGTGCATTACAATAATTGCTTCTTTTTCTTCTGATGCCTTCTTCTCAAACAGGAGGCCACAAAGACAGTACCTCTGCAAGAATCCTAAAATCAGGAGGATTATATTTTCCTTACTGAGATGGAGTGAATTTTGCATGCTTTGTGTTTGAGGAGTACCAGCTAAACAACCTTTGGGGTGCTCTTATGGACCCAGTCACCACGAGGTTATATATCGCCTCTTGTTATAACCATGGCTGGATTGTCAGGAGGAGGGAGCAAGTCCAGAGCCAGTAGGTTTTAAAGCATATACGTCTCCTGAATAAAAAAGATCCAGGTGTGTTGGCTAAGACTGTCCCAGGATCTTTGAGTTCTTCCAGTGACCAGCAACAGGAACCAACAGTCTCAATGAAAGAATACACGTTACCTCTAAAAGTTTAATAGTTAAAATTACAAGGTCAAGATTTTTATTCTAACTGGTGAACAGCTTTAAGGACATTTATTTTTCCAAGCAAACACAGATATGTGTATAATATACACATTACATCAAAAAATGTCAACTCACTGTCTGCTAGAGAAATGTACATATATATTATTACATATTTATTCAAAAGATATAGGGCCAAAAATAGCAAAACAGCTTTTAAGTGGTGAGACATGTTAATGCTGTTAAACATGTTTAATGTTGAAATGACCAGTAACTATTGTGATGAATACGAAAGCTTAGTTTATATTCTGTCCACATTTTTCTTTAACCGTTTCATTATGGAGCATACTTGATGCATATTCTTACACTCTGTTTCCTACTGTTATATTAGTTGGGAGATAAACAGTTCTTAAAATTTTGTCATTAACCTTCACTGCCTGAAGCATTTTTGGCTAAAGTTATAAACTTCTTGTCCCCTTCCTATTTATCTTATCTTTCTTCTAAATCAGGGGTAAAAAGGTAAAGAAAAACAAACCACATACAAACTACCTCCAATGTTATCTTAGTGTTACAGTTATTTGTAGTAGATTAATCAGCCTGGGGAAATAGCCTGGAATTTTAATATTTATTCAGCTTCAGTTAATCTTTAACTGGACCTTGACTCATCATATCATACTGCATCATATATGTAATAGTAAACTTTGGCTATGGATATTATGAATCTCTTTTGAATATTAAAAAAGACTTTCTGAGTATACTCACTGCATACTATATTATGTAGTCTTTCTCAGAACTCCATAAAAACCAAATGCGTAATAGTTAATACAGTAAATCTCATAACCAGGTTTTGAGGAAAAACAATTAAAGGGTTAAATTTGCTACACTAGACAAGAACAATGTGTCAGTACTATGACAATGAAAAATTGGGTTCTTTTAGTCAAGTCATCTTTTTCAAATTTCAGGGCAGTGACTTACTCATTCACGAATGAAAAAACCCAAACCTCCTCCCTAAACTGTTAGGGTAGGGGGCATCTGTTCTTACACGTCACCAGAGACCAGAGTCCAAAACGAACAAAATGCACACACAATGGGCAATACCTGTCTAGAAGAAAATGAAAAACTTAACACTTAGGAAATTTAAAAACAAAATGCAGACTTTAATTCTCACCACAACAACATTCTCAAGCTCAGCTCTATTCTCTACAACATATTTCCTTCCTTAGGCTTGAGAAAACTTGGGTCATTTGGGGAAATTTCGTTCAAGTTTTTCAACATAAAGGCAGGCAGATTTTTATCCAAATCATTTTGAAACAAACAGGCTAGCTAGAGAGCTTCGCTCCCCCAAAAAACAACAGTGTTTCATAGATAAATGAAATATCATCAAAGGTTCAGAAATTCTGATAAACATGGACTCTGATACTTTAACTGCTGAAGCTAGACATAACAGAGATGCCAGTTGTGCAGATAATCATCTCATATTGCATGAAACATTATTAATCTCCCTTACAAATTCAATAGAAAGTCAGTATCCCCAAAATCCTTGGATTTGGGAATGACAGATCCGTTCAAATTAGCTGCTTTGAAAAGAGAGCATTCAGAAGAGGATTTTAATCTTAGAAAAAGCAGAACTCAATAAAGATGTACATTTTTTTTTTCATTAAAATAGAAAACAGATCTGGATGACAATTAAAAAATACTGTTACATCTAAAAGCAAAATAACCTGAACATTGATGGTGAACCTAACTGGTGAATCTGAAGTCTGTTTAAGAAGAATTTATAAAGATTTTCCTTAATTTACATTATAAATTATCTTTGGAAAATTGCATTTTCCCTGAGAGAAGACAGGAAATGTCAAGTGAAGACAGGTTTAAGAGAGTCAGTCACTATATTATAAATATTGTTACCCAAAACACTTACTACTGGGAAATTAGAAAATGTATCAATTTGGCATCATGGTTGCAATTCTGGCTTCAGCTCCCTTTTTCTGTGCCTCAGTTCTTCACATATCAAACAGAGATAACACTATGTTGTTTGTCTTATCTTGTTAGTGACCTTTTGAAAACAGTGGCTGTGATTCATATACTTGTACAACACCTCACCTAGTGAGCTTCTACTTTCTGGATTATCTAGAGATGACCTACATGATAAAATAAATAATAATAAAAAGAGGTCACATCCTGGTAGCCATATCATCACAGAGGACTAAAATTTTCAGTATATTGCACACTATGAAGTACAACAAACCTACTACAAATTCTTCCAAAACATTCTCATATTTGTAATACATACATGCAATTTTTCTTGACTTTCTTTTTCATGCCAACAATTATTTTATAGCTTGATGCTGGAGGCTGTAAGACTCCCATTCTCTTCAGTGCATTTTAAAACAGGCTCATTATTTGACTGAATAAAGTCAAAGAGATTGTTCACATCAGGAGAACTGCTTGCATACACAAGGTTTAATCCACTGTGCCAGGGTCTTAATTTATCTTGCCATTTCATAACTGTTCATACACCCTGAACAAAGAAATGGGCACAAAATCTTACAAGTTGTCTTCCACTGTTTTTAATTTACCCATAATCCCTACACGACTTCTACTTTCAAATGACTCTCTTTGTACATTTCTTTCAGAATCTTCAAAGAAAAAAAAGAAAAAACACTGTCCATGTTCAAATTTGAAAATGGAAAGTATCAAGAAATTTCCTGCATTCCTTATTTTTCAGCTAGCAACGCTAGAAAGGAGTTGAAGGGTCTAATTATGATTCTCTACATAAATATCAAGCCCAGGCTTTCATTCTTAAAAATAACCAGCTCATAATAAAGTTTTGCTAAACTTTGGGTTTGCAGAATTACAGTATAGAGTGGTTATGATCAAAGTTGTATTTTAACCAATGTATCTGATTGATGTTGGGTAATACAAGCTTCAATAAAATATGCTAGTACAATCTGTCTTTAGTACCACTCTCAAGGCAGCAGAAAGAATTAATATGAAATTCTGTCATTGTATATTTGACCATTTGTTTATTTGAGAATACTGCCTTCTAAACGAGGAACTTATCACTCTCAATTTTTTACATTAATTATTATTTCCAAAGAATGAGAATAGATTAATTGGCACCAATACCATCTGGAAAACATGAAGTAACTTTTCTGAACTTTGCCTGAACCACTTGTTATCCAATGTCCTGAATATTTACTTCAGTGACCTTCTTTCCTTTTTATGCAAACACAATTCTACCATTTGACAGAAGTGCTACAAGAAGCTAGTAGATCTTTTGAATATGCTACTTGCTACTTGCTTTTTCAATGACTAAAGTACTTTGTAAAGTTTCAGACTGAATCCATAAGCACAGGGAGTAAAACTATATATTGGAGGATCAAAGTTTACTCTCAGACATGCCTTTACTGCCTCCCATAAATTCTAACTCAAGTTAAACCTGCATACGAGGAAACAAATTTTGACACAGAATTTGTAAGTAATATTCCAAAAACAAACTGGAAATTAGCATCCTTAACAATTACAGAGCCCTTTTTAGTCCTCATACTAGAACTTCACACTTCCATTTCTCATTCATTATTCTTAAATACATTACATATACAGATCAAAGATGCTTTCTGCCATGGAAAATGTAAGTACTTATGAATGAGTTATATTGCAGTCAGTACCATACATAATGGTACCATCACAAAAGGAAACCATACAATAAAGGAAAAGGAGGAAAAATGATAAACTGATATGATCCTTCATTATTCTAAATATGGTAAAACATTTTGTTTTAGAATATTTGAAAGTACAGAATCAATGTTCACCAAAGAAATAGTATTGGAAAATATTTTTCTTTCAGTACTTTCTATTATTAAGATGTGCTGACTATATTTGGCTAACGTTTGGCTGGCTCTCCCATTCAGGCTAATAAGGTTGTTTGCTGACAGCTAGGACTACGGGGTCCAGAAAAAATTGAAGAATACAAAGAATAGAAATATAGTTTGTGTTCTTTACATCTAAGCAGCTTGGAGAGTGATTACACATTATTCAGAAAAACACAAGGATATACTAGTATCTCCAGATACTGTACAGTAATTCCAATGGAGAGGTCACTATCACAGTATTAAATTTGTTGTATAATTAACTGGGTAACATCCCTTTTTCAAAACCATTTTCAGGAATAAACCTTCTTGCAGTTAAGTTAATCAAGATGTCATCATCTTTTCCATTGTTCTTGAAGTTTTACTAGGCAAGTTAGACATCATGCTTGCAGTTGCCCATAAGAACCTAAGGAATTATTCTAGCATAAATTATCAAAGGTGAATTTGTGTCATAAGTACATGCTTTAATTCAGTTATTTAACTTACTGCAAGACTGCTTAATGGCAGAACAATTGTGGTGTCTCATGACAACTGCAGACATGATCTTGAGACATGTTCAGAAATCATCCCCAAGAAATCCAACTATAAGTACATTTTTAGCCATTTGGCTTGGAGGTGTAAGATAGGATGTCTGTCATTCCTCCTTGTCATCAACATCCCTGTTGATGTGTTTTATCTATACTTGCCAAAGAGACATCAAGGTTCAACCACCACCTTGTCTTCCTTGATGTGAAAGGAAGCATATATCAGATAATGACTTCACCCAGTGCTCACATGTTGGACTTGATTCATACTTCCTTTTGGGATGCTCAGTCCTGTAACTTCTCAACTCATTAACACCATTTAAGTTTGACACAGGCGTAACATGGCCTTCCCTTGGCCGAGAGCAGTTACACTGCAAACAAGGGCTGAGCATGGTGAACCATAGCCAACATATTGATGCAAACAAGAACTGACTGTAACGGGCCTTGACCTGGGCCATGGATCAACAACTGACAGAAGAACAACACCTGAAGCTCCTGGAAGGTATACGGTGATATATCACCATGGATGGATCTAACTGGGGGCCTGTACCGACATGTGGCTGTAAAGATGCGGTGATAGAGAAGTGGGGGCGGGAGGGTGGTATTACACAGATGTCCGACACCGTGTAGAAGCAGAGCGCTCTGCCCAGGGTACAAGCACTGCGTGTCGGTGCCAAGCCACCACCCCAGTGCCCAACACTGGGGCTCGTCGGAGGAAGCATCACCCTCCCCTGGGCTCGACCGTCACCGCTCATGGGAGCGGTACTTGAGCAAGTCTCATGTGCTGGTATATGTGTGCTGCCCGCGTGTGCAAGTGAAAAGCTTTCCCTGACACGGTCTATCCCTCATGTGGTTCGCTTAACAAATTGGCCTTAACTCATATTGTTTGCTGTTCCTCTTCCCCCCCATGACAGAGCTTCATTTTATTTCTTTTTTTTAAGGCAAATAACATTTTTTGTGCAACTTTCACAAGAAACTGCAACGCTCACATAACTCAAACAAAACTACCTGAAAGTGATAGTTATGTACTTTATAAGTGACAACCATTTAGAGCCTGTCAGTCAGGAAGAAAATTATTGCTCTTTGTGCATAAAATCACAATTAAATTGTGCTTCTTGTGTTTCAGTTAAAAAGATGAATATCTCTAGACCACAACTTAAAGCATTGGAGAATAGACAGATTTCTAGGGATAAATTTTGTTTTTGGTTACATTATTGCAGATTCAGAGCAAGTCTATTGAAATGAAAAGCTTCAAAATGAACTTACAGTAAAAATGAGACCAAAAGTTGATCCCTACCTTCTCATTTCTATCAACCTTTGTTTCATATTTAGCTACTGCTACTGATTTTTCATTAAACAAAATGCAAACTGTGTCCAGAAGAAATCTTTTCTATTGCAATAGAACTGTCATCTGATATTCAACAATAAATAAGCTAAATGAATGCACTTTATGACATACTTTTCCTAACATACTAATACCACACATCTCTGGTTTATATACCCTCCAGAAAACTCAAATGAAATCAAATCTGGTTAAATTACAGAAAAGGTGGCTAAAATTATAGTGGAATTGTGTTAAAGTTTTTTTTTTTTCCCCACAGAGTGAGCAATTGGGAAAATTACATTTCAAATCATTCATATCATTCAAATCTCCAATATTAACAACAAGTGAGAGCATATGAATAAGGAGCAAGAGGTACGCTCTTACAATAAGATGCATAAAGAAACATTGAGGGCTGAACTTTCAGATTGGAGAACAAGGGAGACATCCTTTGCTAATGAGAGCTGATACAGTGCACCAGAAAACAGCTGTTTAGAAGAAAAGATAAACTGTATCTCTGTATTCTTGTTGTTCTCATATGTTGAAATTGCTAGTATATTGCAGATTAATTGTTAAAAATGTTTCACGTACCATTCAGGACATTGGTAAAATATTATATTCAAAAGACCCTAGGATATATTAGCAAAGCAATGACTCTAATCTGAAAAACAGAATAGGAAAACTAAGTAAATTATAGGACATCATGCATGAAAATAATGCTGAAGGGACAAGTTTGCCTTTAATGTACATTATCATATATCCCTTGTGCAGCTTGATACTTCTCAAATGCCATATAATTTTCAGCTCCACCTTATCAAGCAGGAGGGCACAAAGTAAAGCAGCCCACAGAATATCTTATGCAATAAGTCACTGTCCTCCAAAATGTGCATATGTTCTGGGTGCCTCATCTTCCAAGAAACAATCTCTTACAAATGATAATGCCTCTTCTTATGGGAACTGAAGATGTCAAAAGAGAAAAGCCCATTTTTCTTATTTTTTTCCCCCTTGCTCCATTGCATTGAAGAAGTGTCTTTGAAAATAAGCTGCTGATACTTTCCAGGCATTCTTAACACTGTTTTTGAGGTGTCAGGTTCAAATATTGAAAATTCCTTCTGTGTTTTATTGTACATTAAATTTGGGGGTTTTTTTGCTTTTAACAATGTTCTATTTTTCATTGATTCCTTCTAGCAACCCATACTGACCTTTCTAGTGAGGGAGAAAATTTATATGTCCATTTCTCTCTGGGCCATACCAGTACTGATTCTAAGATGAGATAAACTAATTCAAAATTAGAAAAGCTCTGTTGGAACCAGAGTCATTTTGGTACCCAAAGCTAGATGAATACTATTTTACTTAACTTAAAATTCTGATGCAATGTAAATCTACCAAAATTTATGATTAGCAGACATTTATAATTAGAGAGACCCCATAATCAAGAACACAGGGCTAAAGGGGGCCCGTCTGAAGCACATACACACTAATAAGGAAATGTCTACAAGAGAGCATTATGGGGAAAGCTCTCATACATTTTCGGGGTTATCAGCACAACTGAGTGCCTCCTGAAGTGCCTGTACACCAACGCACACAGCATGGGGAACAAACAGGAGGAATTAGAAGTTTGTGTGCAGTTGCAGGGCTATGATCTCACTGGGACCACGGAAATGTGGTGGGATAGCTCTTGTGACTGTAACGAGTGTTGCAGTGGATGTCCTTTAGGAAGGACAGGACAGGAAGAGGAGGAGGGGGAGTTGTCCTTGATGTGAGAGAGCAGTGGGGATGCATGGAGCTCTACCTTGGGATGGATGATGAGCAACCTGAGAGTTTATGGGTTAGGATTAGGGGCAAACTAATGTGGGCAACACTGCACTGGGCTTCTGCTACAGACCACCTGACCAGGAATAAGAAATAGATGAGACCTTCTTCAGAAAACTGGAAGAAGCCTCATGTTCGCAGAGCCCTGTTCTTCATGGCAGACTTTAACCACTCCAATATCTTCTGGAAGGATAACACAGCAGGTCACAAGTAATCCAGGAGGTTCCTGGAGTGCATTGATGACAACTTCCTGACACAGGAGATCAAGGAGCTGATGAGACCTCTGCCGTACCTCTGCTGGACCTCATACCTACAAACAAGTAAGAACTAGTTGGGGATGCAAAGGCTGGGGGCAGCCTTGATTGCAGTGATCATCAGATGGTGGTGTTCAGCATCCTGAGAGGAGGGAACAAGGCAAGCAGCAGAATCACAACCCTGGATTTCAGGAGAGCAGACTTTGGCCTGTTCAGTGATCTGCTTGGAAGAATCCCATGGGAGATGGTCCTGAGAAAAGGGGTCCAAGAAAGCTGGTTGATCTTCAAGAATCACCTCCTCCAAACTCAAGAATAGTCCATCTCTATGTGCAGGAAATTGAGCAAAGGTGGCAGGAGGCCTAAATGGATGAACATGGACCTCCTGAGAAAACTCAGACATAAAAAGGAAGCTTACAAGAGGTGGAAGCAGGTTCTGGTGACCCAGGAGGAATATAGAGCATGAAGGGATGGGGTTAGGAAAGCCAAAGCCTTCCTGGAGGACAGAATCTGGCAAGGGATGTGAAAGGCAACAAGAAGGCCTTCTATGGGTATTTCAGCAGCAAAAGGAAGATCAACGAGAATGTGGGCCCACTGCTGAATGGGGCGGGGGACCTGAGGACCAACAATACAGAGAAGGTCAAGGTACTCAATACATTTCTCATCTCAGTCTCTACTGGTAACACCAGGTTCAGAAATCCCAGATCCCTGAGACCAGTGGGAAAATCTGGAGCAAGGAAGACTCAGTAAAGGAGGATCAGGTTAGGGAACATTTAAAGAAACTGGATGTGTGCAAGTCCATGGGACCTCATGAGATGAATCCATGAGCACTGAAGAAGGGGGTGTATGTCATTGTGAGGCCACTCTCAGTAATCTTTAATAGGTCCCAGCAATCAGGGGAAGTTCCTGAAGACTGGAAGAAAATAAATGTTATTCCTATCTTCAAGCAAGAGGGAGGGTCCGAGGAACTGCAGTCCAGGCAACCTCTTCTTCATCCCTGAAGAGAGCTGGGGCTGTTTAGCCTGGAAAAGAGAAGGCTCAGGGGGATCTTATCAATGTGTTTAAATACCCGATGGGAGGCAGTAAAGAAGACAGAGCCAGGCTCTTCTCAGTGGTGTGAAGTGAAAGAACAAGAGGTAATGGGCACAAACTGAAATACAAGAAATTCCATTTAAACATCAGAAAAAACTGTCTTTTTTCTGTAAGGGTGATTGAACACTGGAACAGGTTGCCCAGAGAGGCTGTGGATTCTCCATCCTTGGTGACATTCAAAACTTGACTAGCCCTGCTCTAGTTGACCCTGTTTTGAGCAGGGGAATTGCACTAGATTATCTCCAGCAGTCACATCCAACCTCAACTATTCCATGATTCAGTGACATACTATTACAACTATGGAGAAAGGACTAGAAAGAGTACCATACAACTTACCAGCTCAAAAACAGAGGGAAATGATTAACAAAATGCTATGAAAATCAGTGCTGGGACAACCAGTCAGCTATCAGAATGAAAATGAAACACAGTAATTTAGCTTACTAATGATACAAAACTGCAGGAGACCAGTATAATCCAGAGTTTGTTGACTCAAGATCATAGACAGACAATGGGCATTCAGCAAAGGAAGATTAAAGGATAAAATTTATCTTAACCTTTCAAAGCTGTAAGATCTGCAACTACTGTGTTATGCTACTTGTTAATGTAGACATAGCCTGTGATGAAAGAGAGCACAGCACCAGTTGACCCAGGAGACACAGGAGTCAACATGTCTTGGTTTGATTCCAACAACACTGTATCTACAATACAACCCAGACCTTTTTTTTCTTTGTGTTTTATAAAGCTCATGGAACATGTGGATATTGTGAATTATAGCTTATGTGAATCATATTTGCCATTTACTGACAAAAAGTGGCAAGATGTGTGTGAGGACATCTAGGCTCATAGTAGGACTCAAGGCTTTGAGTTATTTGAAAATAGATAAGAAATTAAGCCTAAATCCTGTAGAAGAGGGAAAACTGATGTACAGAAATAACATATTTGTGAAGAATAAAGAGTAGCATCTACAAAGTTATTTAATCTGTTGAAATTACCTAAATAAGAAGCGATGGATAAGCAAGTAAGAAAAGGACTGGGCAATGATAGAGTTGATAGTGAGAAGAATCTCTTTAAACAAAGAGTACTTCGTACAAGATATAAAGGTACAATAGGGCAAGTTTGAAAAGCTCTTTGGAGAGATACTTGAAGCATGTCTCCAACACTTCTGAAAACTCTAAATTCCTGTGACACAACTATTAGCAATGTTGTCTGCAGATTTCTCACCTATATAAGAATTTCCATTATAAAGAAAAAAAAATAAAATTTGACAAAATTATCAGAAGCATTTATTCACTCTTGCTTGAACTTACCCAAGTTTAGTTAAATTATTAGCTATACTTAACTCTGGTTAATACTTACTCCATTAGTGCATTAAAATACAGATTATTCCCTTACAGTATCTGCCGTCAGTGTGAGCAGGTATTCTAGGAAGTATTATCTACTCTGATTAACAAAGAGAACATCCACTAGCACAACAGCCAATTAATATGGTGAGAATTCCATGGTGGTTTAAAGCTTGATCATGATAAATTTGGAGTGGCACGTTCAGTTTAGACAGATTAATTAAAATAGCCAGGAACACGTTGTTATCATATTGAATTTACATCCTTTCATACCAAGGTTGCATTAGTCTGATAAAATGAAGTATTAATCCCAAGAGGTGCTAATTAGGTGTGAATAAATGCCACAGTGAACTTCTCAGTAAAGCTCAATAAGACATTTTACTCTAAATAGAAATATTGTCAGTCAGTGTCAACATAAATATTATCTCTTACTGATAAACACACAAACCCCCAAATTCTATTTTCAAACAGACATAAGATAATTATTTTAAACAACAAGGATCAATCAATTTTGCGTGGTAAGTTGTGTATTGCCTACTTAGTTTAGTATATTTGGCAAAATGAGTTGTTACTTCTTCAGACTACTGCAATCACGGTACCAGGTTATAGATATCAGTATATCCAATGGCACATGTATCTAGCAGTACACCCTTGTGCAACCAGCTACACTAACATGCTGTTATTTACCTTGAAAAATTATTAGTTTTGCAGAAAGTCTTCAAAAAAATATCAAGCAATTTTAGACATATGCTTTTAGTGTGGGTCTTTTTAAAGCACTCTTTTTTAAGCACTAAGATAAGACAATTGCTTTCAGGTACAACAGATATCAATAAAGTATGAATTTATGTAGCATTTATGTATTGAATTGTACCAAATTCTAATACAAATTTCCGTAGCTCCATATAGACATGTAAAAGACTATATAAGCTACTTGATCTACATCAACAACAAAAAAATCCCATAAAATGCCATGAGAAATAGCTGTAATAACCAGCACCTTGCATCATGAGTGATTCTCTCTCTGGGGCTACATAAGAATTTCAGGATCTGGCACTCTACTAGAAAGTGTCCATCAAATATAATATAGACAATCACACATAATATATATATTTTACATTTGGGATGAGTTTTGTGCTCATGAAAATAAAGGACTGACAATACTAGTTAGAGCCAAGCATAATGCAGACAAACTCTGCACAAGCTTCCTTGCACAACTTTGCCAGCAAGCGACAGTCTTGACCTGCCACCCTTCTGCTCTTCCAGTTCTCAGCCTTTCTTGCCTGGAGACTGCCAAGCATGTTGAACTGAGCCAAACCGTGTGATGTGAACAAATATCCACTGGGCACTGTGACGGGCTTTCAGCATGCTAAGTATTATTTGTGGTTTAGTAATGGTTAGAGCTATGGGAGTCAAGAAAATCCTGTTTGGCAAGCCAGCTCTTTTTCTCTCCTTTTAATTTAAATTAAAGAAAAAAATTCCTCCAAAAGTTCCAGTCGAAAGGAGCGTAGTTAAAGGTAGTGGTTAATACTACACTTTCTGTACAAATGCTTGTTTGTGCTCCACTGCTGAATCCAGCTGATGCTCCTATTTATAAGTTCCCTTGAGAAGTGTGTATATTAACTGAAAGCTGATTTGGAGAGATTTTATTGAAGAAGACTGGATGAAGCAGAGTATCTCAACATACGGATTTCCTTTAGACCGCAGACATTCTGCACAGACCTGTCATTTCAAAATTTGTTTGCTTGGCTGCTTCTACTTTGATGCTTCTCTGAGAGGCTCCAGAGCTGCCTAGAAACAGTGCAGAAGTAAGAATAATTTTTAAACGACAGTGTAAGGAATCCTAGTGCTCTGGATTAAATGTTTGTATTTTTAAGATGGAACTTAACAGGGAGGGGGTTTCCAATAAGTTCCCTTCAACGAAATCCCTCCACTCCAAAAGCCTAGGCCAAGAATAAGGAGGCCTCGGTAGGCAGCATTAATGCAAGTCTTTTGGCTGCAGATACTGTATGACAGAAGGCAAACCCAGATCCAACCTATTGTATTATTACTTTGAATTCAAGCAAAATTTTAAATTACCACTTACTTCACATGTCTTAAGTAATAAAAGTTATTTTTTCTTCCCAACAGACTTAAAACATTCCAAACATACAGTTATATCCAAAGTGGTATCTAGATACCTAATCTGGCAGCTGACACAAATATCTAAACCCTGGTGAGTTAAAAAAAAAATTGGCTGGAAATTGTATGGTAAAGAATTATCTCATGAATTTCATGGTATGCCTTCATCACCTTCGATCACCGTCTTTCAACTATCTTCCAGAAAGAACTGACAATGGGGAAAAATTAGGTGCCTGATCCAATCACAAAGGGAGGGATTCCCAATAGACTTCAATGGACCTTTGAACACACCAAGAAAAAATTAAAACTTAAGAATTGTCTAAAAAGATAAATGTGGTTCTTCTGTCCTCTACTGCTGAATTAATCATTGTACAGTAAAGTACAGAAAAGTAGATCTGGAAAGAAAATTAACAACTAAACAACTCTCCATGAGAAAACACTGCTTAATTACAATCAAAACATTCTTTAGGAATAGAATTAATTTGACAAGACTTTCAGAAGAAACCAGAAAAACTCTAAAATTAATGGCTTTTCACAATCCTTAACATTTGTCATGGAAATGAAATTCTATACTAATAATTTCATAAAGCAATTGAAAGTATGCAACTTCAGGGAATTATTATAATTTTTAAAATAGGTCATATTACCTTCTCAGAGATGTTTGTTCTTCATTTGCATTTTCCCCAAATTTACAAAAAATAATTATTGTCTTTAGCCATGACCGTAACACTTCAATCAATGAGTTTAGTGTGCCCAGTGTAAATCATAAGCTTGGCTTCATTGCTAGGAGTATGCACTTGAATAGATTCTACAGGAAGTAGGATAGCTTTTAATACTGGTGTCTTATGGCCTTTGCACTTTGAGTGGATATTGGCCAACTAGCTACTGCACAACCATCATATCACTGTGTTGAAGGAAATAACCCTTCCAAGAGTCAAACTTCTTTCTAGTTCCATTTTGTACAATTTATTAGGTGAAAACAGCTTTTGTATTGTATAACTTGGCAACTTTAGTGACAGATTTAATTTCCAGTTATCTCTGTTGCAATAGTAAATAAATCTCTCAACTGACAATATTTGTTTATGCCTATATCTTGTCCTAAAATGAGACACATTCCAGCATAACAATTCATTGGCCATTCAACTTTAATTGACCAATTTTTAGGTAGTTATCAGGTCGCTATTTTCTTTAGAACAGATAACTTTCCTGACAGTCAAACTCCTTTTCCTTCCCTGTCATCAAGTAGTAAAATTATGTATTTGTGAAACTTGTAAAACATTTCCTCCATCATCTGACACAGGTATTGACCAAAAAGGAACAATCTCCTGTGACTGGGCAGCATGTTTCCTCTGCCGAAAACTCTTTGGCGATTCAGAAAGTAAGAATGAGTATCCTGAACAGAAAGCAAATGTTTTTTTTCTCCTATTAATCCCAGAAAACGAAAAACCCCACACATTTTATAAACCTGCAAGGTCATTGGGGAGTGCCTAAAATCCAAACAGAAAAGGAATTTAACCATTTACTAACATGATAATAGGCTGCAAAATAGAAACTAAGAATTAAACTCAGTCTCACATTTGCCATTCAACAAGATTTTTAATTTTTTATGGTTGCTAAAACTTTTTTTAACAAGAGATATCTTTCATGGAATTCTGTAGTCCTACAAAATGCCGCTTAGTGGTTTAATATGTGTCAAAAAGTACTGAAAAATCTATACCTGATATTAAAAAAAGAGATATAGAAATAGATTTAATTTTTAATCTGCTGCCAAAATCCATCTGACAAATATTTGGCATTTAGCCAGTCACAGTTGAGGCTGACATGAGGATCTGTCAAATTGGGTTAACATTACTACTGAATTACTATATGAATTCTATGCTTTATTTTGAGAGGTTGGCAAGGAGACAGTAAAATTCCTAGTAGAGATACTAACATTTTAGAGTCTAGAAGTAATCTATTGGATAATGCTTTATGGAAACAAAGTATGGAAACTTTCATTCATACACACGCACAGACACACACATACATGCACACACACACACACACACACCTGTGCATTTTAAGTAGTGGCATTTGTCATCAAGTGTCAAAGACTAATAATTTTAAGTTAAATCTCTGTTCTTTAGATATATCTTCACAAAATCCTGTTTGGTATCTTGTACCATATACCTTTAATAACATGAAACCACAGAATATAACAAAATGGCTATTTCCTTATATTATGCCTGGTCTTGAAGAATGATACTCTTTATGTCATATACTGTAATAACAGCAGAGCAGAAAATTAGATGGACTGACTGGGTTTTCATAGTCCAGTCCTAATCACTGCAGTTACTCTATAGTAAAATCTCTCTGGACATTTTTAATGTTACTAGCCTTTCCAGAAGGCTGTCTCACTACTCTGATGGTTCTTCTAATTTTCAAGCTAAATTTATTCTTGACCACATCTTACTCATCTGTATTAACACTCAACTGTAGCTCAGATGTTTCCTTCCTTTTCCTGGTCTTTTCTTCTCACTCCCTTCTCCTGTCTCCCTTTCCTTTGCATTTCCTAATCCAAGCAGCATATGGTTTTAGAGAGGACAGGCAAAGATCGGATAGGATGCACTGAGAAGGAAATTAAGATTTAAAAAATTAACAATTTATACAGTTGCATTTGTTAAGGGGGGGTCAGTTACAGAGTAGTGAGGCATCACCAGAGGTCAGTTTGGATCACTGCATACTTCCACCCCCGTTTTCCCCCAATACCACAGCACTGCAATTGTAACCAATGTTCTCAAGTTGAAGTCATGAAAGAAGAGACTGTTTGGCAGGGCTAGTCCTCAACTTTGGAACTCCCTCGTGTTTACTTACTCTACACAGCCCAAACTAAGTTCCCTTTTTTCCCCTAACTTCTGGATATTAAGAATAATAATGAGACTCTTGTGGTAAACATCAAGTTCCCTTTGATTTCCAAACAATATAGAGTTCTCAGTTCAGCTAGTTTTTTCTTCCTGGCAGAATTTCAAATGCATGTCAAGTGTTTTATTTTACTATCATAAGACTATCTAAGTTTATTATCCCATTATCTTCTGTATTTTGTTAATCTTTGTGCATAGGAGGTACAAAAGATGAGAAAAGTATAAATGCAGAGAAAGATAAGGTCTTGATGCTGTAAACTGTTGTATATTGACTTCCTCTAGGCATGAGCAGTCCCGCTAGAGGTGCCTGGACTCTGACACTTAGCCAGAACTGCAAACAAAGTCAGACTGGAGGGGTTCTGCACATCAGCGACAGACACAGCTTGAATTGGGAGTATATAGTGGAAACAGCTGAGCATTTTTGCATCTGGAAATTGGCTGTAGTTATAAATGATATGGCTTTGGGAAAGTTTTTTGTTGTGGTTCTTTAATCTTTTAGTTTTCAACCGAAACTTGTTTCATTAAAGTGGGGGATGCCTATCCAAGGGCTGCCTTTATAATCTTTGTTACTACTTCAGATGGGAGATCTGGTTTATGTGTACAATTTCTGTAGTGAAGGTTTATTGTATTTACTGAACCATATGCTTTTCTGCAGCCTGCTTGGAATTTATGATGACATTGTTTTGGTTTAAGTTGACAACTACAATATGTTTCAAGTTAGCTGATTTCCACTCAAAATTTTAGTCTCTAATAAACTGAGATTCTGAGAAATTTTTGAGCAAATATATTTTTTAGTTTTGGTGATGGAGTTCTGCTGCTGAAATTTGTTTTCTTTGCAAACTGATAAATGCGCTGAAAGGGTAGATTATTTCCTTTGGGGACAAATTCACTATTTTGCCTAGGACCTAGAAATGAAGACCTCTATGTCTGAAAAGTTTATTTCATAAATAGAAATAGCAAAAATACACCTTGGGTCCAATTTACAAACACTTGCCAAGCACTCTTTTTTTGCCTGAATTCTCTAAAATTGGAAACCTGTCACATCATTATGTCCACAGAACACTAGTGTGACCAAGCTCACACAGCATTTCTGGAAGAGTGGGCCATGCCCAGTCAAGGTGGAATGAGAAGCGCTACCCAGGTGGAGGCAGACTGGCTTCTCAGTTCCTTAATGTGGTTATTTGCTGAAGTCCTTGGGTAAGTGGTTTGACCACTAACCAACCACTTGAGGAATGTCTGCATTCTCTAAGACCCCAATTTCCAAACTAGATTGTGTTGGTATAGCTCTACATCTTTGTTAGATGAATCGACTATATTTTATGGTGTAAACTGCTGAAAGGTCTTTTGGGTGCAGTCTTTAAACAAACACATGCACGCACGCTGTCTCAGCTTTGCATGGATATTACAGATTCCATATTTTTAAGAACGGAGTATTTTTGAGTATGCCTTTTTTGAGGGGGTCTTCATTGCTTCCCTCATCACACATATCTTATACTATGCACTGACATAGTTGCTTTCTAAATCATAAAAAATGCATTTTAATTGTGTTGCAAAAAATAAATAAAAATTAATTACATATGCAATTGTGATCCTTCAAATTTGACCTATTTTGACTAGGATAACAATATCACAATAACTGCACATTTAACATTAGCAATAAAGAGGTAAGAACATTTAGTCTACAAAAAACCTTAAATCTTTCAGGATGAATGGGAAAGTTATTATTAAAAGCCAATGCATAAAGCCTGTGCTATCTCTCTTTTTTTTTTTTTTTTTTGCTTTTCCAGACTGTCATTTTTGTTAGCAACTAAATGTATTATTTCCTAAATTAAAGGTATTCTTGAATTTATGCTTTTTTTTTTTTAATTGGCCATGTGATACATGAATCTCATTAACAAGGAGGGAAAAGAAAACGTACAAGATCTATTGGTATGCACACTGCATACCTTTCTCTTGCTCTGGCACCCTGAGCTTTGTTTTTCTCTGATCCATGCAGCTTAATCCGGTAGGAGTTGCATGAAAAGAGTTCATCACAAGAAGTCCTTTATAATTCACAGTTTTGTTGATCTTTGTGAAGAATATTTGGTCAATATTAATAATTCAGGAACACTGATCTGTATTAATTCGTGTTAGTGGTAAAATGATGCAAGGCAGTTACCGAATGGAGGTCTAGAGCAACTGCAGACTCTTACCTGGAAAGTAAGAAAAGGTTCAATCTAAAACAAATTTTGGCAAAGGAGGTAAGAGGTTAATAAACAATCCTTTGACTGCAAGAAGTCCATTTCTTTGGCTTCTATCCAAAGCTACATAACTGATTGGGAACAAATAGGGACTGACAGTCCTGGACATTTAAAAGGCACTCTGTAACAAAGAGGAGGCAGATATTTGTGTCTGATGGTAGACTGACATGGAGATAAGTTCCAGTGGAAGGTTTTTCAAAGAAACAGATAGCAGGAGATGGTACATTTTAGGTAACACAGTCAAGAATAGAAGCATCATTTATCCTCTTCCTTACATTAGGTCTTATCACTCCCATTAAGATTAAACAGTTTTTGATTCAGAAAATTCTCAATCTCTATTAAACGCTATTTATAGCTTCTCAAAGCTTAGATTGAATTGGCCAGTGGAGTAATTATGATCAACTTACATATAGATAATAGGCAAAGGGTATAAATAAGAGAAGTGTGAGCTTCCACATCTGAGCAAGTGATGGCAAAAGACATTTCACCTAATGGCAGTGGGGCATGAGTTAACAAGAACAAGTACTACAGAGGCCAAATACTCCTAACCCTGTAATCAATGAAACAATGTCCATATTCTTCCAGTTCTTAAGGATTAGGTATTAAATAAACATAAACATCTTTTTCATATAATACCCTCCTAATAACTGCAGGTCCCATATGAAAATCCTGTGTAACAACATCAAGTCTTACTTTCCACACTGTATATCTGCATTGCAAAGTTTCTTCAGTTTCTCAGATATGTATTTTTGCCTTCCTACCTTGAAGCAGTGTAAGAAACCAAAGGTTCCTTGGCCTATGACCAGAACTTGACATGATAAGATGCAGAAGAGCTGTAAGAGCCACATAAAATGCTTAGAGAATACTCTTGGAAGATGAAGGCATACCAAATCTGGGTATAATTATTTTCCCAGAAGAATGTTATGTGTCCACAGCAGGTACGTTTCATAGGAGAGGCACAGACAGAAAAATAATTTTCATTACTTCTTCCTATTGAAAACATACTTAAAATAGCTCAGTAGCCAGAAAAATATCAGTAAAATGGAAAAACACTGGTTTTTAAACAAGTTGTTCTTCACCAAAAACATACTTAATGGTTTTTAACTGATTATTTGTGCTATTCATTTGTACAATGGGATATTGTGAAACACACATGGATGTGCTGCACTGAGCCCACTCAATTCTTTACAAACCCATTTAAAACTTTATTGGCTGATAGGGTAGGACAGATTTCTTTTGATTTTTGTTTCTGCCATTTTCATATGTTGAACATATGTGTCTGTCTCTCTCAAACACAGCTGACATTGCAGCCTCGTTTCACTTATGTCCAAGCATCATTTGTTCATGGCTTTAATTGTATTTTTATTAATTCAGTTGCTATAATCGGTTTCTGATCAATAAAGACCATGTCATGAGATTCATAAATCATATCTGTCACAATCCATTACTGGACAAATTTGGATAATATTTCCTCTTCTTTACCTTGGAGCTTGTGGGATACTTTAAATTAAAGTAAGCAGGCTAGATCAGTGAGTGAATTTGTTTTTTGACCTTGTTTTGACCTTTTGCTAGAACAATTTCAGTGGAGTATATTACAAACAAATTAATTACTGCATACCTGAAATCTCATAAAGTGTGAATTGGTCTAATTTACCGCAAAGTTACCCCAATTTTAAAATGGTTTTACATTTTTCACTTAAAGGAAGTTGCATCAGCATAAAATTGAACACTACTAATGCTCAGTTGTTTTCCAGCTTCAGCAAGATGCAATTTTTGCCAGATGACTCCTTTAAGCTTAGCCTCCATGTCTCTAATTTTGATACCCTAATTTCAACTTTGGCAGCAAATACAGTTACCAATTAATTATTTCTAATCACATAAAGTTACCCAGAGATTAGAGATAAAAAGGTATAGTAGGACATTTCTCATAAGGGATGTAAATACTTGGTTTCCATTCCAGTGCACAGACCTGCAACTTGACCAGCATTTCTCATCAAAACCCTCTCTGCCACAGTGCTCTCCACAAAGCTGAACACATTAGATATTATATTAACTGTAACAGGAGGTCTTTTATTCCAAATAAATGCTTTATGTTGTGTCAGGTTTGCAGTTTTGGCATTCTATTTATTATCCTGTGTTTTCTCTTCATCTGTCTTTAATCCATTTTTGCAGCCAATCAAACCCAAGCATGTGACACTGCATCACATTTACACTTTGAACTTCATTTTGCTTTCATTAAATTTGACTCCTGCCTCCTAGGCTGCATTTGCCACTTCCTCAAGATTCAGTCATTTTTACGTGTATCCTTTGCAGCTGTATATAATTTTGATACCCAGCAATGACTAGTACACCTCCTATTCCAGTGAATGATTTTAACACTTCTTCCCCTCCTTATGCAGCTTCAGAATAAAGCTATCCCTAACGGCGTTTCCCTGGCAGTATTGCACAACGGCCCACGGCAGCAGCGTACCTCTTAAGAATGCCAGAGCCCATTTTGCTCAGCAGTGTCCCTAGCAAGTTTTCTTCCCATACTATCCCTTTGCTAGAGCTGGGCAGATTCTGTAATTGCCTCACATCTTAATGCTGTTTAAATTGTCAAGATCTAAGTTTTGTCCTAGAAATTCTTCAGTGATTTTTCAACCTTTCAGGTAGGACCTAATGCTGATCCTAAATATTTACTAGGTTCCAATTCAGAACAAGATGATATGGCTACAGCTTTTCAGAATTGTTAATAAGATACAATACTTCTTTTAAATATTAATTAAATTTTGAGATAACTTTCTGTTAGAACAATGGAGTTGTGTGCTATTAGTCAGCATAATATTCAAATAATGAGATTCATTTCATATTTTATAATCTTAAGCACTTTGATCTCCTCTGAAAATACACACATTAAACAAACATGACAGTACTCTGTTACCTCTCATCCAGAAAAGAAATGGGGAATATTCATATTGCTAGCATAACAATGAGTTGCATACAACCAGAACATGAAGGTGATTAAAATGTCAAAGTCAGTGGACTGGCAAGCCCTATTAAAGGAAGAGAGACAACCTATGTATTTTCACTCAAGCCATGAATATAGTAATGGCTGAGATTTGCTAATAACTCCTCCTCCCAGTTTTGAGAAATTTGCTACACTGGATAGAATATAATGACTGAAAAGGAAAAGATTCATATGTATGTTTTTAAACCTTAAGATTTCATTGCCCTTCTTTTTATTTACACTTAATATAGAGTTTGGTTTTCTAAAATTTGCCTGTTTTTTTACTTGGAAGTTTAATTTTCTATTAGCAACAGTACCAGACACTTTACAACTACACTGACTTTTTATACAAAGGAAAGGATTCTTCACCACATTTGGGCAGGAGGGGAGAGAAGGAGATAACCCAAACCAAAAAGAAAACTGTCTTCACCTTTGAAGTGTGCTTTACCAGCTTTCTAAATAAAACTTTATGATCTATTAAATCATCTTGGATATGGGTTCATCTCAAGACCAGTATCAGCAAATATGAAATGTGATTCTTCCAGATATCTGGATAAAAACTGGGGAAAATCCAGAAGCCTCATTTTCTGCACAGCTGATAACAAAGCACATTTGCAGAACCTCTAAGGGGAAGCCAACCCTTCCTACACAACTTTAATGAGGTTCTGCCATTTCCCTTAATCTGGGAGACGATAGCTGTCCTACCAGTAGGGCTTTCAGCAAACATTATAGCTAAACTAGCCTGTGCTTTATCTGAGCTATCAGTTGAACAGCTGGTTCATGAAAGATTTCTCTAGGAAAACTGTATTATTTCTTATTGAAAAAATAAAGTATTGCATTCAGAAAAGGTGCTGGAAGCCAAGATTTTGGGTTCCACTCAGAATGTCTTAACAAACTGCATGTGACCCTGGGCAAGACATTTGGCCTAGTCTTGTCCCTAGCCCTTCATAGACGTGTAGCTCAAACTATAGGGCACAGAGAGTCTCCCCAGATTGTACCATGATGAGAATGATGATTTAAAGACACTGTTTACTTATCTGTTTGAAAAAACGCTGCCCATAAAGACAGTCTAGCACTGGGCATAGCTGGCACATTATCCTCATTCATATCGGTTCTACAGACTTCTAAGCCACACAGAATTTTCACTGAAAATTCATCATTCCTCATATTTCAGCTCTTAGCACATGCCAAAACTGTGGTTGTTTCCTGGAAATTTTGTCTATATAAAGCACTCCTTCAAAAATTAGTACGCTTACAGTGCATGTTAACAACATTGTCTCTTACCTTTGTTCATACCTTTCATTCCTCCTCTTAACTCATTCCATCAAGTTTTTTTCCCAAATACCTTTTCTTTCACTATAAATCTCTCCTTAGAATATTTGCCTTCTGCTAAGACATCTGCTTACAGTTTGCTGAAAAGAGGATAAAAAATTATAATATATAAATTAGGAGACTATTCCTTGCTACATTTCAAGATTGAACCTTTGGTAATATTTTGTGCATTATTTGTATTTGACTCTAGAGTCAGAGATGGTCCCATAGAACACAACTTTTGCTCACAATTTACAGCAGTGCATTCGGATGTAATGTGCAAGTTCAGGGCTTTACAGAAAAAGGGTTAGACATGAAAATCAGTTCTAAATTCTAAATCCAAAACACTCAATTAGAGGGCAAAGATTAAGGGTTTCTTGTAGATTCATTTATTTCCATTTAGACTGTAAAGCTTTTAGGGTATTGGCTATATAGTTCATATAGTCCACAGGGAAGAGTTGGCATAAGAACACAAATACCACCAATTTCCATCTATCCTACTAGATTAAAAAAACTACTGGCAATGAGTGAAAGGTATGTGCAATGACATTTTGTTCTTAAGTCAGCTACTGTGGCCTAATATAATTTGTTTCTATTTCATAAGTTTATATACATTGCTAGTTAATCATGGGGAATACTCCACTCTTCCATATTTTACTATAACTATGCAGGAAAAAAAGGAGCTGGAAATGAAGAACATCTAACCTCTAGAGAAAGGTTTTATTGCAATATGTCAAATAGAGGGCAAATCTTTTATTAAGAAGGATCAAAGTACAATCAAATGAACATGATTAGATAATCCATGTGTTTTTCTTAAACAAACTAACCTAGGATAGGAATCCCTATTACTTGATGTGAAGTTATTACTTCACCACACCTTTTCTTTCACATTTAGCAAAATAGAAGAAAACTCAAAAATAAATTCTTGAATGGCTAGAAGGCCAAATATTCTGTATCTGGATGATGGTGTAAGGAAAAATAATTATACACAACTTTTTTTTTTTTTTTTTTAGGAAAACAATACAGACCAAAAAAAAAAAAAAAAAGAAGAAGAAGAAATTGTATCTTGTACCTTCTTTTTAAAACTGAGTGGAAATTTTCAATAAAGAATCCCCCCCACAAGTCCAACTACATTGCTCAGCATGATGCAATCACAGCTTTCAATCTAATAAAGTAATTTCCTGCTTAATACCATTCGGTCATTCCATTCCGATCTCCCACAAAAACAGAAAGCATTTGGACTCTGAGGGAAACTCAGTAACTTTTTAAACCACAGAGATCTCCTTTTCCTTTTGACATGAGCAGCATGGTAAGACCACAAGCAGAACAGATCCTGAAGTGACATAATTTAGCAGGCTTTAGGAGGCTTATAAGTGTATCACTGTTATTAAACACACTCCAGTGGTACAATCTGATTTTTTCATGGCTGCTCAACACACTACACTGTTGTGTTACAACTTTGCTAGACTGCTGATTCTGAAACTTTACTTTTCAAGTCGTTTCTGGCCCTGTAGAGGTGACCCCTTGTCACCTTCAACTCATCAACTGCTCTCTCTTATAACACCCAAAAAGATAGTTTAGCACTTTGAAAACGCTTATCACAAATGTTGCCTTGTGGCAGTCCTTTCGTCTCTGAATGCCGTTATTCAGTTTTGCTATACAAGTGCTGTACATGCGCAGTGCAGTACTTGCCTTCCATTTCCCTGCGTAGTTCATCAGTTCACTACCCTTTCCAAATGCAATGGCCATTTTCAAACTTGAGTTTCCATCTGTGACTGCTGCATTGCATTTACTCTAAACAGCTTTACAGTCATTCCAGTCGCTAGCTTCTGCTATTTCTCCAATTTTGTGCTGATAGAGGTATTACATTTCTTAAATATTTTATCTGTGATTTTCTTTCAAGTGAAGTTCAAAACATACCAGTTCTTGGATCTTTAGGAAAGCTTCCAATGTTGAGCCTTCTTTGCATTCTAGTCCAGTAGAAACTCTTTTTCAACAACTAAATGTTTTTACACACTATATTCTAGTTTCCCAATAATTGTAAGGAAATGGGGCCAAATCCTGAGCTGGTATGAATTACATAGCCTCTTTGCTCTGTAGTAAAGCCAGTGGAGCCTAATAATCTCAGCTGAGAGCTTAGTTTAAATTTTCGGTATCCATCTTGCTCAGACTAAAGAAATCATTTTGAAAAGTAATGCAAACCGTGATTTAAAGTGTGCCCATATGCAAAAATGTAAATTGTAGTGCCTGTGATTAACAGAGTGGTCCTGAAATGCATTTTTAAAAAGTTACAGAAGGAATCATAGAACAGCTCGGAAAATATCAGCCAATGTGGGATGGAGAGAAGTCAGGGGAGGGTGGATATTGTGTCAAGTGGGCTAACTTGGGAGCTCCAGCAATAATCTTCAGGATGCTTATGTGAACCAAATGTTCCTCTGACAATCCTTTAATGAATTAAAAAAGAAATACAACCTACACTCATTTTCTTAGTCTGACTCTACTTTAGATCTTGAACAGACTTTTATCTGATATGTGCCTGCAACTTAAAAAATTGAATAAATTCCAAAATCTTTTAGGAAATTCTTAATAGAGAGCCTTTTTCTCAGAGGAAAAAAAAATTGATGCAACATGGACAGCTTCCAAACTCCTAATTACAGCTTACAAGTTTCTTGAAGACAATTTTGTACTGCCATATAATGTGTTATAAAACCCAGAGAGATGGCTAACTGCTAAAGGAACAAAGACGAATTTTATGTTAACATACATAAAGAGAAAAAGCATTTAACAACTTGGTGTACATTTTCAGATTTCACAGAATGGATTATTTTAATCAAAATTCATCTGGACATTAACGGCCTATTTCTACTCTCACATCACTTTTACACTGACATAACTCAATTAAGTTCAATGGAGTTATTTGTGATTTACAATATAGTATCTGAGAAAGATCAGATCCTGAGACTTTAATGTATCTACCCTCATAATATAAATAAACATACGAATCTTGACCATGAATCAAAAACTTTTAAAACAGATAGGGAGCTTAGTCCAGGAATACCAAGATGTTAAAACTCTTTTGAGTTTGGGCGTTTTAGGGTTTTCTTTTCTTTTTCTTTTTTAACTTCTGCAATGCTCTAGGTAGTTGTAATAGCCTTCCTGGATTACTTCTTGGTATGCAATTTTAATATCCTTCTCTACTTTGACAAGGTCAGGTCTGCTTTCTCTTTTAGGCAGCTCAGAAGACTCAAGTTATAGCTAATTGCTTTGATTATTGGTTCTGTAACCTCTAATTCCCTGTGACCTTTTCTGAGCCCATTTTCAATTTAATGAGCCAAACTAGTAAAGCTTATACTGGCCTTTTGATGAGAGTTGCCAGAATGTCTTGACAAATTAAGTGTTCCACATACTATGTTACTTTCAGACCAAATTAGACTGCAGAGGTAATGTTGTTATTTTTCTTTTAAGTTATACCATTTATTTGTACAGAATAGCTGCTTTTCAGAGAAAAAAAAAAAAGCTCATTTTTCTATACTACCTTACCTTCTATAAATTGATCATGCTTATTCTATACAGGCTGGTCCCTCAAAGATTAAAACAGCATAAATTTGTATGTATCTTAACCCTTTCACTGTTCTCTTGTATTTGATGAGCTACACTTGACTTATTCAACAACTCCACCGGGGTGGGTATAACACTGAAGATAACAACACACTTACAGAGGACATTAAGAAACTTTAGCAACCACTTCAAGCAAAAGTGCCCCTTAATTCATAGCATTACAATAATAAAAGAGCAAATATCTTTTTATTGGCTTCAACTACGAGTTCAAAAGGTTATTATATTAAAAGCATTTTTATTCTAGCTGATCATTTGTACCATTCTACTTGTGCCTTCGTGATTGCCAGTGTTATTGTTTTGCTGATATTTACTGCAAAGCAGCTTTTAAGCTTTCTTGGAGGTTGAACATGACTGGAACTAGGTTGATAGTGTACAAAATATGGTGCCTTGCCCTTCGTTGGGGATGCAGGAACAATACCAAGATTTGTTATACACCAGAACTCAATGGGATGTGAAGAATAAGAGAACTGCCTTTCTTGCTTATCTTGGCCCTGTTATTCAGTGGTAGCCCCTTTCTGTGTCTCCCTATTTTTTAAAACTAGGCTCACTAGACTTTTGTCCATCATTCTTCATTTCATGGTGATCATGGCTCTATTTATTCTTTTTGAATAAAGAGTACAGGAACAATATTTTGTTTTCCAGAACTTTTAGCTAAAGCAACAGTCCTGTCAATATTAATCTACTAGCATTAAATTTAAAAGCTGAAAATGTTCATATGGCCATCCTATAATTTCTTCTGTCTGCCCTCCCCTTCCACTGTGCCATTCAGGGATCAGAAACATTATCACGTATCTTAAATATTCTGTGCCACATATGAAAATTAGACCCAGTAAGGGCCTTAGAGGCCTAAAAGTTAGCATCTATCTTTCAGATACCTGATCCCCAAAGTAGAATCCAGATCCCTCTATCTGAAATTCCATCCTTTTCTACAGTGTGGCTCCAGAAAAGTATCTCTGTCTAATTCAGATCTATATCTGCCCTTCAGAAACTGAGTCGGCTACATTTCCTTTTAATGTGATGATCATCTTTTATATGATAATCTTGTTACTGAACTAGTTAGTCACCTAACTGCAGCTCCATCGATGGATCTAATTCCTTCATCAAATGGGAAGGGCTCAAAAGGATTTCCTCTGTTTCCCAAAACAGTTTCCAAACCCTCTAAATGATGAGCTATTCCAAGAGAGTATTCTCCATCTCTCCAGCAAATGAAGGCCCCAAAAGAGAGGAAGCCCATCAGGCAGTCTGATTGTGCAGCCTAATGCCTCGGGTATTTACTGGGTTCTTTATTAAGAGTAACTTTGTAAAAGCTGAAGCCTTGATAGTAAAGCATTAAAATTGTCGACTAAATTGCCACTAGACTGTTATCACTAGTGATAGTGAAAGCACAGGCCAAATATTCAGAAGTCCTGATAACTGTGTGTTTACTGTGCTGGGATAGTATAGGGATCTTCTAGCAAGCAAAACCTATAAAAAAACAAGTTATTTTCAATTCAATGCATTGCTTGATTTGTACAACCAAATTAAACCAAACTGCCCAGTCTTTACTGATCACCAGTGCTAGGGGTTTCCACACCCTCACCACCTTTTTTAATGAAGGGGTCTTCTTGGATACCGAAATTCCAAGTAAAAAGGTCAATAGCTTTAAAAGAAAACCAATTCTAATAAGAAAACATTTATCAACAAAACCTGGAATTCTTTCTGCTAAACTATGGTCATAGGACAGATAATGGGGGCTTAATAGAAGAGCTGTTAAAACAAGAGAAGTAAAACAGGTTTCCTTTTTTAAAAAATAAATAAATAAATAAATGGCATTACTTCCCTTTCAGACAAAACACAAAACAAAGCTCCCTTCCCCCCCAGTTCTGACAAGGGGATGAAGTGTTGATTTAGTCCAAGAAAGCTATTTTCTCTTTGGCTTTGAAAGATGCACATTTGCATGTGTTTTTATAAGACTGCTTCTCTGAGGTAAATCCCATCAACTCCCCATTACCCAGAATAATGAATGGCTGGGATACACAGAACTATAGGAACAAAAGAAGAAATGTATTAGAGGTACCTAATTAACACCTTCTCCACTGGATTGAATACCTTACAACCAACTTCAGTGCCTCTGCACCATTCTCCCTGGCACTTACTGCTCCATTACCACAGTACTTAGACACCTCTGCTATGTCCTTGAGCAGCCAGTTCACATCCAGTCCTTATTAGTATTGTCAAGAGGGCAAAAAGATCTGTTTATTTTTTTAATAACTACTTAACTGTTAAAAAAATATGCATCAAGCCCTTCTTCCCTACTCTCAAGGAATCACGATATGCCAAATTCTAAACATGCACTCTGGTCAAATTTGAGCATTTTATTACAAATTACTACAAGCAGATGGCCATTAAAAACTTTTGTACTTTATGAAAGCTAATATTCTATCAAGAGTGTGTTGTCTCCATACACTTCTTGCTGTGATGCCATCATTTACAAGCTATTGAAACTAAACTAAATGTATTTGGTCAGGTCCTGCTTTTTTTTTTTAAAGATTATTAGTATTAAATCAGATTTTAAAGGATTATATTGCTTTAAATATTTATGATAACCTTAGAGTGAACAAAAGTCAAAATTCATACTGAAGCTTAATGCCTTGGTGAGTATGAGACAGACTTGTGTATGTATTTCATGTTAATGCTAGTCATTGATTTTTTTTAATTTAGTTTTCTTAAGTGAGATAGTTAAGTTCTGTCTAACCTGTTCTAGATAGTTACGAGTTGTGCTGCTTAAATTTTCTTCTATGTTAGAGCACTATTTTTCTCACTCTGAGAGATGTTGCAGTTAATCAAGATAAAGAAGTATGTATTTCCAGAGCAGTTAAAGCCAGATTATAATTTGGGATGAAAGGCAACTTGATCTCTGAGATTGTACAATACCAAAAAACAGAGAGGTGGAGAAACCTCCCAAAGGGTGACCTGCTGCCCACTAGAAGGCAAGTGACAGCAGAGATATCCTCATGTACCCTGCACAACCAGAAGGACTGAGATCCTTCCCAGGAAAGCAGGCAGGAGGTAAAAGGTGAGAGAGCTCACACTACCTGGCATCAGTTGTCACTGTAAGAAATCCTAGCATTAAACTGCAGCTGTGTGAAAATACTCAAGAAAACTTATTTATTATTTCCATTCATGGTATTTAGCATGGGGCATTATTTATCAATGGATTCTGAAAAAGGTGGGGGGGAAGTAGCATAGAAATTGCTATTTTTGCAGGTGTTTAGAGAAAGGTAAGTGAAGGCAAAGGATAAAAAGTCACTTTTTAAAGCAGGATAGCAAACAGTTGGCAAACCAGGTCGGTGACTAGAGTCAGTACAAAACCTTATTCACTGCACCATACTACCTCAGGGAAGGAAAAAAGTGAAGGGGGTATCCACAATCAGCTTTTCTACTCTTGAGCGTATTCAGTCAGCCCTCGATGGAGGTAATAAAGCGACTCTACGATGCACTGAGGGCTCACCTGGCTCACTGGAGAGGCTGCCAGCACAGTGCTTCTGCCCTGAAGGGACTGGAAATGTTTGACATCAACAACTTGATCTACTGGGATTGTGACAGCAGGTCTATATCTTTTTAGTGTAGTGTGTCAAACAGAAGAAGATAGAGAAAGTAACATGGGACAAATGTTTTGACCTTACAGTGCTGTGCTGCGGTGATGAGATACTACAAGTGTTATCATTTTCCCTTCTAACACTTGCCAGGAGCAATACCTTCTGCTGTATGTATGACTGACCCCAGTTTATGTACAGGTTGTTTTATATTGGCAGAGAAAGCTGTTAATACTAACCATTTGGTTCCAAAAATTCAATCTCTTCTTGCAGAAATATACAGATTATTTAATTAATAGCAATAACTCAAACTAACTTAAAATTTCCTTTTTAGTTCAGATAAAAGAAGAAATGCTTCTGTTCCCTTTTTTTTGGGGGGGGGGGCGAGGGGGGGAATAGTCAAACAATCATTTGGCAAGGACCTTGAGATATAATAATTGCCAACGAGAAATAACCCCAGTGTACTGTTCTCAAAAATCATAACATAGTTTTCTGTAACAAAACACAACACAAACTTTTCTGATAATGCACATGATAATGCACATCTTCAAGGGTCAGGTAGTAGGTTCATGCTTTTTAAGTGATTCTCATTGTTTTTGTATTGTTAGTAATGACACAGGCCTGCTGTACACTCAAATGCAAGGTTAGAGAAATACTGTATGTGAGTAATACGAAAGCTTTGTTAAAAAAAAAGAAAAGAGAGCCCATTTTTATCTCTACTCTTGCAGAGCAAAGGATGTCAAAATCCTGTGCATTCATCTTCATTGCAATTTCCATACCAACAGATTAAATAAAACAGGAAGAAAAGTTACATTAGCTGCATAAGGCAGACCTATTAAAAACAGCGGGTATATGACTATAGACACCTTCAGACTCTTGTAGGGAAAAGATTTGGAACAGAATTTTTAGGTTATATTCTAATGCCTTTGTTCACGTCTAGGCATATCAACATATTCAACAATAAGAAAAGGGCTTTTAGGAATCGCAGTAATAGTGTCTAAAAGCTTTGTAATTAGGATTAATATACAAAGATATTATAATATGCATAATAGTAATTGGTGTACACAGTTATAAATCGTTAAAAAAAAGTTAACCTAAAGTTAACCTATTTTTGTCTTATAGCGTATGATTGTATAGTGGCATAGACAGTCATAAAAATTTGTATTTTATGAAGTTTGAAACAGAATTTTTTTTTGTAGCTCCTGACGAAATATGTTATTTTCAAAACTCTTTCTATAACAAATTTTATTCTATTATGTAACTATATCACCGCAATAAATGTGATAGGCTCTGAAACCTTAATCTGCTAATGAAAGAAAAAGAAAACACTGTGATATTTACATATCATTTGGAGAATGATATTGAAAGACCAGCGTTCACAGAAGAGCAGAACTGTTGCATATTAATAAAAATATGGTGCTCAGTTTTCTAGATACATATAGTGAGGTTGTTCTACTGTTAATTTTAGTGTGAAATAATTTGTTAATCATGAGCATGCAGCCAAACACTCAGGAGTACTGACAGACTGTGCAAGTGACAGGAATTTATTTTTAATTTTTTTCCTGCCCAAAATCACCATAAGAACACTAAATTCATCATTTGTGGTCTTCTAGTTTAAGAACTATCATACAGTTCATCACAGACCAGAAACACCACACTGTAACATGAGCAAAGAGTCACATGTCAATGCTAAAAACAGCCCACAAAACGAAAATTATGTGCCCATATTATTTAGTCCATCCTTTGGCATCGCTGATGGGGAAGGAAGACTGCAAGGCCAAGTTTAGCAGAATTTCTCTCAAATAAGAACAACAGAATTCAATCCTGTATTTGTCACTAACAATTCAACCTCTTCTGATAGAGAACAATTTTATCTCACTCTCTAATAGTGAAACAATATGTGTTTTAGCAATTTTGCTTTCTATCACACTGAATTTCTTGTTATATTTCCTCATAATGTGAAAAGACACAACTTTTTTTCCTTTTCTGAATCTAAAAGAGAGCTCTATTCTTGCTATTTACCATGTTTTTAGGTTGACAGATATTTTATTTACATGTTGGTTCTCCCCATCTGAGGTTTCACGCTGATGGTCCTTTGAGGAAGTTAAGTACCCCAAAGCACTACCTCTTTCAGTGTTTTGTTGAATTTGAATTAAGATTCCCTGTAGTAAGTTGAAAAATTGTTCAAAATTGACTCTAGGCATCCTAAGAACCCTAAAGCTTCTAAGGGACTTGTTTAAAACTAAAAACTGAATATCTCCTGAAGGAAAACTACATGTCAGATTTATATTATAATGTGTTATTGTGCTTTTTGTTCTAATTGTGTTTGAAGCCAAAATGCTGTTGTTTTGCAAATGTTCCTGAAATATTTTTCTGTTATTATTATTTCCAGAGACAAAAGCAAACAAACAAACAGTATAACAAATAATAGCACCAGAACAAAAGTGATTCTGGTAAATTTTCAATCCATTGTCCATATTATTTAATAATACAGTTTTAGGTCACATGTGAATAAGAAGTTTTCATATTTATGGTAAAGCAGAGTGACAGGTTAAATTTTACACTGAATCACAGAACGGTTGAGGTAGGAAGGGACCTCTGGAGATCATCGAGTCCGACCACCCTGCTCAAGCAGGGTCACCTAAAGCACGTTGCCCAGAATCCTGTCCATGAAGTAAATTACAAGTGAGTTCATTTCTAAGTAAATCTCTTACAAATGAAATAAAATTAGTTACACTGAATGTCTAAGAGGACTATATATTATTTTCAAAATCTTAGCTAAGCCTCAAGAATTAGATAAGGAAAATGAATAAGAAAGTCATATCTTCCAATGAAAGATACATAATCATCAGCAAATCTGTGCCACTACTTTTCACTTCAAAAATACTCACATACTCATATATAACACTAATCTAAACAACAAAAACAGCCAAGGTATCAGAAGCCTAAGTGGACTGTTCCTTCAATCATAGAAATTTCTCAGGAACTGATACTTCCTTTGTGGACATTTAAATTGTCTTTGATATAGACTACAGTTGAAATCATTTTTTCCCTGTATGGAACCTATATGTATATTAGATTCAAATATAGAGTTATCCATTCAGGATTAGAATTTCTGATGTAACAGAGTATGAAGCTGCTGCACAGTCTAAAAAGAGGCACAATATGAGTAATAAAGTATTGTGTAACGGATTTCTGTAATAAAACACACACCTTTATCTTTCATATTTCATCTTTTGAGACAGGAAGATGACCAATTAATTACTTTATACTTTGTTAACAATTTGCCTTTTTAAAATGATGCCTGGTTACCGTTTAACATATACTGTATATACATAAATGAAACTTAGGCAGCTGATGGCAGCCTTCCACAAAAAAATCCAGAAGTCCTCCATTTGTTAAGGTAACTCCATCAACATTAAAAAAGTCCTCAGTCTTCTGAGATGTAAAAGTTAGTAAAGCAACAGCTTGTAAAATAAATATACACATTATATACACCTAGTAGCTCAACATAGTTTTCTGGAGATGAAAGAAAGGAGGATCTGTTCCTGTTCACCTTAATTCAGTAGAAAGTACCAGGATTCCTTCACGACTTACATAAACAGGATTTGACTCAGATTTCTTTGAATACAACCAGTCTAAAATTATGGAACCACTTTCATCATCATTTAGTTTCAAATCAGCCTCTCTTGATTTTCTAGTGCCCCAAACCATCCTAAATAGCTAAATCAAACAAGAGCAAGCTAATATGTATGTATTTAAATATCAAGTTTAACATCATATTCATATTAAATTATTTCACAGCTGTAGCTCGTACTTGATATGACAATAAATATTTCTCATAAAGTTTGTTTCTCGTGAGTTCAAAATTTAACAAAGCATATCTAAATACAAGAACAGCTGTTTTCATATTGAAGGGCTAAGCACACCTGAGGTGAGAAATAGAGAGTTCAACCTGGATTGTCAAGATGGTCCAGGTCTTACGAACTTTTTAACCTGAGACAACAAGCTATGCACCAAGGCTGTATATACCATCTCTCAATCAAAACCATATGAGGATCTTCAGCTGATCATTCCCTACCTTCTCCTAGAAAGGTCCTCCACCCACAGGGGATGAGATATGGTTCACATCAGATACAACTCATTGACCCAAAAGCTCTCTGAGATTTGGGTATCCTCAAAAAGTCTGCAATAGTGCCAGTGCAGACATAGTGAGACTGTGTCATGCTTCATTACAAGGGGATATATCATAAAACTCAGACCTTAAATACACAAACATGCAGAAAAATTACTGTACTCAAAACTCCAATGTTGAGACTATTCAGATTCTTGAAACAAACATTTAAATTGTAGTTTACTGAACAGATTAAATTCTGCTCTCTCAATGTCTACGTGTTTCTGTACTACAGGAAACAGATGGCCTTTGACATCAACCAACCTCTGGAAAGAAAAAGGAAAGATGCTATAGGGAGTTCAAATACAAGTCAAGTCAATGTGCACTTCAGTGTGCCCATTGACACATAAATCCTACACTTACATCTCAATCCAATCTGTACAGAAGGAGTATCTCCTCTACATTCACCTGCATATTAACTCTCCGTAGCAAAATAATGCAAGAAATTCAAGTACTTGTTACATAAAATAGAAATGTACTTGATTTATATAGGAAAGGCTACGTTAGACGAGACCAGTTTTGGCGCTGCCACCCATATCAGTTAGTTCATAGTACAATAAAAGAATCCATGGAACAGATAATTGCAAACATTTGTAATCTAAATTATATCTTATAGCAACAGCATTTCAACGTAGTGCATAGTGGCTGGCATTGATCCTGAGGATGCTCATTCCTTGGGCTACCAGTACTTTTTGCCGAGTTAATACAGTTCAGGATGTTCTCATTTTCATGTAAACATCTGACAGACTTCATTAGGTACAGGCAAATGTTTAAAATATAATGCATGTTCAAATTATAGTAGCTATATACAATAGTGGGCAGTTTATACGACATGAAAATACCAGTATAAAAAATATATAAGCAAGCCAACATGCTTCATGTATTAAGCAATTATCAGTGGCTCATACAGCACATTGATAATCACATCTGTTATCCACCGATAGGATTTGCACACATATTTTCTGTGTAGCCAGGTATTTATTTTGAAAATGCAAAATCATTAACATATATTAGAGACAGAAGAGGAGTTTAAACGCACTTAAATGAGTACCTATTAGTGACAGAAACAGGTTTTAACGCAAATTTTAAAAATATAAGGAGATAAAGAGAAACAGAGACTTTTGTCTAATTTGGTGCCATCTATAAAATGCTTGTTATTTCATTTTATTACCAGAAAACTTAGCTGTTTCCTTGTTAGCTTCAATGCAGTTAGAATAAAGCATGATTTCCTATGATGTTACTTTTACTTAAAGTACAAAAGGACATTTCTCATTTAGAAGCTAAGCACAAGAGGAAGAAGGAAGTTTACACTCTTGTGATTTCAAGCGAGGAACAAGATATTGTTCCTTAGTGTGACTCATAACCAGGAATTCATATCTAGATCCTGTTAAGTTGCACATCTGACTCATGTCCTCTCACAAGGTGTGCAGCAGAAGCTATTCTGATAGTTGTAAGACAATAATTTTCAAACAAAACAAGCAGACTCATAAAAATGTGCCATTGCAGTCTCATGGAAATGACTCATGAGAACTGTTTCAGTCATTATGTGCAAATATTTGCTCTCAAAGGCAGAAGGCCACAATTATGAAGGTTTTAACAGTGGAAATACTGGGTAGGTACACTTCTCAGACATTTGGGGCTAATCTGTATTATGTGGTATAAAGACAAGACAAGTCACCACTGCAACTTAGGTATATACATATATTTATATAAGTATTTAATATATATTTAATTAACTTAAAAATACTTTGAATTTCTAAGAAGTGCCAAACTTAAATATTCTTTATATTCTTCATTAAGACAAACACAAAAACTATTCTGGAAGGTAAAACAGAAACCCCTTCTTCTTATGCTTTCTAGCCTGCATACATATGTGGCCATGGGCAGAACAGGTTATCCTGGCATGTCAGTCAAATCCATGCCTGGTAATCCCTTTTTCCCTTTTCTACGTCTCATTCATTTTTATATGCTTCAAGTAACCAGGTAAAGGAGGCAATTTTGGTCTCACGGGCTGCCTGTCTGATACAGGAACTGTTTCTCAGTGGACCTCAAAATGAGAAGAGGGCTTGAAGTCCCAGGCAGCAATCAGGCTTGCACTGAGCTACGTGCAGCATTCTCTCGGAAGGGAAAAAGATATTCCCAGCCCTGAAGAACATATACCCTTTTAGCATACAGGTACAACAAAGACATGGGGAGGAAGACGGTAGGCTAACAGCAATAGAAGCTGGAGAACTGGATGAAGCAGGCTAAAACCTTGAGTGGACATCTTATCCATGAAAAATCTGAATTATAAACACTATCTGGTCTTTATAGGGCTCTGGAAATCCTCGTTCCTTCTCCCTTCTATGTTAAGTGAATAGTTGTTCTGGGGGGCCTATCTTACCAAGGAGAGTAGGGTACAAACTAAAGAAAGACCTAGGGTGCAATAGACTTATATCTATATAAAATCTGTAATAATAGTACTAATGATTTTTGGTTTTGCTATGTTCAGAAGGTTTCTCCAGGAGACAGAACACTCATCCCTCACAGCTTCACCCTACATTCAACTCCCTTCATGAACAGCCAATTTTTATTGATGTCTCTCTACATCCTTCTCCCAGTTCATTTGTTGGCAAGTTCAATTCTTTACATTAGAATCTTGTGCCCCCCCCTTTTTTTTTGCCTTTAAAAGCAAAAATGTTCCCTCCATCATGCAACAACAAAAAATTATTGATTCCAGCTCCAGAAAGCTAATTGCCTTGTAGGAAGTCTGCCTACTTTCAACAATGTTACATGAAGCTGTGCTTGATTTCATTACCAAAATGTAATCTGATAAAATGAAATTTTTTCTTATGAAATTTAACCTTTGGTTCCTAAATAGCCCAGGATGTAAAATATAAACTTCAAGTCAAGTCATACCAAAAGAGAAAGTAAAACATTTATGCTAATATTTTACCTGTACTAGTGATCTGAACAATCACTTTAACCTTCCTTTTGCAAATAGGGTTTCTTTCGTGAAGGTTTTCCAGAGAAACGGCTTTTCCTGATAATCAGAGACTAATTTTTATCATCTCTCCCTACATTCAGGTAAATAGGTATCTGGGCAACAAACTTCGTGTGCTTTGTGGTAGTTTGCATCCAAAGGTCAAACCAATTGATTAAAATGACAACTAGCAAGTCCATATAATGTGGTTACACAGTGGCCCAATAGTCTCCATGTGCACCTCATTAGGTCTAATTGCACTGAAGTGAACTGTAATTCACTGTTAATCTAAAACAGCTAAGAGGATGGAGGTCTTCATACAAAGTGCAGTCAGGTAAGTAATTTCAAGCATGCCTTGATTCCCTGCAAATTACAGCAGAGTTAAGAGAAAGCTCTTATATTATTGACAGTATGAAAAGGATAGCAATCAGCGGATCAGGCTGGAGAGACAAAGGCTTAATACATAAGAGCTGTACACTCCTTGCTAGCAAAAATTTTAGGGATGTATATGCATTAGTCATCCATAAGTTTGACGGAAGACTATTCAACTCATGCCTTACGTACACACAGGCACCAGTTTTCACACTAGTGAAAAACAAATATTCCTGCACAGCAGTAACCTCGTACCTAAGACTCCCCCGGGCGTTGTACAATGGTAAATTCACTGCCAGCTATCTGGGAGGACTGGATTCTCCTTGCTTTTTATACACATTAAAGCAAGGGAGAGTTTTAAGGACTTGAATTTAATGAGGTCATCTTTCAAACGTTTATGGAGAGTTTCAAGTAAAGTGTCAACACAGAAGAATGCACAAAAGTGCTTGTTTGAAAATCTAACAAGTGGGCAATGAGGTATAATGGAAGGCAGGAGCCGACATCTCAACACAAGCAGAGGACAGACTATAACGTGCTCATATGTGATACAATAGAGAAACAGGCTTTGCTGCAGCGTTCACTTGGGCAAGATGTACTTGTCAAGGCCAGAAAAAAAGACTGTTATGGCAATTGAGATATAAGATGTTAAGAACTTGGACAAGAGTTTTAAATGTTTTCCTATCCATTCAGTCATCTGTGAAATGTTATTCCAGAAGAAACTACAAGACTAAGACCAAACTTAGGAGGAAGTCTGAGGTAATGATGATGCATTTGGGTCTGCATAAGAGACAGGATAGCAGAAAATGGAAGCTAAGAAGCTTAGGAAGGGGGAAAATGCGCAATAAAGAGTTTTGGTTTAATCCAATAGCTGGATCTATTAATTAACAGGAGGTGGTCATCACAAACAAATATTTTAAGAAGTAAATTTATTATTATGTCATTAATAATAGGAAGAAAGTGCACCAAAAATAGTGCTACCAAAAGTAGTGGAAGTAGTGCTACCCAAGCACTGATCACAATGGTCTGACAGATTCCTCCCTGCAGCCCTCCTAAAATGCTTTGATCCACTCTGCTTTGACAACAAACGTCACTGATCTTACACCTAAGAGGAGGCTCTCTTATCGCCTCAGTTTACCAGCCATGCTTATATATTGAAAGGAAAATCGACCCTAAAGAGTGGCAGTAGCTCTTGGTGAGACCTTTAAGTGGTTAACATTACTTTCTGAACCTACTGTTCCTATAACTCTTATTTTAATTACTTTCACTTGAGTTACTTCAGGAACAAATGGAAACAAGAAATTTGGTACCCTGTAAAATATGCACTCAGATGACTGAAATTACCACCTATCTGTGTAATCATGCTGCTACCACTGTTGTTACATCATACTATAGTGCCTCTACTATTTTCCCTGTTACGGTCTTTTAAGTACAGATGCTCTAGTTGTTAAGTGTCCCTGAAGACATTAGTAGCAAAATATCTTAAGTACATAAATAGTTACCTAGGTGGCCCCAGGAAGGATGTGCATTGTACTGAGAACAATGATTACAGCCTCTACATTCATGATTCATGATTCTGTTTTTTTGTTGCTGATGAGCAAATCACCAATAAGCAACAAGAATGCTTCTTTAACAGCTTTCTATAATTACATACGGAATAATCATATGCTTATGTGATGAACATATGATTATGTTCATTTAGGACCAGCTACTCCAGTCAGTATACAGCATTAAAGCACTAAGTTTTGGATGCTATGCAAAAATAATAATTTAACTCACTTAAACTGTACTTTAGGAAAAGCAGAAACAACCTATGCAAAAGCTGTGTCTCTGATTGAATTGTACATGGGAGTGAATCATCTCTCTCTTGCTTTCAGCCCCATTTCAGGAATTCAAAAACTTAAATTTAGATGATATTACTGTTCCAGACTTTTCTAAGACTTTTTGGCCACCATTGAAGGCCACTGCCTAGCCCATCTACTCTTTAGAGTCTCCATCTCTTCACTCGCTTCTCCAAGACCTTAATTTTGCTTCTAATGTTTGCTTTAGAGCAAGGAAAATCTACACAACCATAAAAATTGTATTTAGTGGTTTAGCTATGAAGTTCAGACAAACTCCACATGTTTACACACACTCTGTAGTTGAGTGCTCTGCACTCACATGTCCAGAAGACTGGAGCGACATATAGCCTACACCTACATAGAATTAATAATACAAATATATCGAGAGAGAGTGATTATATTTAATAGAAAACTACAATCATACCACAGGGTCCCAAGTATAAAGAAGTGCATGATCTGTTTGTGATTTACATGCAAGTGCATGGTTTTTATAGTCAAAGGCAAATATATAATTCCTTGCTCTTCCTGGAATGTTACAATTGTGACATCTTTTATTTCTCCTTTTTTCCTTAATATTAAAGAAAAATAACCCTAAAATGTCACTTGATTGATTGTAATGGCCAGCTGTTACAATCTCAATGGAAGTATAAGAACTGCTGCCTAAGGTGCACTGAAGAGTGCCAAGCCTCATAGCAACTCAGCTCATCCTAAAAAGCACCACAATCTGGAGAGAAAACTGCAATTTTAAATTCTCCCAGAGACCCATTATTTGCAAGCCATTGACACAAACAGCTCCAGTCCCCCCATCAGTGCATATTTGGGGAGCTCTTCATCCACAGAGCCTTGCACGCTCAATAACTTTACATACTAAAAGCCCTTATGAAATTTTGGCTAAAGCGGTGTTCTTACATATGTGAAAAGCTTTTCCTACCATCTAAAAAGATAATTAATATATTAAAATATTGTCTCAGTCCAGCTTGATTTAGGAAATTTTCATTAAGAAAACAAGTCTGGTATCCAATAAATGTATTAAAAACAGGAAATCCAAGACAACTCTCCCAACACTTCAAGGTAGCTTTAAATAACTTTTAAATAGCTTAGCACATTTTTAAACAGTTAGGATTAAGGGGGGGGAAAATAAATCTAGAATTTTGACAATCCCCCAAAATTTCATCCCAACAGATTTCTTTTAAATTCAGTTAAAAAATCTTTGGGAAAATAAAAAATATTTACATGTAGGCACTAACACAAAAATGTTGCTGCACAATGGTATCTCTTGCAATATTATCCTCCAACTAACCCTCTGTACCACTTATAAAAACACAAGTTTTTAAGGATAGACAGATTGAACCTAATCTGATTAACTGACAATAGCCGACATTCACCATAAGCAGCTGATACTCCAGACTATCAACAGCCAGGCTAGTGGATGCTGAATATACTATTTCTTGCCTTTTTAACCCTGTTTTTTAATTAAACTTGTAATGTCTGCCTCTCTAGCTCTTCATAAGCTTTTTGATTTTTTTTAAAACAAACAAAAAAAGAATTATTGATATATTATTGGCTTTACATTTACAGAACAAATTGAAGATGAAGAACTTGCAGATGCATGGTACTTTGCAGACTAAAACTTTATTCTTCACAATTCCACTCAGAGAAAGTTCCATTGCCGTATCTTTCCTAAGCATCCTAAATATCAAATCTATTATATCATTTGATAGGTTATTTTTCTTTTTCTCAGTTTTATGGGGTTCTGTTCTTTTCCACTTTATTCTGGGAAAGAAAGTGTACTTGAGTTTTGCTTTTTAACCTATTCTTTCTTTCCAAACAAGTGAATGTCCCTGAATGCTAAAACATACTATTCTTACTCAGATTCTGCTATTTAAGAAGTTGAAGTATGGGCTGCTTCAATGCACCCCAGAGTGCAGCTCAATTCTTTAACAGGACCAGGCAAGTATTTCCATTCCTGAGGAGTATTTAGTTTCTCTGCTGGAGGTGCCAATTGTAAGCAACTCTCCAGTACAGCTTGGATCCAAAAACAAATTTCACAAAGACCACCTAACATTGGTAATAGCTCCCAGTTACTATCAACATAGCAGAATTTGAACCACTGACCTTATGGTGGGAAGATTTTGTACATTATTACATACAACTAAAGTAATTCACCCATCCCATTGCAATCTTTTAGTATTCCTAGTGTATCTACAAATGTTTTTTCTTATATTTATCAGCACCTCTTTTTTGTCTCATGAGTCACACTTTATCTTCTTCTAAATGTCTTTCTAATAAAAGAAATACTGGAGAAAGAGGAGCAAATAGCAAAGACTCAATAGGTTTATTATTCATATTCACTAGCTCTTCAGTCACTTTACAGGGAAACTGGCTCTCTTCCCCTACAATTAGAAACTTCCCATAACAGCAGCCAAGGCTGTTCCAAGCAAATCTGAGAATGAGTAGAAAAGGTGGAAATAAACCAACTATATGGTGGCAAATAACAACGAATAAGAGAAACACAGAATTCATGCAGAGCCAAAACATTTCAGCCAAATCCAAACAGACCCTGCATATATGGCATTGCACTCACACACACTCTGCAGCAGTTGCAGCTGCAGCTGGAGCGAAATACCTACTAAAATCCAACTGTGAACAAGTATTAGCAGGCTCATTGCATCAATCCCGTGGCAAAAGTGACACTGAGACATGAAGCTGTGGCTAATTATCCACCAGCCATTAATATATCTCCTGCTGCTGCTGCCTATCTCCCAATATTCCATCTGCTATGCCTTTTTTTACTCTATTTCCTATTCAGCTACTGAAAATTTCATATGTAAGAAATATTTCTTGGTCAAAGCAAAATGCAGCTCTGTGGAGACTTCAATCTGCAGAATCATATAACAGAACAGGAAGAATACTCATTGCAAATCCTTCACAAATATCGTCATCAAAAAACTATCAAAAGATTTCAGATGACAGCATGAAGCTTTGCGGTTGCTTTTTCACTGTTTTTTCTGTGAATAAGAGAGAGATAGCAAAATATAGCAAAAAATTAACTTTTGCTGTGCAAAAGTATTTCTTCTACCATGGAAAGAAGTATTTCCATACTACTATGTTTAATCTTTTTCTCTCTCTAAGGCTGAATTAAAAGTATTTATTTTTTAAATACACAAAATAATGTCTTTCTTTTTTTTTGTAACACTTATAAAACACCATATTAGAAATGGGTAAGTTAGTTGTAGCTTAAAGTATTTGTTGACACTTAATGGATTTTACACAATATATTTAACATTTGTGCTGTGCCGGGAAAACACAGTAAATATTAATCTCTTCCACCAATTAATTCGCTCACAACAGTCAGCCTCTACTAAATGGGCTTTTGCACATGCTTACAACACCATATCTAATGAAACAGCACCCTCAGTAACCTGTACAGAGAAAATATGCCAGTGATGACGCAGCTTTTCTCTGAGGTTTTCTTGGAGTGAATAGAATAAATATTTGTGATACCCTTCTCCATAGTTATAGCAGAAATGTAAAGGTTTCTGATCTGTAAGGCCAAACTGGAACAGCGGCCAAGTTAATAACTAGCATGGAGATTAAATCAAAGGAGTTCTGAGGCAAATGAGAAGAACTTCATTGATCTTATCTTTCAGAATTCCAAACATGCTACAGCTACAAGCTTGATACAAGAAGAAAAAACTGACTAAAAGATGTTAGGGAAAAACATGTAGCCTTTTAAAATTCATCCATATCCTATGCAGCAATTTCTTACAAAAGATTGTAGCGGTGTCATATTTTGTATTCCAAACTGTAGTTCACGCTTTGTATCGTTGGGTATATTATGGTGGAATGTGATGTTTTATGCTACAGTTCAATTTAGCTTTTATCAGTCCTTCACACTCCTCTAGATTCTGCTCAACATTTCTGTTTAAAATCATTGGCAAGAGTCATTCATCTTCCCTACCATTCCCATTCATACTTCTTAAATCTCCTTTAGTCAGTCCTCTTGTTTTATGGTAAACTGCCCATATCTTTCTCCAAGTTTCTTACCACTATTCTTCCACCTTTCTTTCCATAAATATCACATCTTTCAAAGGCCCTTTCCTATAGCATCCATAATCTTGACTTTTTAACATAAAAAAGGTGGAACCACCTATAAATATACTAAATAGCACTAATCAATTGCTTTCATTCCCTCTTAAGTTTGTATGTTGTTCTTCTAGACTATAAAGCTCTTTGCAATGGGCACAGAATGCCCAGGCATGGCAGTAACACTGACAATGCACAAACAAATAGATATTAAAAAGCATTTTTGTATCTGGGACTCTACCTACGGAGTATCAATTTGGTCAGAAAAATACGCTCCATTGACAAGAGCACTGAGCAATCAGTTCTAAAATAGATGATGTTTCCTATGTGGAGAATGAAGGACTCTGAAATATTACTCAGGTACTATATACTACATCTGATATAAAAGATTAGCACTTCCAACTGTTATAAAAAATATGATGTTGTATATAATCAGTAAGTGTATATAATCAGATATTTCTATGATCCTGACCCTCACAGAATTTTTGTGACTCTCAATCAATGACAAATATATCCTCATAACCCACAGGCAGGGAATCAAATTATTAATTTTATTTTACAGTTTCATAAAAAAATTATAGGCATCTAGAAGGCCTATGCTGGAGCCAAGAAATAAAGCCAAAATTCCTTAGTCCTTGCCCAGTATCCAAATTACAAAAAAGATTGGTATAAATCAGTCTGCTACTGTAGCAGCTATTATCAGAAGAGCACAGAAGACCCAGAATTGAATCATGAACAGAATAGATATGTCTGTGATGCAGGGTGAATCAGTCTTTCATGATGTATAGATGCAAAAGACCAAAATCCAGGCTGTTCGTTAGGTTAAAAGTTAAATGTACTCATTTTCCATTATACTTTTTCGATGGACCTCTGATACTTTGATGAACTACTGAGCAGTAGTGTTCTACGTCCAAGTATTCTACTTGGTTTTCTTCCAGATGATGATCTATTGGCTATGCTTTGAACTTTGTACAAAAAACATATTCCTGATAGTAATTGATATGATATGAGAATTGTAGTGCTATTCTGAAGTGAAACACCAAACATTCTCCATTCTCTTAATAATTCCCCTTCCCTAAAATTAACTTTATCTCTACTAATCTGGTTTCTGAGTTACAAATGCTTCCTTAGACAAAAGTTCTCATGGTTGGCCAAGAGAGAGAAATGAAAAATGAGGACAAATTATTCTCTGTTTTGTCAAGCTAGAGAAGTCAATACCAATGTCCAAACAATTGGGTATATCTAAGTGAAGAAGGTCATTTCCTTAGACTCTTTGAACAGTCAGTGAGTCATTGACCCTCTAGAGGACTATGAGAATAGAAGTCCGAAATCCCTTCCTGCTTTTTCAGGTATGACATCAAGGTCCAAATGTTTGCAGGGGCCTTGAAGCTGTCATTCACATTTGCATAAATATAATCAGTACTTCAAAACATAACTTGAGTAGGCACCTGCTTTTGAAAACAACTAAGATTTCTTCTGAAAAGCCTGTTTATGTTTTTTATAGCAAGAAGCACTGATGCTGTGACAACTTTCTGCTGCCATTAATCATTGTTTTTATAGAGTTCAACAAATAAGGAGACAAAGATCAGGTCTTTGTGAAGGATTTTGCTGTAACTGCAGCACCCCTTGGTACCTTCATATGTAGTTATAAAAACTTCCACATATAGAAACAGGAAAAGTATTTGGGATAGAGTAAGGTGGCAGGAGTTTTTGTAGCCTTGCACAATATCTACCCTAACTTACCAAGGACATAGTAGAATTTTATCAAACCTGAAAAGTAAGTAAAGAAATGTTGTTTAGCACACTGGATGGCCTGGGGGTGAGCGTGAGGTGAATCTCACTGCCCATATCTAAACTGTGGGACACATCCATTCCGGGGGGTTGCTGAGTCCTGGTCCCCAGGCGCACAGCCAGCTGGGTGGGTACCAAGGTGTACTTGTGCCCACACTCTTGTGCACTCTCATTTCCTTTGGAAGGAAACTTGGGCTCCCCTGGTATGGACAACCAGAGCACCAAGACAGCAATGACTCCTCTGGGGCACACCTGCCTCAAAATGTGGAAAGAACCAAAGGAAATCATTATATACTTGTTTGAGAACAGCCAAATACGTCCTATTCCATAACACAATTGCTGTATGTGTAACCCAGACTATCACAATGATTGTAGTGTCACAATCCTATTGAAATAAGGTGTAAAAACAATGCAGCAAACTTAGCCTCTTGATACTCTTGTATGTAACCAGGGGAAAATGATCTGTTGAAGAGAAGGCTCTATAGGATGTGCTTTAATTACTTATATCTAATGCAATGATACACGTGGAATGCATGTATGAAATAATAGGCATTGTTACTCTGCAGATTAGATTTTGGACTAATGCATTATACTCAGAGTCATAAAAAAAATCTCTTTTGCAGACATACTACATAGAACGAGTTGAAAAGAAGAAAGGAGACTGTGGGCTAGATTTCATTCCCTCTCCTCACAACTGCTTTACAGTTTTCTTTAAGTCTTTTTAGATCATCCGAGACCAAATTTTTCAATTACAACCTCCAACTTTCTCCTTCCTTAGTACAAATAACTCAGTACATGCACACAGACCCGAACGTGGGATGAAGCCCTTTTGAAAATTTGCCCTCTGGTGTTTAAACACAGCTAGATACTGAAACTTAACGTTGTCAGTAAACACAAGAAAACACTGAAGGGCATGACTTCAAACATTAGAAACTACATACTCACCATTTTCCTTTCCTCAATAGTTCCAATTACCTCATTAATATTTGTTTTCATGCTACAGAGGATATACTTTGGAACATCTGTTTGTTGAACTGGGTATCACTGAATCACAATTGGCCACTAATAGCTGCAACAAAGAAAATTATGGGAAGATTGTTTCTAAAGCACAAATGTTTGCTGTTGCTGTTTTCCAGCAGTGAATATGCTTTTGGAAAAAAGAAATAAACATTAAGAAGGGAAGCACTGTGGTCTCCCCGCTGTCAGTATCACATATTCCATGAATGGGAGCATCATTTTGTTACTATGTAGCTAAACAACTGCTTAAGTGATCGATAAAGACCATTATCTTAAATCATAGCATGAATTCCCAATATCATACATAAAATCAATAAAACACACAAAGAACAGGACTAAAAATTTCCACTAAAACATAGCCTGCTGCTTTGGAAAATAATATTTAGTAGGTTGGGTTTTTTTGTTTTACTAATTATGAGCTCAGTGGCAGTTTATTCTGCAGTAAATCTGCTGGTGTGAGATTAAACCTGTTATTGAACAGAGTTTTGAATCTACTGCAAGGCACTCATCACTGCTGGAGAGTGAACATTGCTGTTATCTCATTTAAAAGTTGGCCAGCAAAGCAGCCCATTTGTTTAAAATGCAATTAAGCTGGTGTCTTGAAGAGAAATTAGCAAGGAGTACTTCATTCTGGAGGCATAAGAGGTCTGTTCATAGACACATTAATCCTGTGATTTGGGACATCATTACGGTTGGGGACTGTGTTCCGAAAGGATGTGCAGTACACACCAGCACAAAAGAGAAAAGCTGTTCAGTGAGATGGGTCAGCTCTGTTTCAGGAGCTCCCGAGATTTTCTCTGCCCCTTCACACATGTCGTATGTGCTTGCTATAGCAAAAAAAAAATGTTTAATGAAAAATATAGCTGCCAAATTGAAATCACTGAGCATCTAGCAGTTTATAGATAACCAATTCTCATATAGGCTTGGGTTACAGAGAAAACTGAAGCCCATTTTGAACATATAGGAAGATTATTTCAATCTTATGAATACACGGCAAATATTGTACTGTTACTTGATTTCCAAAAGGGGCTGATCAAAACCACATGTCAAAAAGCTTGCAATAATCATCTTCATTTCTGTGTTGTTGCTTTCTTACGGATAAGTAGAAAGAAAAAAATAAACTTAGAGAGTTCTGTTTAACTACAGTTCTTCAGGCAGCAAACTGGGACACATGGACTCAGTATACTCTTTTGAAATAACAAATGTCTTAGAAGTCTGCAAGGTGCAATAGTGAAGGACGGGCTCTTCTCTGCTGTAACTTCACCAAAGTCAAATGGCAAGTTCAGTGTTTACAGAAGTCAGCAGAATTACAGCAAAGAAGCTTTTCTCCCACTGACCTGGGTAACAGGAGAGGACAGTCCTGCTTTGAAGAACAAGTAGCAAAGGCACACATATTTTCAAATATGTGCCTGTCAAAGTGTACACAGAGATTTTGTACAGAGATGATTTAGAGGTATGCATCTCCAGGTTCAAACTACAGGATCTGTTTTTACATACTTCAATGTTTACGTGCATTTTATAGGAAATATACAGTAACCTAGAAAATGATTTTGGATGCTGTTTTCTCAGTTTCCCAATTGTGGGACTGCAAGGAGCATTTTTGGCTGCTGTCTTTATTCAGAGTAGCTTAAAGGATGCCCTAAATTATGTTCTTTGTTTTCCAGGGACCCTCCGGGCATTTCCAAGGCTGGGAGTTGTAGAATAAGAGCAGCATTTTTACCGTTCTGCTTTTCCCCCAACTACCCTGCAAACAGGGGCTGCAGAGAAGGCATTTTGCACACCGCTGGCACTGAGTCAGCTCTGTATTGCCCTGGCCTTCTCCTCCGAGAGAAAAAGGAACCTCAGCTGGCCAGAGTTTACCTTTGGCTTGTGTCCTCTGTGCCGTTCCATAAGATTAAAGAGGGACCAGGTTCTGATTCTGGCTGCGTGTTTATTCTTTATATTGCTGTGGCTTCACAGCCTCCCACCAAAGCTTCATTTAATATTTTCAGTGAGGTAACAGCAGTGGGATGCTGGTAGCAGAATACAGTTAATGTTTGCTGCTGCTTTGGACAGGAGTTAATTTTTGAATTTCCCAGTCCAAGATAAATTTGGTGATATATAATCAGTTTCTGATACCCCTCCATGATCTGGCTTTGGGAAAAATTGATGAGATCTGGACTCTGAATTAACAGGTTTTCTGATTGTCACCATTCATTCTCTCATGGTCACGGAGCTTAAATCTGGGCATAGCAACAACCGAAGCGCAGCAGACCTTTGCAACATGTGCAAACTGTACCGAGCAGTGCTTTTCTAGTATGTGCTGATTGGCAAATACCCAACAAAAACAGCAAAGAAGTAGTGTGCTACTGGAACTTAAATAATCTTTCCACAAAACTAGATTTCTGAAAGAGGTGAATTTCAAAACATAGATTTAGCTGTCTCATGACTTTGTCCTGCTGTCTTTGAACTAAATGAGATAGAGGAGCAGGCTTCTGAGTGAGACAGAGTAGCAACACATTTGCAAAGGGCTCCACTCCAATTCCACTTACTTCTGTCCATCACTACGAACTAGCACTGGACTGTGAGTTGACTCAGAGCCTAGTTTTTAAAACCCCAGGTTTTCTGATACCGAGAGGAGCTCCTGTGGGATACTTCAAAGTTTTCAAAAGACAGGAGTCTGTGGAGAAGGCTATATCCCCTCCATGCAGCCGGCAAGGATGCCTCTCAGTACAGGCAGGTCTACGTTTCTAAATACTAGACTTAAATTCTAGTTACAGGCAAAAATTAGTCTGTAGTGGCAGGGAGGACACAAGCGGAATTAAAGCCTAGCCTCTGAAAACAACTGCGTTTTCTCTGCCAAGGGTGCCTTCAGCCCCAGCTGCATTTAGTTCAAAGACAAAAGAGTCCACAGCTGGGGCTCAAATTGAAAATGCTACTTTCAGATGACACTGGATGCTTTAGGTCCCCAAGGTTTTTTATTCATTTAAATGAATAAATAAACAACAGCAAAACAGGAAAGAAAAATATTTTACTCTTTTTTCCTGCTGCTCTTTCCTCGGACATAATGATTCAGCTAGTCTGAAATGGCAAGTAAGTGCCCACAACACCAGTACAGGCTGGAACCTTATTAGTTCATCGGATCACTCCCTTTTTTGTATTCCATAATACAGTGCTTCTACTGATTTCTTTCACCTTTCATTTTGGACACAATTAATGTAATCACACCTCTAACTATTTGGTGATGATTTCTTGCTAGCAAACTGTTACATACAGCGTCGTGCTTCCTATTTCTCATATGACTCTCAACAGCCCACAGAAATGGGAGTCTGAAGTTAAGTTAATTTCTTTTTAATTATCTTTCCTTTCTTTCTAATTATCTTTTGATCACAGATAAGAGGAACAAATTACAAGTGTTTTTTCATTATCCACAGAAGCTGATGATGTCTGCACGTCTTGTATAACATATTGGTGGTGCTTATTGTTTCAGCAAGATGCGTTGACAACATTTTGGAAGGAAAGAATATAAGTTATCCTCGTACAAAGTATCTTTTTTTAAAAGCACGCAACTACCAAGATCATGAAGCAGACTATATCCATGAAATGACTGATTGATTTTTTGATTAGAGACAAGTCAGACAAAAATTATCTTCAGCGAACATCGATTCTCTAATCTTCCCTTGATGCCCCATACAAACAAGTAAAACATGTGACTGCTACTGTTAAGTATGCTAACGTTACTCTCAAGAAAGCAGTGACATTGTTATCTAATTCCCATATCCCCATATTTATGACAGAATAAGTCACCACCTCACTGGAGCAGCATGTCTCAATGGTGTGTTTTCTAGGGTTTCGTCCAGTCTCTGTAACATGCCAAGCAATTTGGCTTCTACTTCTACCTCTGGGAGACTATTCCACAATCTAATAGATCTCACTGTCAGGAAATTTTTCTGTGTTGCCAAGTCATTCCCAAGAGTGCCACTTTTATTTAAGGGAGGGGAACTGATTCTGGCAATCGTATAGTTGCTCCTCTGATATTTTCAGTTAGTGGGTGCAAGTAGCCAAACACCATCTGGTACCCAGCTGGTACAGTATATTTAGAGGAACCTAAAATCTTTCCAACCCTCCCTGGCTCATCTTTGCTTTTGGAATCAGCTTCTTAATCATTTTTAATCACTGTATTGTTTTGCTATCTGGAAAATTCTTTTGTATGTATACAATTATTGGAAGGAAGAATTTAATTATAGTTCAGAGACTATTATTACGAACAAAGCAGTGAAGCAGGTTTTTTTCCCTCCACTTCAGTTTAATTATCTTTAACAAGTTTTAATTGTGTATCTTTTTTCAGTTTACAGCATGCAAACTGTCTCATGAGATGAACAAATCTATGAAAGTAGGGCAAGGTTAGTGGCCACACTAAACATGAGCAATGGCAGATCACTTATGATATATGCAATAAAATCATGAAACACGGAATCTATCTGGCAGCTTTAGCAGTTAAATACTTTTCAGTATTCAGAAGGCATATTTCAAAGACATAGTTTTGTACAAGACTTTACACAGTAAATTATTTTAGCTATAATTAGACTTAAGAAAAAGGTAGACAAGTTAGAGTGATATCTTTTAAGTGAACAAGGTGGTTAATGACTGCCTTATTAGAGGTCCAAATGCAGTCCCTCCCAGAGCACAACTCTGATTTAATATTTTTAACAAGACTCACTAGAGTGAGAAATGTCTTCAGGCTGCAGCATATTGTTGCAACATAAAAATGCTACCTATTCTTAATGGCCCACTAAAGTCAAGGAGAATCTTTGCACTGACATTGAGTAGGTTTGGATTAGACTCCAATGAAATATTTTACAGTATTGTAATACAAATAATACAAATTGCAGTAAGAGACTGGATAGAGTAGGGATCTGATTCAAATCTTCAGTAAAGTCCCTGGAATGATATATTACATAAAAGTAAATTTGTGCTCTGTGCATTCACTACTAAATCACTGACAGTTTTGTCTCAGAATGAGATAAAGGATATGGGCCCTTCTCAGTCTGCTTTGACAGTGCAGGCAACAAAAAAAAGTCTTGTATAACAAAATTAAATAATTGGTCTGTTCGAGAAACTATAGGAAAGCAAATGGGGTCTCCATCCTCTTCAAGTATTGGTAGCTTTTTAAAATACAGATGTTAAATGAATAAGCAAAATCAAGATCAGCCACTACAGAGGAAACAGCTTTTTTCACCATGTGAAACCACTTAAAACGAGAAATGGAACAACCCAAGTAAAAGAAAACAGTGTCCTGAGCGCACACACCTTCCTCCAAAGAAAATAAGTTCCAGTGACTGACAGCAAACAAACACAATTCTCTACAAAATCATTACTGTAAAGGACATTTGTAGCAAATACTTTGAACCCATCTGTCAGATTAAGAAAGAGTGTCCAGTTGAAGTCCTTCTCCAAAGATACATGTGCTGCCCTACGCTCCCTCACTGTGCAGCCCCCAGCCCACAGGAGCTGGGCTCCCAGGACCAGCCTGGCCCAGCTCGCAGGTCCTCATAACCTCAGTTCCTTGCAGTCCAGCAGGAATCAAGGACACTGCTGCCAGCAGAATCTGAAAGCAGATTCTGCTTGCCACTAAACTGGGTATATATGTAGAAACAGAGGATTTTCTGTGAATGTTTTGCAGTGAAAAACACTGACTACGAATTCAGGAGTACTTACGTTCAGGGCTTTGTTTAGCTTATCCTTTGTGTATCTCAAAACATAAAAATTTTTTAAAAGGCAAAGAAGGTTGAAAAATTAAACACTCCCTTAAAATTAGAAAAATCTACAATCAAATTTACTTGCACGACCTTCACACTCTTCATTATTGGGGTGCGTCCAGCTCTCACCAGGCGATGGCACATGTGAGGTGCAGTCTGTACAGATGCTCTTTGAGATGATAAGCACCCGCAATTGAGAGGAAACCTTTAGTGAATTAGCAGCCAAAATCTTCAAAATTCTCTCCCAGACATGTACAAACTGAGACTTTTTGAGAGCCAAGTTTTGGTGAATACTAATGGTGGCGATAAAGAAAGCACTCCTTGATACCAAAACAGCACAACCTTTGCATGTTTGCTTCAAAGTATGGAGATACCATATCTTCCCAGGTGAATCTTAGCAGCATTTTTAAAGGCCCTTCCCCTAACACTGGGGCTGGGATTGTGTTAGCTGTAGTTTTCAATCACCAGCACTCAGAGGAAGAGACCTCTATGAAACGTTTCTGTTTGAACAGTTAAATGTTAGCAAATTTGCATGCAACTGAAAACATGTTCTCATAACAGAATCTATTAGGCACCCTTAGCTATGGACAATGGCAGCCGCTCTCATAATACAACTGAAAGAAAAGGGAACAGACAAATCTGATTAAGAAGAGAATGAAGAGCAAATCAAACGGAAACACTAACTGCCCACAGAAAAAACTATGAAATTGCTACGGCACTTGTCTCGATGGTAGGAGGGAGAGAATCAGTCCTCATCAGAGCAGAACTGCAAATCTTACAGCAACAACGAGGCCTGCTGGCAGCTGCCAATTTTAGTGCTGTCATGAGACGGTGCTCCTCTCTCACCCCAAGTACGCTGCACTTTAAAAAATTAGTCATGTTAGTAAAAGAAATTAGTAAAAACGAAGTATAGTTGCCTATCATTTTCATAGGCAGACAAAACACAGGGCACCTGATGGTCTGCTGGATGTGTGACAGATGACTGCTCAAGTGAACTCATCTCCTCATCCATTTCTATTACAAACTGCAGACCTTGTCACTCTGGCAGCGTCTCCTGCCAAGCACCGCAGCACTGAAATGAAGAAAACACTTGTTCACTCTCTTGGCTGGAGGGAAGACATCAAGGCAGTCAGATGCTGTTGTGATGGTGGTGTGAATACATGCATATAGTAGGGATCCAAAAAATAGCAGATATGGAAGGAATGGGAGACGGAGAGCTCGGGAAAGGAATAATGTTAAATGCTAATGACGAAGCGGCAGCTTCTTGCCTTTCTTTTTTTCTCTTCTGTTACCACCACTGGCATTCTATTATCCTAGAGTCAGGCCCAAAGCAGAATCTTGTATATCAACACAGTTGAACTTGGGAAAAATGAAGGTGCAGGTCTGAATTCCCCCCAGCTCTGCCTTTGACCGCCGCTGGAGGCCTCTTTCTGCTGCAGCCACTGCTCGCAGTAGCAGGACCCTGCAACAATCCCCTTCCTTGCACTCTGCAGGGCTACCTCACATCTGCGATACCCACTGAAGGGAAATAAAGTTAATGTGTGACGCTCATCTTTAATTTATTAATGCTTCAAAAAACACAATGGTGCCTAAATCGATTTAGGTAGTATGGCCACAGCTGAGAGATGTCTGGAATTTGTGAATTATTTCACACTGTCCACAGTCAACGTACACATTTATGTTTCAATACCTTCTGAAGTGCCAAAACCAGAAAATTTTTGGTACCTTCTGCCTCTCTGTGTCTTCTACTGTAGGATATGCACATTTCAGTTTCTATGGGATTTTTTCCCATGAAACTACAGTCAATTTTCATTTTTTAGCCACTCTACAACCAAACAAATCTGATTGTAAGCCAAATATTCATTTTTCTCACTTTTAAACATTCTATTCAGTTTTTTTCATGTAAATCTTTTCATCAATCAAACCCATTTCATACTCTGAATACATTAAAAGCTGAAGTTCTGTTTCTGCTGTGGCCACCTAATAATCTTATATAATCAAGCTTTTTACTTTTGGAAGAACTTTGCTTCCAACTGCTGTATTCATAACTGTGTATTCTCTGTTATACTAGAAGAAAGCTAAAGGATTTGATAGACTTCTTAAATGCAAACAATACTTTTGATAGAGTAGCGTGTGCTGTCTACTCATGGTCCTTGAGATATTTTATCTATAGTAGAAGAGACTTATTCTAAATTACAGTACATATAGCTCTGGCTGCCTAAGGCATCTACTTTACTAATGGTTTGTTTCCTGACCTATTTCTATTAAATGCAGAAACTAGACAAGGATTTATGCACTTTCTCCTGACTGTTCATTTTGGAACCTCAAGTCTATGTCTCAATAGCAATACTTACTGTGTCATCCTCTGCGGTCAATAATAAAAGATAGTGTTTTATTTACAGGGCAACATTTGAAATACTAGCCAGTCCTTCAATCTATAAAGATCTATTAGTGTTTCTATTACAAGCTCCCTATCATAGAATTTATTATTGGGAAAAGAATTTATGATAGATCAAACATTTCAGCCATGCCAAGGCCCTCAGCACATCTCTCAGTCAATCTGTTAAATTAATAAATAAAAATCCTTCTGTTTTTAAAGTGACAGTAGAAAAAGTGGGGGGGAGAAAGCAGCACTTAAGGAGCCGGATTTATATATGTTTTAAATTGAAATTTTCATCTGATACCAATACTTAATTTTGGTTTTGCAAGAAAAAAGGCAAATACGAAAATTGTTTGATGTTTTGTAAGTTCCCAAGGATTACGGTCTGAAACTATTCTACCTTGCAGAGCCTCCGGAAAGAGGACTATTCCAGGAGTTCTGTGTTTTCTAACAGCATATTATTGGTAAATGCATATATACTGTCAAAACCTTTAAACAGGGTGTATCCAATAAGACTGTTAGTCAGAACATGAAAGAGGAAATGAGCATAGAGATCAGGATAACTTGAATGCTTTTACACTGCAATCATATCTCATGAATTTTGACATTTGGTGCATCAAATGTGAGCTAAGGAAAGTGAGATGCAACAAGCACAGGAATAGAAATTGCCTGAAAAAAGTAGTATTAAGGAAGAGGATTGTACATAGTTTGAGAAGAAGAGAGAGGGAAGGCTGTGGAAGCATCACGCAGAGTAAGAAATGTTACTGTAGGAATAGGAATATTGCAAGACAAGATCTGACTAGGAGGAGCACATAGAACAATAAAGCAAATTAACTCCTACAAAAATAACCCACTAAAATGTTGCTTTTGTAGAACATTTTCTGTCTTATTTATCAAAGAGGTTGTTTGGGCTTATAGTGGACAGGGCTGTTCTGCTTAGACCACAATGAATATGATTCATCCTTCAATGAATGCTTAATCCTTAGCCTTTAATATGCCATTCCACTATCTATATGCTGACCCAATGCTATTTATAATGCCAAGCAGGGACACAATATCTGCTTATGAGAAAGCAGTTCATTAAGTCAAAGTATCACAAAACCATAGGCATTGTGCTTATTTACAAGAAAATATTTCTTTATGTTGAAATTGCAGACTTAAAGTTTACATGTAACCTGTGGTTCCAGGTGACTCTTGGGCACAGAAGTTACCCCATCTCTAATCTTTCAATGTGTGGAAAAGTTTTTGAGAAGCTGATTCTGGAGTCCTCTTTACTCATTAGGCATTCAATATGCATATATTAAAGCAAAAGAACTATTTTCATTGGTCAATGTCTTCCCTTTGGTAATGGAAAAAAGATGATATGGACAATGTTCTTTTAGATTTATCTGGAGACTTGAGTACCATCAAAAATAAGGTCTGGTTGACTCAACTCCTAAGTCCTGTTAGGTGGTTAAGTATTTCAGGTTCTTATTCTCAGAGATCCCAACAGGGAAATTGCTTACTTACATCAAAGATTCTTTTAAGATTGGCTTAACTCTGTTTTTCCCCTTTGTTCTTCATATATGACATTTAGAAGCAGCAATGACTATCAATATGACAAGGATGCTAGCTCTGAGTTTCCATTTTGTCCGTGCAATGGCAGCAGTTACTCAAAAGAATAGAGGGCTTGACAAGCTGTGGTAATTCTCAAGGCTAATTCTCAGTGGTAACCCCTCAAAAGTAAGCTTTACCATAAATATGACAGTACATTACAGGTGAGACAAGCAGCCCATGCAAATAAGATCTGTCAGACATTTGCCAGGCCTATGCATGGCCAACTTTGGTATATTTGACCTAATCTTTTAGAAGGCAGGAGGTCTACAGCAAGAAGCTCTAACTAATAACCGTGCATTATTATTCTTAAAAAAGCACTCAGGGAAACAGGGATTCAATCCACAAAGAGATTTTGGAATCACAACACTGACCATTGTTGATAACTAGACAACTGAACATTAAAAGCAAATTCAGGACCATGATGGTTCTCACACCTATCAGAAAATGGGAGGGAGGAAAGGGAAGAATCTGACAAAGCCACTTAAACCACACAATAGCAAATATGGAAGAGCACAGCCCTGCTCAAGGACTAAACCCATTAACTCCAGATTAGCAAGAGATGATCATCTCTGCTCAGCAGTTGCTGTCATGAATGCTTGAATGAAATATGAGTTGCAGCTAGAATTTCTTCTTCTCGCAGATATGGAGGAGGGAAGGGAACCATGACAGTGTGCTCCTTTCCACCCGCGATGTGCTCTCTCCCCGTCAACCTGACCTCCCTGTAAACAGCACGTAGACAGGGGCTAGATGAGCATGCGCCAACTAAGACCCATCTAGCATGCAAATATGACTATGAGTCAAACATCTCCCCCACCCCATAAATAGGGGGCAGCCCAGAGCCCATTGAGCTCTCCTGCACGGCAGCGGGCTGCACTGCAGAACCTCCTCTTGAGCCTCTCAAGGTTACTCCTCGAGGTTGAGAGATTCCTTACTCATGGCAGATCCTCAGTAAGTGATTAACAGCATGCTGAAAATTTGCGAACTTCGTGAAACTTTGCTGAGTTATCTCTGATTAATTGTGCACATAGTCCCTTAAACATAAACCATTGACAAAGTCTGAGACTAGGACTGGATCCAGCCGCACCTAGGCTCCTCTCAGGAGTCTGGAAAGCAAGGAGGTCGTGACTCAATGGGAGGGTCTTCTTTGCACACACTCCTTTAGGCATAAACCATTGACCAAGACTGGGACTAGGACTGGATCAAGTAATAAACAAGCAAGTGATAAACAGCTTAATATCGTTGGGACTCACAAGACTGTGTCCACCAGCAGACACTCAGACACCATGGTGCAAGTAGCTAATCAAGAGCCTTTAGAGTGTCAGTGGCACCAACAGGAGGAATTTAAATAATTCTGAGATGTCTGAATCTCTTTGGGATTTAGCCCCTAATAAAGAGAGTAGCGGTATTTTTTAGATTTAGAGATTATGTGTAAAGATCCGCAGCTGAGAGTCCCAAACTCCTATTTAAAACAGTCTCCATTTCTAGAAATCAATATTTAGAAATGAAAAAAATCAATACCTTCAAAATAGCTTTTGAGATCTAAGCATTCAAATACAAATACAATGTACCTTTTAAAATATATACAGTTCTGAGGGAGGCCAGACCCCATTTAATATGTAAATAACAGGCTACGTTGAACTCCTATATACATCTGGGATATTTAAAAATGATACTATTAATTCACTTGTAAAAAGGAAGTAAACTTACAACAGTAAAGTTAGAACTGCTAAGACATACCTAAATGAGCTTTTAAATTACCTATGAGTTTTCTGCATAATATTCTATCCAAAGCTTTCTTGAAACTATTTTGTCATTTTTTGTGAGGGTTTGTAATAAAGATCTGATTTTTGCAGTGATGTCAGCTGCATCTCTCCATGGCATTATCTGTATTGATTATGACTCTAGTAATTTTTCTAGTCATACAATCATTTAAAAGCAGAAACCTCTGACTTCCTGTGCTGCTTTTCACCTTTATATCCAAACTAATAGTCTTTATTTATATAATATTCAAAGTATTTTACACCTCTTCTATGTATTTTGGTCATTGCACAATTTTTATAAGCTATCATACCTTTCTTTAATAATACTGGCAAGTGTCTGTATCAATGGCAGATTGCAGTTCTTTTTTTTTTGGTAGACTAAACTTAATCAAAGTGGCAATCTTCCAAAGTTGTCTTTTTTGCAGGGAAAGAACAAGGACATCTGTACAGGACAAAGATATTGGGGCTTTTGATAGATTTGTTTCCTCTATTTTATAGTTATGCAAAGAAAATACCTAATCCACAGTTATGGGCATTTGAAGTCAAAGTCCTCTTTCCCGTATCCAAGGCCTGAGGCTTGTTAAGAGGGAATCTTGCCTCCGAGAGAACCTGAGAAGAGGCTGTGTCTCCAAACACCCCAAAGGAAGCGTTTATCACAAAGTAGTGGTGAAATCTGGCATGAAGACACAAACAAAAGATAACGAACAAAAACATTCACATTTGAGTTAATTCTGTTTCTTCTTGGGGAATTTGGAAAGAACTGCAAATAATATGAAAAAGAATGTGGAAAATGTGATTAAGTTTCCTTATGTAGCTGACTGGCAAATATTCCATGTTCCCGAGGTTACCTCCCACTCAAAAGGATTAGGGGTGAGCACAGCCTCTTGCAGGTTCAAGCAAACACTGTGCTTTCACGGGAGCTCCCTCACATCGGCGATCAACGTACACTGCACTGTTCTCTCCCATTCTCCTCTTTTACACTCCTGTACTTTTGTATAAAAGGTCTATGTTTCAGAGTCGCACAAAGATTTACTCGTACGTCAGACACAAATTTTTATTTTAATAATTTTTGGTAGAAAAATGAGAAAAAAAAAGTTGCTGGGGGCAAGTTCCTAGTGAGGCAATATCTCATCCTAAAAGCTGCTATTCAAAAGCGAGACTCAGAGCTTGTTTCTCTCCAGGTTACAAGTTTCACCTGTCATGAAGCACAAGATTAACATTTATAAAAACTTGAGAATGGTACTAAACACAGTACAGGAAAGCAGCCTTTCTGCAACACATACAGTGGTGCCCCAAGCTAGTTAAATTCCAGACTGATATGCAACTAATGAGTATTTCTTTAGCGTAGCTGTTTCTTTTCTTATGGGTGATGTACCCCATCTGGAAGCTGTCCCATGAGCATAAGAAATCTTGTCATTCTTTCCTTCGATGCTGAACTAACAATCTTAATATTTCAATACACTAAAATATCTTTACCTGATATTTTATGTTACCTGATGGTTTTGAACACCTATTTTAATTAAGAAGAAGCTGACACTTCTAGCAAGTTTCAGTTCAAGTCTGTCTCCCACAGATGAAATACTGAACAGTAATAATGGAAGGTTACAAATGAAACTGTCAGTAAAACCTCAGTTTCAACACCAATAAGATACAAACAATCATCTACAAAATGTACCAGGAGGAAAAAGGGCCTAATGATTATAGATCAGAGTGGGCCTGTGACCCAGAAAAGGGAAATCAAGGCAGAGAGATCCACGAACTGAAGAACAGAAATATGGATTAAATTCTGGCTCACTGAAATCAGAGGCAAAACTCTTGGGGGTGGGTAGTCAGATTTTTTACTAAGAGAATTAAAAGAGGCTGATGCAATGGAAAAAAGTTAAAAAAAAAAAAAGAATAAAGTCTGCAGCTGAACAAGAGAACCCGATAGGAGGCAGAATTGTTAGTATTTTTTTAAGACATATTCTTTTTGAATACCAGTTTAATATAGAAGATAAAAAACATCAAAATGTCAGTGAATGTGGTGCTTTTCACCACATGGGAACCCACCTCCTTTCACCCAAATGATTATAGTTTCTGTGAATCTCAGAAAGAAAAATTCACAATTTTCTGGCAAAATTTTTCGTTTTAGAATGAACATAAAATTATTATTTGAGTTAAAGCATTATTATTTTGCAGCATAGTTTCACTTTTCTTTCCCAGTCATTGACATAGAACCAGAAGACTGATTCATTCATTCTGCATATATGCATTCATTTCATATTCTTTTTTTCCAGCTTTTAATCACCTGCAGGAAAATCTCATCCTTCCCTAGCAAACGAAGCAACATTTTGGTCTCCAAAACCCCAGAGAATCTAAATCATTTTTCATGATACTGAGAAGTAAAGAGAGATTCTGCCTGGGCTAATTCTCTTTCCTATTTCTGCACCTGCATTATCCTCCTGGATTATCCTGCTGTCAGCTGCTTCTGCACAGAAAACACACTATTATACATACACACCCCTGACTGAAGTCTCTCACTTTTTAAAGACATGCTCACCTGCTTCAAAGCTGATACTACTCCATCAGCATTATTTTAGTACAGGTTTCAAAAAGCATTTCATTATTTAGGCTTCTGCAACAAGGACACCCTGTACACTGGGGCACGAGAGGTGTAGGATAGAGGCAAGAAGGAATAAGTAGCCGACTGGCACAGAGGGAGCAGTGGCAAAGGTTCCCCCCTTGTTTGCAAAGAAGTCTGCAGCTGAATGAGTGACAGCAGCCCTCCAAGTCCTCTAGTGGCACCACATTCATTTTAACGTCTGTGAGAAACAGTTGGCGTCTGTAGACTTTGTTTATCTGGAAACCAGATCAAATTGATGGAATACTTTGTCTTTTGGAATTGCTGAGGATTACAGCAAAACTACCCCTTTATCATGTGCTTGCAAAAGTCTGTTTCAGAACACAGAAAGGAGGTTTCTCTAAGTAGTGTATTACTTGGAAATAATGAGAAGGTAGCTGTTGTTTGCAGAGGTCAAAGATATTAGTGAAAGTACCTAAAATTTTAGCAAACAGCTAGGTGCTGCAGCAAGGAAGAATTGTAATAAAAGGAATAAGATACTGCAACAGAAAGTCCTGTGGGGCACAAATAGAAGATCTGACATTTTCTGTCAGTTTAGCTAAATCCATTGTAATGAGAAAAGAGAGATTCTGTATGAAATCAATTCTGTTTGCAATACTTCTCCTTGGATGTTGTGAAGAACCATTTCAGATCTCAGAGATGACATCCTTTTCTTTAGGGCCTAATCCAAAAACCATTTAAGTTAGTGGGTTGAAAATGACTCAGCTCAACTAGGAATGATAGCATCTGCCATAAGATTTGTTTCACATCTTTAGAGTTTCACAAGCGACACAGACAGATTGCTAGGAACTAGATAGGGAGGAAGCAAATATCCAAATGCCCCCAAATCTTTGTTTAGCTTTTCTACTGTTTGATACCTTTCCCATAGTTTTATGGTGGTAAAAAATGACCCATCCCATCACAGGACACAATGAAAAAGGAAACACAAATATTGTTTTTTCAGTGTGCAATCTGCACAGTACAGTTACATTACTATTGTTTTAACTTACTTAAAACACTTAATTTAAAATGTGCAAATAAAATAGAAGATACAATGGAAACACATATAAACACATCACATTAAAGGGTTTCCCTAAAAATGAATAGACTGGAGAAAAAGGAATCATCATGCATACGGAAAGAGATAAAAAGAGCAGAAAGTAAAAACTAAAACACTCAAGCCAAGGCTTTTAAGCAAACAAATATTCCATAAAGGAAGAGAATATGAAGTTTTGCATTCGAAGTCTTCTATACTACATAATATTGTATATTTAAACAATGTGGAAATGGGGAAACTTCCTGCACAAAACAATCTGGATGGCAGTTTGCTCCACTGAGAGGTAGGAAGAAGTACAGATATAAATACTGCCATAGTGATGGTTTTACACAGAGCAGTTGCCAAGGAGAAATCAAACAAATCAGAGGTGTATTTGTGAATGAGGTTATTAAAAAGATGCCTGGAAGATTAATAAGGTGTTCACATACTACCAGTACCAAATATAGGAAGAGCAAATGTTTCTGATTTTGAGGGTTAAATAAGTAAAACACCAAAAAGAAATAACTGACAGAGCTGGTGCTGATTAAACTGTGGAATCGTTTGCCAAACAGTACGTTAGATGTCCCATTGCTTAAGATAACAGAGACTCGAAAAAAATCCCACAGATGTGTTGTAGGAAATGCGCTGGAGGCTGGCCAAAATGACTAACAAATCTTTACTCTCTATAATCCAAGCAAGGAAGGAAAAGGAGAATAAACAGTGCACTCGCTCCCCTCCCTCACCTGACGGGCTAGCAGCCTCCTCCAGCATTGCTGCGACCTCCACATCCCACCTTATCCCACCCGACCAGGGACCTGCTGGGCTCCAGCTCTGTTCCAGTGACCACGCGGGCAATAGCAAACTTCTCATTGACTTCAGCCAAATGAGATTCACCCTAAGGGAAAGAGTTTAAGAACAAAATTCATCCCTCCAGGTATTTTACTGCAAGGACATGCCGTTAGTCACTTGCAATACAACAGCTCTATCTCCAGAATGATTTTGCTTTTAAACAAGTGACAGAGTGGGAGGAGGAGGAGAAGACAGGAGAGGAATTCATGCTTTGGGTTGCTTTTTACATACTCCTGTTAACTGTGTTTCTTGATTAGTTAAAATTCTGTATAAAATTCCCTAAAGGAGAAAAGGGAAGGGAGGACAGCTTTCTTATTAGGTAACCACCACAGGAAAAGGGTCTTCCTACTCCTCAATGTGATAGCCTGGAGATTAGAGATCTTGCCCAGCAAATGGGAAATCCACTTTAAATCCCTTCTTCTGCTTTAGTATATTCAAAACCACATCTTCTATTTCCCAAGAGACACAGCCAACAGCAATGCCAAGGTGAGGTATCAACTACATCTTTCGCTAAGGCTGTATCACTGTGCTGGGAAAAGACTTGAGATTATTTGGGCTGTAGACACAGAGCTGAAAGACCAGGATTTTAATTCAAAGAGGTTAAGGCAAGTGGTTATATTCAAGTGGTGAGTTTCCTTTTACTCCGTGCTATTTATTTTATTCAATAACCATTTAATATAAAGAAAGACATAATTCTAACACACAGATAAAACTCAGGTCCTCATATCTAAATAAATAGGCACAACAATTGGAAAGGAAGGAAAGAGAATTTAGTGAGAGGCCTGTTTTATTTTATGCTGATTTTAGCACTCTTTGATCTTTGCCAACTTGCTCTTGCTCACTCAATTCACTTGCCAGTTTTCCACCACCTGTGCCATTCAGCTATTGTTGTACTGACCTCTGAAGAGAAGCATTAGATGAAAATCGGTGCAGGATGTTTAATATTTAAGGTTACTCTTGGAATGAATCTTCGTGGGGGTGGGAAGAGACACAAACCACCCCCATTTCCAGCAACAAAAACTTCAAAAATATGCTTTCCCTCCTTTCTTTAGCTCTGCACTGAAAGAAGTGTATACTGTTGATTGGAAATAAATGCACATATTCTATGTCCCATTCTGTTTTTACTTCCACTAGTATAAATCATGAATACACCTTGCAAAGTCAATGAAATCATCATGCTAAATAATAGTTTGAGGGCAGAATCAATGGTGTAGACTGTTTCTTACATAGTCCTCTTCCATTATGTTTGTTGCATAGTTATCAAAATTCTTACAGAAAATTCTATAAGACTATACTTGCTTAAGACATTTGTATTTCCTTTTTTTATTTCCTATTCCATGTTCAAAGACAAGATTGGCTTTTTTGGCTTAAATTGGTTTAAATTTTATATGCATTCATTGTTCTGTAAGTGTATGAAAGTTTTTTCATAACTAATAGTTTTAAAGTAGCTAAAATACCCAAACATATACACGTAGAGTGTCTACTCATGAAAATTTGATATCAATTTTTTCATATTTCCTGCAATCTGTACATATTTTGTCTAATTATTTTTGGAAGTACATCTGCTTAGACACCTGCAGAATTACTGCAAGCTGTCATTTTCATTCCTGAAACATTATTTAAATTTTAGATTTGGCATCTGTCAAAAACAAACAAAAAATACTATTGGATATTATAATGCAACAGCTAATAATTGCCAAATTTTACCCAATCACAAGAATGATAGACAATGCCTTCAAACTGGAACTTTATGTCAGGACTATGGAGCAAAAGAAAAATTGCTGTAAATTAATGTCTTTCTAGTATGATATATTTATTCTGATTAAGTCCATGCAAAATTGATTGGACCAGATAACTTGTAAACACTGACAATATGTTTCTTTCCTCAAAGTACTGTCAAAAAACTTTCACATTGGTCCCAGTAATATGAGTCTCAGTAAGAGGCTCTGTTTGACAGACTAGGACACAGAAAGCTGTCAACCTAAGAGTAGACCGAAGATGATTGTTAAGGGGATTTGATACTTCGTGTATTTTGCCTAATAGGGGAGCTTGTGTTCAGCATTTCCCGAAGCAAAAGAAGACAGATGAAATCTCTGGGCACTTCATTGCTGCTGCCTCTCAAAGATTTCCTGTCAAAACAGGCCTATAAGGGAAGAAAGGTTTTCAATAACTTTTTTTTTTTTTTACCTGGCAGGATTTCCAGTCTTGCTATGAAAGAGTTTGAAGGCGCTGTCTTTGTAAAAACACTGCTGCCAAACTACCAGATCTAGTTGTGTTTAAAAATAAAAAAGCAATATGACTCACATTACCATAGCGTATACTGTAAAACCAATTTTGATTGACACTCTATCCATATTTTATATAGTGCTTTTTTCCTTCCGTCAAATGGAGCAAGTGACCTTGATGTTAGTGTGCTTTGCAACTTAACCAGGGAAAGCATATTTGTTGTCAACTTCTTTAGGGATACAATTTTCAACAGAGTACGTAGGGAAAAGGAGCACAACTCCAGTTATTGCTAATCGGAGTTTTTCATGTAATTCCCTGTTCACCTCATTGAGATTTCAACCTTTTATGTCAGCTTTCCTAGAAGGTTGCACCTCTGTAAATTTTAGTTGTACAGAATTAAAAGGTACAAGGAAAAGGGCAATTCTTTTCAGTATTAATTCTAAATAAAAATTATTGTATGTGACTGGAAACCTAAAATGCCCCAAGGGATTTAATCTTGGGTGCTACCCACAAGTGAATTGACTGCATTAGAAATAGCCACACATACATGACAACTGTGACCAAAAAATCAAGTGTTTTTCCCTAACTCATCATTAAAAATAAACAAACAAAAATCTCATTCTGAAAATTAGCTAGGAATTTGGAGACTATTTTGAGAAAAAGAAGGCGGCCTCCAAAACAGTCAAAGGTATGGTACTTGCAGCTGCTATGTGAAGGGCCCTGCTGTCTCCCGCTCATGGGAAGCTGCCCGGCAGGGCTCAGGCAGGAGCCTTCACTTGGCCCTGCCGTGCAGCCCTGGCCTCTGCTAGGTTTGGGTTTGCACTGGCCTTCATGCTAGCAAGGCTACTTAACCTGCTGTCAGGAGACCTTTTCTCCTGGAAGTGGAGCAGGAAATCCAGATTTTGTAGGTATGAGGTGTTAAATTAACTTGCTTTATTACAGAGTACATGGAGGATTTCACTTTGCGGTCTGAAAACCCCACGCAGTCTGAGAACACCCAAGCGATGCACATTAGCTGTGTCTAAAAAGTCTGTGAAAGATGATTTAATTTGCTCTAGAAGGGTTTGCTCCAACAAGAGTCTTGAACTAGCAAAAAATAGGGACAAAAAACCTACCGTAGTGGGGCTCATTGTCTGATACAGGTAAGGACAACTTATCTTTTTGGAAAATGGATAAAACTTCACTATATTAAAAAAGAAAGAAAGAAAGAAAGAAAGAAAGAAAGAAAGAAAGAAAGAAAAGAAAGAAAGAAAGAATAAGAGGAAGCATTTATCAAATGGCAATGAGGGGGATACTTTTTCCAGGAACCTGGAACAGCAGACGTTAAGGAGAAACAAGGACGGAAGAGAGAGGGAGCAGCACTAAAAGCAAGGGCTGAAACCAAGGAAATGAAGTGAAATTGGGAAAAACAGTCTTTTAAAGTCAGTGGCTATCAGAGGGCTAGGGAAGTCCTTCAGGGTAACAGGGAAGAATTTGTGCACTCAGACAACCTGCCCACGAGAGTTATGAAGATGAATGACTTTGAAAGACATGGGAAGGCTCAAGATATGCAGCAACAAATGCATGAACAAGATCAGCAGACTGAGCATCAAACCAGTAGAGGTAGATGTAGGCTATACAGCACAGGACTGGTAGATAGCAGACCCGCAAAGCATAATATTGTGCAGCAATGACTGGGAAAAACCTGGAGCTGAGAAGAGTTACAGAACCCTCAGGCCAAATGACAGAAAGGAAATCATCACACTATCACTACATCAGGAGATGCTCAGTTAGAGAGACACCTGAAGGTTCTTCTCTTTTCATTTGTGCAGAAAAGATCTATGAAATCTATAAAGAGCCATATTGAAAAAAGTATATGACTTCAGGGGAAAACAGCCTATATTAAAATATTACAGATGGTGTAAAAAGACCTAAAGCAACAGGAAATTCAGAATTAAAGATGCCATATGTTTACAAACTCCCTCAACATCCTCCTTCCCCTCCTCCAGGAAAAGAGCCCTGCAGGCTTAAATGGAATAATATCCCAGGACGCAGCAAAGAAAGGAGATGATTTACTGCAGCCTCAGTCAAACAGTGTGATGAAACACTTGTCTTAGTACTCATGCAGAAGGTTTAGCACCATTAGCACTGGCTACTCCATTCTGTAAATACTCTGTGAGCAGTCAGGCTGTGGGCCTGTTAATACAACGCTCTGCCTTGGCAGGAATTTTGGGTTTCATACTCCTCAAGGTAAGACTGGTATGGAATATTTTTTAAATGCACTGTCCAAGCACATATGTGAGAATAACATTTTTTGTATAAGTACTTACTAAAAAAATATTTAAAAAGCGTGCTGAGTTATGGCATACAGCAAGACCAGCCCTGATACAGGCAGAGAGACTGCACATTGCACGAGAGCTGTCGACTCACGAAGTGAACTTCAGCAGTGCGACAGGAATGGGTAGCTCTCCCCTTCCCCATTCCCCCACTAATCCAGACTTTGACAGGTGTCTGTAAGTATTTCTGGGGAAAAGAGCTCACTACAAGCTCTTTTCTTGCAGCCAGTTTTCATCAGGTATATCTTCTGTAATTCATCTGCACAGGATCCCAGCTGCATGGAAAAAATATATATATAATAGTTCACCAGACTGGAAAGAGAAAAGTAAAAGAAATGTCTTTGGAGGTACTGTTCAGTCTGTAGCAGCCCTTCTAACTTGAAACTTCAGATGAAGATGTAAAATCATTTTTTTTTCTTAACAGACTGCCAGAATTTCACAAGATGACACTCTTGAAAATAAAGAATTGATGTGCTGGACCTAGACAGGCTCAGTGTGACTTGGCACAGACATGGAGTTAAAACTCATTTAGGCCAGAAGACATTAATTCTGCTGTGACATCTTCTTTGTCCAGCTTCGTGCGATGAAACGCTGGCCGATGTCTGATGAGCTACAGAAAGAACTTGTGAGAACAAGTCACAGAGCTGGATGGTTTTCTTCTTGTTGAACATGATTGGAAGTAAAGCAGAATACTAAAAAAACAGATGAGATATCCCCCTTCCTGTTCTCTCCAATCCATCTCATGACTAATCAAAATTAACAGACAAAAAATATTTTTAAAGCTGCAGTTAAGGCTTTGATACGCTAGCTCTCTGGCATGTGCCCTACAAGAAGGTTTGAATTAACAAATAAAACCAAAAACAAACTTCTGTTCATGGCCAGAGGCAATCTGACCTTTGCTCTGCACATATGCTATAGTTTAAAAAAAAAAAAAAAGAGAGAGAGAGAGAGAGGGAGGGAAAAAAGAACATAGTTTCACTTCATATCATATTGTTTTATACAAATGTTATATGGGAATGCAGGCTCCACTGAGACCCACCTTTAAAAACACCATTAAAATAGTCACCAAAACTAGAGGATACCCTGTAATTCATTTCTGAAACTATCTTCTCTGGGAAAGACAGAAACCAGCCTTTCGAGGGTTTTCTCCTTCCTTTACCATGAATATAAACTCGTGAATCACAATGATAAACTCCACTGCCCCAGAGAACGACATTATCCTGTGCAACTCTCACAGTTAATACTTTTCTTATTAGCAAAATTCTTCTTTCAGCAGCTTTTACTAACTATATTTTCAATGCAACATAGTCACACAAATAGATAATTTTCCATATTACCATGCAATATTGATAAGCCAACTGGAAACCAATCATATCATTAATTCCCCAGTTAGTACCTGCTGAGGCCTTTTGGATTTATTAGAGCAGGGAATGGAGAAATAGGGCACAATGCAAGATGGGTTGTTACAAGCAACCTATGTCTTGCATCATTTGAAACTTTAAATACACTATTCTTTTCAATAATTGACATTGCTGAAGATTTTCAGGCCGAGGCTCATAAAATTTGTACCCATTTAGACACTCCACAAAGTTAGAAGAGCACTATTTAGTTTACCCATCTCCAAATTACAAGCAATATTATCAGTTTGATGTAACTTGATTTTCTCAATTATAATAATACAGGACATAGATACAGTAGAAAGATGTCCAGGGCCACCCAGCAGAAGAAATACATCATCACTGGAGAGAGGAGCTTGATCCAACCACAGTGCTGCAAAAGCATTTTTGTCAGATGTTGTAACACTTGGAAGGGGCCACATGACAGTAGCAAAAGACAGGGGAATACCAGTCAAGTAACGCCTTCATTTATCATTTAAGAATTGCATAAAAATCTTACCATAGACTTTTTAAAAAAATCTGTTCAGAACTGGGTGAATGATTGACACTGAATTTAACAAGGGGCTGTGAATTCCCAGCATAAAAATATCTCTCAATTTCATTTTGGCTGTCTCATTTGATAGGCTGACAGAGACCTATAGTATGACCTCTTTAAATTTTTATAAGCTAAGGAAGACTCTCTCTCAGATCCTAAATAGTGTTATAAAAAAGAATCCACCACTGCCACAAAAATCAAAACGGTTGCTCTTACATGCAGTCAGAAGGGCTAAATCCTCTAGTCCAGATGAGCAACTGTCTGCGAAGAACTCAAACTGGGCATTTTTTTTCTTTTTCATGTTATGCTCAAAGAAAAACTGACTCTTGGTGCAAGTTACAGCATTTGCATCTTATTGTTCCCTACCGACCCATATTCCCTTATTCCCTATTCCCTTTCTGACTTCTAGAGATGAATGGATCCCCTTTACCTGGCTGCAAAGCTACACTGTAGAGGGGAGCTTACAGGATTTACACGCACTGAGAAGATGCCCCCTGAGCCTCTCCTTGTCTGAGAGATGCTCCAGACCCTTAATCATCTACGTGGCCCTTCTCTGGACTCGCTCCAGCATGTCCGCATCTTCCCTGTCCCAGGGAGCTCCAGCTGTGGCCACTAGCACTGAGGAGACAGGAAGGTCCCCTCCCTCAACCTGCCGGTGACGTTCTGACATATGGAGCCCTGGAGGCCGTCGTCCTCCTTTGCTGCAAGGACACATTGCTGGCTCGTCTTCAACTCGGTGTCCACCTGGACACCCAGGTGCTTTGCTGCAAGCTGCCTGCCAGCTGTCCAGCCCCCAGCCCAGCCTGGGGTTATTCCTCCCCTGGTGCAGGACTTGGCATTTCCCTTTGCTGAACTTCCTGTGAGTCCTGTTGGCCCCTTTCTCCAGCCTGCGTGGTCCTTCTGCTCGGCAGCACACCCATCGGCTGTACCAGCCGCTCCTCCCTGGTTGTGCTGTTTGCAAACTTGCGAAGAGTGCCCTCTGTCCCACCGCCCAGCTCATTAACGCAGCTGTTAAACCCCGCTGGGCGGATACCACTTGCCCGTCTGCCCAAAGAGAGTGCCTTCACTAAGGGGAACCCAGGCACATTGCCGCAGCCACATTTCCAGTATTGCACTGGCAACTGGCAAACCCAGTCCCAGGAAGGGCAGGTTATGCCTCAAGTGTTTGTGTTGTCTGGACATCAAACAGAAGGATCACATGTAAATGTACATGATTTCGGTATAGCTGCGCAAGTCAATGTGGACCCAACACTGAGATTTTTCGACTGGTAAAAAAAGATTATTTGTATTTGCTAAGCGCTCCATTTGGCAAAGGTATTAGCATGGGATCAGGTCCAGCAACAACTGACGCCTAGGCGATAAGAGTTCTCTTTCTGATTCAGTCGCTTACTCTTTTTGTACCTTGTTCAATTCACCTAAATTAGCTAGCCTTTAGTTTCTCCACTTCAAAAATGTGACGAATCACTTTTGTCAAGACCTTGTTTTCTACCCACTATGAAATATTATTCCTTAAATAAAATTCCTTAAAATTTATTCCTTAAATTCCTGGCTGCATAACAAATTAAGGGGTGAAATAGGGCCCCGATGTTTTAGCTTCAGAAAGTCCATAGTCTAAACAACTTACACTCTAAATACAAGAAAAGAAGGAGAAGAAGAATGAAAGTGAATCACAAGGGAACAGTAATGTTCAAGTATGCAAAAATCTGTTATGTATACAATGATTGCAAGTTGAGTCCTTGTCCTAAGAACAATATGCAAACATAATACTTTGCTTTTTACTTTTGTGTAGGCTTTTAAGCACTTCGATGGTCTTGCTATTTTTTTTATACAATTTCCAAGTATTGTTCTTATTCTGGCTTTGTTTTCCTTTCTTCTTTGTCTTTGCATTAGCATCTCTGAGAATTCATTTGGTGAATTTGTGATACCAAAAACATTGAGGCAGCTTTTAGAATAAGGTCAAGCTCCAAACAAATAAGAAAGGCAGGCTTTGGCAGCTTTCTTAACAGAATTAATGGACTTTTAAAAAACAACCAGACATCCAACACCCCCCCACCACAACAGCAAAGTGGAATTGCAGCAGATAGCTGGACCCAAATAGCTATCACGCACACTCACTCTTTTTTCCATCTTCCCTCTCAGTCACGTTTTTCTCTCCCATTTGAATCTATTTTTGACTGCTAAGTACAGTCAGGTAGTTAAGTACATGGTCTTTAACTCTCCTTCTAAAAAGTCATATACAAGCTGTTTCAATTTTTATAGTGAGAATTGTATCTGTATAGTAGATGTCAGGAATTAGTATAAAAAACTAGATAAAGATGTAGTAATTTTTATTACTAAATCACACAAGCATTCTACCCAAGTCCTGCTGGAATGACATCACACTCACAACTCCCCAGCATGGCCAGCATGCAATAAATGACAGGTCTTGGTGATTCCTGTCCCTCAGTGCTATCTCTTTAGCCTCTGAAACCACTGATTCAACACAATATGCTTGAAGTACTGCACACAGTTGATTAAAGTCATGTTTGCCTCACTTTTACATTGCAGCATCACCGAAGTGTCAACATCATCAAACATTAACTTTGGAAGTATTTTAACAAACACAGTCTGACTACACTAACAGTTTATCTGGATATTAGATGCTAAAGCATCCTTGTTACTATGTTTACATATATTACAAGTTAATAAATTAATACATTACAAGGTTTATTGCTCTTTTTACTCCACCAACAGAAACTACATGCCCCTTCTCATATGAAAGCAAGCCATTATACACTTGTGCCCAAATTCCAAAACTTGTTTCTGAAAAACTGAAACATCTCAGCTTGTTACTGAACCTAAAAAAATATTTAGCTAGGCTTCTCAAGATCATAATTGATCTTGAGCACCAAATTTCTCAAAGTTTTATCCTAAATAGTATGGGAGACTGCAAACAGTGCTAGCCTCCAGTATGGCTGACATCCAAGCACCGAGTGATGGGGATGACAAGATGGAGCCACCCGCAAAGTGAACTGGCAGCAGTTACAGCCCCATTAGACATCATTAATCTTCCATTCAACTCCAGGACCTCGGTGGTGTCAGACCAAAAGCCACCAAGGGACAATTCCAACTGATACAATGGGAAGGGGTCCCTATAAAGCCCTCCTACACTGAGACTGTTTTTCTTTAGGACATCACTATAGGTGTATTTGGAAACTCTGCAGCCTTGTTTCCTGAACAGACAAGATTCAGAGGTGCCCCTCTGTTCACGTCCTTTTCCTGTCCCCGAAAAGCTTGTGAAACTATTTTCCTATTTCCACAAAATCTGATGTAGCAATATAGATACTAAACATCTTTAAGTGTCATGTGAATAGGCTGCTGGTAAAAGGAAAAAAAACCAAACAACCTATTAGGGCGTCTGCTCTGGGAAAGACTGCAATATGAGCTCCTCTTTCCATAGGCACCAGAGACTCCACGGGATGGGAGGGACATTACACATGTCCTAATTTCAGGGGAATCTTCAGTTTGAGGTTGCACCTTATTAGTCTTCCCAGAATCCCATCACTAGATGCAGAGCCATAGCACACCAGGTTTCATTAGTTCCACTGCTCGCAAACTACTTGTTTATTTTAATAAAACATGAATAACTGAAAACAAGAACCTGCCTGCCAGGTGAGGGTTTTTTGTTTTGTTTTGTTTACTTGCAGAGCTTTAGATAAAGCCATAATATTAAGCAGTAATTTTCCCTGTGTTTTAAATCACCCTATCAACAGCGAAATTACAGATGAGAGAGGTAGCTAAAATGACTGCTGATGCAGAATGAGTTGTCTGCCATCCCTATCCAAGGCTGGCGGAGGCTGCTGCTGCCCTAATCAAATTCTTCAGGTTATTCTAGATTCTTGCATTCAATACAGCAGAACTGAGTTTCCTAGTTAATGCTATAAAGCAACACTGAATAAATACAAATAGTTTAATCTTTCTCTGCAGTCATATCCTCCCACACTGGTAAGTGTAATTAGGAAAATGCTACATTGCATGTCCTGAATAGTGAATGTAGCTGATTGTTAATCATTATATTTACATAGTTTATATGAAAAATATTTAAATTCATGAATGCTCCAACATTTCTTTGCCATAACATTAATACCTGAATAGTGTCTGAATGTATAATAGTGTATTTGTAGCTTATTGATTCTTCTGCAGTGTCCTTGTAAGAAAACTATTGGACAATAAACTCCCGGGTGTAGAGAACATTGAGATAAAAAAGGAATATTCTTTGATGAAAGTGACATATGGTAGGGGGGAGAAAGGGGAAAGATAGACTGTTGCAAGCTGACATGAAGGTACTTTCATAGGAACAAAAGATAAACTAGAAGATATTAAAAGAAAATTTGTGAAAGTGCCTTTTATAAATCATATTTTGCAGAATGAACTGTGAATAATCTTTTATCTCTATTTAACATCCATAAAATAATGATTTCCACAAAAACACATTGATAAAAAGATTTATATGAAGCATGGAATTTCATTTTGCCAACAATAACTGTTTTGTGTCTGTCTTATCAAGAACAGACAAAACAGAAATTTATCACATTTTGAGAATTTAAAAAAGAGACACTCCTAATTTAACAAACTAACTTTAGAAGTTTGATTAGGAAAGCATGGATGCTCACTAGCAATATCAGTGGTAGGACTTCTAAAATGGTAGAATGAAAAAGATTTTTAAAAAATCTGAAATTGGAAAAATAGAAAATAATATTCCTTAAAATCTGTTTTATAAAGGAGGTCATTATTATAAAAGAAAAAAAAGAGCTTATTTTCTGTGTGCCCAGCCTAGAGAGCCATGGAATTAACTTTCAGAAAGTGAGTGCTCAAAGAACTAAATTCATTTAAAAGTCAGAAACTAGAGCACCTCAAAATACTAGTCTTTTCACAGAACAGTGGCAAAGAATAGCTTGATTTTGATGAAAATGATACTCTTTGTGGATGTAAGAGAAAGAACTGAGCCAGGTCCAAAAATAGAAGCTTTCTCGCTAAAAAACACAAACAGAGTTGAACCGAATTCAAGCATTAAAGAAAATCACAATTTCAGCTCAGAAATACATGAGATAAGGATAACTTTCAGACTAATTTATTTCCCCCCCCCCTTTTTTTTGACCTTGGGCCTTTGTATTCTCTTCCTATCTTGTACAACCACGAGGAAATCTTTTCTTCCCAAGTAACAGATGAAATTGTTACTTACGTTACACCAAAGCAGTGACCACTGTCAAAAATATCAAATATTGGGATACTGACAATAGCATCTATGGCAATAATACCACAGCTAGCAACAGTTCTGCTGCCATTATTTCCCCATCCTCCTTTCTGGAGTAAGATATTATGCCATTAACATTAGCTCTGGCTTTTTAAATTTCTCTCGTACATAGCCTTGGAGCAACCTATTTGCCTGACCGTTTCTTGGGGGTGAATGTGGCTGTTTTCCAGCCACCCAGATCTAAGCCTTTGCCTTCCTTGGTCATAGCTACATTACATACGTATCAGTGAGTAACTAAGATGCAACCTGGAGCATGTTTTTATGCATGACGAAGAAGCACCAACTGATCTGGAAACTAGATGTACAATCAAGCACTCCTACAAGGGACAGCCCAGACCCAGCCTCTGTCAACAGTTTGAGGTATTAATGGCAGGCACCAAGGGCAAGCAACACATGCCTTTAACTGAGACAAAAGTTAAGCCTAATCTCCAAGCTCTCCAAGAAGTCCATACAGATAGATGTTCCAATCTGCCCTCATGAGGAGCCTAAACTAGGTCTCACTCTGGTCTTTTGCTAGAAAACCCTGTCTCTCTCACTTGCCCAGATAAGGCCACGTGAATACAACCCCTACATACCAGATTTGGGCATTCACATTTGGACATGTTCTAAGCATTCACATATATACTTGAATATTCAAATGCACTTATATATATGAGGGTAAAAGTGTCCACTAGTAACACAATTTTGCGATACGGTCTTAAGAAAGGCTTCATTCAGGAATGCTGTAACTTCTCCTCATGGACAAAATCTTGCAATGATCATAATGTCCTCCCTGTAGGCAGAGCTATTCACAATTTTCTGTAGCTCTTAGTGTGTATCTCTCACATATTACCATGGTATTCATTTGAAAAGAAGTAAGATAATTCATTGGTCTATGATCTACTTTTATACATATGCACTTGCCAGACACATTAAATACATCCTTTCATGGCCAAGGTATACAGCAAGATTCCTTTCTTGATATAGAGTAAAACACTATTTACCAGTAAACTACTTAAAACACACAGGTACTGTACAACTTGAATTTATGAACTGACCCTGTAATGCTTTAAAAGCTAATTTTTCAACAGTTTAGTTCTCCTACAGTGAGATTGTTAGAACTAAAATGGCAGATTTGAAACTATTTCAACGTATATATGTTTTGTGCTATAATACTTCCTAGAAAGAGTACATGATAATCCAGTGTCTCATGCAAAATCAATTACTTTTTAGTTCAAGATCCTCAGTCACTGAAACAGGATATTATTTTTTGTCCTGAACAATACATTGTTCCAGTTTCTAAGGAAACCAGTAGCAAAAACTAAGTTTACAATGCTGCATCCTCAAGAAATAGACTACAATGTCGGTCTCCAGGGTATCATTACGAAGTGCTATTTGCATTTAAATTTCTATAACCCTTAAGCAACTGGATTGTTTGTTTATACACATGGTTATGATTTACCAGGTGTCTAGGTGTTATTCCTTATCTCCCCATACAGGTTCACAATCTATTGCCATTTAACTGCTCATAAGGCTAGATTCAAAACCTGGGGTATCCCTTGCAAATTTTTATTTAGAATTTTCCTTTTTGTGACACTCGGCGAAATGTCTGTTCAAGCCTCAGTACGTGCTTCATTAACGAATGCCACTCACTGTTTCACACACGGGAAGAAACAGGCCAAGTCACGTGGCTGCGTGCTACAAATTGCCGTAGCCGAGAGGAAACTCTACGCGTTGTGCACAGACGGTTTGGGGAACTGGCCTAGGGGAGCTAGGCTACACGTTCCTAGGGGAAGTCAAGGAAAACTCCAGATTTTTCTTGACAGACACTTGCCTCTCTTGTCAGAAAAGCTCAACAAATATTCTGATGAGTTACTGATGCTTTTATAGTTGAAGACTCTCCTGACAAACTACTCCGCTGACCAGAGATGACAAGGCCCTGACATCAAGTTTCTGTCTTCAGAATACATAGAATTGTTATAAAATCTGTCCACGCTGGATGCAACAAAAAAGATTCAGACACTATATTTTCCCACTGAAATCAACAACAATTTGTCATCTAGTAGAAAACCCATTTCCTTTCCATTATGCTTTAAGGTTTTACACTTTTAACTTTGTAATTATTTTTCATAGAAAAAATTCTTCCACTAACTTCTGCAAGCCCTAAATGTATTCTGTATTTAGTGAAATAGAACGCAGTGAACGGGATGAGAAGAGCTTCTTCTAAACAAATCACTTTTATGACTAAGCAGTCACACTTATCCAAAGCAACACAGAATGTGAATATAAGAGGCAAGATTTCTGTTCTGAATTGTGGGCAGATACTTGCAAATGCAGCCTTCCACAATAAAACAAATTTAATTAAGTAATGTCCTAACCTTGGCAGGTACAGCCATTGATTTACATCAAATTTTTTTCCAGAAAATTATTTCAGCAAAAATTGTTAGCCAGTCTCTTTTCTTCTACTATTCTCCTTTAATCTCCATTCCCTCCCCTCATGCCTTCAAATCAGCAAGCCTGATTGCCCTCATTGCTCCTGAAAAGTATAAAATTATAGACCTAAGAGAGGTGACATGACTACCTTGCCAGCCAATTCTCTGTAAGGTTTCTTGTTCCATCAGTATGCCTTCAGCCTGACCTGGAGTATCCCCTTCAATTGATGGAAGAAAGTAATTACTGATTATAACCTGTGTGATCTCATGAGCAAAAACTGCCCTTTGAGCCAAACAGCACGGTGGTTTTACAGCAGCGGATCTGTAAAATAGGGTTAGCAATTAAGGGCCAGGCAGCACCTTCTTCTCACGGGACCTGACACACGTGGAAATACTACAGCTACCAACCTCACATGAAAGGAGACTTGTTTAACACTAGTTTGTGGGAGGCACTTTTGTTGTTGTTGTTGTTTCACGTGGTTAGTGATCTAGTCTCATCGCGTCCTTGTTTGCGTTCTCTGCACTCGTGCTCCAGCCTTCAAACATGCCCGGAGCATATCCACAGTTCGTAAGTGTGCAAATGCAAACTTAGGACTGGCAAAGGGAATAGGGAGAACGAGGGGAAAGAAGGCTGCATGGAGGCATTGGGACATGTCCTAATCAGCCTAACGAGTCCAGGGAGCGGTGGGTCTGAACCTCATCCTGGGATTTGGTGCCTGGTCTGTATCCCTGTAGAGCTAACTCCCTTCTCCAGACTTTGAGATGGGGAGGATTTCCATGATAACGACTTGAATCGCAAATCTTATGCCTTTTGCTTCTCTTTATGTATTTCCCAAACATGTGGGTTGACTGGAAGAAATGCCAAAGACCCTAACATGTGCATAGGTGTGTTTTTCTTCTTCTTTTTTCTTTGTGGACCATACATCTTGCTTTTTGTGAGGGTCTGGAGAGGCCTTTAGGAAACACAATGAAAAACCCTGAGACTGAAGAACTTCCATCCCAAGACTTTTAAATACCATACAGAGGAAGAAAAGCTACTACTCTAGAATAAAATCTGTTTGTGCCAAAGAGATCTACGTACATGGCAGCATCTTTAGGAACATTTAACTTGATACGCATCAAAATGAATTCTTTTATCCCAAACTTCATTAAAAATATAAATAATATAAAAAAGTATAAAATATAGAATAAGTGTGGTAATATGGCCCTCAAGCAAAATACAGTGGTGCAGAAACAAGAGACACACACTTAAAATCAGTGCTGCAGAAGTCCTGGGCATAGGAAGGAAAAAAATAAGTATATACCAGCTTGCTTACTGTAACACTCTGTTTCCAATGGAGCGTATATGTGTTATTACTATAAAAAGTGAGTGGGTTATTTGATTTTTACATGCTAAAATCATTGAAGAATTAAAAAGATTCAGCCCTTCTCAAGTTATTGCTCTCTAAAATCAAACTGAGATATTGTATTTAGAATAAAAAGTGAGGCACAACATTATTTAATAAAAACATAATTTGCATAAAGATAACCTTGAGAGCACCAAACAAATGTTTGTGCACTATAGAGGTTTTTTTTCAGTGTGCAGAAATTAAATGTAAAGTTATATATGAAAATTATAGTCAGTCAGTTATATTTTTGTTTGGAAGCTTTGCTGACTTTCATAAAATCATTAAAAAAATAGTGATGTTACTATGGGTTTTATAAGTCAAATGAGCTATAAATAAACGAAAATGTTGAAACCACAAGAAGTATTTAAAGGAACACTGAAAGAAAGAAAACTAATGCTTCAAGGTGATAAATGCATGTTCCCCATTGTTTGGATGCAATACAAGTACATCTTTAGTTAATTACCTAATGCCCTCTGTGATGCATTTCTTTGATGCTATGTCTTCCTTTTATTGTAAATACTTAGGGTAGGATTACTTGCAAGATGGATTACTATTTCATGAGTGTTGAATTCATTGGGCCCTACTGTTGATTTTATACACTTATTGCACTAGCTTGACAATAAAGTAATATCCCTATTATAGTCTAACCCAGAGCAGTACTGAGGACCTCTTAAGACACAATGAGACCTTAAATCAGCCAGTGAGTTAAACAGAACTTGTGGCTTCTTTGCATCTCATAAGATCGGTTTTCAATTAGGAGTGAAAGGCCACATACTGCGCTAAATCATTCTTTGACTTTAATGAGCGTCTTTCACATTCAAGTCAAAGGTTGTGTAGAGAGGATGATGTTTGACTAGTCTGTACTCTGAGAGCGGGGTGAGTGCTGATTCATTTGCCTACCAAATCGGAAGCAAAGAGAGAAGCAGTAGCAAAATCACACCTGAACAGTGTTACACCCCGTTGGGCAGCGATCCGCAAAGGCTGCCCCAACCACAGAGCCCCAGCTCGCCGCCTGGCTGCTGGCTGCCTCTGCAAGCCTGGCATCACAGTCACTCACACTTTGGGCTGCCTGTGTTTTAGACATCAGCAAAGCCTCGCCTTTCTGGACAAATGAAAGAGGATAATTCTCTGTAATATGGCCCAAACAAAGGAGAAGAAGAACAAGCTAGAAGAGGAGGGTCAATTGCCATTGGACCCAAATCCCATAAGCTACGCAGAGGAAGCCAATGTATATACCTGCTGGAATATATTTGGATATTCTTCAAAGTTGTGTGTCATGCTGATGGAGGTTGCTCAAGACCACAGGTGAAAATGAAGAGAAATGCAAAGGTGAAAAACAGGAAGGATGTCTTTGGAAGTGCTCTTAAACTCCTGCATTACTATTTCCTGCATGGAGAAGTGGGACTAAAAAAACAAGGTAAGGGAAGAAGCAGCCATGCAAGGGATGGGAAGGCTACACAGCTGCTCCCCAATCTCATATCCCAGTGGGAGCAATTAAGATTGGGGCAAGGAAGGGAGATGGGTTTTTACTCTGTCAAAATCTTCCCTGAGATGTGTTTTAACTTTCCATCAGAAATAACGCTAGAACCCTACAGTCACCAAATTCTGATGAGATACAAAGCTACGCAAGGTCTTTATTGCTTTAACGGAAAGTGTGTGGCAGTAGGGCGATTAACAAGGGACTCTAACTGAGAACACAATAGAAGGAGGGGGCAGTAACTAAGGGCATAGTGAAGGGATAAGAATCGTCAGAGATGATAATAAATTGGATGCCATAAAGCATGCCTGGAAATTAAAAGTTATGTAAAAGAACGGTGAGATCTGGGAAGACAGACAGGTGATAAGGTAGAAATTTCAGGTAGCAGAAATGGAGGGAGTGCTTTTCCATCAGTAGAGACAAGATCGTCGGAAAATAAAAGGTACTACAAGAAGAGGATAACTAGAAAAAAGAAAGGGAAGGTCAGTGATAGAGATGGGAACAAGACTACTTAAGGTTTAAAAAAATAAAGCTGTCTTAAACAGATGTGAAATGAAATCCCTGAGTGTTCAACACAGCTACCTTATTTTTGTGTCACATCTGAGCCATCTATAGGAAAAATCATATCACTTTATTATCACATATTTAAACAAACAAAAAGGAAGGAGAGCCTAATGTAAAAAGAAAGAACAGGAAATCTCCATTGCAGAATGAAGAGCTTTTTTTTAATTCTCACTCTTTGTTTCTTCCCCTTCTATTTCTGCAGCGGCAGTGGGGTGAGCCCTGCTCCTGTGACAGGGAAACACCAAAAAGAGAGAACAGCTTCTTCACCTAACAACACTTCAGAGTCTCCTTGCAGGGCTCCTTACAAATGCTTGGTCATTTTATGTATTCGTGTCAGAACAAAAATCAAGCCTAGAACTACAAAACAAAATGTTTAAAAGGTTTTAAAGATACTCCCTAAGAATGAGATAATAATTCATGAGAATTGATGCAATCATTACAAGCAATCATTTCTTGCCAAAGACTGAATTAAATTAGTTCTGTAAAGAGCGATAGTGCTGAAACCTGCATTCTGTTAAGCATATACAGGAGGAAAATGTTTCACACATTTTGCATATATTTTTCCACTGGCTAATTGGGCTGGAGGAGTGAGATAACTCATAGCCTATTGTTCTTGCAAGCCACCAGTGTAAAGAGGGAAGGGAATTGTTAACAAGCTAATATTAGCCCAGTAACATGACTCAACCATTTTATTTCTATCAGTTAGATGGATGTCACAAATTCTCTTGTAGGAAATTTGCTCTTCCTTTTGCCACAAAGATTAGCTACAACCCGTGATACTAGTACTTTGCTGGAAGGAATAGTACAGGAGCTTCACTGCTGTGTTATTATCTGGGATCTATTATGTTTTACATTTTTCAAAAATCTTTAAGCTAGATCTTTGACATTCAACTGCCTATAAAGACATACACCACCCGATGAGAAGCTTTGATGTGCATTTTGAAGATTAAATAATCTAGATGGAAGGCAACGTGTTTCCAGCCAAGAAGAAAACTATGGAGGAAATTTTGCCTCCTGCCGTTTAGCACTGCTGGCAGTCAATACCTTTTAGCCTACCCTCTAAATTTGATTTCATACATATTTACAGACTATTTTTCCTCTTACTACTAATTCTTTTGAGACCAAATTAAGAACAAAGATAGCAGGAACAGGCTTCATCAAATAAAAATGTAAATATGCTGCATCTCATTTTTGGATGAAGAAAGTTTATTTAAATATTTTCTCGAATGGAATATCTTTGCAGTATCATTATTGCTTGCAACCGGAAAAGTAATAGCCTTACAAGTCAGAGTAACCCATTGAGGCTTAAGCAAATTTATGCATTTAAATAATGTAGTTTACTTTTTTAAAAAACCTGAGAATTTTCTGCATTTTCAGACAAGGAAAGAACACTGGTAATAAAACAATTATAACATACTAAATAACATACAATCTTACTTCCTATATTTAAAAGTACATTGTCAGGTAGCTCAATAGTTTTAACTATGAATGAAACACTAAAGTAATTACAAAAAGATATATTTTTCTTCATGTTTTTGGAAGCAAGCTGAAAAATATAAAGCTAAAACTGAAAATGATGGTTCTTCTACAAAAGATTCATCCATAATATATTTCTTTTTTTTTTTTCCCCTTAATGGACAAGTTCTAAAACCCAGTATGTTTTTTAACTAGCAGCCCACCTTTTCTGCTTGATGAACTCTGCATAGTCAAATAGGCACTTCTGGTAGATGCAGGAGACTGTTTTGGTAAAGCCAATGAAGTTGCAGCAGTGACTTTGGTGGGGCCAGAATCTTACCAGAGATGTTAGATCTCTTTTTCTTCCCAGTTTAGGTTCAATGAAAAAAAATGTATATACCTTGTTTGACTAACTGAATGCTCTGATAATTTTTCCTCAGTTACTACCTCTACCTACAGCCAAACATTCTAAAAGAATTTGAAAAAGTGCTAGCAACAATTGTTGCTATAAACAATAAAAACTGTTACATTCCAGCATTACAGTTTTTTGAAAGAGATAAGAGAGATTTTCAACTGAAATGACAGGCTTTAGTAAAGTTCAGTACAAAAAGTAAACTTACATATAAACAGACAGAAGAGTAAACAGACCCATTTTTTTATATGTTGGTCTGGCACGGTATCCATCATGAATAATTTTGACCTCTAGATTTCTCTTAATTTGAAGGCGCTTCCATCCCCTCACACCCAAAAAAATGCACAGAAGCTTCCCTATGGGCTTTTCAGCACCAAAGGAGCGCAGGAACCTGTAAGTGACTCTACCTTTAAAACACCATTGAGCAGTCTTATTCCATGAGATGCTTCCCTACATATCCTGCCAGATGTTAGCTACGTCCTCTCCACTTATGGAGCATTACTCAGAGCAAGCGGAGCAGGCTTCAAACACTGCCTCTCTGGTGTTAAGAGGTGTCTTCAGACCAATCTCTAGTTCAGATCAGACCCCAAGGGATGTTCTGGTAACCAGGTTTGCCAGAGACAGGTGCCCTGTTTCTGACGGAGGAAGCGGAGAAGGGCAGGAGCAGGAGGGCTGTAATCCCAGTCCGGCTGCCTTCTCCCCGGGCCCCGCACTCTGGCTTCCCCTGCACTCCCAGCCACCGAGGAGAGCAACTGGAGTAAACCCACCGAGCTGAGGGGCTCAGCGCTACGGGGGAACCCGTATAGGCTCCTCACCGGCAGGTTTCTCTTTACAGAAGAATATATTATGGCCTGCTACCTCTTTTTTTTCTTTTGAGAAACTGAATGACTACTAGTTCTAAAGTGTCATATATTCACAGGCACAATATTAAACTGATATGTGTTTGTTACATAGTATATAGATATCCTCTGTTGACGTCTCATGATATTTCTATGTAGGGCAAGATAAAATCTACTTGAAAGAAGAGCAAATATGTTAACTGTTTTTCCTCAAGAAAAGCCATGCAGAAAGGAAAAAGAGATTTATCTTTTTGTAAGTGCTAGCAACATTTCAGAACAGCATCTACAAAGAACTGTGACATTAAATAGAACAGTGAGGAGACTAACTATGAACTTAAAGAGCCCAGCTTCCCCATTAAGTCTCTTTCTACATCAGTCAGTAAAATGCATGGTGTTTAAACACAGCCCCCTAGCCTGGTAGGCACGTTCATTATCTGTAAGCCTATTCCTGGAAGTCTGCAGTAGGAGACCCAGACATTCTTAATTTAGGTTTAAGTCTTCTATGATTTTACTTAATTTCTTTATTCTTTCACAAAAAATTCTACAGTTCACCCTCTGTAACCACTGTGCCTGCTGCTTGCTCTACAGGCTGCAGGGCAATGCTGAAATGGGCCCTGGGAACACGTGCCTGATAGGTTTTGTTGGCAACTATCATACAAACAGCTTCACATTTTCAGCATGTGTCTGCTGAACTCCAACTGAACAAAAATATTAACAGTACACAAATCTTTAGGAAATTTTTGGCTTTCCCTGGAAGAACTTTGACTACTACCTTTGAAAAGAAATTACTATACAAACACATATTCTGAAGGTTTATGATGTACTGATAATAAGCTGAATTTAGAAAAGGAAGATGAAGATGGTGTTGTGATGATGAAAAAAGAAAATAGAAAAATTTCAGATTGACCTTTAAAAGAAAATATTTCTTGCTAAATGTTTTTCTTTAAAGGTCTGGAGTCATGATTTCTGCAGGTGAAATGTGCTCATGACAATAAGCATTTTCTTAGACTTGCATTATCTAATTTGTTAGAATAAAAAAAACTTCTTCCCATCTGCAAGATTATATTCAAGAGAGATGGTTAGCAAATTCTCCTGTAATGACTGTATAAACCAGAATTATACAAATGAATGTTTTCACAATCTCAGAGGCTTCACCACTGTAATTAAAAGGTGAATTTTTCACTTTTATTTTGTTATTCTTGTCTCCTGGGTCCGATTTATAACTTTTGTTACACAATTATATTCATTTATTTCTTTGTGCCATGTTGTATGTTATTTCAAAAGTAACATCTAGGGTGTCCTTGCTTTAAAATGTAGATTTACCCTCTCTGGATGAAGCTTGGTAGAACATCTGTGTTTGAAAGTATGAAAAATTACCACATTTTACGAGTGAACCAGGCTGAGTGCTCACATTATACTGTCTCTAAGAGAAAATTAAAGTGCTGCTGATAGCTGAGGGACTGGAGATGGCTCAAGGGAATCATAGTGTGACACAGTCTTTCATCTGATGAAAACCAGCATGAATTTAGCCCATGCTGATAATGACCAGAAGTCATTATCATTTGTTCAGTAATTTATTTAAAATGAGTTAGGGGTCCAACTCACTTCTTAATAGCAAAGAGTCCAAATTAGAACAGAGTAAATACTGAAGAAATGTTTCTGCAAGAATGACTTCATATTTTTAAACTTGTATGCTTGAACTTCTTTGTGTTTACTACCTTCTTAATATTTTAACAAACAAGTCTAGAAGGAGCAGCAAATACTCATGGAAAGTAAATCCTGAATTTATGAAGACAAGCATTTGCACTGGAAAAAAAATTAAATTTTAGAATTCTGCTCATTCAATGAAATACATTAAAGTATGTTCTGTGCACTCCCTGTGTCTGGTCAAAACTAACAAACACAGCTTATACTTTGTGAATCAGATATTCAGAACTGAAGTATTTTCAACAAAGCTACAGAATCACAGTTTTCTACAATATAACACTCGGCAAAGAAAACCACCCTACAAGCTAAACAGGAAAAGAAGCTCCACAAAAATGTGTGATGCCTCATTAACTTAATATTTGGTGTAAACTGGGGCCTGGTGGAAGGGAGAACAGGGAGTTTAAGACTTTGCGGTTGTTCAGCAAAGAATGGTGGGTGAAATAATTCTGGCAATATGGCCGGGGATAAAATCATATGAGCTGGTGATATGAAACTACAAATCTAGCAGGAGCATTTACTCAGCACATGCCCCCGAAACAGGCTGTTCAAACAGATATGGCTTTCCTGCAAAGGTACCTACAGTGAAGGTGTCTGGTGTATGCTAGTGAGATGAGTGTAGGGTAATATTTTAGCAGAGGCTGATCTACGAAACCCTGCAAAACTACAAAATTCTCAGCAGGACACAACCTCTCTGGGCAACTTGTTCCAGTGTTCAATCACCCTCACAGTAAAAAAGTTTATTCTGAGGTTTAAGCGGAATTTCCTGTATTTCAGCTCGTGTCTGTTGCTTTTTGTCCTGTCACTGGGCCCCACTGAGAAGAGCCTGGCTCTCTCTTCTTTACTCCCCCCACTCCCTCTTCAGGTATTTACACAGATTAAGAAGGTCCCCCTGAGCCCTCTCTTCCTGAGGCTGAACAGCCCCAGCTCTCTCAGCCTCTCCTCCTATGACAGATGCTCCAGACCCTTAATCATCTTGGTGGCCCTTCACTGGACTCTCTCCAGTGTGCCCGCGTCTTTCCTGCCCTTGGCTTTGGGCACTTCCCTTTGCTGAATTTCCTGCGAGTCCTGTTGGCCCCTTCTCCAGCCTGCTGCGGCCCCTCCGAACGGCAGCACACCCATCGGCTCTACCAGCTGCTCCTCCCTGTTTTGTACTGCCTGCAATGCAATTTCGTATTCTCTGCAGCAGATCCCCCAATTTCCAAATAAATGCAATCAAAACAGGCTGAAACTGATCATAAAAAGTGGAGAATCCATTTCTGAAAGCTGAGCGACTTTTGCTGCAAGCAGGAAAAAATAAGAACTATGTGGGTACCTATGACTACACAGCCGAGCTGATGGCTTTTTCATGTGTAAACACATTAAACAGACTCAAATTCCATTCCTGTTTTAATAACAAAGACATTACGGCTTATGGTCTCAGCCTTAAAGGGCACACAAGAAAGAAGTTTGCAAAGACAGTAAACAATGGTGCTTTGTTTTCCTTGTCTTCTGCATTCTTGGCTGGGCTCCTGTCTCACTGATAACAAGAGGACTCTGAGATATGCCTAATACAGTCAAACAGTGGAGGCAGTGGGGAGCGCTTCCAGCGGTCATACGCTACTAACGGTATGGCCCAAGCCCTGCCAAGGACTGGACAGACTGGAGTTTTAGACAGCAGATTCTCCTCACTGAAAATTATGATATTTAATTGGATTAAGTAATATTACTCCTGCTTTACATCACTGAGTCTGAGAGGAGAGTAACACCTGGAAGAGCTCACCATGAGAGCAGCCATAAGCTTATTTTTATTGTTGCTAAATTGAATGTCAGCAACAACATTTCCAATCTGTAATTTGTACTGTTCACTATGTACATCTTCATGCCAAAGGGAAAAATGATGCTTAAGGCAGAATGATTACACCATTCTAGCCTTGAGCTAAAATGACATCATGAATAAACAGTACAAGAAATAGTAATAACGACAGCAATCAAGACAGATATAAGAAAACAAAACCAAAGCAGCATTGTGGCAAGGTAACACAGCTTCAAACTTAAAGAAATAAAACTAGTTAAAGCATTTAAAGAACCATTTAGAATATTAAAGAGAGAAATGGCAAACTAAAATCTATTATAGTGCTTTAAATTGTCCTTTTGACCTTTATTTAAATTAGCAAAAGTTGCATGTTCATACCCAATGGCAAAATACAGTCCTTTTCTAGCAAAACATGGAATTTTGGTACTAATACAGAATATGTAATATTAAAAAACTCATCTATTATAAAATCTAAGACATGATTATATTGCCAAGTACTGAGCTTAGCAAAGAATTGTTAATTTTGCTTAAATTGGTCCTAAAACTGATAAAGTCATCCAATGAAAATTTGGGTTAAATATCCATTTGCAGACCAGTAGCTACAATAAAGGAGACAACGTCTCCTTGTTGAAAGTAATATCCATTTAAGTTCTGAACACAAGCATCCTCTACTAATAAACCAAATGAGCTCTCCTTATAAAATATGTCTTCCCTCTCTGAAAATCTGTATAGCAAATACAGCCCAAGGGAACTTTTAACAAAATGTTATAAAACTGAAAACTGACATTAATAGGAAGTACTGATATATCCTTAGTGACAATGAGTTCAATTCTTCTGCCACTGTATAATGGAAACACCAATTGGCTCCAATTTGCTTCGATTGGATTTGCTCCGATCAGTGACAGAAGAACGAGGCCCAGTCCTGCTGAGACATCATTATGAGAGACAGATTCAGCAGTAAGTATTGGCTACAGCTGAAATATGTGGCTCTTTACGTTACTCAGGCTTTGATTGAAATCCATGGGGGTGGATAGGACACAGTAAATGTGGTCAATGCACTCCTTAGTGCCATCGACTGGTTCACGTCGCAAGCTCCATCAGTGCTGTAAAGCTTCTGCCTTCCCACCAGATGAACCAACCTCAAGTATCCCTCTATGCAAATTTATCCCAGCTCTTTATTCTCAATAATCCTCCACTGTCTCCCTCCTCCTCAATTACTGTTCCTCCTTTTGCACATCTTTCTTTTCTGTCTGCCCAAATTCACCTCATTTTCTTTCTCATTCTCTGAAGTCCCTTACTTCCCAAACATCTTACCTCCTCCTCCCTCCACCAATCCTCATCACGTCTCCTTTACTCCTAAATTACTCTCAGAGCTGCTCCTGGTACCGTTACCTCCAGATACAGCACTTGACTCCTGTGCTCCCACTGACACCGTTCTCACATAGCTGGATCCTTTTGATCTGGCTCTTCTAAGAGAACCACAACTCGGAGCTGTTACAAAAGCAGAGACATGGTTCAAAAACAATCCCAAGCCCCAAGAGCTTCCTACTTGAGCACCTGGAGGACTGAGCGGGCTCAGTCCTTCCTATCAAGCTGCTGTGTGGCAGGAGGGAGGCCGGGGTCAGGGAGCTCTGCCCAAAACACCCCAAGTCCAGGCTCAGCCAGAAGAATCTATCTACTCAAGCTTTTCTATAGTATGTCTGAATTATAAAGCAAATTAAGAGGCACTGCTGTCCTCACTGGGAAAGCTAGGCAGAGGAAATGCAGTCTGTCCGCTACGGTGCTGACCAAGAACAGACATAATAACAAGAGAAGGTGCAAGAAGGAATTTACACTGTGCTAGAAATATGTGATGAATTTTATACTGAATCCAACTTAATACTACGATTGATTTTTTCTTCAACTCAGGGTTGAAAGCCTATTATAATACTACTTATCAATAGAGAATGTTAATTCACACTTTGAATTAAGTGGCTGAAATGGGGATTTAATTTAGATTTACTAAGACAGCAATTGCATGTTAATTAAATAGCAATTGATTATTAAAATATTTTTACTGAGGTTTAACAGCTCCACTACATAAGAAGATTTGCTGAATTACAGTCCAAACGGTGTCTTCAGACGTACTGCAGTGAATTCAGTGAAGTTACACAGAGGCAAATGAAAACAAAATTTGACTGAATAGTTGTCCTCTCTTGAGTTAGTGTTTATTTAACATACAGTAACTCAGTGAGCCCAAACAAAGTGCTTAGTTAAAGATATTTAGGATAGTTAAAGTGTTAAGGAATATTATTGATTATGCCATATGTTTTGAAGCTGTAAAACACACCAATAAATGTCTAACAGCATTTATTAATTGCCAAAATAATCTTTAGTTCAGAAATATATTGAAGGCTGTTGATATCTGTGTACAGAACTCTGGCACTAGAGATATAAGGCATAAATTAACATTATAAATAGCAATCCAGGCCATTATGGCCATGATAAAACTATGCTAACAGTGATACGGGAATCTGAATTGGAAAGCTAGGACTGAACTGGACTCATCTACCCATCAGCAAAGTGTGGAGAGAAGCTCTTCCACGCTGTTACATGCAGTCTGGGCATGCAACAGTAAGCAGGTGCTGTGATCAGCTTTTTTTCCTTTTTGGTGCAAAAAGGTGGGCTCAGGAAGTGCATGAGCATAGCCTGGGTTCCTCCCATGCCATACGGTCACCACAGCTGAGATCATCCAAGCGGGGTGATGCCGTAACTTGCTTGTAGAATATGTCACTAGCAACTAACATAATCAATGGGGATCTTTGCCAAACTACAACAGCAGGATAAAGCACTACAGTTGTATTAATAGTGTCCTAATCCTCTAAGGGTAGGGTTTTTTCTGTATTTTTCCCTCGCTGTTTCAGGTGTTGGCACCTTCAGGGAGGAGAAAAATAAACATTTTGAAGTCATATCTAGCCACACAGTAAGAGCGAAACTGTGATTTTTTTATCACTTTCATCCACTCTTAGATTCTCCTCTGGTTCTTCCCTCTTAAAATAGCTCTTCTCTTGAAACAAAAAAAATACTGATTTTTCCAGGGTGCATGTGGGTAAAATTCTCCTTTCTCATTATGATGCTTCATATTTTTTTTACATTATTACAAACAGTGACACTCAGTTTTTATTCCTGATTTTGAAGTTTTTAGCACCCATTTTCACCCCTCTGTTTTAAGTCCCACTGACTTAACAGTCCCAGCTCTTTCTGGTCAGCACCAGCACAAATTTCAGCAACTCTCTGCATTGCCATTCCACTTTCCACCCTTTATGAACAGGAAATATTCTTCCAGAATATTCCACTTCCCATCCTTTCACTTATCCCCAATCTTCATGAGGTCACATAAGTTGTCATTTTGTTTGCTACCAGGACTGTTATTTCTTACTTTTTATGGAAATGTAGTGATCAGGAAAAGGTATTTGCCATCTACCTCCACTATTTTTTTCTCATTTTTCATGAGAGTCCTACTCTTCTCCTCTACATGCTCACATAAACTTAAGCTCAGTGACAGTAGAGTCATAGAGTAATTTAGGCTGGAAGGGACATGCAGATGTCACCTAGCCCTCCTCACTCCCAGCTCATCCAATACAGACCACCCTCACAGAAAAAAATAAAAAAACAAAAACAAAAAAGCCATACTACATCATTACACCAAGACCAAAGCAGGATTTTAAGTCCATATCCTTTCTTCCATCAGACTCTGCACCTCTGTCAGAAAGACCAACCTTTCTCCTTCATGGAAGAGTGCCCATGTCCAGGGAATTCAAAACTTCCTGTCGACACCAGGCTCTGCCTGAATTTTTACCCACAACTGAGCTGACTAACAAAAGATCCCCCCTTGCCTCAACCCCTTCGCCTCACCCCCAAGCCTGATGACTTGCTCCAGGTCCTACCAAAGAGTGCCCGCAGGCATGGCCAGCCTCTGGGAGGGTTTCTTTCTGGTTTGCTGACTTAGGTCCAACTCAGACTCCTTGTCTTTTTGATGTCATTCGAAAGCAGGCCCTGCCTGAAACACGACTCTCCCTCTATCTCAGTCCTCACATTACATGTACAAGTGGAACACCTCTGTAATGAGCACTTCAGAGGCAGAAAGAAGTTCATAATCTTAGAATAAATAGCACAGGATTATTCTGTAGCCAGTAGGTAATCTTCCAATAGAAAAAATGCAAAATTTAGCCATTTGATTTATTAAAATGAAATGTTCTGGACCCCCATTAAATAAAAAAGCACACTTTGGTGCTTCTTCTGAACTTCTTGTGCTTTTGTAAGCCAGATGCAAGAGATTCAATGACTTACCCTCTGTAAATTTACTTGATTTACCTTTTCTTTTGGGGGAGGGGGGGAGTGTTCAAATGAAGTTGTACAATGCTATGCTGTAATTTCCATTACTACTACTACCACTACCACCACCAGCTAGACTCTATTCAATCTCCCTAGGAAATACAGATATTCAGAATATAAGGCAAACACAAGTTTATGCAACTTTTATCTCCATTTCTCATTCATCTGCGTTCACACTTCTGTGACTGGTTTTTATGTGAAATGATTTCCAAGTTTTCAAGCAAAAAACAGCTAAGAAACAAAATATTTATACTTTTCTAACTTGTGCTTCCTGCATAGCTAGATACAATACAGATGCAAAGTCACTGGTCTGCAAGAGCCTTTCACAAATCTATAATAAAATAATTAAATTAGTGAGTTGTGTTTAGATCAGAGATTCTTGGTTGCCAGCTCCTAAGAACTCTGGGAATTCAGAACCACAGAAGGATCATTTGGAGTCCATTTGGCAGAAACGTCAGAAACTTGCTGCTCCTGGGAACATCCTTTTCCAATAACATTTATAGCTCTAGATGGAAGTGAAAAGCACCATATGTTAAGAGTTTCCTGCAAAGCTTCCTGGTAAGAGAGGAAATAAATTCAACTTGTCACATCTGCTCGTGGGCCAGTCAAGTAGGATTTTATCACAGCTTTAAGTGGTTTACAAAACTGTCCTGTTATCAACTGAAGGGAGCTTTACTTTTCAGGGATTTTTTGATATGGATGTTTATATAATCTCAATCATTAAATGATTTATTTGTCAGTGGACTTCAGCAACATGCATCATTATTTTTCTCTAAACAACAAAGATTACTCAGTTACTCAGCTAACAGTAATAATTCAGTTGGGAACCAATTTGCACGGTCCAGCTGAATAAAACTAAGCTGTTCCATTCTGTCATTCATTTTTGACCCTAGCTTTGTATATTGTATCAAATTTTCCATTACAAACTATATTTAATTAGACAAAAGTCAAGCTTCTACCATCTTCAGAAATTCTGGATCCTAAGCTCTGTAAATGTACATGCAATCAGCTGGCTTCATATTCCCAAGGAGCCAGGGATCCCAAAGAAAATATTATGAACCAATAATAATACATACCAACACTGTCTCTACAGTTGCTCAAGAAATCATTGCACTCTTTACAGAAAGCCGAAATTTGTGAGGTGAAGTGCAGAGACAGCACAACACAAGGTAACAGTACTCTGTGGCAGAACGTTCTGCAAAATTCACAGCGTTGTGAAATTAAGCGTAGCCAAAATCCACAAGCTACATGCACATTTTTTGGCATCTTGTCCAGTTCTCATTGCAGTGTGGGAATTTTGCCACTGACTAAACAAAGAGCAGGATTGGACCCAAACTATGCAGTTATTTGCCAAAATAATCAAGTTACAGGAAATTGCTCCTCAAAAGGTAGACGTGTTTCAAAATTCCAGATGCCTACATGGAGCTGATCTAATTTACACACATTGGGCCATATACCACTCTCTGCATCTCTGCGCAGTTCCCTTTGATGTTAATGGGAATCTGATGCCGCTTAAGGGCAGTACAGTACATGTCCCTGAGAGCCCATTCATTCCACTCGATCAGTAAAGAGTGAGCACAAAAGAGAGTGGAAGTAACACATCACATTACATCCAATATTCATGCAATTATTGAAGAACACTGTATGTACTACATTTGCAAACTGTCCATAATAATTTAATTTTCCCTCCTCAATTTATAATATGTTAATTAGGCATGAAATTAAATGCTTTTTAACATACAACTGATTATGCTATAATGTATCCAACAAAGATTGATTACTGAATAATAAATCAACATTTGCATAAATATTTATGTAATTTATTTTAAAAAATTCCACACACCGTATAAACAGATGACATAGGAAAAAGACAAGTACTATGACTGAAACCATACTTCACCATCTAGAGATCTTTTTTCTTGAGAATCATCAAGACTTTGCTACACGTTAGGGAAACAAACCTAACTCCATAAAGTAAGGTGCACTTTAGCCCCTTTAAATGTTATCACAACTTCATAATAATACAGCATGTTATTTTTAAACAGACACTAAAAACAGAATGCTTGCCAAAAAAAAAATTGCACATTAATAAATTACAATACAATGTATATTAACTTTGCCCAATGTGAAATTTTCCTAAGAAGCTGATGTTCTATTTGGGATCTGTTCTTGCTCTTGCTGATATCAATGGCAAAAATTCTTCTTTCCGACCTCGCATCCATCACTGTCGTATCTGAGCATCATGAAATCTTTCTGCAATTATTCAACCTAGCTTTCTTAATGGCAAAAACCAATTGTACTTGTTACATTAGCAGGGAGTTAAGGGTGGATAGTTTGTACTTACAAGATACCAAGGAAGAAAACTTCCAAATTTGAGCAGAAATCTAAAGAAACTCAATTAACAGAGGCTACCTCGAATTTGTTCAGCAGATTTCCCAGAAATCCTGGCCACACTCTGCCTGCCTGATAGCAAAGCTTACTTTTTACAGACTACTTGTCCTTGAAGGACTTTCCACCAGAAAGAGCTCAAATATATCCTCCCTCCTCCATACAGTGCTGGCTCCTAAGTTGACTGAAGTTCATGAAAAGACTCCCTAAGACCTCATAGGCTTTGGATCAGCCTCACATTTTGCATGATCTTCTCATAAAGCAAAGATCATTTACAGACTAGTCTCAACATTGGACTCTGTCCTGCCCACACTGAGTGGGGATTTTCAAATGTTCAGTTCTGCAGAAAAGAACAGACAAACTGCAGGGAACTGGATAAATGCCTCTACCTTGGCTAACTTTGGTTATGCTTCTTGTTGGCCTATTAGGAATGTCAAAGATATTTAAAAATAACACATTTATTCAAAACCTGTAGCCAAAACAATGGAATAAGTTTTTCTGGACATATTAACTTTCTGCTTACAAGCCAGAAACAAGGAAGGAGCTGGGAGAAATCGGACCAGCTAGAACACAGAATCCTCTTCTACGAAGTCTGAATTTAATGCCAGAATTCAGATGACCAATTAAAACCAAGTTTCAGTGATACAGAGAGGAAAATGTTTAATGAGAAAAATATACTGAGAAAAGAAAACTGTGACTGGTACTTTTCTGTGTCTGCTTAAAACTCACGCAGCAGCCCGCCCCAAGGGCCAAGACGACATATTCCCCACAGGACGCAGAAGTAAAACACACCACCACCTTGGCTCAGGGCTGCAAGCTGCCACGTACCTCTTGAGAAACACAGAAACCTGCAGCAGTTTTGGTGACTCAGACTGTTACAGCATCAGGCTTTTGGATATCGATTTAGTTTATGTCTGAAAAGTCTGTTCTCTGGCCCAGAAATTCTGTGATGAATTTGATCTTCAGTAAGTTTTCAGGCAGAACTCATCCTTAGTGGAAGGACATGGCACAACTGAGCTTTTAAGAAAAGTTTTAGACGAGAAATCGCCTGGCTCTGGAAAGCGGGCAGCTCGCGGGGAGGCAGCCCAGCCGGGCGCCTGCCACCTCCTCGCTCCTTGCTGCTGCGCACACAGCTCCTGAAAGCTGAACCTCCCTCACGCTTCCTGCAGAGAAAGTGTATTTTTTCTTCCTCTTTTCATCTTCTTTTCTACTTCTTCCTAGTCTTCTTCCCCCTTCCCAATGACTTTCTCCTTTCTGTTTTCAAAGTTCAGTGCAAGAGGATTTTCTTTTTAAGATGTGATGCTCGCTCTGTGCCACTGCTCCCCCAAACGAGGGGGAGAACACCAGATCTTACATGTCTGCTACTCCACACTCCAGCCCTTCCTTCGGCTGTTCTGTGTTTGACACCAGCTTCAGACCCCATTTCCTAAAACGGGCAGAATTCTGCAAGCTGCCGCCCCACAGGTACAAACTGGTAATACTACCAAATACAGTAAATTCTTAGAGCTTTTCTGTTATCTCAAAACACTTAAAAGTATCATTATTCTTACCACAAAATGAAAACCTGGGGCACAAGCACATGAAATGACTTGAGTATATACCCAGTCAGTGACAAAGTTGAACATTGGTCACCCAGCTGGCAACCCACTGCCCAATTCACCAGATCATTTGACATTCCTAAAGTAACTGAATCAATCTTTTCTTCCTGAAAAATTTTGATCAGCCAGTCCATTCTTTTTGGTTCAGTTAAAAATTGCTGTGTGTCTTCCTTACTTTCTAAAGATTTTTTTCCACTGTTGGAATCTGTTATTACCCCATTCCCACCACTTCATCTAGCTGTCCTTCAACTAGGTCTAAAGAGGGCAGTACTCAGTCCTCAATGTCTTCCACAGAAGAGCGCGAGTGCTAGACTACATTCACTTTTTGCTCCCATATTTCTTATATGTAGCACACTGTGAAAGTGATACATGATGTCGCATGAGGTGTACTGAAACATTTTATTGTTAAATATTTAAATTAATCATGTGTGATAGTTAATTATTCATTCAAACCAACCATGAAAAATAGGGACAGCAGCAATTTCCTCTCTCCAGTGTCAGATTGCTACTAAATGTATGACACAATAAAACACTCAAATTAAAACTTCCTGATGTGACACCAAATTACTAAATATTCTGAACTGCTGAAAAATTAGAAGTATAAACCTTGCACAACATATTTATTATATTCATGTCCTACTTAAAACTGCATCTTATTTGGAAGAAAAGAATATTCATGACCTCTCTTCCACAGATTGGAAAGGAAGTTTCTTGATTTGCCTGAAAATTTGAACAGCAACATAAGCAAACCTTAAGGAAGACACATCATGTGCAAGCAGTTGGTGGTGCATGGTAGAATGTATTATTTACTTAGCAGAGTGTAACATCTTGAGGCCACTCTTTCCCACCTGAACAAGGAAGCACTTGATTTTTATTATTCCTAATTATTTAGAGTGCCCTTTATCAACCTTAAGTAAGAGCAAAAGTTTCCTGCCCCAAAGAACTTGCAAATCAAAAACTTATTACATCCTTCTTGAGACAAGACAAATGCTAGTGGAACTAGTCCTAGTAATAAGCAAAATGCAAAATAGGAAGAATTTGCAGGAATGAAATCTGGAAGACCAAAGGAAAAACAAAACACACATTAAAAAAAGAAGTCTCTAAAGAGAAGAAGGGTAAATTGCAAAGGGAAAATTAAGCTAAAGTGGAATATGGCACACATCTTGTTAATTCCACATTATCTTGTGTTTACATACTCATACATCTCAGGCATAGGCCCGAATGGAAAAAAAAACAACAAAAAAAAAACATAAAAAAGAAAACCACCCAAAATATCAAAACAGGATAGGAGAGATGAGAGAAAGAACCCAAATCCCAATCTTATTTTTATTTATGATTTTGCTGTAATTTTGTCATATAAGCACTCTGCTGTATAAGTTTACCTCCTATATAATTCAAAGATCCTTCTCAATATGTAAACATAAGACTTTTGACTGAACTTAATGATTCTATTTTGAACTGCCTGGGTTCTGGCAGAGATATCATTATAGTATATATTCCTGAAGACTCAGTGTAATGATCAAAGCACTCTCAAAGCACAGCGATCAATGAAGAGCTGTTTGTCTGTCAATCCGTCAGGAGAGGCCGGAGCGCCTGGCTCAGCAGAGCAGCAGGAGAGCCTGCTGCTGTCTGAGGGAAGCCGAATTTGGTCACAGTCTCTCCAAGGTAATAATATTTTGTCAGTATTATTTCTTTTCTCACTACAAAAAGAGATCTGTCTTCTGTGAACTTATTTGTTATATTGTAATTTATAGGTTTAACCTTTCATTAGTCTCTATCCACTTTTATTAAAGCCACTAATTTGACAAGTGAATGACTTCGTTTTGAGAGCTCTGTCCTTTCCTTTCCAAAGACATTTTTCACCTTGCACATCAGCCTGGCCAAGGCACCATGGATGTGACTTCTTTCTTTTTGGATGCGATTACTTCCTTCTCTCCGAAAGAAAGGGGGGGGGGGAAGAGAGGGGGGAATGGCAGAGTGCCTAAGCAAAGGTTTGCCAAGATGCTCGTCCTTTTCAGTTTTTTAGCAGTTATTTAACTTTTTAACTGTCAAGGCTTGGGACACTGTATTTGAAAAATACTGCTCAACATCTCTACACTGGAAGACCTGTGCAAGCAAAGGAAGTACAGCGCCTCCACCAGCACTCCTGTCCAAGGGGAGCAGCGCACGTAACGACAGAGAGCCATTGGGGCTCTTCAGTCATGATGACGGGTCACAAGCAGCCAATAATTAAAACTGTTTGGAAATGATCAGTGTAAGGGGGGCTGGAGAGGGAACGGTTTCCATCCTGCAAAGCAAAATTTGTTCCCATTCAGCCTCTGCTTTTACCTGCCAGAATCAACGAGCTTTGAGCTGCAACAGGCTGGTTTTTCTCAGATCAGGAAGACTGGTGCACATGGGGAGCAATGCAAGAAGAAATATTAACATAGAGTCCTGAGGTTATTTTACAGATGAGGCATAAGCAGCTGGGAAAAGGAAAGAAATGCAAACTGTCATGACAAAAGGATAAGAATAGAAAATATAAAGTAAGAACAACATGCAGAGTGCAAGGCCAGGCAATCACAAGGGATGGAGGGAAAAGGAAGAAAGAGGTGGGAGGTGAGACATTTTAGCTCCTATCCACAGTATAAATCTCCTCAGATTACTCATAATACATGAAATGATACATAATTCTTTTCAAAGCTGTTGCGAGTAAAGCCACTTCTACCCCCAGTCTGCTGTGGTTTGCTCCTTACAGACATCAGTGCGTAGCAATAGTTTTTGTCTATGATTCATAAAAAGTATAGCGTAATGTATATGGGAACCTCATCCAAAAATCCATAAGCACTTCCTAAGAACAAACACTCAATTCTGCATTAGAGGTAACTCATTTTTTTCTCTAATTTTATACAGGGGTTCTTTCAACTCAAAGCTATAACTCTGGCACAAGACAGCAGAGAAAATCAGAAGCAAAGCCAGGAAAAGAGATGTGTCCTGCTTTCAAAGCCTTGCTCTAAGCACCATTCACCCTTCTCACAAAAGGCATATTTTGAAGAAAAGATTCAAATTGTAGTAGACGCTAACGTAATTGGACAAGCAGAGTCAGAGAAGTCCCAAAATGCAACAGGGATGGGAGACAAGACAAAGAGATACTTTATTGATATTTATTTGATAATTACTGGATGTAATTTTTCTCCATATTAAAGTTATATGCACTCTGAATCTTTACTGTGTGTTCTCTGCCTGGGAAAGTTTACCATTAGACCTACTTTTTAGGTACATGAGAGAAGCTTTCTTTCAATTCTATACATACATATACATATGCATACACATACATGTGCATACACACACACACACATATATATATATATTTCCCCAAAATGACGTATACTAACCACCAAAGTCACTCTCACTCTCACAGATAGAATACTGCACAGATAGAATTCATGGAAATTGTATAGATACAAATAAAAGTTCAAAAAAAAAAGACTGAAATCTTTGCCTTCATTTGTATCTGTGCAGGTTTCCCAAGCAGACAAACTCTAATTTCCACGTGATCTCAGGCTGCTGAGATACCAGAATAGTGGCTATAGAACAAAACAGCACATGGACTCAAGCGAAGCATACGAAGAAGCTGATTCACTTTATACCCAACAAACCTTCTTTCTCACTAGATTTTGTAGATCAGTAGTTTAACAATCTGATTTGGAGGCTTCAGCTGCAGGCTGATTCGATTCACTCTCTACATACATAAACAACCCAACAAGTTGAGCATGATGCCTTGCATTTGAGTAAAGACAAGATCCCTGGCTCGAGCAGATTAAACTTCAGATAATCCTAAATGATAGAATTATCAGTAAGAACAATCATATACTAAATTACTAAAGGGCCTTTATGGTTTATCCTTCCATTGTTCTCTTTTTTAAGAAGAATAAGGTTTTATTTTATTTTTAAATGATCAATTAAGGGAGAGTTGTCTGGTGACAAGAATTCTTCTAATTGCTAAGTTTTCACAGTATTAAATATTTTAAGTTAAATCAACCAGCATTTAGCAAACTGCTGCTCCCCCTTCTTCCCCCTTCCATATACACAGTTCTTTCCTCCTAAAAGCCCTCCACTGAATTAGCTGTTAGGTGCTAATTGCAAATGATTAAGCACTCACCAGTCTTACACTTCTTGCTTTAATATTAATGAGATGTATTAGCATGGAACATGGCTTGTATTAATATTATAAATGGAAGCCTGCATGGATCACTGCCTACTGTTTTGCATTACAAGGAGCATGCAGCTAAAGAAAAAAGTCCAATTTAGACCCAGAAAAAGCCTACTACACCATATATTTCTGTTGGCAAGAAAGAAGGACTGAAGAAAATAAAGTTAAATACTATCTTTTTATATAAACAACATATCATTTTTTGCCATAACCAGGAGCAGCAAACTTATATAAAAAGGTAAATTTCTCTCATCAGTCTCTGGAATAAGTGGAACATATGAAGCTGAAGTTAATTTTAAATTACTTCATCAAGCAGAGCCATGTCACAGAAAAACACCTATTCTGACTTGCTCTAAAGAGGTAACTTGAAGTTCTTTTTTCCACATATCTCAGGTTCGAGCACTGTACCCCACACAAACATCCTAATTGTACTTTCTTGTTTATAGGATGACAAAGTGTATGTAGTGGGCTTTTGAAGTGTAAATATATATATACATACACACACATATATACACATATATATACATACGTAATTACTTATCCTTCCTCCAAGGTTGCTCTCCCTTTTCTTCAGTCACCGTAGACACCTAAAGCATAGGGTGTGTTAGCATGCACAACATTTAATTAGCTGACTTTATCATAAGCTACAGGAAGGTGACTGTATTAGGCATACAAAATACGTCATATGTGTTAAAATTGAATCTAATATGTTAGAAATGAAAAACATCATTTCCATTCTTCATTGCTTTGTGCAACTGAAACTGGACATAACATGTTTATACGATAGGCAAATGAAAGCTCTCCTCTCACAGACTGTGTCAGTTCTGAAGACAAACAACTTCTACAAAGTCTACACATTTTCTGGGAAGTCTAAAGAGTCTCCTTCAAGATGATAGGTTAAATGTTAGTTATTGGAGAAGCATGGAAAATACAATGTGTACACTGCAAAATAAATGACAGGTTTCCCTCATCTGAAAAACACAATACTTCTTTTTCAGATTTTTCTCTTGAAGTTGATTACAAGAAAAAGCTTATGAAAGGAAGGGAAATTATTTATACAGTATTTTTTTTAAAGAAGTTGGAAGGATCAATAAAAATACAAGTTTAGAAAGAGAAAGCCTCAGAGCAGAAATGTGAAATCAGCAGCTGAATACTGGGATAGTTTTGCCATTAGCTGGAGTAATGGTTGCAAACATAGCTATAAAGCAACAGGGGTGCAATTGAGAAAGGCTGATATCAAGCTCCAGATCATAAAGTCAAATATGCATATGCTACTGCTGTTGAAATCAATGAAAGGCATCCACAAACAGCAAAAGCAAAATCTAGCGCAGAGTGCATGGGGATGGACTGAGACCCTCTCTGAAAGACAGTGAGCAGCTCAGCCACAACCACGTCATGTAACAGCGGAGAGAAGCACGCACCAGTCAGTTCGCCTGGGGGCCACGAGGGCTCCAGCAGCCCCTGCTTGTTTAACACCTATGCCTGCCTTAAGGGGCATCAATAAAGCAGCACAGCGATGGCAATGGAAAGACCCTGCCCGGTTACCACACAAGCAAGCCTTGGTGGCATCCTCACTGAACGCCATTACCTTCTCAGAATTAGCTTATACTGGTCCTCTCGTGGCACTGATAATTTCAGTACTGATCCTGCATTAGGGCCCGCTCAGACATACCTCAGGCATCCACGCCAAATCCCATCAACTTCAATGGCCAACAGAGGACCAGGGGCCTAGGCTAGCAGGTTCTCACATAGGATTTGTTCAGTACAGAAATGAGAGTTCCCTCTAGCAGTGCAATATCCATCCACACTGTGTTGCCCTAGGTAACTGACTCATTGCTAGTTACTAATTTTGGTAGTTTTGTTTATCTGAATCTTCTCCATCTACTTCTGTTTCACATTAGTTGTTTATTTTGACTTCAAAAACATGGTATGTGGCAATGAGTAGGTTGGGATCTCATAGCTGCTTAATCTCAGCTACAGGTTGGGTTAGCTGGCATTTGATTTACACAGATGTAACAGTCAAAGACACATTTGTGAAACATTTTCTTTAGAAAAATATTCCTTTCCGAATAATTAAAAAATGTTTGAAATTTGAATTGTTTTTATCAACAATAGATTTTATAGGGAATTATGAAGACATGCCCCTAATTAGCCTAATGAATATTTTTTTCTATTATATGTCATTACAGAAAAACAACAGCATTGGCACAGTAACTACACCATTTAATGATTTCTGCTTTCATCATCTTGAAGCACCTATTGACTAGGGAGACTTTTTCCAAATATTTCACTGCACTAACAAATTCTTATTCCTTACTGACAGACAGAGAACTGAGCTGACTGAATTGTCCATCATAACAGAGTGAAGCCGAGGCAGGTTCACGAGTTAACCCAGTTCACTTGAATCCTACTGACAGACTCTTCTGCCACAGAATTTGGCATATGCTCGTTCATCTGTGAGGCGTGGAGACATACCTTATACATGTACCAGTGCATCCAGATTTTCTGAGACTGAGGTCAACGATGATAATGCATCTCCCTGTGAAAAGATGAACAGAGGGTTGTTTAGCTTCTTACGAATGGCCATGAAGGCAATATTAGCAGGGATAAATTTACAGAAGCTTCCAAAGGAGGAATCCTGGGGAAAAAAGTGTCATCATGTTAGTAAAGACGGTATTGTAGCACATGGACGGACAGGTACCAAAATAAGGTTGTCTTCAAAACCTTGAATTCTAGCTCTTAAATTCTTGAATTTACAACCTTATTAATGCCTGAGATTTTTAATGTATAGCTTTGTTGTGACTACATATACATAGAACAGTCACAGAAATTCAGCATTTGCCCATATTTATCACACATTGTCACAGAAGTTTCTCAGTCTTCTGTTCTCAGAATTGGAAATAAATTTATTGCTAAGAATATCATTTTAAATAGAAACTACTTTCTACATGAATACTAAGACTGATCATTCCTTGGAGTAAACACTGACATTTCTACCCTTGAATCAATGAATATGAGCAGCCATTTCAAATCAGCTCTGTATCTGATTACTATTCAGTTTGGCTTTAATTTTTAACGCAGAAGAGCAAAACACAGCAGCAGTTTCCTGTCTCCAGTGAGGCCTGACCTCTGGGAACTACATACTTCTCACTAGCAGCAGCTAACTCCTCTCTGCAGCTCAAGACAACCATTTATTTCTCAGTGCCTTGTGTTACAGAAGAGATCAGCAGGCAGTCCAGCTGCCATCTTCCAGGGCGCCACGACTCACTCGCACAAGATTTGGCCACAGCTCTTTCAATTCTTTCATTTATGTTCTCTGTTGCACTGAAGTGATTTGGGAACATTTACAGTGGAATTTTGCTAATCTGAGCATTGGCATAGAATCGCTTTAGATTAGTGAATGGCCTCTTTGCAAACTGGTGATTGCTAGTGCAAGTGTTTATTCTTCAGATATGCTATGGAGAGCTTTTCTCTGAAAATGAGCATTTGGAAAAAAGGACAAAGCAAAGGAAAAAATAACAATAAACAGTAAACACAAGGATTTTTGTGGTAGCAAGAAAAGCAGAGGAAGCAGTAGGTTGGTATTTGGCTACATGCACTACTGAGTTCAGGGACTGTGCTGTTACACTGTATTAAATTTCAGTTTCTTCTGACATTTTCCTGAACATCCCCAGAAGGTTTCCACTGCTCTGTTTTTCCTGTTGCGAAAAGAATGGGTGAATTTGCCACTAGATGTTAAAGCAGTTGATTACGTGTGGGTTCAACAGGTAGGTTCACTGCATCTACTTCTGTGAATATATCTCCATGGTGTAAGGTGTTGGCTAAACTTATTTCATAGCATGGCAGAAAATCGTGTTACTGGCCTTTTAATCCGTTGGGATGCCAGTCCCAGTAAATATACTCTTCAATTTCTCTACTCTTCCTGTTGCACAGGAATGACTGGATGAAGAATTAGGGTATCATTCTTGTTGCAACATTTCAGCTTCATAAGTCAGAGGTTTTTGGCCATTTCCTTTGTAATTGTGTAGTTCAGGAAAGCATTTAAACACTTGCTTAGCTTTAATCCAATGAATTACCTAATTGAAGTCCATGGAACTACTCTGGTGCCAAAATTAAGCACAATAAAGCATTTAAGCATGTACTGGGGCAAACTGTTCTGCGCTTTTGAAGCTCAAACTCTTAATTGAATAAGTCTTAACTGAGCGTCACACTTATGAATTGCAGAATGAGAGTCTCATCAGCTTTCCTTCCCTTTGTCTTCAATCCATCAATTCTTTGCCTTAACAACATATACAATTATTCAGTCACCTCTCATTTCCCCATAACAGGTCTGCAAGCAGTACAGCTTCAAAGAGGCAGACAGTGCTGAAAAATGAGGCAGGCTGATCATATGACATCAAAAATATATAAGAATTTGTGGAGGGAAGAGGAAAAAAAGGGGGAAAGGGAGAAAGGAAGCATGTTCTTACAATCCCTGGACAAGAGCTGCTCTCTCACAAAGACAATGTACTGTACATATGTTATTTATATGCCACCATTTTAATGGCTCTTCAATGAAAAACATCTTGTTACCATAGTAACTGCCACATCGCATGCTATCTCAGACTACTACATCATCATACTAGACACACACAGAGGCTCACACCAATAAGTCATGGGCATGTCTGGTATTTTATGCAAGAGCAACGTCCACATATTTTCTCTTCCTTAACCCACTATTCTGTGTGCACAGCACTGATGTTAATTTCTCAGTATGAAAGGGAAAATTCTGGTTTAGTTCTTTTCCTTGTTCCTTTGGCAGATAGCAACATGTGCTCATAACAGCAACTCACGATAGCAAGAAAAACTTATTTTCAAGTAACATTTTACCTTCCCCAGCATCCACAAGCTACTTACAATTTGAAGAGAATTTGCTGAATAGTTTCATCTGAAAAGTGTTCTGGGAAGTGCCCACATATGCCATTTTGGCATTTCTGAAACATAGATTTTTCAGGATGGTTTGCAGGGAGATGTGGTTTTTTGCAACAGACCCTCTGCTACAGTCCACAGGCAAGGCATCTTACTGTGCGGTGCAGACGGGTCTCTCTCCATCCTTCACTCCACTGCTTATATATTGTAAGATGTCCTACCATTTACCTAAGCCATCGAACAAGTATTGTTAATCGCTCCTATTGCTTCCATACTTCTATCCAATGCTCTGCTTTCTCTCAGTTATAACTTTCTTAGAGATTTAAAACTACACAAAAAGTGGGACTGAATTTTCCCATTGGGAATGTGCACAATAAGAAACACTTTGCCATGAGCCCAAGGAAATGTGGGGTGTCTATACATAATCTCCCCAGGTAGAAATTCAGAATAAACTATGCAAGAATGCCAGCACACCGTACGTAATCACAGCTCTGAAACTGGTGAGCCAATGTCCAGGCAGTGGTGCAGCTGAAGAAAGTACAGGTAAACAGTCTGCTGTTTCTCATTTGATCAGTATAACAACTTCAGACTTTTTATTCACACTGGACAGGCAAGTCTATTAAATTTTGAACACATTATCACATAATTACTCTTTTTAATCAAGGGAAAATTAACCCTGGAGCCTACCTGTGGCAATTAAAATATCAGTATTGTTGGCTATATTTACGATACAATTACCAGAAACACCACGCCAAAAACCTTATACCATCGCAGTGCTGTCACACATAGTAGCAGACCCTGCAGCAGGACACTGCTCAAAGATTTCTTGAGAGAGCAACGAAGAACACAAACCCTCTTTGCCAGACGTAAGGCTTCTGCTCTGCTGGGCGACACGTGGGAGATAAAGAGGCACAACCATTTCTCAGTGCACAAATCCTCACAAGGCAAGCGTGCCAAAATTCAAGCCAGCTTCTTGTCACTTCCCAATGCAAAAAGCCCCAGAGGGCTCCTAGTTTGGGGCTAGATGAAAGTCAGGGGAGTTGCTATATAGGACAGGAACGACGTAGAGGTCACTAGTGAGGACGGAGGAGTTATTCCCCATTGGGAGACCACTGCTGGGTCGGTGCCACATCCTCCCCGGGGCTCTGCCTCAGAGCGTGGGTCCAGCAAGCAAGAGAAAACGTATTTTGACCACGTGGCTTATAATCACACCAGTAACCAGTGTTTTTCCCTAAGTTCTAGAATACATACCTAGCTAATACATTACAAATATGACTCATCTGGAGGGAGTTTTTCTTTCAATATTCAGGGATATCCTGCACTGTCACTGATAGGGACAGAACTTACCCAACTTAAAACTTTTTAATTGACTAGAAAGTCTGGAAGCCCTGAGGCCACATATGCACATTGCACAACACACCGTTCCTGCTTTCCCGCTAAGAATCACGAGCTTTCCTGCAGTATTTTCCTCTTACTCATGAAATTGGAACTGAAAAAACAATGAATTTCTCACACTGCACGGAAATGAGCTCAGCCCCAAGACAGATACTGGGAGCTTTAAAACCTCACCCCCAGAAGTTATTTCAGACCTGACAAAATATACTTGTTTATAATATTAAGCACAGACTCTAGTGGCAGGAGGCAGCATATTTGCACATTCTAGACCATGCTGCTGTGCAAAAAGTTTTTTGTCATCAATTTTTTTCTGTCTAGATTGGAAGGAACCTCTTGTTAATTGTCTCAGAAAGTCACTTGATGGTCTGTTATTCAACCAAAATATATAGGCCACCATGGAATAGCTAAACATAACAAATTTAACATGCCCATATAACATATTTTTACTACCAAGTTTCAGACACAGGAGAGAGCTGCAAAAAGTTAAAAAATAAAACGTTTATATGTAACTGCAAATTTTGCCAATTTTGGAAAAGGACAGACTGAAATACCATTAAGGATTATAAAGGGGTTCTAACCTAAGTCTGAGCCTAGAAGTTAAGCAGAATGAGAAGTCTTTGACATTTAAAAAAATGTAGATACTACATTAGTAGAATTTTAGTTTTATACTACCCTGACCTCCCCAAGTTTGCCTGACAGTTTCAAGCTCTTGCTTAATGTCATATTATTTTTGATTTGGCTCTGTGCTCCTCAAAATCTTAAATATCCTTTCATTTTGGTCCCTTTCATAGTTTTTTTTCACTAACCTCCCAATTCTCTTTCTGCTGAACAACTGAGATAACTTATAAAAGTTTATTGTACATCTAATTGCACAAGCACCAATGGTATGTTTATTTGCTGTTTAATATCTTTAAGTTTTACACTTTAGACCACACAAAGGAGCCAATTCTGCTTGTGCAGAAGTCATCTGCCCTGTTATTGATACTAGCAAGCAACGGATCAGACTCTTTGCAGAGAGAACAGAGAATTTATGTGGCAGAGATGGAAGAAAGTGAAACAACTGGACTTCACTTCAGATTTGGTTTCTTTACATTTTCAATTTGTTCTGCATGGTGCAGGAGCAATATGGCTTAAAAATAATAAAAAAGGACAAGTAAGAGACCACTGTTTCCTGTAGTTTGGTCAGTTCTGTACATAGAGTTCTTCCTACCTCTAACCCACCAGTGGCGTATGGGAGAAATAAAGGGAGTGTGGGAGAGACGGGAAAGGGAAACGTACACTGGTTATTTTAGAAGGCTCGTAATAGCTGCTCATAAACTATCTGGAAAATAAAGTGAATCAGTTCCAAACCTTAATATTTTCTCAAGCCAGCTTGCAATAAAAGGCTCTCAGCACTATAGAGAACTAGTCATTCATTTAGGGAGCCAAGATCCAGAGGTTCAAGTCCTAAACATGAATACTGTTACCCATCTTTAGATATCCATGTTCCTACAGCCTCATTGCACCCATAGCTCATTGCACCAACAAAAGAAATGTATAGTTATGATTTCAAAGCTTGCTGAAGCAGCACTTATTAAATTATGCACTCAGGACTTATTTGTATTTGAAATCCTTCACTTCCTAAATTTTAATCCTACTTTTCCAGGCATCACTCATTATCACCTGCGAGTCAGGAACAAAAGCAAGGAAGACTGTCTGAACACACGGTTATGAGAGGGTGATTTTCCTAGCAAAGACAGACATGTGAAAGCTTTCAGAACTTCTTTTCCAACTCTTGTGAGTTTTTAATGATTTGGATAGTGTGGGTAGTGGAAACAGATGCTATCGTCTCTACATTTTTGGCAGAGGATAAAGCAGCAAAGGCTAACATATTCATGCTGTTTGCAAACTCATGTATACCACAGATCATCTTTCCAAAATACATTTGGGCAGGACAGAAAATTTCCAGCTCTTGATGATATGAAATTATACCATTAATGTCTAAATATACCATTTATTTTTTAAAAAGAGCCCTCCCACCAATAAACTATCCTTCCTGCTCCCAAATGGGTAAAGGAGACATATCTGGGTAGCCGTTTAGATTCTTTCCCCTCCCACAACAGCAAAATCAGGCTTGCCAAGTGCTTTGGGATCCTCAGATGGCATACACTTTATATGAGTAAATTCCTTTATTTACTGCTACCATCCAGCATTCAGTACACCCATAAGGCTTCCTGAAGTCTGAAGTCTATATTAAGACCTAGGGCAAGCAGATGCAACTCCACTGACATCAGCAGAGCTGCACTTACTTACATCAGGCCTCAACATGGTCTAAACAAGGCTGCGTACTGTTTGCACAGTGCTTATTCTTACCAGAAAAGGCTTTGTAATTTAATAATAATTGTCTAGATCTGATCCAGAGTTCAAGATACACAACAATATGCTTGGAAAAGAAGATGCAAAAACTAATGGATAGCAAACTTTTGTCTTTGCTTCACCCTAAGCTTCATCTCCTGAAGCACCTGGGGGTGGAGCCTTAAAAATTGAACCTTCAGAGATCTCAAGCAATAAAACAGCTAGGTATTAAGGAGCACTGATAAATTGCTTTAAGCAGTCTATCCTTGCCTACAGCACAACATACTACATCAGAGCTTCTGCACTGCATATGCATTCCTGTCCTTTGTATAAACCCCTTTTAAATAGCTGTAGGCTGTAGGACTGAGATGCATCGTGCAGCATATTCAATAAATAGTGTCTGCCATCCAATGACCTGCAAATGCTTCAGCAGTACTCCTGCAAGAGATTAAGGTGCATTTGAAGTGGTGTATGAAGAGGAAGGCAATTCCAGATTACACAGAATACACTATTGTTTTAGAACCTAATTCTGCAGTTGTTTTTTGCACAGCCGGATCACTGAGCTAGCACACCTCCTCCTCAGTGTCCGTGGGTTATATGGGTGAACGCGCCCAACAAAAGGTATCTGGGTTCAGAGTGAGATTTTCTAGGGATTCCCATAACGCTGAGGCTTAGAAAAGGCACCAATTTACATCAACAAAAAAGAAGGCTCTCAGATAGTTTGACCTCATGCATTTTTAAAAGCAACAGTAAAATGAAGGATATTTGGAGTGTTTTCACAGACAGTTAAAAAAAAAGAATCCTTGTCTTAAAATTCACTAGTTATACCTGACCTTTGATCTGCTATTGTTTAGTATTCGGGAAAGTAAAGGCCTTATTCCTAGAATCACGCTGATATCACTGATGCATCGTCAGTGATTCTGACAAGCAAATCATACTTTTGTTGTCTTGAGCTGTAGGAAAAACATGAGAAAAATCAATATTTTCCCCATTGTGGGGAATAGAAGGCCACTAAAAGGGGGAGAGTGTTATTTTTCCAGCTTCTATAAACCATGTCCAGTAACAGGCAATTAAAAACAAGAGGCTTGATAGCATCTCTTTTAAGAGTGTGGTGAAAATATTGCAGTATGCTTTGCAAATGTCCTTTAAAAAGTAAGTGATAACCATGCAATTTTTCTGATTTCTTTATTTTCAACATGGTAATGATATTAGCTTTCATACAGCATCTTTTGAGAACAGTGCGCCCAGTTTTTAGAAAAAAATTCCAGGTAGTTTAAAAACAGATTTGCCTCATACCAGACTAATACTTAAAACAGGTGGCGTTAGTGAAGAAAACCAAATGCGGGAAAATCAAGTCTCAGTTGTATATTTTTCAGTTTTAAAGCTACCAGAAAAGAAATCTCTGTTGTCCCTTTTAAACTATAATGCTATTTCCGTATACACTATAACATAAGGATTATCAGGGTAATGGAGTGGGATCCATGATCCATGATCCCACTCCATTAGAGTAAGAATCCTAAGATTCAGTTCATATGAATTTTACCAATAAATAAAGAAGCTGTGTTAAGTGTATTTTAAATAAAAACATAAACACTTACTATACTGTTGTTTAAAAAAAAATTTTGCAATGAATTGCCAGAAAAGAACAATTATGTATGACAGTGAGCTGTTCTATTAAAACTGCCTGTCTTTCAGAATAACCATTAAAACAATGTAGACTATTCTCTTGTTTTCCTTCTAATGCATAACAGTGGTCTAACAGTTTGGACTCATGGTGGACTCTGAGCACTATGAACTACTAATTACTACACTTATTTTGACAACCCCTTACTATGATAGTTAAAGGCCTGAAGTTGTTGTATTTTGCTTTTCAGAGAAAGTTATTTTGGTGAAAGAACTGTCTAGAGAAGGTACGGCTGGGATGGAGAAGATAGGGAATATAAGATCTTTTTTTTCTAGGATTACTGTGTACCATATCTAATGCTTCTTATTCCATCTGGATGCTTGAGGCAATAAGCCCTACCAGTAAACCTTTCACCTTTCACATTTTCTATTCAAAGACTGTCAAGACAGATGGCAGTAAATGCCATCTTTATTGAATTATGATCCTTAGTACTTTACCAGAAATAAGCAAGTATTAATCAAAGTACAAAGATTTGAGAGAGGTAGAGCCACAAGAGCTTTGAGAAGAAAACAGCTTGGCAGGCATGCTCTCATTTTTGACAAAAAATTAGAATACAGAGACATTACAGAAGTTAGAAAACTTGCCAAGTACCAAGCAGGGTTGGATGAGGCATCTTTCAGACTCCCTGTGCAACTTTCAAAGTATTCTGTATTTTGTTCTATGCTGCGTCTAGGTCCTAATATGGCTGTTTTCTTAGGTGAAAGCATAATTTTTTAGATTTATTTTATTTTTTAGTTCACCAAACCTTCCCAATTGCACATGGATGTCCTTGGGCCCCATATTGGTTTAGTTTGGTTTCGTTTTAACTTTACTGCCTCTTCTTGTGGTATCGCTGGCTTCTTGTCACCATAACTGAATGCTTCTGCAATTTGCTTTGGCCAAAAGACAAGTTCAACACTGCTCTATCTCAAAGCAGAGCCCCATTTGCTGCACTGCAGGGTGGAAAGGATACACCGATTGCAGCACACCTGCACTCGTGTCCATTGCAGATCCAGAAACAGGCTGCAACGTGAACCCTGCTGAGGGGGAGTTGTGAGCTAGTAGATAACCTGGTAAGCTAAAAGAGTATGAAAGAGTTTGAATCTCTTACTACACTACAGCTTTGGAAATCTGAAGCAGTTTAACATCTTTTTTTCAACAATTGTCCTCTTTAGTTCCCAAAGGAGTATTTTCTGTAATAAAATACAAGCCTTGAGACAAAGAGATTTATGATGGAGTACATCCACACAGGACCTAGATCTAGCCCTGATGACCAGGAACATGCTACATGGGAACTACAGCACTTTTAGACTCTTCACCTCTTCCCATAAACTCAAACACAGAATATGATCCCAGTTATTCCGGAGCAAAGCGTTTGTTAGCCACAGTAGCAAAAAGAAAGATATGCCTACAGATATGCATGAGGACAGAAGCACCCATTAGAAGGAATATTAGGAAGGACGACCTTCTCTAGTATTAACTTTCCTTTCTTTTATGAGTGTGGTTTAAATACTAAGCAACAGGTAATTTGTTCATACACTTGCACGCTGAATAGCTTGAATCAAAGAGTTCAGTCAAGTTGTACCAGACTTTGAGGAAGAAGCTCCGACTTAAAAATTCTGTTTGGTTCAAGTTGGAGCCAAAAAGCTGTACACATACACTGCAGATGAAAGCAGTTTCTCTATTGAAATCCCACTGGGTGTTTTTCTAATAGCAATGCTCATTTAACAAGTGCACTCTGCCATGCAGGTGGGGACCTGTTAGGAGCAACAGCACATTGGAACATAAGCATTGTGTAATTAATATTTATCGCTTATGAATATTCATTTTATTTACATCTTCATAGCCAGCCCCATGCTCTACAATGCAGTGTGGTAGGAAAGTAGTTAAAGTTTTCTCTAGCTCTATGTACTTTCTGCAGTATACAAACACTTCTAAACACAAACGCACGCATTAATGATGATTTTTTAACTAAATAGAACAAAATGCCAAACAATTTATCATTTGTCATAAAAGGAAACAAAACAGTAAGTGACTCCAGATGATGGATATACAAAAATGTCAACATGAGCAAATTACAGTCTGAACTAGTAGCAAGTATCTAGGCAAAGCATCTCTGAGAGCTAGTACCCATCAGCAAACTTGATGAGAGCTTGCTTATCCCCTAGCAAAAGTGGAAGGAGCTACCTTGCAAATACAGGTGGGCAAAATTTGCAGAGCTTATGCACAGAGGTCAGAGCAGCCAGCAGACTGTTAATGACTCCCTAGGCTGCCACCATAACTCGGTGACGCGTTTGGACTCTGGGCTCTGAAGCATGAGCAGTTCAAGGCACCACAAAGCCTTTCCGCTTATTACCAACAGGCAGTGGCCCCGAACGCAGGACTGGTTATTTACAGTTAAGGCTGGTTCCTTTTATAGGGGGCTAGTACAAGACCTGCAAAACACTTCAGTTTATAGGACCCACAGTTTTGAACATAGCCAGTTTGACACCTAAATAGCATCTTAACCTTCTTCATATCCTTCCCCACTGAAGTACTGCAGTAATCATTATTCCTCTCTTTTCCCATGTAATACTCCACACAACTTTTTTCATCAGGAAAAGAACAATTGATTTATCTACTGTTCATTGTTTGTTGTTACTGGTAGCTTCCTTCCCCTAATAGCATTTTTTGTGACATTTGTCTGGAACGTTGGCATTTAAAGGAACTGTGGCTCAATTCAGCAAAGCACTTAGATACTAAATTTGGTTCTGCTGCAATCAGTGAAGTAAAGTACTTGTGTAAATGCTTTGCTGAACTGAGGCATAACTAAATAAATATCAGGAATTCGAAAATCTAAATTTCCATTTTGTCTCCAAATGTACAGTAGTTCTCTGAAAGGCCAAAGTAAATCTTATGTACATCCTGCTCCAGTGGATGATATATATTTTGACTTTTCTGTATATGTATATAGAAATACATAAAGGCATATAGGAAAATATAGACATTTAAGAATTAACATTAAAACACATAATCAAACCTTTTATAGAATAGACATTCTTTTCAGCAACTGGACCTTAAGGTCCTTCCATTTACACAAGACATGAATTTGATCCAACAGCAAAAAGTCCTTAGAAGATTTACCAGCTACATTTCAAAAGTGAACTACATCAGGGTACTACAGACAATGTTTCATGTCCAGGCATAGTTGTCTTGCTTTGCCTCTTTAACGTTCTTACTGCACAGGTTCTATAGCTATATACTCATAACAAAACAGAAAGTGTTTGTTCCTTCACTTGCTCATTTTTTTCTTTTGTTACAATTTATAAAGACTATAGAAAAACCTCTAAAAATAATACAGAAATACACTAACAAAATAATCCATTTTATTTAATAAGAATTCTTCTACCCTTTAAGAATGATATTTTAAAGACTGTAAATACTATCTAGGCTTCAGGGTAGTGCTGCATGTCAAAGCACCCGGAGAATTTCTGCAGGCTTCTGTGCAGGATGGCAAGTTCTTCTGGCAGGTTACTACCAGTTTTAAATTGTAAAGAACTTCTATTATCAAGGAAGTGGTTGATTTTTGCCAGACTTGTGCTAAATATAGAAGAAATGAGAATTTATCTTTTATTTTTAAGTCATGTTTGTGCAGGTTTTAAGACAGACGTTTCTTTCAGAAATTAGATAACACCATTCTGTTAGCAAGACTTGCAAAGCTGCAAGTGATGTGATCAGAACCGCACATGTAAATCTGTTCCCTAAGGGTTTAAAATCTGTCCTCACCCTTGTTTTTTGTCCCTGGACATTTTTATCTGTTGGAGGACAATGGGTCAAGTAGCAAAAAATAAGCAGTTATTCCAATATAAATTCCTCAGTTATTTGCCACCTACAGTTATTTGCATGCAAAGCCAGGAGTAGGGAAGAATAGAACCTAGTCCATGGATAGCTTATGAGATAACTTACTTGGGCACCCTCATTTCACAACTGCAGCATTGAAAAATGTTTAAAAAAACAAAAAACAAAAAAAAACCTACAACAAGAAGCTCAGCAAACCAGTTTGAGTTCTGTTTTTCCCCTTCTCCTATGTAAATCCCAAGTTGTTTATTACTAAGTACAGAGTGCAAGAAACTGATGCACAGTAATGTAAATATAACTTTAATGATGCACTGAAAACTGCCTTATGGTTACCAGGATCAATGCCTTTCTGGATATAAGAGAATTTATGGGATTCTGAAATAAAGCCCTAAATCCATTATATTTTTCCTGCAGAAAAGTAAAGGCTGATTGCTAAGGACAACTGTAACAGTATTTTGGTGAACTACACACCCCATTTGTCATTAGTGGTCAGAAACTAAATTAGATCTCCCAATATATTTTTCTGTGTATATTCTAAACAATCTTCTTGCTATTTGACCCATGTAATTTTAGAAAATAGGCTGAACACTGGTAAGTTTGACAAAGCTGCAGTAAAACAGACTGCTCTACAGCTCTGTTTCTGATATATTCCTAGATTAAAATAGCTGGTAATTTACATCCAAAGATGTAAAATAAACAAAGCATGAGTTATTCAAGTTGGAAGCACAACTCCTTCTGCAAAACTATGAATATCTTATTCACTAGCATCAACAGTAATTTCATCTAGATTGCAGTCTTTACATTGTAGTCACTGAAGGGATATTAAATACAACAGTATTAACTTCTGCTTTTGTTATCAAGCAATACCTCTCACTCTTTGAAATTGAAAACAATGACACAAAAATAAAAGTAAAGAAAGAACATGACCAAAATTAACTCTGCAAATCCAGAGGATATGGATAAGTGTTTGTGAGTCTATTGAAACGCTTAAATAAAAAACACCATAAGCCTTAAAAATGCAACCAGACTGTAGCACTATTTATATGGGAAGAATGATATTTCTGATGTAAATATTAGCCCTTGCTGAGTGAAATACATTACACACTTGTTCTTTGCAGAAGATCCATAAAGACTCTTTATTCTTTATCTCTTTTGGAGACTTTTGAGAACACAAATTAAAAGTAAAAGGGGGAAAATAGAGAAAGAGACAAACATTGGGTATTCAGTATTTTACTATCAGACTCCTGGTTTCATTTAGTGTTAATGCATATATGCTTTGGTGCTTACCAAGAGAATCCCAAGGAACATTGGGGTGTTATTGGATTGATAACCAACTCATATCCCTAGCAGGTGGCTCATAAATACTTAAACATATGCAGATTAGTTGGGAGTTAGGTCATACTAATGTGATTTTCTCTTTCAAACAGAACTAAACAGATGTGTCAGAAGGGGTAAAATTCTTAATGGAAGAGAACACAAATAGTTTCTAACCTGCTGGTAAGGTTAGAAATGTCACGGGTTGTTGTCATTACCATTACCAGAGACGACTTCATCATTTCAAATGCATTTTCATATCCACAGGTAGTCAGATAAGTGACCATTACCACATGTCGCAAAAGGACAAACAGATGGGATGCAGCTCATTCATTTTTGCCTCTTTTGTATGCTTCTATTGTTTCTAAGTAGTTTGCAATCATATACTGATTGTATGATGGGAGTGGTTTATTCTTTTCTTCACCAAAAAGCTAGACATTTATACAGGCAACATGAAATATCACATGTTTTTTAAAGCTACTTTCTCCAAATTTAAAAAAACTCAATATCCATTTGGATCTTTGAGGTAGTATCTGCCTGGCACACTACTGACCAGAGCACAGGTCTGTAAAACACTGAAAGCAGAATGAAAGGGAGAGTTGAACAAAAAAGCTTTGATGGTGTTCCTCCACGCTATTATTTTTAAGCAAGACCAATATAGAATGAGGTTAAAATTTAATAAATGAATTACATTGGTATTTATAACATTTATAACAGTGACACATCATATCAGAGTATCAATCGTGATTCATGATATGATCAAGGCAACTGACCTGATGCATCATCCAAAACATATTCAGCAAATCACAGCCTTTAAAAAAAGAATTCCTAGCCATTTAACATTTTTAGCCATGGGATATGATTTTACTCAAATTTTTTGCATGCAATTTATGCAATGTGCATTGTATATACATGCACACATACGCATCTTGAATGAAGTACAGTGACCTTTGCAGTGTCCTGCATAAGACTGTAATTCATCCATCTTTTTGCACATCTACCCACAAACTTATAGAGCTGTGAAGTCAGTGGCGTGCTCAGTTCATACCTATGGTTGTTGCTGCTTAAGGACAGACAAAAGCATCTCTAACCAGACAACTGGGTTCCTTTAGGCACTAACAGCATGTCTTCATTTAGTTTGATTTCAGTAAGCGAGCTTTCAACAGTAACTGCAGTGCAAGGTTGTAATTACGTCTCAGGAGTAGACAGACTCTAAATTCTTGATTCTGCAAAGACTTAGACACGTGCTTAGCTTTCTGCACTGTGAGAACACCCATTCATCTCAATGAAACTGCTGCTCACTGTGTGCACAAACACATGCATACGTCCTTGCAAAATTGGGGTGTAAGCTGGAATTTTATTTCAGTCATTTAACTCTGTGTAAACTTGCCAAGCTTGATAAAATTTTATCAGTCCAGTTAAGATGAAAAATTTTTGTCACCCCTGACTGACACTAATGCTATGAATCTCTCACTGTTCTTGGCCCAACGATAATTCTAGCCCGGAATGACAGTCTCCTTGACACTCACAAGACAGATCATCAGGACAATGTTCATATTGGTGCAGATGGCTAGAGAAAGGCATGCTGCACTGTATTTACAGGTACCGAGGTTTGATGCGATCAGTCATTTTGGGGGGCTCATGTTGGAGCTCCCATTGAAGAGAATGCAGTGATGAACACAGAAGAAAGCCCAGTCTGTTCAACCTGTGCTGAATGACAGAAGGAACATCAAAGTAGGCTGTGTAAAGGGAGACATCATTTTCATTTCATCTAGCATTCATTATTCCTGGTCAGATTTGGTAGATGAGAGAACTACACTGGTGGGGCAAAACATTCCCTCTTTCAAGCAAAAGAGCAGATTTTTAGGATAGGAGATTATCATGGCATCAAACTGGCCAGTTTTCCTGTCTACTTTGCCTGTGCCATAACCTTCAAAAACTAGGTTTACTGCTGCAGCTGATGCTGCTGTGCCAATAAGGGAAGCAGTAAGATTCACGAGTCTGAGGTAACTACTGGCATCAACTCCTTCCTATATCCATCGGGGTTACACCAAGTCCATCTCTTCAGAGTTCCTCCTTCATGCCAAGATTACTGTCCCAGATTTACCTTTTCTCCTCCTTTTCCTTTAGAGGAATGAGGCAGCAGCAAGCATCTGGAAGGGTCTCAAGTACGGAGAGCAAGGGAGGGACCTTGGGCACGAAAATGCTTAATACTACAGTATTCTTGAAAGAAGTGAGAAATTTCAATGCAGTGCAGTACCTGATAGCCAGTGACACTTCTAAAGAAGAAAAAGAAAGAAAAAAAGGGGGGGGGCTCACATTTCAAATAAAATCAAATCATCCTACCAATTGCTTTGATTCTCACTGCTGAGCTTCTGCTTAGGCCTTTCTTTGCATACATTACACATTTGCACAAGCACCCTGCCTGTGCCTTAGCCTTCACATGAAGGCAAGTTACTCCATCCTCTCATGGCGAAATGGGATTTCATCTTTAGGTTTTAGGAGCTTTCTTACTAGATCTGAAGAGCTCAGATTCTTGTATTCTGATACTGTGCACTCTGGAGGAAACTGAAAGCAATCCCAGGAAGATTTTTCTCCTAAGGAAACTTGACACCTTCCCCAAATCAGCAGCTGACTTCTGCTTCAAATACAGGTCTCTCTCAACTCGCACTGTCCAGCTGTTACGCTAGAAATTGTTTGTTCAGTGAACCTGCTACTAAAAGAACTCAAATATAACATCACAGCCACATATAGGAGAATACGCTGCTAATCAAACATTTCACTGAAGGTTAATGTACAGGCAGACTGATACATACAAGATTTTCTTAATTGATTCTTTAGAGGCACTGAACTTTTCAAAAATATGCTACTTTTGAAATGGAAATTGCCTAGTAGTGGTACTTAAGTTGCAGCTGGGCTGCTTATCATGTCCAATTCCTTATTGGTGTACAGCAGTGCAGCTAAATTGGAAGCATTATTCTAGCTTTCCTGGTAGGCAGTGCTATCATTATGGTCATATATAGAGTTCCATTAGAAAGTTCTGTTTTCACTCATTAAAATTTGCTGAGGAAGATAATTTTTGGGGGGTGAGGGGTAAAATTTTTGATGCTTAGCCTCTGCAAGTAAGTTACTTTTTGTTAATTTGGAATAAATATCTTAAAACTGCTTGATTTATAAGTGCTCAAGAAAAGGATAATTGCTGTTGTTTCCCTTTGCTACATCATCATCCTCTATTAGCCATGCTATGCTTTTAATTTTCTACTTATTATTGGTTAAAGAGAGAAGCAAATCAAATTTATATAACACAAAAGCAAAATAGCAAGTCAGGTAGTAAGAAAACTTAAGTAATTTAAGGGGACAGGTATTGTACCACTACGCTGCACTAAACTCACAACAGGGAATTTGTTTAATATTCACACAAAGAAACTTCTGAAATTAAAAGTTTAATATAAAAACCTTAGCAGACAGACCCTTATCTGTAGTTACCAATATATTGCCCCTCCACACACATCCCATTTTGCAATATATCTGATTTTTTTTTCCCCTCCTTAAATGATGTGATCTCCTCCATGGTATACAGAAAAGAGCTGAAGCTCTACTAAAACATTCTAATGGCTTGTAAGATGCTACCATTTTCTGTTTTACCTATCACCATTTCTTAAGTAAGAAGTTATTTTATGTTGGTCATGTAAAACACATCTCCATTGCATGTTTCCTCCTTTTCTCTTCTTAGTTAATAACTTTGAATAGGGATTTAAGTTAAATGGCTCTACACTTTGACCCCCATCTTGATGTGAACCATAGGTGGCAGAGACTGTATTAGAGTTGTCTCTGGGGTGTTATGCAAAAGACTTCAATGCTTACATAGTAAAGAAAATTGTGCTTTAGTCCTAGCCTGCTGAGTATGCATCATAATTCCGTAAAGTTTTTTCAGCAAGATTTTTTTCTGGGATTCAGTGCTTTCAGATGCTGTATATTTGGGAGGAGATGGCATTGCATTTTTCAAGTAAGGCTCATTAGCCAGTTTCACGTGTTAAAATTAAGATTTTTAATGTTCTTTGCACAGAAGTGGCTGACTGAAAATCTAAATCTCAGACCCTGAAACTAAATTCTTCTTTTTTTTTTTTTTAAAGAAATTGTCTAAACAGTGCAATTCAAAACAGACATGCTGGGAAAAAATATCATATTGCTTTTTGTAACCATACAGACTGCATAAAACAGTAATATCTGCTATAACTGTTTCTGTTCTACTCAAGATCAGTCTTGTGGTATTGTTCCAGACCCTTATACAGCAATTGAAGACCTAATTTTAACATAATGGACTGTGGGGCTGGAGTCATTCTTCATAAAAAGAGAAAACATTGAGAGCCAAAACTCATCTTGAGACAGAATTCTTCATGCTCAATGTTACTTCACCATAACTCTGTGTTTTCATCTTACAGAGGGATAAAAAACCTACCCTTTCCTTCCAAGTTAGTTTACTTAAGCCTGTTGTTACATCTCATCAAGCTAGAGTGGGAGGTCTGCGGGGCAGGTCCCAGGCTGTACCAGTCTGAGCTCAGTACCATGCAATCCACTCTGTATGCCAAGATTGGTTGTGATGTTATAATACAAATAATACATACACTTTATAAATGTGTGTATGTATATAGATATATCTTCATACATGTGGTCTGTTTGTGTATATTTATAGGGGTGTGTATGTGTATATACACGTTTTATATGAGGCTAAGTACACCACAGAACAGGAATCCCACTGAACAGTAATCCAAAATCAGAATCAAAATAGTGATTTACTTTGAACTATCAGTAGTAGAATTTTTAATTCACCAAGAAACTACAATTAAGAAAAAGTGTCTCTGTGTCTTTTTGTCCCCATCTCCTAATGTGCTGATGAAGGTTAAAAGTTCAACAGACAGCAGCCATTAGAGCTCTGGCAAAGAGCAAGCACCTCTACTCTGCTTGCCACCGCATGCATACATTCTTTAGCTACTTCCAATTCCCAAACCTTTATGGTGAAATGCAAACCAGGAAGAACTCAGCTTGCTTAGGTTAATGTTGACCTTGCCCAGCTATGAGAAAAATGATTTTGTTCTTGCTCTTGACTTGAAGAATGTAACATTGAGTTAGTTGACAAAAACAAAGAAATAAAAAAAGTTTCTTTTCTAGTTCTTTCAGAAGCAAAATTCAAGTTGTCTGCCATTCATACATTTTCATGACTTTTTTTAGATAAAACATTATTAAAATGCTTTGGACATATAATTCCTCTTAATATTCCATTAGGCAACTGTGCTGAGTGCAGTTTTATTTGCATGTGCTATTTACAACCTACATGTACCAGTGTTCTCTCCAGCTCATTTAACACACATTTGAATAGGAGAAAAAGCACTACAACTACAGCAAGACAGTGCATTTGGAGAAGATAACCAACCTACCAGCCCAGAGGTAGTATAGAAACCTACCCCAAATCTACACAAAAGCTGAGAATTTAAGAAAACGACTTAAAAAAAGAGTCATTTTAGATATTGGATACATTTGTTCAGCTAAAGTATAGCATGTTCCTTTTGCCTTTGATATGATGTTTCCTGTCATGCATTACCATTATCTTAGCAGGCCTTAATTATAGCTGTCTGATCATACAGAAATCTTGAGGTGATCTTATGAACCGCTGGCATAGACTACTGACTGGATTTGCATCACCAGCCTTTGTCAATCCATACCACAAACAAGTTTGCTTCAGATGCTCTTAGCACTTTGTGTGTTCATGTCATTCAGATTTCCAAGGAACATATCTACCCAACTAATCTTCTTCCTTCCTCTGCAATATTATCATCTTCTCTATTATCAGTTTCCTCAATCTTTCCCTGCTTTGTCCTGTGCATTCCAGCAATATATTCTTTCCACTACCCTTTTTTAATTTAGCTGCTAGTCCAGAACATTTGTGTGTTCTATATCTAACTCAATGACTTCCCAGCATACACGTTTCAAAGTTTGAGTCATTTTTAACCTTTGTTCAGCTTTTACTGCCAGGACATAAGTTGCAATATATTATCAGATGTTTCGTGTACCATTAAAATACAGTACTATCCTATTAACTTCCCCTGAGTGCACCAGTTTTTAGCAAACAATGTTCCACGTGAATGTTGTTTTTAATGTCTTCTCACTAACTCTACAGTTTGGTTTCCTCCCCTCCAATTTATTGTTATGAGCTGTGGGATTCTTAGGTCTGAACTCCCCCCACTATTCCACAATATTCCCATCATGGGGTTTGGCTCAACTATGTATTTCAATATCGCATTATCACGTTATATTGTAATGCAGGTGCCACACCAAGACAGAGAGAGAAGAAAAACATTTAAAAGCCTTATGTACAACAGTGAATAGTAAAATTTAAGTAAGATTCAGTGTTGTCCATCATAGTTTCAGAGATTCACTTAAGTAACTGACTTAGTAACTAAGTCAGTTGAAGATTATTTTTTCAGTGCCTCCCATTCACCAGGTGCCCTACTTTCAGGGAAGGTAGAAGAGCGGTACTTAAAACAGATGTATGCCAGTGACTCGGGGGGGGGGAGGGGGGAGCAACAGCCCATTTCAGAAACATGAAACACCAATCATGATTAAAACATTAAAAAAGTCACTTTTAAATGTTTCATTAAAATCGTTGCAAATACCATGCATAACAATTTACTGTAGTTAGCTAAGACCCTACAAAGCTGTGTCTTTAATAAATGAAGTTCATCTGTATTAAACGGCTTGGTACGACACTGGTGTCTCTAATCAAATTTGGGACAGATGAGTTCCATAGATTCAGTTTATTTCATTAATTTACAACTGCTTAATACTCATGGTAGATGGTCAAATGATATTATTTGTGACAACACTAAATAAAATAAGCAAAGGAAAATGAGGCAGATGATGTATTACCAGGATAAATCATCCCACAGAAGGTAGGGAGACGAAAGCCTACAGCAGCACCACTTAGCACACTTCATTTGATTCCCATTCGTCAGCTTCAGTGCCAGTGGCTCAAAAAAGAATGCAAAGGTAAATGAACACCAAAATATGATTTACAGCACTTGAAAAGTATCACACAGATATAAATCAAAATTCTAGTGTTATTTTAGGCAGGGGTTTATTCAGAATATAGGACTTTTATAATAATATACTGCTAGTGTAAAAAACATCACAGTACAAATGCGGCCATAAAAAAAATAAAATAAACTCAATCTATAGCTGAGCCTGTCTATGAAAGGGTTGTGTTTTGTTTTTTTAAGTAGATAGTTATATTCGTTCCATCCTAAAGAGGAGTTATGGCTACCTAAAATTTGACCTGTAGCTCATGATGCTGAGTGCCTTCTCGTGTGCCTTAGCTTTTGGGTGCTGGCTTTTGCGCCCAACCCTTTTGTGCTCTGTGATGCTCTTTCGGAGGGCTCCCGAGGCGGGTGCCGGGGCTGGCGGACCGCGGGGCGCGGGCAGGGGAGGCTGCTGGGCCTCGCCAGCTCCTGCGCAGCACCGTGGCTCCTCCTGCTCGGCGCCACCTCGTGCCCCACGCGGCCAGCTGACAGGTTGGCCAGCTGTGGGGTGAGGCACACGATGAGGGTCTGGTAAAGCTAACGGAGCAGGCATCCTGCATAAAACAAGACCTGAACGATCTCAGCACATGCAAAATGAAGTTTTTAACAGCCTGTTCACCCTGGAGCAAAGAACTCGGCTGCTGGCACGAGCCTTTCGTGGCAGCACAGCGAGGAGCGGGGCCAGCAGCGAGGAGCCGTTCCCGTTCCCGCCGCGGCCTGGCCCTCCTCCAGCCCCGAGGGGACCCCAGAGCAAGGGCTCGCGCTGCCGCCCTGGAGAGGGGCTGTCGCTGCTGCCCAGGCCACGGGGAAGGGTTTCTCCACCCCTGCCGACGTCTTTTGCGAGCCACTGTTAGGCCATACTAGCCTAATTAAATACATGTAAGCTCCAGTAAAGCCATCAGGTCTAAGAGAAATCTGGGGGGGGACAAGACATATTGCAGGCTTGTCCCATGTGAAACGAAAAAAGAAAGTGTGCCTTTACGTGTCACACTGTATCCAGGTCAGTCCTAGCCAGACTACCCTCAAGTAACCACTCTCTGTAGAGCTCTGGGATTAGTAATACTTCACAGGGTTATTAGTATTCATTATTACACTAAGATTAGAGTGTTGATTATTTCTGCTTTCAATAATAGGAGCTGGTTTTTGAGGTTAACTAGTCCGTGGCTGAAGTTTGAATGTTTGATTTCCTTTTTTCTTAATTGCACGTAGAAGCAGCACACTGGAAAGATTTTTGACCACCTACTGCTGTAGCTCATAAGATTTATATCCAGTACTTTTATTAACAGGCTAAAAAGCAGCAGCAAAGAAAAGCTTTGATAAGAATAATAAAATCCTAAACCTTATTTCATACCTGTAACATCTTTCCCAGAAAGATGTTTTCCTAGTGTTTGCTCCACAAATGCTTTTTATATTACTGAAACTTAAATTGTAATACTGTTGCAAGTAGGGATGAAACATTAACAAATCTAGGCTACTAGAGCCGTATGGAGTTAAGATTATACATTTCAAAGGTTTAAATAGGTGTTTGCCTAAGAGCAGCAATCTCTATGGAAAACAAGTTTGAGAAAGAATACACCAGTTGGATTTTCATTCTATTATCATTGAAATGGCATGGGGCTTTTTTTTGTTAATGACTGAATAAATCAGAATTTCAGCTTTATATTCACAACATTTTCTCCTAGTTATTCTGTGTGTGATGCAAAAATGAATGGCAGCTGAAGAAATAACTCTCTTTACAATAAGATGTAGAGTCTGCAAATTTAAGCAGTTTATAGTGAAACAACTCTCAGTTTTATTATGGTGAAATAAGGCTAAATTTTACAAAATGGAAATAAAGACTTAAAGAATGGATTGTGGAAGCTTTTGGCATGAAAGCTTTTCATTATCACTTTGGGCTTCAATGCCCCAAACTTTTTAACCTCTTCCCTTCCCCTCCTGCCCCAAAAGGGGCAGTCTCAACACTGTGTGGTTAAGCCATTACGTTTCCTGGGGTCTTTATAAACCAGACAGTTTTCCACAATCTTTCTGTAATAAGAAATGCAAAGTCTTTTCCCAGTTCTTATGAATTTGGAGCAGATCTTAAAACTATGGTGCCTCCCACCAACAGTAGCCCTGATGAGTTTATAAAGAACTGGGCATTAATAACAATAGGATTAAGTTTAACACTTGTGGCTAGCAAACGAATCTCTTCTAGTTCTCTTCACATCCTCAGTATTATATTATTTTCTACCTGCCTAAAAACATTGAAAACAAAATGTTTTAACGCCTGTGAATCAGTATGCCTGCTGTCAGCTGAACTGGCAATTGAATCTTGCATCTAATAAAAATGATACATACACAGGGACTAGTAGAAGTAATTATGTAGTTGGTTAAACTTTGAGAACATAAAAAACTCTTCAGGTGGTTAATGAAGTCTATGTAAAGTATCTGACAAGTGTCTGCACTCTGCAACTTGGAGCCCGATTCTCAGCCCCTGATGTCTTCTGCAGTTGCTCACACCTGTAAAAAGAAGGTGCAGAGCGAGTGTTTGGATCTGCCTGTGCTTACATCCACAGAGCACAGCAGCGAATGTTGCCAACAACCAGACCACAGCGCAAAGCACTGTCTCAGCTCAGCTCACTTTCAGTTCAACATACTTTAAGACTGAAAAGCTGCAACTGTATTGCTTTAAAACTGAACATATTAAGAAGTTCAAAATATCCTTGAATGCATTTCCAGTTGTTTTAATTAAAGTCCGTAATTAACTAAGAATCACTAAATGTTTTGATGTTGCAGATAAAATGTGACCTGATCAATATATCTAAATGCATTGTCAATTTTATTCATGGGAAAAGCATTTGAGGTTCATGCAATTTGCATTCCAGATTAATAACTCTTGGCCTTACTGGAGTTTCAAATTGAGAAAATTTGGGAAGGAGATGAGCTATTTCATTGTTTTAACCATTAACAAATTTACAAGTCATCCTTATCATACCAGTAACACAGGTGAACTCTAGTTTATTTTAATCTAGTGCATTAATACTCTGAACGATAGTGAGACTGCGAGGGGCAATAGCAGCACCCGAGGACGGGACCGTTTTTGGAAGTTCTCCTTGGGCTCTGAAGGGAGGTTCTTCCCCTGGCTGCTCGCAGACCTGGGGCTGGAAGGCGGCACTAGCAGCATGCTCCTGCTGCCACCATGATGGCAGGGGAAGCTGGTGGTAGGCACCTGGGTGCCACACGCTCCTCCACCCCCTCGGCATCCCCGCGACATCCCTCCCTGACTGAAAGCAAGCAGTGAGGAGAGGAGGAAGGAGATGGCAAAGCAGCAAAGCTCACTGGAAAGCCACCAGTGACTGTCAGTGCAGGAGCCGGAGGTTTGGATTTGTGCATGAGCACAGAGGAGCCCACAGCTCCAAGACACGCAAACTATTTGAACTTAAACTGATTATAGCTTCAAAAAGAATGACAAACTCTAAACGAGCCTCAGGCCAAGCCAATAACTCATAAATTTGTTTTTGTCAAAATATTTATCTCTGTCAATTCAGAAGTTTTTCACACACAGCTCAGTACATTAACTGTTTTATTCATTACAGCTGTCAGACTAATGTCACCTACAGCTTGCTCATAAGCAACTAAACACCAGAATCCAGTATCCAAAATTCAAAGTCACATGGCACTTGCCTATCCTGGGAACAGAAGAACAAGTCTCAGACCATTGCAAATGCCTGTTGAGAACAAATTAACTTGATAACTTCAGTGAATATCTCCCGCTTTCTGTAAATTAATTCTCTAAAATATTCACAGGGGGAAAAAAAAAAAACATGACAAAGACAGCAATGGCAAATTCATTATGAAAGGGGAAGGAATATTTGTTAAGTAATACAAATTAAAGGTAATGGCTGTCTAACTCTCATAGAGAAAAACAGTGGTGATATGAGTGGGAGAGTGGGCTACAGTGAAAGGAGAAGGAAGTGACACATTATGAAAAATGAACAATAAAGAAAATATTCATTAATTCTACTCATAGTTTTGGAAGGGAGGGAGGAGGGGAGCAGACCATTTTAAAATAAAGAGATCATAGGGAAATGTTACCAACCTCCAGGGACAGAGAAGAAAGCAGATGAGGAAATGTTTACACAGATAAGGGAGGTATGCAAAATGGCCAGCCTATTGCCCATGAGAGGCTCCAATTACTTCTTAGATTGGAAGGACAGCAGGATTACAAAGAAAGCATTCATTTTCCTGGAGGTGGTACAGAGTCAACAGGTTTCAAGAGCCATTCTGGAGTTAGTTTAAGGAATTAAACCAAATGAAATGAATAATATGGGCAAACTTCTACAGTTTAGTGTTGATAACAGTTTGAAACACACATGGCAAAAAAGTCTAACTTTATGTAAGTAATGAGATTTCAAAAGATAAAGATATAGGCAATATTTGTGCAGATTAAGAACTTTAAAACAATCCATAGATCAAGTTTACTTTCAGGATCAGTTAAATTAGGTGCACTTCAATTACATCTTTTCTTTCATTTGTACTCATCCATGATACAGTATTTGCTTAAATTTAATCAGAAACAACTTACTGTCATTGAAAAACCTATGAACACCTTACACTCTTCAGTAGCGTTAAAGCTGTGCTAACAATCATTCAGTGGTAAAATAATTGAATGGAATCTAGCATAGCTCTAAGGTCTCAGTGCTTTAGAGGCTTAAGTGCTTAACTTTATGCAGTCTATCCAATTCCAGGGGACTACTGAGAGCACCAGTCCTTGCAGCACTATAGTCTAAAATAAGAAGTTAGCATCTTAGCTAAAGGACATGCTATATGCTGAACTGAGCTGATTTCACACCAAGTTTAATGAGGAGCATTCACACAATGCAGCACCTGAGCTGAGGGGTGGTGTATTGCAGGGAAGGACAATCACTTCTTTCAGCTGTTCTAGTCCAAATTCACAACTCTGGCTACCCTTGGAGGGATGCTAAAATTCAGTTCACCCTCTCCCCCTAAGATGTTCACACATACATACACTTAGACCATGGTTTACTTACACTCTTGCCCCCCCACCCCACCCACAGAGTCTTTCTTTCTTTGCCCATTCTCACCCTGAATAACCAGTCTTATTCAAACTTTCCAAAATGATACTACACTTGGACACAAATCAAACATGCAATATTTCCACTGAAAACTGTATTATAGATCACAACTTGCAAGTTTTCCCTAATTTTCAACTTCAGTTACTCCCTTGCCCTCTTCTTACCATTTCCTCAAATAGCACTTTAAATGCTCATATTTTAAATTTAACTTCAACTTAAATAGATATAAATTGCATCTCTTATTCCCTGCTTATCTAAATTGTATGTATTTTTTTTCCTTCTAAATCGTCATCATGAGACAACCTGTTTGTTGTGGTGCTTGGCTGCTTACTAGGTGAGCTGGCATAGACAAAGAAAACCATCAAGGGGAAAAGACAAGCAGAAATGAAAAAAGCAAGAACTATTAAATAACATTTTCTCTGGCTGGTGCTCTGGTTCTTCATCTCTGGTAAAGCTGTGCATTTCATAAACTGTTCCAAGAGCATTAACTGAGGCACCAAGTTTCATTTTAAGTTCAAATGGACACCTGGCTATTAAGGGAGTGCTGCATTGTCTCCAGGCCTACACACCTGATTTTTGTATCAGGAAAAGGGAAAAAATCCTAAGAGGAAAAAAAACCACAATAAACAAGGAATCCAGGCATAAGTAGTAAAGAAAGAATCCAGGTGTAAGAAGTAGAGGGTCAATTCTACATTGATTTGAATCAACATATCTGGTTTATTTTTTTAAGTGTCATTTTCCTTTCAAAGCTCAAGATAAATTCCATACTTGTTTTGGTAAAGCAAAGTGATGAATTATCTTCTCTTCAGTTGTGGTGATACATTTGCTGTTACTGGAAAAATCTTTTCTTGTAAATTACAGCCACCAGGACTCAAACTCCCTTTGCCTGAAATCTTATAAAGTGTGCTTAAATGGGAACATCAGGCTTTTCACTTGGGAGCTCAGGGGCCACATCCCTGCTGCAAGGGACAGTTAAGTAATGCACTGACAGTCAGTGAAATTATAAAAAAAATAACCCAGCTGGAGCCCACCCTGGGCTCCCTGCCAGGGCTACAGCAGCACCCTGCCCGCACAGGGGCTGACAGCACCACCGGCTGCGATTGTAGTGACACTGGTGTGACGGTAGCATAGGACATCTTGTGACAGGGTGAAGGTGATGGGTGCCAAACTGTCCTGCAATCACTGCAAAAAGGTGCCCTGGGCCATGGCTGTCACAGCAGGTGGAGAGGAGCATGCCAGCACAGAGGCGCCCGGAGCCAGAGCAGCGTCCAGGAGCACGGCGCTTCAGGAGGCAGGCAGCTCCCGGACGAGGCTGAAGGCCAGGGGTCCCCAGCCCCTTCGGCCTGCCCTGTCACGACTGGAAAGAGAGGGGCCAAGGCTCCCACTTACAAATGTGCAGAGCAAGGCACTTGGGGTGCCCCTTAGAAAAAAATAAAAATAAAAATCTGAGAACTTATGAGATACTCAGTCCTTTTGAGGTCAATGAGATCCTCACACTTATCATAGCTAGTATCAGCTAAAACAAGCTCAGGTTTTCCGGGGCCCGGACCATGGTGCTAAGCGCACTCAAGGCTTCCCAGACACTCCCAGAAGCCTCCTCCGACATCCTTACTGTATGGGTAACATGAGTGGCACACGCAAGCTCACATCTTTCAGCAGTTCCTGTTCATTTTGTTTCTCAGAACTGAGCCCCCTTCTCCGGGTGTAGCTGCACCACGGGCAAGAACGACTGACCTGCTCCCTCTGGGGTGGAGCACTCTGAGATACGCTGACCAAAACTCAGGTGACTGCTCCTGTTGATCACCAAACACTTCTATAAAAGATCTTCTGTTCGTTATCACACCGCTTTTTTTTTCAGTATTGTAGCAAAGTTTCTGCTTTTCAAAATACTTTCTCTTCCAAACATATTACCTGCATACTTTCAAACTGAAACTCATTTGGGTATTTACTGGGCATGCTTTGATTTTCTGTAGATGCTATTTCATTATTTCCTCATCTTTCTGGTATTTGTTGCTTCTTTCCATTTTAGCATCCTTTTTAAACTGGATAAGAAAAATGTAGATTTATTCCCTCATCTCTTTGATGAATAAAGATGTGGAATATGTTCTTGCAACAAAGAATGTCACCATATTACAAAAGCACAGTCACACGAGTACCAGTAAAAAGAACAACACAGAAGAATTAACAGCTTTTAACAGATATGAGAAATAGCTTACAGAAAACAAACCATAGTTAAGAATATCTTGACCATAGCCACATGAGAGGATACATTTTCCTTTATGTCTAGATGGCATTCAGTAGGAGAAACCAGATTTCTCCTGAATTAGTCAGATTGTATTTACCTTCACACCAGTTAAGAAAGTGTTCTTTCCCCATGTTTTAATCCAAAAAAGCCCAGCTGTTTACCACAAGAGCTTCTGACAGTGACTCTTATGCCAGTACACTTTTACAGGCAACTGTAATCGATTTTTCCACTATAATTTTGATATTTACATTAGTCAAGATGCACTCCTCGCACAACATGGAAGAGAAATAAGGTGTTCAGAAAAAGACAGACCATCTAAACAGGATCCAAGTAACAGCAGAGATCTCGGTTTAAAAAAATTCATGAGCTCAAGCAAAAGAATAGACAGAACTAAGAGAGAGAAAAGCCTGGACTGGGGCATTAGGCAGGACACCCAGCAGTGCCCCCATCAGCCCCACCTCCCATGGTGGCCCCTGGCCTTACCCCACCTAACAGCGAGAGGACCCTGGCTGCCTTGCCACTGCACCGGGCCACAGGGAGAAGAGAGGCAGGGAGCCTCAGAGCCTCCCTCCAGCTCCCACGGGGACGCGGGTGACTCAGGCTGCCGCGGTGCCCTGCAGCTGGGACGTGACTGGGGCGACGGAGGATGCTCCCAAGCACTCCTGCCTTGGAGCCCTGACTCTGCCATAAGGAGAAAAATGGAATAAAACAACCACAAGTACAATGAAAGCTGTGAAAGGTATCCTATAATACCCAATCCTTCCTTGCACACAACAGATTTACTATGCAGAGGGCAAGGGACAGACAGTGTGGGAGTGCAAGTCCTTTTTTAGTAAGATGTATAAACAAAATAAAAGTGAAGCATGTACTGTGCTTGCCTTTGCAATGAAGAGGTCAGAAGTTTGCTTCTGAAGGAGTGGGTATTTTTTTTTGGGGGGGGGGGTGTTTTTTTTTTAAAGTCTCCAATACCAGAATTATTAAAATGGTTAGAGGGTCTTAAAAACCAGGGCCAGATAAATATCCAAATGTGCTAAAGAAGTAGGGCTAGAAACTAAGGAATTAGCAGGCACATTCACAAGCTCATTTAGTTTAGAAGAGACCCCTGGGGACTGGAAAGTGGCTAACATAACAAAGTTATTTTAAAAGTGCCTGGAGACATAACAGGAAACCATAGACCAGTTAGCTTGATATAAAGTCAAGAGAAAGTCCTAGAATATCAAATGGGAAAACACTTGAAGAAGCACAGCTTGATTAAGGATTGACAGTATGAGTATGGAGAGAGGAGGGAGATGGGTTCATGGCTCGCTAACTTGCTGGGATTCTTTGAGATTTCTGCCACGGCAAAGTCAAGGAATGCAGCAGACACCACCAATATATACTTTTATCTCTATTAAAGAAAATGTATGCTGTATTTCAGATGAAGGTTAACTCTTTCCTTGATGGCACACCACCACAGCCTCTGAGAAGAAAGACTTCATCTTCCACACCAAAATATTTCCTGACAAGTATCTTATGTTGAAAACTGGTCCTTCCATAAACAAATTTCTCACACACAAGATATAATCAAAAGTAAAATCTAATGAAGAACTAAGTGGTACTTTTCATCAACTGTTTCTAGCAGCATCAGCAGCTCTGTTTATCAGAAATTCTTATTCAATGTTGTAACATAGATTGCAAAAACAGAAAAATTAAGAACTGGGTCCTATTTTTAAATCCTCAAATTGAAACAGCTTGAAGTTTTGATTTCTTAATACTTTGCATGAGTGTAAGCACATTCTCTTGATATGCCACAATCTGTAAATAATGAACCAGGCAGAAAAGACAGCACTGAAAGCATGCTTTGATTCACAGGCTAGACAGCACAATAGCAGCAATGAATATGAGGCCATCTAACATTCAGTAAGCATTTCAAATCAGTTTCATGATTATAAATAATTATCTTGTTTTTAAAACTGAACACTAAATTCTTTTTGTTAAACAGAAAACTGTCCAATTCATGTGAACAGAAGTTTTTCTCCTTCCTTTCCCCCATTAAGTAGCTGTTACTTGTGTTAAGTCTTATTATATGAAACAAGAGAGCCCAGATACTGATCAGCACAGCTAACTGAAACAAAATGTTACCCAAAAATGAAATGTTGCTGCAAAGGAAGCATTTGGCAAATGTCGAAGTCAGATTGTGGTCATGCAGAAGCATTTGTAATTAGAAATGTCTTGTTCCATTGTTCTGCCTGCCCTTGACAAACTGAAATTAATTTGGATATCTGGCCATAGGTTGCAAGCTTGCAGCCTGGGACAACTACTTCATGTTTCAGAGAATCAAACTATTTGACTAGACTTGTCATTTTCAGACAGAAATAGCCTTGTTGGATAGAACAGCAGATCCAACTATCATATAAGTTCACATGCCAGAAGTATATATGCATTACCAGCAGAAGGCTGGAAAGCATGAACTAAGTTTGTTTACTTAATAATGAACTTGCTGTTATTACCTCCACAATCAAGTGCTTCTACATTAAAAAAGTATATAGTGAAAGCTATTTTAAGTACTCATTTTACCAAAGTAGCCTGACAAGGCAACATAGAGAGAAACACCTTACTGCAGACCATGAAATATAAAATAAATGTATTTAATTTACATCAAAGGTGAAGGTTATGAGAACCTAGTTCTGGTAGCTGAAAGGTGGTATAAGCTTGCCATGGCAGAACTATCCATGGAAAAATCCTCACTTTTTTCTGCAAAACTGAGATTCTTGAACAAAACGTGGCAACTCTAACAGAAACTCAACTAGTGAAGAAGGGGTCATAAAGAAATACTTGGTTTTGAGACCAAGAGTAGAATCAACTGCAAGAGCTGGAAACAGCTGATTTAAAGGATAACCTGGGAAGAATCCTGCAAGCTATTTTCTGTTCTGCCTTGAAGGTGGGGGGGGGGGGGGAAGAGGGGGAAAAAAGCTACGAGGTAAATGGGCTGCAGCCTATGCTAGCCATTGCCACAGTGTGCAACTAAAACCAATAAAACTACCCATGTGACCACTAACAGGGGGATAACAAGGTACACTAGAATCAGAAGCTATGTGCGCTAGCCTGTAGGCCTTACACTGCAGCCCACCAACCACTCCTCTCTCCAGCAGCCTGAGTAAAGCAAACACACGGAAAGATTTAGATACACGGAAAGATTTAGATACCATCTTAAAGTGTGGCATTCACAGCCACTGGTATTTATGCTTTTCCTCAGGCTTTCCTTATTCTTTCACCAGCCTGAAAAATATCTGGTTACCCTTCAAAGAGTGAGTGTCATCACCTTCTCTATATACATCAACAGCGAATCTGTATGTATGATATGGAGTGCCATGCTGTGCTTTGTAACAGTTTTTGCAGCCAAGTATCTTCTGCTTCATCCTTCACATTTGCTCCCAGAAGCGTTAACATGGCTTTCTCCAGCACTCTGTCGAAGGAACAGAAGTTCCCATAGAGGTTCTATTGTTATTAACATAAATCAGTTCTCAAGTTATGTCTGGTATGCATTATCTTAAGTGATGACCTTCATGATGGACCAATCAAATTCACCTTTTTTCCTTTTTGGTTTTGCACAAAAAGGTCACCAAACCCCTAGCCTGATAAAATAATAATAATGGAATTTGTTTATAAATGCCTCCAGATCTCTAGATGTCACTGATCCCAGATGTTGTCAAAAAATAATTCTACCTCAGGCCAACCTCCCTCGAGCATGCAACCTTGACTAGTCACTCCTAAACAGTTTGCTTATTCACCAGTTTTGATGGCACCAATAGTTTCTGCAGATCCCACCTCAGTTTATCACTGTGCACATCAGAGAAAGCTTGCACCTCTGTCTTCCTTCCCCCTGCTATCCAGAGCTGTAGCTAAACACCTCAGCACCATAGCATCACTTGCCTGCAAGTGGTCACACATCTTCCAGATCCTACCACTGCCTGCAGGTCAGCAAGGCCACAAGCCTTTGCACCAGCTCTTGTCACTGTCTGCAGGAAGAGAGAGGCAGGACAGAAAAGTCTTCGTCTTTGTGCCCGTGCACAGGAGCTGGCAGCAGCTGGGACCAGGCTCCCAGTTTTGCCCCATACCATGCTGAGAGGATTTGTGTAGCTCAGTCTGAAAATTGGTAGTTGAAATTGCTGCTAGCCCTAGCTAAATCACAATCTAGGCAGCATACAAGTGAGCTGGATTCTCCCCTTCTCACCCTCCAAGCAGGGTGAGGCTGACTGACATCCTAGCACCTCACTGGGCCTTTCTGGAGTTGTGTGAGACTACACACACACAACACATGTTTTTGAAGATAATAAATAGGTCTGTGCTGTCATGTCACCTCGTAAGCAACTCAAGGCAGCTGTCTGCTTTGAAGGTTTCCACCCAAATCCATTCCCACAGTTCACCACCAAGTTACACAATATCACCTGAAATGTCAGAGACGTGGGAGGCCTATCAGAGCTGGCTTACCTCATTAGTATGAGATCTTTATAATTGGATCATTAGCTACATAAAACTTCAGGTGAGAAACTTTGAACCATTGTATTTGACTGATAATACATACAAAACACTAATAAAAGTTTTACTCCTAGTAAAGCAGTGTGTTAGAGAGTGGATAAGACTACCAGCCTCTATAATCAGACAGCCACCTAGCTGAGACTTCTGAGGGACTTCTAAATAAGGATTCTGCAAATACCATCTTTGGTCCCTCCCTTCCTTCCCACCTTCCTACAACTCCCTGCTTTCTTCCAAGTCCCAGTGATAACTGGCTACTTACTCTGCACAGCTATCTTCTGGTTATCAACTTCAGACTGAACAACTCGGGAAACAGACAGATAGTCTTTCCAGATACAGCAAAAGGCACCCATCCTTTCACAGCTATATGAAAAATAATCTCAGGGCTGCTGGGTCAGGTTGTTTTTCAACTGCTATGTTGTAAATAAAGTAGTAAATCAAACAATATTCAAACAATGTAAAACGCATTTTTTAGACTGGCATGTCTCACAAACACCTTGTCCAATTAATTTCTCTCACCATCCGCTCTTAAAAAAAAATAAACACAAGTTATCCTGCAGCAGAAGACAGTACATGAGAAATGTCTTGGCCGAGTAGTGAAGTTTAAACTGAAAATCAAACTCAGATTTACGGCAAAAAAAGCTAATTACTAGCTTAAGCATGGAAACAATTGTCTCATATTATATATTGTGATGAATCAGCAGAGCAGTCATAGGTCACCAGGGACAGCATGAGGAATGAAGCTGCTGCTTCTATCAGACCATCGAGGGGTCATATGTCACCAAGAGATAAATTATTTGGGGGAGGCCAAATGACACCGTGGCAGCTGCTAGCAGGAGCTGCCCAGTCTGGGGCAGACACAGGCCTCGTTCAAAGAGAGACAGACCCAGAAATCGGGGAGAAACACATTGCCCTGAATGGCCTTAGTGCGACAGAGGCAGAAGCCCCTTGCACTGCGCTGGTGCCGCAGGGACACGAAGGGCGCTGGAGGAGCCCCGCAAGACCCGCTGGCACTGTGCCCAGCCAGCGGAGGGGCACGATGCCTCATCACCTAGTGGGAAAGAGCAGACGGAGGGAGCACGACCAGCCCTTGGATGGCTCACTCAGGGCCAAGCTGGAAATATATGAATTGTAACTGTTATGCTTCATCTTGCTGGGTGTATCTGCAGCTCTGTTCAGTCATCTTTCCTTTAAGACATGTTCCAGGTAGCTCACACGGCTGTAGAAGTTACGGACCTACCAGCTGCTTCCCTTGCCTCAGAGCACACACAAGTGCCAAGGATAGCAGGGAAAAAGGCCAGTGTGTCCTGATGGCCCACTGTCCTCTCTGGGCAAAATGACTGCCTACATAGCTACACACAAGCACCAATATACTCACTGAATATACTGCAATAAGAATCTTTCCATGAAAAATAGAGGGGGGAAAAAAACAATCCACACACATTCACTTGATGTTGCTGGTTTGTTTTCTTTCCCAAATATTGCTTATGCTACTGCCATCTCTACTGCCAGGGGCATTTATGTATAACCCATCTACTGCTGCATTCAGCTGGAAACTGTCTGTGTTGAGATCTGCCTTCAGTATTGAGGGAGGACCCATTTTGGGGCTTTGTTTCAGCAGTCTGTTTGCTTTTTCTTGTTTGTAATTGAACGAAGCCTTGTCATTTGTCAGTGTTTGCCTTTTCTATTGTATTTTGCTGATTTCCAGCATTTGTTTTATTCACAGGTATGGTGCTAAATGACAAACAAAGGTTCCTCCTGTTTTAAAAATAAGTTACTTTCTCAAGGAAGACTGTATTTTTTTTTATATAAATCATAATTGTTCATGTAGTTGTGTAGCATCATAAGAGACCCCTTTGATGTGGAATAGGATCCTAGTCTGCAAGGAGCGCAGAGACATACATGTAAAGGAGAAAGACTCTCTGGGGAGGAGCACGAGAGGCTGGTATCTTATTAAAAGGGTGTATTATCATGTCTGCTCATGCTCAGCACTGCCGAGCTAGAGAGTCATGTCCTGTCAGGAGACCCACAAAGTAACTGACACTTATGCCCACTTTTCACAGGAGCTGAGCACCCACCACTCACTTTGCAAGTACAGCTTTAGGGACATTGCACTGCCCAAACAGAGCAGTGCAGGCCTCTACAGGTTCTGTTCTTTGAGCTTTTCTGAAAATTACTTTTTTTTTTTTTTTTTTTTTTGAATAGTGCACTTTCATCCCTCTCTCACCTAATTTTTTTAGTCTGCATAGATTTAAAAACACTTTGTGAAACTCAGCTGAAGCTTTGGACTTTGTCTTGTTTTCAGCTGAAGGCAAGCAAAAGACTTTTGTATGACACAAGGGCTGCAGCAAGACTTTACGGAGTTCAGGAGAAGCCGTGCAAGAAGGACTGGGTTTTTTTTCCCCCTGCATGTAATTCCTTAAATCCTCCCCAACATTATTCTTTCCCCACTGAGTTTTATTATACCCCTTAGTTTTCTTCTCACATTAGTAAGAAATTCCCACGTTTCCTACCAGTGCTACTGAGAAGAAAAATTGCACTCTTTCTTTGATCTGTTATAGAGTAAATCTCACACAGACAATGAAAACTCTGGGCCGTCTACTAAACCATACCTGTATTACTGCTAATACCACAAATATTCCAAGAAAACAGAAAATCTTGAATACATCAATAGTTTTTGGCAAAAGTATAATTTCCAAATAGATCTTTTTAGTCATGTTTTTGTGGGCAGGGGATAAAAAACCCACCAGCTTTACTACATCTCTCAATAGAAAGCTCATTGCTTTCTAAACTAAAGGACATACAGCCCTTTTTGACAGAAAAGTCAGCCTAAATTTGCTCCAAAATAATTTTTAGAAGACATGAGATTTTTGGATGCAGACTGAAACCCAAAACAAAATATTCTGGACAACTCTTTTACCCAGTCATGGCTCTAATATAGTCAGCCTTAAGACCTCATTCTCTTTAAAGGTCGATTAGCTATGTGCTCTACAATCTGCTGTTCTGAAATGAGATGTAACCACTACAGGTGAAAACAGGGTTGGCAACTGGGAACATCCCAAAAAATATTCACATGCATCTCCCCCAAAAAAGTGTGTCCAGTGGAGAAGTATTCCTAAAAGAGTGGAAAATTGTTCCTAAAAGAGTGAAGGATCTCTTGCTGCAACACTAATACTTTCAAGCCAAATGGATTAATGCTGTGTATCTACAGACTGAGTAGCTAAAGGGATTTCTAGTTTTCCTGTTTTCCCATTAGCTGGGAGGAAAAACACAGGAGCCTGCAGTAGCCAGTGTCAATATGAATTAATCTTAGCAACCACACGCTCCAAATATCTAGCACCATAACCATAAAGGTGTCCTACATGATAATGAAAATGACAAATGATTTATAAGAAGTGACATTTATTTAAAAACAAAGAAAGGGGGAGGGAGGGGGACAAAAAAAATTTTGATTAACCTTTGCTGTTTTATTAACAGCTAAGCTTGCTTGCTGGTATCTTCTTCCTGCTACAATATCAAGTTTACAGTCACTCAGACATCTGGAGTACAGGCCACAAACTGTGGTATCAGTGCCTCACAACACAGCTACAGCTCTGCTTTACCAGTATTTGACATATACAGAATGTTCAGCAGAAATGTTTACAAATAATCCTCACTCACTGCAATCAACTCCAGCTCCCAAATTTCAGAAGTCTGGATCACTAACAACATTCATAAAATACAACGAAGACACCTCATGACTTTCAGATTTTTCTCTTTGATGTGCGGGTCTCTAGGGTCTGTATGGTCAGGAAACGATGCTATTCCAAGAGCAGGACCACATCAACCTCAAATTCCAACACTCGTTGTGGCTTTGTGCTAGTCTCTACCATATTTTTTTTCACTTTTACTCTGCATTCTATTTATGCACACAGCATCTCTCTCTCTCTCTCAGGTTTGCTCATTCCTCACATCTACCCCTATTTATGGTCTTCATTTCACTACTCTATCTATTGGAAATTATCTTCCACAAATACTGTTATATCGCTTTCCACCAAATCCATCTGAAAGCTATTTTTCTCTCTCATTTAGCCTCAGCTCTACTACCATGTTCTGCAGTCTATCCATCCACCCCCAGCTGATACCCCCAGATCCACAGTAACAAGGTTGGACTCTCACTGTCCTGCCCCAGGAGATGCTCCAGATCAAGTCAGAGAGAAGTGAGAGGGCACTGCCAACTCTATCAGCTTCAGCCTAGGTTTCAGCATTCAGCTTCTCTTTTCCATTCCTTACCACACTTCTTTTCTTCACCACTGGCTTCCATTGCCTTTTATTAAAGGGAGAACCCGGCTTAGCCAGCAGAGATCCTCATATCACACTGATTGCTCCTTTGCATTATCCCTGATGCAAAACAGCACTGCAAGCAGAGAGGCAGCTAAACCTCATGCTGGCATAGTTTGTCACATTTTCAGTGGACAAAAGACTACGTGTACTGCTGCCCTTTACCAAGAATAAGGCTGCAATTAGGAGCTGGAAAAATGCATTTCCTATTTTCTATCCATGCTGCTCCTTTGTTTACACTTTTTCTGTTTGTACTTACTTGTCTTCAAGGAAAGAGAATTGGACACTAACAAGGGCAGCAAAAACAGCATCAGCCCTTCTCGATTAAATTTATCTTTTTCCTCAAAAAGGACAAACTATTATCATCCTTAACAATATCTAAAAGACTGTCAAACTCTCTTCTGCTGAAGGAAAAGGGAAAGCTTTAGGAAAGCTTTCCTAAAGGCAAAGCAAAAGGAAAGCAACACAAATTTGTGGAGAGAAGCAAGATCTTCCCACTAACATAGAGAGGAAAACAGAAGGCCCTCTTCAAACTTCAAATATAAGCCATGAACTTCAAGCTAATGTCCACATTAGGAACAACTGTTCTGAATTAAACTTACATATGTTAATTAAGTGGATAATTCAAGAATGTTTAACACCTGTGCCTGAAACAAGTTTCAAGAATTTTTAATGGCCTTTCTGTCTTCCTCTGTGCAGTTTTTACAAAAGATGTAAATACTTTTAATGATGATTAGTTACCATGGAACTACATTGGTAAAGATTTCTGCTCAAGAATCCCTCAATCTTATTTTAATATTTAATGGATAATATTATTGCCTTTGATTCTTAAGGTTCATTTGGCCCATGAAAATTAACACAGACTTCTAGTGAAAATCCAGACTGCTACAGGGATATAGAGGTTTACCTGATGACTCTTCTTTAGGAATGACTAGGAATGACTATTTACTTGTATTTGATTGATAAAAATCAGTTATATTTTTTAAAATTGGCTTTTATAGGACAGCTTTTTCTTTCTGAGATTACTTTCCTCCTCCTTTCCTTTCTTTTTCTTAGTTTTTTTTTCCTTTGCCTATATTACTTTGCTTCTTTCTGTTCTCTTTTCCATTTTCTTTCTTTCATTGCTGTTGTACTATGAATATCATGATATGGGCTATTTTAATTAATGCCTCAGGATCTGGAATTGAGTGACCACAGGATAATCTCAGTTTTCATCTACTATAAACAAAACTGATTTCCTACATATTTGTATCCTCTGTCTAATTCCCACCTTAAAACAAAAAGACCTACAATAACCCCAGGTTCCTCCTTAAGCCTAAAAAAAAACCTGGGGAAGAAAAAGCAGTACTGAAACTAGTTTGGATGTATGTAAGTGGTAATTAGTTAAACAGCTGCTACCCAGGTGAATTCATATTCATATTCATATTGTCCTCTCAGTGAGGACAATAATTTGAACCTTTTCTTTATGAAGCCACCAATTTTCAGGAAACTTAAACCTTAGGAACTTTATTATTATTATTATTATTATTATTCCATGTGTATAACTTTTCAGCTTTTGTGGTTAGAGAGAAAAGCCTGGAAAAAAGGGAAAAGCAAAAGAACCACAACACACTAATTCTGCAATATCATCATCTGAAGAACAATTTCTGAATAAGCGGGGTCCATAGTATTGCTTATTGCCTAGGTGGACAGCTGTGTGTGCATATGGACACAGACACTCTCTTTACTCACCCTTCTGCCAGCTCTCACAACTATACTAGAAATATGCTTCTGTCTTTCACACAGATAGAAAACTCTCCCTTCAGATGCACAGGTGAAGCTGCCTGCTCAGCCTGCCAGCAAGCAAGAGAAAGTCCCCAGTGCAGGGAGGTAGAAGTCTCCATTCTCACTCTGCAGGCAAGATCAGGAGCCCATGCCTTTCTACCCTTTCTAATTGCACAGCAGGGCTATCCTGTATCTCAAGCAGGAAGACAACCATATGCCCAATGAGTGACACATAGGGGGCACAAGCTAGGCTGGTTAGCTACAGGTATCCTTTCTCCAGCCTCTGTCAGGACGCTGGTATGTCTGTCCAACTGTAGAGCAAACACAGTGATAACATGTCTCAGGAGAAGAGCGTAGGATCTAAATATACCCATCCGTTTATAAAGTCATTTTAGATATTCTGGGTAGAATGGTGATAAATACATTCATACACAAAATAAACTATTGATTATTGTTGCTGCTATGAAGGTTAGTTTCACTATATGAAGAATATTTAATAAACTCAGGAGTACACTTTGATTCTCAAAAAAACACAAAACAAAGCAAAAAAAAAGAAACAGTCCCTGCATCTAGCTGAGAGTCCCTCATCCTATGGAAAGCAGTGTAATACAGGTTTTACTTGTTCCACTGCATAGATTTTCAACAATGCATTAATTACATCTCACATAAATGATAGCAGAATTCACAAGGGAAATCAAGTAGTCCTTAATTTGTTGACTTTCCCCACTGATTATAGCACATTCCAATACTATAGCAACTCTCATATGGAGCCTGCAAGCATTTCCCAAGCCAGAATAGCTCACAGTCCTGTCTCAGTCTAAGCAGAAAAGGCAGAGGTCTGTTTTGGACTGAAAATTACTGTGAAAGGAAGGAAAAACTCAAGAAGATAATTCCAAACAAGGTACATAAGGCGACAATGATAGTAATAATAATCTTCTTTCCTTTGTAACAGCTTTCACCTTGAAACTTTCTAAAGCTCTTTGAAAATTATGTATAAGAGAGTAGCTTTAACAGCTGCTGAAAAGGAGTGGTATCTGAGAAGGAACACAGCTATCATCTGCAGAGAAGAAAGGACTTGCTGTTTTCTTTCATTGCAACCTTCCTTTTTCCCTCCACCTCACCTATTCTATATAGAACATCTTTTGTGAAGTATATTTCAAGGCTACCATCCCCTTCTCCTCTAAATCCACTTTCAAGACCTTTCAACATTCTTTATAAGTATTTGACTGTCCAAGTAATTTATGGTTAGCAAGAAAATAAAATCACTTTTCCCTTGGCATACATGTGTTACCATCACTGTACTGAAACAACCTGCGCTGTGCAGCCACATAATCTCTTATCCCTCGCCCTTCATGGAGGTGCCTGCAGTGGCAGACTCCCCAGGCGGCCTGAAGCATGTTGGCGTCCTTGGAGCCCCCCTGTATGTCCTGGGGTCTACATATATTTTTATTGGTAAGGTCTAACTTTAATAAGGTCTAGTAAAGTTTAATAAGGTCTATTAGTAAGGTCTAAGCTTTTCAGGTCAGGACTCTCTTGCCATCTGGGTATTCTAAGCAGCTCATTCGAACAGGCCATGAGATGTGGTACAAACCTAACAAGTACAAAAATACCAGATTAATAATACACAAGAAATAACACCAAGATAAAGTTTATCTATATGTAATGTTAGATCACATCAATGTATTTATTCATACAAAAGACACTCCTGTCATTCAGTCATTTGTGAAAAAGAAGGAGGGTTAATTTACTGAATGAATTATTTTGTACAAGGTCTGAAATAATACTGACATTCCTTTCTCACAAAACTATTATTATACTATCTATATTCTTGTACTGCCTTCAAATTCAGTCAAGAATCAGGTTCCCATTCTGCCCAGTCAGCAAATAAAAAGACAATCCCTGCTAGGAATATGTATCAGGTAAATAATTTTTTTAGGGAGTTTCTCTCTCTTTTCAGGGCACCTTCATAAATGCGGAGCCTGCCAAAGGCACTAACCTGGATTTTCTCTAAAGCCACCCAACTATTTCTGAAATAGACGTTGCTTCACAACTAGACATTCATCATTTGCTGTTTTTCAAACTCACATCCAAGGAAACATCTACTTTTCAGGTACTTTAACCATGCAGAGCCCATAGAGTCCTTCAACCCACCAAGGAGCGTTTCATCATCAACCAAATGCAGATCAATGAAGAAAGGAATGACATGAAGAAAGAGCATCATACATGGGGCCTCACCTCCTACTCTTTCATTCCTGCCACAAAATTTGGGACCCTCATCAAATTTCATTGGGCAGCCAGTAGTGCAAGGTGTAAAACATACAGAATCATTACCCAATCTAGTAAGGATTGAAAGAAAAATCTTCTCTAATTTTTTGGGGGTCATACTTGGATGGAGAATCATTACATGAAGGAATCACAATCCAGAGAAACAAAGGAATTCTTTCTGCCTCGCAGCAAGCCTTTAATACTCCTCTCACCCACAACACTATACAGGATCTCTTCTCAGGCAGTAAGTTTGCAATGAGAAACCAGAGGGAAATTTCAAAGTTCTTTCAGTGGGTATTTGGCCATAAACCTTTTGGAGGAGGGTTTACAGACCTTGTAGCAGAACTCAGAATGCTCCCACTGGAATGTGGCCTGCCGCTTTTTAAAGTAGCAGATCGATTGGCAGTGAAAATGTCCCAATTTCCCTTTCTTTCCAGCAGAGACTTTTCACAGCTCTCCTCATAATTGCATATAAATTATGTACTTCCTTCAAAGTCAAGCTGTCCAAAAGACCACGTTAGCAGTCCATGCATCTTCTCTTCTTTCACTTGCTGTGCTCTTCTTTGGACCAACATTCACCTCCTAACGTGATGACTACACAATGCTCCTTCCTTCAGTTTTTTTTGTATGATTCAATCTGTGTTTCCAACGATCAGATTTCTTCTTCATTATATATCCTGAATTAATGGCAAGTGGTCATAGTTTAGTACCCAGGATCTATCAACAGCCAAGTAATAGCAGGAATCCTGACTTCACAAATCTGCCTCTTACTTTTTTTTTTATAAGAGAGATACAAGAAAACAGAAATCTAAATAAATTATTTTGAAGATGTGCACACGTGCAGCAGCACATGCTGCAAAGACCATAATGACTGAAGTCTAGCTAAAAGCAGTTCCAGCATGCACCATTTCCTACTAAAGCTTGACTTGATTTGTTCTTGCTTTTGACACACAAGAGAGTGCTGTCAATATGCCTTTCTCCTCCTTTTGATTCAAAGATTGGTATCACAGCTACTTTTCTCTAAGTTCTGTCTTTCAGGGTTTCTTTCTTAAGAGCAATAGCAGGCAGAGGGAACTCCACTCTTTCCTTCCTAGTTTAAATTCGGAGATTTTTTTCCCAGACATCCACCAAGGCTACGACAGCTCTGTCAGTTCCAGTTTAGTATTTCCCGGAATTTCCTCCTTCCAGGCAGATGGACATCTGCTTCTGTATTACCTACAGCAATCCCACTGAAATAGGACTTTCTCAGTGCATCATCTACTGCAGGGCCAACAGATCCACTATATACAAATCAGTACCACAAATGGAGGGAAACTGTCCAATCTCATTATCCAGGACTACATCATTTATAACAATGAGATATATCAGACAGTAAAACTAAGGGACTTATCTAATTAATACGCAGTCAAGAACACAAGCTAAACTTCCTCCCAAGCTACTTATGAATTTAAATTGGTGAGTTTCGAATTAAATATTATTTTGGAAATAAGAGCATACCCTGGAAATAACAAATGAGAGATTCTAATACAGAAAAATCAATGATAGTTACCCCACAATCATGCTTTCTGGAAAATGAGCCCTCCATCTCCTACAGCATGTAATCAACTGTTAGATATGTAGCAACTCTCTGGTTAAAACATAGCCAGCCAATATCAATATTAATTAGAGCTGAGGAAGTAGCTCTTAACAAAGAATTCATTTGATGAGTTCCACAAATTTTGCAAATGTCACTGCTCTCCCAAATTTATTATTTTCCATTATTTTACAGAATATTTGCTTTCTTGCTAGCTAACTACTGTTGGAATTGTTACTTAATTAGTTGTGGTTTGTCACTGAGATCATTTAACAACATCTCTTTTAATCTTGCTTTGTATGTTATAAACAACTCTCAAAGAAAACAAGATTTAAATGAGTTTATTGGGAGAATAGGAGCTTTCAAGATTAAAATAAACATTCTGTGAACATCTGCAAACATATATTTTGACTAACTGGGGAGAATGATGAAGATGAAGAACAGAATGATATGACCAAAAACAATGCACTAAAACGCTGTGGAACATTCTGATTAGATTTTGATTGCATTTAAGAGTACCAAGTCCAGCACCTTCTGATGAACAAAAATTAAATTGTCAAATGAAGGAAATACCTGCAAAATAGCCTTTCACAGTTGTTTTACCGAGGAATGAAAGGCGTTCTCTCACAGCTTCTCAGATCCTGCCAGTGAATCCTAAAGGTCACTGGGAAGCCAGAAGCAGCCGCAAAAAAGTCCCTTATCTTCAGGGCACTTCTTGGTCACCATTATTTGCTAACTGACAACATAGTCCCATGAGATTCACACTATAGATTTTGTAACTGAGCTGAACATTGTTGTTTAATCAGGCCTAAACCACAGAAGCAATTTCAGGCAGGACTTGGAAATCCATTATAGCTTTATGTTGCATTAAATCTCCTAGCAGACCTCTTTAACATTACAGAACATGCATGTCTTAGTCCTCTCTTCTCTTCTTACCCAATGCCTGCTCCTTCTCCATACTTGGAGTTCAGGGTTTGAGGTATGTGGAGATCAGCACACTCCCCCAAAAGGCACCCTTTTAACTTGCAGATGGGAAAAACTGAGGAAGGGAAATCTAATACCTCAGACTTCCACTAATTTCAAAGAAAAAGTCAAATATACAGCAGCCAGTTATGCCAGAGCACAAACACTTTAGAAATGAAAAGTCTTGCAGTCATATCCCACTTTGCTAAGTATTTGACTTGTTCCAAGATTTAAATAAAAATATCAATACTGAAAATGTTCATATTCTCTTTACATTTGAGAATACTCAGCAGCATTTTGAGAGGTTTAGAAACACTACTGTTTTCAATCAATTTTTATTTTGAATAAAAATATTCTACATCACTCAGCAAATTTTTCTCCTGTACTATCGATAAAGTTTCTTCTTCAGAAAAGACACCTATCATTTATAAAAAATGGACTAAAATATATGTATTCTTCTCAACTCCTCACATCTTAAAGCATTCTGCAATTTATTTCCCCACTTTCATCTAGTGATATTCAGAGCAGCCATGGTGTGATCATATGTTTTTTCAAGAATAGCTGATGAATACCTGAAAACTCTCCCACTGTGGGACATTCTGTTTTCTCAGGAATAAGAAAAGCAGCCAGAAAGACACATTTTTTAGTTCTAAAAATAAACTAAAAGGCCAGAGAAATCAATGAAAAAAATCATTGTTAAGACAGCACGAAACATAGAATAGTAATTATATTTCAGTTATATGACCAATTAGTAGCCAACTAATTACTTGAGTCTGATAAAAATTTTAGCAAATAATAATCTTATGGGTAATGTTTGCTTCCTTTCTACCACCACCAGTTCTTATAATAAAAAGCATATGGTGTAACATATTCTAAAATCCCTTACTACCTTGGCAACATTTTGGTTGTATGCTGTTAACCATTTGAAAACTCAACTAGTTTAGCAGACTACTGCTGGATAAAGAAGCTGAAAGAAGTGGTTTGCTTAGAACCAGGATGATCTTTTCCCTGTATTCCCTTACACAAGAAGCTAATCTAATTTATAAAGCCTTCTCTGCAAAGAATCCCCAAACTGCCCTGTTCTGAGAGTTCTGCATCCTATTCCGAACTCTCTTGGGATGCAGAAAAGGGAAGAACCTCTTCATATTTCCCCCTGCTCCCAGATAACAATTCCCCTTCACATCCAAGGATTCCCATTCAATCTGATAATTAGCAAGCACCACAGAATGAAGGGGAGGTTAACTCAACCAACACGTGCTGTTCCAGAGAGATTACAGTAAGGGTAAGATTATCCTTTCATAGGTCTCTGTTCTGATCCATGAACTTGGACACGTAGGAACAGTTCCACCCCACTGGAGGATTTTGGATATCAGCACAGGTCCACTGCCTTCATTTCTATATGTTATTCTGATCTTTCAAAATACTTGTCATCATGCACATTAACTGCCCCTTCCAAAGGCATAAAGTCCATTCAGAAATAATTGCTCTTTAATATGGATTGCTTAGTCACTAACCCAGAGGTTCAAATGTTCAAATGCTGTTTCTGGTTTAATGGGGTGGGCAGGAGTTCAGCCCAGCTTACCAGCAGTCTGGAACGCCCCATGTTGATCAAAATAATGAAGTCAACTTTTAGACTCAATTCCACTCTCTCTCCAACGTCATATGTAACTGATATACAAGTACATGCTGATTTTCTGCAAGAAAACCAAGCAGCTTGAAATCTAGGGGCAAGTAAATCTGTAAGTGGAAGCTCTGAAAATCCCAAATATGGTAAGTTTCTAAATGTCATTATAATTCAGTCTAACTCAACTTGCAGAAAGAACTTGTAATACAAAAGCTATACTTTTACACCATGAAAACCTTTTTTAAATAATATAGTTTCATCATTACTTTGTATTCCTCTCTCTGTATCCATTTACTGTCTTTTATAAGTTCTTTTTGTGCTATGTTTGTACAGCATATAATAGCACAGTGGGATCCTCATCTACAGCTGGAACATCTAGGTGTTTTATTAAAACAAATAATATTAATACGGCTCCTTGGATATCTAAGGCATGCTGCAATTCAACTCTTATTTCCATCTTTCTTCAAAACTGAGATTTCATTGAGATTGCAGTAACAATTAAGAGTAGATATTACAAATCCATAGACTTTGCTTTCCATGACAGAGATTCCAAACAACAACTGTGCATGGAAGTGAAGGAACTTCAGTAGAAATCTTGCCCTGTATGGTAAACAAACAGCTGTTTATCATTGGTCTAATTACCAAGTTAATGAGATACTAATTTCTATATTCATAAAGTATGCATGAGCAAGTATGAGAGTATGCAAAGCAGAGCTTAGTGACAAATTTAATAAATAGAATAACAAGGTTTTGGTAAATAAACATTAATGATCTTTAAAGCTAAGAATCAAGTTAGGTTGTATGGGAAGCTCACATGAGCAAGACAAAATTTTAGTAAGCCTATATGTTTGTATATTAACAGCATCAAACAAGCACAAAGTATTTCCTTTAGAAAGGCAAAAAATATCAAATGCACAAATATAAACTGGGAAGTAACTGGTTGGCAGCAGCACTGAAAAAGAGGTTTGGAACTTACAGCAGAACACCAAAATAAGTCAAATTAATAACATGCAGGTGCTGCAAGAAAAGCAAAATTTCACCTCCTCTGATGATGTCAGAACTGAAGTGCTACATTATGAAAGTGCTAGAAAAATTAGTAAGAATTCAGAAAAGAACAACAAAAATGCAAAGAGGTTTGGAAATTGTAAGCTTTGAGGAAGGGTTGAAAGGATTGAATTGTTCCATTTAGAAAGTAAAACTCTGAAGAGTGCACTGTAAATTCTTCAATTACATAAAATATTACAATGAGGAGAATAATGACCAATTTTCTCCACATTTCCCTGAGGAATTATGAATACTCACTGACAGCAGTGGAGACTTAATATATTAAAAATCTTTCTCAATAGTCAAGCCCCGGACAGTTAAGCACTGGAACAGCTTATCTGTGAAAGTTGTGAAACCCTTGCAACTGGCATGTTTTTAAGAAGCAGTGTGACAACCATCTCCCAAGAGATGCTTCCATTCAAGCAGGAAAATGAGCTAGAATAGATGACTTCTGCCTTTCCCTTCCAGTCCTTCATTCCTGTGATTGGTCATTCTTTGCTAATTCTGTATATATGAAAAGTAGAGTGAAACAGCTCCCTAACACCTATCTCCTCTACTAAAACTGGAATGCACCACCTTATCCAACCATAAATCCTTGTGTCCCACCTCTGGGAAAGCAGTATATTCTTAGGAGTGTTGTCTGAGGCACAATTTGCTCCTTGCAAATTTACACGCTTGCTCACAGAGGATGCAGAGATACCTATTCATAAGTTTTCTCTTGCTGACTGGTGCAGGTGTTTCAATAGGATGATCAATGTATTTCCACAATTGTATGGGAGAGTATGAAAAATGAACACCCTGAAATCAAACAGTGTGAAAGCTCAGGTTCATCTCAACTCTAAAAATATTCAGCCTGGCAAAAACATGATAAACAGCAGCTCTTAAAAGTAGCTGGTTTTCCCTTTCTCTCCCACTCCCCTCAAATTTGTTTTAAACATAATATATGACAAACTGACACTGCACAGAACATTACAAATCCTGGTCTGTCAAAGTGAACCTAACAGCAGCTGGCCACTGTATATCTAAAAATAGCCTGGAGTTTTAGAAAATACTGATTGGGCTGGTCTCATTTTTGTCCTTGACCTTTTTAAGGAAAAATTAGCAGGTATGGGTCCTGCTTTTCCAGAGATAACAACTGTCCAAAAAATTATTTAATTAAAAATGAGATTTTAGTTGCATTGAAGATGATGAGTTTGACCCAATTTTCTCTGGGAAATCCAGAGCTACATACCATCCCTTCTCATCCATTATCCAGGCTTAGTCACCTCATCTAGGATAAAGGAAATTCAATTCCCTCCTCTGCTCAAAGGAGAAGGGAAAGAGAGAGAGTCTGTCTCCCACATTGTGCTGAGGTGGTACTGAAATATTGTTAGAAAAGTTCATCACCTCAAAAATCTATTTGTTTTGTTTGTTTTTTAACTGTTTTTGGTTTGGCTGCCAAACTGAAAAATATGCTGTGCGTACAGATCTGTAAATTATGCTGGTTATAAATTCACGTATACTTAGCTGCCTTCTCACAAGGAGCTGGTTTTTTTGAAAAGTTATGTGATTAATGATAGTTTATAATGGAGAGTTGGTAGTTTCTCCGTTGCTTCAGCTGTAGGTAACTCTGTATTGTAAACCTGTTTATCCCTGTCAAATTCTCCCCTTATTATATGTGTGTTGGAGTTTGGGAAAATTTTGGAAATTTGCCAGATTCATTTTTCTGATCATCATCATCATTTCAGTCACAATTCGTTTTAAAATATGGCTCATGTAGTGACTTTTTTCTAAAAATTTAGAATTTAATTTTCAGTATGTATTTTGACTTGGATAAAAAGATATTTAGATCCAAAGCCCTTACTATACAGCTTATACATATGATGTATTCTGTGTATCCGCGTAGTACCACAGACTTCTTAATATCATATCAAACTCCAAACTTTATTTCACTAAGATTTTAAGTTTCTAGGCTTTCTGCTTTCTACTTTGCACCCACGTTTATGTGAGAATTAGTCAAGTAGGTAAGAACTTGATAAACATCATTTTTATCTTAAGTGAAAAAATCATATGGAAACACTTTTTAAGATTTCTATCACGCTGTTACACAGAAAGATTTTCTAATTTTTAATGTCCAGTTCTGGTTTCAATGTCACGGTGTTCATTCTATATTTTCTGAGGCATGGAAGTCTAGTCTTCAGCCATAGCACAGCTTTTTTGACAGGAGTTATTATTAAACTCCTGGTTGTAGAAAATGGAAGATCTGTTGATCTCCACTGGTTGCTGCAGCTGTCTGAATCTGATGGATTTCCGCATTTTTCTCTTCCCTTTTCAGAAGCTCTCTCTTTAACTCAAAGCTTTTATTAAAAAAGTAAAGACATATTTTTCTATGGCTGATAGTCAGTTCTCTCATTGTTTAGACTGGCTCCAAGTGATCAAAAATTGCCTTTCTTGCCCCATTCTCTTTAAAACTTAAACTTTTTTTAATGTAACTTCTTCAGATTTACTTAATTGAAGTTCTAAACTTGAACATCACTGACTACAATAATTTTTCACTTTCCTTTCTCTTTCCACTAATTTGCTTCTCAATCTTAAATAAACTGTCGAAATTACAAAGACAATTTAATTTTAGACCCCACCAACCTACTTGCAGTATCACTAGCTTTCAAATCAATGGTAGTGCATTCTTGATCTAATTCTTCTAGCTACTAAGATGACATAGAAATTTTAGAGCAGTCACATTTTCCAACTATCTCCATCTGTCACACATTTTCCAAAGTTCACTTTCATGGTGTTATGTCTTACCTGAGATTTCCTGGGGAGTGGGTATCATTTCCCTACTCTGCAGCAGTAGCTCTCATTTTTATTCAAGCTATTTGTTATTCAGTCTCTAAGCTTTCTGCCTCAGCTTAGCACTGTGAAGGATCCTGCACAGCCTCACTGAATTCCCCTAGCTATTAGACTGCTTTCTACTTCTTTTATGAAATAAGACCTATCACCAACACGGTATCATTTTCATCTCAATCTTCCTTGCCCTGCCTTCAGTCTATGTGCTGCCATTTTCTACATCATAGATGAGGCTACTACCAGTTTTTTCCCCATAAAAAAACAGCAAACGTAATTACTACATTATAATCTGAAGTACAGAAATCTAGTAGTGGCTGCCAGTCATTGCTTACTACTGTATATTTGTTTTATATCGCACTATATATTATGTTGGAGAGGGTGGGCCTGTGACTCCATTTCCTAAGGCCCACAGTTACGTGATTTGTTTGGGAATTTCTGGGTGTCACCAGGACACAGAGGCAACCCTGATGTGACTGGGGTCGGAGCTCCCTTGCACCCTTCCCACAGGAGCTTGTATGACGGGCAGGATTTGGCTTGGGGCTCCCCCCAGGCGGAGGCTGTAGCATTCAAGCCCTGGGTTCCCCACGCCACTGCTGCTGTCCTGCTGCTCAAAGCCCACACATTTTGTTGTGAAGCAGAGGAGAAGCTGTGGTGCTGGGCTGACGTGGTGAGAGGTGTTTACACTGCAGCAGAAGAAAAGATGAAGAGGTACAGATGGGTCTTCCCTCACGTCAGAGAGTCGACAACTGGATAACCTTAAAGCACGGATCAATATGCAATCTGCCAGAAGTGTCTGGTGGCTTATTCAGACGTTGGCAAGGAAAAAAGAATTTCCCTCCCTCACTTTAGGGAAAGTGTCGCTATAAAAACAATCGTCAAAACCTCATCATTCACCCATCCGATATTGATCCTTTCGTGTCAGCCAGTGCTCTGGATTCTCAGAAAATCAGCACACCATTTCTAACAATTGATCCTACACAGTACAAAAATACTACGCTGACCTGCATTAAAATGTACCATTTCAAAAATGTACTGGAATAATAATCTAATTCTCTGTATGTAAAGAGGAAGGGTGGGACACATTCTGTCTCTCTTCTGAAAATTCGCCTGAAGTTTCCTGTCAGGCTGGTCTCTGCATGGACTTGGGCAGAGCCCAGGCAAGACCCCCTGGTCCACAAGCCTGGAACAGTTTCCCTGACTATAGCCTTTGCCTGCATCCACCTTCAGCACAGAGATCTCTTTCTTTAATTCTCATAGCACATCTACTGTTCCCTCCTTCTCTTATCCAACAAAAATTCTCCCTTGTCCTCCCCCAAAATCACATGAAATTAATTCACAGACAGCATCGAGCCTTTGAGTCTGAGGACTCTACACAAAAATATATACATATATTGAGCAATGCAGCTCAGTCCTCAAAATCCTCTGTCATGGTAACACAAAACAGGAAATTCCCCTTTCTTACACTTAACCATCTCACTCTTAACCATCTGACAAATTAAGTTAAGGTTGATGGCGCTGTTGTTCAAAATCATATTTAACGGACATTTGAAATGAGGCCTCATTCAGAGAGCTCAGGATGAGAGCTATCTTTCTAAGGGAATGTATTTTCTGCTTTTTGGCACATATGAGAGTCTGTGTACCTATCATCTCTTGCTGGCTGTTTAGCCGTGACATTAAATATCCTCTTTTCTCTCTGCTTGCAGCTTTTCATTCATCTGTTAAATACAGCAGTAGATTTTGCATAACCTCCTGTATGTGAAAAAGACTTCTCTGCTACTCTGTCCCTGTGTGGTAATCTTATTTCAGTAACATTACAATAATTTAAAGTCATACTGGTAAATCTCCTTTTAAATACCCTGACAGTTGAGAACAGACAACCCTGTGCTACTAAAGAGTCCCTCTAAAAGACTTAAAATCTCTCCCAGATGTGAAAATAACTATTAGTCATTGTTAATTGAATAATTTTCTCTTTAGTTGTACGTCCAGGTTTACTGCCAATCCTAATTGAGCTGCATTAGAAAGTCTGTTTAATTTTCCAAATTCAGAGAGAAGAGGCCACAAAATGGAATGAATATGGTCTGCAAATTAGAAATGAACCACAGAGAAGGCATAATAATATAAACAGGTTAGCTAAGGGCTTGCACTGGGAAAATGCCTAGAAATTCGGCATTAAGTGAAAGGCACGAGATAAGCAGGCAATGTGATTTGGTTGTTATAGACTGAAGCAGTCTGCAATTGCTGTAATCTGCAGGATTGCAGGTTTTCCTTCCTCCAGCACAAAAGTTTGGAAGCGCTTCTACAAGATCAGATTCCGTAAGGCAGGAGGATGCTTTGAGAAAAGAGCTGAATAAAAATGTGCATCTGACTGGAAACTGAAAGCAGAAAAAAAGAAGAAAAAAAACCCTTTGGGGGTACAATTTTCCTCCCTTGATTCATCATTAGAGTTTATTGGGCATAGTGAGAACCCTTGAAATTGTAGGCTGAGACCACTGTGTCATAGATGGGGACACCTGCTGGTCATGCCTGTAAATAGCGTTTTATTGTGCCTTCAGCCTGGAAGAAAAAGATGCTCTGACATGATGCCAGAATCTCAGAGGGCCCAATTATCCCAAATGATATGTACAAAGGGCTCCCAGTGAAGCTAGTGGGAGCTGCAGGTGCTCAACACCTCTGAAAGTCAGTTCATTTTTAGTCAAATACAAATCGAAGAGCTGAGCTTCAGGAAACCAGATCTGAATATTTGGAGCTTGGTTCTTTCACGAGATAAAAGCCAAAGGATAAGGAGGAGGTTTGAACAGATTACTATGAAACTGTCTTTTTAAGGGTAAAGGGAAGCAGTCTAGTTTAAAAATCAGCTCTGTTATTTTTGTTTTCAGCCAATAATCCAAAAGGATTTAATATTCTGTACAGAATCTTTACCTGGTAGTGTTGAGTGAGCAGTGTCTTAGGAGATGTAGAGCAGAAGTGGTGAGGGAGTCACTGCGGAAGATGGGAATTCAATGGTCAGGTGTGAAGAATAGGCACAAGGACATCATCACATCCCAGATGCCAGGAACCTCAGCAGAAGGCCGGTGTGAATTACCCAAGCAAAGTTTATTCTCACCTTCTAGCAACCTCTCCTGCCCTATAAACTGCTTCCACTCCCTCAGTAGTCTCCTTATTACAGTTTCTGTGCAGTTTACCTGAGGTGCAAATTTATATACTTGAAAACTGGTTTGCTATTAGAGTTTGACTTCATTAAAGCCTTCCTTATGTTACAGTTGTTCGCTATAAATTAAGTTAGTATGAGAAAATCAAGCGCATCGGCAACAATGTGGCAGCTTTATAGGCCTGTTCAATAAATAATCCACGCATAAATAGTTTCTACTACCTGATATGATCCATAGATGCTGGGATGCAGGGCAGGATTTCTTAGGAAAGCAGCAGTCCGCCGTGGCAGAAGAGGAGGGAGGGAGTGCTGCTAGCTGTCCTCTGCCAGGCAGGGCCAGCTCCCTGGCCCCATGGACACATCAGCAGGGCTGGCTGGGCAAACTTCCCTTCTGAAGGCTCTTCATAAGCTGTCATGGGGAACACAGCTCTTTTTCCCCATGGATAATAAGAAGGGAAAGGAAAGACACATCTCAGCCAGACGGAAAATGTCTTTTGGCTCTCACACAAAGTTTAGGGGCAAAACATTTCTTGGACTTGTCTTTTTCCCCTCTTCTACCCAGGTGCTTTGGCACACCTCGGTGAGGAGTCTTGTGTATGGAGTTACATTAGAAAGATTTAGATTAGTAAGTTTATACTGATGTCTGCGTTACTGTAAACCTGGCAGTCATTTAGCGAGTTTTTCTGGCTTTAGATCACTTCTACTTGTTGCCACATTTGTCAGTGAATTTCAAATGACTGTTATAATTATTTATAGAAGGTGGTGGTTTAGTGAATTTTTTACTATTAAACTTGCCAGACATTTTGAGCGGGTTTGTAAAATTGCTTTTAGACCAAGCTCTGGCAATGCAGTGTTTAGTATAGGTTACTGGAACATTATTAAACAATGATAATAGACTTCTGGCAAAAAGCCAACAACAAAGGTAATGCAGGCTGAGTCTATCTGCAGAGAGGTAATGATCCAATGACGAAAACTGAAAAATGCGAGAAAAACCTGGACCCCCAAATACAGTTAATAAGTAAGCAGTCTCAGATGCAGAGGAGTAGCCTCAGAGGGAGAAAGGCAAAGGAATGGTGATTAATACCAGTATGTGTTATGCTTCACAGGACCAGTCAAAGCAATTACACTAGCAACTGTAAAATGGGGGTGGGGGCATATGGTTGCACATAATTCTCAGAAGTGTTATTATGTCCAGATATCACCTAGATCACTGTAAAATAGTACCTTTAATGATTATACCATGAGCTGTCCAAGAATACACATGAATGGAAAGCAATCTGAAGTTTGTTATGCAAAATTGCTGCATCTATTAAAAATACAATTTTTACGGTCCAGATTCCTCTCTGCCTGTTACAACAAAAGCATCTGTTCCATGTTGCTACTCAAGACAAGACTGCCTGCCCTTTAAATGAATGGGACTTTAGGAATAAACAATCAGGGTGATTATGCTTTCCACTGCTGCAGGGATTTTTATTTACTTCTACACCATATTAATACAGAAAAGGAAAAACCCAGATAACCATTTTTTAACTTTTTTTGGTTGTGGCCAAAGTATATAATTACATTGCTCAGAATCTCATCAGCTCCCATCAGTCTAAGCTATTTTATGAACATTTTTATAACTGCCGAGTATACAGCAATTACGGGAAAACATTCTCCTTTCTGAATGCATCTGCACATTTAGGATGGTCTGATATAATTAAAGCCACCTCCATTAAAGTCAACTGGAGTATTTCCACTCCTGGTAGGTTAAGGCAAAGACACAATAAGCACAAGAGGACCCCTGTTCCTACAGCCAGATAAGAATGTCAGAACCTCAGCTTCCATTTTAAGCAAGTAAGAATATTTCTAGAAATGATTTGAAATGTGACCTGAATACAAACTTCAGCTGAGAGAGTCAGTTGCTCAACTTTATTTTCTCTGTAGACTTGTTTTTTATGGAGACAAGATCTGAAGCACTTTAAATGTGAAAAGTTAACCCAACAGGCAAGTTCAACAGGCTTAATTCATAATTCCATATTAAATTCCTATCCATTTTTTCTCACCGATACTCCCTTTATCTAAACAACCTTTCACTGTCAAAAGGCTGGGGAGACTGCCAAAGACCACTTCATTAATACATGCAATAGGAATTGTTAAGTCTCACAAATGTAACTAGTTTATGTTCATTTCAGGAAAAAAGATACAATTAAATATAAACATTCCAGCTTGAGCCAGTTGGTCATGAAAACGTAGCAGATTTCTCAAGAGGCAACATGCCTCTGTTCACATGACCAAGAAGTACTTAGCACAAGTTTTTAATAGCCAAGCAGAAACTACACACGGTGTCATTGACTTCAAAGGCCTTTCACTCATTTATATTGAAAGAGAAGTTTTCTCTAACATGTTGGTTTTGCTTTCTTTAAAGGAAAATCCATGGTATGTGTATATTGACCAAATGTCAAGGCAAGTACAGATGGAGATTTTTTCTTTCTTTTTTTTTTCTTTTTTAACATTCTGAGCCAGATTCTTCAATGAATAGCCTTAATTTTATATGTAATTAAAGTGGGGCAATTAGTGATAAACCAAGCCCTTTGTTTTAAATCACTGGATTGGTGAGTATCTCTTAATGTAGCTAATTTGATCTTTAGTTTTCAAAAGTATACAAGCAAAGAGCATATATATATTTTGTTAGAACAGAGGGCTGAGCAGAGGGAGAAAAAAAGAAAAACAACTTTGGACCATATTAAGAAAGGAGGGTGACTGGACATAAGGAACTCAAACAAAGAGTTTAGTGACAATTTAACATTTTTTTAGGAACAGATCACTTTATCTTTCGTTTTCTTTCTCTGTACATTGCTCGTAAAACAGTCATACACATTAATTATACAGGGTGGAATTTTAAGGAGAAGTAATTAAGTGCTTGGCACACCAGAAGAGGCACAATTTCTCTGCTTTCTCTAGAGAAAAAAAAGGAGCACCCCACTGGTTGTATGAGAGGGTGGTCATGAGCATGAGAAAGCCATGTACTTCCTCCTGCAAAACGCATCAGCGCGGGGCACTGGCAAGAACCATCGCAGCGTGGACACAGGCTCAGTGCACCGCAGAGAAAGCAGCCCTTTTCCCAGCCCTTTTCCCAGCCCTTTTCCCAGGTCACAGGCAGGGAAGGAGCGAGCTGGAATACAGACACGAAGCTCCGAAGTGGAGACAAGTGGGTACCGTGCTCTTACTAACAAGCAGCAAAATCCCTTCCTTCTCATCCTGCTTGTCTCACTTATTTTTAAATTTGAAGTGATTTCTGAGTTTGTTCTTTTTTGCCCTTTTCTGGTTTTTAATAACTATTCGACAATTTTATGTCTTATTCACAAACATTAGGCAACCAAGAGGAAACATGAGATGTATGATTTGCATTTCTATACAATTACATTACACAAGTCAGACTGACACATAAGCACTTGAAATAAACAGATCTAAAGAAATTACTTACTTTACTAAGTAAAGCTGGAAAGCTGTGTCCCTCTCATGCACATATACGTGCACACCTCTACACACACCCACAGTTTCTTGATAGCTTTGAGTCATTACTTCATAGTAATGGTTCTTGCCTAATTATTTTAGCTGCACACTAAATATTCAATTTGTCCATAATTTCTGAGTAGCAGCGAGTTCCTACAAATTTCCAGCAGAATAAAATGTAACTCATGAGACTCTATAGCAGGCAAATACCCTACTCTGACATTGTTAAAAATGGCATATGACAATTCTGTTCTAAAAGAAAGGTTATCTCATGCTTAAGACTGGATTGATAAAAGAGATCTGGTTGAGTTCCTGACTGTTTCACAGTCTTCCACTAAGGCCTCAGGCAAGTAGTTTAACCTCTGTGTATCTGCTTGCTATGACTAAAATGAATATAATAACAATTTTTTCCTTTATTTTTTGTCTGCCTTGCCTTTGGGTATTCTCCAGCAAGGCATGTTTTTTACTTTGACTTCAGTCCTGCAAAAGTGCACACACTTTAGCAGAATTACCCATGTACTTACTGTTGCACACATTTAAGGGGACCTGCTGCACTGGGAAAAGCATCTACCACAACGAAGCTTCAAAAATACTGTGACACATAAGTAATAGACACTTATAAATACACCTCATGGTTATCATGTACCATGTATCATGTATCATGTTTTATAAAAAACTATTAAAAAACATTTATGCAAGTGATATTTCTGTATAATGAAAAACGCAACCCAGGAATACAACTGAGCAATTCTGTGATACTTTAAAAGTACACTTAAGCTGACTATGGGTAGTTTCATTAGCTTCACATATTGTAGTAAAGTTACATGGGTTCTAAATCTGCAGTAGTAAGGCTTTAATAGTTAAAAGTACTAAATGTTTTCGTGGTCAAAAAATAATTACTTCAACAGGTCTAAAATTTGTCTTGCATTGACAACTGTTCCTTGCAAAGCAAGGACTGAAAGGTTTACAGGCAGTGTACTGTCAACATTGTGTCAGACTACTGTTTTTGTGTAGAGAAAAAGACTATTCCTATAGTGTAAGATTTTAATTATCATTACTGAAATATTATTACTTCGTTTTACTGATATGGCTAATTTAATGCGTTAAAAAATAGTATGTTGAAAGAATCATCACCTCCTGCAGTAGGGAACAAGGTGTTTATATGAAGGAGATTTTTTTCAGACTAACAGTATAATGGCATGTCTCTAGTCTCTAGATAATTCCTGACCCAGAATATGCATTACTTAACTTTTTCCTCTTCTTTGGTTATAATATTCTTAGTTTGTAAGCAAACTGCAATATCATTACAAACAATATTTGGTACTTATTAAATAGCATTTATTCACAAAACCGACTTCCCACAGGAATTCTACAACTGGTCATCCATGCTGTTATTACCTGATCCACTGGTGCCTTAGCGCTCCTTTCACTGTGCTGCCCACACAAGTATTTTTTCCTCCCTCTCCCTGTCTTGCATTACCCGAGACCAGACATTTTTGTCTCTCCGTTTCCAGTGCCCCATAAAACAAATCTGTTGTCAATCTGAGGACAACTGGAATGAACTTAGCAGTGGATTTTTTGACCTTTTTAACACATCAGGGTCAAAAATCACCATCAGCAGTTGGAGAGAAAAACGTGAAAGATCAAAGTCTTCCCCTCCCACTACTGTTCTTGTTTTCCTTTGTTGTTATGTGCACTGCTGACAGAAACCAGCAATTTTTATCTCGAAAGAGCAAATATTTGATAGGAAACTGAGGCCAGATGTATAAACCTAAAATAAACAGCAAATATTTCTGTGAATTTTTTTAATGGCACTGGAAAAGGTCCTCTTTAACAAACAAAATTTTTCTCCTGGAGGGTTTGTAAATCAAACACTGTAGTTTTTACTAGCTGATAGAATGTTGATACTAAATAAGAGCTGACTTTAAACCCAGGAGTAACAGACTAGACTCCTTTCATTGTTGAGGCTGAGATATGCAAAAAGTAAACACCATAAATCATGAAAACTTTGCTTTGTACAGATATTTCCTGATAATACTATACAACATTTTGGTAGAATAGGCAATGTTTTTTTTTAAAATATGTTTCTTTTAATCAGTCTCTCTGAAAGTCTACATTTACACAAAATTATTCATTTTCTTTTGCTTTCCTTGAAATAAATTTTTGCTCTTTTGTTTTCCAGCTATTGTTTTTCTCTGCTGACCTTTATATGGCCCAAATTTTAGTGCAATGTAAGGAAAATGCCTCCAAGTATCCTAACAGTCCCAAATTGTTTATATTCCAAACTGACTTCATCCCAAATCAAATGTCAATATATATTTGGTCTTTTAAAAAGGCACAGCATTCTTTCTTAAGTACGTCCAGAGAGATATTGAACAAAGAGAAGAATAAGCATGCAGAATCAAAAGAACACGGTTTTGGTCTACAGTTGCATCTAATTTGTCTTGTAAAGTCAGATACTGACTTCCCTCAGTTGTTACCTTTTTTTTGAACTCAACAGAACAAGTCTAAGGCATAAAGTTGCCACCGAGAAAGTAACTGATAAAATATTAGGGCATCTATCACAATGGCAAGGTCCCCTGGGATACAATTTTGATGTAAAGCCCCTTATTTCTTTTAAAACATTTTCCTCTGCACCACTATTACATGGAGTGTCACAATCCCTAAAAGCACTAATCAACCAGGGATCCTGTTTATGTTTAAATGAGAATTCTATCCATACAATTACAGTTAAGTTGACCACAGCATGAAAATTAGCATGAACTAGGACTAAGGTTTGCCAAGGATTTACAGTTGGGTGGCAGAAGTATCACTGGTACAAGGCAAAGCCTTTGCCCATGCCCTCATTCCTGTAGCACGAAACCAAGGGAGACTCTGCGTGCCACCTCCTCAAGGACTGAAGGAAGGACTCCTGCTCCGATCAGGGCCTCTGTCCCAAGAGCTCTTCCATGTACCAAATACCAATCCATGGACCAAATACCAGTGCAGGCCTCAGGACAGGTATCCAATCACTTGAAAGGGTACAATCCAAGAAACCGCTTACATGCCGAGCGCTCTTTAAACACTGTGTTTAGAGTAGCTGCAAAATTAGGCAATGCACATTCTGAAGAGCTAACTCGTAAAATGTGTGCTTTTTCAGTCAAAGTATCAAAATGTATCTATCACATGTTGAAAATCGCTAGGTGATTTAGCAACTAACCAAAATATCTGAACGAGTCCTTGGAGAATCTTAAGGCAGAAGCAATTTCCACACCAACTTAATCAATCCCCACTACGATTTCCATGATTTGATGTTTTTAGAGGATTTTGATCCAGTCTTAATTCCCATAGCTTTACCATCTGCACAGCATTTTTATGAAAGGTAATTTTATCCCCTCTGCCAACCTGTTAAATATTGTCATGGGAGGATTTATTAGTTTCCATGACTCCAGACAATATTTTATTCTCCCTGACTTTTCAGCCAGCAGAGCCAAGTTCCTAATTTTATCAATTGAAAGCAGTGAACCCATTCATTAATAAAAGGCCCTAATCTACTTGTTCTGTAACTCAAAAGCAACATTTCCTTTGCAGCCCCCAGCTGACATCCTCTTTCACAGAGAGAGAGAAAGGAAAAAACAAGCATATTTCTGTGTGATGTAAACCTCTGCAAGTTAAGAATTATTGTTTAGATACAACTCCCCCACTTTCCAGTAAACAGATCCCACAGAAGTACAAAAACATCAGAAGTCTAATTGCTACAATGTGTTGCAGAGATTTAATATTCACTTAAGCTCTAAGTTTTTTAAGAGCACAAAACTTGTTTTACTCTTAAAATTCTATGCATGCTACTGATGATCTTTAATTATTATAGTGCAGTGATTAATAAAAGTAGCAATGTGCCTGGCTGACTGAGGGCACAGGACCTCCTTCTGCCTTAGGGAAGCCTGAAATGCATGACAGTGGATTCTCTCCAAACGTATTTATCAGAAAGCTGTTTATCTTCTGTAGTAGGGCTTGATTCATAGTCATTCCATTCATGTCAATGAATGTAACACAAGGCCTTTAATACTCCCCGGTTAGGAGCTAATGCCTTTAGCTTTCCATTAGGTAATTTGAAAGACCTATTCATTTTTTTTCACAGTCAGCTAACTAATTCTTTAACACTCTGTTTCAATACCACTAACACTTACTAAGGGATTGACTACACTAAGTGAACAATCTCAGCCATCTCAACATTTCATCATTACCCGACATACATAGCTGCGTCTAAATCAATGACTCACACTGAGGTAGGTCTATCCCCTTGAGCATTTTTGCTTTTTTTTTTTTTTTTTTTTCCACATCTAGTCCCAGTCCTCCTCCCTCTTGTTCTATGGGAAACTTCCACTATCTATGGAGAGCACAGTATACTTGCTTTTTCCCCTCAGTTTCTTTATTGTTCTTTTACTCAAATTGCAGACCATCAACTCTCCACTTCAAGCATAAGGATTGCATTCTGAAATGCTTCCGTGTTACCTTTGTGACCTAACTCATGGCAAAGGTGGCAAAGAGAAGACTAAGTTCCTTCCTTGCCCTTAGCCTGCAAAGAAGACAAGATATCCTGATGATGGGCACAGTGCAGGAAAGATAAACCAGATTCTTTTTTTCCCCCAACTTGGCAGAATTCTTTCTCTTCCAGCAAAAGAGGTACCAACTACACCAAGGATGAATATCTGGAATAAATTCATGATAGTTTTCAAGATGAACTGATCAGCACATATTAAGTTTAGATTTCTGTTGTTATCAGCTTTGATTACAGAAAATAACAAATCAAAGTATAGACATTTATTAGTTCCAGTCATGCTTTAGAATGGGAAAACTGATAGAATTTTATCTCCTGGTATGTCTACCTCACACACAGCAGTATAACGAAGGTCCGAGTAAAATATATAAAAGCACATTAAAAATGAAACATTATTAAATTTAAGCTAATCTTAATCTCTTTCAGTGCCTTGCCTAAATTCTACAAAGGGGTCCTACCAAGATGTGGAACATGCAGCTTCTGAAGGCAGTGTGTTTGAACATGGTTTCTTTGCAGCTTCTGCTGCTCTGAAGCAGTTATTCCCCCTTCACTGCCAACTTGTCTGGGTCCCAGATACATCACTGGAGAGGACTGCAAGAAGTTACTTGCTTCAAATCAGTTGAATTATGCCCATATTTCTTGTTTCTTACACTACATAGCTCAGCAATAGTGCACACCTAGTGTACAACAAAAGAAGAATGCAAATGGCACACCTTGTTTTCAGCGTAACCAAGTTTGTAGTACACTTGAAAAAACAAACCCAGCACCAACAGTCTCCTGGAAGCAAAGTAATCAAATGAGAAAAAACACAGTCTTAGTCTCTGGAAGCTTTTTAATATTAGCTTTAGTGATCTAAAACATCAACTGAGTTTTGTCTTTCCAGAGAAATGTTAGCCGAGAAAAAAGAAAAACTGGCATTTGCTGGCAGGGTGCCTGTTGGTGGGCTCTCTCCAGAGCGACTCTACCCTCCTTTGCAAGTTGCCTGTCTAGGAAGAAGAGAAGGGGACCAACTCTCCAACAGTCAGTTGGGTTCAGATGCTACAGAGCAACGGCCTCCTTTCTGCTCAAGATTGAGAGTTCCCTCACCAGCAGAAAACAGGTGTCAACTTGAATCCTACACTTGCTGGATCTTTAATGAATCTTGTGGCACATATGGTACTCTTTGACGTTGCACAGATGTTCTCTAAAAGACTATAGCTTTCTACAATTCAAACTGCCTTTTCCTCAGAGTTGCACCATACTATTATGATAACTAAATAATTTTCAAACCTTTGTACCTCAAGTTAAACCACATTTAAGTACCTACAAGCGTCCAAATTTGCAGAGATAACTACAACTCAACTTGATCAGCAGCTAGTAATACAGGAAAGTGAACAGCAGTTTCAGTGAATGCATTTGAAAGTTCTTTCCTGAGGACAGTTCTCATTGAGACTGTGATATATTCTTGTAAGTACAAAATAAACTGTTTTTCCAAAAACACTTCTCAAATTCTTTAAGAGAAAGTTTTGCCTCTATTTGAGTAAGAAGAAAGCTGTGATGGTTATTAGAAACCATTTATACAAAAGAGAAAAATTAAATACATTTAAATAAATAAATTAAATTGTTTCTGAGTACAGAATAAACTACTACTGTACTGAATAGTGGGTATATGGGCATACCGTCTTGGAATCACATCATTATGAGATATTTTTGCAGTGAAAAGGCAATGAATCCTCATATAAATCAGAACCAATTCACTTTCTTCATGACTGTAAAGCCTCTTGTTATTGTTACTGTCAGAAAAGAGAATCACTTAATAGGAAATGGTAGAACCAGCTACACATGTTCAGCATTGTGACACAGAAATCACATTATAAGATTACCATCCAGCTCTTTTAACTCAGACAAAGACCTCTTGTTAGCAAATGATACTTTGGCCATAATTTGTAAAAGGGCATAATATTTTCCATTTGCATCATAAATTTCATTCTTGGCTATGAAAGTCAGCTAGCGCTTACTCATTGCTTATGTACAGTATAATTCTTGAGGGATGGTCCGGGTTTTTTTGGATACAGAGATGGAAGCCCCAAATTAACTGATACTCCCCAATCATCTCCAAAGCCGCTGGTAGAACTGTGTAGGAAATGCAGTCTTCCTGAGCTCCAGAACAGTGCCTTCACCCACAAAACACCTCTCCTGACTTCAGGCATCTTCATTATCATTTTTAGATGAGATGAACAGGGAGGATAAAGAACAAGCAGAGCTAAAAAGACAGGTCATGCTTCAGTCAAAATATTAAGTGAGCTAATTTTGAGGGACTGTTGATTTAATTCTCTCTTCGTATATCTCGTATCTTTTTCAGAGAAAATTAAAAAAACCCTAAAAGTTATCATCACCATGATAGTCTTGGGAAGTTGGACCACTTTCACTAGGCTGTCGAAACACACTTATCCTGATGGTGAAGAATTAAAAGTCATTTACATTATTTTACAGAACTCCTACATAAATAAAACAAGTTAAGAAGAGAATGTACAACATCAAAAATCCAGCCTCCAGGCTCACATAACTCTGTTCCAGTGATTTTGAAGACTTTCAGAAAATCCAGAAAACAAAGATGAATCTCCATTAAGGACTGCTGAAGAGAAAATGGTATCTTATAACACTAACATCTGGACTACTGCTAGCTCATGTAATGCATATCTGTCACTGACAGCTTACCAGGTTATATATAATTCTCAATCATTAGTCATGTCTTCCCCAGCAAGCACAGAAATCTGCAAAACCAACATAGTCATAGAAGTACCACCTCTGGAGGACAAAATCACATACATGTCACAATCTTAGAAAGTAATCAAAACCCATCAATACAATGCAGACCATAAATGTCAATACAAATAATTAAGTGCATGTCAACAAACAGGGGATAGGCATGACTGACCTAGACAATCAATTTAATATGGTAAATGATAGCTTAAATAAATAGCTGAAAATAAATAGCTTAAATGATAGCTGTAAATATCTCCAGCACTGGATACACATTCACTCTCCATGTGCTTAATATCCAATAGGAAAAAAGGAAAATGTGTCCAACATCATTTCAAAAGGAAGGAAAAAAATCTGTTCCTATTTTCATAGCCTTGTAAAAGCAAGAGAACTTCTGAAAAACTTCCAAGAAGAATGCAGTGTGCCCCAACACAAACTTATTCAAGATGTAGTGAGCAGATAAAGCTCTACACATGACACAGACTGGCTAAACAGAGGCAGGCTCTACATGCCCTGTCATTTGATCATGATATTGATTGATCATTTCTATTACTGGACTAGACTGTAATGAAAAGCCTTGTGAATGTGCTAAGACCATTTTAACAGCTCACTAGAGACCTAAGTGTGGAAGGAGCATGTCTAAGCCAAGTTCTACATGCAGTCCATATTCCACTATGAATAATGAAGTGTTTTAGGCAAAAAATAAGATGTTTGAATGAGCAATTTTTTTCTGCCACTAGGATTTTTTTTGAGGCATTCTACTGACAATTGATTGGGTGCTTCAGGATCGCAGGATATGTTTAACCGTTTGGTTGAATCCTCCACCATAATATTGTTTTTCTTAATAGTAACTTAGTAGAAGAGGTAGGAATTTATATGTATTTAAGATTAAAAAAATATGAAAAAATATGGAAGAGCCTGATAAATGACTCCTGTAGAGAAATGTTGTTTGCAAACACTTAACTAGCACAGCTATAAATTCCTTCTAAAACATGGCAGTTTTCTTCCCTGTAAAAACACAGTGAAATTGCTGTGGAGAAATGTACTGTACATAGACTTCACATGTATGTTGGGAGCATGACCGCTATGAATATAATTTAGGGTAATACTGGAAAAGACATTTTTAAAATGTAAGCCATTAGTAACTCACCTCCTTTCATAAGAAACTGTAATCACAAATGCATTCATTTAATTATTAATGTTTCCTGGTAGAGTCTGCATTCCCAAATAAAAACATTACAAATTACATACAATTATACAGTAAACTTAAAAATATAGTTCTGCTTTAAAATTTCCTTCTGAAACATACAATCAATAAAAAAGGGGGAGAGAAATAGGTTATGAGAGGAATGAGACCTCCCAGGCTCTACTCTCCCACTGTCATTAGCAGCTTATGCCCATGACAAAATTAATTCCTCAGTTCTGCCAGGAATGACAGTCTTATTATCCTTCTTAGAGTGATGATAAAAAAAATAGCAGAATGTAGGAATCACTGGAAATTCTGAAAAATCAAAATTGTTTCAGGTTCAGCAGTGTTTTATTTCAGTGTTCAGAATTTGTTACTATTTTATTAAACTGAAGTAAATGTTGAAAAGACTTTTTTCAAATGAAAGTCTAAATATTTTAAATTAAAAATACCATATAAACTTTTATAAATTTCAAATGAGCAACTTTGTGAAAACCAACATGATTTTATGATATATCTTGGTGTAGCAAAATTGTATTTCTTACTGAAAATGCTAGAAGTGAAAAATTTTGTCCTGCTCTGTTCCTGGCAGAGTGGGAAAAGCTGTTTCAAAGCAGACATATTTGCTGATGGATGAAGTAGATTAGCAGCAAATAATGGTTCTAGAAAAGTCAAAAGATTAGACTGTAGCAAATGTACAGATGATATAAATCTCATATTTGTGATGCATATATGAAACAAACTGCCCATCTCCCTTCCCCCAGAATAGATCAGATTCATAGTACTGCATTTTTGTAATACGGTCAGTGTGCTAGAATTGATGGCTTTAAAGAACTGACCTATTTGAATTAATGATCCTTATCACACTATTACACATTTGAACCAAAGCAGCACGCTTTATTTGCTGACAGTATTCGGAACCCAGATTATGGTTTAATTTTCATCAGAGATTTTTTTTCTGCCTAGAACATGAATTGCAGCAACATAAATGTTAAAAGAAAAAATAGCATATGGCTAATTGACTGGCTGAGTAAACAACTGCCCTCTCCTTTTAAGAGCCTTCTACCAAATACTCACTTGATAGCTATTAGCAGCAGGCATTCATTGAGTCTCTGCTCATGGCATCCAAGGGCACCCAGGAAACCAGTGTTCATGCCTGCCTCAATGCACAGGCAGTGCCATTCTTTTAAATTTATCCCATATGATCATGTGGATTAAAAGCCAATGCAATATATTTTCATATATATCCAATGAATGGAGCCTAAACCAGAAGAAGGGTTCCTTTAGAGTGATACGGCATTTGGGCCAGATGAAGGCTAGTAGAATTTAATGGATATCATAACAGTGTATTATGTATCTGCTAGAGAAAAATTATACCAAGATTGCAATGTTTTCAGATGCTATAAATTAAATTGTACAGTCTTTGACTTCTCTCACACCCCCAAATAGTCTTGATTGCAGTAGCGTAATAAGGTACATATAATACAGTAATGAGTTTGCTGTATACTTAACAGGTGGAATAAAATTTAACATGCTCATCTTAAGGCCTCTGGGAGATGATAAGCAGCACTTTAATTGTGTCTCTTCATTGCTAACTTTTGAATAATTCCTAATGCTAATTCCAATTTTCACACGTTTCAGCAAAACGAAATCAACACATATGAAATTTAACACATCACAGCCTGTGCTAAAACCTTTCTGCAAAACTTTGAGTTAAGTCAAGTGAAAGTATACTGGAGTGAGAAAGTTTAAAATTAGAATCGTAGCATTTGACTTCTCACATTTCCGAAAGGATTTCACCTACGAACACCAAACAGGATTTTTAGCTTTGTAGGATATATGACAAACATTTGTTGAGGAAGTTCATCTTGCAAATGCTTACCTATAAAGCAAGTTTGTTACGACTGTGGTAACTTTGTATTTACAAGGAAAAAATATAGTTCACTTTCAAAAAATCCTTTCAATTCAAAAATAAATAATGTGAACACTAAGTGTCTGTATGGTCTGGAGATGCTCTATGACTTTAGTATTTGGGTGACATTTCCTGTGTATTTGCTTACTCTAAAGTATATTTGAATGTTAGAGGTTCTACAGCATTCTCTTAAAATGCCACTACTCTGAAAAGGGACTTCAAAAGATAGGATTGTTTTATGTTTATTGTTTCTTAGTGATTTTGGTATCGAATGTGTTTTTCAAAGTTAAAAGATTACTCGTTTTCTGCTTGTCAGATCTGCAAATTCATCGTGGCTCAAGACGCTGCCATTGTTAAAATTTCTATAGGTCAGTTCTATACTTTGTTGTAATTGTATTAATTGGGACGACACAGTTCTTCAAAACAAGTACAATCTATCAGTATTCTTTCTTGATGATGCAACAGAAAGAAAGAATAGTGTCTACTCTATATCTTAAAAATCTATGAAAATGTAAAAGTTATTTGTATTCTTAGGCAGTCACTGAGATTTGCAAAGTGAGAAAACACCAAACTTTGAAGTAAGTGATGCAGCCACAAATTTTAGTCTTAAGTCATTGGGACAGCTTTTAGCTAAATATAGCAGCAGATTAAGACAAAGGTTTCTTTTTTTATTGATTGCTGGATCAGCCTGAGGGGTCTTTAAGACACAAGCTGTTTAACAGTTATGGGGGACTCCAGAGCAGTACAGGATACATCTCCTTTGCCTTGGCTTTCGAAGTGTCAGATTCCTGTCCAGCCCTGTCTGATTTCTCTTCTGATTTCCGGATCGCCGGAGATTTTTGTAAGCATTCCTTTTCATTGATCTTTCCTCTCCTAGGCCAAACTTGGGGTCTAAATGGTATTTTTTAAATAGAGCCTTTTCAATAAAGATTCAGATTTATACGCGGAGCAATAGTTTGGGTTGCTTGTAACATTTTTACCTCAGACATTTCACCAGTCCATACTGGAAGAGTGGTACGGATTCTTTATTCTTGCTCTTCGGGCTTAAGGTGAGAAATATCATGGGGGAAACATTACATGACAAGGCTTTAACAGGAATCATCTTGGAGAGAAGCTTTTAAACACACACACAAATTCTCCCTGCACAAAGCAAACAAAGTTTGCCTCAAGTTTTTTCACCCTGTTGCTTTCATAAGTGCAAACTGCAAGACAGGGAATCAAGCCTGTGGGTTGGGACAGAAGATCACGAGGGTGGCAAGCCACCTCATTTGGCACAGGAACAAGAAAAGAAGTGCCAACTGAATTTACACTGTAAATGACTCTAGATATGTCCTTGATAGCTACACCTTATCTGTCATTAATGATCTGCTTACTATTTGAACAAAGCTAAACTACTCCATTTACATATAAAGTAAACATCTCTTCCCTTGGCAGATTTGACTCTGTCCTAGAAACTGCACGAGACTCCTTAGTATCAGAAGACCCAATTTTCTATTCAAAAGAAGCTTCTTCTGTAGGGTCTAGCGTTCTGGTACAGAAACTTGTATTCCTTTAAGAACTCAGGCATCTCAATCTCTTGGATAGACTCAGTGTAATTTTCAGTTTTTATTAACTGGATTCTTATTAAAGAAACAGCAATCCAATCAATTTCTATAAAAATGCACCTTAATAACATGTTGCTTTGCAGAGCTCTGACTCCAGAATCACTAAACATAAATTCAAACAAAAACACTAGTTGGTGACTAGTCTTGTTCTCCCAGTACTTGTAGGGTCCTGCTAACTGTAACCAAAACCACGTGGCAAAGGTGAACAGAATTCCTTAACTTGTCCTTTTAAACAGCTAACCCACCACCCGCTGGCTGCTTTTTAAATCTCCACAGGCACCTGGACTTCTCAAGTGCACCATTTCCATGTTGACTGGATGCCTTTTAACCTTCTTCAGCCTGACTATGCCGGGGTAGAGGCTCCTTTGCATGAATGTCACACATCCACAACGCGCAAAGAGAGCCAGAGTTTTCCACAAGCAAGAACTCAGTAAGATGCAGGTACATTTGCATGCAGGTATATCCCCCTCTACAGAGTATAAAGAAATTCTGAGGAAAGTCAAAATTGCTTATCAGTAATTTAAAGAAAAAGTGCTTATGGAACAGTTAAACCTAAAGAAAACCTTGCAAGCCAAAAAATGCAGAGTTAAGCTTAATCTGTATCAATATTCCTATCACCTGAGCATTGTTTGTCATTGTCACATACTTGAAATTAAAATGTTAAAAACAAATCTTAGACTACAAAGCATTTTCTGGAAGATAAAACCAAAAGGAGTGAGAAGAATTAAATCAACAGATGAATTGCATTCATTATTGCTGGCATTATTATGGCAGTTACAGGCTGCAAGGCAGCCCTCAGGAGCAGAATAAGAGCGGATGAAATGGAGTTTCTCAGCGAGACAGTATTTCATGTAGTGCTACTTTTAAACCTTTAAAATTCAGTCCCATTGAACTCAGATTATGGTGAAGTAAGATTATACCAAATCCTTCCTTAAATTCATGAATGCTGGTTCGGCCCCTTGGCTAGTGTACACCATAATATTGCCACCGACTCCAGTGCTGCTACGCTAATTCACATTAGCTCAGGCTGGCTAAATAAGTATTAAAACACTGTTGCTTTTTAATACGTTATTAGTTTAGAGGTTTCCCCCATATTCCCTTTTCATTTGTTAATTGAGATAATTTTTATTATCTGCTTCTCTCTCTAGCTAATGATTCAGCACCTCTTTCATTCCTTTCCCATTACCATTTTATTGTTGTGAATATTGACACAGAATATGTTTATAATTGTTCAATAAATACCATAGCAATGCATTTAGAAAAAACAGTACAAATAACTTCTGGGAAAGTAAAAGACTATGACTCCTTTATGGAATCTCATTTAAAATGGATCACAGCATCCTATTTTATCCTGTTACAATATCAAAGGCATTACACTTAAATTAAAGAAGCAGAAATAAGGGAAACCGTCCAGACAAATGAAAATACTTGCTCAGGGGAATAGCTTTATTCTAATCCTGCAACTGCATATATTTGAAAATCTTCATTATCAAGTAAAATCCTAGACCCTGTGATAAGGCCTCTTTTAGTAATCCACAACTGAAGTGATTTCTGGTAGTCCTCTGGGTCAAAACAGGCCTTCCGGCCAATTTATGTCATAGGACTATGATCTAGAAAGAAAAAAGACTTTGAGGATTTTTACTACTTTACCAGCTGTACACCTTAGCTTTGTTTTCTATGTCATCAGCTCTGAGAGACTAAGATCCATTACCTTCTCCTCCTTTATTAACTGTGCTCTCAAAGGCTTATGATCCCTGCATGACTTCAAGATCTCACTTCAGCACCAACTTGGTTCAAGATCGATTCCCCTTTTTGTCAATATTATTCAAAGACTCTGGATGTGCATCTCATCTTTTATTTAAGGCCACTATGCACTTAAGTCATACCGTGCTAAGTACAGGTCTCATAAAAGTAGGTACAACTCTACTCCCTTCAGCTGAGCTGGACTTACTGAACTTGATCAAGTGCCGTTCAAGTAGAAGTTCCCATGAGCAAAACCCAGGCTTATTCCACTGTCTTCCCCACATAATGCGTCCAGAAACACCTCGTTAGAAAAATCTCTGTTTATGCTGCTAACAAATTAGAGAATCTCATCTGAAAACATTACTTAATAATTTAAGTAAGTAATCGTCAATGACTGGGTACCCAATTAATCCACGTCCTTTTTTATTTACAAGCTGATCACAAATAAAGCAAAAATATCTACTGACCTATATGATTCACCAGTTTCAAATGCTTCTTTGTGTTATGACTGTATGTATGCATTGTGTTTGTTTAATAGGCAAAAGAAGAAGCGGTCAAGGTGGTTTTGGTGAGATGTACCACTCACACAAGATTTTAGTTTTCTGAGCCGAGTCCTCTGAGTAAAATTTTTAGCACGCACTCACATTCACACTTCCAATGTCGTTCCCAGAACTCACCTCAGACCTGTCACTTTCTTTGCTCTTCCTGTTAGAGTACTTTTACTGTTCCATTGTATTTCAACAGGAGTTAAATTATGCTCTAAAATAAGAGCAGCAAATGCGCCAGAAGGACCATACAGAAGTAGAACAAAATCAGTTTAAAAATTCAAGTAGAAGTACCTTGTAGCATTTGCCCCATTCTAACAACAAACACTCAGAATCACACCTGAGAACACTGTGCTCCGAAATGATAACAGAAAAAGGCATTTAATAAGTAATTGGTCAGCTAGAAATGAGCCCTTAGGATCTTCCTATCAGGCTGTTGTTAATTTAACAGCCTTCATCTGCCATCGACCTGGTCCTAGGCTATCCCACCTTGATGCTACCAGAAGAGGTCAGGCTGAGGGCTGCACATTGGCACTAAAGATGTCTGTCTCTCTCCGCAGCCAGCCTCTCCCTCCTCACTCCCGCGTGGCCTCTCCCCACGTTACAACGGAAGCACTAAGTACACACAGTCTTGGCATCTGTGCTGAACCCTGGACCTCTCCCTCTACGCTGAGAAATAAGCCACCACCATAATGAAATCACTGATGGCATTTGAAAGGTTAAAACGGCACTGCAAATATTCCCTCTTACTTTCTCTCATCTCTCTAGAGGAGACACCACTGGTTCTTTGAAACAGTAAATAAACCTTAAACCTTCCCGTGTTCAAAGGAAACGCTGGCTTGTCTCAGAGAGCATTCTTTTTGACACAGCCTCCAAAAGCCTGCTCCCTGGCAAGTTCGTCCTGTTCCTCAGGCAAGACCTGGGTATTCCCTGCTGTGAAAGAGCAAGCCCTTCTTCCCCTCCTCTTGCAGCGGAAAGTACATCTTCTTTCTAGCTGTGCTGACCTTTGACTTTGTGTAGAGCATAACAATATTCTCTCCTTTGAAAGCTTCCTGGAGGACTTCTTCCTTTAAAGCAGAGAATTGCCCTAACTGGACCTCCAAGAATGACTGTCATCTTTTTTCACATTACTTTACAAACCCAGTATCCTCCCCACCTCTCTACTCTTTGGTGCTAGATTTTGTTAGGTTTTAGATTAAAATAAATTAAAGGCAACTGCATGAGGTTAAAGGCACTTTAAGGCTTAAACCACTGTTATTGCAGTAACTCTCTCCCTACAGTGGCACCGTGGTGCATCCATCACATTGTCACATCTCCATTCAGCGTGCAATTGACAGAGAACAAGATGGAAATAGTCCATCAATCTAGTGTCACAGCTGTAATAAAAGTCTACAGAAAACCTATAAAACTGCTTACACTCTCAGCTATAGCACCGGCGTGCTGACTGGTGTAAAGTATTCTACAGAGCTGCAAAGAGGTAGCATGTCATATGGAAAAACTGCCATTTGAGTCATTTTGCAAGTACTAACTGCTTGCAGATACCACCCTATCAAAACAGGAGAGGCTGAAGACAGCACAAACAAACAACATAAACACTTCTGCAGTTTCCGCACTCAAAGTGCAGATAATTTTGCTGTGCTTTTATCCATTGGGCTGCCTCTCCTGCACACATTAACATGCTAAGGGAAATAGTCATTCAAGTCACAAAGCACTCGGCTAAGTAATCAAATTGTTTATAGCAAGCAAATCTACAACTCTTGTCAATAAACAGAAAGAGATCTATATGTATTTTCCATGCGTGCTAGGTATTTGCCCCTGTTGGCAAATTATGGGTCACACATCTGAGTGTGGATTTTCTGTACAAAAATGCTGCAGACCGCAGCAGAGAGAGGACTGTGAGCTTTCACAATAAAGAACACGTAACGCGTAAATCTTTGCTTACAGTTCACATCATACAAATTCATTCAGGAGAATACATGCTTTATATGCACTGCTCACAAGTGAGAGGCACGCAAAAGAAACATGAGACAGAAGCCTCCCCATCTATTACTGTTCCTACTCCTTTAACCCTAACAAAAATGGTATTACAAAGGTAAATGAGGGAAATAGGTAAACAAAGAGATAAAATCAACAAGAAGGTGTACATTTAGGAGTGAAATAGAGAGGCATCAGAAGCGAAATAGAAAATATAAAGATGTCTGAGGAGACTGAATCTTAGGAATAATAAATGGAATAAAATTCTACTTCAGAATACAGTAACTTTCTAGCAATGCATATACAGGTTATATTGAAATTAAAAAGAAAAAATTAAGCCTGATATGTATTATATTTAAATCAAAGGAATCATCTTGATGCTAAAGAGGATCAGGAAATACATCATTCTATTCACTCACATGAAGAAAACAGTCAGTATATTAAATCACTCCTTTGCCAGAGTGAAAACTAATTGAAAAATACCTTTACAGATGTTCTGACAGATTACTTTTACTAACAGAATAGAGATTCTCTCTTTAAATTGTTTGTTTCTCACTCCAGTTTATAAGTGCTTGGCCCTGGTTTAGTACCATAATCCAGCACAAAAAGGGGGCTACAAAGCAGTTAAGTTGCATTATTTGTCCAGCTTTTCTCATAGCCTCTTTGTCACTGCTCCCACAGAGAGTGCTCAAAAAATCACTGGAGGAATGGTTTTGTTTATCAAATCAGAATCAGATGTTTGCAGGGTGACCCAAAATATGAGCAATGACAGATGTGTCTCAGTCCTTTGTGTCACAAGAAAATGATTTAACAAAGATTGTTTTGGCGAGGTCACAGATCTTTCTATCATCAAATAATAGTTCAGGAATCTGGATAATGAGGAGCAGCAGGAAAAGCAAGTGAGAACAGAATGAAAAATAAGATTTCTACTTTTTTTTGATTCATTGAGACTAAGCCTCTAACTGTCCTAAGAAATAAGATTTTTCTTCTTGATTTTAAATAGCAGTTCCACTTCATCATTTATATGGACAAAGAAAAACGTGCTATAAACCCAAAGACTGAGAAATGCTAAAATCTGGGATTTAAGATAATTCTCACCATACTGGCAATGGCTCTCCTTCTGATAAATACAAAGGCTTGTCCTGAACAGGATAACCAAAAAAGACTAGAGGGAAGGTAAGGAGTCTTTTGTCATCCCAGCAAACACAGTGGCTGAAATATTAAAAGATCCCTAAAGCAGTGGAAGCCTCTGCAGCATGAGCGAAGCTCACATGCACATTATGGAGCCAAGCGCCACATATAACCCTCCCCCCCTGGAGCCGTGCTGGAGACTACATCCCTGCTCACGCCCTCGGTCTTTTGCATTGGTAATCAATCCTCTAGCATTTTTTTCCACAGGATCAACAGCCCATAAGTGTTGTAAACTCAGCTTTATGTCACACCTCCAGCCACCTGGACAGGCACAGATTTACTGGAGGGATAGCAATTTAAGAGAATTTTAACCTGTCCATCCCCCATTAACACCAGTCCATGTAGATGCTCAGTTGTGCAGGACCCTTCCTTAAGTAAGAGTTCAATTCACCTTGTCTGCCAACAAAGATGCAGTGGCAACAGCAGAAAACCTCTGATGCTTTTATAACCAGGCAAGTAGTAAGACTGGAGCATCACATTGTTAATAACAGGATTCAGATGTTGCAAAGATCCCACTGAGTTATTGATTCCAGAGGTGAAATAGCACCTAGATGGCTCCAGGATTAAGGAGTTACAAAAATGATGCAAGATTTCTCTGATACCTGAGACTAAGTAAACAAAGGTCAGCACTGGCCCAGGAAGAATGATCAGGCTTGGGCTTGCAGAGCCCCTACCTTCCTAAACACACTCCAGGTGTCCAGGTTTGGGGCCTGGCACAAAAGCCCAATGCTCTTTGAAGTCCTCTTGCCTGCAGCTGCTGCGTCTGACCCCAGTCTCTCTTGAACATTGCCAGAGCACAGGTTCTCCACTGCTGCGATTCCCATCTCTTCTAGGCTCACAGGGTCAGTACTGCTCTCCAAGACGTCGAACAAGCTTAAGTAAACCCTTTCTTGGAAGATCAATACCAAAGCAGGTATAGCTTGTGTTCACTCCTCAGAGCTTAACCAAGTACAGACATACATATGCCTTGCAAAAGTTTTTCACTGCAATACACTTTTTTTAGATAGCAAATGAGAGCACAGATCCATTCAGAACAAATGAATTCACCTATACTATATCCCTGCCTATTTTGCCCATTTTCTTGAAAAGATCTCTGACTGTATTTCAGTGTCTTCTAAGGAATCTAAATCTTTCTGTAGCTCATGACATCCCTAATCATGGGATTTCTCCTCTTTCTCCTCTTCATGGGATTTTCTTTTCAGAAGCAGCAATCTACCCAAGATTGTTTCTTCTGGCTGGGTATTCCTGCTACAAAAACGTGCTCCATTCTTTTCTGTCTATAGCCTCTCTCTGTGAATTCTCATTTCCCCAGTCCCTGCAGTTTTAAACACAACATCAATGTTGTCCACCTGGGGAGAGTTTTTATTTTCTCCAATCCCCCTCATCTGTGAAGCTAGAGAAGGCTTTTTTTTTGCTGAAGATGTCAAAGTTACAGTCTTCTTTTGTCACTCTAGGTAAGATTTGTCAGCCCTTTAGACTGGCCGGTTCATGGATAAGCATATTGAAACTACTGCATCTTCCTAGAACAAAGTGCTTGAAACACTACTCAGTAAAAGACAGTTCTAAGACATAAGAATACAGTCAGGTTGGTGAAAACAAATTGGAATAGATAGTTTTGGATATTCACAAACTTCTCACATAAATAGCTTGAAATTTCTGCCAAGATGACAAACAGGGGTTTGATGCTCAGGAACTAACAGACTAAGGATCTAAAATGTTCAGCCTACCTTATTTCTGTTCCAGTGACATCATCATAATCATTTATAGAAGTATTAGCCCTGAAAGTTAATGCTGATTGTCTTATGCAATGTTGTTTTTGATGAAAAATCCAATATACAAGAAAATTCACTGAAATTAATGCATATTTCAGACTGTGTACATGTCTTTTGCACTATTTGGCAACTTTAATTGTTAACTCTCACCCAAATAAGATTCTGCAATTAGCCTTTTATCTATTTGATGCATTCTCAGCACAGTGCTAGGCAGGACAGCTTTAGATAAAGAATGTTCAGATGTTTGTCTTAGATTAAGTAGGAGGCTGTTAATTGGTAAAGTATTCTCTGATTTTGATATTAAGTATGAGTATCATGCTGCATATTTTCAAGTCAATAAAAAACAGGACCTAAGTTCTGCACGCTGTGTTTATTTTGCAGATCTTGAAATGAGTGAAATATGTTGTCGCTAGTGTACAGATGGTCATTCATTTCCATGCCAAATTAATGATAGTTTTTCCCTACCTTTTAACATCTGCCCTAAATTTATCTATTGTTGTGTTACACTTAGCTTTCTTAATTAGAGGAGGGACTGAGTGTAATTTGAAAGCTCAGCTGGGATACATTTTCCAAACTACCCCATAGAGTCTGAGTCTTCTTGCCTCTTGGGAAATCCAAAGAGCCTGATGTTATTTTGGCAACTCCTGTTCTCTAAGTTTCCTGTTCTCTCTTTTCAGTAGATGATGCCTTCCTCCAGGTTTCCATAAGGAGAGTAAATGGGAAGCTAACATCCTGCATGGCTGCTAAATTCTAGTTCATTCAGTTCATGGGAACTTCATGACTGCTCACTTGTTTCCGTATGTTTTCAATGGTTGCTGTAACACTCTTTAGTTTAGAACCAACTGAAAAAATGCTATTGTCAGCGATCTGCTGTGTCCATTATGGTGGAAGATTTAAATGTCTTGATAAGCCTGTCTGGTTACACAGATTTAGGTTTTTCTTGGTGTATCACTATTTCTAGATTTTCTATTTTAGTTGGTTTTTTAATATATACTTCATTAATTCCCCCCATATTCCCATTCAAAGATGGTAGCTGTCTGATAACTTGCCTTGACTTACTGCCCCAGGCTGCTGTAAAAAGCATCCTTGCAGGACATGCTATTTGGTTATTCATGTAGCTCTGTGTTCTGCAGATAGTTCACCCCTGATTTCTCAGAAGAGGTTTTATAAACTAAAACTGCATTAGAAAGCTCACTCTCCACTGCAGCAAAAGATTTAATACAAATTGTCAACATATTCGGCAATAGTTATGAAAAATATTTAGGAAAGAGAAAAGTCACATCGTTCCACCCAGCTTATAAAACATTGCAAGCTCTACTCAGAACTACAATAGACTTGTTGTAAAGCCTTGACAGCAACAAATTTTGATCATGCATTCCCTGCCCACATGTCAAAATCCTAAATGAAGGGATTTTGATCTTTGCAAGAGCAGTTCAGTCTGAATTACCTTAGGGGTACTGAAAATGTTTATTATCTGTATCAGTTTGGTGTTGCTGCTTATTACTTTATTTAGATTTATACTAAAGTGCTCATCCATAGCTCTGTTACATTATTCTGCTATTCATTTCCCTTAATTGGAACGTACAGTAAATGGTGTTGCTATAGCAATACTGCAACTTTTCATATGATCAAAATCTGGTCTACTGAGGTCAGTGCAGAGAAATTTAAAAACAATGCTACCCACAGCTAAAGCGGTCCAGGGATTGGTCCAGAAAAAACTCACCTCTCACTTTGAGAGCCTGCTTGCATGATGGCATCAGTTAAGTGTACGCATAAGGTATATTTATGTGTGTAAGTGTGCAATTTAGCTTGATACAGAAAGCCAATGCACACATATGGAGGGCTAATAACAGAACCTGCCTTCCCTGCCTTTGGGCACCACAGAGGATATATTTCATCCTCAGGTCTTCAAGGTGGCCCTGCACAGGCTGGTGTAAAAGGCTAGAAATAGGTCAGGGATTCTTCATTAAATATGTAATGACCCAAATTTCTACACAATTGGCACAGTGTAACAGTTCCTGTTATTCCAGAGTAGCAAGTAATGAAGAAGTCCCGCTCTTTGGACCTAGGTTCACAGGGCAGAATTTGTTTCCCCATTTTCCTTGTACTTGACCCACATAAAGCCCACTCAGTAAAGATTTATGTATTTGAATTAAATTCACTGATCCACTGTTGCATTTCTCCAGTGTGAGTTACACTGACATAAAATGAAGTGACGAATTAGGCCCTGAGGGCTTAAGGAATGACAGGGCCTTTTGCAGGCCTTTTGGCTTGGGATGAGTTTTTGCCCAAAGTGAATACATAAAATAACTAGCAAACTCTTTTACTTTGAATATCAGTTCCAAGACCAAGCAGTCTTCATTACTCTACTGACTGGGGATTGAAAGCTCCAAAATTAGAAAAGCTACTCAAGGAAAAAAAAAAAAAATCTCTGCATGCTATAATTGAACTGGTTATGAAAAGAGCTGTGAAGAGACTATACAAGAGAGGCAGCGAAGGAACTACTCAACAGAACAGCAGCAGCAAGAGGAATAGACACTGCAAGCCTTTTCTAGGCCAACAAGGCGCCGAGGGGGATAGCAGGCCAAATAATGAGAACGAAAGAGAATTAAAAGCACTTTTTCAAAAGATCAATTTTAAATGTTTATTATAAAGTTACACACATGTTTCAGTTAATTTAGTATTAAAATAAAGCAAATTAATTAAACTTTAATTTCAAATGGCACGTTACTTTTATAAAATTTGTTATTTATTTTAGAAATTTTCTTTTATTGCAGAAATTCATATTAGGTGTTTTTACCTGTATCCATCCCTTGTCGTCACAGAAGTTCTACCTTCCTTTGCTCCTATGTAACTCACTGCTCTCCTCTGATTATTCAGGGAAGAGGATGGTGGAGGAGGAAGAACGATCCAATTTCTTTTACCCTTACTCTGCCTGTTTAGAAAAAAAACAAAAATTAAAAAAAATCAATCTAAATAGGTAGCAAAAAAGTACGTCAGCGCACAAATCAGGGGTAGATGATGACATTCCTGTCGCACTGATTCCATTTCCTGTCGTAACTCAAATTGTACAGGCCACATCCTGGCTGCTTTTCCCGGTAGAGCGTTCTGGAAGTTGTCCCAACAGCTTGGGATCTGGTGCTATCAGTTATTATTAAAAACACATGTATCTGGTTTCTCTGTGCTCCCCCAACCTTGTTATCATTAATTACTGTGTTAGAAATCAGAATATCCTCTCCTCTCTGGGATGGGTTCAGAGAGCTGGCTGAAGCGGGGTGGTGCGCGTGCGCCGCTGCCAAGCTGCCTGGCTCGCCCTAGAGGAACACTGCTGCAGAGCACAAGTCTTTTTGGTGCCGTCCTCCCCAGTCGAGTACTTTGTTCACTTTTTCCTTCGCATCATCTATTTGCTATTCACTGTGGTTGGCTTAAATGGCAAGAACGCATTTAATCAAGTCATTAATTTTCTATAATAAAAATCCCAACACGTGTTCTTCCCTAGATTTTAATTCCATTCCTAGGGAGTCTATATGCACTTTGTACTGCACACACTCTGCTTAGCGATGAGGGCACTTGCAGCAGGCCGGCTAAGTCCCAAATTTCAGGAATATTTTTGCATCAGTTCTCTACCTGCCAAACAACGAGAGGGAGGGAGGCCCTTGCCCATTTCTAATGATCTTTCATTTTGCTCAACTGCATCCTAGACGTTGTATTGAAAACGTTGTTGTGCAGGGTATATACAACACACGCTGGAGCAAGCTGGGGACTTGTGTTCCATTTCCATTTCTCTTTGGGATTTTAGTACATCAAACCAAATTTCATTATTACCAGATCCCCTGACCCAGACTCTGCTTTATTTGTTTCTTCTACATACTGCAAGTATTTATAATGCACGAGCACCACAGCGCCTGAGCACCACACAACCGCCATATGGAAAAAATCTTTTTGTAAAATACAAGAGCAGCAATCAGCACCGAAAAATAAATGCATTCTGAAGCATAACTGTAAAGCCTAGCCCACAGAGAGCACATTAATAGCTGTTAAATCTATCAGTATGCATACAAATATCCCATTATGGGGTATCTACCATCTTATTAAATAGCTATCTTTCTTCCTATCAGTTAAATCAATCCCTCTTCCTTTTGCTAAAACAAAGTACTCCATATTCCCTGTAGCTGTCACTAAGCCTAATTTTATGTAAATCTGACACACCAAATAACTTAATTTTCACTACGTACTGCATTCAACCAAGGCCTTGGGGCTACATTTGGAATGGCAAGCCTCCCCCACACCCATTCATTCATTAATCTGTTTTCCATAAATCTTATTGCATAAATAATGTAAGTTCATTATAAATATAACTAATAATGAATCCAACTCCAAACTATGAATAAACTAGGCTCTGGAGTTCTTCCAAAGTTTCCAAAGAATAAGAATTTTGTCTGAGAAATGACTGAAGAACCAACCATTTTGATCTGACACAACAGAACATTAATATCATAATAAGAAACTTCTAAAATCAATATAATAGACAGCCTCTGCTGGATGCATAAAAAACCCCTGAGTTAAACGACTGTGTCACCAAAGCATTCAGAGACAGGGGATGGTTGGAGGCCCAGCATGTCCTTGCTGTAGTACTCTGCTGAAATGCAGCTTTTATTAAGCCACATATCTTACGGAAAGTTTCTTTATAGCAATTATTTTTGCTTTGTCCTAACTCTGTTTTCCAGAAGAACATATGCTCAAATTTCAGAGGCTGAAATAAACTACTAGGTAGAGATAGCACTACATGTCCCTTTACCAAAATCTGATGAAGCTTTTGTAGTTGGGAATTTTTTCAATGAAAATGTAAAGGAGAAAACCTATTTGCAGAAGGTTTATTTAAAATGCTTAAATTTGGGGTTGCCTAAGCTATCTTGCAGTGGAAACAAAAAAAAACCAGATGATTTTGAGAGTAAAACATATGTGGAATCTGCAAGTCAGACTCAAAAGTTTTTCCTCATCCTTCATTCAGAAATAAATAATTACGGAAATTGCATATAGTTTATTCTGAACTACTACGGTTAATAGGAGATTCTACATAACATTAGTATTCATGGACATCAAACAAAAAAATGGCTGAGGATGGCATATTTTCCTTCTAACAGGAAAATTGTTGTGTGAAACTGTACATAGTTCAAACAACTTCAGAAATAATGTTTAATATTTAAAGAAAAGTACCGGTCAAGGGTTCCATAACTTCAGTAGATTTTATCATGTATTATTTACTTATAGGAGACTCTGAGACCTGCTCTGTAACAAAAATGTAAAGATGGGTGCTGAAGTAGCCCTTCTAACTCTGTGAAAAAATCTGAAGTGGTTTTTTTTTTTTTGAGTTTATATCTTAATGGATAGAAAATATGTGGATGATTACAATAGCACAATGAAATATTTGGCAGTATTATTATGCTATTTATTCAATTAGAATTAAATTTTTTCCAGTCACACCAGATTGAGTCAGGTGCTTCTGTACTGAAGCCTGAACAATAGGAAATGAAAAATCCCTCCTTCCTCCTCGGGCTGCAGGTCCAGGCCGATGCTCTACCCACCTCGCCACTGCTCTCGCCCGCAGACTCAGACAGGAGCTCCTTTCTACTGCAGCGGCTGGACAGTCCTTAGTGCATCAACTCTAAATATATGGAATTAAAATTGATTTTATAGCTGCTTGGATCATTGTCCAGTGGAATACTGGTGCATTTTAGAGGGAACCAAATACATCTGATGGACAGAAATTTCAAGTTCTCTGGCTAGAACTGACATAAAAGACAATCAGACACGCAGGGAATAGCAGCACACGGTCTGAAGAGGGTTCAGCAACAGAGAAAATTAAGTTGAAACCTTCCTGTGCTGTCTTACAATAACACGTTTTCTAGGAAGGAGTCTCCAAGCCGTGCGAGCCCAAACATGCATCTGCGATACCCGTTCTTATCTCTCCGCTGTGCCCCTAGCCGCTTCGCCCCCTGAGCCCAGCGGGCAGCTGCGGGAGCCTTGCTCCCGCACACCCGGCTGACGGGTCCCAGGAGCAACGCTAGCTCCCCGCGCGCCCGGGGGCCGCAGCACAACCGCAGCCGCCCGCCCGGCAGCAGGGACGGTGAGGCTGCAGCCCGCAGCCCCAGCAGAGCCCCGCGCGCGGCCGCCGCCGGGCGGGAGGCCGGGGGTCCCCGACACGCAGCAGCGGTCCCCCTCCAGGAGGGCCGCTTGAGAGCCCAACCGAGCTGCGCTTTTTCATGCTGCACAGCCCTGCCAAGCAGCCAGGTTTAGCTACCGTAGCAGTGTGAGGGATACTGCCAACAGCAGATCTGTCGCAGCACTCCAGTACGATAATCCCACCTGCCTCTAAATGTTATACTTCACCTGAAAGGGAATCAATAACAGGCATTTTGCCTGCAACTAATCTCCAGCGCAGCTTCAATATGGAATATGAAACGGTGAGAAAGAAATAGTCTTGCTATTCTTAAAATTATTCATAAAATATCAAAAAAAAAGACTAACTTAAAGATTTTGCTATCTGTTCAAGGATATCCTATGAGTAGAAAGGTCTTTTCAGCATCTCTTCATTGAGTACACTGCTGTGATTAATTTTCCAGTCATCAGTGTCTTTTGCGTGAAGAGGCTTTTAAAGAACATGTACAGTGAACATTTTCTGAGTTGTATTTTTATTTGGCCAGGAAGCTGGACAAGAGGAGGATGACCTCGCCTGACACAATTTCTTTAGGATACCATCTTCTCAGTGACCTTTGGCTCCACCAAGAATTACGGTTTCAATGCTGCCTTTGAAACATGGGTCAAGCAGAACTGCGAACAAACATTCTTCCTTGTCAAACATCTAACTGATCCCACGGGTTGCACAGTCACTACTATTCCTTCCAAATTTGATTTGCATGTTTTCAGCAAAGAGGTACCTACACCTGTACAAGATAAGTAACTGCACCTGCCTTCAATTTGCTTTACTACATCTAATCTCCTCAGTGAGCAGTTCAAATACTGTAAGAAGGCAATCAAAGACTAGCAAGATTTCACTAACACAGGTAAGGACTGAATTATTCTTAGCTTTCGACCTGTGTTTCCCTGGCTTTGTCCAATTTCTTGACTAAATCTGGGAAATAAAGACTTGACTTCACTAAATACAGTTCTTGTATGTTCACTGGGAATCTGCACAGTAAAAAAATTTTTCTCAAGAAATGATGCTTTATTCCAGTAACTCTGAGCTTTATAACCATTTTCTTAAAACTGACAGAGGATTTATCCCAATTTATAAACACAGTGAAGCTGCAGTTATTATATATTTGTGTCTATCTCAGAAAAAATGTTTCTGCTTTTTTTTTAACTGTTCTTTTTTGATGAGAATTGGTGTGTTTGTGGTTGCAAACAAACATAAGAGAAATAAAGCTTTGAAGGTTTATGTCCAGTTCATGTCTAATACTTGATTCAGTCCCTACTGTCTAGTTGCCATTACATCTCTGAGTTGCACGTGGAGGCTATTTCAACCGTCATCTCACAGGATCAACACAGCACAACACAATCAATGCTGGTACATTAAGCTTAGTCTTCTGAGGGTAAAAATTTGCTTATGTCTATTGCTTTCAATTGGAGTCTATGAAATCATACCAGCAAGGTGTGAAATAACCTATTTTTTTCTAAGAAGAAAATTGTACTTATATCATTTGATATAAGATTATTCCACTGGAAACAGAAAGTTCAATAGAGCTTTCCAACATGGATATATAGAAATGATCATCCTCTCAGGATACTTTGTGGTTGAACTTATGAATTGATATATGAATCATACACGGGTTTCTGAAAGGCAAACTTCACCCTTGTGTTTAAATACTCTGAAATAATCTAAAGGATAAAGAGAATGTATAGAAAAGTAAAGGCCAAAGATGATAACTAACTAGTAGCATGCACAGTCCAAAACTGGAGGGCTAGATATCATTTCCTATTATTTTCTATTAATAAATTAGGCTCTTGTTCTACCTTATGCCGTTACCTTATATTATACTATCCCAATTTTCATAATGTATTTAAGCAGGTCTGAGTACTTCACCTATTTTAATAAATTCTGAATTCTGTTATTTCATCATAAAAAAGGCAGAAAAGGGAACAATACATTTTGCTATTAGTGAAAATTAGGTTAAATGTTGTTACATTTGACAGGGAAAGATAAAATTTGGAGGGATGAAATGAGATCATTTATCTGATTAGATCCAACACTCCAAATACCTAGTAAAATGTACTGTTTTTAATATACAAGTCTTCTGAAAAATGTATTAGGAGTGCAAAGAAAAGAGAGCACATTTAATATGAGTTTGTCATCAGAATATGAAATGTCTTATTAGTTGTGAGTAATTACTTGATTAATTTTTCTTCATAACATTTAGATTTAGTCGGGTTTAATAGTCACCCTGTAATAGCAGAACACTGATGGAAAGCGAACTCTACAGACTGAATGAGCATATCTGCTCTTCAGGATCACGCTAACCATTTGTTACCCTCAAGCTGGATTGCAATATGCAACATTTCTCCCTTAGAACATGTCCTTGTCTCATAATATCACTTCCAAACTTTCAGCTAAAGTCATTTTCAGGATATGGTCTCTAATGCAGCCTCAACACTTATAAATGGACTCTCCTAGCAACGTGTTCTTTAAAGATATATGAAGCATGCTTGAACAACATTATCTTCTAAGAGGCCTCATGAGTTGTCTATGTCAAAAAAAGCAGAGAGATAAAATCCACCTGTTAAATAAAGTCAGAATTGCAGAATAAATTTACTAAAAACTAAATCAGTAGTTTTATTAGTAATAAGATTTTATTAATTTTGTTATAAAATATGAACTGCGTAACGACAGAAAATATTGCTAAAAACCTATACTTGATTTGACATACATATTAATTCCATCATCAGATACCCATGATGGAGAACGTCTGTACCTAAGACTTTCCTGCAAATTTAAAGGAGAACTTGTGCTTGAGTTCCAGTGCAAGCTAAGACAGGACTGGAGAGCTCACCAAGTTGTAAACTCTAGAAATAGGTTGTAATCTGAACACACACCGAAATAATACCACGCAGAGATTTTTCACGAAGCCACAAAACATTATCTGCTAGTTTCAACAGAATAATCATCACGACAAATTAACTCCTAACTCTTTATCTCAGGAGAGCAAGCCAACCAATTAAAAACAAACTTTGCAATCTCTAGGCAGCAAAGTGCCTTTTACCTTCTAGACGCTTGTCATGCTATGGTGTTGTCAAATCACTGACAGTAATTTCACTTCCAGTTATAAAACACACACCGCACCTATGGCATATACACGGATGTTTTCACGACAGAGTAGTTGCTGCTTAAGAAAAACATTTGTCAGTGTTTATTCTCATGAGAAACAAATTTAGCTCTTTTATACTCATAGTAGAAAAATACTTGTGGTACCTCAAAAAGTGTATGAGGAAATGAGTAATAAATGCTTTATTTCAAGACTTGATCATTAAATCCTTTACACAGTCACTGCCACTAAGAACGGAGCAAACCTGCAATGGGCCACGCACTGCGCAGGCTCCATTGCACTTGGGCAACACTACTCAGGCTCCATGAGAAAAAAGAGTGAGGCTTCAGGCTTTTGTTTCTAATTAAAAGCTTCACAAAAATATACTGATATTGTTTTATTGGCAATTTCTTTTGTCCCAATATTTTCTCAAATGTCAGTTACTTGAAAGGGGCAAACTTTTCATATTACCAGTTCTTTCATCAAATTAGAAAAACAAATATGAACAGAGTATGCTATATTCCTATATAATGAAAAATTGATTACACACAAAGAATTGCATACTGTGCCAGTGTTGTAAATTACTTCCTTTCTGGCTTTTACAACATTGCCTATGAACATAATTGAATGTCACTAGTTTATGTATGTTTGCAAATACAATCCCAGTGACATTGCACCTGGGAGCATGTATGCACAGTCATCTGTTATGGAGAAAGATCTAAACATATGGCCTGTTGATTGGGGTCTGGCCCCAAAGCTATCACAAAACCCTCCAGCCAGCTTTCTGCCAGCCTAACCCATCACAGCAATTCAGCTCGATCACATAGGAGCTTCCCCGCAACAACTGGGAGAGTGCACAGCATTTGAAACAGCCCCTTCAGATCTAAACATTAAATATTTGAGAAAACAAAGGTCAGAGAAATACTTCTTACCAAGAGAAAACTATATTGGTCCAATCCTACATTTTTATTCATCTTACTAGGCCGGTCTGTTAAGATGGTGGTTTTATTTTCTCCTTCAATTTGCCAATATAAACCCTTCTGGAGCAAAGCTTTAACAATGAGCTTATCTTTTGGGTATACGAGTAGCATCTGTATGTCCAAAGTTAGGCTGGTGCTTTATGCATAGCTGGATCTCATATGCATGGTTCCCATCAGCCATTAGCAGGCAAATCAGTTTTGGACAAGTCTTCTGTGACTCAAATGCAGTGCACATGCTATCAGTTACACAGCCAAAACGTGCTTATTTCCCTCTTTTCTGCATGTGTTTTTCTGAATAAAATAGTAATAAAAAAGCAGAAATTAAACTGTAAGTTTCTATTTGTAAAAATGAGCAAATGTTCAGGGGAATTCAAATAGGATAAGAAATTTAAACTTTAAATAAATACCTTTGGAAAGAGTATTTTTCACTGCTAAACATAGGAGTTTGATGTGTTTGAAATGAGATACAGCTTTTGACAATCACTAAAGCTTACTGCAGGGTTCCAGACTTTAAAAATAAAGGTCTGCATGTACATTTTGCAAGAAACAGCAATCAGACTATGAACTGAGCACCTGTTGGCAATGCCAGAATCTATAAATTAGGGCAGTATCTGTTGGTGTCTCAGTTATTACATTTGAATTTGAAACATCTACCCATAGTAAATTGCAGCATTCGGGCTGCTTTCTTTGTCATACCTTACAGTAAAAGCTGGCTTAGTTTGATCATGAAATGCTTTTAAATTGATAACCGTAAGTGAATGTGCGCAATGGCCATGCTCATGCAATTTTACTTTGTATAAAATGAAATAGTCAAAACTTGGTACTGTAAGTGATAGCCTGCTGTTAGAACATATTGAAAAGAGAAAGACATTCTTTCTAATGAACCCTTAAAGTGAAATGTTCTGGAGGACAAAAATATTCAAGTTACTAGCTGACCTTTAGAGTCATATAGGAGAGGATGTGCATAATGCATTATTCTGTCAGATATGCATTACTTATTATAAAATAATAGAGGTTTCAGTACTTTACATGTGACCATTAGAAAGATCAGAACATAACCCAGCCTTCATAATATAATTGAGTGCTGCAAAAATATCTCTAATGATTAATATACCAGACATTATGCAATGCTCCTACAAGGTAATTTTGTCCTGACACAGAGTAATGATTGTTACAGTACTTCTGCAGCTTAAGCCACATTAGGCCTCCGGGCTTGCACAGCCGATCGTAGTACTGCATGTGGGGGTAGCGAGCTTCCTCATTAAGAGCCGAGTATCTCAAGCGTCTGTGTACATTAAGCCACCAAAAATTTTAAATACCTGCCTTCACATAACCACACAATGCTCCCTTCAATATGCAAGAGGAAGAAACTGCAAAGTTAAATACAAACATCGGCATTCACATCGTAGCGCTCGCACAAAGCGGAGGCCCTGACCCTGAGCAAGCGGGAGAAAAGCCCAAGGGAGACGCTTTTCCTCTTTGCTATGTCCCTTAGCGTGCGAAAGCACTGGTATATCCCACAGCGCGTACACCTGGCAGCCTGCTTCAGCCTGGGCCGGGGCAATCTCCTGGGCGCGACGGGGCAGGCAAGGGCCGGCGGCCGCCTCTGCCGGAGCCGGGGCCCAGTCGCCCCGCTCCTCCGCTCCCTCGCTGCCCCGCGCCGCCCGCCACCGGGGCGCGCTCCCGGCTGCTCCCTCCGCCACTGCCCTCGCCCTCCCCGCAGCCAAAGGGCAGGAACGGAAAAATAAACCAAAGGGCTAAAGTAAAGCGCGATCTCCACTACAGGTGGAGACATGCAGAACTTTGTTCTTTGCTTCTTATTATGACAATTGCAGAAGCAACACTGAAGATCGATGTCCAAATCTGTCCCCCACCAATTAGTTTTTTACTTTTGTTTTCTTTAAATAGAGCCGTTTACAGCTGTTCATATGACAAAAGATCTTCGTGGATAGCAGTTTGATACTTGTCTGTTGTTTGAGTATCTTTCTCTGGAGTCCCATGTTGGGCTCGCACTTCTCTGTTTGCACGGAAAGCTACCGCACGGCATCCGTGACACTGTGATAGGAGTGACTGGCAATCTGGAAAGGACTGTGCTTGGAAACAGTTCAGCAGCCAATCCCAAGGCTATCGTTTCCTCTTTCTTCTCTTCTGGACCAGAGAAACTCTCCCAGTGGAAACTTCAGGTACACAAGGATATTTTACAATGATAAATTAGAGTTTTGATGAATCAGTATTTTCAGGAAAAAAAAAGTTTCATCAGAAAGCTCCCACCCAAGTCTGCTTTTTTAAACATCTCAGGAGTTTAGACAGTGCATCAGAGGAAAGACAATGTCAAAGGCGTTATTACTATTTATGTCTTTTGTATCATTTCTATTACAAGAAAAACATTTAAATACATCAGAAAGGTGTTTAGGTGTTGCACTGAACTATTCTCAACAGAATGCCTTATTTATCTGGGCTAAACTTGATATTCCTGCCAATTCATACCTAGGTAAATACTGAATATGAGCCAGAGTTCACTGCACTTAGGTTTTTACAAATTTAAATCAATAGAAGTAAAAAACATTTATTGTTTTGGAACTGTAGAAAGTTACATATGCCAGATGGCCACTCTGGTAACCATGTGCAAATATATATGGAAGAGAAGGCTCCCCACACCTCAAGGCTTGCAGCGTAACAGAAACAGTGGTCACAGGAGCTTCAGTCTCACCAAACCGCCTATGTGCACCCGTCTAACCCCGTTTTCTAAGTTCACAGTAGGAATTAGTGACCAAGAGTGAAAGCTTAAATTTTAAGTGAAATTTAATAGTGAAACAAGTCAAAGGGCACAATCATTATTCAAAGTAACTGAAAAAGTGAAAAAGAGCAATTCAGCTAGTTTGAAGAACAGGCTGGCTCAAAAGCACTACTAAAGCCAGCTAAGGCTGTATCACAGAGCTCCAGAACATCATACTGAAGGGCAAGTGCCCAAAACAACACACCAGATGCTTTCTACTTACTGATTTCTAGTCTCTGCCACACTCTTGCCACAGTGCAGGTACTCAGGTCATCACAGATATATTCACAGGCAGATGAGCCTTTACAAATGAACTGCTACTTGCTATAACTACCACGGAGGCTCGGCTCTTTGGTGAATATGACACTCTGCTGTTACAAAGAACTGAACTTTACTGAGCAGGTGTTTGAGGATAACAGGTAATAGCAGTTACTTATCTTCTCATCAGAGAGTAAAGAAGGAAAGAATAAAAATTTCACTTAAAGTCTGCTTCTATTGTTTTATTTCTTCAGGCATTACATGAGGTGGTAAACTCTACCAAGAGGATCCCATCCCATCTGAACAAATGTTAGCACATCGGAACAAACATTCTCATATTGCTAAGTTAGCTATAACACTGCCAGAAGCATCAGAGAAATATGCTGTTAGCTACATATGTGAAGATAAATAATGATATTACCTCTCTGGACCACATTTTCTGCTTTGGGTTACTCTGAGTTACTACACTTTAATCTCTTTTTACCTGCCGGCTGCTCAAATTTCCCAGCCCTTCATTGCAACCCATTCATCTCCTCACATGCACTGCTTTTTTTTCAAAAAAGCCAGAATCACTTTGATTTTATTCAATGGCATTGAGACACAATGAATCCTCAGATGTTCTGACCACTTAACACATCTGCTACTGTATGTATCTCATGGACCCTACTGCCAAATCATCAAATTAGAGGAGAAAACTATGTTGGCCCTCTGAGTTTAATGGAAATATAACAACATATTCCAAGAATTTGTGAATAACAGAAATGAGACAGTGGTTTGGAAGTCTTGTAACACTATGTGTGTGTTTTAGCAGAGTATATTTCCAGTTTTTGGAGAGAATCATAGGAAAGAGGTTTAAAAAGGCAAAGTATTTAAAACTTTCAACAATCATAAAAGATCCTGGCATGGAAAAAAGCTATGCTGAGATTTTTAAGAACTATCATAACTCTCAGTGTACTGGAAAAAGTCATTTGTTCAGCCCTTTACAGAGCACCACTGACAACAGTCTAGAAAAGACTGTAAGTGAAATACAGACTTTGTGAAGCACATGATGTACATGAATTCTGCTCCACTGATGCTGCCGTTGTACAGAGTTCAGTCACATTTACTCCTCATGAAACTGGTCTGATGAATTAAATTACTGAAGGAAGTCTGTTTTTAACTCTGAGAAATGCTACTTCTTTCAATTTAAATTGATTAATAATAAAAGTTACAGCATTTCAGAGGAATAGCATATAAATTAACTATAAACTGAAGCCCTAGCCCATGGCAATGAGATACAAAGCCTTCCTTTATGTCAGCTTGGATGCAGCCTTCAAGCATATTCTAAAGGTACTTCTTCTGGGTAAATATTTTCACTTTATAGATATAAATTACAGTTTATTGCCAGCTGTTTAAAATATCTATGATTTGGTAAGATGAGTCTTGCTAACCCCCAGCTGTCTCCCATTTACTTGAATTGGAAAAACACAGGGTAAATTGCTGCCCATGGAGCACAAACAGAAGCAACTCAAGTACCCATAATTGTTGGAGTTTTAGATTGTCCTAATTTAGGTATTTCTGAAAGACATAATGTAAAGTAGACAAAAGACATAATGTAAAGTTAATCATCACTCTGATAAATAGCTCTAGCAGGAAGATAATATAGTTAGTAGACAGGTAAATAAAAAACAAGGTATAAAATATTCCATTCTATATCCATGACATATCCAATGTGTTTGAAATGAAGTTGTTTGATGTTGTGGTCATAGAAGTGCACAGAGAAGAAGGATATATACTACCATAAATACTCTTTGTCACAGCCTTTTATCATCTTCAGGAGACTTTCTTATGCTGCAGAATGGATATTTACACAGCTACACAGATATAATAAAGAAACTAGACAATGTAACTAGAAAGTTTTTTACTTCACTGTGCTGTTGGGTAACAATATGAAAACAGCTTTCCATGGGCTCTCAACAGGGCTTTTAAATGTCCTTCTTTGCAGGTTTTATCAAAATGTAAAAAGCAGAGGGTGTTATAGTATAAAATCAAGAAACTTACTTGAGTTATGCCCAGGTAGCAGCAAGAATGGAACCCAAGAAAAGAGAATTGACAGTACAGCTATCTTATTCTATCTTATGCCTCAGTAAGTCTATAACAGTGTCTAATTATCTGTGATATTTTTTGTGGTTCTTATTCCTATATATTAAACAGAGACAACATATGAGGTGAATACTGCTTCATACTATACCATCTGTCAAAGGCATCTACAGACTGTTAGGTACTGTCGCCGCTAAGCAAAAAATGCAAGCTCAAGAATCAAGAAATATGTAGCTTTTCAATACATTGGAAAACTCAAGTGTTTTATATTTTCCTTCAAAAACACATCTTAATATTTCCTTTTGAAGGCTATTTATAACCACAAAAGCAATTTTGTCCTCTTTGACTACATAAAAGCTTAATCTCTGGCTTTCTGGTTCAGAAGACATTCTTCACAGAACAATTTTTAACAGCTACAATCCCTGTCTATGACTCTTAGCCTGAGCCTTTCTCCCTGTTTTACAGGGAGCAGTGAAGTCCAAATGAGAAGAGTGAGAGAAACAGAGAAAGAAGGAAGCAAGAAAGGAAGGAAGGAAGGAAAACACACAAGGAAAGGAGAAAGAACTGCAGAAGGTAAAAGCGTGGCTGACAGCCCTAGAGTCCCCTAGGATCGCAGTCAGCAGTGAAGAGAATTACCTTGCGGAAAAGCCACAGCTGGCAGGGAAGATGTCAACCACAGGAGGTAAAGAAAAATGCAGGCAGGAGGAGAAACTAGCGAGCCACTCTGTGGACAGGGGTGTCTTGGGAGTAACGCAACATGGGCAAGATGGCCAGTGACTTACAAATGTGCAAACAGCACACAAATTAACATAACACTTGATTACCCCTATCAATCCTAAAAGGTTTCCTTGGACGCCAGTCAGACACCAACAGAACGCTGAAATTACTCTTCATTCACTAGCAGGAGTGATTCTAGAGCAAACACCTTCTTCCCCCATACCCAAGGGTATTACCAATCATTACCTCACATTTTCTCGTTTCCCCTAATGTGTCCCGTTTCATCTCCCTGGGTACGAAGAGCAGCTTCACAGCACATCCATGCAAGCAATCGGTAACAGTACACTTAACCAGGCAGCAGGGGGACTGAATAACGAGGCCATCTGCACCTTCCTCCTAACCCTGCCCTGAAAGCAGCAGTGACATTTTCAAGGTATTTCCTTCTAACCAAATTCCCAAGTAGCAAAGGAGTACTCATATTGTTAGGGTAGTTCTTGTACAGTATATAAAAATGAAATTTTTACTGTACAGCCAAAAAAAGTATTTCACTCTATTTTGCGGGGGCAGACAGCTAATAATCAAAGTCTATTCACAGTAATACTGTTACAAAAGGGAACCAGAAGCAAACAAGAATCTTCATTCTTCACTCTTCTATATTATATCACAGGAGGTACCCAATTAGTGGCCAAAAACTTTATAATGCCTATTTTTGCACTCTGATTAGAACATAAAAGACAACATCACCATTTGGTCCAAAACTTTTTTAATATAGGTGTTTGTTCAAAAATGAAGCTTGTCACCTTTTGAGGTCTGCAATGGCAAAATAAGAAGAAAAACATTCCTCTGATATTGCAACATCTTCCTCTTCTCCTTTCCTCCCAAAAGAAAATGCAATTCACTCTACTTTCATACAGAAGGAGTAGTTGGATCTTTATACAAATTAAATGCTCAGAACTGAAATCTATCTTCTATTTTGGATCAAGACATAGGTCAAGCCCATTTCTAACCAACAGGAGATAATAACCACAACCACATTTTCACTTGCCTCAGTTCCTGCTAGGATCAAGGCCAAGGCCATCAATCTTCATTTACTTTTAGATATTTAAAATATTTGCAATATCATTCTGTTCTTTCAGGCTGTTGGCACCGAGCAGTATCTGAAACTGTCCCACTGTACTGAACTACAGCAGTATTTTTTCACATCAGATACTAGCATGGCAGTCCCCTTGATATCTAATTCTTTGACAGCAATTCAGTTTTAGATGGCTTATAATAGGCTCTGCCTGAATTCTGCCAGGATTGAATTGTTATTGATTGGTAGGAGGCAATGGTGTAGAAGGGTGCATTTCCACAGCTTGTATTTGGATGGGTCAGATCTTTTGACAGATGATTTTGTTAGAAAACTGGGGGTTATTTTTGGCACTGAATATTACACACCCTAGCATCTTTTCCATGCAAGCTCAGCTTCTTACTCTATAAAAGATACAAGTAAGCTATTTTCTTCCTAAGGTCTATATAAAGATTCTCCCATACAAGGCATTATAATCAGTCTTGCTTAGTATGTAACTTTGCTTCATACTGCTCTGAAACAGTACTTTTGATGCATTAGAATGAAACATCTACTGTTTCAATTTTTGATCATCTTACCCTATTTGGGCCAAATTCAGCCGTCACTAAATTCAATGGAAATAGCCAACAGGAGTACCAGTCAGCCCTCCTATGCCATTTGAATGCTCCGCAGAAGCTCCTATGTCAAAAAGATCAGGTCCAAAACTCCAGCAAAGCAATCTTACTCTGCAGGCAACAACTTCTTATATTTTTTGGCTTCTTCTTGTCCCCAGTATCAGAATTGTTCTCATTTGTTTGAGGGACACATGGCTCTCACTAATCAAATTAATGCCCCAAAACCTCCATTGACTGCACAATCTCAGGTTTCCAAAAAAAAAAAAGAAACAAAGAAAAAAAACCCCAAAACTCCTTCTACGATTTGTCTAAAGAAATACTTCTGAAATCAAAGCTGCCAGACAGGAATTAATATCATTGAGCTTGAAATCTGCTGTTGTCAGTCTTGTTGGTGTAGAAACACTAGCAAATATCAAACAGTCTGAGTACATCAGCTAGGAGTTTTAATCAATCCACTGCAAGAGAGTTTAGGAAGGAGAAACAGGTTGCAGGCAAAGGATGCTGAGCGCCAGACTCCTGACTCAGAACTGCCTACCAGCCTGCACGAAGCTCGCCTACAAGCAGCTTTTCCTTGTATTTTCCCCATTGCTGTAGGCTCAGCTTCTCACTCTACAAAGGATGCTCTCCTTGTCCTGCTGTGTATGTCGAACCCACTCAGGCTCCATTTCTATACTAAATGCCAAAATGCACCAAGTCAACACAAATGTATGTATTTGACTTCAGAAGATGAAATGTTGCAATTAGTAACATTACACTTATTTTATTACTGTTGCTTTGATTTAAATTGTTAGTGGTTTAAACATCTTAATTTCTGAGTGAATTATATAATTGTTTTTGTAGCCTGTTTATCGATTTTTTGTATAATTAGGATGTAGTAATTTACTTTATATCTCTTTAGTTTAATTGAGTTAATAATGTCTGTCTGATGTCACACTACTATCTAATTGGCTGGAAAGCTGGGGGAATAACTTTCACTGGGTGTTAAGAATTTCGAAGGACAACTTTTCATCCAGGGCTGTAATTCTGCAAAAGTTACCTTTCTGTTGAAATGACACAGCTGTTTTCCTATTTCTGTGCTTCTGTTATTGCTCTTGTGATAGATCATGTTAAAAAATCTTTCTTGACATGCCATGCTCTCCCTGATGATAGTTACCACAAAGTACCATTTACTGCATCAATAACAGCAGATACAAGCAAGCACAGTCTGTATTGAAAAAGAAAACCTTAGCTTTCAGTTAGCGTCTAATAACTGAAATTGTCTCCCTTGAACTCCACCAAAACCCCCTCCACCCTACACCGATGGTCAAGGGATCACACAGGGGCAATCATGCTGCTGGGCCACACATCATGAGTAGGATTTGACCGGCCTGGTGTCATAAGCGCAAAGTTTTTATGGAAAATAAAATAAATGCAGTATATAGGTATAAACTACCTGTACAGCAGTAAACCAGATTCCGCACTGGGGGTTGTGCCAGAGAAACTTCAGCTTAAAAACAACCACCATGACTGAAATAACTATACTCACTGGTAAGCCAAAATCTTGCCCTTCACTAGAAGTCAAATCCTGAAAACAGAGATTACCACTAATAATCCCTAACTAGTGGAGCCACTCACAGAAAAAGTAGTATGTATCACAGGAACTGAAAGAACTTGTCTTAAAAGGCCACATCTGTTAACGGACAAATATCTAATATTGGCTCCAAAATAATGCTCAGTATCAGGCTTTTCACCTCAAACCTGCTAATAAATGTTAACTGACTCATCTTTATGTATCCCAGAGAGGGCAAGTTAGGTATTATGTAATCCCCATTTTCCAGTTGGAAAAATGGAGATGCTAAAAATAGGACAAGGAAAGAAAATAAAATGACACTAGACCAGCCACGAAGGACTCTTCATTAAACTGTCCATTTCTTATGTTAGCCTGTGACAAAACAGGAAGCATCACATGGTCAAAATGTAGTATTATAATGTCAGTTGGGGAATGGATCACTAAAAATGTTAATTTACTTACAGACAAACTCAGTAAACGAAAAGGAAAAGGAAAAAAAAAAAAAGAAGCTACACAAGGTCAACAAGTAGCTCATTCTTTGGAAGCCTAATTTCTGCCATTCCAAAGCAGAATGACTCTCACAGCACCCCAGGTACCAGCCGCACAACACATCCATCCTGCCCACACGGCCCGCAACAGGCGCTGCTGGTCCCGACGTGCCAGCAGAGGTGACAGCTTGCGTCCAAAGCTGCATTTACAGCCAGAGTTGCCTGTGTGCAGAGCAGTTACAGGCGAGAAACGCTGCATGGCTGCTACTAAGAATTTTTACCTACTCAATAAATGTAGCTAAGGCAGTTCTTTTAGAAGAGAACTGGTATTAGCACTTTCTGCTTCACAGCTAACTGCTGTGTCAACAGAGCGATGATCCAGTGTGAACAGTCAGAGATTACACACACGGGGGGGGGGGGCAGGAGGAGCGCCTGCGAAAGGCACTAGCAGAATTTGCAGCCAGCCTTTCTTCACAATGAATAAGATGTTAATTTGGATTCTCACAGCCATAGGTAGGCATGCTATTGCAAATTTTCAGCAACAGGGTAGGACTTGATTTTTAACACTATAGAGACTTTGGGTTTTTTTAGTACCTTTACAGACCTCTGACAATTTGTCAAGCAGCAGATGAACAATGGCAAGGTTCAGAATTAGATAGTGTCCAAGTATAAATGGGATTCATGGAGAAATGGGAAAAAAAGAGGAAAAATGGCCTGTGACAACCTGCAAATGAGGGTATTCAAAACAGAGCAGCCTTAGTCTAGCCCAGTCTGCAGTATAAAGGGCCAAGCACAATTTACCCCTGAAGGAGCTGCAGCTTTTGAAACTCAAGATGACCACAGTCTGAGACTGAGATTTAACCATTAAATGCAAGTGAATACCTAAGTAAGTTCTGTATTCTGGCCCACCATAATACTCATTTTGGAAGTTTCTGTACAATTTAACCTTCCAGTGTCACAGCCAGCAGCAAGACTTGCTAAATTAGCAAAAGTGATAAACAAGGGCCTCATTAAATCTTCCTCTTCCCTTTTTTTTACCCCTCTAATGAAGCTCTCTGTCCTGTAACTCCTCGCATTTCCCTTATTCTGTCTTCATCACTGATTTCTTTATCCTTTGATATGATGGAGTCTCCTGTCGTAAGTAATGACAGAGCTATGTTTTCTAGAGGGCAGAGCATGACAAGGACAGTAAGGCATGTTGTTCTGAAAACCACAACCCAGCAAGGCTGATGGCTCGTTGATGTCTGAATCCTGCCCTCTCAGCAATGAAAAAATCCACACTCACTTACCCAGAGGGGCCAGCCTGCGAGGCAGACTTCCTTTGCTGTCTTCCATACTACCTAGGTTCACCTTTACGCAGCAATGAAGTGAACATTTTTTTAAAAAGATGGCAAGACAACTCTTGATGCACTCCTTGCAGCTTAAAGTCTGAAAATCTGAAACTCTCAAGAGCCCTTTGGGATCAGCAAAAAACAACAACAACAACAACAAAAAAATGCTTGGTATCATGTTTCTTTGCAGACATCATTAACTCAATTAAACAAAAGAGAAATAAAGTAATTTACAGCTTGCTAATTACACAAAAAAAGTTTAACACAAGCAGGCAACAACAAAAAACTAATATAATTCACTCTGAAATTGAGATTTTTTTTTTAAATCACCCACGGCTTCTATCAAAGCAAGAGTAATAAAGTAAGTGTATTGTTACTAATTATAGCAGTTATCTCCTAAAGTCAAATACATACAACTGTGATGACCTTATATATTTTGACAAATGAAACTTGAAAGCACAAACATAGCTCATCAGTTCAGTTTCCTTAACAAGGAAGCAAGCTCATGGCTATAGGCATATAGTTTTCCCTGCTTTTCTGTCTTTAAAGAAGGTGTCAGAAACACATTGACAAAGCCCCCATCAAGTCTGACAAGCATGGATGATCCCAGGAAAGACGTAAGGCCTTTGCCTCCTTATTTTTTTTATTGTCACTTGAAGAATGGAAATAAAATTCTGACATGCCATGCATTGTCACACCAGGACTCTGCCATTTGCTAATGGAAAGGGTATTTCTCCCTGCATTGCTCTTTCTGGAGTACCTTGGAAGCAGGTTAACTACTTCCATAATCTAATACCAACACTGGCTTACACGGGATTTTTTTCTTAAATGATGAGGTTTACTTTCGTTTAGATCAGTTATCACCCTCCTACCTCTGTACTGTGGTACCTACTTCAACAGTGGTAAGGGAATTAAGGCAAATTTATCTGTCCCTGAAACCTATGGAGAACAGCATGGAAGAAAGCACAAGAAATTCAGTGAGGGGAAAATATGAAAGAATCCTCCCCTATCTGAAGTTACTTCTCAATCCTAAAATTGCCAGCAGCTACCAGTGTAAGTACAGGATCAACATCCCCAGACCCTCATGACTCTAACTGATTACTGCTCTGTTTAGTAACCAAGATACGGTATTAATTAACAACATGCATCCCAGTTCACATCATCGTTTAATACCACTACTTTTACAGATTTTGTGTATCTTTCACACTTTCAACTTTTCACACATGCAGCCTTTTACACATTTGTACTGAAGACAAATTCATAGTTTTGTTGTCTTCAGCAATCAAGGCAGTTCAATAAATGAAGCTTTACTAATGTCTAGGAGATGAAGGGATGCTTGCTTATAGATCTCTGTGACTCTGAGGCCTTTAGCAATGGAAAGAATCATTCCAGTTTCTAATCTAATGAGAAATTCTTGAGAAGCTCTAATGAGAAAGGAAAATAAGGTATCAAGGCATAGGACTGCATTTCCTGCATGTCTTACCTTTGGATCTGATCTCAAGGGTAATGCCAGGGAGCTCTTCAGTTTCACAGAAGCTGTGAAGATTTCCAGCGTCTTGCACAGGAAAAGGCTGTTTTTTTTTAAAAATCAGCTCAGCTTAGTAACAAAACCAATCCTGTCAACCTTAGCTACCCCAGATCAGGAGTCAGACACATTGGTAGAACAGTGGGCAAGAAAAAGAAGAGAAAAATGGAAGTGAGGAAGCCTTTCCTGTAAGGTCACGCAGGTCCTGCAGACTGTGGATCCCTGCTGTGACAGCCCTTTCCAATCAATTGTCTCGCCCAGCAGGAGCCCGCAGCAGCTACAGGAGCTAAAGCAATGGCATCTGCACTTCTTTAGCAATAAGAAGTGTAGTTAACAAAGCAACTCTGCCAAGAAGGTAGAAGGCCTCTGCTGTTTTGTAAAATACTTGGACGGATGATATATGTGTTGTACCTGTGTTAAATGTGTGCACTGACTGCTATGGATATAATCCATGATGTACCAAAGCAGCAAAATTACTGCCCAATAGGCCCACGCAGAACTCTTGGACAACAAAAGAACTTACCACCTTTTACTCTGAGTTAAGGACAGCTGACTTTTTTCTCTCTATTAGTTTAGCTTTTGATGTTATAGTGTAATTAAATTTGAGCCCAATGTGCCCAGCTTCTACAGCAAATGATATATATTTCTTCTCTTCGTGTGGAAAATATATCCTGGCTGACTGGAATCACTGTGGCAAGCTGTAAATGATGTATGAAATGAAAAATCCCTGCTCACTGCAAAGAGAGAATACAGACAGGGCTCAGCAATTGCTGCTGTGCTGTGCTATTTGCTGAAATATTCAACTTAAATACAATCACACAGGCTTGCTAGTGCTGACACTGGGCAGCAAGTTGCATGTTTCATTTTTCAGTCTCATTCAGAACCAAATGACTAAGTGATAGCCAGCATGATAAGTTTAGAAAAAATAACACAGATCCCAAATGTAAAACAACTGCAATTGTTTTTATATTTACTTCAATGTCTAATGTTCAACTGCTGCTGTCTTACTAATGCTCTGAACTCTTGAATCTCACAAAGTGACACAAAGAAGGGCTGGATAGCTGGAAAAAAACATTAAACAACAAATGGTTTGACCATTCTAGAATGATTTGTAGACACTGTTCAATATATGTGAATGCTGCCATGTTAATCTGGGTACACCGCATCAGGAGGGTTCTTTGAACATCGTTGACAAAAGTCAGAAGAAAAGGCTCCATCCTATGGTATATAGACATGGAAATACATCTGTATTTTAGCACAAGTGAAAAACAATTTGCATTCCTGCAGCAGACTGTAGGTGCATTGGAGATATTTGTGTCCTGTGGCCAAGGCTTAACATTACACTGGCTTTTGCAGTTCCTGCTAACCCCACACCCCACCATGCCATGGTTCACTGTTTTCTCAGTTTTATCAAGACAACAGAAACACAGCCATGTTGTGATCTGAATCAGAAATTTGACCTGACTTTAACAAACTCTGCCTACAAAAGAAAACAGGGGGAAAGAGGGGAAAGGGATATTTTTGGTTAGCCAGACAAGTTCTCCCTAAACAGAGCTTGGAACAAGATGAAACATAAGGGCCTTTTACCACGTCAAAGTAGATGACCCTGCAGAAGATAACGTAGGGTATGGTTGGGGCTCATTCTGTCATTAGAAGAATCCAGAAAGGATACACAAACAAAACAGCAGTTTGGAAGAGTTGTCCATCATGAACTTGAGGTACAACAGTAGGGAATGGAAAGGCAGAGCAGCTGAAAAGAGGGGCAGCTGTCCTTGCAGTAAATGTGTGATTTCTGTCTCTCATAGAGATTGTGAGGCCGACTGACAAAATGCAGATCATGTAGCACCTATGGGGTTCTCTTTAAAGATTTTTATTCTTGAAGCCCTTCAAAGATCACACAACAAGTTGAAATTTGAGATCTCTTTCTGCCTCTGTGTTCTTCCTTCCCTCTCTTCCATTGAGCTGGCTGCAAAGGTTAGAAACTTGTCTCACCTCCCCTGAAGGCAATCAGCAAAAGATAACCTCAAAAAAGGCTTAAAATCCACATACTTTAAAATGTATTAGCTCTTAAGCTTTGGTTTTGTTCAGACATTTTTTACATATACCTTTTCATGCATTATGGAAGTTTGGAAGTATAGCTTTACATACTTAATGTTCAACCTTCCAAGCATATTTTTGACTTCTTACCCCTCTAAGTAGGTGTTAATTCAAATTAGTCAAGAGGGCGCGAACTTGAACAGAAGATCTCTTTTCCAATGTTATTTTCTCCAGACCTTTCAAAGATAAGGTTAGATATATGTGTCTGATCCAAATGTGGTGCAAGCAGTTAATGGCCCTCAGAGCAGTAGTATAGCACCTTGAGGCCAGAGTTGATGAACTGAAGGAGCAGGGAAATACAGATGTCTCTACAGAAATGGCAAAGCAGTCCTACATCAGAGCTGGCTATCCTAACCATACAGCAGGGAACACAGGCACAAACCAGGGAGTGACACTATTTTTAAACATAGAGTATAACAGGCAGAGAAGACTACACTGGAAAATCTATATAGATCTATTGCACCCATAAGGATACAACCCCAGATGACAGAATACAAAGATGTTAGAAGCATCATCATGTTAATCACCTCTTGATCTGGGAATGCACTCTGGCTGCACAAAGTGTTTTATCTAAGGTCTTTTTCCTCATGTGTTTAAACAGTGACTAGTACAATGACAGCATGGTCTGCAAATAAGGTTGCTGTGCATTACTGTAGTCTGAATATTCTTTCTACACGTTATTTATTCAGAGCACACTTCTAACATCTACAATCCCTAGTCATGGGGCAGGACCCCACTGAGAAAACCAAGTCTAATAAAACAGCAGTAACAGGCAACTTCAGCCCTGTGTATATAAATTAGAGCTTAATGCTGTTACAGCCTGAAGATGAACAGAGCTCTCTCTGTACATGGCTTTCTGCATTTCTGCGTGACCAGGGGCTGAAAGCCTGAGCCCCCATTTTTTGCCTTCCTGCAGCAGGCAGGAGGGGACTGGTGGAGTGCACGGGGCCGGCTGGGAGCTCCCACTGCTGCTTCAGCGACGCCTGCCAGGGAGATCCAAACACCAGAATGCAGCCCCTTTGGCTAACAAAGTTGGACAAATCCAACTGAATGTTCCAGGAGATTTAGGAAAGTTTAGAAAAGAGGGTTTTGAACTGCCTACTAAGAACTCAGAGAAAACTAAGATAAAATTTGGATATTCAATATGCAATATATTGAATAAAGATGTAAAAAAAAAAAAAAAACAAACCGCAGAATATTCTGTTATAAGAAACAATAAAAGAGGTAGTCTGACCCATTAGAATAATAGAAAATAAAGAGCACAAGAAAGGAACATTAGCTAAATCCAAAACAACCAAATTATTTTTGGCAGAAAGACTCTGCATCAAGGCAATATCTGGCCCAACTCTCTAAAGTAACTAAAGTAGGGTGCTACCTAATGTGCGAATGTCAAAGGAAAAGGTGTGTCTGGGGTTGTGAGCTGTCTCTCACTCTCCTTTTCTGCTTCTGTCAAGAGCAGGCATTTGGTAGCATAAGCCCTTGCAATGCTCCTTCGCACCTTGACAGGAAAGAGGTCCCAGTGCCCACACGTACCAGTCTGGATTTCCTCCCTAATAAGAGCAATCCAAGTTTGCAATTTTCACTCTGATTAACCTTATCAAAAAGTGAGGCAAGCTTTGTAGTAAAACAAAGAAATTTACTAGCTAGTCTCAAGATCAAACTTTTAGCTATAGCATTGGATATAAAAGGTCACATGTAAAACCCAATTTTAGTCTAATCTTGCTTGGATTAAAGTTTTCTATTTACCAATGGAATAATTTTCTAATTGCTTACTTTCATACATGGGATTTCAAGATGTATTCAACATACGGGAGACAAAGGTTCAAGGTTCACAAACACAACCTGCCTACCTAATGCCATTGCCAGTAATGAGTAGTTTTGTCTTACCCTACCCATGCTTATGTTCATTTTGAACTCTAGTCTGAGATACAAACATGAACACTTTTGCTGGCTCTGCCAGCAAGCTGTCCTGGGTATCTTCTCCACCCTGGTACACCCAGCAGGCAAGGGATACAGGGGCTCTGAAAATCCTGTTAACAGCTTCTTCCTAAGCATTTTAGGTGTGAAAGAGCTTTTACCCCTTTAAACCTGCCAATTGGCTGTTTATCCACAGTCTAATCTGTTCATTATACATAGGTTATTGATTCATTCATGCCAAGTATCATGAGATTGGTTATATATACTTTCTATTTGGTTCATGACTTTCACCAGCTTTCTATAGAGGCATACAAGACATTCATAACACAAGTTATTTCTAGAGTGTGGCGCCAATGCGTTCTGCCGCAAGTCCCACAGTTTTGGTCCTTATGTTCCTCCTAGGTTTTCTCCTTATAGGGCTTGGGATGATGCATGTCTGTACCAGATATGTAGCTAGGACACAGCGAGCTGGACTTCTGCATCTGGGAGTGGGAAAGTACTCTTCAGAATTAGGCATATCTGTGGCTGGTAACAGGAGGAAATATATATTAAGTGCAATAGCATATGAGACAGGCTGATCTGTATACAGGTATTCTAAGGGAACCTCAGAATGAAATGGCTGAGCTGAATACAAAAAAAGTCATCATCCTAAAATTATCTACCACTGCTGGAGACTAGGGGGCATTGTTAATTTGTGTTTATCCTTCAGAAAGGTTTAGGGGTGATACTGGAAACCACAGACTAGTAAGGTTTTTCTAGAAAAATGTGCTGAAACAACTGCAAACAGAATAAATTACACGTTAGGGACAAATGAGCACAGGTCCTACAAAGTAAGATGTGTCACTGTCCTCTATTTAGCACTTTAGGGATTGTAAACAAAAGTGAATAAGGAAGAACCAGCAAATACAATATGGGATTCTCAAGCTTCTGAAAAAAAGAAACTAGATCTTGAGGTCGAGCAATGTCATAGATCAGATACTGACTTGAAGACAAGAAAGTATCCATAAAAGAACAGTTTTGCATCTGGCAACTATGACTTCAAATCTACTGGTTATTCTGGCTAGAATATGTAACTGTCACTATTTCCCTTATATTCTGTTTTCCCCACACAATTACCTGCTCAGAGTTTTCTTAATTTATCTTGTAAATTCTTTGAATTAGGAATATTTTTTTAAAGCACCTGACTAACATGTACTGCAAAGGGGAACTCACTTTTGACTACAAGAGTGTACTTCCATACACTCAGATGATTGAAATGTTGATAGCTAACTTTTAACTTTAACCCAAGATTTTCTAGTTTGTGGATTTTTGAGCTGGGAGGAAGAAATCTCTTTTAGCTATGAAAGCCACTTTCTTCTTTCTGGAAGTACTGTGATGACACCTTTTAAAAGTAAGTATGTGGGGGAGAGCTGGAGAAGGAAAACGTAAGGAGTACTGTCAGTCATAAACCCAGAGACCATTAGAACAGGGGTTTTCATGGCGATTCTAAGTCCTGAACCTTAGGGAGAAAACAAGTGCCTAGGTAAGAGCAATGCTAGAGACATGAGAATTTGTTTGAAACATTTTTTTGCGATTTTGTGACTTTCCTCTTCACAGAGTCCTTTGGCCAAAATATTGAAGTTGTCTGCCTTGAACACATATTGGCCAAAGGAATTCTTGAAGAAGAAAGTCATGGATACTTCCACAAGGAAACTGCAGAAATAGAAACTGTCTCTCCTTGCTGCTGAAATCTTCCCCATTTTTGAATATGAGCCAGGATGATGGAGTGACAAAAAGCTGAGTGCCAGTACTATGGTGTGCAACACTACATTAAGTCATTTAGACTAATAACACTTTGGTCCCTTCAGCTTTACCATCTATGAATTCATTTATAAAAACAGCAGAAACTTAAATTTCCTAAAAGATAAAAAATAATCCAAGAAAATCATACTGAAATGTAAGAAATCATCATAAACTCTGCAGCTGAGCCCTCTGTGCCTCAAGCAGAGCACACAGAAAATATACTCACTGAACAGACATGATAGGGGAAGAAGGGAGCTGCAAAGCAACCGCAAAGACAGATGAACAGTAAACCTGTTGTCCCAGAAGAGCAAGTGGAAGTAACTCTGAACTGAATGAAGGAGATAAACAACAGGGTTGCCTCCAGTACTGTTACCATTAGCACAGCAAAGAAGAGGAGCTCTATCTTGGATCATTCTACATGGAAGTATTCTATCAGCACACCTGAAATATTCACACCAGACAAATAACTGCATTGCACTTACCAGCAATACTCTTCTATACAACAGAAGTTTAAAATATTGTCTAGGGTATATTTTCCATCACTGTCTTTGCAGCATCGAACATTACTTTAAAGCACTGTCCCTCACTCAGTAAGCCAACTCTTGAGACAGGGTAAGACTACACTCCATCATAGGCAATATGTGGACAAATGGGCAAACTGTAGTCTTCATCAATATTTTGGCTTGCCTCAGCAATTGGTAGTAACTTTTGAAAACAAGCTAACTGTTCTTTACACCTTTGGGTTTAACAGATCACGTATCAGAGCTTCATGACCAAATTAATGTGAGGTCTATCCCTTTCCCAAAGGCCTTTTCCCTGGCTTTAATATTGCTGCTAATATTGTAAGTGTAGAGTGAAATGGCCAATTCACACATGTGCCATGTTTTGTACATTGCCTGAACCTGCTGGAACATGATTTTCGTAAGAATGATGAGCGTAATAAACATCTTCTGGCAGAGGCTTGCAAAATCTGCACGCATTTTAGTCACTCAGTAATGGGCCATAAAACTCTTAGAGAACTGCAGGAGAAAAGCAATGTACATATACACACATAAATTAAAAGAAGAAATGTGAACTCGATGGAACACTACTCTTTTAGACATCTAGAAAAGGCATGTGTAGCACTCCCAATAGCCAGAGAAATCAGTGTGTGCTAGCTTTTAAAAACAGATCTTACAGGAGAGTTTATAGTGATCCAGTCTTGGCAACTGCTTTAACTGCATCCTAGGCTTGAGTCCTTTACATTTGCTGTGGCAATGTAGCAACAGCAACTGTGGTGGCCACTCCTGTGTATATATGCAGGCAGAAGAAAGCCTTAAAACATACTCTCCCACACTATTCTATTATATGGATATGGCAGCAGGCCATTACTCGTATTTTCACTGGATGACGAGGAGGGAGGATCCCCAGGACTCACTTTGCTCCACTAACCAGGACTGGACCTTACTGGAAGAGTTTCAGATTTTTTATATCCCTTAGAAGAAGATAGAAATGATTTATACTTTTTGAAAACCAGTCTGGTGTCAAAGCTTTCCAATTGTCTTCTCACTAGCACTGAAAACCAACAGAAATGTTAGAGATCACAACAGCTACATCTTCAATATATACTGCTGAATGTTTTATGCACCAAGTGTGATGATAGCATGAAAAGTTCAATACCACAGTGTTCTTGTAGTCTGGGCCTCCTCATTTGACCTGCTTTGGAAAAAGCTGCTGCTAACCTCCCATTGTCCTTCCAGAAGTTCAGGTAATGGGAATTGCTGTTACACACAGCTAACCTGTTGGGTTGAGGAGGCCAAAAGTGTTTCTTCTTCTTTGGTATCTGACAGCAGTCCATTTCACAGCTGGATTCCTTCCAGTGTCCAAGCAGAGGGATAACAAAATTGCTGTGGGTTTTCAAAAGCTGAGAGACCAAATTTGACTCATGCTAAAAGAATTCTGCCAGTCGATCAGGAAAGCCTTGCTAACCTGTGCATAAAACACAAGCAAGAATGGGAACTACACAATTTGTATTTTAAATGAAAACTGTGATCAGCTTTCTCAGTTACTCAGATTACACTATCAGTGCAGCAGGTCAAATTTTTGCATACCAAGGAACCAATTTGAAGCCTGAAATTGTAAAGTAATTGACATTCTTTTTGGTGAATACTAAGGACCTTTATCTAGAAGCTTCTGCTTCTGCTTCGAAGAGACTGGGAGGCTGCAGGTTCTGGTGCTACCAGCAGCATGTGGCAAGTATTTCCTGTATGAGATGAGAAGCTCTGAATATCCAGAGAAACACTGACTGGACAAGGACTAAGGTAACTGGGGTAAAAAACAGTTTTGTCATGTAGTCATTGAAATCACAGACTTAAACGTACAGGAAAACAAGAGTCCTTTGTTTTGCTTCTTCATTTTAGGAAACTAATTTGGATCAGGAAAGTAACATGCATAAAGAGGATGAGCTCTGAATTAAAAACAGTAAAAGCATGGGAGGAAAAAAAAAGAAGGAAAGCAAAATCTTTGGCATTGAAATGAGTGAAATCAACAGGGCTCAATCAAGCAACATCATACAACATCAGAGATGTGGCGTTCAGGTACAGCCTTCATTCATTGCCCCTGAAACAGCTTCTACACCTTCCTATCTCTGACAGGAATTTGCTTTAGGAGACTTTAACTAGTAGTGACTAGCAACAGGTTGGCTAAGTGACTCCTTCCCAGTGTAGAAACAAACTGAAAGCTTTTTCTTCAATGAAATGATGGGTAGGACGCAAAAATTCTATTAAACTACTACTAAAACACTATTGCTTTAGAGACAAAAGTTTGTTGAGTTCTGATAAAGCTTGACATTTATTATATATTGAAGATATTTAATCTCCAATATTTTTCTAAGACATTTGAAGTCAATTGGACGTGGACGTTAGACATTAGTCATTAGACATCAATCTATCTGTACCATCAGCGGCTTTCCAATTTACACATTTATGTTTTCAGAGGGTAAAATCATTTGAACCTTCATTCATTCCTCTGTCTTTCTATTTCAGTTTTCAACCAACAAATCTCAATCTCATTCATTTCAATCAACGAATCGATTTACCTTCTGCTTTGCTATTTTCAGATATTATCCCTTTCTGGACATTCCTCATGATAAGTACACTAATAAAAAAGTAGCAAACTGATTCAATCCTGAAAATTTATAGCTCTTCTGAAGTAATTGATCAATTGAGAATTGCTGGAGTTTTGTTTTTTCATAATTGATTATTAACCTAATAGCATTTGTGATACTGGGAAATCTGTTGGTTTTACTTGTATGTACGCTTGCTGAGCTGTCAACTACAGGAATCAGCTGTCTGAGCTGTCAGCTATCAGCAAAATCTAGATCTTTCATTGCACTTTTGCCGAGACATGCCATGTCTGTTTTTTATTTACTTATTTGCCCTTTCTCTTGTAATAAAATTGAGGGCCATGCCAAACAGCAGAGGTGACAGAATGCACTCCTATTTGACACTACCATGATCCTGAAACACGGGCTCTTGTATGTTCATGTGAAGTCCTGATCACGTCTTTTATTCTCTTTTACATACCACAATATTTTAAGAAGTTCAATTATGATGACAACTGTGAAATATTTTCTTCAGATCCATAAAACTTATGGGTAGATTTTGTCTTTCAGGGCTCTTTTCAATATTATTCTTACAGTGAACACTGGATTAACGTACACTTTTCCAGTCTGAAGTCCAATCTATCTTCCATTATTGTCTCCTGAATGGCTTGTCTTATTTAGTTCAAGATGATATTGCAAAAGAATAATTATAACTGAAAGAACTGCAACACCTTAGAAATTGTTCCAACAATTTGGATCAACTTTTTCTTTGGTACTTTGACCACATAGTTTTTTATTATTCTGATAACTTCTACCAGTCCCCTTCTTTACTGAGATGTTCTGGGAACTTATCAATGTCAGACAGTAAACATTTTCCCAGTGATCAGGCTTCACTTGTACTTTTCCAAAGTTTTATCTTTTTATTGCATCTTAAAAAAAATACTATTAGAAGCCAATATCAGTTGAAAAGTAGAAATGTTGGCAATGGTTCTCCAGAGATCCTAGTTTATTTTCTATGGGACAGAACATATCAGCAGTTTATGAGTTTTGCAGGTTCCGAGATAATTTCCTCAAAAGCCTCAGTACACTGCCCTACCAGAACAGAATTCTTTTGAGGGTCCTGTAACAGGCAGTGTTGTACACAGCAGCTTCCCAAGAATATATGTATGATCACAAGTTACCTAATGGCAAATAAACAAATAAACAAACAATCAGTCTGAGATTTAAAAGAATTAGTGTGGTATGAGTAAAATTCTACCCAATCATTAAGTTTAAGATCAACATGAGGAAGAAACAGACTGACAGCAAAAAAAAAAAAAAAAGAAAAAAAAGCTTTTTCTGGGACATCTTTTCACCAATTTTCTTGCTACTCTTTTAATTATTTAATATAGTCACCATATAAAAAAAGATATATAAAGAAAGTGTTCTGAACTTAGGGAAAATGTCTTTTTTGCTCTCATGCTCCGAGCTTCTTAATTTCTTTGTCTTCCCATTCTAATGTACTCTGTATCTGAGTCTCACACTCCATTTTGTATCACCACAAGAAAGTAAGAAAGTTCCATGTTATGGAATTTCCAAAAGAAAGACATACATTATTCACATCTGTAATTTCCATAAGGAAATGCTTTTTTTTTTTTCAGTCTCTTTTTCTTCAGTATTTTCAGTGCAAAGTTTCATGAATAAGCATGTAGTATGGAAAAGACCCCTACCAGGAAATACCACAAGAAAGCAAGACCTTTTTTTCATGTTAACTAACTGTTAAGCATGTTTAGTCAAAAAAAAAGGGGGGGGGGGCCACAGGAATGCTTTTTGTTGTGGCATTCATTAAGAACAAAGGCACAGGCCAGGCTCGGAGGCAGCCCATTTTGACAGATTTGAAACCAATGCAGTTTCATTAACCCTGGCTCTTGCGATTTTGCCCATTGCAGTAATATAGTGCGGTTAAAGACTATCCGTCAAAATGATGATATGTTTAAAACAGGGTCACAACTCCTTTAGATTCAGAGTTTCTTTTATATTGCAAAGCGTTCCAAAGGACAAAGCGAGAAGTACTGCTGCAAGTAGTACGTTCGTTCTAAATTGCTTTTAAATATACACTTTAATTGCCACCAGCTATTCCTACTTTATCTAATCATCATCAGAATTACTGAATCTCAACACATTTGATAACACAAAGCAGCCTTGTTTAATGAACCTAGCTAATGTTTTATCTAAGTTGCAAAGCTTGTGAAGGGGCAGTATATTTGACAATTAATTTAACTATGGGGCAGTTCAGAATATTTTCATCTTCCAAATCTGCATCTCTAAAATAAACACAATGAAGAACATTCAGATATGCAGAGGCTGAACTATTCCTTTAACTGCCAAGTAAAAGCGTCTGTCGTTAAATTCTATACAGGTATTGAAACAAAAATACTTTGGATTCACACTGATAAATGTGTAAAATAAACTGCTTCATTGTTCAGCTACTTACTGAATATCAGAAAACATAGGCTGCAACTCCATACACATATATCAAAGGCAGGAGAAGTAGCATTGTGTGAGCCAGCATAGTATTGCTTTGTTCAGCAGCAGGCCAGCTGCACCGAAAAGCTTTGGCTGACATCAACTATGCGACATCGCTGAGGTTATACTGCTGGCTAAGCAGGAACAAGCTCTTAATACTGTAAACTGGTAATTCTATCTCACAAAAAAAGAAATACTGCCTCCTCGGAATGGTACTGAAGAGGAATATTGGGTCTCCATTATGTATATAATATACTTAGGCCTAGGCTCGCATGGCCTACATTCCTTTTAAGTCATTGTGGCTACGATTTCCTATGGGCTCAGCACCTTTTAAGGACTAGATAACAGCCAATAGGTAACTTAAGGCACAGGGGCAAAAGTGAAATTTAAACTGTGTGAATGTAGAGACTATTTAAAACAGGTGAAACTATTATCTTCTTTTCACCTGCATACTAGAAACATTTTCTAAGCTTGTTGTTTGACATTAATGGATAGCAGGTACGAGAGAGCCCATTCCATCTGTTTGAGAGTTTTCTTATTATTCATCCCAGAAGTAAGAACTGAAAGCTACAGCATTTACTCATCATGGTTTCAGTGACTGAAGCACAGGAAAGTGTAAAATGTAGATTTAAGAACAGACTCCTGATAAAGAGATATACTGAATCTAAAATACAATGTGACCTAATTCTAATACTGTTGAGTAAAAGATTTTCTTACCATGAGACAAATAAACAAAATGATATACAGGAACAAAACCAGCTCATTCTGAAACATATGTTAAGTATTTTCTTAAGCTTCCAAACCCTATAAATTTCAAAATATGCCTGAGGAAAAATAAAATTTACCACACGTCATTTTTTTCATAGTAAATTTGTAAGCCATAATTTTTTATAAATTGAGATGCTTTTCTCAGAAGAAAATTGCTTAAATTTTATGCCTGTATACCAACGTACTGACAGATTTAAGAAAGACTGGAACTCACTTTTGGAAAGGACCACCCAAGGCCATTAAGCCTAGACCTTTATAAGAAATATTCATTGCAAATAAGTATCATAGTTACTTTTCTTGTCTTTCTTGCAAAACATTAGTGAGCAGGTTTTTTTGTTTCAACAAAAATATTAATTATTTTCAAACATTTGCTGAATAAAAAAACACATCTCTGACTATACTGATGAACCTTTGCTTCAGTACTTGCTCCTCATTATTCCTGTCTACCTGGACAAATTTTCCAAGCAGGAAATGAAGACAGATCCTGAAAAACCTAGATGTTTGGTAGCTTCATTTTACTCAGAAGCCAACCTAGAGAATAAAAAATGTTAAGCAAGAAATAACCAATAGAAAATTTTCTGTCTATCTGGTGTACAAATACCCGCTGTGCTGTATGAAAGTTAGGATTCAAATGAAGCAAAACATAGCTGCAGCAGAAGACCACACTTAAGCCCCTGGAGAAAAGTGTTTTAGTGAGACTGGAAGGCTGCAGAGATCATAAGCAGTTTTATGGCATTGCTGTTCATATGAGCAAAAAGCAAATTGAATGGGACCGGGAATATAATTAAAATATATATCACAAAAAACTTTAATGAATTTCTGAGTATTTGATCAAATCTCATAAAAATGAAATGGCATCAGCTGCCAGTTTCTCACTGGCAAATCACTTAATGTGAGGACAACAGACTGGAGTAGCTTTATGGACCTGAGCCATCATACTGGCAAATCACAAAAATACTACCCTAACTTGTTATGAACAATGCCTTCCAATTCGCACCACAAAATGCATGGTCCCTAAAAAAGAGTGGTATCTAACTCCTTAAAGCCTTTGATCATTCAAAAAAGTGTCCCTACCCTGTACTGTAGCTATTAAAATCTTTCATTCCTTGTCTGCTTTGCCTCTCATGTTTATGTGACGTTTCCTTAATATGTCAACTTCATTTTATTTTAAACAACACTTTTATGATAGCAGATATTACTAAATGGTGGCAGAGCTGGTTAGAGCATTAGCAGGTGATTGATTCCCATCATTGTGAGACTCACTCGAAATACATTTGTTATTTAAATAGGAACTAGCCATTGACTCTGTAATCCCTTGTGTGACACCTGTCCTGTGAAAGGGTAAGGAGAAGAAGCAAGAACAGTATTTTTCTGGATCCCTCCACCATCTCCAGGATCCCCACAGGCAGTGTCTGCAAATGTCTGTGACCCCAACACACGTCCCTAGTCCACGCTGTGCTATTATCGCGCACATCCCCACAGGGAGATCTTGGAAAGGACGCTTGCCTTCACGCTAAGACAGAGACTTCAGCTGCTTTCCACAGGCACAGGCTGCCCAAGACCAAGCAGCTGCCCGCTACATGGGCACAAACCTGAAGGACAAACCTACTACAGTGTGTTTTGTTACAGATTAAGGCTCTCTTCACAAGGGTTTGAACAAAACAAACAACTGAAAGAGGATGTATGTGTGCTCAGGTAAATGCCATGATTCCACATTTCAAAACATGCCAAATGCATAATTCTTATTTTCTTTTTTTTTAATTATAAAAACTCATAAAGAAGATATTTCTTTAAATGTGAAGTTATAGAACTACTAATTTTAATACTGATTAAGTTTCAGGTTATTTGAGATTAAGGATAGCCAATTCCGATATGCACAGGCGCCATTCCCTCCCCCGGCAGCCAGTAGTTTGGTAGGTGAACCAATACCATACCCAAAATCTCCTATCACCCTGAGAAGATCCATATCGCACACACACTGTGGAACACACCAGGGAAATCGCTGGTGCAGACAGCAGCCCTACGGAGGCAGCCTGTGTCCATCAGGATATTTGCAAGGCTCAGCAGGGCTTTGCAAGGCTGAGCAGGTCCACACGGGCACAGTTATGGGTCTCTGCGCCGTCCTGCTCCCAGTCGCAGGTGGAGGAGAGTGCCTGGGCTCAGGTGCAACACAGCCAGCTCCGGTCCAGCCCTGCACCCGGGAGCCGCAGCGCGAGCACAGGTGGAACAGGCAAACCCGAGCGGGCTCTACACGAAGCTAACTCACGAGTCTTTCCCTTGGCCATTCCTGGCTCTATTTTCAGCATCAGAGAAAAGGCACGTGCCCATCACCTGAGCCACAGATAACTATTTCTGGGCCAGGGTGTAGAACACTGTCATCCTCTGTCTTTGCCTCCCCCAGCTGCTTTTCCTCTGTCCACCACCCATTGACTTTTACTTCCTCACCTATGTATTTTACATCTTCCATCACTGCACTCTCTTATACTTACTACCACTACCACTGTTAACACCAGTGTCTCGCATCTTCCTTCAAACACCCGTAAGAGAGCGGTCCAGCACACAGAAGAGCCTCCCAGCACTTTGGGGTGAGCCTCATTGCCGTTACCACCACCTGGCACCCAAACAGTGCTTTCTTGCTTCCCTGGACACATGGACCTGGGCTGCTGCCTTTCAACATAAAGCCTATGGTATGGACATAACTGGCACTCGTATTCGCATTTGCAGTTACATGCTTGTATTAGTCTGTCTTACCAGTATGCCTTTTTATCCTTCCCTACAGGAAAATGAACTACTGCCGCATAAACGTCTTCATGAAATTGTTCGTTTACTCACACAGCTGGACCATTTTAGCAATACAACTAGTTTATGTAAGCAAGGCCTTATGGATAATTTTATAACAATAAATCTTATTAAACTAAATACTTTATTAAGACATCGAAAACTAGCTGATGAATAACAGGAAAATCAGACACAGCAAGGCACATCAAATCATTCACCCAAGCACCCCGCTGTGTGGAGATAACCCCATCATGGTTCTCAACATCTTTACCCTGTCCTAAAGCCAGCAAATCCTCTGCCTGAGAAAGCCTCTGAACCAGGGGAGCCTCAAGTCCAGCCTAGCCCCTGGCTCCTGCCTCCATGGACACCCTCAGTCCAAGGCAGACGAGGCTGCCTTCGCCATGACTGGGAAGCTGGGACCGCTCGTCTGAGACTGCTGCTGTGCCGGGTCCAGCACGCTGAGCTCAAGCTCCCCGCTGCTCTTTCGTGGCCCAGCCCCAGAGACTCTCCGTTCTCCCCCAGTCCTCCTCTCTGCTCCTCCTCAGCAGCCTTGGGCTTTGGCCCTCTCCCATGCTCTCTCCAAGCTCAATCCTGCCCCCAGCCAGGTCTCAGTGCTGCCTCCACCGCCTGCAAGGACCAAAGCGAGAGCGAGCTCAAAGGGAACCTGTGCTGCCCGGCCGCCCGACTTTGCCTCATTCAGCCCCTCCTTATTCCCACCTCTCCTTCCTTCACTTCCCAGCTTAGCGCCAGCATTGTGTTATGGAAAGCTCACGTATTCCAATTCTGCGCCTGGGCATACACAAAGCTACATTAAACTTTCTCACAGCCTGAATCAGGGCCATGGGCCAGCGCTTGTCCACCACTGCTTTAGGTAACAAATAACAGCTGCCGTACCCCATGGGAGATATGTCTTACAAAGCTTTGTAGAGCACACCAATAGCTGTCACACTGTACAATAATCAGTAAATTATCAGTTTTTTTTTTCCTTTTGGCTTTTTGAGTGAAGGGAAATTCAAAAAAAGGCACTCCAGTCCCTAACAAATTCTTGTTTAAGGATTTGATTTAAATAAAATAGGCAAATTACACTGAAAAAAGTACATGAAAAAAGTACAGGAAAAAAGCACATGACACAACAGACTATACCCATGTGTTAAATAAGAGCAACCATACTCAGTCTCAATCCTGTAAACACTTACAAATGTATTTACATTTCATATATAAGAATTTGAAGGAAAAAATCCTTGCTGTTAAAGCTGCAAGCATATAGAGCTAATAATGATTTTCATGATTATTTGATATTTGTTTGATATTAAGAACCATATCAATATCTGCCTTGAATTATGACTCTCTGTTTAGCAAAATTCCATCTTATTTCCCTATAAAACAGAAAGGCTGATGAGAAATTACTTAAAAGACCATCTCCCTCAGTAACCAATTCCAGACAGCTTGTATGACATTTCCCTGGGAATGCAAAGGAAAAACTGAAAAAGAGAGTAAATTCACTTGGGGCCTCTCCTCCAAACTGTGACTGAATCCTTGTTTGTGGTTCTGCTGGAGGCTCGGAATACGGTAAAGTTGTGGGATTAGCAGAAATCAGACATTGCTGTCTCAAAAATGAAAACTTAGTGTATTCAGAAGAAGCAGAAATAAGTAGGAAAAATTTTGAAAAATACCGTTCTGTAATTTAAATCTGTCTGGTGTAGATCTAAAGGCAGTTCTGGCCATTTTCAAACACTGTTAGCATTGGTATTTACCATAAGCACATCTGTGTAAGATTATACACAGAGAGAACATCTTTCTTAACCAAAAAAAACCTGTTATTATGGTTCCTTACATATATTCTTATTCTGCATTAAAGGAATGCAACAAAATACTAGTGAAAGCTCAATAAATATGCATACTTTTGATACAAAAGAAAAACCTTCACTTTATGAATTAATACAGTAACATAAGACTGCAGAAGAAAATATTGCTTTGGAGACTGTTTTTTGAAGGACAATCAGCAAGTCATTACTTTTAAACCTTCAGAAAGTACTGTTAATACCATATACAGCAGAATACTGAATGGCATGAATGACACTACAGAGAACACAGCAGCATAAAAAGCCAGCATTTACCAATTAGTCACTCTACATAAAAGCATGCACTGTGATATGGCAATTACAGAAGAAGTACTTACTACAAGGTATGTAGAGGGATAAAACCAAATGAAAATGCAGTGTTAGAAAGTATATGAGAGAGAAACATTTTAATATATATGCCTACAGAGGGCAAAATATACACCAGAATTATAAAATCAAACATTGTACATTTAAGACAGCAGGCTGAACAGACCAAAAATGAAGAAAACCAGGAACTAGTATAAATAAACTGACTATATAATAAACATAATAACTAGTGTATTTGTGATTTGCTGTTATTACCTCTAATTTGCTAACCAAACTGTCCTTTCTCTACCATGTTCAGTGTGTGACACCACACTGGAAGTATGCATTATTCAGAATCCTTTTAATGGACTTCTTGGAAGTTTCTTAGAAAATCAGTACTGGAAACTGGAACTGGATTTTAATTAGGATAGCATAGGTGACATCTTTCCCACAGCTTCAGGCACTGGAAGGAAATTCAGGAACACATCTGGCTGAATTGGATTTTTTCAGTTCAAGCTCTGTACCCCTGAAAATATTTGGGTCACAGAAATCTTTTTTCTGGATAGGAGAATTTCATTTAAAAAAATTAGTCTTTAGAATCTTTTCAACTATTTGCAGCTAAGAGAAAACATGTTTTAGCCCTGGCTTTCCGCAAGCTCAGCCTTTTTGAATTCTGCAGGCTTGATATGTCATTGCAAAGACAGATCACATTTGATTATGTTGTCGTGTTGCATCCCCCAGCAGTTCCTTGACAGACTGCAGGCTCTTGATCCAGCTTTCGTGCTGCTTTGTAGGTTCCTCTTTGTAAGCTCCAGGGCCAAACAACTGTGGATACTGACAGTATTTATTTTTGTGTGAATAAGCCCTTCACTGCTTAACTGCCTTGTGGACCCTGGTTTGTGGAAGACACCGGACATAAAGAGCCAGCCCATCGGTGCCACACAATCCTTGCATTATTCAGCTCTGCCAACATCTGATTACGTCAATTCTGGATACACAAAGTGTGACATTATGAAACGTTGAAGGGGAACCCTCATATCTCGCTTGCACCAATGCTAAAAGAAGTTCCTTAAATAAGGATTTTTAGTTCTATTTAAAGCTAACTCTAATTCAGGCTTAAAATAATATCTATAGAAATCAGCCCTCCGGTATGCCCGTGTAGCCTGCTTTAAATACTTTTGAAGTTCCAGCCAGCTTACTGACCCTTCATTTTCACATGCCTTCTTTAAAGCCAGTACAGACCACTGTAAGCATCCCCACGGGTCTCTGCCCGCGAGACATCCCCCTTCACGTCCTGTGATCATGTAAGTTCTGTTGCCCTCCACCATCTGAGTTATCTGAAATAACACAGAGCAACACATCTACATTCCAAAATGAGTTTCAAAATAGTCAGGACATACAGCCAAATTTGCCAGAGCCGCGCACAGGTAAGACGGTATTTCAGCCAGGCGCAAAAACAAACCTACTACGTTTTTAAGACGCAATTTACCCTGAGCTAATGTCTCAGTGTTTATTCAGAACAAATCAAGGATTGATATATTCCATATGTTTCTTTTTTTCTGGGGGATACAGCTGATGCAAGTACCTCTAGATTATTTTCAAGCTCATTCCACAGGAAAATGAGCTATGTGCCTCCCTATGGTCTTTTGCTCACAACTGCAGCAACAAAGAGAGCAAACCGTAGCTTTTCCTTAGATTTTGTAGCCATTAAGTAAGCGTTGGGTCCTCATCCAAACTTCCGCTATTGATTAGGAACAGTTCCTAGGGAGATTTCTCTTCAAAGGCACTTTTGGTTTTTCTACTGTGCCTGACGTTTAATCTAAGAGTACGAAGGCAGCTATTAAGCCCCTGCAAAGGGGGGGGGCTAAACAATCTTGTCAGACTAATGGGAGCTTTTACACTCATGTAAAAGTGTAAAAAGGAGGGGACAGCGTTAGTCGTATGCTTGCTAATAAAGCCGTTTGCCTTTTCAAAAATAATTTTGCCAAAATTAAGTTTAAATTAAATCTTTTAAAGTGTTTAAAGGAAACTTTCACAGTTCCCTTGTTCTTTTACAGGCAATATAGTCAACCAGGTTTTCTGCAGTTGAAAGAAAATCTATTTTTCATGTGCAGAATTTTAAACCTATATAAAACTGTTTTTACTGGCTTTAATTTATTTGATTTCAAAGTAAACAAACCTGTCACACTCAATCCTGAGTCACAAAGTTTTAAAAGCCACTGATTTTTTGAGATGGAGGTAGGCATGATTATTTTTTTCCCTCAAGTTGAAAGTGGACTAGACATGAAATCATGTAATAGTCATGGGAAACAAAGGAACAGTACCTGTGGCCAAACCCCATAACTGAATTAAATTCATCACTATCAGGAAATTATTAAAAAGAGCCTTATAACCTTTTTCCATCCCATTGAAAAGATGTCATTCAGCTATTATATGACTGCTGTTCTCATTGAATTCAATAGATAGAATTTTTTTAAAAAAACAAATGCCTACATAAATTTCTTTTGTTAATGGTAGGTTTTATAGAACTGGGACATTTGTCCTATTTGACCAGTGTCTTTAGTATCCTTGTGCAACCAACATGGTCTGCTTGCTCTCCTCTTAACCACACTTCTCTTTTTCATTATTCTTGCATTCAACATTTGTAAAAAAAAAAAAAAAAAAAAAAAAGCTATCTTCAAAAGTTGCAGTAACATATGCAGTCAGACAAAGGGAACACCTAGGACTATTTCCCTGCTGTCACATCATCTGATCTTTTCCGTAAAATCCCTCTCTTGCTCCTTCTTGAAAGCAGATAGATTTTTTACCCTCACGGCTGTACTACGGCCTATTTCTTACACACATGATTGTTAAAAGCCTCTTACTTCCAGCCTACTCATGGCTTGTTTATGTCCATTCATTCTTCTGCCAATGCTGTACTTCAGCTTAAATACTTCTTTTCCCTCCATAGCTCTCCAGGTCTTTCCATGTAAAAATATTCCTTATCTCCATCTCTACTTCTGGCTGATGATCAACATGCAGCTTATGCTGACAACTTGCCGTTGGATTGTCAGTGAGTTTCATCAACTAGTGAACCAATGAATTACACTGAGGATTGTAAAAGAAAAGATAAAAAGCTACAACACAGGCAAAAAAAGAACCAAAGCTACTTCACTCACAGTGCCATAAATGAACCACACAGGTAGTATCCAGTGACCCCAATAATACCTTTTTTGTCCCGTCATATATATTGTCCTTGTCCTTTAGCATCAGCTGGAAGTGAAAGAAGATGAACTGACAATGGATAACTTGCTTCTCATTAGTCAAATTCCTTATAAATTTCACCCACCTCCTAACCTGTGTTCCACAATACTTTTTAACTGCTCATTGGCACAAAATTAAGGCAACTCCAAAAAGGCTCAAAATATATGTTTCCGAAAGATAAAAATTTGTAGTTAACTTCCAACATACATTACTTCTCAGCTAGCTGGAAGTGTCTTCCCATGCTTACTTTGTGTGTATTGCAATCTGTTTTTTCCTAAATGTTTTAGGAGTTAGATGACAATTTCTGATCTTAAGGGGCAAATACAAATGTTCAAGAAAGGCATCAAACACTACAGACTCAGAAGGATTCTGCATGGAGTTTGTTACTAGCACAGAATCCTTTTTTAAATTATTTTCAAGTAGAAGATAATTCGTTCAACAATTCAACGCTGATTCCCAAAACTGAGAACCTGGACAACTCCAAGCTCATTTAAATTTTGAGTAGTTTTTTCAAGGTCAGGTTCTGCCCTGAATTGTACTTGTGTAGCTCCCATTAATAAAACAGATCTGAACTCATGTAACTGAGATAGAATAAGACAGAGTTATAAGAGCCTCTTCTGTGCCTCCTTCAACTCTTTCCTGTCCAGACTCTGACTTCACAGTCATGCAAGTATGATCTGACCTTTTGAATGCAGGAAGTTTGAATATATTTGGATTCATATCAAACAAAATTTCTTGTAATTGTGAATTTGTTTGGGTAAATCTTGTTTCTTGCTGAGATACATTGCTATTTCCATCACTAAATATTTTACAGTACCTTCACATAATCTGGGCTCTTCTCCTTCTGGTTGCCATATACTACAACAGTATAAGAGAAAACAAGTACTATTCAAGGTTTTTAAAGTTAAAATGTGTAGCATCAAGTGCTGGGAATTAAATCAACCTTAGAAATCACTATTTATATATATATGTATGTATACACACACACACACACAAAATATATGTGTATTCTATAATACAGATAATAGATATAATGTATAGATAGACTAGATATAATATATAAACAATTAATGCATTTTATATGTGAATATATGTGTGTGTGTGTGTGTGTATACACAAACACACGCGCATGCACACACACACTAATGTGTATTGCCAAGCATAAATACTGAGCTGGTAGGTCCTAAGTCCAAATCCCCTGTACTTTACGCAATGTAATGATAGCAACTGAAATACTTAGTGCTTTGCAAGCCCTGACAAATAACAAGAAAGCATGTTTTCTTCCTGCTTCATTAGAGACACTAGTAGTTAATGTTTATAGAATATCAATAATGCAGTTCGCAGTTCTGCATAATTAAAGACACCCTATGTTAATAAAATCACTTGAAAAGAGAACGCAAAACACAAGACGTAAATCCTCTGATGCCTTTGGCCTAATCTCAGACAAGTTTAATTACAATGATATTGCTATATTATACCATACAAAAATATTTTTTGTCACTTAAACTTATCAAAGCATATGCCCACTTATGACATTTGTGAGGAAGAGCAAACAACATAATGTTCCACAAGTGGATACTTAGAGTTTATATATTACTAGAATACACATTTGCAATAGAAGCTCATGTAAATGGAGGAAGCTTTCTGACACAAAGAGCTACAATTCCTTATTTTAAGGATATTCTGCTTAATGAAGGAAACCAGGAAATCCAGAGACAGAAGTAAAATTCCATCTTTATGCTGCCTTAGACTCTGATGCTTCTATAGAGAAGTATCTTACTGTGTGTTTTAGGCACAACTTCCTGATGATTTCGAAAGGACAATTTGTGTTCAACAGGAAAGTGACTGGATCTGCCCCATGGAAAATAAAATAAGCCTGGTTTCTGAGATTCCTTAGTAATGACTCTATAATCTGCAATACCTTGGTATGATGTTTTGTCATTTCTCTGCCACAGTACTACTTTATTACAGTACACTCTCACTACAGACAATAGTTTAAGGTAGATTTTTTGGATCATTAATTTAATTATGTTTGGGTTTTTTGAGGAAGGGAAAAAAGCAGGAGAACAAGGTTGGTTTCTCCTTTCTGTCTCTCTTTAAAGGAAGAAAACAAAGTTCCAACAAACAGTGCATCTGAGAGTCAGGACTTGTGCACTCTGTTCTTGCAGAGCTCACTACAGCCTTCATAAGTCACTTATAAATAATCAAACTTTACTGAGAAAGTGTCCCAGCTCCAAGCCACACAAAGCAACATGACGATGATAATAAACAACTGTAAGTACTGTAATAATGTCATAATCTCTCACATACCACTATCAAAGAGATAAATAATAGAAAATGTCAGTATAAAGAAAAGTGATATAAAAGAAGTTACGATGCAGATGAGGGAGGAAGCATTAGAAAACAATTCATGAAAGAGGAATAAGTGGTTCTTTTTTACTCACGAGCGGTTGAAGGAAATTTACTGAAGAAGTAAAAGCAAGCTGCCCTTTGATAATATGCTTCCGCAAGCCTCAAATTGTGCAGTAAGTTGTCTATACAGCCCCATGTTCCTATAATTTATATCCTCATTCTCACTTTCCTGATTTCCTTCTGCTGTTTGTTACACCCATTTATTACATTTGTATTAAGTTAGCCTTGATCCTACAACTGAATTTTTGTGGGCTCGTGAGTCTACCTGCTCGCTGCCAGTTGCCGGCTCTAAACTCCAAACTCCAGAGGCTCCAGCCCTTTGCTCCCTGGCCAGCAAGGACCCTTTGGGCAATACTGCCATACACACAGCAATAATACCTACCATGGCCTCGGGGATAGACGGATATGTTAAACGCATGGCCAGCTACCAAACAGATTCCAAAGAAGACAGGTTTACATTTTTTGTGTGTGTGAATAATCTGTGATGGTTCAACCCCCTTGACCCACAAAAGCAAAATCTTGCAGTATTACAGGAGTAGGTTTAAAAATTCTCTCCATTAATGCTGGGTAAAATTCCCTCCGTTCAAGGCCTAAGGATTTAAAACAAACCCTTCTTAAGAAAGCAGGACATGGAAGTGGGGAAGAAGTGGGAACACACTGACAAAATTAGCAATTGAAAAATGAGAAATATTTACTAGACACAAGTCCATTCTACCACAAGCTTTTTGGCAACAATAGCCTTAGCTCTCCTTACTGTAGTCAGCAGATCTTATGAGATCAACAGAATTTTAGTATTCTGGATATTATAGAAATAGAAGAAGAAGAGAAGATTTGTTTCAGGTCAAGATGAAACTGAGTTTTGAATCAGTCCAACTTTCTACCTAATTTGAAACAACTGGAGATTAGCACTGATACTTCGTATCAGATTATTTAAATTGCAGGTGTTTTTCTTTTTAAATTTAGGTCAATCTTGAAAAGATATCATTTTTGAAAGAAAAATCCATATATTTAATTTGAAATATTTTAAGACAAACCTTTTGCCATTTGCCCCATTTGTAATTTCCTGAAATTTTACATTTGTTGCCTGACAGGCATAAAAGAAATGTTTGTAGATGTGCCCAAAATATAACAAAAATATGCCAAACTCTCACATATATAAATAATGTCTGAGCCACTCTTTTTCCCCCTCCCCTTTACCCCCTTTACTGTACATGACAGCAAATTCCCTCCTCATGAAGCCTCTGCACATTCAGTTTTCACACTCACGCTACTTTTCTCCATACCCTCAAAAATGTAAGCATTGAGCATCCCTTTTTCTAGGACTTCATATTACACTGTTTATCTCTGATATATTCATTTTGTATTAATGTGCATCTCAGAAATTATCAGAATATTACATATGGTATACTTGGGGGCACGAAAATTACTCTGGGAGATCTTCTTTTCTTAGGATTTTATCTATTATCTCTTTATAACTTCAAACGTCCACAACATGAATAACACTCTATACTTATTTATGTATTTTCCATGTCTTCACCTACCCTGTTCTAAAGAGATGTGGAGTCACTAGCACCTTGTAGGACACTAGCAAACCATACTGCAAACTCCAGCTGAATATTTTATGCTTATGCAAAGAACACTGTTTCCTAGTCTAATATAAGAAAACTCCATCGTCATGGGATGATCCTCACAAGAAAACACATCCTCACGCCACTGCATTTCAGGGGCATCCCCTTCGATTCATGACATACATTTAAACTCACATCTTCATTAGTAGTTATGTATTCTCTTGGCCAATTTGCATACTGAGGATCCTCAGAAACCAGACTGAAAAACATAAACTTCAGTGCTTGGAACAAGCTGCAGTAAAAGAAGTTGCCACTGAAAATATGGTGAGTTAGTGCTCAAGAACAATATTAGGTTTTGAAAGCAGACTAAAAAGAAAAAAATGGAAGAATAACAGAATTAAGATATCCTAACCTTCAAATAAATAGGAAAGAAAAGTATAACTAGCAATTAGCATAAAGCATACAGCTTTCACTTTCTAGTAAAAATGAAGCATAATGTTATTTCCTTCATACAGGTCTGTCAATAGCGCTGGAAAGTCAGTAAGATATTTGGTGATCTGCCACGCAAGTAACACAGAATGAATCTATAAAACAGAAGTTAACTTGTTTATTATTATTTTTTGTTTTCTAAGCTTTCACGGGATGAATATGGGTAAGCAGTTGTTTTTTTGCCAATGCTTTCTTGTTTTTTCTCTTACAACATAATCTCCTATCAAATACAAATCATGGCAATGTCCATTAGCACAGCAAGAAATTTTCAAGGATGACTCTAAGGCGTTTATATCAGTTACTGAAAAAAAAAAACACATCATGCAAGCCTTTGGGGCTATTTATATTAAAATAAGACTTATGTGAAGGAATTAAGTTCACAAACAGATGATAATGAGCAACAGAAAGTAGAAGTTTTTTGCTGGAAAAATGGATAAACCCAGAGTATATACCCCCATTAACATGCTTTCATATTACAAAACTTAGTTATTTTATATGCTTGTAGGAAAGCACATATGTTCACAGTACAGTACACAAGAATTTATTGGTAAATGTGCTTCTACAACAAGATTTTTTATACTCTTCTTATATTTCCATTGTTGAAATGACTGAGAAAAATAATACTTCGAGCCAAATGTCCATAGGAAAAAATATTTGTCCAAAGAACTAGAGTGATGTTACAAAAAAGCCTAAGACGTATTTGGTGTTTGAATTTAAATTGTGGAAGACAAAATACTGCCAATCAGAGGCTGATGGTCTTTGTGAAATGTTTCAAACTCCTCCTTTTTAACAAATGAAGAAACCCCAATAACTACTATAATGATTCAAATTCCATATTTTTCTTTAGTGAAGTTTTCATTAATCACTAGTCATCGTGGACCTCACCATTCATATTCACTCTGAGAAGCATTTTGATGCTTTGGTGATGTGCGTTATAAAAGAACATTTAGATAGACTGCTGGGAAAAAAAGAAAGAGATAACATATCTGATAAATAGAAAAACAGTGAGGAATAGAGCCCTTTGGCAAATCACTTAACTCCACCTAATTTTCCAGTCTGAAAATTTTTGGTTTTTACCTCTTCTGTTGTTTCACAGTTTGTAAAGTACTGTAACAGTATAATATATTTTTAAAAATAGCATAAGTAATAACAGTGATATTTATCTGACATAAAAAAAGTTTATTTTACATACTTTTCTGTTTCCAAAACATTTATTCGTTATTGCTGGAAAGCAACATTTATCATACTTCAGAGAGAGATAAGAGGAAGAAGTGAGAACTGCTGGAGTTGATTCGCCAAAGCAAAACATATCAAAGCACCAGAGGAACACGTTGCACAGTGAAGTCTGACCCAGCAAACTGCAGAGCACTGAATGCTTTGTGGGGGTCAAAGATAATCTAAAAAAAGTCTGAAGGTATACCTTAACAGGGTACACAAGAAATCATGTCAGCAATGTAATACTGGCTTAGATATGGTACAATTCAGTCATCAACGAATACCACAGCAAGCTTACCAATTCTACTCCTCTTGTTCTTTGCTTTCTTTTTCTCCGTACTTCTTTCATCTCTCTACTTCACCCTCACAGCATTCCCTACATGCCTTCCAAATATATGTTTCTTACAGAAATGATGTGCGTCTTTAGCGAAAGCATTTGTGAAGAGCTTTACGGCCACAAATGTCAAAGCACTTTCTGAAGGAAAGCTAGTATTATTACTGTTTTGGCCACAGAGGAGGGAAAATGAAGCAAGCAAAGGTTAACTGATTAAGTCAAAGCCACACAGCCAGCAAATTTCACTACCAGGAGCAGAGTGACAGCATCGTGTCACCTAAGTGTCATTCATTGCACTTTTCTTAATCATATATACAGTCTCATTTCTACATTGTACATAACAACATTCCGATGACTAAGGCAGCCAGACGCAGTGCCCACCCCCTACGATGGGACACCAGAGTAGCTGTGCACTTCCACAGCATACACCTATACGGGACTGTCTTAAGCTTTGCAAAAGAAAAAAACCCAAAGCCAGTGCTAGTCATTCTTAGTGTCTAACTAGTACGAACAGTATTTGTCAAAGTGCTTCCAAGTTCGCATACTTCCCATAGAAAATGCAACTACTCTCCAATACAGACTGACTAAAAATTTTTGTTAACTTGAGGTTTTCATTGAGCAATATGATACCACGTTGTGGAATATATATTAAAGGGAGAAACTCTTCCTCTAGACTCTATATCCATTTGAAAATGAAGTTTTCCCAGCACTAGAAGGAACTCCTGCAATTATAACCTAATATAATTTATCTTATTATAATTTAGTGCTTTGGGATTTTATCTCTGTTACTTCTCTCAGTCTTTTTTCCACAGTGATTTACATTCTTTTGGTGACTGCATGAAACACATTGTGTTAGGGAATGCCTTTTTTCCAGATATTGGAAACACTGGTAGCAATAATTCTAAAAGTGAAGTTACGGAGAACTGAACTGCTGACAGACAGGAGAAGGGAGTTTTGAATGTCTGAGCAGCTTTATTTTTACTGAAAGCATCTACATCAACATAGCAAAGGATTAAGAAGCTACCTTTCTCAAATTAAAATGAGAACAACACAGTCTAAAGTAGGATATACCAAACACTGATACTAAGCTATCGTATCAGCTGTTTCTTTCTATTGAAGGAAAACTTTAAGTTTAGCTCAACTGAACTGGGTACATGGCATGGAAAAGAACATGCTGCGTAGTTCAATAAGCACACGATCTCATGTAAAAGCGGTGGGAATCTTTCTATTATCATGGTGGTCTTTGTATCTGTCCCATAAATTATCATGCAACTGGTACAATCTTCTGTCCTAAAACTGTCAGGATAAAAATGAAGACTTAGAATTCTGTTCTAGGGATTTCCAAAGTCTGAATCCCCCTTTTCATTTAAGCACTACATTACCTGAAAGCTTAGCACTATGCTGATAAATAATCAGTGTGCATTGTTTGTCATTCCGTCACAAATTTGTAAGATTCTTGCCAATTCTTGTTCTTTTCCATGCATGGCGTGTCAGGCCTATGAAGGAAGGCTTGTATAGTGGGAAAAGATTTTAATTAATAGCAAGATTAAAGTATTGTCATGAAACAGATGAATTGTTCTCATGAGTCCTCACTAGGCTTCCAAAGCAGCAGTGTCAAACAGAAGCTTTTGTATCTTCAGTGCTTCTATTAAATTTCATAGCAAATGCTACCCCAGCAGTGCATTACAGCTGCACTGTTACCATTCAAGATTCTGTAAAAACTAAAGTGCAAGTTGAAAGCAGAATCTTAACCTGGTCCTTTTTCTACATGCATTACTGTCAAGCAACAATACAATATTTTTCATTTTTTAAGAAATATAAATCTGGTTACAAATACTATCCAGACATATTGTAATACAGTGAATTTACTCTAGTTCCACTGTAAGAATTTCCAGAATATCTTTTTGGATTCACACTTCTACTGGATATATTCCCTCCTCTTTAACATATGTATTTTTGCCACTTTTTTAATATCCACCCATTGCAAGTATTTTACTACTGGATACGTAGCTCAACCGGATGGCAAGAAGTGACAGAAGAACATTTATTCCAAAGAAACTGAAATCAATTACATCAACTGTGTGACAGAAGATACTGATGAGAAGGAAGGAGTTTTGGCAGCTGGATGTGAAACAGTGAAGCTGATAGGCACCAGGGAGGGCACTGATCACTTTGTTATTTTTCAGCATATTTACTACTTGATATTTTTGTCAGGGGGGTGGGGAAGGTTTTGTCAGCTCCTTCCTTCAATATTTTGAGCATGAGAAGAGTGATTTTAAATTTGTAGCAAGGAAATTAATTCATTAATTCTTCCCTACCATAGAAAATCTTAACAAAATTTAGTGGTACCAATGAAACCTGTATTCCTTGTTCTTTAATACATCTAAAAGTGACAGCGAGGTTCTTAAGCTGGCTGTTTCTGCTCATCCTATCAGTTGTGAAATAGTTAACAATATTGCTTGTGTTGGGCTTTCTTCAGAGGTAGCACCCAGTGAGGTGAACGGGGCAGTGCACAGTATCATTTTCTTCAAGCTACTGTTTCAAGCTTTCTGCAGATGCAGAGAGACATCAACGCATCTGCTTACATTAATTTGACATTTTGAAGGTTATCTTTGTAACCATAAGGGCTAGAGGCTTAATTACTTTTTCAGTGAAAGCTTAGATTCTGAAGCACTATTATGTGGCAAATTCAAAACGAACTATAATTATATAGCAATTTACACAGCCACATAATCACATTATACATAGGTCCTTTACAAGATGCTAAATGTGTATCTAAACTTGTAGAAAAAATGGATGATCTCTTTATGTATATGCACGCACATGCACACACACCCACACATTAAAAACTGCACAAGACCACATACCTAAAGACTACATTTGGCGGTGCATACATACAGGCAGGTGGAGGTAAACCTGCAGATTATGACATCTCCTGTGTTTTAAGGTGAAACCTGAACTTTCTGTTATCGCAGCATTTCCTATGGTATTTAACAGAAACTGCTTCTCAGACCAGTTCTTTGGAAACCTAGCATGGGCTCAGGGGACTGTTAGCTGTTTCATGACAATACTGTAATCATGCAATTAATTCAAATCCTCTCCGCAACATAAAACTTCTTCAGCTTGTTTCCCAGCTGCTGAGCTTCCAAAGTATATTGGAAGACTTTGTCCAGCCTCTCTGCTGCACAACTCAGGAAACTTTTCTCACCTCTTCTTATGAAGATCTTTAGGGGCCGAGCAACCATTTAATCTCAGTCAAACACTAAGGAATGTAAATCACACTTAAATCACCTATGCATGTATTCCCTACAATCCTCCTCCAATATCAATGACACAGATCTCCTAAGCACTCAGAAGACTCTACTTCTGTGACTTGGCAACTCCATGGTTGATTAAAGGAGCAGCATGGTCAACTTCTGTACATCTCTGTGAAGTCCACTACAGTTTTCCACAGTCCTCAGGTGTCCCTGAAATTTGTAAGAACATCTCTGAGTGACTGTTGCAATATAAAACTTTGTGGGCAAGCACACTGTTAACTTCTTTAGATGTTTTCTTTATAAAATCCATCCACAAATGTACACTATGTGCTATGGGTGTGATACACACTGTACGATGCGCTCTCCACTTATTGGTTGTTGGATTTTTAGAAAGCATTTCTCTTTTGTCCTTTCTTCTTTGCTGTCCCTCATGCTTTGGAAGATCCCCCAGTAAGGATATGCAAAGCGATTTCTAACCTCCTTCAAGTCCCTCTGTAAGACTTTTGTTTAATGTGATATCAGAAGAAATTTGACAATAACTCGACGTATAATAATTACAAGGACCAATTCTGCCTCACTGTTTTCTTGCACACCCCATATGTTCTCCCTGTTTCTCTCCTATTTTTGGTCCTGAAAGTCTACAGGTACTTCAAGGCAAAAGCTATTAATTTGCAGAGTGAACAAGTTGGTGCTGAAGACCCAGTGTCAACATCGTACATAAGCAGAGAGGGTTCCTGCACTGGCTGCATGCTTGTGCTGCGGACTGAATGCCCATCAGCGCTGGAGTGCACAAGGCATGCTTCCAGAGCATCTCTCTAAGTTCAGTTTCATTGAAAAAGAATCTGGTGCACACACACTGCGACAGCTCTGTGACGTGAACCAAACCCCATGCAGGGATAAACTTCAAAAACACACCTCTAATCCAAATTAAAATGCTAATGTAGATGCTCTCATTTAGATGCTAAGCTGTCTGGGGCCAGTTTGAGGTCCTATGCCTACACAGTATTTAGCACAGTGTACTTCTTCTGCAGACTACAGTAGTACAAGCAATAAAATATTAATAAGAGGAACAGATCAAACCAAGTCCAAGAACTAAGATCAAACCAGATCAAACCATCAACTGCAGGATAAAGGCAGGCAGTTTCCCAATCAGTGATGGGTACAGCTTATTAAAAATTGCAGTCTTCAACTTCTGCAATAGGAATTTTGTCTATAATTTTAAGAATTTTTCTCTATATTGCTTAGGATCTAACATACATGAATTGTGTTTATGAACACACCCAAAATTTTAAAGCGAAAATTTAAACATTTTATACACATGAAGATGGACATAGAATGGAAACTGTCATGCAGCCTTATTCTGAGCAGTCTCTAACGCTCTGAGTAGAAATAAGAGGAAACACTATTGCTTTGAAAGACATCATCCCCTATTCCCTTAGGGTGACTCTAAATGTTCCATAAGGAATTAGGTCTGGTGTTAATAAACCTCACTTCCAGAGTGTGTTAAAAGGATTACTAGGATCAGCCACACACTTCTCATCCAAGTTCATAATCTTTTCCAGTTTATTTTTATGTTAGGTCATTTTTTCTAAAATTAATACCTATCACTAAAGCCCAGCATGTTTCCAAAAATCCTGAAAGAAGATGATATGACTTTGTCTTAAGTCGAAATACTTTGTTCTATATAAATAAGATTCAGGCCTACATTTTTAAAAAGCAGTGATAAAATGACTACATTCATATACAGTATTTTACTAACAAGTGATTTTCAGTCTATTTCTTAATTAACCAAATGATATATGACATTACATTTACTGGCTACTTTCTTGGACTGGATAGCAATCTCTTTCTTAAATTGGATGTACTTTTTATCTTCAACTTTTCATTTAATCATAAAAAGAAATGTCTACAGAGATAGTCATAATAACTGTTCTTTATACAAAAGCTGTGTAAGGTTTGATTCTCTCAAGTCATACCAATTGTTTAACTTAATACACATGAATTGCTATACAGACTTAAATAAAATTATGCTTATATATAAAATTAAACAGGTGTTCAAATTTTTGCAACTTGTCACCTTCTGGCTGGAATTTGACTGATCCTTTCATTCCACTACAATATTAGCAGAACAATTATAATAGCATAAAAAAGCTGTGTAAAAGATTGAGAGGAAGAAGATCAAAGGAGGCTCATATGTAAGAGAAGATGGAAGGCTTCTAAGCTTTTGTGTGCTCTGATTATTGACCAGCATTCATAAATCTTTTAACATTTTTTCAGCTCTTTTTGATTTTGTGTATTCAATTAATTTCAACAAAATGTGTTCTAAACATTTCACAGGCATTAGGAGAGTACAGGAGTACTGAGCCTGAAGCATCTTCAGGAAGAGGAACTTTTCCCCAGGATACTCAGTAGGTAGACGAAGAACTACCAGGCCTCTTTAGGAGGCCATAAGAATACTTTACTTGATCTTCAGCTTTGTCCTAGGTTTAATAGGACGCAAAAAATAAATGGAAATACTTTACATTTCAGAGAGTTCTCAAGTTTCTCTTCTGGTCAAAGACAGGTCTTTACAGACCAATATGAGGTCAAAACATTTAAATCAACTGTCTATTTAATCAACTACAATATTAGTATTATTTAATGTCATTATACATAACAGTCCTTTTCAGGGGTTTGCTCTGTGATTTTGTTCTCAGTGCACGCTTTCCTTCAGACCTTTAGTCTCAGAGAGTTTTAACTTCCTGCCGAGTCTGGGGCTCAAATTACCATTATTTCTGTTCATTCGTACTGCATTAGATCTGCCCATCAGCTTCCCTGTCACCAGTTTGATAGCCTACACTCCTCAATCAAGAACAGAGCTTATTTGAACTTCTATGCTTAAATCAGAACAGGTCACTCAAAATTTCATACTGATATTCCAGTAAGTGAAGTTACATCCACAGTACTTCTCAAAGAACTGTATGGAATTCCTAAGTAGTGTTAGCCATGCCCTATAACAGACTTTGCCCAAGCTATGATCCTGTGAGACGTTGTGCCTCCTGTAAGATGCCGGATGTCTTCACCATGTTTCAAGGACAAAGTTGTCTATTATTCATGGGATCAGTGCTGAACACTTTTTGTGCACTAAACCCTTTGGTCATTACAAAGAAATACAATTTCAACTTGGGAAGGAAATTTCCAAAATCTTTGACGCAAATAATTATTCCTAGATCACAATATGAATGAGATACGATTTTCTTCCTCATTGAATGAGACAAATATTGGTCATTTCTCACAGATTACAGAATCTACCACAATTGTTTTTCAAGTCACGGTTTGTTACCAGCTAGGGGTCAAGGGAGGATGGAAAGGGGATTGGGATAAGTAAGAAAAATCATGAGATTTCAGCCTGTTAAGAATCCTTTAAAATTGTGTTTCTTAAACATAAGAAGATGAAATTTGTGTATAAGAACAATAAAACCAAACTGATTCTGCTGACTTCTATACAGACCCTCAGATCACAGCAATTTAGTTTGTCCTACATGGGAAAGAGGCTGAGTTTTTTTATCCACAACTACTAATTTCAGTTGCTTTTCATGCTTCCACCTTAGAATAACTAAGCTACTATTACATGTGAAGTGCTCATGAGAATGAGGAAGTTCAGTGCACGCACACTCTTAACCTTAAGGAACATTTTGTCTTTTGGGCAAAACTCTGTAAGACTGAAAAGTGGCTATGCTTGGCAGGTAAGTAGCCCACATGGGCTCCAAACAGGCTGCCTGTGTGTTTCAGAGACATAACTATGTATCGCTATGGTCCCATTCCATAGACAAAAAGGCAGAGGAGACCTGTTATTTACTCTCTTTGCTCCCACAAACTCCCATGTATTAGAATTCCGTAATGCCAGGAAGGTGATAGGTGGCAAAATAACTAAAGCCACCCTAGGACTCCTAGGTGGTGGCCTGATATACCAGTCATTGCAATGACTGGCAGTCTAATCCAAGAAAACTTGAGTTGTACCTCTGCTGAACAAAGCTTCAGACATCAATGCTTTTACTAGAGCATGATAAAGTATGATCTGATCATCAGGTAACTTCCTTGTAGACACTAATACGAGAAGAAAGAAAATAGTAATAGCAGGATGTCCTAAATAAGAATGGACTTTAATTATAATAAATATAAGAGCTGAGAATCCTAAACTACTAAATTATTACAAGCTTTAACACAAACTGACACCAGGAAATGGTTTAAATAATTTAAGTGAAACATGAATTTATACAGATAAAAAAGATTTTAGAGTCTTTTAGAGTCCCTTTAGAAGGAGGTCCCGCAATGAGCATCTCCCTGATTATAGTAGGTTTTAAAACTGCTACCTAACATGGTGTCATATGAAAATACGCCAGAGAACACATTACTAGCAGTTCAGATGGTTCAGTATAGCAAGAAGCAAATGCAAATGAAGAGGCAGCTGTATCAGAGGTAGAAAACTTCTACTAAGAACCTTTTGAAGGCAAGAGAGTTAAGAAAGTATCAGCCTTCGATGGGAGAGGAATATGTAGCACTAACTGCTATAGACTGAATGAGAGCACTTAAAAAAGAGAAAACAGTTCAACAAAACCATGATCTATGCAGTAATAGGATGGGATTGATGTTGCTCTTACAAAGTTATGATCTTTTCCACCTAGCAATGCAGGTTTGTATCTGCACTGTGTTCTGAATGCTTGAAAAATACAACTGCTTCTGATATCCATCTGCAACATGAGAGGACAGAAAGCTGCCTTTGGCTGTAAGATGATCCCCTTGTCCTAGGATATCCACTACCTTGGAAAGGTAAATCATTAAAAGCATTAAGTCCTGGTACTGAACCTGTTTTGGCCAAGCAGAAGCTATCATGATAACCTTGGCAACATCTTGTCTGGTATTTCTCACTAACCTGGAAATTGGAGGAATTTATATCAGCAAGTAACAGAGCCAAGGACCAGTGAATAAAGAATGCTTCTGCCAGTGGTTCTGGAATTTGAAGCAAAATTCAAAGCAGTAAATACATACGGAAAAAGACATGCTACAATGCAGTGTGAAGTGTTGCAGAACCTCCCACTTTTTCCATGAATTCTGTTGGCTGTCTTCCTCTTATACAGCGACTTTTCTCTGATGATCTTCAGGCTAAAGGCAAAAAAGAGTTGAAGAGCACAATAAATGGCCTAACTGCTAGAGTAACTTTCCCTAGATAACTGCATAAGCCAAGCGTATTGCTGAACACCTGCAGGACCACAAAACGATCAAAAGGTAGAAACCCACATTACCTCTAACAATTCATGAATAAAAACATCACATTTATTGTAAATAAACAGCTACACAGAACCACTCTTGCAGAAGAATCAAGTACAGTTTTTAAAGAGACTGCCCAAAACTAAACTTATAGTCAAAGTAGCAGAATTGAAGAATGTTTTCTCAATAATGGCTTTTAATTCCCTGCAAATTTAGGATTGCATTTTAAGTAGTTTCTTAAAAGTTCCATTCTTGTAAAATTCCATATCATGCAGTCTGTGCATATTTTGAGCAATTAAAACACACCATTATTTGGAAATAATGCTCGAGCGCTTCATCTGAATTTGATCCATCTAAACACCTTGTTTTTCTGCATTACCATGACTAAATTTTTTGCGTTGATTAAAAGATCAGCAAACATACAGGAGACTGCTCTGTTCAGTGACACTGAGCTGCAGAATACAAACAAACCTTTCTGTGAGGAGATAGAATCGACTTGTAAGGTGTCTCATTTACTACTGTTCGGTGAACCAGAAACATTGGTTTGTTAACTGATGGATATTGACAATTTTACAAATGCCTGTGCTGATGTAGTTTCATAGGAGGCCACGCTCGCGCTGCATTACTCACTCGCAGCGGCATGCTCCCGAACAGCCCTTTGTCTTTGCCTCTGCTCCCCTCAGTGAGCTGTAAATCATGTCATTAAACAAGCGCTTCCAAAGCACAGTGATCTGTCATGATCCAGCGAAGATACCAGTCATAATGCGGGCACTTAATCTGTCAGGGCTTGTGGTGAGGCATTCTATAGCTAGGATCACCATGTTTTGCTGCCTTTAAGTATTAAATGACAGAAGTTAAATGATAATGTGAATTAACTCCTTAATCATGTGGATATATATGACCACTGCAGGGATTATTCTGCAAAAAACAGGGTTTTATTGAAGCTCACTTTCCTCCTTCATCATGAGGATTATTTAATTTCTGCTTAAAATATAATTCCAACATTCTATATGTCCAGATTAGACTAGGTATATTTATCACTGTAAACAATATAAATAGGTTCCTTGAAAAAATAATTATTTCTGTATTTATTTTTGTAACATTATATGCAAGCTTGCAACTGCTAAGCAACTGACGGATGTTCCAGCTATTTTTTGCACATAACTTTGCTGCTATTCAGCACTGGACAATTACCTTGAAATAAAAAAAACACTCTAACAGCATTAATCTTCCAAAGACTTTCGTTAACACCTTATATTCCTGCTTCAACCACCTCTCAGGTTCTGATGCAGAGAGGAAGGAAACATGCCAAAAGTATCTGTTCAGATGAAGCTCCCATTTAACCACATGGGGGATAGGTTGTGAAAGAAGAGATGATAAATCATTAAAGCATCCTGAATTTTTGTCTCCTCCTTCCCCATTAACCTGAGCTTTGTCAGGCTGAGCCACTTCAGTTAAAAAAAAAAAAAAAAAAAAAACACAGAATAAGCACAAGTTAACCTATTTTTAATACATCACACCTGTTCTTCTGTAGTACAATTTTAGTGTATCATGATAATGCAAAATAATGTTAGGGTGCAATATACCAAATGATACCATTTATACTAATGTTATACTTTAAAGTCCTGTTCTCAACATAAATGCGATGTTCTGCTCTGAAACAAGTAAAGTTGCTTTTTGTCATGTATCCTATTGAAAGATAAAATAACTTACAGTATTTGGGTTTATAACCAGTAATGTACACACTTTGAAATAAAGGCGTTTAAAACTTGTTTCCATTTAAATTATATTTGGTTTAATGCTTAAATCTGTACTACAAGCTACCTACAAGGTGTGTGTGTGTGTGTATATATATATATATATATATACACACACCAAGTATAACAGGAAATAAGGATCATGGGGGATGTAAGCAATATTTAAGGACAATAAACTAATTTAGTTTTCAGAATTCTATACCTATAAAAACTTTTACACTGTGGAATTAAGTTGTAAGTATTATATAGTTGCTATAGACTAAGGGTTCTAGCTAGGATTAATCAATGTAGAGCATTCATTCTGAATAATACTATAAAAATAAACATCAATATGATTATAAAAACTATTTTAAATAATGGTAATTCCTCATAAACTAAAAGCAAAACAAGCATTACAGACAGATGTTTTACACTTCACTCATTAAAACTGTGTATTACTGGAGACTCCATTTCGCTGTGTAGAAAAATTGCACCAGGTTTTTAAAATAACAACTTCTCATATTTAGAGGTGCACTAAATTAGCTCTGTAGAGACACTGAAGAAATAATCTTTTCAGACATTCCTCTGGCAAAGGATGAATGTATGTTTTTGATGTTTGTTGCTGGAAGTTCTCATTAAATTCATTTTGGGCAAGGATATGACCCTTATAAAATCAGGATTATACTTCATCACAAACTTCCTGTAAATTCTTCATAAAGTCAGTTGCACTTTTTTTTTTTTAACTCCCCTTTCCTTTTAAAGGATGATAATGCCATGTCATTGGAATGTTTCAGCAGATCTGAACTTCACTTTCTGGGAAGTATTTTCCCTCAGAATTTAATTTGCGTGATTGAAACTGCTTGTGGCCAAAGCTGAACTCAGCAAATATTTTGACTGAATGCTCCCCAGATAAAAACATCTTCGTTTTTGCTCTTTTCAAGGTGAAGTATTTTATTTCCAAAATGAAGACTGAAAACATTTACCTAATGTTAATTAAAGCTGAGTATACATGTGTAAGTAGGAGGAAAAAAGCAAAAAAGAAATTTCATTTGAATGAAAATGAAATTCTGGGGTTTCTGTATTGATGAGAAAAATCAATTACTTTTAAGGTGACCACAAGCAAAACTGGTTTTGAGGTCTTAATTCAGCTGTGTTAATTGTTTGTATTGTTCTAGTTGGGAGGCTTAGTTAGTGATTTTAACTATTTTTAAATTCCTGTATGGTTCCCTAAAGCAGTGCAGGAGTGATTGACAATAGCGTTTTCTCTTATCTAATGTTCTACCAGAGACAGTCAAATCGAGACAGGACAACAGAGCAAAATTTAGTGTTCAGGAGCTAATTCCAGCCTATGCTAGGGATTTTCTGGATGAACTTTTTTTACCCCAGTTAACTTACCCACACAAAGGTCTACAATCATTCACTATATATATATATATATATATATATATAATTTTTTTTTTAAAGAAATCTTACAAACAATCCAAGTACAAAACACGTGGCTTTTAAATTACCTCACCCATCTGAGTAAATTTGAGGTGCATTCTTCACATTTTGAGAAACTATCAACGTATTTTTAAACCTTTTCTGCAAAGGTGACAATGATGACACATTGTGTGTATTTGTGGCACAGCCTCCTTTGGCACAGGTTTACCAAGGTAACATCAGCCATATGGAAGTGAAGCACCTACTCTAAGCTAGTCACCTAGGTGTCCTCTGTGAACAAATGGAGAAAGAAAAAGCAAGCCTCTCTGGAGGGTCAGTCTACAGTAGGCAATTACGAATCGATCTCTGAAAGCATCTTCCTCTCTCCATTGACCATAGAAGGTGGCAGGTGACTAGCTTTGATTCAGCACTAACTTTTAGATGACTAAAGCCAAGTAAGGTGGAGTCCAACCCTGAGCAACTGAATCAAACCCACTGAAGATGGCAGTGGAGGCTGGAAAGGTAACTGTAGAAGTTAAAACATGAGTTCAGAGCAGCTGGCATTTTCCCGACCCTTGTATAATGTTTCTGTTTTTTTTCCTTCTGCCCATCCACAGTTCAAAAGTTATAATACATTTTAAAACATTTTAATAAATATTTCCAAGGCTGCATGGTTTTTATTATATAGAATCAAAGACACTTCACCATTAGAACAGTTCAGCTACACCGTAATTGCCATGGCCATAGATTTCTTTTCAACAAGCAGGCCTTTGCCTTGTGTGAATCATTGGCACTGTGTACTTGAAATCTGGAACAAGCACCCACACATGCTGTTGATTTAGATAAAAGAAACCCACTGGCACAATCTGGATGACTGCTAAGCAATATGTACCTCACGTGACGCCTTTTAATAAAAAGAGCACTCCATACTACATACACACAGAGCAGGTACAAAATTAGAGACAGACTGGGGCTGAAAGGCTAGGCTATAATCAGGGTTCACAGAGCTTCAGACTTCAAGCCTCAGCTTCAGGACTCCCCAGTCTTCTCCAGTGCTACATACACATATCTGCCCTGCAACCCACACCCAGGTATAAGGGAATCTAGGCAGTAAGTGCAAGGACTTAGGGAGTAAATAAAGCTGCAGGATTTCAAACCTATTTTCATACCTGTCAGTGAACAGCACATCTAAACAAATCTGTGCTTTGTGATTCTCCCAGTTCCTAATTTCTCAATTTTCTAGGCAAACTATTTTCACTCTATTTTGGATTAACCACAGCCAGGAAGCACTACAATACTTACAAGAGAACTTGTTCTGTGAGTCAGTTAAAGTCCCCAAATTCAGGCACTCTGAAAGGAAATGCAAAGACCTGGGCAGAACAGAGCAGCCTAGCCTTTGGACTTTTTAACTCAGGTTTTCCACGGCTTCTGCAGAAACGCCAAGAGAGCCAGGTACCATGCCTGCCAGAGGAGAACCATGCTCAGGAAACCCCAGACTGACTAGTTTAGTTGGGTTAGAGATATGCTGGTTGGAAGGTAGGTTACATAACTCACCTTCTACTTGCATTAGCTGTAATGCGACATCAGATTAAAATCTGAGGGTTAGGGAAAGAGTATTTATTAGTTTCACAGTAAACTGCAAAAATTCTTTGTCATCAACTAACAAAAGGGCACGCTTAAGTTTTTCCCGTTCGTTCCATTATGATTCCATCTGTCCTAGAAGGGTGAGGAGACAAAATAACCGTTCAGAGGGAATGCAGAAAAAGCATTCATTAGCTATCACTGCCATGCCCGGGGCTGCTCATAAGTGAAGTAAGACCTCATGAAATCAAAGTGTCCACAAGGAATGTTTTCGCATATGATGAATCCATCTAATTAACAAAGGGAGGAAGTTCTTGTTTTGTTACTTAAAACAGTTTTGAAACATAAAAGTGAAATTAGAAAGGATACTGTTGTTAGGGTTTTTGTTCTGTTTGAAAGTTATTTTCAAAGTGAAATTTTAGAGAAAAATCTGCACTTCATTTCTTCCAGATGCAACTGTTTGCTCCTTGGGCTGCTACTGTCAATTTTTCCTTCCTCTGCCTTTCAGCTGCCCAGTTGGGGTCTCTCAAAGCCTCCAACTATAAAGTATTTCATTCCATGCCTCAGGTCGCCAAATACTTTCCAAAATGTTCAATATACACTGTATGTTTCTCAATACCCAAATAGTCCAAATAGTTGTCTTTCCACTGTCACACACAGTGTTTTACATCTGCATTGCTCATTCTTAAACATCCATTTGTGTACTGACTCAGAGTTCATCTTGTTGCTAGTCCAAGGCTATGTCTTCTATGTTTCAGCTAGCATAAAGTTTCTGCAAATATTTTATTTCACATACTGTGGTATAACTTACCTTCTCAGTCAGATATGTCTTTTGCCTCTTCTCCTGACTGAGACTATATGGAGTTGAGTATCCGCTTTACTCCCACTTTGAGTATTTCTCTCTCTTACCTGCCAGCATCACATAGGCCCATTTCATTCGGGCTGCTTTTACTTTGGATAGTTTGGGATTTTGGTAGTTTTTTCTATGTCCACTGGCTCTTATTGTGAAATTCAATTTTTATTCTTCTACCTCACTGAGACTCTTTTGTATCTTGCAGCACTTTTTTCTAGCCTTTTTCTTCACTTTTCTTCCACAGTATTTTTTTTCTTTTGGGACTTCTTTCCTTTCTCATTCCATTCTTGAATTCAGTTTTATTATGGTCCTTTCAATTTAGCTCCCCTTACTTCTTTCCCAATTAGCTCATAACCACAAAAACCAGAGAAATATCAGAAAGTCCTAACTATACAGTTGCTACTCTTAATTCAGCATGTCAGACTAACTGTGGGTAAATGACACAAAGAACAGTATATTCTTATTAAACTCTATGCTCACATAGCTTCATTTGCCACTTGAGGGTCATAAGGCATTGGCTGCCCAGCTGAGTTTTCTTCAAAAAACTTTTCATTGGAGAAGTTTGAAACAGCATATGCTGGGACAGAAGATTATATTCCCACTTTAAGCAAGGATTGCAAAACTATATAGGAACTAATTATCTGATACACACCTGTAGATAGAAATTTCTCTCCCAGATGTATGTGCTTGTCAATCAGCATGCTTCTTCCATCATATGCATGTAAACACACTTAAACAAAATTCTTTCAAAATGTACTTTTTTGCCTCTGTGTGGTACAACATCTGATTTATAGATTTGTTTGGCACACAAAGGACCACTAGAAACTCAATCATTCTTTGTAAATGTGGCCTACCTGTGGGTTTTGTTTTGTATTTACTTGTAATACAATTTTAGTCTAAAAGCTGATACAATACAGCTCTCTTTTCTGCTCACAGTTCCATATCGGGGAGCCATATCTGGGGTCTTTTTCATGTCCTTTCAGCAACAGTTTGGATGGTAGCAAGTCCAGGGAACTTTGATGTGCCTCTCATCAAGATAAAATCTGTTGACTATCATCACTTTGTCAAAGTCGACTAGCCCCTAAATTACCTGATCTGCGTGTTTTCCTCCTACCTTTTAAGCACTGACATATTCTAACTCTTTTTCAACTTGGACGTGATTGTCTGGGGTAAACTATAATTACTGGTGTCATTTCAGTTATTTGCAAAGTAAACCTTAAGAGGTTTGTCTACCACTAATGATAAGACAAACAGTGTGACGTGGTAACCTTTTTGTCAGGAGAGCCTTGAAGGTCAGTTCATGAATCCTTGAGATCCAAATGATTCTGATAAGTTTCTTCAACATTTACTGCTATTTCAGGTTGCTGTTACAAGTGGGACATCCTAGTTTGTTATTCTGTCTTTTTATCTCTTACATGAATAAATTACAGGGTTCTGCTTCTTATCACAGAAAACATTCCACTGATCATCTGGGGAGCACAAAATATTTTTTTCAGTCTATAAATTATTCTTAAAAGAAACTCTCAGAACTAGTGAGACAGCGGGTTGGTTTTGTTTGGGAGTTTGTGTGTGCCTTTTTGACAGCATTTGTCTAAAATAATCACATGTGGTCTATCAACTTTTAGTTTTGTCATCATAGCTGTCAGTCTTTCATAAAACATAATTTTAAAAACATATGCACACATACAATAAACCCTTTGCAGTGTCTTGGCCAATGAGTGTGAATGACAAATATACCTGGCTGTTCTCCTATTGTGTTTTCTTACTGTTTATTGGCAGAGAAAATGATTTCATGGTAGAAGGTTGGAAAATGACCTCTTGTAATGACAAAATTTGCATAAATAAATGCTGATTGCACAGAACGAATAATGTGCAGTGAGTATCATTACAATAAGTTGTCTCCTACTGACACAGAGTCTAAGTTAGAAGCGTACAATTATGCAAATCAAAATAATGCCAGTTTCTCATTACTGTCATGGTGGTGGCGGCAAACACATATCCTCCACAGACAGCTTGATGCTGGGACACAAGCCAAAATGTTTGGTTTTGCTGACATAGGAACTGAGTCAACAAAAATAGGATATAATAGTAATACATCAGAGGAATCCATATCAGGGCAGACCTGAAACTTAATGGACTGTGAATCTTTTGTCTGCAGAGAGGCCTTTCACTGGTATTGACCCATAGTACGTCTGCTTCCACTTTTGCCGATTTTATAGAAATAGATTAGAGAAGCAATTTCTTTTTGGAGCTGAAATGTTTGCAGAACAGTCTATTAGCTTTCCTTATAACAGATGATATGGCATTTATAAATACTTAAATAATGTCATATATCCCACATTTAAAAACTTCCCAGAATAATTTGCACTGCTTGTGGTTGCTTGATCTAATGTTTATGTGAAGTCTCATTACGATACCACTGGGATTTTCAAACAATGCCACTTTTCTTTTGCCATCTTAAAAATATTCAGACAAAAGATATTTTATTTTTCCTTAAAAAAAAGCAGCAGCAATTACCATTAATATGAGGGACTGAATACAAAATAGGTGTTGATGGCTCCACTTCACATATTGCTAACCCTTTGGAATAGGTAAGCCACAGGTACTGTGAATCACTGAAGAACAGCCTAGCACTCTGCTCTATCACTTCAGTTTCTCATCCTCCTTACTCAGACAAGTAATTATGACATTATTGCCCTCATTTGTATATTTAGTTATACTCTTGTACACCCCCATATACATGATAGCATATGATCAAAGTACGTTCAGCTCACAGTTTGAAATTAATACCAACTTTCCAGACCACCCAATGCAGTTGCAGTACAGGAACTGGTTCCTCCAACAAAACTCTGCATCAAGGGTCGCTTCAGAAATATGACTGTATTCCAGTAAGATATATTGGAAGATCCTTCATTTGCCTTAAAAAAAAAAAAGCAGGCATTTTCTAAAGCAACAGTATCAACTAACATGAACTGAAATAGGTTGAATTGTACAAGAGCAAGCTCCATGAGCTTTAAGACTCCTAGAAATCACCCCAAACCTGAACACACACAAAGTTACCTGACACATTTCAGCTACATACAGTCTCTGGGATAGCATAATTAACAGCACCCACAGGAACTGATAGCCGAAACCCTTCTGAAAGTCTTACTGGGATAAGACTTCTGCATTGCTATCACCACTAGTGTTGCACTCATAGCAGCACTAATCGAAAAAAGGTTTAACAGAGACAAAGGAATCTCTCCCACATTATTTCAGGACCTCAGCTATTTTCTTCCAACATACTGATTAGAAAAGAAACCATCAAAAACAACGCACCGAACCCTAAAAGCAGTCCAAGATCTGGCACCACATCGGACACACTAACCACCACTTACACGCCACTAAACCATTCAACGTGCTGCCCCTGCCTCCTCGCAGCTGCACGCCGTTCCAGTGCGCGCTCTCCTCTGTTACACCCAAAAGCACAAGCGACCTTTCCTTTTACACATGCCTCTTGAAAGGCATCACTGCTGAAAAGAAGCACATTGCAGGTAGAGTTGAAGCAAGAAGGCAGGAACATCTCTGCATAGCTGCCTTTGGAGTCAAGGAAGTGTCTGTAAGACATCAATTTTTAAGAAGTTCATCAAGTGACAGAAGATTGGGGTACTTCCCTGCTGATAGAGTTTGGTCCCTTCTGAGACGCTGCTTAAAACATAAAGATGACAAGTTACACTTTGACTTTTAAAAATACTGTTGCTTTGCTTTGGGAATATATTAGACTGCATTTGATGACAGGTATTTAAGAAAAAAATCTTATGAAAGGAGGACACCTCAGAAAACCAAAAAGGATTTTAGTCTCTTTTCATGCTCAATCCTCCTTTTAAATCACTCAGAATAAGCACTGTGTTGCTTTATCCAACAATCTACTAAGTGTACTTTTCCAGAGCAAAATATAAGTTTTTTCTGCAAGTACATTCAGCAGACATTTATTGCTCTGTTACTGATGTCTTTTTCCATGGTTACAATTACAGGGAAACACAGACAATAAATGAAAAGAACACACAAATATCCAGTTCCTCACCCTTTGTTCAGCTCCAAGCTCACATACGGTAAATGGGGTTCCTCACAAATCAGGACTCAATATATGGGGGAAAAAAGTCCAAGTTAAAAACTGCTGACTGACCTGTGAAAAACTGGAAACTTTGTTCAATGAGGGCCAATATCACGCATATTAGCGCAACAGTTTTATGACGGTAGGTGTTTATCTGTGTTCCCTGCTAATCATTTCTCTAACTGTTGCCAATTCCAAGCAGTTTGACAGGGAGCAGTCTCCGAGATGACTTTCTACACATGGAGCCAGGTTGTTAAGCAAGGAAAAGTAGTCCTGCCAATGAACGGACATTACAGAAAACCTTCGTATACACCATAATTCCAGGAAAAACTTGGACCTACAATTTCTTTGCTTGTGAGGACAATCAAAAATGTGTAGGGAGGGCTCATGGGCTTGCAGCCCCGGGCAGGCTCAGGCCATGGCGTCTCGGGCAACGTGCCTCCCCGGGGAGCACCCCTGCCAGCACTGGGGCTCCCAGACCCGCCAGCTCCCTCAGCTGCCACCACCAGATAGGACCCAAACGGCCCCAGGTCATTTCTTTATGCTGCCCAGCAGCCTCATAACAGAGCACGCTATATGATGGCAATTCCCACCTACCCTCAGAAGTTTCGAGGTCTGGACCCTCTCACAGAACGCATGCTTCTCTTCTTTATTTTCACACTGTCAGTTTAAACGTGGCGAGTTTCACCCCGACTTACAGTACAGTTTATAAGACAGCATGCGTACTGCACTTCTCTCGGTGAGGATATGGAGCACGTCAGCACTCCCTTCTCCTGTTTCTTCCTAACAGTTCTGTTCTCACTTTTCAGATCAGTTTTCCTCAATTCAGTGTTGTTCAATGGCTAAGAGGACCTCAAAATAAAGATGATGTTTGCACATGGACTGATTGAAGGGAAACTAAAAGAAAACTATTGGTATACATAACAGGAAAGTAGCACATATGGGGCTTCTGGTGAACAGCATACCTTTTCTGTCCTAAAAAAAATGCTTTCGGAGGTTTCAAGCTTATAATAGACATGTACAGCTAACTGACTTTTATCTTGCTTCTGTCATATTGATCTATCAGAGAATCCATAATAAAAGATGGGAGTCCGGAACAGTAAAAAGTAATAGCCATTGAGATGGATAGCTGCAGCTAAAATGTAGTTTCATCGGGACACTTAGCACAAAGAACTGTGGATTCATGTCAGGAGGGTCACAAGTATTCCCTTCAAAGCTGACTGTTACAAACACCCAGCGCACAGATGACCTGCCTTCAGAATATATGTCTCTGTATTGATTTTCAGAGTTTCAAAACAACAGGAAAAGCCAAGTGAAAGTTTCTTTGCAGAACACTAAAAGTAATTTACCTTCTTCTTTTGATTCCATCTCTGTATTTTGCTTTATGGTTCACAGTACAAGTGCTTATTTTAAAAATTCATTTGTGACTCAGAGAGCAGAGAGTTGAAGATCTTTGGGAGTGCAAAGCAAGAAATGAGCCACAAAATGAAATGAAACAAAACAAAACAAAAAAATGCATTAGGATTTAGTGGTAGGTGATTACACAACAAAGTTTGTATTTTAAACACAGAAAACCTGGTCATTCTGGTAGCTTATAGCATTATAAATCTAGCAGCAATATGAAGAAGAAAATATGTTATGAAGATCATCTTATTCCAAACACGATAATATTTGGCTTCTTATGGTCTATGCTCCCAGTAACAAACAAGCTCCTGAAGCTTAGCTAAAATAGTTTTTCCCTGCATAATAAAACCATGATTTTACAATTTTCCAGGGTTACAACCAAGGGCCTTGGTTAAGTGACATAAAAGCAAACACTCTTCTCCTGTGACATTATGCTTCCAGGACCATATATCTATTTTGAACAGTTAGTTTTCCTTCTCTCTTTAAAAATGAAAATGTTAACAGAAGAGCCCCAGTAGTTACTCTGCTTACTGGAAATGCCTAAATGTGTCACAAGTTCCTGTCTGCCTCTCTCTGCAATAAAGTTTCTGAAGTTCTATATTGGACAGATGCTCTTAAAAAACAGAATTTTGAAATTAATTCTGAGCTGCCTGGTACAATAGTAATTAAGGATTACTATTTCAGGCTATCTGCAAACTCAGGAAAATATAACCTAATTTGTTACAGTTACTTTATAGTTTCAAGCATTCCTTCAGTCTTATGATACTTAATTTGTATTTGGTTATACTTAAGGGTTTTTTTCAATTTGTGTATTTTTAATAAAAGATAAAAACCACTGTGTCACCAGCCAGCGAAATAACAGCTCATGCCATAACAGCTTTCCAGCCTGCCTTAAACACTTACAAGAACAAAAATTACACCAAGACTGTAAGCACAGGCTTGTGTTTTTTGTGCCTACTACCACACACATGATTTGTTGCAATAACTGAGGAGTTATATTTTATAGCTAATAAAATGCCTGTCTTCTCTGAGAGGAGAGCTGGCTTTTTGAAAGATGAAATGTTTGAGGACAATTTCTCCTGGTAGTTCTTGAAGGATTGTTCAATATGGTAGGTCTGCCAGGATTTTTTGCCTTGTGGATCTTAAAGAGCAAACTAAAAGCTCCTGGAAAGTAAGAGTGTGCAATTTCTCTTGAAGCTGTTAAGGAAGAGGTTTAAGGACAAACTGTGTTCCAAGGTAATAAGTGTGGGGTCTTCCCTCAATTCCTGCTAGCAATGGCAGAGGACTATCTGTTAAGCTCCTCGTATTCTTCACAGCCTAACGTTATCATAGCCCTTCTTTTTCTGATGGTTTAATCATTCTTCAGCATTCACAAACATTCAAAGCTACGCTACTCTCATTTCCATTCACCAAGGAGATCTACAAAATACCTTCAAAAGACATTTCTAGAAACTGAAACTCATAACTATTGAATTTAAAAAAATAATCACAGACCCAACAGAGCGCCTGGTTATGGCCCACCACAGTCTTCCTCTGGCACGCTTCCTTCTGCCGACAGCCTCTCACTTCCCCGTTTCTCGGCTGCCTATTGCCCTTTTCTCTCAAGCTGTCCATTTGGTCATCATACCAAGATGCTGACCCCACGGGCCAAGCACCCAGCCGCAGAGCCAGACGAAATGCCTGAGCTGAGCTGATACCTCACTGCTGCTGAAAAGGGTGCTGCTGCTCTCCCCGTGCCCTGCTTCCCCGGGCGGCAGCCCTGCCTTCGCCAGCCCCTTCCCTGCCACTGCCCGCAGCGCTCAGCGCACCTGCAGGAGCCCGTTCAGCTCACCAAGACAGAAGAAAACTAAACCCATAAAACACCTAAGTAGTTTTCTGTCGTTGTAGTAAGCTGCCTCAGCTCACCAAGGGATTCAAATGAGCTGGGGCAAGGAAACAGGTAAGGCCACAAGCCGCGAGCCGGGAAGGAGGAGGTGGAGCTGGGGCGGCAGCAAGGGAGAGCAGGAGCTGTCAGTGGCGGAGAGTTGTTACATGGACGATCCTCATCAGAACAACTGCTTCGAATAACACTTACCTGGGAGTTTATTTCTTCTTTTTCAGACCTGATAAGAGGCCCAGATAAAACCTATTAACTTTCCTTGGGACATTTATTTCTCTGGACTATTCTAAAACCCATCTCCTTTTTCTCACAGTTAAGTGTGCCACCGCTGGACCTCTGGAAGACTTCAGCTAGTAGAACAAATTCAGCATCTGACAGTAGGAAGAGGAAGTACAGGTCCATGCCAAGAGCCTCTCGGAGTCATTTTTTTGTTTGTGTATTTCTAAGGCAAGCCATGACACTGTTATGGTATGGGATATTATTCTACTGTCTAGTGAACTCCATGCTGAGAATGGTGTCCTCATGGAAACCACTTATGCAAAAACATATTTTGTGCCAAACAGAATTCAAATAATCAATAAAAATAAAGAATACAGCTATTAACAAAAAAAATTTTTTTTCACAAAATGGCCCCTCCCCTACGACCTTTCAGCCTTCATCCCTAGGCAAGACTTTAAAATGCTTTCCAGAGCTAATCCAGGAACTCATCTTAATAACTAATGGATAATAAAAATCATGGACTCAGTAAAGACATTAGTTTTATGGCCCATTACAATCTTCCTACTATACCTCCTACAGATCTCTCTCCACTCATTGGGGCTAAATAGCAGCTTCTCTCTCCATATCACTGGACTTGTCTCCAGCTAACTCCCCTCCATATACAAAAACCCCCTTTCTCTTAAGTTGTCAAATCAATTAACATAATTAAGTTACTATAAAAACAATTGTTTCTGTCATTAGCTTGAAGTTCATTACTTCTGCAACTGTACTTCCATGGCTACTTTAATTTAACCAAAATGAATGCTGCACTGAAAGGATCTTTTTCATATTTTTTCTGCTCCTCCTGTTCAATCTCTTATCTTTCCACTCGCACCACGGAATTGCATTGCTCTGGGTAAAAGCTACACAAGAAGAAGAGACAAGCGACATAGGGTGCTCTGGCCTGAGGAAGCCAGCCAGCTGGTCAGGCCAGCTAGAGAACTTCCTAAACCAGTAAAAGGAAGCAAAGTTCAAAGCCAAAGCCCCTGTGGCCAGCCCGGCCCTGCAGCGCACCCGCCGCACAGCACCGCTTTGTACGCTGAAAGCATCAACAAAAGCAACCTTCCCCGCTTCCCGGCTGCTTTCCCCACTGCACCGGCCCAGACCTGAGCGCCGGAAGGACCCGCCGCGAAGGACTGTCTGACAGCCTTGGACACTCAGGAATGCCTTCCCTCTAAGCAGGAGGTTTTTGAAAATGCTGATTAAAGTTTATTTTGCATATCCACTCTGTCTGAATTTCAAACTGTTCTAATTCTCTCCTTACAGTGCATCTCAGTCAAAAGTGTTTCCTAATTTTGACATTAACCCCCAGTACGTTTGCCATCAATCTAAGCTGGCCACGGTCTTCGAACTGAAAACCCCGACCCTTTTTTTTAACAGTTGTATCATGTAAACAACTTTTAGTCTCTAAGTACACTCATTCCTCCTAATGTATCACATGCCGAACTGTTTGAAAAGCACACCAAAAAGGGAGGAAGGGGGAGGTGAACACTATGAGGAGGAAGGAGCAGGACTTAATATCACCTGTACTATACAGGTGCAATTTTAGGAGAAAAATTTCACTCTTGGGAAGGGAAAGAAGAAAAACTAATTTTTTTTTTTAAATAAAAGGTGATTGTCTGAAGGTGCCGCTCCTAAAGATGAAACCATGGCTAAAGTATGTCAGATGAGCCAAATGCATAGTATATTTGCAACATGTATATTTAATCACATAAGCAGGGCCACTATATGCGCAGTATCATGGAGATAAAGCCTGTAAAGTTCAAAACGTATTTTGCAAAAATTCCTGGACAACACCTAGTATATTCTGAAAGATCAAAAGTAGCATAGATGCATTTTTCAATGCTTCTTTTATCAGCTCTAAAAAAATTTCTCTCCATTAAAAGAAAATATCTGCCTGATATATACTGGCTTCACTGTGGCTGTGGAACAACTGAGAAAAGTGTTGGTGCTGCCTACCCCTAATTCCCCAAATAATTACACAAACATTTAATTTTAAGCATTTCATTCCTGACAGAAGTACCCCCAAAACTGAAATTTCAGCATATAAACAGAGCCAAGAACAACCTTCTCAGGAATGAGGGCTAAACAGTTGATTAGTTTTGATATACTTAAAGACAAAAGAACAGAGTACCAAAGTAGCAAAAGCCAAAGCACAAAGCCAAATTATTGGAAATTCATCATTTTGCTGATAAAATATTGTTAATGTCCCTACCTCTCCCTACCAGCATTCTTCTCTTGGAAGGAAGCAGAGGACACAGAGAAAAACATATTTTGCATGTTCAAGCCATTCAGGGACAGAGCATTTTCTTCTCTCTTTGGTACTTTGCCAGCTATCATATGCAAGCATACCTGCAGCATTTTCTACAGAAGTTCAGAGCTCTCCCTTGAACTTGAAAGCTTGGGAAGTGCATTGCCTTGTGCCAATTAAAAACAATTCACAACATATCACACCATACTATTATTATGAGAATTAGTGTTAACAGAGCTCCAAGGCTGCAGCTGGTGCCCCTCCAGTTAGGAACATTTCTGCAGCGCTCCAGAGTTCCCCAGCAGCCCAAAGCCTCCCCGTTGACACCTGCACCCACAGGCTATTCGCACATTGGTGGGAGTGCTGACTTCTTGCAGCAGCACTACGTGGAGCAACATCATCAGAATGACTTTTGTCTGATAATATATTACACACTTCATCGTCATCTGCACTGCTGGGATTTCTCTGAGATGATGCATCAAGGTAATGAGCCTATGTCTCCATGCAGCCATGTTTTTGAGCAAGTTAGTTAAATTATTTAAAACAAAACAAAAAAAAACTAATTTAAAATGTAGGAGAATGAAACAGACTAAGAAGCACGGCTGCTGCTCAAAGATCTGAAGCTGCATATTTGTACAATGTGTAATGCAACAGTATCAAAAGAATGTCATTGCTGGCCAAGCACTCTATAGAGGTGGTACTATATCAGGGTAATTTGAACTGCTATTAATGAAAGGAGCTTTACATGAGATACAAAATCCCAACTTGGAGCCTGGAGGGGAGGGAGGGCAGAGACACAGAGAGAGAAAGAAAAACAGAGAAAAAAATAAAGAATAAATACTGCTCAAAAATTCCCTAATTTTTTCTTCAAAATAAAACTTATTTAGACCATTTAAATACAGGGTTTTTTCTCCTGAATTGCCCGGGTAGCCAAAGCCTAAACTATAGGTTGCAGGATAATATAATAAATGAACAGAGAAAGAACATCTCAGTCCCGCACTGTCTCTCCCTTTCTCAGTTCCTTCATTCCTATCTCTGCTTTCATGCAGCCACCTGAATTCTCCTGCCTGACTCATGTGATCATGCTTCAATCCTAGCCTCCCCTAAATTAACTTTTTTTTTGCTATTCACATGGTCCATTACTTTCTGCCTGGTTCCTATGAAGTAATGATGAGACAGTGGGGAAAAAGAAAATAAGCAAGCAAAATTAGAACTGCAGGCACATGATGAGCATCGACTAGATCCCCCTTCTTCCTCTTGCTCTCCAGGCAATGCTCTGCTGTTACCTTCTCATGGTCTAATGCCACGGGATGAATGAAAAGATAAGTGTCCAGCTAGCACTGAGGTCCAGTAACCCTGAAAAAAACTGATTCCTTTCATTTCAATACCTCACAGAATTCAAATTTATTTCACTCTCTGCAGAGCTTCCCAGTCATCACATCATGCCAGAGTGAGGGAATGGGGAGAGGACAGGCAAAAAGCAACCTCTACCTCTGCTACAGAAGCTCTTCCACTCTGTAAAATGAAGATCAGTTATGTCAGGGCAAGGTCACAAGAAAGGGCACGGACTTGTTGTGATTAGAGTATTCATCTGGGAACTGAGCTCCTAGCTACCAGCCTATGTTCCAGAAGTTATATGTGTTTAGTAATTGCTGCACAGAAGACATGAATAGGCCATGGAGCAGTGACCAACACCAAGAGCTTCCCCTCCTCCTGGTAACATCTGAATCCCTAGGCTAAAGAGCTATTATCTTTTAGGCTCTCTCCTTCTCAATCAATCTTTAACTCTTTCTTTCTTTCTTTCTTTTTCCTTCTTTCTTTCTTTCTTTCCTTTTTTTTTTTTTTAACTTACTTTAAAAGCCATACTACATATCCATCCCTAGAACAGCATATAGCCTAAAAGATAAGGCAAGCTCTGGGCATGTGGAAAGATGCAGATGTGAACCCAGACTCACATCCAGCTAAGTGCTTTAACCAATGGCATATTACTTAAAAAGGAATAAGTGACCATCCACTTTTAAAAAGGAAAAGACACCTTAAAAGAAAAGCTTAGGCATATATCTTTACATAGTTATCCAAGCTGTAAAATCTGAGAGAAGACAGGTTCTGGTATTTGATACATGCTCATCATCAATGAGTATAACCCTACGGGTTACTTTACATGGCTTCCTGGGTTTTATGCACCCTACTAGGACCTGTCTCACTCTCTAGTCATTGTACAGAACTTGCACACCTACTTAGACGATTCTGGCAAAGGGGAATTAAATGCTTTTTTGCATTTAACCTTGAGTGCATTGCTTTTGCCTCTTCATTGGTACATTGTGATTTTCACTGATATTTAACAATCTGTACTTCTGGCTTTATGTCAGGAGAAAGATGCAGGCCAAAACCCTTGCCTTAATGAAATCAATGCAAATTGCACCCAGGAAACTTGAAAACCAATAGTGGAGAAAAGATATCAAAAGGATAAACAAGAGTCTATGGATAATAAAGTATATTTTCAGCTGCGAATTTCAGTTCCACAGCTTATACTGCATTCAAGTCAACTGACTTGAGTGCAGTTTTTCTTGATTTATACCAGTATAGGAAAGATCAGGATAGTACCTTATAAAATTCTTCTGGAGTGATACTTTTAAGATCTGAAACTTTTTCAGGATTTCTCCTTATTAACACCAACTCCAATACATGATCTTGGCAGTGCTTCAGAAATATGAAATTACCTGTACTCACTTGTGTGTCTGTTTTTCAAAATGGACTGGCAGCTGCAGAGAGAATGCTTATCCATTTGACACAGTGCATGTAACGCTGGTCAGCTAAATATGTGAACCATGAAACACTGATGCCTGTTAAAAGAAGCATGTGCTTCAAATTAATCACCTGAAATCCTGAATATTGCACTTTATTGTATTAACACTTTATAAATAACAGCCACTATTTCTAGCCAGTTCTTCCATGCATCTAGAAAAAGTCATTAGCCAAATTTTGGCAGGGTTCTTTGTCTAATTTCTACAGCTAAGGTGGCAAAAAGGTTATTACAAGTAATAGCAAATTTAAAGTTTTATTAGCAGTAAACTGCAAAAGCTAATGGTGATGCCAACACTAGATAAAATCATTGTCACAGTTAATTTTGAACTCCTTATTTCAAGCTTAATAATAGGAAACTCAATGGAGAGGATATTACACGGCCCATATCACTCATGAGTGCCGCAGGCCTGAGTAACTTGTTATTTTGCTCATGAGTGAAATAAAATGCAGATTATACTGCCTGCTATCAGGGGCATTGCTTTAATTGAGGGTGTATGCATGGTGATGAAGGAGCACCAAGTAGGTTTCATTTTCTCAAATGTTATGAGAATGATCTTTGTGGTTCTAACCATGACTTGTCAAATCACCTTTCTATTACAGTTCAGCTTTTAAAACTCTCTCTGTTGCTTCTTAGTTCTTGAAAAGAGACTGGCCATACGTGTCCCTTTAGTCAAGGATTGTATGGAGCTGCTCCTGTAACATCCTAACGCCTGTATCCTCAACCATTCTCTCAGAAGCAGCAAACAATGGAGTAGCTGTATTTGTATCTAACTTAATCACGTATGCCAGCCAACACAAGCGACTTCTCCACCCCGAGACATACTCCCAATCAAGAATAAATAATACAAGAAGACAAACTCCTCCATACTTTACATTTACTTAGAAAATAGTGTTTCCAAGAAGTGGTAGCACATGGGAATTTCTGTTCTTTTTCTAAAGTCGATTTCTTTTCTGTTTCTCCCTGTCTTCTACAAATGCATTGCATGCCCCAAATCAGCTGCAAATGTCTCCCTGCCAACTGAATACATTTATGGGCAACCTCTTCCAGGATGCAAAGCCCTCATCATGATTACCCAAACACGGACTTCTTTCCTTTTTCAACCTGTACTATGCAGTAGACACATCTGATTTCTAATCAGACTGCATTTTTCTAATGCTTGCTAAATCTTGCAACTTCTTTTCTTCAGCCAGAACTGCCCATGAAACTCAATCCAGGCACCCACCTATCACTGAAGTCAACAGAAGAACATTTACTGACATTAGCATTCTTTGGGTGAAGCCTTTATATTTAAAGGGCTGTAAGTTTCCTTTCTATTTATGAACATGTAATGGAAGAAAACGCCTTACCTTTTAATCAACCATAGTCAGGACTATCAATATTGCACTGTTAAGCAATCGCTGATGGCATTCTTGCAGGGATACTAAAGAATTACTTATCAGCTTTCATTATCAAGCTCCATAGCCAGCACAGAATTGCAGAGGAGTAAAAGCAGCATTACTTGGCTGAAAATGTCTGACAAATTGAATTCCTGACAATAGACAACTGTAAGCACAATGCACTGCCATGTAAAGATGCTCAAACTAGCTTTTTTATAAGCAGTATGTCTACATTAGTGTGTTGTTTCACTGAAGCTAATTTAGTCAACTGAAAAAAAAAGAAGATAACTGCTATCTCTACATAACACTTTATTGCTCTGTGGAGACATATTTTGAGGGACAACTGATCGGCTGAGAGTCAGGAAGGAGGTGCTGAGCTAATGAATTTATCAGTTTCAGAGTTTCGAATCAAACTATTTCACAGTGGAATTTAGTAATCAAATCCCCCATTTTCAGAAAGGTACACAATGGCAATATTGTAATTCCTAAAGCTCTGGGAGCCTAAGTTATTAAGTAATTAAGAGCAATCAATTCTGAATAGCTAAATTAGTCCTAAAATTCCTATTCAGATTTGGCCAGCATTAACAGCTATAAAACTATTTTTGCTAAGGTGACTATTTAAAGCCCTGTATTAAACAGACTATTATAGATTTTCTGCAACCCAGTACATATGCATTTGCCCAGGCAAACCATCTTTCTTGTAAATAAAATCTTAACATCACTAATGGCATGAACGATCGTCTTCTGTAGTCATGCCATCATGAATTTCTGGCTGGAAAACGACTTCACACCATACACATATATGCTCATAATTGTATTTTTGATAAAGAACACTTTTTTCCCCTAATGTGTATGAGACAAGACAAAGGAGACATCTTTTTTTTAGAACTGTCTTTCTTCTAAAAGAAGACAAGATGTTGACGTACTTGAAATCAAAATTTCTCCATCTTCAAAATGAGGCAGAACACCATTTAAGAGGTTACTATAGTTTCATGTTTTTAATTTGAATACGGAGAATTTACTCAAGAAAAAAAATTTAATCCATTGTTAAGAGTTCGTTTTACTTTTCTTAGGTGACACGTGCTGATACAGGGGCTTTCAGGGCTTCATTTCTTGGGACCTATTGCAGACTTCAAAAGATAAAAGAAACCTATTGTTCAGTAAGCCACTGAACAACCTAAACTGATATTGTACTATAAGTTTCTTTGACAGGTTGACCTCATGGAGAGATTTTAGTTATTTCTTTCTATTTTCTTTACTGTGGCTCTTGTGAATTAGGTTAGGATATTGATTTTGTGGCAAAATTGAAATCATAATGGCTTTTAATTTCAAAGATGACTGTTTGTCTTATATTACATGTCTGTTTCTGAGCAGTTACATGAGAATTTAAGTATTACTACCCTTAAACTTTACATCTGCTTCCAGCTTTGAGGTCTAATAAAGCTTTTAAATCTGTTTCCCTTTCTTTTTTTTTTAATCTCATCTAAACATGTGCTCAAGCAGAGAACTGCATATCATTTCCTTTTAGTCCTGACTTGATTCAAAGCACTTACCATATGCATCTATTCAGCACAGAACATACAGTCCTCTAACTTGCATTTATTAGAGACTCATGCACAGAATTGTTTCATTTATAGTTTTTTTTATTCTGGATACCCTAAACCAGAATATTTTAGATGCTTCAGATTAACAAAGGGGAGAACTGGCTATTATCCAATGGGAAGTTGTAACCAAAGAGAAAACACTGCTATATAACAGATTCAAAGAACATTCAACTACTCTGAGCATTCTACCAAATGGTTCACAGTTTTGGTCATCAAAATAGAGGTGAAATGTTTACCTGCATTTTTCAACTATCTTTGATCTATGTAAAGCCTGGGCGGGGGGGGGGGGACAACACAAAATGAAAAGCCCAAGACAGGATTTTGAAATATTACTAGAAAAAATTGTATGGGCAGTATGAAGGTTTTCTGATTCCTGTCTCAGTATCAAAAGTAAAACAGCAGAGGGAATTCTTTTTTAGATTTTCCCAATTTATAATTTATAAACTTGAAAATCATAAATTGAATTCAGAAAATAATTGGAATTAAGCATGAAAATATAACACAGATTTAATCAAACTTTTCCTCTTCTTCCCCCAAAATATTTTCTTCTTTTGTATGAATTTGTAACCGCTGTAGAGCCCAAATTTTTAAAATACAAAAGGCTGCATTCCTTACAGGGGGAATATGAGAAGTGGAAAAAGTTTCAAAAAGTTAGGAGATCCAAGAGAAGAAAAAGAAACCAGCAAAAAAACAAAAGAACCGCTCAGGTGGTAAAAGCACTGAAATTCTTTTTCTGACAAATGTATTTATTCTCATCAAAAGTCACTGAAATGGTTTTTTTCGATACATGTAAGTCAACAGTGCAAAATAATAAGTAAAAAAAGATCCAGGAACTGACTTTATACATATCCATAAATGAGTGGAGTGGTAAGTAACATAATAAATCTGCTCACAAAGGTCTGAACAATGGAAGTTAAGGCAGAAAGAAATCAAAAGGATTCCAATTCTGGCAATGACAGCAATTGCCTTCAAATGTAAGTAAAATTAAAATCCAGATAAATACATTTCTTTGGGTGCATAATATCTGTAAACAAGGAATTAAGACAGATATAATGCTCAAAGTTGGATAGCTGATTTTGGAATGGAAGCAATGAAATCTTAGTCTTACATTTTTTCTGTTCAGAAGGAACAGGAAAAAAAATAATTGACTGATAATTGAAAATATTAGAAATAATTATATTAAAAGTTCATTTGTTGAAGGTGTCTATCTTTAAATTGCAAATACAAATTATTCTTGGAGAACATTTATTAAATACACTCACCTGGTAAAAGAGATAAAAAGACACAAGACTCTTTTCCTATGCTTATGTAGAAATACTACAAAATAAATTTCATAGCCCACTACTTCCTAAATCATTGCCTAATTTACTGACTACAGTGAATATTTTATACCATTAAAAACAGGGGAATACATTTAAAGGTTTAGATCTATATTTCAGTTAAGTTCAATGTGTATTATAATAACTTTTTTGCCTGAGGTACTTCCACTGCATAGGAAAAGAAAGTTTATTTTTATTTTTCCTTATAGTTCTTCTGTATCTTTTTGCATTAATATTGAACATATCTGTCCCAGTTTTCTCTCTACTATTCTGTACTTGCCAGTTTCAGACTAATAACCCAGGATTTGGGGACCGCTAGAGGGTTATATGAGAATTCTACTGAATTTTAAGTTGTTAGTCATATGAATCCTAATTATCATGTGTAGGAAACTGACACTTTCCTATGAAAACCCCTTGTGATAGAAACAGAAAGGGAAGTCAAAGAAAATTTTAGCAGATTCAGTTCACAGTTCACGCAAGCTTTTCAGTTTTCAGTTGCGTGTACTTTATTCTTTACTGCTTTACTGCTTAGATCTGTTCTGAGTAAAATAAATAAATCAGAAAAAAAAAAGGTTGGAAAAAGTAGAAGTATTATCATGTCCATTTTTCAGTTGGGAAACTGGGATGCAGAAAGTTTTAGAGATCTTAGAAACAATTCAAATGCACAGAGCCAGAGCTGAACCCTAAATCTCACTGCATTGTCTTATCTCAAATTTATTCTCCCATTTAAATTCAGCCCAGGCTTGTAGACATGGCCATAACATCCAAGAATTACTGAGAACATGATCTAATTTTGCAATGAAACCCAAGGGTTTGCTTTCATTTCCAATTTCAATGAAAAAAAATTAAGACGGCAGCTGGTTAAAACAAGATGTAAACAGATTCTGGGAATTCTTGGGATTCATACACTTTACAGCATTCTGTGTTACTGGGTTAAGAAGCAGCTCACAACACTGAGGTTTGCCTGCGCTCTCCTCAGTCTTTTGCAGTGGATTAATTTGTTGCTGTAATCCCCAGTATTAGAGATTTAAGTTGTTTGTAGTCAATTATAATACCCTCTGCATTATAGAAGATTGTGATTTTGTTCGCAGATGGCTGAACAAACAGCTTGTTGGGTTTTCAAGACTCTGTGCCTTCACAGCACTAGTCACTGCTTAATTCCAGCCTCTCCTAGTCATAAAGGTATTTTTTATTCAATCATCAGCCCCCAGGTAACATTTGTGGATTGGAATTGGAACAAGTCCGAAGCTGGTGCTTGTTATGCAGTTGGGTCATTATCACATCCTTTGTCGAGAACCAAGAAATCACTGATTCATGCTCTGATTTTCAGGCAGGATTGGTTCTACTCAGACATCAATGATGTCCAATTCTGTGGCAGTTTCAATCACAGGCATCCATCTCATATCAAGCAAAAAACACCCAGTTCTGCTACTAACACAGTCCTTAAGTGCTGCTCTCTGCAAGGTGTCCAGACCTGGATTCATCTTCAAGTGACTCTCATCTGTGCTCAAATACAGCAGCTGACCTCTTGCCAGTGAAATATCAGGGAGTCAGCATAAACAATACTCAGACACTCACTTAGGGAAAACTTAAATCATTTATCATGATGGCTAAGTCCCTGCGCATTGCTGTGAGTCCCGAACGAGCCAGGGTCAAGCGCCACCTCCTCTGCCCATTTGGGTGCCTTCAATTACCTCCCCGCAGCATAACTCTGCCCCTCCTTGGAGGTGAGCTGGAGGCCATTTACACACCACCGCTCCTCTTTCTCAAAAAAAGTTTGCTGTCTTTAAACCTGATGAGAATGCTCCATTATTGTTAAAACTCCTGAATTTATTTACAGTTGTGCCTGCCTTCAGTTGTCCGCTACAGGTATGTAAAAATTTAAAACATTTAATAGCTACATATTAATTATGACTTTCCCTCACCCTAGTCTGTCAAAGCTCATAATTTCCACCTCTGGTTCTGAATCCTCAGCCTCCTCCTTGCGTCTCCCACTGGCAGCTCCCCAGCCAGCGTGCAAACACAGCGGCTTTGGCTTCCTGCAAACTGTGCATTTGCAAGGCAGCAGCTCCTGCTAAATTCCTCCTTGCCCCAAAAATCGGTTTGAGTTTCCATATCAAAATTAACATCTGCAGTACCATATTCCAATACAGTACCAGAAACCAATACAGATCACTGAGTACAGCTGTAAAACACCTGTGCCAACTAACACCACTAACCACACAGCCTCCACGTTGATGTAAGGACAGAAATTGCTGGGAAAAGAGAGATCTGGGGCAGACACTCTCTCTTTAGCCATTTATAAGCCCTTCCTTGCAAGTGTTTGCTCCTTGCCAGCGGTGAGGGAGCCTTGCGCAGCCCTCCCATGCTGCACTGTGTGATTGCACTGTGCAATCACACCAGCCCATGCACGCAGTTAGGAGCTAACTGAAGTTCTCAACCAGCATTCAGACATCATGTGTTGCTAATGTCCAGCTGTCAGGTGACCAAAATACAGGTATTTATTAATAAAGTGAAATCCAAACAAAAATGTCCAAACTTTCTACTAAGAGGAGAGGCTATAAAGGGTAATACCAGCCCTTGCTATTACTTATATACCCAGAAGCTTAGTTGCGTGCCTTCCTCCCTAGAACAACAGGTTAAAGATTTCCAGGATCCTCCACTGCAGAATCCTCAAGGTAAACAAGAAATCACCTTTAGTAATCTCTTATAATCTCTCAAAAGGGGAGGATTTAAAACCACTCGAGTTTACTTCTACTCGTTTTTCTAATGTCAACAGCTCAGGGAATAATATCTCATAGCCACTAATAGCCAAAGCACCTGTGAAACAATCAAAATGGACACAGTTTGATATATCTTAGAAGGATTTCTATAACATTTTTATAAAAGAATACTGCAAAGAACAATCTTCCCTTGTAAAGGTCTTTCCAAATCTGATTAAAGGCTGGTAATAAAATCCAGAAAATACTAGCATATCGATATAAACATATCTATAGAAAATCATTAATTTACCTTTACTTGAACATCATAACATTTAGTTTATTCATATATAATTGAATGCATCCTCAAAGATGTTAAAGAGCTTTTGTAAATTATTTACACAGCAGCTCTTCTACACATCGGAAAAATTGATAAAGAACTTAAGAAAATGGGAATGGAGACAAGCATGGATAACAGAGAGGTCAAGGCAGTCAAGAGAAAGATCAGTGACAATGTCTGCATAAGGCAAGAGTCACAGAATCACAGAATGGTTGTGGTTGGAAGGGACCTCTGGAGATCATCTAGTCCAACCCCCCTGCTCAAGCAGGGTCACCTAGAGCACGTTGCACAGGATCGCGTCCAGGCGGGTTTTGAATATCTCCAGAGAAGGAGACTCCACAACCTCTCTGGGCAACCTGTTCCAGTGCTCTGTCACCCTCACAGTGAAAAAGTTTTTCCTCATGTTCAGATGGAAGCGTCTGTGTTTCAGTTTGTGCCCGTTGCCTCGTGTCCTGTTGCTGGGCACCACTGAAAAGAGTCTGGTCCCATCCTCTCGACACCCTCCCTTCAGATACTTGTACATGTTGATAAGATCTCCTCTCAGCCTTCTCTTCTCTAGGCTAAACAGGCCAAGCTCTCTCAGTCTTTCCTCATAAGAGAGATGCTCCAGTCCCCTAATCATCTTTGTGGCCCTTCGCTGGACTTGCTCCAGTAGTGCCACATCCCTCTTGTACTGGGGAGCCCAGAACTGGACACAGTACTCCAGATGTGGCCTCACCAGGGCTGAGGAGAGGGGGAGGATCATCTCCCTCGACCTGCTGGCAACACTCTTCCTCATGCACCCCAGGATACCATTGGTCTTCTTGGCCACAAGGGCACATTGCTGCCTCATGCTTAACTTGGTGTCCACCAGCACTCCCAGGTCCTTCTCTGCAGAGCTGCTTTCCAGCAGGTCAGCCCCCAACCTGTCCTGGTGCTGGGGGTTATTCCTCCCCAGGTGCAGGACCCTGCACTTGCCTTTGTTGAACTTCATGAGGTTCCTCTCCACCCACCTCTCCAGTCTGTCCAGGTCTCTCTGAATGGCAGCACAGCCCTCTGGTGTATCAGCCACTCCTCCCAGTTTTGTATCATCGGCAAACTTGCTGAGGGTGCACTCTGTCCCTTCATCCAGGTCACTGATGAAGAAGTTGAACAAGACTGGACCCAGTACTGGCCCCTGGGGGACACCGCTAGCTACAGGCCTCCAACTGACTCTGTGCCGCTGAGTCAGGTCACCTTTCTCAAAAAAGGTGGATGTGGGCACCATTAACTGCCAGATATCAACACTGGAGATGACCAACGGAAGTTTACAGAAAAAGGCCATTCAAAGTTAAATAATTTGTTTAAAAAATTATATTATTTTGGGGTAATCAAACATTTTTAAAGGGGTAAATTTTAATCTGTTGAGTTTAGCAGCACTAGGTAATAGGAAAATTTCTTTTTCTAAAATTTAGCCCTCTCCCATCTAATTTTTAAATACCACCTTTTTCTTCCCACTTTTCAGTCTTCCACATTTTAACTGATATGAAGATAAACTCTAGTCTCTTCTCCCATCTTCTCACCTCCAAAAAAATGATTGGTTAGAGTAGGGGAAAAGAACTCTCTATACACACACATACTCTGTATGTGATAGGATAGACTCGGAGGGACTACAAGCAGTGACCTTTCATTAAGGAATATCAATCTCAAGAAAATAAAAATAGTTACCAGTGGTGATTTAAACTTCAATACCATGCCAATACTTGGAAAAGAGCTCGTATGAGGGTACCATCTAGATGATACTGGGCTAGTCGGGTATCCTGCAGAAAGACTGAAGAATATGTTGCACCAGCACGAGGGGTTTAGCCTGTATACAAAGAGCAGGAATTGCTGCCTTAAGCTGGGAGTTAGAGGAGGAGCTGATTCTGACCTGCTGATCTTAATCGGACAGGCTGGGTCCCAAAACACGGGAGGTCTCAGACCAACCTAGCAATAGCAACTCATGCAACAGGAATACAAACCCAGTCTTCAGTGAATCCAAAGGGCAGATGCAGATATTGGTGGCAACAGTGATGGACAGGTTCTCACTCTTCAGGAAGAAAAGACAGCCATTAATCCGTGTATTTAGACACTTGGACCTAAGAACATGGTGTTACTGCAGGGAGGAATGTGGCTATGTAATGTCCCAGAGGAAGATACTCCTGAATAATGTCAAAGACCTTTCTCTGCTTAGATGAAAGCATGTTGTTTTAAGCAGTGTCATGGGAGTTACTCGCTGGTTCTTCAGATCGAGGTTGGGATAGGTCAGGAGCAAAAAGCAGTTTTAAGATTATGGATTGAACCAGAGACTCCCCAATAAACCTTTGGGATCTCCACAGGACAGAAGTATTATGGATAAGTTAAGAAGGTAGTCTCAGTAAGACTGAGTCAGTCCCTCTGACTCCAAAAGCTGGAGCCCAGAGGGGCACTGCCAAATACATATTTCTTCTTCCCTCCCTGGGTACCACTTTCTAATGACCATGGTATATCACAGCTGTACCATCACTCTGCTTTATAGGAGATCAGAGACAGGCATGGCTTTAGTCCACTTTTTAATTGTACTGCTCTTTTAACACACTAGAACCCAGGAGTGCTCCTGAGCCACCTTACAGCGCAACAGAAGAACATTGTAATTTTAGTTCCACTAAAAAGTAAATTTAGGCATGAATGAAATCCTGCGAGTGCTTCACCCCTCTTTTAAATGATAAGTATAATCAAGGCAATAGAGATCTCCAGTGATATAATGTGGCCTGCTGTGAGTATTTTCAATGCAAAATTCAGTTAACCTAACTGCAGAATATTAAAAAACAAATAAACAAACAAAACCCCTACCATCTCACTCTGCATATGGCAGAAAAAAAGTGATATGCTCATCCCACATAGAGATGGATAACATTTCTTAACTAGTAAATAGACATTTTGAAGCACTCATTCCCAAATTCTCTATGCCAAATTACTGTCAGTTAGGATTTCTTCCCCAACACTGTATTCAATGTTATAAAAAGTGCTGTCTCTTGCTGCACTTTTTCACAGACAGAGCCACTGTATACTTTGTCCAACAGGGCCTTCAGAGGTCAAAAAGACCCTGAATCCCTCCTTTACCAACATTTCTGTAAACACTTAAATATCTGTTGATAAGCTGTTTTACTTAATGCTAACTGTTCTTGTAGTCTTCTCTTCCTGCACACATTTTATATACCACAGACTCAACTATTAGGGGACTTAAAAGTCATCTGGCAAGCAGACTTAGGACCTCATTATTTTGATTCCAAAACATAGGCCTAATTTCTCTTAAGGGATTTTTAGTACATTTAGATTTCAGGCCTGAAATAGAAATGCATCCTAGTTGTTCATTTTTTAAAAAGTGCCTTATTAAAAATAAGATAAAATCACTATTTTACAGGATGGCAAACTATACTCTTGACAGAACTTGCCTATGTTGGAAGTGCAGATATTATCAAACTAATAGTAAATTTTTTTAAATAAATATCTAAACATTCCGAGACCACAAGAAAACAAATTGGATCTGTATTGCAGTAGAACCTTCCTTGGTTTTTTTATTTATTTCAAGACGCTTTGCCCAGAATGAACACAACTTGCGTTGCCAGACTTCATTAATCAAGTCACAATGGTCATGCATTTGTGGAATTACGTATTTCAAGATTCAAATGTTAACACAAACTATTCTATTGGACAGAAAAAGATGAAGGTTTTTGTACAGATGTTTCCCAAAGATAAAACTGAACCTAAATACAACTGTGTCATTTCCACTACATTTGAAGGTTAAGCGGAAACTGTTTTCTACATCCTTAGCAAGACGCTCCCCCACAATTTTCCTCTCTGTGTATCTGAATGTAATTCATATCATAATCTAGTATCGACAATAAATCACACAATTTCCGACAGAACTATGATGAATACACATTCAAACAAAAGAAAAGAGTGGTAGAGCAATATAGTCCCTGGAATTTAACACTCCTTGGTCAGAAGGTCACATATGTTAAGTTTCTTATTTATATCCTTATTAAAGTTCTGATCTGTGGGAAGCAGGACAGAAGAAATGTGACTCATTTTACAAATAAAGAATATATTGTTATTGTACTGTACATGTTTTGTTTCTGGGTACTTACTGATAACAATGTATGAACTGCAGGTGACTACAATATAAGGAAAAAAGATCTTCATCAGGAGACATAAATATTTGTCCCTACCACTTCTCTGGTGAGAGCTTCATTGAAAACATAATAAAAAAGTATTTTATGAATGACTCATGCAAATTAATATTCTTCATATTTTTTTCTTACTTCTGTGTACCTCTTGACATCAAATTATATACAGGCTGACCTGGTATTTTTAGTGCAATTATGCTGAAAAACTAGCATATAAAAAGGAAGCGTAAGGAATTTATGTACACTGCATACTTCAAATCAAGATAGGCAATTATGCTGATCTCAAGATTAACCCAGGTCATCTGAAACCAGTCCTGCAAGCCCTTATTCACCAGAGGAGCCTTTCCATGACTCTCAGCACAAACTGTGCTGTGGCTTAGTGTTTGCCCTGAATATTTTTCCTGCAATATCAATATTTTACTGCTATACCAATATTTTACTGCTGTACATCACATAAGCACATAAGAAAACAACACAATGACAGCTCTGTATCAGCTACTTATTAATTTCCCCTCCAAGAAATTGTCTTTGAGAAATAATCAAGTGAACACATATTCCTAATGAGTCGGAGGTTGGATAATAAAAATAAGAAACAACAGAGGACAAAAGAAGACTGACTGATGATAAAATGCTGAGTGTAAATAAAAGCTGAGCTCTTTTCAGTGAGTGGAAAGACACTTTTTGGAGTTTGGGGGTTGTCCTTTTTGTTTGATTGTTTGAAGTGAGCATTCTCAGTCTGGTCTAATACAGTACAAAAGACCACTATTATACCTACCCCAGGTACCCAAACACTTACCCTGACTTGTCATAGCCCAAACTCCTTCCACTGTTTTTTTCCAGCTTAGTCTAAATTGGTAATGGATGCTGAGGAAGTGTTTTTTTCTTTTTACAGTCTTATACCACAGTTGTGAATGTGCTTGGCATGAGTTTGATAGGACAATATTACCTTGGTTATGGCTTCTTCTTTCCGGCATAAATATATTCCCTTTGAGCATATTCCTTTTTAGCTGCAATAAAAAGTGTGAGTCTTATTGTTTGTTTGCTTCCTCCAAGAGCAGCAGCTGCGAGGGCATAATGAGGCTCACTCCCCGCACTGGCGCCCAGCAAGCTGCACAGCCTGCTGCGCTCCGGCTCACCTAGGAGCAGGGGCCCAGCCACACCACCTAGGAGTTTACAGTTTGCCAGAGCCTAAAACATACTGTTATTAAAAAGGGGCTTTTGTTTTATTTTAATTATACTCAGCATAGCTAATAATTCCATTTGGAATATATTACATGAAGTGTGATATCAGTAGAAAGATACCGCACTGCATTAATTAATATTATTAGTTTAATTATTTTCATAAATTCAGACTTGAAGTATAGCAAGTTGTACTGTTGATGACTACTATCTGGACATCAGAAGCCAGGTAGGGATCCTCAGTGAATGGTCTTTGAGAAAAATGGTGGAAGGCGCAAGGGAGGGTGTGACAAAAATAAGGAGAATCAGAAATACTGCAAAAGCCCTAAAGCAAAGAGCTCAGCCCTTCTGCAAACCTTCCTCACACTGCAGTTCTCACTCGGTTTATATATCGTATACCTCCTCATCCCTTTTGTTTGCCTTGCCCACGTAAACCAGTGTTTTGGAACAGGGCCCATCTCTCTATTGTTGCAGCATCTGAGAAAATGAGATCCCATCCCTCCTTGTTCCTTTATCGGTATCATAATAAGCAAACATCATTATTAAAAAACAATGTTGTCACCCCTTTTGACCCAAGCTTCTATGCAAAATTCCAGCTCTAAAGCCTAGTTTCACTCAAGAGGAGGAACTGGTGATGGAGGCCGGAATTTCTTCACTGCAATCTACAGAGAATTGTACGTTAATGCCCAATTTCCTTGAACACAACAGGAATCAAGCAGCAGGAGATAGTTTCCTTGCTCACAGCTTCATGCCCCTTTTTAGCAAGTACTTTACGTAAAACTCTTTTAGCTCTTTCTTAACGTCATGGTGTAACTGCTTCTTTGGTCGCACCTGGCGCTTCCCTGTTCCTCTCTGCGTGCTCCTGCGGCGCATCTGCCCTTTCCCTCACACGTACTGACACCCAGCTGCAGTCAAAGCCATTCCCCTACCTCTGCATTTAGCTCCCAGCCCACCATGAAACTGCTCCAACAAGATAATGTTCATTATTATACATGGATGGAATTTTTAGGGGTTGTTTCAATATTTTCAGCTATGTCTAAGCACAGATGCATGTAATTGTTCCCTCACTTAACTTGAATAGAAGGTGGCTGTTACATTCAGCAGCTGCAACATTTCTTCCCATCCCTAACACAACCCTAATAATACCACCTCACCTTTTAATCCTTTGCTGAACATTAGTATTTTGCCTTTTTATTTTCTGCTCTGTAAAGAAGTGTATAGTCAGAATGTTCCTTTTATATTCATTTTCATAAGTGGAACAATCTTTCAAAAATGATCTTTTTTTCTTCTCATTTTTCTTTCTGTGTGAGATTAGCACACACAGAGATGCTGGAAGCACTTTCTGAGGAACTAGAAATGGTCTGGCAGGAAAGAGTTCACTTCTTACATTGAAGACAAGACATAGGGTATTTTCACAATCTGTCCACCAAATTATTATTTTAAACTTTGGCTGGAAGAAGAAGCTCTGCCATCCTTTAGACTGCAATACTCACACAGCTACCAAGTTAGCCGCTCTCCAGATCCCCACCACCACCACCATTACCTTTCATGCTTGCATCCTGAGCACCATGCCCCACACCTTCACTCTGACAGTTAACCACGCAGAATAGAAGACTTTGTCTATGCTTTGGGTTGGCAGGTAAGCTTCACCATCCCGTGGTGATGGAAGTCCTAAATGTAGAAACTCACACAATGGCAAAGCAACAGTATTCGCTGGGAATCCATAATCTTTACAAATAGAAGTTAATCTTGTTTATAATCCTTCAGCCTACATGTGGAAGCTGGCCAAAAACACTATTAATGAACATTCTTCAGTTTCATGGGGACTTTCAGAAAGGTCAAAATGGGGCTACATTATTTATGTTTTATGGGAAGATGTATTTAATGTTTGTAAATCCATTTGGATAATAACACTGACTTTAATGGGCTGATAGATGTATCTTCTAATGTACATTACAACAACTGTCACCTAGAGCCTATGAAAAATTTAACATTTCCTTGTTGATTAGTCTTATTTGTCTATATGTTTGTTACTTAACGAGAGTTTTCAAAAGGGCACTAAACCTATAAAATGCAACTGTTTTTCTTAAAAGTGTTAACTATGTACGGATGTCAGAAGGATGCTTTTTCTTCCAGCCTTGGGTACAACATGTACAAAGGCATCTTCAGGCTTCTGGCTTCTTGAACTTTTATGCTGATAGCTCTCAGAGAAGAATGGATCTTTAGTCACTCATAGGTAAAGCAGCAGCTTCTGGAAGCAGGAGATTTAAGAAGTCTTTATAAATGGAAGTGTCCATGCTAACAACATGGTGCTAATATGAAAATGACCATTTTAATGGCTGTGCTAAGTCTCTGAGCCTTACCACTGTGAGCCACATATTTTCCAGGGCCACAAAAGTCTCATTCTGAGCTGGCAAATCATGAAGTTAATAAATGTAACTTTTTTTGTGATGGTTACCATCTTTAGTGACACATAAGGTATTTAAATAGAGCCACACAGTGCTAAAAGCAGCAGGCTCTAAAGCTTGACTGAAAAGATCCAGCTCTGTATGCTAGGAGTGAAAAAAAAGCAAAGCCTACCCTGACAGAGCACCAAGCAGAACACAGAGCACCCACTGACTCTGGACCACTACGATACCATTACATTACATTACAGTACTACCTCCTGAGTGCTCATTAAATATTATAGGAGATAAAAAGGGAAAATAAAATCTAAATTGTATATAATTACATGGAAATACAAGAAACCTTCATTTGGACCTCAGTGGTGCTGATGGGTTTAAAAGGTCAACAAGTGGGCCTATGGGACTGATATTTATATTACAGTAAAATATGGATTATAGTTGAGGATCTTTAAACACTGTATTAAAAATATTAAAGAATTTTAGTGGATTTAAATCCCTTTCTATTTTGATATACAGTATACACAGCACTATCATGGAATGCATGGTACTACTAATACAAAACGGAAATTACAGACAAAAAAAAGAATAATAGGGATTAAGAAATACTAAACTTATTATTCTTGCTTGAAATTTTTTTTAAAGATGTAAAGAATCTAAAACCTACAGAATTCACAGTGAAGGTATATACAGTAAGACAAAAACATTTGTATCAGAACTGAAACCTAGACAGAGAGCTTGGTCAGGAGATGTATAATCTCTGCTGTCAAAACATAAAACTAATGGTGACAAGCAATCTATACCAGAAAAGAAACACACTGAAATTCATGTTGTAAATATATGTCAAGAAGGATATAAACGAATCACAATTTCAAAAAGAGGACCAAATCTCTGCAAAACAGTCCAAATTGTTTCTGTGCTGGAAGTGACCCTTTCTACATCTGCTAGCAGATCTGACAGCTCCAGTTGCCAGGATAATATATCTAGCATAAGGAAGGATTTTCAGAATCATAGTAATAATCTCTTCACAACTATCAACACCCACAGAATTCACTTTTTGACATTCATACAGACATACCTAAGGGAAATAGAATTTACTTAAAAGCAAAATGGTAGCCTCTGTAGGTATGACTAATTCCATGCTAATATATGCTAGGACTAGATTAAGGGACCATAGTTAAATACTCAAAAATAAGGAAATGTGAAGTTCACTTTTTCAAGTGAATGTATAAAATGAAATTTAATAAAATATGTGAACTCTTTCATCACTTCCAAGGAAACGAGCATGCGGAATCTACCTCAAAGACCCTGGAACAAACCTTTGTGGTATAGTATATGATGCAAATCCTGTACCATTTGGTACGCACATGTCTGCCTGTATTTGCATAGCCTGCTCTTGTGTTGTTCTTAAAAAGCAAACCTTATGCCAGAAATACACAGACACATACTTTCTTAAAAAAATGAAATCCTCAACTGTTGAGAGATTCTTTAAATGAAACAGAACTCTGAACCTTTGTTATATTTTTTTGGGGGGGGGCTTTCCTAGCTGAGGATTTAGAGACAGAAAACAGCATGGAAATTATTAAACTGGGACAAAATTGCACTTACTCTATCTTTCACAATAATTATAATTGAAGTGGGATAAGAATACCAAGCATTAGGTCTACTGTAAATTATAATATTCTTGAAGGAATGAGTCACAAAATACCAAGGCTTCTTTGCACAGAAAAACCTTTCTATACAAGAACACAGAATGTGAATCAAGATGCGAGGCCAGATTCAGATCTAACAAAAGAAACATCAATGGCATGAAACCATATGAAAATGAATTCATGTCACAGTAATCTACAATGGGACGAGAAGGTGATTGTTTGCACAATGTGTTTCTCTGAAACAACACAGCTCCCTGCAGCCACAGAAGGGACAGATGCTGGTACCTGTTTCCTCCCCAGTGGATCTTTCACTAGATTTATATCATGTCTGCTTTTCAGAAACAGATACAAATGCAACATGGATGGCAAGGGGAAAGGCAGCATACCTGTATAGTAAGGTAACGTTGATCTCATCATGGTTTTGGATCCCCAGTGACTGCATTATCTGAATGATATGATAACAGGGAAGGAAAGGTCATTACAAAGCTGAAATGGGAGATTCAACTGATAAGAGAAGAGATGGACATGGATGGATGGCTGGTTTCAGGTAAAAGCGCATTCACACCAACTTCAATTGAAGTTACAATAAATATCTGAACTTTGGGACTTTTGTCTGCAACAACCAATTAAACTGTTGGAATATACTCTTTCAACAGTATTCAAAAACAAAATAAACAAAACATAATAAGGAGATATATTCTAAAGAAATCTATTAAGAATAAACGATATTAAAAAGCTAAAACAGTGACCATGGAACAGAATCTAGACAACTTTAAAGTACCCAAGGAAGTACTAATGAGGTGCATCAAAAACTAGGAAATTGCTGTTAAGGAAGAATAAGATGCAGATGCAACTACATCTGATCAGCCTTGAAGTACAATACAGGTATCAAACTAAAGAATTTAAAAGTAATTTAGATTTTAGAATGTGTACTGAGATATGAATATTAAAATAATTTAAAGTTTTTCAATTTAGAAAATAAAGTGAAGAGTACAAACTTGCACAGAGGGTACTTGAGAGTGATTTACAGATTGCACACATGTTCAGTGAGCTACTCACAGGAATGTGGTTGCAATACCCACAGGTGAGGAAAGACTATGGAAACTAAGATTTTAAATCTAAGTTTAAAAATACGTTTATTGTGATTCCAAAACTAACATTATTCATTACTCAGCCAACATATCAGTGCAGACAATATTCCTCTGGGGCTTCCTTAATCTTATCCGGATTTATTTTCTGTGTATTTCTCAGTAAGCAAAAGTTATAGGCTTGATATCTCTTGGGTTAAAAACATCCCCAGTTTTCCTGCTGTTTCTTTTGTATACCTTCATCTTTTTAATGAGTCTCTAAAACAAGGATTAAAACAATCAATTAAGGTTATCTCAATCAGAAAGAATCAGCAATTTGATTTTTTCCAATGTATTAAGTAAACATTCCGGTTAAGACAATGATTGATCCAGCGTGGTATTAATAAGGGAAGCTGGAAATTCAACTGTTTGGCATTCCTTCAACAAATGTGGGCATTCAGGGCTATGGTAATGAAGCAAAAGTCGAAAGTAGTTTACTCATCTTTCCTTCCAATAAGTAAAATTATTCAACAAAAACCTTCATTTGAATTATATACCAAAAGAAACCTAAATATACTCACAAGGCATTCATAGAACTGCTGAAGAATTTTCTGACTACATTGAGAATGACGATTTGTCAAAGTTGAAATGTTTTGCAGAAACATCACTAATTGAGCAAGCTTTCACCAGCGCCCAGGCAGAATACCCAGCAGGAGCCGGCTGCTTTGCCGGCGAGGACCCAGGGCTCCACAGCCCGCAGCTCCGGCCGGCCACCTGCCCCACGCTGGGGTTTCTACGAGCCAGGAGCCTGAAAGCCCTCAGAGCCTGTGCCACAAGAGCGCTTCCTATGGGAAAGCGCCAAAACCTCAGACTGGAGCTAGAGCTCAGAGCTCAGAGACTGCAGACTCGGTGCTGGGAGCCAGTATCCCGGCAAGCGCCAGCTCCAGCACTGACACAGCTCCAACGCTGAAAGCGATGCACCATGTGGCCCTAAGAGGCTCTGCTGAATTGGCTGCTATCAGAGTTCTCACATTTCCAGCTGCAAGAGTGGAAGCCCAGGCTTTCTGGGCATGCCAGTAGCCCCCGCTGCCCAGGCACAGAAATTCTCTCCCAGGTTTCTTCTTGAGAGGCATGCCTTTTATTGAATTACATTTGAAAACATAACTCGCAAGTCTGAATTAAAGGTGTGCCTACATTTTATTCACATGTCTATGAATATGCCATGAGTCTGTAGCATAGTGTAAGTGTATTTGAGCAAGGTTTAAACTACTTAGCTCAGGAGCTGCTGCCAGTACAGATACGGCATCGCAGGCTGACCATCAGGTAACTACTGTCTTCCTAGATGAGATTTGCAGTCTGCGGCAAACCTATGAGGTACTAACATAGATTTGACCAGCTACCTGATGGGAAAGCCACAAACTACTTCATCTCGACTGAAATTGTATCTCAAGTTAATTAACACTAGTCGGCGAAACCAGGAATACACCACACTCCCTGGAGAAGACGAAACCTTAAAGTGTAAAGATAAGACTACTTTTTCTTGCCAGAACAAAAATACACACGGAAAAAGCATGGAATTTGCAGGCAGGTGTGAGGGGAAATGAGTGGTGGCTGCACTATCCACTGCAGTGAAAATACATATGATGTGTTAACACACGGCAAAGTGTGAAGAATGTGTGTCTGTATGTATAAAAGAATACATGTATTTACAGTACTCAGTAGTTCCCAGTTCAGGGAGTGGCTATCCTAATATCTGCCAAATCCATAAGAAAAGTCCCCGTTGTGCAAGGTTTTGTGAAATTTAAACTCCAAATTCATGTGTAAAGATGCCCCTACTCTACCAGCTTGTTTATGTACTGAAGAGAGTTGCCAGCCTTTGGATTTTGTGCTTGGGACCAATGTTAGTGCTGCAAGTGCCTTGCGGTTTCAGGGTAGACAAATTTACAGGCCTTGCTTAGGACATGCTGAACTCAGCCTTGATCACTGAGACACAGGATAGACAGAGAGAAATTCCTGAAAACTTCCATTAATGCATCTTTGGAAAAGGATGTTGCATGTATGTCAAATGGATCTTCCTAATTGGCCCACGCTACTGCCTACCTCTGCTATGTTTTCCAAAAATCATGTATTTGAATCTTTATCAGTGCCTTACAGCAATGTAATACTTCATTCTCATTCAAACTGGATATACTGCTGCCTGTGATTTAAGTTTATTTTATTATATTAGACAGGTAAGGTTTGGGGGTTGGTTTTGTTTCATTAAGTTCTTTTGTTTGTTTTTCCCCTTTTGTTATTTCCGGGGACCCTAAAAGACTGACTGCTTGACAGAGACACTTGGTTCTGGGCACTTGCTTTCCCTCATTATCTCTGGAGAGGAAAAAAATACCACTTTTGTTCCCCTTATCACTTCACTAACTTATCCAAATATTCATTTCTCTTTTAAGAAGAAAAAGACAATTGAAATCATGCAGAAACTATGCCTTATATATTAAGAAAAACATTATCATTCAGGCAAAGTGCTAAGCACTCAGATAATAAAACAGAGTAATTCTAGGGCTTTCTATGTCTTGTTTTTTTTTATTTCAAGCTTAACTTGTGCAATTTAAGACTTTGTGCGAAATAAAAGAAACACTTTCTGAACCAAACTTTGGGATTACATTACAAATAATTTATCTGCATTTAATCAAGACCTTTTTATGCCACATTATTAGCAACAAATAAAATAAACGGTGACACCTCAGATGGTGTGAACTGGCAGAGCTCTACTGACTCCAGTGGAGTTCTGCCAATTTCCACACTGGTTAAGAATTTGGACCTTAAGCTTTTATTATAAAATTAGAAAGGAATAAATTGCAAATGATCTCTCCCTAAATGATACAGCCTCAAAGAAAACCAAAGTCTTCTATCCAAATAACTTTAAAAGCATGTCATAAAATATACTTATTGCATATTTAACAGTAATGGCACCTGAGATATATTACTGGTAAGGTATCTGTGTTAGAGGCGAAAATTCGCATTGTAATAAATGCAATGAGGCTTTTCAGTTTAGGCATGGTTTTTTAGGCATTTTTAAGAAATCTGATTATTTGATTAATTTTTCTTTTCTCCTTGTCCATATTGAAGTGAAAAACCTACAGTCCCATGAAACACACATAATTGTTTTATTTTCTCATCCATGTCCATATGGTACAAGAGTCTGGATGCAAAACATTTTCTCACAAGTGAGGGTAAATGCCTGATCATTATTTTGAACATATGGTAACATTTTATATTCTTCTTCTATTTATAAATACTTTATTATCATTCATTAAATGGTATAGGGCATTATACCTCAGCCTGATCCATAACACCACTATACAGCAAGCAGGCCTTCTATATATGCTGATTCAGCAAAATGGCCAGGTATAATAGAGTCACTAGAGTAACTTGCGGTAACTGTATCTGTGAACTATTAAAAATAAAGTGTGCTGTACGATTTTAATTCCTTATTAAGTTTTATAACTGACAAAATAATAATTTTAATTTCCAATCCTTACAATTATAGCAACATAAAGCAAAAAAATTCTATCTATCTGAATGTATGATATTTACAAGACTCCTCAGCAAGCTCTGGTCTGGGATGGTATCCCCATCAGAGCTCTGTACTTCCCACAATACAGGACCTGGCCAAGGAATAATAAGCCTTGGTGTGGCAAAGATCTAAGTAGCCAAAGAGTACCAAATCAACGTGCCATGACTATAAAAATAAACAAAAGTACCCTCAGGTCATCTATTCATAAACCAGGAAGTCCAAGCTGTCTTTCATTAAAGAAGTGGACTGGAAAGACTTTCCTTCGAGGCTTCTTTAGTCAAACCTATACAGTTTCAAAGGGCTTGGGGACTTAATTTAAGGGGTCTGAGATCATTCAGTACAAATCCTCAAATCAAGTGGAATTTGTTAAATGCCAGTAACAGAAGCGTCATATCATAAACCAGAATGATGACAATCAGAGTTACTGCACATCACTAAGGATTAAGCACCCAATTTAGCCAACAAGACTCCTTGGTTTTCTGTGCCATCAACATAAAGACCCTGACCTGCCCCTTGGTAATAGCCCATCTCTCTCAACTGATTGTAAAGGGAAACTAGAGCAAATACCCAGACAGGTTAACCAGCTTAACTAGATGGCTCACACTGGCTTGTTTGAATTTTCCCTCTCTATATAAAAATCTGCAGACTTTGATTTAAAGAAGAACTGGCTAGATTTCAAGACATTAAGAGAAAGGCAAGCAAAATGGTTAATGGCAATGGTCTAGCAAGAGCAATTTTGAAGCTGCAGGCAAAACTGTCAGCTTGTCTAAATCAACATAGTACTTTCTCCTTCACAGAGCTCTGCAGACTTCTGAGAATTAATAATCTGGCTACATACACAGCTAGGAGAAACTGTGATTAACAGTCAATCTGGGAGAATAGCTATCTGGAAGAGGAAGTGCCTGTAAAGAAGGCAGAAGGTAAATTCTAAATTGTCCATCTTTATGATCAAATTAGGTCAACATTTCTAGCAATGAGGACCAGATCATGATTCTTGCATGTCAGTTTTCTGGATCTGTTTACTGAGCATGTTCAGCTACAAGAAGGGCATTTGGCTGTTGGACTTCACAGGCTGCCATTCTGCATCTACTCCTAAGCAAATAAAGCTGCAAAAGAAAAATTTCTTATGTGTTCAATCTGATGCATAGTAAAGCAGCAAAGCATCAGAGTCAGAAAATGAGCAAAATAAGAATGCATCCATACCTTTAATTTTGCAGGCCTTGTATAAGTAGGTGTACCCAACAATATAAAGATGCAAATTTCCTGTACAGGGTGGCCTGAGCAAACTTCATCAGAGGACGAAAGGATCTCAGTGGGTAAAATCTATTAGTCAGGTATTATTAGTTACCACACAGGAATTGCCTCCTCCGCTCCAACAATGTAATGGCAAAGAATCAAACTAAGTAACCTGGAAGGTTATTTTCCACCTCTACTTTCTGTCATTATTTTTTGGTTAAATTATTGCCTTTTCCAAGTATATTTCCATTCCTAATGACAAATAATTCTTGGAGGTATGCTGCAGATAAGCAACAGCAGTGCTGGCATCCATCCCTAATCAGGAGGAAAAAAAAGGGGGTTAATTGTTTGAATTACTATTTAAAAACAAAATCAGATAATTTTTCCAAAGGGTTACAGCGATTTCAGGGTAGCTGCTGTCAAGGAGTGTCAGACAGGCTGTCAGAAAGTAAACGTACCTTCTGGCTGTGAGGAGTGCTGGTCCCTAAGGAAGCCATGTTTCCAAAATTATTCAAATCTGAGAAATAAGTCCTTTTGTACTATTATTATTTGTCTTTCATTAGAATAGCAATGTAGTATCAGAACATAACAGTAGAAGTGCAGTGATAAACCTTATTATTGAACTCAGAAGCCAAAATCTCCAGGTATTAAGGCAAGTTTTATAAGGTGGATCTCTGAAGAGTTCAGTTCACCAGTTTGATATCTGCAAGCCAGAGCCATTTAGGTTTACACTTAGTGTTTGACACGTTGAAGATTTTATTGCATTCAAAAACTGGCAGAGCACATACTGAGAAAAATGTGCAGGAGGAAAGAGGAGAGTGTGTTGTCAGATTCTTAGTTCATTTAAGGTTACAAGAATGGTACTTAGACATCTCAGTCAAGTATGCAGAACTCTTAATGTTCAATTCAGGCTAGTATTAGTGATGATCAAATGTAAAAGTTTTGAGAAACTTTCTATCTTTTTCTTTTTTAATACTACCACTATGGATTTTTTCTCATCCTGATTTGTTTTAAATCATCTTTTCTTGTTATAGCCCATTTCAGTTACTTACATACTATAACACTACTATTATATTTAGCTAATTACATTAACAGTATTAGAGCTGGCATGGGAAAGGAAGGGTAATTATTGTGGACTATTTTTTAAATTATAAACAATTACTATTATTACTAAACTATTACTTAAACCTTTTGATTTTTTCAAAAACTGTCCGGCATTCTGACAAGGACAAGTTCCCCCTTGAGTTCTGTGGGAAAATTTTTCTTACAAGCAGGCCAAAATATACGACAGAACTATTGCCTCCTTCTTGGTGCAGTATACCAGCAACACACAGCTCACGTCTTGGTCAGACCCTGGAAATGCAGAAGAGCGTGAAAATGAAAAGTAATGAGGGTGGAGAGGAAGGAAACATTCCAAACTTATCAAGCCTCAAGAAATGTTAAGTTTGGGTCCAGTTCAAGTTTTGGGTGAAGGCTTAACTCAGTTCTTATTTTCTTCAAAATGCCTGAGCACCCTCAGGGAGTATTCTCTTCCCAGAGATCTCTTAGAAAAGCATATTTTTTCACTGACAAAAGGATCAGCAAATGGACCCTGATGCCAAAAGTTTGAAGTTAAACCCCTTTACTGTGTCAAGGCTCACTTGCATGTTTGTTCCTTAAAAAGGATTTTAAGAGATTATGCAGAACTTGTGTGTTTAGTGATTCTTTGTATTTCCAAATAAGAGAACCAGAGACAGTTGTATATTATACTACATGCAATGAAGCAAAAATTACTTCTTCATGTCTTAGTTTCAAAGTCTCTTACAAATTGAAGTTGTTCCTTTAAAACATATTTGCTAAAGACATTTACAGCTAGAAATGTGCTGCTGATCCAAAACATCAAGAAAAGGAACAGAGGAAGAGGGAGGATCTCTGAATAATTTAAAGCAGTCTCCTCATTCAGAAGTCATTCGCTTTTTAATCTCTCACACTTTGTAGCCAAAGACTTTATGCTGGGCTCTGGCAGAAAGTCAGGAAACAATATATCTGAAGCTTTAGAGCAGGATGAAAAGAAACAACACAATGTACAGGAGACCCACTACAAGTTCTACTTTTACACAAAGTTTGTTTTCCAGCTATTTGTCTGCATCCACGGGTACAGTCCACTGCTTGAGGACAGACTCTCTGCCCATCTACCGCACAGGACATGAGCATGCAGGTCCATGTATGCATATGAGCACACCCACTTTGCTCTGCTACAAAAAAATGGCTTTGATTAGCCCTTGATATTAATTTTCTTTTAGATAATGAGTTGTTTTGGAACAAAAAACTGAATGAAAGTAATTATCTGTGACAGTAACGAAGATAACAATTAACAGAAAATTGATCCAGGCCAGAACTCCTCTATTCAGATTTTTTAGAAAAACAGACTCGACTCTAACAGACTTTAATACTTCCTTTTTCGCCATAATCACTTTTTAAAAGACCAAACAGGCCTATTTTAGAGGTTCACTTAATTGATTCAATAAGGGAATGGAGGCCACCTGTCTTGAAGAAATACTTTGCAAAGATTCCTGGGCAGAATCAGATAGCCTGGAGAAGAAAGGGTTCCCAGACCTCATCTACTCAGAAGTTGACTACAGAAAACTCATCTAGGATTACAATGACTCTAAATTACCACTTGTCCTAACCCTTGAGGCCAGCAACAGCTTTTTGGTCAGCCATCTGTGTTTTATATACCCTGACAAAGTATTCTCAAACTCTTGCATATGTTTACCATTTTCAAAGGAGTGTTTTGTGTTTTCCTCCATTCCCCTCCATTCACAAAAACTTTGTCCTCTTCTTCTATATCTCTAGAAGAAATGTGTATGAAGAAAAGCAATATTAAAAACAAATTATTTTCTTTTGCTTTGAATTAGCACTCAGAATATACCAACATCCTGTCAACATTAAGCTTCTGAGAAACCACCAACAAATATTTCATGAATCACAGTCTGAGAGTCACTAACACCTCCAATAATCATTATGGAGTTTTGACCTCGTTCAGAAGTGATCAGAGAATTATTTTCTGGGAAACATGGGCCTTTATGCTCAGAACTCATGCAAAAAGAAGTCTAAAAATACAGGATTAATCAAGCAACTTGTGTGACCTCAACTCAAGCTCCTATTTAGTGCTTGCAAGATAACTTTGGTAAATGGCTAACTGTGAAGCTCTAAGCTTACAAGTCACCTCTGACTGCTGTCGTTTATGCCTACAGCAAAGGGCACTTGCAGAGAAGGGCATACATCAATGTGAATGCAAAATGGAGAACTGGATTTTAAATCTAGCCAAGTGCCACTGGTCTTGTACAGTTACAACACGTGACAGAAATTAGGGAATTCAAAATATGAAGCAGGTAGAGAATAGTAGAAAGAAAAAGGGAAAGATATTTAGATACAAAAAGATGAAAGTAGATAAAAATTATTTCAAAGGTATGCACCTGTATCTTAAAGCTAACGTATCTTAAAGCAAAACACCATAGTATAAAAAGGGGCTTCAGAGAAAGAGTAAACTTTGCAACCTGCAAACGCAATCTTTGCAAAGATTATATGAAAAAATTACTATTCACTGACAAAGTTATACTCTCAGGGCATCCTATTATTCTCTTAGCCACACATATACCGTTTTAGCCTGAAGAGTCATGATAAAAAAAATCTCTACAGTTAATGACAGGGAAGTGATTACAGTCAGACAACATAATGCCACTGTTGGTGCTAGACTGGGTTGAAATGGGATAGCTAGTCCGTGAAAGGAGAAGGATCTGTCACTAGCAACGGAGGGAGGCTGTACTCCTAAAGTGTCCCATAAGCCCCTTCTTATTCAAGCTCCACCTGCTCTCCAGAAGCCATGGTAGAATATAATCCAGTCAAGAATAAATAATAATAAAATGAAACAATCCCCAATCGCACTGCTCCAGAGGCTCTTCATGCATTCACCGTCCAACGTGGCGACCTTACAGACGACATACGGAAGGGTAGAAAAGGAACAGTTGTATTCACCAGTGCCAGGCTGATTTTTGGGCTTCGAGCCAAAGGCCATTTTGCAGCCATGCTTTTCTTCCTAATACAGAACCAGAGCAGAGCCAGATTTAACATTCTTTAAGAGTTTTGCGAAGCATGAGCAGAAACAGCTGTACGCATTCCAGGTCCCCAGGTCCAGCTCAGCTAGAACCCAGACCAGGCCACCGAAATCTCAATGGCAGGCGTCTTCACCCGCAGCAAACCATCACAGCAGCAACCGAAACGCGGGCCGGAACTGTGGCTGTTGTGCATGATGTGAGCACAAGCGAGACCCCCCAGAGCCCTGTCACACCATTAGGTTTAGCTGAGCGTGCAGAAAGAGCTGTTTGCAGCTTTTCAGGGCAAAATATTTGTGACTGGTTTCTTAAGAAGCTGAAAGAAAGGCTGTGATGTGGTATCTGAGAATATGATAAAATATTTTAACTGATTTAACATTACCATTAAACCAGTTGATATATCAAATATTTTATCTTTCAAAGACTTTTTTTCTTGCGATTGTACATTCAACTCATTACAAATCTTTTTCTTCTTATCTTTACTGTAACTCCTAGTAATCAAAGCTTCCAAGCAAAACTATTTGGGGTGGAGAGTGTGTTTTCCTTTCCTTTGTCCTTACAGTGAAAAATCTTTGCTTTTCTTTGTCAGTGTTCCATTTCCTCTATTTAATTGTTTGAATCTGTTTCCTGTGTTTAATTGTTGATGCAGTTTACTCATGCCTCTCTAATTATCTCATTGAAGTGTTTAACATTAATGTGAACAGTACTGTATTTATAAGCCAAATAGAATTTTTATGAGACCATGCAATGCTAGTTGGCTTCCCTTTTTGTTCAATGACCATGCCATAGCAAATAGCATGCAATATGAACAGTTAAACTATTCTCCTAATTATTATATCTGGTTTACTGTATCCTACCATCTAGCACATCTTAACTGAAGGGCAATAAAGATCTAGTTGATCACTGATACCTTTAAATTGGCACATAACAATAATATCAGGCTCTGAAGGGAGTTCTTCCTAAATCTCAGTATATGCCTTTATGCTTAAACAATTAAACTACATCTGGATACAAAAAGCAGATCAGAACATTTCTCTCCAGACTGTGCAAGGAAACTGATAAATAAAAAATAAAATAAAAAATAAAAAATAAATACCTTGAAATGAAGATAATTATTGGCATAAGAAAAAGGAACAGGTGTTTGAAAAAAATTTCTATGGCACAATGCAAGGCTATCTCCTATGTTTATAAGAAATTATTTAATTAATCTTGAAAGCAGCATATAATTCAACATTAGTTTTGGAGGTAGGTAAAATATTAGTAACATATTAACTTTTCTTCCTCTAGTCTTTGTAAGTCATACCAGTGAAATTAAGTTACTTCAGGAAGAAGGTTTTAAGATGTGTAAGGAAGGAAAAATTCAGCACCATTTTTAAAATTCAAAATTAATCTAAAAGAAAAAAGATATTCAATATTTTCCAGCATCTTTCCCCTCTATTTTTCAACAATGTCGCAATTTCATGAGATTCTAGGGGGTTTTTTAATGATAACTCAGGACATTTCATTGATACAGAAAATGAAAAAGAATATTTGCTAAAACAATCTTCCTGACCATATTTCAACCATGATAGCATTTCTGAAACTAGCCGTTCTGGAATCACTATCACCTCCCTCATATATTTTAAAATGGAGAGAGTGACTATTTAGGTCAAATTTGTGAACAAACAGGAACAAGGATAACTAAATCAGTTTTCAGTGGATTCGTAACTTTTAATTTTATTTTAAAACAAAAATAGCCCCTTTTGATTTAGTGTAAGTCCCTTTTTGTATTTAAGCAAAATTAAAATTGGACTTTCTTTGACAAAAGAATAACACATTTGCACCAAAGCCCCAAAATGTGTCCTTTGCAACCACCTGTACTATTTTGTGTAAGTTTGTACTAGACTCAGTCTTCAGTGATGAACCAACTGCGGAGTAAAAATCTAAAAACTGCCCTGTTCTAAGCTGACACACACATCACAAAATCAAAGAAACAGGATAACAATAATAAAGGAAACAAAACAAACTGTTACTCAATATAACATGGAAAATATTATACACAACACATCAAAATACTTTCATGAAGCTCTTAGTCACTACATTTAAATCTACTGTACAGCTGAACCTTAGGACCAACCACTGTTTTCAGTTATTAGTGGCACATTTGGGGAAAGGAAACTGATAGCCAGTGCACCAAAACACATTTCAAATATTCTAAATACCTTGCTATTTCCAGCTCTCTGTAGTATTTTGTATTAACTTGATGATATTGAAGAATAATGAAAATTTCTTCAAGGAGCTCTCTAAATAGCTGTGTTGCAAACTTTTCTACATGGAGTTAGTACAACTAAAACAAGCAAGTCAAATTGTATGTGTTGTATAAACACTTACATATTTATATACTGTATCTATACTTGGAGAATAGCTTTAATCCAAGAAAATGTTTTCTTTTATGGCAAATATGATAAAAAGTTAAATATACTAAAAGTTTAACAGCACAATAACTGCAGGGAAAAGAGAATCTAGGTTGCCAGTCATGAATGACTGTCAAGTATGATGCCACCGCCACCAAAAAATGTGGGGGGTATCATATAGGTAGGGAGTAAAGATGAAAGAGTGGGAGATAGAGCTATAAATTATAGCTGAAGTTTTCAGGTAGCAAGTTACCTTACAGTTTGCATGTGATGGGAAGACACCCTGATCCAAACAGTAGTTTTCCCAAGGTGAGGCTCATCCATTGCTCTTGGATGGGCTCATCCCAGCTGAGCAAAACTTGGCTGCATAATTTATAGTTGAGGACTATATTGGAGCTATCCTTTGATAAACAAACAAACAAAAAAAAACAGAAGAATTTGAAGTTATCTCAGTGTGCAGGTTTTTGTGGGTACTTGAAATCAAAACACACCAGAAGACCACAAATGATTCCTTCACATCAAGCACATACTTCCCCAAGCCTTTCCAAAGGGGCACAATCAGGCCCACAATTAGGAAACTGTAACTAAAGCAGTTGTTATAGACTTACACAAGAAGTTAGCATAGCAAGATGTCATGCTACGAAGATTTGATAGTAACGACTGAGACAGTAACGTAATAAAAAAACTGTTTACTTCCTCACGCAAGCTCTTAGATTAGTAACATCCATTAAAATAATGCGATTACTAATTTAGAAAGGATAGCCTGAAAAAGGATAGCCCAAAATCATCGATTATTGATTCAGAAAGGATAACTCGAAATCATCGATTACTGATTCAGAAAGGATAGCCCAAAATAATGCGATTACTGATTCAGAAAGGATAGCCCAAAATAATGCGATTACTGATTCAGAAAGGATAGCCCAAAATAATGCAATTACTGATTTAGAAAGGATAACCCGAAACCGTCAGTTACTGCGCTATTAATTGGAAGCACTGCTTATCCCTACTTGAAAGCTTTCTTGTTCACTCTCTTAGTGAGAGGGCTCTCAACCTCGAGGAGTTACCTTAACCCAGCGTCCCAGGAAAAGGGGAGGTGGGGGGATACTCATGGTCCAGCCAGAGAGGATGGTCAGGTCACGTTCCCGTCCCTGCTCAAACTCTCTTAGCTGCCAAGTCTCTTTTTATACGGCTGGGACTCTGGGCACACACTGTTTTTGCTGACCTCTGCGAGTTTCATAACAACAGGTCTGTTTGTCTGCTTGGAAGGAACCTGCTAGTGAGGCAAGACCACAACACCTCCGTATCGCTTCTCCCCTCCCTGCAGGTCCGTGCAGATTCCTTGGCCTTGTCAGGAGGCAGAGTTCTTTAGCTGTTAGCTCTTCTAGTCTGCAGCCTTGAGCATATCAGTTGGCAGACTTTTTCAGTCCTGTTAACTCTTCACTCGCCCGACACAAGACATACTCAACTACACAAGTTCATAGGCTTTATAGATAAATAACACAAAGTGTAAGAGCTCCTTCACTCTAAACCGTGACACTTGACCGGACAACGCTATGTCCTATTAATTTAAAAGCATATAATTGGCTTTTCAGCCCCATCTGTTTTGTTAAACTCTAGCTAAAGATTTTTTAAATAGAAGACTGATAGCATGTTAACTGTGAAGACATCCACTGAATTTCACAAGAAGATCTGTCTATCAAAAATCTAGCATTATTAGTTATCAAATTCATATTTCTATTTTAAGAACAACATGATCTTATATTTGAAAAAACATAGCGAGGCTTGACTCCTGCAGCAGCATACAAATGGTCTTATTAGGCAAATGAACAATGGTCTTATTAGGCAGAATAACAGCCATCTCACATTGGTGGACCTTGTTTTGGCCTTCTCTCTGAATTTGGGAAAAACATAATATGGGCTAGTCATAAATTTAAAAGCTCAAAACTAGAAATCTGTAAAAAAACCACAACTATCGGAACAGTACAGTATAAAAGAGATCTTCAGCTATTTATTCTATTTTTCTTTCATGCTGAAAACTCACAAATACTAAAAGTCAAACTCCATATGCAAAAGAAACTAAGTTACCAATTGAATACATTGTTTGAAAAGTTTTCTTTTATTAAGTTTCAAAGTGATTTTTCCACTACTTATAAAATCCCTGAAAATATTCAAAGAACTTCCGATGGAAATGCTAACAGACCTTCGAATGTTGATATTAGTACATCTTCAGTGACAACCCAAGTGCTAAAATTACAAAGTGAAGTATTTTCTCCAACATGTGTTCTCTACAAGCATAATCTTTGAATGTACAGATGTAGAACAACAAGCAGTAAATTCTGTATTAGTAATTTTGTTGTAAAGAGTTATTTACAAGAAGTATCAATACATTCTTTGGGAATCCTTGGCCTCTTACTCTAGAAATATAAAATGAACTATAATCAATTTAAGTGACATGCCAATAAAAATCCTTCCATCCAGAGAACAGATCCGTACACAGCTGATCAAGTAAACACAGATGCAAAGGAAACCTATAGTCTCATGCCCTGCCCTCAGAAACACTATCCATATATCCTGCTAGACAGAAATAGGAGATTACAGCATACTGTGAAATCACTGTTCATAGTTGCCATGGAGATTACCCTCTTCCTTCCCAAAACAGGTGCCTGCTTATCATTTCTAAACCTTCTCACTTTTGCCAGACAGATTATAGGACAACTGGTGAAGTTTAACTAAATTTAATTTTCAAGTACCATTGACATCCCATCAGGGGACCTCTCAGGAGGATGTTTTTTCTCACTCTCAGTTAATGCACTAGCTGGCCACGAGCAGGCAGGGTCTATGCGTTACTCAGAGAGGAAACGTGAACAAGAGGGAATTTGTTCCCCCTCACAGTGGCAAAAATAACTGCATGTGATGCAAGGCAAAAGAGAATGCAATCCAGGGTCTGAAAGTCATAAAGTAGATGTCTAGGAGGGGCACCTAGTTACCCATGTTCTATTACACCACTTTGAGCTTTATTATTATAACAGCTCATTCAGTTTTGTCCACTAACTTTCGTACTGAGCAGATTAACTTATGTTTTGCTAAAGCATATTTTCCCCAAAAAACATTTGATTGTGGTTTGAACACATGAAGCATTTGGACATACCATTCTGCTTAGTAAGTTGTTTTGTAGTTAATCATGCTTTCTGCTATACTAAGTGCCCTTTAACATCTGTCTGACTTCAGCTGCCAGTCACCCATGCTAGCTACACCTTTAGCATGTACTGTTTTCTTCTGCACTGTAAGGTCACTTCCAAATTCTCTTTTTGATAAATTATATGCATTAAGGTTTCTACCTCTCTTACTATAGGCATTTTCTTCAGTCCTCTTGTAATTTTGGCACTTCTCTCCTTTATCATCTCCTCCCTTTGAACATCTTTTAAAGAAGGGATATCAAAACAGTATACAGTTATCTATTAATGCCATCTTACAGAGATTGAAAGAACTTCTCTACTTCTAGCTTGTATTTCCATGGATCACACTACCTCAGAACTGATTTGGGAACTCACAATGAGATGCTTGTCCACAATCACACCTTCCCCCACCAGAAGTCCCAGCTTGCAGGCTGTACTTCTCTCTCCTTGTTCCTAGCTCTAAAGTCCATCTAAATCTAAATCTAAAGTGTGGATTAAGGCACATATTGTTTCAGAGGACTCAATCAGCACACAATATAGATCAATCTGCCCTCTTATCATCCTGATTTTTGTCAGTTTTTTGCCGTCACATATTCCATTAGCAGTTATAGTATTGAGATACTGACCTGATTTGTGATTTTATCAGTTATTCCACCATGGTCAGAATGTCCAAATAATGCATATTAAAACCCATCTATATACATATTAATGTGTTTTTGTTAATTATATCATAGTAAAGTAATGTGAAATTAGTCAGTAAGATTGGAAATACACTCATTTTTGTCTCTGAATTACTAGGTAAAGAACACAACCACCTACTGTTCTTGTGGTTCTCTGTACTGTCACATTAATAAAGTTATTTAATTTGGGAGTCTGTTAGCCCTTTCTTTCAGTATCTGGTATACATTGCTCATTTTGACAGCATAGTTGTTTCACATGCATATAGGCTTCTGAGCATATAATAATCACTTTCTTCTCTAAGTTCAGCTTTTATAAATAGCTGTAAAGAACAGTTTTGCTTGACTGAGCCTGACTTTTGCTTCAGTAAAGTTCTTTGGGCACTTACAACTGTTCTCTGCGTCCCAGAGTTTCTGTTATATGCAGATTATTTATTTATTTAAGCTGATATGCAACTAATGAACCTGTAACAATAACTTAATTGTGAAACTCCTTTCTGCAGTAATTAGGGAAGAATTAAAAGAAAAATTGGTCAATCCCCCCTAAGGCTACTGTCATCCTAAAACTCTTATGTCTCATTTAAATAAAGAGCAAATAATGAGGTACCAGGAATTTATACATGGATAGTACCTTTATCATTGGGACTAAAAGGCAGGCTCCACTGATGTGTATTGCAGATTAATAACTAGCGTCCAGTAGCCTCCATCAAAATAACTAATAAACTACTTTTACATCAACAGCTTCCAAAAAACAAACAAAGGTCATAATAGCAACCAAATCACAGCCTAATGTACTCATCTCATCAAACAAGTAAAACTGAGCAAAAAAAAGTCCATGATACATAAGCATCTTCTCTGGAGAAAATACTAACCACGCCACCTTAACCAATCTAAAGGTGATGTGTACCCCTTATACAGTAAAAGTTAAAAAAAATCTTGACTGATCCCAAACACCTGGTGTCACAAACTATACTGAGCTTTGGACAGAAAACATTACATATGCAAAAACTGCATGAAGATCACAATTTGAAAACAAAACGTCTGCAGACTCTACCACCCTCCAAACGGTAATTGCCGAACTCATCACCAGAAATAAATTTCCCTGGATGAACAAACACAGAAGGGAACCAAAGAAGAAAGTTAATAAATGACTCTCATGCAAACACAGGATCTTTTCAAGTCGTGGGGAAACTACAAATGCTGAAGTAAAATGGAGAAATTCTAGCATGGTGAATTGATCCACCTGAAGCTTAACTGGTCTCGTTTGACTGAACAAAATTTCATTTATTTTCACGTTTAATGCTAATGGTGGGAGTGCGAGTTACCTCAGCAGCATAAGCACTGATCAACAAACTGGTGCCAAGCAAGGTCAGCTTACGCGTTCCAGATCCTTCTGCAGAATTTATAAACTTAGCAGTCTACTAAGAAACTTCCTTTGATGCAACCAAAATATTTTAACCTTAATCTCCAGTCGCATTGTTCATACACAAAAGGTTTACATAGCTAATTTTATTAATTCCTTTTTCTCAGCATGCACCAGCCTACACAGTACACTTACTGCAGAATATGAATCAAACATGCCATGTAAAGAGCAAGCAACATAAGGATCACAAACACAAGTTGTGTCACTGCTAACAGATAACAAAGTAAGATGGCAGAGAAGTAAAAATTACCTACATATTTTTAATGGGCAACTTTATTAACTACAGTGGGTTGACATTTCTAGAAAATGGCATCGCTAACCTGTGACATAGCACAGTTGATTAACAGCCCTTTAATTATCATATCCCAATCATACCAGACCATTTTTCAATGTAAAGAATTCAGTAAAACATGATTTTCTTCATTACGATGCTTACTTTTATCCAAAGAAGGACCTTTTGTCAACAGATTTTGGTGTTTTAGTTATGTTTTCATCAAATTTAGTTATGTTCCATCAAATGTCTCATTCAGTTGTTTTAAAGGACTACAGGAAACACTGCTACAGAAATGTGCAAAGAATAATATAGTTAATTTCTGGAAGTCACTGAACATGAAAGATATCCTTTATGAATATCAGATAGCATTAAATAATGTTCAGGAGATAATACTGTAATATAAGTGACAAACAAGTTCCTGATAAATTCAAGCTAACTATTGACCATACAATTCTTCTTTGGCTCTGCAGATGAGACTCCAAAAATATATAATGATATTCAGAAAGCCTTACTGGCATTACATGGCCTTGGTGACATGGAAAATGGAAACAGCAAAGAATGAGTGCAATGTAGCAATTTACAACCAAGTTATCAATTTCAAAATTACTCAGATTATCACTGTACTAAGAGAAACGCAAAAAGACATTAAAAAAGGTTTGTACAGAGCACAACAGTTAGTGCAAATAAGACACTGTAATATTTCTGGCACATAAGATCTTTAACAGCAGTAGGTGATAGAGAACACACCTGCAAGTTTGCAGAAAACGTAACAAGATCTGATGTAAAATTTTCCCAAGCTACTGTCAGAAAACCAGAAAGAATTTTTCTTTGAAAAAGTCTTCAGATATAAACTGCCCAGAAAAGCAAAATTACTGATTACTTATACTGAGAAACCATCAGATGACACACTCCTATACGAAATTTATCCTTCACGTTACTTTTTTTAATATTAATTCTATAAAATTTGCTTGATGGAGACCATATAGCTCAGTTCGAACATATATTCTTTCACTGCATTGTAATTAGTTAGTTAGTTAAAGTTATTTTTGTGATTGCTATACAGATATATGAGTATTCAGGAATAACCTTCCTGTTTTGTGTGTGAATTACAAAAATTGTACAGATATTAGCAACTGTGAGTAACAATATCTTCAGGGAAAATGAAAATAACATTTCTTCAGCTCCTGTGCTCTTCCTAAGACACTACTTTTTCACACTGTTAAGAATATACAGTTGTTTCAGACAGTTAATATGAAGGCAGAATACAGACAATCTTATGGTTATGGTATACTGTTGTACAAAAACACATGTACCATTTGATTATGCTTCTGAGATGTGCTCGGAGATGTATATGTAAAACAACTGAATCATTTTCACCATCCTGAAAATGACAGTTCTTGCAAAAAAAGACAAATATGTGATATAACATAAGAAATACAGTAAAAGAAAAGCTCTTAGCAGAAAGTCTGTACTCAGTTTACAGGAAAATCTAGTTACTGAGGTCCAAATCATCAATAAGTTGTGATATAGTCCATACAAAATGGACATTAGGCAGCTGTAAGGTCCTCCTTGGGAGCCATCTTTCAGACGAACTTCTCCAGAAGTCATAGCCTATAAAACCCCTGAATTCTCATACAAAGCCAGAATGCATAGGTTGGAGCACGTAGTCTGAGCAATGTGCCTCCAACACTAATATTAAAGTTATTCTCAGATGGCTCAAGACTCCGTGGATAGTTTTAAGTGAAAAATGGCGCGTAAATGAAAAGAACTATCATCATGGCAAGTAAAATCCAATTGCTGACACAACTTAAGTGACGACTGTTATCCTGAGCAACGTATAAACATCGAAAGAAAACCCAACTTATTGCATCTAATTGCAGCATTTTATTGAAACTTTTATCATCTGGAATCCATATGGGTCACACTGTCTTAATAAACAATAACACATTTTATTTTGGTTTACTGAAAATTAACAGGGCATTTGGGAAAATACTATTATTGCAAAAGCCTGCTTCACATTTGTTTGGCAATATTAGAGCCATCTAAGTGGAAAACAAGAGAAGCAATTTTTTTTCTCTGTTGTTGATATTAGAAGAAAACAATGCAGCTGGTAACATTAATGATACCCTATATCCTCAACAAAGATGAAAGAGGTCAAACAAAGCTGTAATGGGCTTAACCATATAAAACAGCCATACTGGATTGATTAGTTTAGCATTCAGACACAGTAAATCCATTTTTTAAAACAATATTCCATGCTTTATTCCAATAGCTCTGCAAAGTCTCAAGTCTTTACATAAGACAGTTTTGTTAATATACTGTGCCCTACAGCAAAATGCAAAGAAGGGCTATTTCTGTTTTGGCCTTGCAAACTTGAGGGAGAAGGCAGGGGGAGAGAAGACTGAATCATACAGCATGTATTACAGTACCACATTGGCTACTCTGCTGTGAGAGTACTGTCAGCAACCATATTATATAGTCCCGTTTTCAGAGGTTTACAATTAAAACTCCATTAAAAAAAAAGTCTTCTTGGCTAAAACTTAGCAAATAAGAGCTCATTCCAAAAGGGATTTATATTTTAATTAGAGAAAAATCAGTTCAGCTGTCTTTTTGGAGAGTCAGAGGGTTTGGCTAAGGAAGACAAACAAAAACAGATTTTTGGTGGTTTCTGTAGTTCTTTTGTTCTTCTTGAGGAATCAGTACCATGTCAATGTAATAACCATAGTGTAATAAGATCCATACCAAGAAAGGAGGATTTGATTTGACAACTGATCAGCGCTGCTTTTAAACATAGTTAAGATTATACCCTGGTAACCGTGTAATCCAGATCCCTATAATTTTTTACATTTAACAACAACAAGGAAAATCAGATTCTATGATTCTGGAACTTAGACTTTTAGTTCTCTTGCCCCTTCTAAGATACTCATGACCTCGCTCGTCCCACTACTACCCTGCTCACCACTTACTACTGCAACTGCTAAAAGGCATTGCAACTCATTTATCCTTTCCATTAAAAATCACAGGCTTCCTTAACACTGAGCCATTACAGTACAGCTGATTCCACGGCTGACCAGCTAAAGAGGATGATTCAAAAAAGTGATATGCAGTATACAGGGATCCAGAAGCTGGACAATGATGGGATTTTTCCTTACACTGTACAACACTGGAAACAGCTTTATTCAGCTCTGTTCTTGAGAACCTCCCCCTTATCCTGCAAGAGTAATTCACCTGGCTATAGATGTCAGTAGGGCTGATGCTGAGTAAACACTACTCTGTATGCTTTGGATAACTATTTGCTTGAATTCAGGAAAAAATTAGGACATGAAAAATGTAGGGAATGGGTCATTTGCATGCTGTTTTATCATGATTCATCCCATGGCTGGAGCATAGTTTGTGCAGTATATCAGGTTCATTCCCATCCACTTAGAGACCCTCTTCTGAGACTACTAAGAACAGTATGAAGGCATCTGAGAAACATACTGGTATTCAACTGTCCAGTACGAACAGGCTCCACCAACTTTCTTCAAATGGCCCAAAGGTCAGAAAGGCACCTACTATTCCATGGTACTATAAGAAAACAGAAAGTTTTCAATGGAAACTTGTCAACAACTATGAATTTCCCCCACTGTTGCTTTAAATACTTCTGTACTACAGTTCTTCCATACTACAGCAATTTGGTTTGGCCAACAATGAGCTTTTCTGCCAGATAATGCAACACGCATGTTAGAAATAAGGACATTAAGAGTGCAGAGAAAAGAAATTTTCCTCCAGCACGAAAGCAAGATGAGCAAAGGACTTTTAACCCAGAAATAAAAAAAAATCATCCACTGGCATTTAGATAAATAACAACATGGATTTTCTCTTAAGTCAAAGCATCAATGACCTTGGGGTTCTATGACCATTGCTCAGGATTTGAGAAAAAAAGTGGTTTAATATGCTTTGTATAATTACATGAAAGAAAGACAAGACTAAAATACTTGTAGCCCAATACTAACAAAAAGTTTCATCTTATTTTATTTACAAAATAGTTGAATACATTTGTAGCAGAAGCTGACAAATTAAAAGTAGAACTTTCAAAAATGAACATTAATTAAGAAGTTTTAAGCTGGGATTTTTCTTGTAATCCTTTTGTCATTTGTGCAATATGTGATCAAAGACATTTCCCTTCCCCACTCCTCAAACATTAAGTAAATGTGTGGCTTAAAAAAGAAAGTCATGTAATTCATAGCAGTACAGAAAATAGTACTTGTTACATTACATAATTCGGGCTAAAGTATTAGAAGGGATTGAGGGGAACAGAGTCTGATTTTCTAAACAGTTACATGATGAATTACTCTTTTTTTTCAAAGACTTGAAAAAATTCCCCAAACCGTTCTTCCCTTTGCATAGATATGTGCCAGTTTCTCATCTCATTCATTAATTTTATTGCCCAGCATGTTTCCCATCTGCTTAAGAATAAGCAGAGGGGAGGCAAATTAATCCAATTGCTCTGCTTTGGTGGTATTCTTCCTCCAGCCAGCCTGAACAGTGCCACCACGAGAAAACAGTCCTGCTTTAAGCAGGGATTGAAAAGAGTCGATCTTCCACACACAGTCAGCCTCTGCGCTTCTCTCTTCAGCTGCCCAAGCCGTCAGGGCCCGGAGGGCGCTGACGCTAACTGCCTTACTGTCCCTGAGCAGCCAGTCTGGGGCCTCCCCCCCCGCCCAGGGCCCAGGACCCCGCTTCAGCTCAGCCCGCGGCTGAACTACACTATAGGGTGCCGGCACCACCTCAGCCACAGCCGTGCCTGTGCCTGTGCCCGTGCCTGGCCGCGGGCCCCGCCGATCCTCACCTGCGCACTGTCTTCCTGGCTTGACCTCGGACCCATCTCGCCACCACGGACCTGCCCTGTGATCGCTGGGCTGTGACTGACCCTGGTTGCCCTCACCAGACCTGATCCTGACCTGCGGATTGACTTCCCAGCTTGGACTGGCCTCATCACCACGAGCTTGTCCAGCGATCCAGGCTGACCTCAGCTGCCACCCTCAGAGCAGTCCTGCTCACCTCGCTTGGGGGCGGTGGGACAGGCCCTGGCCAGCAAGGCCCCTGTCCTGCTGGCCCTGGGGTCCCCCTAGGCCCCCCGTCCCTCAGGGAGCAACCAGCCGTCGCGGCTCCCTGACAGTAGCACCACGGGGGCTGGACAGGTGACTGCTGCCCTGCAAGGCAACCTGCCTACAGCTCTGCTCAAAACCAAAGCACTGGCCCAGCAGCAGCGGCAGGTATGAGCAACAGTTAGCATAGACTAGCATGATTATGAACCCTCCCCTCCCCTCAAACGCAAGAGAAAGAGTAGCTTTTACTTGGGGTTTTAGATTTCCTGACCAGAAAAGAAAAAGTTAACAAAAGCCAAGGGAACTGTCCTTGGAAAGAGACGGAGGAGTATGCAGCAACGCGGGAAGAAAGAGCATTTGCTGGTCTGAGGGGAGGCATTACCAGCCTCGAGGAACTTTGCCTAGTTGCGTATGTACTCAGGAAAGCTCGTCTATGAGAAGATGAACTGGATTTATCTCAGTTGCTGAGTGGTCAGCTGCCAACTACCCAGATATATCTCTCAGAAGACAAAATGGGTGAGACAAAAGCTGTTTCGAATAATGAGGCCTCAGAACCCCTCCTGGTGAATCAGCTGCATCTAGGTAATACTTCACTCCCTTTTTGTAATACTTATTTCACTTTTAGATTACAGCAGTACTCAGGCGCTCTAATCAGGCTCCTATTGTGCTTCTCCCATGCCAACAATGTAATTCCTACTTTGACTATCCAATATAACATTTAAGAAAAACAGCACCACATGCAAGACTTGGCAGGAGTGTCAAAGGAACAAGCTGAAATGCAGAGCTGGGAGAGCATGAAAGGACATCGATCAGGAAGAGAGTATTAAATCTGAAAGTCACTGACGTCTTGATGACAGATCAGATCCATAAGATCTGGAAGAAAAGGAAAGAGAGGTGAATCAGGAGAGAATTTAGTGAGTAACGCTATACTGTGCAACACAGCAGATCCCAAGGCTGCTCTCATTCTGCGCTCTGTGCAAAACTTCAATTGCCGAAGTAGTGTAAATGTAATTGATGATGATCAACTACATGAAACTACAGTTACATTGAATGATTGGTCAGGGAGGAGAAAGCAAATTCAACACAAGATTTTAAGATGAATGACTCTAAATGTTGTAAGTAGCTAAGATCAAGGTGGGAGAAAACCCCCTGAGATACCACTAAAGTCATTTGAGATTTTAGCACATGCAATTTCAGTGAAGCAAAAGGGCTGGAAGCCAAACTGGAGATGATCGGGGACGGATCCAGGCTGGATTACCAGAATGCAGCTTGAGGAAACAGTTGCAAACATCACACTCAGTGGGTTTGGACTTGTAACATAAGAGAGAACTAGAGTGGTAATTGGGAAGACAGAATGGGCTGATGTTAAGATCGTAGGAGAGCAGACTATGCCTGCTTTTTGATGGGGAATAATCCAAAATAAAGCAAGGGCTAAGTACAAAGATGACGGAGCAAGACTGAGGCAAGATTAGAAGGAAAGCAGGAAAGTTAGCCGTGACTGGAATAGGAACTACAAATATGAATGAATAAATTAAAAACACAGAGAAAACTCAAAATTAGTGATAAAATGGAAGAAAAGACCTTGCAGAAATGCGTCACATCTGCCTTCAACATAAAAATACACAGTCAAGTATGCACTGTGTCAACTATAATTGAATGGCAATGAAGTAACAATAGGCAAAAGGAAAGTAAATCTGAAAAACAGCAAAAAAAGGAAACATTTTCTTTTAAATTAATTTACAGTGTCACCAACTAACTTGTTCTTTAAACTTCCCCAGTCATGTAAAAATAACCTGCTAGCATCTCAGTAGATCTCTACTGTGCTTCCGGTCCTTACTTTTCCAACTCATCATTACAACCTGGCAAAGATCTTGAAACAGATCACTATAGCTGCAATATTTAGCCAAATAGTTAGTCTTTTAGACCTGCCTTTTTCCCTTTAAATAATCTCTTTCCCTAAACTGTAACATGGTCAGAATGTCTATAAAATGCATGCATTCTCTTAGCTACTGAATGAAGCTGAATGTTTTCTCACTTTCAGCCTGTACAGGTTTGTACTTAACTCTTATTTTCTCCCTGGAGCAACATTAGCATTGTTTGCATTTACCAACCAGCCAACTGCTGAATTCTCAGCACCACCTCCTCAGATATCAGCTCACACTACGCCTTTTGCAACGCTGCAGCATTAACCTATTTTTCCTCTTTGGCAAAAGAAACACTGGAGTTCTCAAGAGAATGCTGATTCAGATATTTGCTCTGTGAACAACTTCCTGAGGTTCATAATTAACACCTCCTTTGGCAAACTCACTGAACTGATGGCCCTGTAGGTCCCAGAGACAAAGCTGCCTCCTTTGAGACTGCTACTCACCCTTCAGTCCATGCGACAACTTCTCTTATGAAGTCTGCAAAATAAGCCCCCCAGAGTGAAAGGTAGTTTTTGGTCTTACTATAGAAATACCTAGTTTAGCTTGTTTGTTTAATACAGCTGAAAAGTAAGATATGAGAATTCAGCTGAGTTCATAGTCTTCTATGAGTATTGTAGAAGCTATCACAGACAGACATTGGGAATAGTATACATTCTGCACCAAAAAAAAATCCTGATAAAAATAAACATGACTCATTTTGCAAGAAGCAGAAATGCCAACCATTTTTTCTTCAATAAAAGGAGTTGCTGCCATTCTTGGGAAGCAAGGCAGTAAATGAAAGGTAAAAGTAGAGACTCAAGAGGGAGAACAAACTGGTAGAAGGGGTTATAATAAATAAGAATTTTAAATTAAGCAAGGTACAATACAGCCAATTCTGTCAGAGAAAAACTACAACAGCAGTTAATCTACTCAAAAAGTCTCCTGCCCTTGAGACTAATGAAAATTGTGAAACTGGGCAGTTTTACCCAAGACTTATCATGAAAAGCAGCCATAGGAGGTGAACGTTGATGTTATTGCTCAGGATCTCTTTTTCCCCACCGGCACTGAGGAAACCACAGGATATCCTTGTGCTAACATAGCACCTTTTGTAGTCTTGCAGCTTGCTCCATTTTTCTCCATAAACAGGGGTTTTATGCTCCCTGATGCACGTAGGAATCGTATTTTATTCTCCAAGAACCTGGTAGGCCAAAGACAAAGCTTCTAAATTGTTATTGGAGGAACTGCCTTTCTCAGATGTTGCTAATGCCTTCTGAACCTCTGATTAATCTTCTTTGAGCAAAATTGCAGTCAGCACTTGTACTGAAAGGCAACAAACTCTGTTAATGCACTCTTTCAAGAGACCTATTATCAATTTGAATTCTCAGGTAGCAGACCCTCTCCCTGAGCAGCTCACCTTACTTTTGGCTTTTCAGATCCTAAGGGTGTGGTTTGATAATCAATTTAAATTGATCTGTGGACCACTGCCAAATGGATAATCCTACATCAGTGCCCATCAGTCTATGATACAGGTTAGATCTACAGATCTGTATAACTGAATATCTCTTGTATGTGGAGATAGTTTTTAGTCAGATATTTTACCAGTCCACCTCACTCGTCACTGCATGACAACAAGCAGAATGGCACTAGAAAGGAGGCAAAAACATGCAGCTGGCAATGAGGGCAGCATATGCTGCCCAGACTTGGATCTGTTTAAACTTATCATCAAACAGCACCCCAAACTGGACATCTGGGTGGATTATTAATATGAGATAGAACAAAACATATTACAAACAGTAAAATCTGTGAATCTTCATCCCTGAAAGAGTCTCAACAATTTCACTGCAGCTTTGAGCAAAACAGTAGTATTACGAGATGACAACGCAGAAGTGTGTTCCAGTAGGTGCTTTCTTAGGTCACTATGCAAAATGTTTTTAAAATCTCTCTTCCATGAGAGCCCTAAGAGAATCTTTGCCCACACTACACAATCACGCTACGAATCATGACAAATGGTACTCACTAGTTCAGCTGTTCAGAATCTGTTTTGGAGGTTTCTTTATTCTTTTGGACATGCCTTCCTCTTTTTACCTCATATCATGTTTTTTCTTATTATTCTATGAAACAAAGTCAATGTAGTAAAAAAAAAAAATCATTCCATTTGCTACTTGGGATCTAGTCAGACAAAGATAATGTGAAAGCGTTCAGATTAGCTCCTCCCTATTCAATAAATTTACTAAAAGGTAAGAAATGTTTAAATTGCCTATTTTTAAAGGAACTAATAAACAATAGGACATGGATATATCTCTTTTATCCAATAGATGGATCGCAGTCACGTACCTCTTAATTATATGAAAGTGAAGTCTATCCATATGGCGTATTATTTATTTAGGACATTAACAGGACTTTTTCCCCTAATGCAGCCAAAGATATGATGATTCCAGAAGTGTTTGCATATGGAGTTAGCACATTGCCTGACCAGTCATCAAACAGAAACAAGTAATAGAGCTCCAAGTGTTTAGTTAAATTTATTTTACAACTAAGCAAAACAATGTTTAGTAGAACAAAAAGGTCATTAGTGTCTTACTAGGAAGCAATTAAAATAACAGATCAAAGCCATTCATCAAATCACAAAACAGATGCTAAGCTTTACTGTAAGAAATCTAGAAGCAATGGTGTATGCAACAATAGAAGTCTACAAACTATGTTGCACCTTCTGTGACCATAGAGAAGGTGCTGAAAACCAAGATTTATTGTATACTGGATTTAACTGTGATTCTCCAGGTCCAAAACATGCTCACCTTACTCACACAGAGAGTCAAAGTGAAAGCAATGGAGCAAGTGAGATTCAGTTTCTACGATTTTTATAGGAAAATTCAATAACCCAAAGTAAAAATTTCTCATGGTGGCAAACTCTATTCCAACTTCAACAGTGAGTACTGCCTCAACAACAAAACGGAAATCTTTACTGTTACTGGGCAAGAACTGAACTGGGAAAAAAAAATCCAAGGGTTTGGCAGTTTGGACCAGAACCCTGTGCTTCATATTCACTCTTCAGTGGACTGAACTGAAACACAAATTCCTGAACTTCAGGCACTTCAGATTCAGTTCAATTCTCTCTGTACATTTTAAATAAGTGATGAAAAATAGTTGTAAACAAAAAAGCAAGGGAAGGTTGATATTAGAATTATGTTTCCCTCTCCAAGAGTCTGACTGTTTCACAAAGGAGTTACAATCCAGTGCTGAAAATCCCTGCTAATCAACAGATATTCACCTGCCAAGTTTAATTTCTTATGTATAGCTTAACCGTTGTCTTCTTGCCACCAGAGTTGATAGAAATTACTGTCTACACAGCACTGTGTACACAGCAATGGTGTGCATACGAACCAGAAGTGCACAGCAGCTGAACAGCCCCAACCCAAAGTGACTTAAGTGGAGCTATTCAGAAACTGGCAGCTGTCTCTGTTCAGGGGCCATTACCAGCCCAAATGCATCATGTCAGCCCAAGCTGGGCTAGGATCCTGTTAATAAATCCTTTAGAAAAAGTTTCTGAATGGCTCTGTAGGTATCAAACCAAATTCAGTGACAGGCATGGCGGAAGGTGACTTGTTTCATACAAAGCCTTTTAGGATTTATTTTCCAGTGCTGCTGCTCTCTGGATTCTTCCATTCTCCAGGGTGCCCTAGACCCCCTCCACCCCCCCTCACCGAATGACACAGAGTTGACTGCATGAAAGAAGAAAGATATCCCAAATATACAGTGTTTACTGTAGGGGAAAATACATTCTCTTAATCCTTGGGGTGATCTGCACACATCCTAAAGCAAGTTATTTGATTGCCCTTGCATTTATCATGCAAAGTATAAATATTATCAATGGTCATAAAGTTATGTGACAGCAGCTGTCATTTCCACCCTTAGGGCAGCTCCTCTGTCTGTACCAACAGTCAGTTCAAGTCCCTCCTAGTGAAGTGTCCCTGCTGTTTTTCACAAATTTTAGCAAATGAATTGGGAGTTTGGTGAAGAACGCCCTTAAGCACATCAAGTGGGGATTCTCATTAACAAATATCAAAGGGAAACTCCATGCCCTCTGCAAACAGCTTTTAACCAAGCACAGGATTAGTTACTGACACAGGGAAAAGAGTAGAAGCTACCAGATTTCAAACATTTCTACCATTTCATCTCAATTTTCTCTGAGCAATCCTCACCTATATTCTAACGCTGCAGGAATGAGATTAACCAACAGGTGCTACATGCACAATGTACTTCAGTGTAAGAGAGGGACACCTGACCTGGTGTCTGATAGCTGTGGGAATTAGCTTGGGCATCAAAAGTAGTCTAAACATGACACAGTAAGTTCCATATAGGCTAATGTATGCTGTTTCTTAGAAAAATCAATTAGACTATGCTAAGCTTAGTGCTGTCACAGATAGACTGCTTCTGCTATCCAGTCTGGCTTCTCTAAAATTAACTCAGGTAACACTATACTTGATTGTGCTTTGTGGCAAGATGGACCAATAATCTCATAGCTCAACTTATTGATGCAATGGGAGATTCATCTGTTACATCACAGCTTCTCAGTAACCTAATTAATAATATTTACAGTCTTTTATTTTCATTTTGTAATGCTAGGAATTAATTTTATTTCTATTAATGGAATCCACAGACAGCAGATATCATCACCGTTATATCTTGGTACCTGTGGAAGGAGAAGATGATAAAACATAAGAAAAAATACCCTGCATTAGCCTAACTTGAATAATGATCCACCTGAATACATGGCTGTGGTGATGGGAATGAGAAGGAAAAATTCAACCATGTAACCACTTTATATGCAACCTGTTTTTGACAACATGCCCTGACAGGAAAATCATATTCTAGATAATTCTTGAGCTTTCTGTTCAACCTAGTATGCTTTGCATACAGGATTTGGCAGATTTTCATATGCATCTTGTAACCAGCAGACTCAATCAACTTTAACCAAAAAAAAGAGTTAAAAAGAACACAGTTTGTGCCACTGTTCTTTAAGTACAGTTATCAGATTTGCTTCTTATGGATTTTGGTGTTTTCTGTGTGCATCTGAATCTTCTGAATTATTTTGTTGTATCTGTGGCTCAGTCCTTTTGCTTATTGACTGCCATCTTGCATTTCAGCCCAGTGACTGACAGAGCAACAAGAATGCACAAGCAGAAAATCAATAATGCAGGACCTCCAAACACTCCACTGCTGCTCTCAGAAGTAACTGGTTTACTGGACGCAGTGCCAGTCACTGATTAGAAGATGTAAAACTAGCCAGCCATGAATAGAAACAACGTAAAGACAGATGCACTGTTTCTTTGCATGAAAGGATTTTTATATTAGTTTCCTGTGTTTAAATTCTGTGATGTTTTTCTCCCAAGGCAGACTGGAGAAAGGATGGACTGAAAAAAGAGGAAAGAGAAGTAAAAGAATGGTATTTTTAAGCTGTGAAGATTTGAATGCGTTTGTTTCTTCATCAGCATCCTAACTTTCAGCACTCCTTAAGATCTAGGGATTCTAAATGTAAATTTATACTTCAATGTAAGACTCTACTTGCTCCTGAATGAGAGACACTCATGTAGAAATGCAAGAAGCCAGGCTTATTACTTACAAGTTAGCATTTTACTACTAATACATTTTGCCACCCTTTACCTTCCAGTTTTGTTACTTTAATTATAGTCTGGAGGCCTATGGTGGTCTTCTGCCACTTCAGCTGGAGATCAGCTTCAAGTGACTTCTATCCATTAGGACCTCCGGCCGAGTTATTGATTATTAAGGTAATGCAACTTTACTCCAGTATAGAAATAACATAGAAATAAAATAATGAACAGCTTACAAGGACAGAAGACTTCCCTCCCTCAAATACATCATCTTTAATAACAGTTCTCAGATTTTTTTGTTCTTTAGCTTCCTCTTAATTAAGAAAAGAAATCTGTTAACACCTTATTGTGCAAGATTTTTTTTTTTTTTTAAGAAATATCAAAGCGAAATGGTAGGTGCAGAAACAAACTTGAGGGTATTTTTTAGTTTTCTAAGAAAGACATATTTCTACAGTTCAATAGACACAAAGAAGAAATCACCGCAAAGATTTCTCAATAGTTCCATTTTATCCTTTTATAAGCTGAAATAGGCAATGACCTTGGTGTTAATAAAATGTTCTGTTTGTGGGTATTTGATAGGTAGAGTGAAGAACAAAAGGAACCAGAAGCTAAGGGCGCTTTATTACACAAGTACAAAAAACAGCTCAAGGTTAGTACTACAGCAGCATTTCTGACTTCACTCTATGAAAGCCCACGTAACATAAATGCATAAAAATGGCATATAGGAAATTGAGTTTGGTGAACAAACTGCTGGAGATAGACCAAAGATAAACCTTTGGTAATACAGCAGAAACCCTCCTATTCAAGAAACTTTATAATGGAGTTGGCTGGGATTTTTCTAATGAGGTGTTTTTTTTCCCATCAAGGAATATCAATTAATTGAAACTGAAAGCATCTGCAGCAAGAGTTTAAGAAACTTAGTGCTTAAAAATTTTAGGGGAAAAGCTGTCCCATTTCAACATTTTCTCAATGAAAAGGGTTTTTTTTAGTTTAGCTTTTTTTTAGTGCAAAATATCTTTGTTTTTAGAAATATGCAAGTTTAAATTAAAAATGAATTGTGTGTAAGAAGTTTTAGAAAGCAAAAATAAGGAAAGCCAAAAGGAAAACAAATATTTCAATTGACATTAACCAAGGTTTTTACTTATGACACGTTTTGGATTTGCAAATTTTTTGTCATTTCAACTTCTGACCTGATATAGTGCCCCAGGATGAGATTATCATTCCTTGCTCATCTCACTTTTAAAATCATTATTTGGGTTTTTTACATTGCCAAGGGTAACATGGCCACACACTTGGGGCTTCTGGATCAACCACAACAATTTATTAAAAAACAGTAACTTTCTACTCACAACACTTATCCTTTACATTAAAATTTCCGTTCTATTTCCTTGACTCTTTTTCAATAATGTACTCTCTGCCAGTCAATCAGTTTGACAAGATTCTCTGCAAAGGAATCACAGGCCTGTTCATGCTTATATCTAATCTGATCCTATGTAAGATTGTCTTAAAAATTTGCACACTGAACCAAATTCAGTCCTGGAATTCATTTAGCTACACTGGTTACAACAAGCAGCTGAATTTGATCCTGTCTTTGATGCTGCCTTTGGCAAACTGAGCTGTCCTTACCAGGGTAAAAGTCAATTTTAGCCAAATTTACCTTTAATAGAAGGAACCATTTAGATAAGCAGGTGCAGAGTCTTCCATGGCAGAATTCTTACTGGCTCTGGATGAAAAGCTATCCCTCCTCTGAGAGTTACACGTACAAAAAGACTTTTCTTGACACAACATGACACATTTACTTTTTGTTCAGGTATGACAGACATGCTTTCCTTAGCATCTTTGACCACAGCAAGATCATACACGTTCGAAACAACACTCAGTCTTTTTTTCCACCACAGTCAATGATTAGAATATTCCAATTCTTACACATAAAAAATTAAAATCTTCAGCACATTTATACCAGTTCATAATGTGTTGCTTTTATCACACTCGAGCAGCAATACAAAAGAATTTGTTTTAGTTAATGACACACTCACCAAAACTGCATATATCTGGAAGAAAAGAACTGTTCCTCTCAGAAACAATTTTTTTATGGTATATCTGCACCGCAGTCCACCACACTGGACAGAGGTTCCTAACCAAGCTTTAAACTGGCCCCCGTTTAGCTGCAGTATCACCCAGCTCACCACAGATTTATACATCCCTGAGACATGCACAGACTGCAGCCTGCAATATAGTTATACTGCTTGCTTATAATGAATTTCATAATCTTTTTTCTTGTCTTGTATTACTGTTTCTTCTAGTGTCACATGTAGCTGCATGGCTGTTTAGTGTGGTGCTGCTGCTGGATTTATCCAAACAGCCATCACAGTTAAGATGTAGCTCTGAAATCTCAAGGGCCTGAGGTGTCTTACCAATGAGTGAGAGAGCACGTACCTTTTTTTTCAATGTTTCACAAAAAAGGCACTGGACCACCCTTTTGGAAGAGGAGTAGAAGAGGCTTTAAAAATTCTCTCTGAATTTCATATTTTAAGTAAGAAAATATCCTGTTCCTCCATGCATTAGCCTTTCCCAAAACACAGGCTAGTCTCAATTTGTGATAGCATAACTCCTCAAAGATTTTAAGCTTATCTCAGTCGGGACAGTTCAAAATGTAAATTAGGTTCAGATTTTTGTGAAGACAATCATTTAAATATTTAAGTATGAAAAGCTGACAAACAGAAGTTCAAACAACAAAAAGAATAATGCTTTTCTGAAGAATACTACTCATCCACATCTGACTTAAAACTTCAGTCATTTTAAAATACTGATGATCATATCTACAGACTTTTATAAAAATGATATACAGAATGCTCATTCCAAAATGTTTTCTTATTATACAGACTATAATATTGACTAAGAGTTGAAGGCTACAATGAAAACTATCTTCAAACTGAAAATGCTAATGAGAGTGGAACATATTGTGACTGAAACCACTTTTTAAATCTGAAGATCTATGAAATAGGATCTATGATAACTGCTACAGGTTTAAAAATGTTGCATTAAATGCCACAAAACCCATGATCAAGGATTTAGAGGAAAAAGAGAAAAAATAAAAGCAAGTATATAAAAAAAAATAATGGAACCATAAAGGGAACACTGATGGTAATTAATATAAATTAGGACCAGCTGACTGCAAGAATGCTAGAGGCTAACACCAGTGAGTAATCAATGGCCAGCACAATTAGGGACAATAAGAATTTTTCAAAATACATTAGCAACAAAATGCATTCCAACAAGAGTATTAGTATGGTAATAGATTAAGATAGTAGAATGGTCAGTACAAAACCAAGCAACATGGAAAGTCTCAAAAAATATTTCCATTCTGAATTGGGGAGAATTCCAATACGAGTTGACAGTGTCAAGAAAATACACTGCATTCCAAAAGTGATCTAAGGAAGTAATACAGAGCAGCTACCACACTGAGACGTTTTTTTAATCAGCACAGAGAGAAAACACAAATCTGAGAGCTTGAGAAGAGCTTCCTTTACTGATGGTATGTCACAAAACTTATGGAACATCACAGAGAAAATTATGAAAACTAATATTGTACCTGTATCTTAAAATTTAAGTGGTATGACCTAAATGGGTAAGTAGCCCTGACCTCAGTCATTGGCACAAATAACACTAAAGCTTAATAAAATTATTTGACACTTGTCACTTAATAAAGATTTAGAAGAGTTCAGTGGAAGATTCAAGTTTTACCAATTGTCAAATCTCAAAATACAATTGAAAATGGAGAATCCTCATTGTATGTGTGCTCCCACTGGGTCCCCACAGAGATCAAATTTTGGTCATATTGTTATTTAGCAATTTTATCAATCCCCTGGAAGAAAACTAAAAACTTTACAGATAAATCTAACATGCAAAAAAGGATTTGAGAACACATAAATAATGAAGAGAATAGCTCACTGGTACAGAGCAGGTCACTGTAGTGAATGGGGCACAAAGTAATGACATTCTTTTCAACATAGCCAAAAGTAGAGGAAAAATTCCAGAAGCAAACAAGCATAAGATACCCCTGCCTACTTCAGTCTAGCAGACAGAGGTATAACACAACCCAATAGCTGGAAGCTGAAAGATAGACACATTTTTTAAAAGTACGGATTTCAACTGCCAGATAAAATAAAGTAGCAGCCTTCCACCAGCAGTGTTGGTTTCTCCATTGCTAGAACTATTCAAATCACAGAGGGACATTTTTCTTTAGGAAGTAGAGCCTATTCACAATGAAAATGAATGTAGGGAACCCCTATGCTGTGCTGTCAACTCACAGATAATCCTCTTCCAAGTGCAAGGTGTGGTCATGAGCAGAATCACTTCTTGCTACTCGCGGGCACACAGCCAATACAATGGTTTTGATAGAAAATAAATGGTGTGCGGCCCAGAGCACTGGGCCAGCATTTCCACTGCCAATTTTATTTATAGCTTTGCCACATTCATTAAAAAAAGTCAGTGAACATCTCTGACACAAACGAAAAGGAACAGAAGAACTAAACGTTAGCCAATATCACTCTGAAAGCTTATTTTCAAAGTATTGCAACATTGCATACGGCATTGCTAGGTCAGGAGCAAAATTCTGCCTTCTTTACTTGTTCTTCATTGAGGCACAGATCCCAGATAAAATCTTTCTAAAGACAAGAAAAATGAGAATTGGTAGTTTATACACAGTCACCCAGATCACAAACTGAGACAAGCCCCAGCAGTGTAACAGGAGGGCAGACGTATATGAATAAGGATCGTTACAGATTTAGGACCTATATGTGAGAACAAGAATTTCAAAATACACTATTACTTTAATGTAGAAAGGGCTTTTTTCAAAGCAGATTGGTTACTTGCTAATACCTCTTGCTGTCTGAAATCCATGTATTTATAGCCATTCAACAAAAACATCTAAATATTCAAAAGTAAAATCTGAAATCTGAAACGTGACACATTTGTTAGCGAGAAATGACGAACGAACAGCCTTGCACATGGTAGGGCAGTCAGATTGCTCTCTTCCATGGTATTAAGCTTCCACCATACAACAGCAGTATCAGACTCTTCACTCTGCAACCAGCTTTGAAAACTGTAAATTGACATCTACGCCACCGGAACGCTTACAAGTATTCTGCGGCTCAGAGCTGGGAAACTTCTAAGCTGATGACTGAGGAAAGGAATTTTTGTTTGTTTTTCAAGGACATAAATATTACACAGTAAAATTCAGCCTTCTGGGTGAAAAAAAACCTCTCTAGTGGCACACTTTTTAGATCTCACTATCCCTCTCAGGGCACTCTGAAGGGAATCAGGTGGCAGCTCATGAAGTCAAGATATTCTACATTTTACAAGAGTCATCCGATAAGCTTCTTATTTCTAATTTTCTGTTTTTTCACATAATCATGAAGCATGTCTAATCCAAATTTCCCTCTTTTTTAGAGAGCCTTCACTTCAGCCATTCAGCATTCAAACTCTGTTTAATACCTTGATATTACACTGTGCCCATGGGTATGTGCCAACCAAAATTACAATACAGAAATAGATAAACCACAAGTACAAAATATTCAGAATCCCTATTTCTGTAATTATTGTTGTAATTATTTTAACAGATGTTAAAAAAGAAAAACACAGTAAGAGCTCGAAGAGTAATACAGGAATTTGATTTCACAGCCATATTCATAAGCCTTACATAATGAGTGGAAGGAAGGAAGTGGAAGAAAGCTATAAAAGGAGAGAAGAAATGTCCTAAATTCTCACTGAGGGAAAGCCAAAAGAGAACCATCCTACTACAGCTTATTTGTACATGCCACTAAATTTTCACCTGTCTTGAATTCTTCTTGACCTTCTTGAAAAGTGTTGCAAGCATTGCTACCACTAAATGTAATGGATTTTGTTCAACTGAAGAAAGGTAGAAACAGTAAGCAAAAGCCTTTTCCAGGAAATCTCCTTTCTTAAACAAGCATGAAGGTGTCTTCAGAACTACAGCATCATCTTCACTGGCTCTGCTAACAAAACATTTAATTCCCCACAGTTGTCAAACAACATGTTTAAGCCTCATACAAGCAATGCATGTTAAAAAGAAAAGTTCTCTTCCAACAAAAGCAAAAGCTCAACTGTGAAGACCTTTGAAGGAAATGCAGCACCTCAGTGCTAGAATCTTTGATCTGTGATTGGTACCTCTTACAGAGGTACACTTGACACTTTAAATATTGATGAGAAATTTGCTGAGCTGCCATTAAAAGCCAAGACTTCACTTTCTAGTGAAAGAAAAATACAAGCTTCAAAGACTCTGCAGGGGTCCTGATCTCAAGAGCCTTTAAAGTAGCTGAAAGTATATCAAACCAAGGGAAGGGGATCACCCCATCTTGGTTTGATATGCTGTAACACCAGTTGTTATACACAATTGTTTGGAAGTATTTAAAGTGTGAAGATGCTTTTGTAGTTACTATTCTTGTTCTACTACCCAGGGTATTAGAAAAGAGAATCATCCTCTTTTTGTCAAGGTAGAACATGTCAACAGATAGTATTTATAAAATCCATTTTATACAATTTATACAATGCCTGTGCTTGTTTTTGATTGTGTGGATAATTCTGACTTACATTTTACTAACTATTTCTGAGACACACAAAAAAGTGCATCTGAACAGCTCCCAGTAGATGAAAGTCCAGCAACTAGACAACTTTATGTTCAAGTTAGTCAGTAGAAGGTGAAATTTCATGGTCATATGCACAAGCACACACTATGCAGATGAAGTAAAAGTGAGTGCCAGGGGCCAATAAAGCATGCCGTTGAGTTTTCTTGCCTATTCCACTGTGTCCATCCATATTCCATATGTCCATCCAAGCTTCATTATTATTAGTGTAATTATGGGGAAAGGCACACTATATATGGAAATAACTATTAAGGATAATGAACAAAAGTTAAGCTATTAGCTATCTTTTTTTCACACAAAAGTAGACAATGACCTTAGCAGGTAAAGAGAGCACCCAAAGGAACTTTGATCTTTGGTCTCAACTGTGATACAGTCTGTAAGCCTACTGAAAGTAGTTAGGCATGAAACACCCTCCAAAAACTTACTGCAGTTGGATTTACATTGCTGGATATGGAAAGTGAAGGGCAGGCAGCTATTCCATTACTATTTAGCCTTCTGACCAGGTGAGCAGTAAAAAGGGTGAATTAGTGGCTCTTCTCCTTGTATGTGAGCTGAGGAAGGCAGAATTGGAAACAAGTTAGCTGAGACAGGAGGAAGCTAGTCCAGCTTATTTCTCCATAGAGCTAGGGGAAATATGCATGAAATGTAACTCCCTGCTCTACAAGTTGTACCACTGCGTGCCATCCCTTAAACTGAGAACATTGCAAGGTGACAATTCATCCATGTATGCTTTCCTTAATGAAGTGAATATACAGCAAGTCTCTTTGAATATAAAAGACAAAATTGCAATCAAAAAAATTGCATATCTTTAATTTTGAAGTTGGTTTCAAAAAGAAAAAATAAAAATTAATCATAAAGTCACATTTTATTTCCAGAAGTTCAATTTTACATACTGCTTTTTCTTGCTCAATATCAAAAAGGGAAAAATATTAGAGCACTGGCATCCAGTAAACTCAGAGAATCGACACTTCACTCTTTACTATAACTTTAGAAAAAGACTTATGGAATAAATTCTGAAAATAAGATATATTCAAGCAATCATAGATGGTATTCCTAAGACTTTCATCCAGCTCCCTACATGCAAGCCCAGACAGTACACATGCTCCTGCTGGCAGCAATTTGCCTAAGTGCTTATGCATAGCAATATGCATATATTGTAGTCAAGACACTAGATCATAAAAAGCACTGGCTTCAGTATAAGTATGTGCTAGAGAACAAAAGCAAGAAAATTAAATCTTCTTTTTGACTGACATTAAATTAGAAGTGAACATGAGCAAAAAAATTTTTGAGTTCAATTAATAATTTATTTGACTTTTTTATTTGGATGTAGAAATGAAAAAGTTTTAAAATGATTTAAAATCTTACCAAGGAAGAGACAATAATATTATCTGCATTTGATATCACAATGCTATAAGAAGTTACCTGAAAAAAGAAAAAGGCCACTTTAGTTAATTTTCTCTATAGAACAGGGGAGAAATATGAATGTAGTACAATCAGAACAATGTATTATGACTCTTTGTAGATTCAGAAGTGAAACTTGTTATTCCACTTTCATATCCATTTTATTCCTAATAACTACATTTTCATCAAAGCAATTATGATTTACACTATGGGTGTGAGAGAGCATCTTTGCAATTATAAATGGAAGCAAAAGGTAAGCTATTTTACAGACCAGTCAAGAAACAATGCACATTCTCTCCACAATGTAAAACAGCTGCACTTTATCCTGAATCACACCCTGACAAAGGCTGTTCACTAAAAAAATTGCAATTCAGACATTTGGGGATTTTTCAAAGAGCATTCATAAAATTAACTTTTCCATTTCAGTCGCACTCATAAAACCCAGAGCCTTGGTGCCAGATCCTCAGCAGACAAGTGGGCAAAGCTCATCTATGTTACTGAGGGAGCTAATCTTACTCTGAAAGAAGATCATGTGTTTTGGTAAAGATTTTGAATTTAAAAAAAAAAAATCCTACTATATTGAAAAACTAACTTCATTAATTCTGCTTAGCAGAGGTTTAAAAATTGGGTCCCATGAAATGGATATCAACCATTAGGTGAATATTAGACAATATGTGCTCAGCAGTACTCCAATCTAATAGCTGCCACAGCTGAATCAGTATTATGCTTCCTTTTCACTGTGTTATCTCCTTAGTAATATTACATTATTATGGCCAGATCATCAAATGGTGGAAACTGGCACAGCACTATTGATTTCAGGGAGCTATACTAACTAGCATGCTGGTATTCTTAACATAAATGTATTATATACTTAAAACCATAGCTAGAATTGTGTGAATCAGCTACACGTAGTCAACATACTCAGTGCCAAAGCAACTGTAAGACACATAATATAAAGAAACACATATAATGAGGCTTACACTGCAGTATAGAAAAAGCAGCTCAGGAATCTGTTGTTTTAAATACAGGGGCAAACTTGGAACAGGTGAATGTTGTTTCTGATTGCTCAAAAAGATTATCTTCAAATAAAAAGGCTAATGCAATTTAAAGTCCAAGCCACCTGCAGCAAGGAATTACAAAGCAGGCAGCAAGCACTATTGAAGTAGATCATTCAAATAATACATACAACTAAAACTATCTGAATGAATTTCAAAGGCAGAGAATAAGCAGCAATTCAGGTGATGCAGAACAATTTATATAGAGACATTTAAAAAAGAATCTTGCAAACATTTCTGAAAATAATAAAGGCACGCACAATGCATTTTCAGGAGAGGTCTCCATTTCCATACTCTAGTATGTGCTCATACTAATTTTGAGTGATTTGGTGGAACACACATAGCTACAATGCCATTTAGACACTATACAGGACTCAAATCCTTGGAGAAATAGAGAGACAATACTGTTCAGCTTCTTTAGCGCTGGATTATAGAACCTTTGCTCACATAAAGCAATACTCAATTCTGCAGGTATTTCTCTGGTGCCCTAAATTCAAGGGCTTGCTCACCTCAACAGGCTAATGCACAAATCACTGCTGCTGGACCTTTAAAGTATCAAAAAGCCATGTGAGGTTCATGGATTTGTTTCCGCAGACTTCTAAAATGATTGATTTGTCATGAAATGTTTCACTCCCATAATTATCACAGATCTTGTTATACAATACTATTTACTGGCTTGATATAAGTTTCATATTTTGATGTCACAGTATAATTGCTGTTTTTAAGAAATGCTGTATGCCACAAATATCAGTGCTTATGGAAAACTCGTAAGGTTACTTTTGGATCTCCAGTTTCGGAGATCGGAAAAATCTGACTCACATATTCATTCATCACAGGATGATCCTTACAGCTGTTTAGAATCCTCTAGTATGGGTAAAATACCAGGACATATTTTACACAACTATTAACATGACACATGCCTAGAACATCACGTGAGGCAGGAGGACAACAGATGGATCAAAACAGCAACAGCCAGCCCAGCAGAGGCATGGTCAGAGCCTTTCAAGATTGACTAAGCAAAAGAAATTGTACTGGGAACGTTAAGTTGCTCCAGGTTTCTCTTCTAATTTAAACTGTAATCTGGAAGCACAGATTCTCTCTCTCTCGCGCACGCACACACACAAACACCTCCAAAAGCCCCAGAAGCTGGGACAAACTGTGATGCTTTGTATTTCTACAGACTGCAGAGCTGCATGAATTCACACCACTTACATGGTGAGTTCCCAGGTTAGTACTCAGAAGAGTAACGGTGGGTGCTGAAGGAAATAAATATGGGTCATAGTTTCATAAGGGAAATATATATGCAAATAGTAAACATATATTAAATAACTAAATAAATGTACATAAACATAAAAACAAGCATATTTAGATTTAATATAAATAAATAAAGCTTACAGGTATTCCAGTGCTCATTTAAAGCTGCTGATTTCAGTAACAAATGAAATTGTGTAAATAAGGAAGAAAATTTGTCATTGAAAGGCTGGGGTATCACATTGGAAGAACATTAGAGCACAGCACAGATACGCCTCATTGATCAGGCAGTTTAAAATATCCCAAACAAATTGAGGACAAAAATTGTACATGGGGAACGCTGTATGGTTTTATGTCCGTATAAAGAGAGCTGTCTAACAATATGGCGTATTACCTACTCCAGACATATTAAATAAGGTTGATCACTAAGGCCACTCAGTGGAAATGTTTCAAGTATCTTCCTTAAATACTTTTAGGTAGCAGGTGTTTAGCTCTCCACTAAGAAATCTACTATTATTTATATTTATAAAACAGCTGTGAAAGTAAGGACCTCCTTAGCAAAACTGATTCTCCTCTCAGAGGCTGTTGTTTGCCCTCGGTTTAATCAGCCATCGCCTTTGTGCCCAGTCCGCTTTGGGCCCTCCTGAAGTCAGCAGTCCTCTATTTCCCTCCCTAAGTGTCAACGTATAAGACTGTCACCAGACCTACACCTTTAAAAGACCAGAGAATTCAAAACCCAGGTGGTGGACATTAGCTTCAATAGCTCTTGGAGATACGGCCAGGCTGGAAAAGGTGCAAAGCTACACGTGATTGGAAACCCCCGGCTAGCACTATCACCTGTCCCATGCCAAGCCTGAGCACAGCAAGGAGCATAAAGGGAACGGCTGCAGGCTGAGTAGTCAAGGATCTCATCATTAAAGATACATTTGGGAAGAAATTTTTAAGCACAACAGAAAGAACAAATTTGCAAGAATTTTTAATTGTCAGAAAAACTTACTAAACTGCATATAGTGCTTACTAGAATCCATTAAAACTATAATGAAAAGCCACATAAAGTAACATTAACATCGAATGTAAGCATAGCTTATATTGCTTTTGAGGACTAACCATAGAACCAATTCCTATATTGGAGTGAACGCGTGGACCACTTCTGATCACTGCTTATGGCTCAGTTCATTCTGAAAACAGAAACATAGGAAAAAAATGACAGGTTGGGAGCTTTTCAGGCTATCCTTCTGCTCCATAAGAAACTACAGGATTCATCAGATTGGCTCAAAAAGATGCATGCAACTCAAGGATGCACGTTACTCATGCACAGTAATGTATTTGTAAAATTCACAATGGTATACCTAAAGTGCTTATACAAGTTTACTAACAGGTGTACTGCATTTATTTTCTATTTTATGTGAAGAAAAACATATTATTTCTCCCTGCACCCAATCTAAAGAGACTGACTTTCTAAATTCCTCTGGAGGAAGAGAAACACAAATAGCTTGGCATGATTTTTACCAACTCTGATTGAGAAGAGACTAAATCGAAGTAAGAAAGACTAAACCAAAGTATTTGGAAGCTCTGCATACTGTTTTTCAAACACAGAGTAATTATTTTTCTAATATTATTGTAATAGGGTGTCATATTGTAGCTACTTGATGTAAATTTTATTGCTTGACTGAAACATAATAATTATCCATGTCCTCCAACTTAAATGATATTTATAGTGTCCAACATTTCTGCAGATGGAACTTTTATCTTTTTTTTTTAAGTACAAAGGCTAATAATTAAAAATTGAAATAAAAGGTAATGAATGCCTACACAGCTGTCTAAATAATTAATTCAATCTTTAATATTTTTCTCTGCTAAATTTTCCATCCTAGTATAACTGCATTCTCTGTTATACAGAAAGATCCCTGGACTTTTAAACCACAGCTAGCATAACTTTTACTTTGCATTTGGCCAAGATCTTAAAAATCCTGGAGGAAAGTCTTTTTCTTCTTGATCAAATTCTACAATACAGTAATGGAAAAAAAGAACTGGGGGGAGAGGGGACGGCAACTTTTTATATGCCCCATCTGAAGACCTATAGCAGTAGAGTCCTAGATGTAGCTCTCACCTGTAATTTGAGACCTTGCTCAGAGTTATCTTCAAGACACAACATCGTGGTGCCCCACGTGTGAAGGCTGGCTGGCTGCACTGAACCAGAGCTGCACTGAACTGCATACATGATTCCAAATTCAGTAGTGTCCAGATGTTAATAAGGAACTGCAGTTCTCCCTAAATCTCACCTGATGTGGGCTGATTTAAACTTGGCATGCACTTTCAACATACAGGGCCAAGACCTTTACTACAACGGTACAGATGAGATTAACATACGTGAGGAAATGGTGGGATGCAGAGAGGAAGGGGTATCTACCCTTCTTGTCAATAAATATGATGTCAGCACCGCAGAATGCACTTCGGTGTCCTCTTTCAAAGGAGCTATTACAGACTGCCAGTAATAAACTTCTCACTTGATGCTTAAGGGTTATTTTTTGTAAGACAAATAAATGTCTCCTTCCCAGACTGTTATGAATCAAATTATGCAATTTATAGCCAAGTTTGGAGATGACAAAGACCTATTAGGTCATCTACTACAGTGTGTTCCTTTACCAAGGCAAAATTGCTCCCTGCAGTCTTCTGTCCCTTCTTCAAATTACTTTTAAAAGTCTCAAGCAATGGTGCTTTCACCTTTTCTTTCAAAGGCTTTTCTGGAATCAGAAATATCCGAATTCCAGGAAGTTATTTTTATCTGCTATGCTAAAATTTTTCTAGACACTAAACTCCATTTATTATTAGTATTTTTACCCTTTCTGACATTGTAGATGATTTCTATTTTTATTGGCTCACATCTAGTTCAAAAGCCATTTCCCCCCCTTTGTATTAGGGTTTTTCCTTCCCATCTTTGTCCCAGATTCTTTTCCTCCCTCCTGTCCTAGCTTGTTTTCCTCCCCCCTTCCCCAGGTAGATATCTCTCTCTCTCTCTCTCTCTCTCTCTCTCTCTCTTTCTCTCTCTCTCTCTCTTTTTTTTTTCCCCTCTCCCATAGCTCTGCATTCGTTAGGGTGATTTATATTATTCTGCAGCTCAGAGTGCTGTTCACAACTATCACTCATTTAGTATCATCTGCAAATTTCATTAACAGGCTGTTTGCCTTCCCTAGATCAATTCACAGCAATGAATTCAACTGGCTAACTTTTTCAATTTATTATTGCAAATTTGTACCCACACATTCCCATCAATTGAGGGAGAGTATGGGTACATGATTTCTATTTCCCACAAAGCATTTGCTAATTCTGTTCAGTTTACTAGACAGGTCAGCATAGCTGCCCCATCACAAAACACTCACGCATAACCTACTTAAAATGCTTACTTGCATGTATGTGCCCACATTCATCTGGTATCTTTATTTGGCATGTATAAATAGGCAACTGTTTTTTGTTTAGTTGGTTGGGTTTTGTCTTTAATTTAGAAGCAGAAAGTACCACACACCAACTAATTATTACCAGAAAGAGAAGACTTTCGCAATTATCAATGAGTTTTCAGAAACAGTAATTCTTTTTGTCTTTTTTGGTTCCCAAACTAAGCTAAGTTACTGCAAAAGAGTTTAAAAGTTAAACATGATACTGTGCTCCCTAACCTCAAAAGATATTCCTCCTCCTAACTACAAAACAGTGACCATATTGGTTCTTCAACATACTTTTATTTAATTATTTAAAAAACTCTTATTAGTAAGAAAGAAAATGAAAAAAGTAACTTCTCATTATCATTTGGATGGTTGCAGCACATCAGTTATATTTGGGGGACTAAAGTCAATGTAAGGATATTCAGGACATGAGCACTGGTATGTTGCTACTTTTGTAGTATCTCAAAGTAGGGGCTATTAGATTTTTAAATAAATGTAGTCTGCTGCCAATGATAAACCACACACAATGCAATATAGTAATGATTTTGAACAACGTGTGAAACAACTATCAAAGCACCAAGTGACTTGGATCAGCTTCCAGAATGGACTCAGGATGTTCCCTTTTAACTCACTAAAACAAAACAGCATTATGTTGAATTTGCAGTGTGCTAGTTTGCTTCATTGGAAGTTTTGTCTTTAGCAAAGCAAATAAGCAATTCTTATTTCCTGGCCATACATATTTCTACTAATTCCCTAATGATTACACTTAGGAAAGAGAGAGGCAAGTAAAAGGAAGGAGTCAACATCATAATGGATAAATCCTGGACTGACATCCAGGCAAGGCTGGAGAGTGTCAGCTTTCAATTCCAGTGCAGTGCAAGAAAGCCATTAATGAGCTATTTAACAGTTCTGTGTCCTCATCTATTGCCACCGAGCTCCAAAGAACTCCTATAATAGCCGTACCAGCCTCCCCGAAGCAAAGTTCCCTGGCCTTTGAGGTGTCCTGTGGGAACCGTGTAAAGGACAAGGCCATCACAGTACGCAGCTCTTTTGTTGGTTTATTCATGCTCTTACCCCAACACTGATCACACAGAGATCCTTTGAAGCTGGATGGCTTGCACTGCACCTGACCTTTGTGGTTCCATTACTGACTCCACAACTCCTTTGTTAATGGACTGTTCTGCTTTAAAAGAGCATCTATATTCATTCTGACTATCTGCTAACATACCCTTCCAGAAATGCTAGTGAGCCTCAAGGGTTTGTCTTGAATCTTTATCTTGCCTGGAAGTCCTGTAATCTAAATTACACCTATTCCCATCTCTTCCCCTTTCCCAGTCCCTGAACTTCTTTAAGTCTTATCCCAGTCTTTCTCACAGTCCCTTTCATCTTCATATCCCTTTCCCACTGCCTCCAGCCTCTGTATTAAGAAATTTCTCACTCACACATGGAGAAAAAGGGGAAATTAAAACAGATGCTCAAGCAACTGTTATTTATACTTCCTTTATCCCCACACAAGCCATCATCCAGAACCTCTAAACAGGACATGCACATCAAACAGCTTGATTCTGCTCAGCAATCCCTATCCTGTGACGTTCTAACAGGTTCTGCACAGTAGGATTCCACATTGCTGTTGGTGCTTCTGCTCAGCATGCAGGAGCACTCCTGTCCCACAGAATGTACACTCTAAACAGGTAGGAAAGAAAAAAGAACAAAATTATCCTCATTTTATAGACAGGAGACTGAAGTACTGAACAAGCTAAGAAAAAAATCATATCTTATGCCTGAAATGTCACATTCCCTCACTGAAAAAGAGTTCACAAGACCAACATGTTTCTTTGCTTTTGCTTGCTATGATTTGTTTAATTTCCGTTAAAGACTTTTTAGATGTTGAAATGCAGAACTTTACATAGCTAAAACAGTAAGATAACATGCACTAAAACACTGAATGAGGGACAGTAAGTGACTTCATGCACTTAATGAGATCTATCAGAAAGTATCCTGAAAGAAATATAAGGACAAGCATATGCTTTACAAAGTGAGGAATAAGACCCCAAGAGATACTTACTATTATAATCAGTGAAGATGCAGGATCCACAATATTTGAACATGTGTATCTTCAGCACTTTTATCATCATTTTACCTGCCCTGAAGATTTATATCAAATAGAAGGAACTACCATGGAGATTAGAGAAGACAAAATTTTAATGACACGAACGCCACCTGTAAGGATTCCCATGCCTCATTCTCTTCTAGTAAAACTGGGCTGACATGCCTCCCTATGTTCATTTAGAAAATGAGTTGCTGAAGGCGGGAACTGCCCCTAACTATATGTGTGTTCACTGCCAAACACAGTGGAGTCCCAGCCTTGCTTAGGGTCTCTAGCAGCCATCATAATTCAGATAAGCAATAAATAGTAGCTGGCTGTGAGGTCAACAGGATTATAGGAAAGTTCACCCGGGTTGGTGGTAGGTATTTATTATTGCTATTATTACAGACTTGCAGCTATAAGTGACCTTCAGATTAACTGCTCCTTCTGCTTCCCCAATTTTCATCTGGGATCTTTGCTTTCAGTTGGCCTATTTTATGTTGTCACTTTATCTTGGAATTTCAAATTATTGTTTAAGATGAATTTATAGTGGTTTAATATCTTACCATGCAGGAGTTAAAATTGGGCATAAGGGACTCTTAAGAACCCAGAAAAGCAGCTGCCCTACTTGAAAAAAAAAGTAGCCATACTGGTGGAGGTGAACCTATGAGATTCACCTTTAACCAGGAGATTTAAATGGCTGTTTATTCTCCATCTCAGGAAAAGTAGAGAGGACTTCTAGGTGAGAGAGTGAGAGGCAGCAGATGTGGTCCTGTTAAGTGGTCAGTTCTGAAATTTTACACCCAAGTGCCTGTGATACTTGTCATGGCTGGCAGGAGGCAGGACCAGCTGTATCAATATGCCCTCATCTTTCGGAATATTCATGCTTTGATTTACATTTGGTCTGTTGGGTTTCTAATTTTTTTTTTCTTATGGCGAGGAGGATTGAATAAGAAACATAGACGTCTTTCAGATCTACCTAGGAAAGGGCTTGTTATTATTTTGCTCAGGTATACTACACACAGTATTTTGAACCTTGGCAGCTTATTCCTTTCCTTATATAAATATACTTCTACCTTGAAATAAGTAAGAGATGAAGTCAACTTTTTGAAATGTTTCTCATTTCCATGCAGCATATAGTATGATAAGCAAGTTAAAACTAAAAGTAATATTTGGTATGTCAACAAAACCTCTTTCATTGCCAAACACTTCAAACTCCAACACAACAAGAAAATTTTAATAGGTTCCAAAATGTAAATATCTTGGGACAAGGTCAAGCAAGACAGGTGGCAAATATTTGTGAGTGATACACAATTCTGCTTGATGAAAAACAAACAGGTGTGGATATTTGGTTTTTTTGTTCTGTTTGGCTGGGTTTTTTTGTCAATGCAATAGTAAAGGACAAATGTGGAAATCCATCCTGTACACAAATATTTTGAACATAAAAATCAATGTTTCTTTAACTACTATCCCTAGACTCCTTTCCTATTAGTTCAATACCTATTCACTTCAGATCTGATGTCTTGTCCCTCTCCAAGAATTGAAGGAAGACAAAGGTATTAGTAGTCTTCCAGTCCTCAGATTGTGGGAAAGATCTATGCCCCGTAAAAAGTAAAAAATAACAACACTGCCCTCAACAACAGGGTGAATATTGGCATGCTTTAGGGAAAATTCTTGTGTAAAACAACATCATAATGTAAGGGACTGTACTGCAACAAAAAAATCAGGCCATCAGTTTTTTAAACACATAGCAAAAATCCTGTGCTCACAGTATACATTGAACAAGTGGGACATCCAAGAAAGGAAAGTGGCCAACACTTCTGAAGTTTTTACGACCTATGGATCAAATTGTTAGTTATTCAGCAGACATAAAATAAAAGTCCAGACTCTGGGTCCTTTGGTAAAACTACACTGCAACAAATAGGAATTTTGCCTGAGGTAGGACAAAACTGGGCCCCATAATCTTTTGAACCACAACAGCTTCCCCAAGATAAATGCTTCATTTATAAGCTGGTGCACAAAATATTAAGTGAAGTGGTCTGATAGTGAAGTAATAATGTTCAATATGCCTGCAGCCATACCATCTCCAACTATGATCCCATCAGCTCACACAAGCTCAGCCAGGTCAGCTCAGGTCACCGTTTGAATCAAACAGCTCCGGAAGAACGTGAGGGCTGTAGAAGTGCTGCAGTGGTGCGAGACACAAGAGAGCACCTAGCTCCCACCAGCTTGGGCCTTCGCTGGAAGCTAACCAGGCAAGAGTTAACTCTTCTTAAACTAATTATTCTTACTCACAATAGACAACACTGCAAAAAATAGTTAAAATAGTTACAAATAGTTATTAAAACTAAATCTTATTATCACAGGCTGCAGAATCAGATTAGATTGTTCAGTTATTAGAGGAATTAATGTACCAGCAAAAAGAATGCTTGTTTTATGAGCTGTCAAATTCTGCTAACTATAGCTGCAGTGTTTACTCCCTCCTGGTCAACCAACTCGAATGCCAAATATTAGAACATTCAACATCAAGGTTTCATGTTGGGGCAAATTCAAGTTAGAGGTAACACTCTAGCAGGAAATGGAGTCTGTTCTTCAGTGACAAGTTTCAGTAACAACCCAGTATCTAAACAAAACGCTTAAAAAAATTGAGACCATCAAAGATGTCTTCTTTATTTTAATCCTCACCAACATTTTAATGCTAAAAATCATATGCTATATGTTATGTTAAGCCTTCCAGTCTGTCCACTCTTAAAATCTTCAGTATCCTTTCAAAGCAGAGATGAAACAGCCTAGTCATCGAGATCTCTACCACTGTTTAAATGGAAGCCAAACCAAAGCTTAGAAGCAATTTACAGAGCTGCTTCATAATGCCTCTCAGATACCAATTGCCACATAAATCTCTGCTGAGACCAGAAGGAGCTGTTGGCACGCATCTTCTTCTCCCTCTTCCCAGAAGGTGGCAACTAATAGCAGCTCTTTGCAGCTGTGAAGAATACCTGCCAGGCCCCAGGAAGCATGGAGAGGGGGCACACTGAAGAAGCTGGTTTTGACCCCTCCAAAAAGGTGGCCCCAAAACTACCACTTTTCAGCTGAGACCAGAGGGCCTGGAGGTCTCACTTGCCCTCTCACATTTAATGGAAGGGGGGAATGCCCCGTCTGAGAGAGGCAGCGAGGCCGTTGGCGATAGCCTTCCCGTGAAACCTGTGCCTGGACAGAGGCATGAAAGAGAGCGGGTGAACAGGCTTGTCTGGCTATACCCCAGAGCTCAAGCATGACACAAAATAACGTTTAGTAATTTGCAAAGAAACAAGAGGAGCACTCTTAACATTGTGGATTGGTCCAATAGAGGCAATTACGCTTTGCTTTCTTGCAAATTTAAACAGAGCGTAAGATCACGCATATAAGGAGAGACAAATTACAGATTATTCTGGTTCACTCTAACCAACTCATAAACCACAGCCATACTGCCATTGAACTATGCCCTCCTACCAGGCAATAAAACTAGACCCAGATAGTCTCTCATGCCTGACATAATAAAAAATGTTTTGTGCTTTATCATTTAGCAAAAATTAGTAATTGCATTTCTTGATAGAGATTATGATAAATATTAACAAGGTTTCCAAGATACATTCAGGAGAGACAGTTTTATTTAAACAAGAAAAAGAAACTGAGTTTTGATTCATCATTCTGCTATGGTATTGCCCAGGCTCTAAATTGCTTCTGGATGATCAAAATACAGTATTCTTACTGCTACTGCATAATGAGAAATACAAACCACCAGTGCCTTTTATAATTAAGTCTATTAATAGCTGACTTTGGTGCATTTACAGGAAGATGAACAAAATCATCCTGATATTACCCTCACAGGAGAAAGTTGCATGTCTCTTTTCAGACAGTCTGTCTACAAATACCACATGTGGTAAGTGAAGTTGCAAGTACATTTGTCTGAAACCAAGTAATGTCAGCTTCATTTCAAACAGTGTATTTTGCCTAGATTCACTATTATTATTTCTAGTTGGCAAAGCCATGACTGCAGAGTACAGAGAACTTTTATTTCAGTCAATACATGTGCACCATTTGAAATCAATATCTGTAGAAGATGTATTAAACTTCACTAGAAAAATGCCAGTAAATAGAGCCAATTATCAGATTTTTTTTTATATATTCATGAAGTAGGAATAGTCATTGTCAAGATAAGCTATCCATTAAATGAATTACTGATTCATCCAGCAGCTGGAAAGATTTAATCTTTAGAGCATGGGAAATCTATGAGAAGCTGTGAAGTCAATGTATGCTGACCACAGAAATTCATTATTTTTTAGGGAGACAGCTATTCTACAAACTGAGCAGCCTCTATATAAGCATCCCAGTTCACTTTATAAATATAAATTAATTAATTTGAATTTGAGATGTTTATGATGCCCATAAAATATGTTCTAAAACAGGAGAGAAAGTAACTGGTTGCAAAAACTAATGATCCCTATTTTTATCACGGCCAATGTTCAGTGCTTGAATTTCTTGGGAGAGGGGGAGCGCTCTAATTTTAGATAATAAGGTTTGCTTTTCCTAAGGTTTTATGACAAAAATGTTGAGATGGTGATAATAGTGCTGGTGACAGTAGCAGAGACAGCACGAGGCAGAAGTTACAGCTGCTGTAGCTCACCCTCTCACCGATACAGCCCTAAAGCCACCAGCCATTACAGAAGCCTATCTGCATTAGGACCTTCCCCATTTCTCTAGTTCAGTGGAGCTGCATTACAAGTGGGGTTTGGTTTTTGTTTGTTTGTTTGTTTACCAACATGAAAGAGAGAGAAAGGAATGAGATTTTTATTTTAGTTTCTAAAAGTAATCAGCTGTCAAGTCAAGATACTGCTTCCCCAGATGCAACTGAGCAGCACTTATGCTGCTTTATAAAAGGTGGTTCTCGAGAGAGACACTTCAGAGAGGCTCACAGCTTTAAACAGGTTTTATGGCTCTCTTCACTACAAAAGACCTGCAATGCTGCCGGCAAGAGAAGCCTTCAGAATGACTGAAGCATGAAGACTGGGCTCTTGCATTTAGCTGAGTTATTTTGTACCAGCAATTTGTGATAAATATAAGTCGTCTGTGAGCGTGAGGACAAAGGGTGGGTAAGACAAGCTCTCCTCTTCTTCCAGACTTTAAATCAGGTTCATTCTGGGTAAAGAGCCAGTATTTCCAATTGCACGCACTTGCAGTAAGGAGTCAGACCTGTAAGCTGCTGAGCAAGCACAGCTGCTGGTGATTCACATGAGCAAAGGGGGCTTCGCACCCCAGAAGATCAAGACCGACCCTGCTTTTAACAAGTGCAGAGTACTTGCAGGTCCTATGACTTTTAGCATGAGCACCCTTAAGAAACCATAACATCCTGGGTAAGAAGTGGAGAAGGACACATCCTGACCCTCCTTAGAAGCACCTGCAGAAGCAGTGTGCACTAACTTGAGCCATGCCCTGATTTTCAGAGGTACTGAGCAAACGGTTAGTATCCAAGTCTGGAACGGTCAGCTAAAATTTCCAAAGATAAGACTACAGATATTTCATATTGAATTCCAGAATCAGTGACCACTTTTGAAAAGTTGAGTCTTTTAGATTAACCACTAAGTTTATTATTTCATCTTCCCAGAAAAAACATTTTATTGTACTTTAAACAATTCTGCCCAGAGCGCTCCTTTGCCACATCTGAGTGTCTTTTTCACACAAAGAACACTACCCAGAAACAATCATAGGAAATAAGTGGTTAATATCCTACATAAATGAATGTCTGATGCCAATTTCTAAGGAGAGAGTCTTGTCTTCACAACTGGAACTAGGCACTACAACAGGTGAATTAAAAAGAGTTACAAATAAACATATTCATACATAGAGAGAAAGAGGTGTAAGCTGATCACTATTTGTCAAGTAGGATTTTTGGTTGAAGCAAACAAGACTCTGGATGCAGGTAGTTATATATAAAATGGGCTGGTGCAGACTTTACTAACTCCTTGCTGTGGTTTTACAAATACTGTGTACTTTGTGATGTCTCGCCTTTAGGAAAACCAACTTTCATATTTCATGTAATTGCCTAAAGCAAAATTTAGTTCAGGAGTTTAAACAGAGAATATTCACATTTTTTTCCAAAAGATTCATATACCTTGTGCTGATTGATTTATGTTGTACTATGAATCTGGGCTCAGGAGATAGTCACTTCTCAGGCAAGCACTTAGTGCCATGATATGCATTTCAGTTGCTTAGGTAGCATGCAGTACTAAGAAACTATGACAATTAATAAATTCTATTTTTCCTCAAAAATCAACAAAATATAGGAACATTTTGCTGTTTTTATTAGCAGTATATTTTTCCTGTAATAACAGTTTTATTCTTAAAACCAGTTTGCCACCAATCTGAGTTCCAACTATACTACCCTCCTAGGGAGGACCTGTGTATTAGGATCAAGAATTTATGACAAGTACAAAATTTCACTCCATAAATCATAACATTTAAAAGAAATATTTGGAGAGCATGCTTCACTAGAGCTGTCTGCCTTCATAGGTGGAACTGAGGAAAAAGCTGATGAGATGCATTCATTCATCTCTTACCCACATGAAAAGGGGGAAAAAAATACATGCCAAAAGGTCACTCCTTAGAAGCACCCAAAACTCCAGTAGTGAAAGGGTATGACACACTCCTTGAAAGGAAAACAGAATATGAGCTCTGTACTCCCCAACAGCAAAGGCAACTGAACATATCAAGTGAAAACAGGTACTGTAATAGCCATTATTAGCTCAATATTTTAAAACCTGTGAAATATAACACAAAGACAGCCTTACACATGTTTGAACTAGTTCTTATTTTATTTGCCCCACTCTGACTTGCATATGTTGATACAGGGGCATAGCAGAAGCAGTTTTAGGCACATCTGTATTACAGTTACCTTCTTGCTGCTAATCACCCCGATGGTTTGATATGGCCAGTTTTCTCTTTTCAAAAAGCATTACACAGTTATAACAGGATTCTTTTATAGACAATTCTGATCAGCAAAAGGCAGCACTGTCCAATGAATTTCAAAGCAAGAGCATCATATTTTCTCAGTAAAATCATCACTCAATAAATACCGATAATGCCACAAGCATCATAAAGTGAAATGTACATTTGAAGTACAACAGTGTTTTTACGTACAAATTACATGTATATTTCAAATATGAGATTTTATAAGAATTAATGTTTGAAAAATTTCAACTTGTACTTTTTAAACTACACTGAGCAAACCCTGTTGAAGTGTCTCATGGTGCTGGTGCTGGCTAATACAAACCAAATGCAACACTGAAGTCTGCTAGCTGGTTTAGCCCTCAGCAACATAGAGTAGGGCCAAAGCTGAGTTGTGAGGACACACACAACTGCAACAGCTGGCTCAGATACTACCTGGCCCTCATTCTGGCTCCAAGACTATCTCTGTTCCAGGCCTTCCCTGGGTATTGACTTTGGTTTATATTCACTGTTGAATAAGAACAGCCTTTTATCCTACAGCCTGTAATATTTGGACCAAAGTCATACTGGTGATAATTGTAGAAATTTGGAGAGAAAAGCCTCAGACAATACATTTTGCAAGTATTCCATGTACCGCTTGTTACCATTACTGATGTTGGGTGCTTTGCAATACAACAGGAGTCCACACTATCAGTTATTTTAAACAAGCTGTATGTGATAATTCACTGAGCTATAGTGCTTTAAGATAATATGCACATAAACACGTTCCATTCCCATCCTCTTGCAACTTGCCTAATTTCTTGCCTAATAGTATGATTTTAATGCCATGCATACCATACAGGGGCCCACACCTGTTCCATTTATTGTGACCTACTGCAAAACATACCTAACTATGCGTAAGCACTTTGCAAACATGAAATAAAGTATGTTGTCTTCTCCTACTTTCCAGGAGTTTCTCAATAAGCTTAATGCAGACCAACATGTTTTACCATGCAATGGTTAGGAGGACATACACAGTCAGTTCCTGCTGCTCAACTGACACGTAGCAATTCGTGAAGATGAGGTATCTTGGAATCATCCATCCATACTCTAACTCTCTCTTTTCTCTGTAAAGGCACTTGTCAGCTAAAAATAAATAAAATAAATAAAATAAAAATGAAGTAAATTCCCCCTTTTAAATAGTGAATTACTTGCTATGCGTAAGTTCCACAGGTTGTTTAGCTTGTAAGAAATGCTCCCCTCTCGAATCCAAAAAGTCTACCATGGAGGACCAAATATTCACCTAAAAGGGGGCTTCCCTAGAGAAATTAAATTACTGAAATGACGGTAATTTCTATCCAGACAAATACAAGTATCAGGATGCAGCTGTCTCAACAGATACATCCCTTGGTACTGAGTTCACAGGTCGGCCCATACTGTCTGTATTCATTATCTTCAGTGCTTTGTGTAGTTCCATTCCTAGAGGCTGACAGACCGTAGACCCACAAGACAAAAAGGACCAGTGAAAACTTCAACTTTCGCCAAACAAGCCTTATCTCTACTATATACTACGCCTGGCTTCTTCTTGCTGGATTGCTCCGCAGACAGTCTTCCAGCTGACACAATGATTCCTTCCCATTGCTTCATTGCAGTCAATGGTGCACTATGCAGTGTAAAGTATGTTAGGTTACAGCTACATTGATTACAGAGAGAAAAAGATTTATTTCTTCACTCGAGCTCGCTAATGAGTCTAAGCAAGGTTTTAGAGCAATAAAAGTCATTTTGAATGACTAAAAGATTTGTTTTTACTTACTACACTATTTTTTTAAATAAATGCCAAATATCCAGTACTTTACTTAAGATCTCAAACTCAAGGAGGAGAGGAAGAAGGTAAGTAAGCTAATGCAAAAGGGCTGTATTATTACTCTTTGCCAATGGCTCCACTTCATGCAATGTAGGGCATTGCATCAAGGGCAGAGCCTGCCAAAATTTAAATACTAAATAATACTATCAAATCTGTATCAATAAAACCGTATCATAGAAGTTGCAATTCATTCAGTGTCTAACACTCAGTGCATTCAAGACAACGTACTTTTGTTGAACCTAAGCCATTCTGAATGCTGGCTGAGGTTTTTTTGTATGGGTAGCCTTATAATTAACATCTAACTTGCTGATTCATTGATCCACTGACTTAGAAACAGTGAAGAATTTAATCTTAGAATCACATTTAAAAAAAATTTACGTTTTAGCTGGTCAGTTTTGAGTTTGATGTTGCTTAAACACTATCACAAATCATTCAGCTTCACTCCATGAAAAAAGACAAAAGTAGTTAAGAATAGCTTGTTCCCTTCACGGCTACTGCATTAACAACAAAGTTTCAGAGCTATGCTACCAGTATTTCAACTATGGGCTCCTACAAGATGTCCCCTCCCCTGACTATGACAAGCATTATATCACAGAGTACAGGATTAATAAAAAATCAAAGACAGAAGAAGCTATTCATTTGTTTTACTGTTTAAATAAAACTGCTTTTTCATAAGCACACCCCAAAAGAAAAGCAGCCTCCCAGACAAATTTACACTAAGTTGCACTTTTCTGGAAATTAGTACTCTCTGCTCCTGAAAAACCTTAGAGTACATTCCTATTGATTTCTAAGCTTCCTACTCGCTGACCGTCAAACTTTCTAAAATTCTGACACTAGAGATGAGGGTTCATAAGCTTTTTGACTCTTTTTGGACCTGTGTTTACACTTTTCTGAATCCTTCACCTTATTTACATTGGCTATTGGCCTTTCACCTGTCTCTGTGATTTGCTTTCTCAGTTATGAGGGGCAGTTAACACTCCAAGAATATCAAATGATAGTTATCTCTATTTCACGAACCAGTCAGAGAGAAAAAAGCATTATATACACCTTGTTGGTAAGAAACCTGTGGCAGAGAGGTTAAGGACAAAGTTTCAAAGAGCGTTCTCTAGTTCTGGGATTCCTACAGGAGGGAGCAAGAGGTTCGCAGCATATGAATGAGTAATGCCTCCAGTTAGAATTACAAGTGCTCAGACACCTCAAGCTGAGCTCACAAAAACACAGAGCTGCAAAATGAGAGATTACTTATGACCTGTTTCTCTCACAGGCTTAACAAGGCTGCTCAGATGCAAGTCAAGAACGAACACCAGAACCTCAGATGTTCATTATCTATGCTTTTATACCAATCCACCAGCACAACAAAGGCAGATAGCATCCACAGAAATGCCCACAGCACGATGTAAAACTTATGTATAGAATCTATTTTGGTTCCTTTGCCAAGCTGCTGTATATAGGCAAGGCGAGACCTGGACGGCTGCCTCGCTTCTTCCTATGCTGTTTGGTGGTCTCACCTGAGAGGAGAGGTGGCAAAACTGTTCAAAACCCCTTAGGGTTGCCTTAGCTTGTAATAAGATCCAGCAAGACCATTTGCCAGACCTAAGCTTCACAAAGTATAAAATGGGATTGCAGTGCCTTCTTTCTCAATCCCTGAGTGGCATTTCACTTCCCAGCAGCACCACCATTTTAAGCAATAAATATGCTGCAGCGGCACTGCACCCCTTCCTGGCACACCCCTCTGCCTCTGCTCCACCGCGGGGGGCACCAGCACGTAAAGGGGAAGCGACAGGCTTATAGATTTTCTCCTTGGCTTTGCAAAGCTTAAAATCTTTCAGAAATTTCCCTAATTCCATTTTTCTCCCCATTTTAGCATATGCTATTTATGCGCCAGATGGGTTTTCCCCAAGCTCTCACACCACTAATAAAACTGCAGCATTTTTTGTTAATTTATCACTGTATTAAAATATAAGAAGTGAACCATACACAGATAAAATGAATTATAGGTATCCCTCCCATACATTCTGTACACCATGCTAAGCAAAAGCTGTGTTGTGTTACCTGTCAAGCTGAGAAATAGCTGACATTTGTTATTTTAATTAATAGTTTACTTTGCTGAAATAAGCTTCTATCAGAAGCTATGACTTTTATTAAATGTTCACTACAGCATTATTTTCACAGATTGGGAGGCAAAAACTAATTTTCAAAACCACTTCGCCCTACAAGGTCACCACTAACAGCTTGAATGCACATGTCAAGGAGACATCTGCTTCAGAGATACCAATCTATGTTAAGTGTGCATTATTTCAAAAATTTAAGATACTGTTCACTGGAAAAAATGATTATTCAGTAATTATGTAGTTTTTAACTGGTGTTTAGTAGTAAAGATTTTTAACCCCTGTGGATTTGTTTTAATATTTCAAAACTGCCACCCTACATTCTTACACCTCAGCATTTGCTTTAGAAATCACAGAAAAGCATAACTGTGGATGAATTCAGACTATCATTGATGTAAATCATTATAAAATTACACAGTAAGTTTATCCATTTTATTTGCCCAACTATTTTGAGGTCACTGATGAGATCAATAATTTCTCATCTCTCTTTTCTGTAAAATGGACTATCTCGTTTTCAGCTAGGCAAAGTTATTCCATTTCAAACCAATGCAAGTATGCTTTGCAAAAGAAAAAACTTCTTAGTGATTCTCTTGACACAGTTCTTAATTTAGCAGTTTTACAAGTTGTGTTGTCACTGATTTCGAAAGAACTTCATGTGTAAAGAAGGGATAATGTTTTGGAGAGCCAGACCTTATGATTCTTGATCCACTTTAAGACTGTAGAGTGGGATACCATTAAAAACAGCACAATCTTGGGTTTTGCTATCAACATATGGAGATCATTACATCAATTGATTTCTATGAATTATATTTCACTTTTTTTTTATTGAGGTCTAGCCTTCCAATGAACAAAACTCGTGCTCCTAGAATTGATCTGTCTCTTCATATTAATCGAAAGATTCCCATTGACTTCAAGCTCTCAGTGCTAGAAATAACAAGCCCGAATGTTTATGACTACACAGTTTAACTGCACCTAGATAAGAGCTTGCTCTGCCTGCACATTAAAGTGATTAAAAGCTCCATTGTCACAGTTAAAATACCACCAAGCTCAAGCTAATATTTCAGATATTAGCTTGGGCTCAGCACAGCATCAACGCAGTTGCATCTTACTAGAGACGGCTTCTAACCAGACTATTTATTCTTGGGTAGGTTACAGTCTCTACTGCGTTTCTCTGAAAGACAAGTTTTCTCACCACTGAGCTTGGTGCGTTTGCAGTGAACTGCTTTATTGATTGGTTTACTCATTCGCTTTTTTGCCCCAGAGGTAACTGCCTGATGAACCAAGTTTAGCTCAGCTGTGAAAGGCCAGGCCAGAGGAAAGTCCCCCTTAGCTTTCACAGAGGGATAGCAGTATGCCCCGAGAGCCAGCTATGGCTGAGAGGCTCAGTAGTGATTTGTGCATATCCACACTCTACATGGATCATTACCTTATAGATAACTGCTTATTCCTCCGTGTCATTTACATCACTTTTTCCTCTGGATGTAAATGTTTTATTTGGATATTAGTTCCCTTGCATCAATGTCAACAACTTGCATTGTCTTTTCATAAAGACCTTGGATTTTTTTCTTTTATTCATTGGAATTTACAAGTGGTATTTGGAATTTTAGAAGGTGGAAAACTTTTGTTCATCTCCCTAGTTTTTTTGTTTTTTGAAGAAAGGACTATTTTTTGTGTGTTTTACAGGGTCGTATTAAGGCTGTTGAAGTCAATTAGTAGTCTTAAAGACTGTTGTACTACTGATTGTACTACTGTACTACTGTAGGTAGTAGTCGGTCTTAAAGTTCCAAGAGAAGCAAGGTTTATGGAGAGAAAGAGAAATTATTAAACCAGCACTGAAAAAATGGACAAGGTCTTGGGCTCGCAACCTTTCATCAAGGGCATATGCACAGGAGAAACAAATATATATTTGCTTGAATATAAATTCCCTACAAGACATATGTATCAATAGACTATTTCTTTTATGCTTTCCTGCATGGGCAACTAATTCTGCTCATTCTGTGAAGTGCTGAGCATTCTCATCTCCTGGGGTCCTCAGTTTCTATCATTAACCCAATGGGAGCCATTCACCACTCAGCAGCTCTTCCCAGATTGGGATATCTAGTATACTTCTATTTATACTTTTTTTGATTTTACCTGACTCTTTTCACATGCCACAAAAACAATTTTAAAACTCTCTAAGTAACAAAATGCTTGGTTTTGCAATGCACCTTTCAATAAATACTCTTTGCAGCAGGTATTACCTGATTCATGTCAGCAGGGGAATTCTGAGTTAAGGAGTGAGCAAGATGCAAATTGCACAGCTGACCTGTAACTGAGAGGCTCTGCAGGGCTTTCTGTAGCATCCCAGTTGCGCACACTCATGGATGAACCACACAGGTGACAGGTCTGATTTTGCTTCTGCAATAGTCAGCTAGACTGTCCTGCTACGGGCCTGAACCTGCTGCAGCTGAATCAAGTATTTGCTGAGCCTGAGGCCGTAACCTGCTGCTGTTGCCTTCATCTTTTATTTGCTAACTGCCTGATGCCACCTGTCTACCTCACATGATACAGCAATTGGGACCATACTGTCTCCACCACACAAAGCTGGAGATAAATTTCCTTCACAGTGTGCTTACAGCCCCACCGATATAATAGCAAGACACTTTCTTACAGAACTCTGTAAGCACTCTAAGGCAGGTGTCAGAGTTCGAACAGGACACAGCTTTTAGTTCGAGTATCTCTGGAAATATTAAACGATCACTTTGGCAGCATATTAGGATAGAGTCAGAAAGCTAAGCCACATGCACCCCACTGGCAATCAGGCCACAGGATTTCCTTCCTGATAAAACTTGGTGAGGCAATTTTATAACTATCTCATCATAACTTAATTTATCAAATGTTGTATTTATTGCTTGGCAACAACGCAAAAAGGGACCATCAATAGAAAGTATGGCCAAGACTCAAGTAAGGTACTGAACAACCCCAGCAAAATCATCTGCACTGACCACAGCTGCATAAAACTGTGACGCACCAAAGGAAGGTGGCAGACCTGCTCAGCTGGCCAGGTCAGAGAGTTTCAAGGAACAATAGCGGAATTCATTTTTTCTAATAGTTATTATATTCTACATTCTACTATTTTCCACAAATACCACCTAGAAAAATCTAAATTATCTGCAAAGCCATGATAATTTTATTTTTACAAGAATAAGTCATGATTATTTTATAACTATATAAAGATATTTACTGAAGTCTTTGTGTGGTCTTGTATCTTTTGGAACTTTATTTTCAGTTTCTGGCAGTTTATGACAATTCAAACTATTCATCATTGCTTAGTTATAATAGTGAATACCGAAACAAACATTACAAAACAACACAAAAATAAAACATAACTGTAATAGCAGAGTTCTGATATTTGCTTTTAACTGATTTTTTTGTGTAATTATTATACACTTTTCAATAGGAAATAAAGGTGGTGTAGAACAGGTACCATTGCAATATATTTCTAAGAGGTAACAAAGTAACATATTTAGATATATGTACATAACATACATAAAGTAGATACCTACAAGATAACATTCAAATTAAATGCAGGGAAACAAGCAGCCATTGAATGGTTAATATCATATATTTTTAAAGACAAGCTATTGCTGGTTTCATTTTTTCCATTTTTTTCATTAATAATATAATTCTGCCTTGTTTACATATTCCTGACAAGTCACTTGGGCTTTACTCTTCTTCCATCCTCCTCTCCATCCTACCTTTCTAAATCTCATGTTTCAGAAAAACAATACATGAAAAACAATACATCTTTTATGCCTGCAAACTATTAGGATGAAACCTAACAGATATTAAACATAGGGAACTTGTTAAAAACATGCTAACACAAGTGAAATCCAAAAAAAACCTAAAGGTGTGTGAGAAGCATACAAAATTACTTTACACATGTCCTTCAAAAAAGTTTAATACATAGTCAGGTCACATTATTGCACATCAAATTCTCTAGGTCTCTAGCTGCCAGTAGCAATTATCTGTAAGAGAACATATTTTCCCTCGTGACTAGCTATCGGGAATTTTTGAGTATACCTAAGCATAGCCTTGAGCAAAACTCCTACGGGGCATATTTGGAATAGAGTATTTCATTTGGATGAAATACCAAGGTTTCCGTGCAATATATCTATCTATATATTTATACATCTGTTTCAACATATTGATCTGTTTATCTGTTTACTTTAATCACATGAAATAGTTGTACTAAAACGTAAATAGTTCTCAATCTACATATTTCTGTGAAGAGTTTTCAAAGGTGCAGTTTCCCAGCTACTCAGACAGCACGCTACAGTAACGCGCCCTACGCGGATGGCTGTCGTCAGCCTCGTGCGGCGGCTGGCACCTGCTCTTGGCCCGGCCCGGCCCAGCCGCGTGGCCGAGCTCGGTGTCAAGCGCAGCTGCACCTTCCTTCCAGCACAAACGCTGCCCGCTCTGTCCAGCTAACAACAGTGCGACAGGCTAGTGCCCGTTGTGGCATGACTGATGGTCATAAATGCCATCAGTGAAAAAAGGGGGAGTCCTGGAGGAAAAGGAACAACTTCCAGCACTGCAGAGGGCAATAAAGTTCTATGATTCATCATCTTTTAAAGTGTACGAGGCAATTCAGCTTGCTAGATTTTAAACAATACCTGTCGTGCTTTACAAATCTCTGCATGTCACTGGGTCAAGTTTGTTACCACAAGTTTTCAGATAAGTTTCCAGTTTCAGGATGCTCTAGATATGAAGGATATTTTTGTTAAGTTTTCTAGAAATACAGTATACCTGTACAAAGAACAGGAAAAGAAAACCATGGTCAATGATAGTGGTCCCACAGCATACAAGAACCACTGGACTCTGGTAATAAGAAACAGTGCAAACACGCAGTAAACTTATTAACGAATGAGATGAATTTAATTTCCTTCTTGTGAACACAGGTGCAACCATGCTGCTTTTAAATGGGATTATGCTGGTTTCATGTTGAAATGGACTGGGTCTTAACTATATACATTAACTATAAGAACGATAACTCAGTCTAATACTCCACTCTCTGAAGTCTATACCTAAGTCTATGACAATTTTTCTATTGACTTTAGTGGCAACCAGCCTTTACCTTCATGCATTATGCATGCATATCTACTGTGTAACCACATTTTAAATGTATGGCAATATAATTGTAAAAAGTAAGAAATCATTATTCAAATAGAGGTAGAGGAAACTTTATCAGGAGGCAAGTGAATTATTTTATTTTCAAATATTTCTAACAGCAGCAGATGATCACTATTTTTCATTAACCCATTAGTTTAAATACATGCAAGAGCAAGCAGAGCAAAGATTTTGATAGCTTTTCTATGCACTTTATTACTGTGAAAGAAAACAGCATTACAGCTTTGATAAATGAAACATTCTGTGAGTCTTTATAGCCGTCACAGAACAAAAGTTGGTACTTTCTAGCTTTCAAATGACCATGAAATGTAAAAAAAAAAAAAAAAAAAAAAAAAAAGGCAAAAAAAGCATAAACTCTCATCTCTGCTCTTAATAATACATTCACAGTCTTAACTGGTTTTCTTCCTTCCTGGATTTTTCCAAATCCATCCTATTTATCTGATTGGATTTCTGTCCCATCTTTCTACATATTACAGCTAATTAGTACCCCCTGATGAGAAACAGTCCACCGATGGAAAAAGCAGTTGGATAAGATCTACATTAACAAATGTAGTTCATTTAATATCATTTGTACTGCTGCATTATTAATAATACATAATTACCCTGTGCAGGCTGCAAGGGGGAAGAATAAAATCATTCATTAATTTCTTGGCCTTTGCAAAAAGAGGAGTATATTTGCCAGGAAAAAAGCAGTATTGGACTTCTGGACTGCCATTCATCAGTTCTGCATGTCACACTAAGATATTCACTTTTTGCATGGAAAGAATTGCTGTATTTAAATGAGATCCTTAAACTAGCCCAAGGTATGGTAAGCGCTGTGCCACCACTGGAACCCTAAGTTGTTATTCTGAAAGCACTGAACAAAGACGCATGACAGATGACTATCTTAAAGTTGAAATTCCATCAGGGGATGTTTTCAATGCATACAAGTTCCAATCAAAAAAGCATATGGAATTTTCCATGACCTACGCTGGGCTATATTTCTTTCACAATCTCTTATATTCTTTAATTTACTCTAGACTTTGCACATTGCGGAAGGAAATACGGATCTGCTTTATTGTTTTCTTTCCCATTAGTCATTTACTTCCAAATCAGCACAATACAATTTCACACCAGTTACAGAATGTTGTAAGGGACTGCTAAGTTGGAGACTAAAACTACCTTTTAGGATACAAGTTGAAGTCATCCAAACATGAGTCAAAATCTGTTGTTCTCACTCTAGTAGAAATCTCAGTATTGCTGTGCAAGTTCTGCCTGCAGAACAAGTAAGGAATAATATTTTGGATTTTTTTGGGCCTTGCTGCAATGTTGCTAGAAATACAGAGATATTCTGCATTGTGACTCTTTTTAGAATTCCAATGTTCTAAAAACATAAGAGCGCTAAAACACAGAGCTATACATTTATATTTTGCCTGAAAGCAAGAGTCTGGGTCTCTACTATTACTGTCAGTAGCGAACATCCCTATATTTGTTAGAGAGAAAAGGTTCATGTCTCTGAAGCCCATTCCTTCTGAGCAGAGCTGGGAGACACAAGGCAAGGTGAACTCAGAAACTTCTTTTTTTGGGAGGGGGTCAGGAGGGTGGATTTTGAGTCATAGTCAAACTTGTCCTCAGAAACACTTAGCTGAGACAGTATCTTAATGAAATTTGTTTGAGTAAGGCCTTCCTAATACTTCCTACAATAGACTGTGATTTAAAGTCACAATGTATCAGAGTCGTCTTCTGTAGGCTTCCATGCTCATATTTAAAAAGCATTATCAAGAGTGAATGTGCAGCCTGGAATTATTAGATGGGAAGGGAAGTCTCAAGGTTTAGGCAAAATCTGGATCTGCCAGCTCCCCTATGGACTCTATATGACACTGAGAAAACCTTTTAAGCCTTGCATTTCCATTCCCCTTTTTGTTCTAGGTGATTTCATTACTTCTCTATCATATTTAACAGGCATCTTTCAAGAATAAACCCATCATGATAAATACTACAGAAGACTATCAATAGTTAAAGTTCAGCCATTTAAACAAGGAACACATACCTCCACCTCTAAACTTCGTTTTAGGCTGCTAGTCCTGGATACATAGGAACATGTTTGCCTCTGATTTTTTTTTTTTTTTTTTTTTGGGGGGGGAGCAAATGTGAGGGAGGGAAAGGCATTATTCCTTACACAAGTTCTTTGTGCAACTGCTTTGCATAACTTTAATGTAGGTAGCACAGCTACAAACTACATGTTCATTGGGCAGAGACCTCTGGCCTACTAAGATGTATTTTTATATTATACTAACATTTTCTAATGCATTAAATGGGAGACTAACAATGGTATTATGTGAAGATTATAAAACAGGTGCTTAATGACTGCGCTGCTCATTCAAAATATCACTACCCCAGTGAAATTTTGTTTGCCTCAGGAACGTAAATGAAAATATACAAAATTACTCACGGATCAAAACATAGTCCTGTTACAGAACTGGAGCAAAACAAATAAGAGTCAGAAAATATTACAAGGAAAAAGTGAATTAATGTTCTCTCATAACAGGTAACAGGTGAGAGGACCTTGAAACAAAGAAGGAGAGGTATAAAAATGTGAGAAGAGAAAAACGTTTAAAAAAAATCAAATAAAGTTGTGTATATGAAGGGCAAGAATATTAGCTATAAAACAAAACCGTGTTAAAAAAAAAAATCAAGAAAGAGAACAGTAAAATGAATGCGTGAGACAGAAAGCAGGTTATGACAGGAATCACTAAAAGCAGAGATTTTCCAGGTAGCGAGAGACAGGCTGAACAATAGGTTGAGTTGAGAAGGCAGAGCCGCGCTTGTCCCGCGGAGAGGGGGCAAACATTCATCCTGTGTGAACTGAACTAATGCCTCTGCGTGACAGAGTATGGCCAGGGTATGGCCAGCTCCGTTAAAGAAGATCAACAGGAAAAAAAAGTCTAGTGAATAGCTGTTTGCCCCACACTGTTAACCGCAAAAAAGAACAGAAGTCAGTGGGTCTGCACTACTGTAACTGAGGGGATAATTTGGATTTAAGGTTGTTAAATTTTACAGATTATTTTGCAGACTACTGAGAAACACACTGCCAAGCAAACATTACACTGGAAAAAGCTGCTTTTAAAGGGATGACCTAAGAGTGAACGCGAGGTCACCGGAAACTGTTTCTGTTGCTTGGTACAAGCCTGTGGAAAAATGGCAAACCGGCTAGCACGTTACCGGAGCGGAAGGAAGCGCAGGGGCCACGCTCACACTGAAAGGGCGCGACGCCGGGCAGGGCGAGGTGAGGCGGAAGCGGCCCCTCCAGGTGAAGCGGAGGCAGAGGTGAGGTGGAGGCGAGGCGAGGCAGAGGCGGCCCCTCCAGGCAGGGCGAGGAGGAGGCGAGGTGGAGGCGGGGCAGAGGCGGGGCGGAGGCGGCCCCTCCAGGCAAGGCGAGGAGGAGGCGAGGTGGAGGCGGAGGTGAGGCAAGGCGAGGAGGCGGCGAGGCGGAGGCGGCCCCTCCAGGCAAGTCGAGGAAGAGGCAGCAAGGCGAGGAGAGGTGAGGTGAGGGGAGGTGGAGGCGGCCCCTTCAGGCGAGGCAAGGAGGAGGTGAGATGGAGGCGAGGCGAGGCGGAGGCGGCCCCTCCAGGCAAGGCGAGGAGGAGGCGAGGTGGAGGCGGGGCAGAGGCGGGGTGGAGGCGGCCCCTCCAGGTGAGGTGAGGCGAGGCGGAGGCGGCCCCTCCAGGCAAGGCGAGGAGGAGGCGAGGCGGAGGCGGCCCCTCCAGGCAAGGCGAGGAGGAGGCGAGGTGGAGGCGGGGCAGAGGCGGGGTGGAGGCGGCCCCTCCAGGTGAGGTGAGGCGAGGCGGAGGCGGCCCCTCCAGGCAAGGCGAGGAGGAGGCGAGGTGGAGGCGGGGCAGAGGCGGGGTGGAGGCGGCCCCTCCAGGTGAGGTGAGGCGAGGCGGAGGCGGCCCCTCCAGGCAAGGCGAGGAGGAGGCGAGGCGGAGGCGGCCCCTCCAGGCAAGGCGAGGAGGAGGCAAAGTGGAGGCGGGGCAGAGGCGGGGTGGAGGCGGCCCCTCCAGGCGAGGCGAGGCGGAGGCGGCCCCTCCAGGCGAGGCGAGGCGGAGGCGGCCCCTCCAGGCGAGGCGAGGAGGAGGCGAGGCGAGGCAAGGAGGCGGCCCCTCCAGGCAAGGCGAGGAGGAGGCGAGGCAAGGCGGAGGCGGCCCCTCCAGGCAAGGCGAGGAGGAGGCGAGGCAAGGAGGAGGCGGCCCCTCCAGGCAAGGCGAGAAGGAGGCGAGGCAGAGGCGAGGCGAGGCAGAGGTGAGGCGGAGCAGCCCCTGGGGGCAGCTGCGTCCAGCCACCTCCTCCCCCAGCAGAGGGACCAGCAGCCCCCGCCCCGCCTGGCAGAGAGAGGGCCAGCAACGAAACCAAAACCGTGCCGGAAACGAGAACATAATTTTAAAGGAGAAAATTAAAGATACCTTTCCAAAAGCTGAAATGCAACGCAGCAGAGCAAGACAGTCTAGCTGGAAGTTTGGAGTGTAAGACACGTTTGAGAAATGCAGGAAAGATCTGAAGTGTTTCAAATTAAATATTGTTTTGGCTGACTTCTCAAACTACTTCTTTTAATTCTACAAAGTGTGAGCAATCCTAAAGGTTTCAAGTGACTATTAAGTGCTTTAGAGAAAATAAGTTTTACTAGTAAATAATCTGACAGGACTTCTAGGATTTTTCAAATTACTCCGTTTTGTACGGTCTTTTTTTTTTCTTAAAAATTAAAATATTAAGACATATTCCTCATCTGTTTTTCCATAAAGCCACACAGTAATGTGTGTGCATGTAGTTCCCCTTTAAATTAATGTAACTATGTCGTAAGTCTCCAAATTAAAAATATTTCTAAAATGGCAACCATAATTGTGTATTTCCTCCTTAATTTTGAGAGCTCGCATAATGTCACTTTTCCTAATTATTTCCTCAAAATGTGTAAGCTGCTGAAAATACTTCATATATGTTCAATAGAAATTATATACTTATTTAAATATATATAAATAATACACTTTCATTTACAATATTGAAATTATTATCAATTCGCTGTTCGAAAGCTGCTTCAAAAGTAATTCAGATCAAGACAAAAAAAAAAAAAAAGAGAGAGAGAGAGAGAGGGGTTACCACAACCCAGAAGTTCTCTCCACCTCTCTTAATCAAGAAAAGACAGAAGGACAAAGCCAGATGTCATTTTATCACTCTTCTCCTATTAGTAGCCAATGTGGAATAGTTTGGGGCTTGTTTTTTCTTTTCAAGATTTTCATAATGTTTAGGTCCAAGGAGGTTGTGTGAAGCTGAGGAATAGCGATCAGAGTTTATGATTCAGAAGCTCTTGAGCTAAAAATCGGGTACCTCTATTTTTGCAGACAATATACCAGTGTCCAGAGCTTGACACAGGTGAAAGAAATACTAAACGTAAGCTCTATTACATGAGCAGTGCCCCTTTTCCACATCCCTCCGTTGCCAATAGGTACCGCCGCGCACTGTACTGCATCCCACCGCACTGTTCTCCTTTTGTTGCTCTATTGACGGATACGGAGACCACAGCGATTGCTAGCACATGCATATTGACCTGATTTTTGGCAGTCTATGCTAATCTCTCAGTAGTGACTGTTCTGCAGTCCTTTGTGCCAATGACACTCTCCATTAAGTGAGAAGTATAATTTGTTTTGTTCATTAAATCTGTGGTTAGTAGTACCCCTCCGCAGCAATACACTAGAGAAGACACTGCTGGGAGTAATGTAGCAAAACACCCTGTACAGCACAGAGAACCAGGATTTGCTGACCCAGGAGACCTGTTCTCTGAACTATCATCTATAAATCCCTGTAACAAGTTTATTCACTCGCCCTTCATTGAGATACTAACTGTTGTATTTGTTGACCAAAAACACATTACATGGGAGTTTTTGTGTTTCAAAACCAGAAAGAAGAAAAGGAACGGGGGAGCCGTAAGTGCTCTAATGAAAGTAAATCCACTAACACACACTCCAACTCTATCCATGCAGTGTGTTCACACCATGACGTCTAAACGTCTGTACATTTGGTAATGTATTTTTATGCTTGCATTAGCCAACTGGGGTAACAGGATTTTAATACCTTTGAAGTAAAAATGTATTTTTTACTCAAGATGTCTAAAGCTGTTGCATATCTGAAACGTCAATGAAGCACAGTCCATCAGGCGTTTCCCCATCCCCTTCCTCCCCAGGCAAATGCAGTCGCAGCGCTTTGTCCCCCATCGGCCTCCAGCAGCTCTGCTCTCTTCCTCTCCTGGCTCATCATTACCTGCAAACAGTGAGCTTCCTATAGCTCCAGGCCAGGGCTTATAATTCTATCCTGTGACAACATAATAGCATCTCAACAGGCAAACTATTACACAGAAATATTTAAAATGTAGGAAAATATTTTTTTTTATAGAGAGAGAGGATGAAAATTCAGAAAAGTTTGCATTTAATAAAAATATTTCAACAAGTGAAGCAAAACAATGCAATATTAAACCTAATATTGATGACATTTCACAGATCCTGTTAGAAACTAGGGAGCAGGCTTTATTTGAACTTTGTTACCCTTGTATTAGATTTTTTTTTCAGAATTAATTTATTTCCTTGTAATTCTCATTATGTTTTTATTGCATTCACAGAACAGTAGAGCGCTTCTCTAACTAATTTAACACCTGTAAATTCCCATGGCTGCTAATGAAAGATTGTGTAGACTACCAGATAAATTTCTAATTCATATTTCAAAGGTTGTGAGTTCAAATCCTATTAAGGTTGTACTTATTAATGTTTCTGTTAACTCTTTTCCATCTCTGAAGTTATAGATTGAATTAATACTTTCAGTTTTTCCAAAGAAAGAAAATACATCTGCTCCAAAATATGTCACATAAGGAGGGGACAAGGAAAGAGAAGAAAATAAACTGAGTAAAAGGACAACACAATGCAATGTCTATGCTTTTTAAAGGGATACAGCCACTCTTGTGATTAAAGGCATAACCACTGAACCTCTAACAAATCTTGAATCCTTCAAGCAGAAAAATTCTGATGCACAGGAAACAATGAAAATCCATCGTTTTTCTATATAGTGCAACTGCATGAGTGAAGATTTGTCTTCTATTTCTTTCTAGTGCATTTCCTTTACAACATTTATCATTTAAAATGCCCACTGCCTCAGTTTACTCATCTGTAAAATGGGTGCAATATTTATTGACCTCATAGTTTGACAGTCCCTAATCCTTTGCACATCTATAGGTATTTCTGTTTGAATTTTAAAGCTAATAAATTAAATGCAATTCCAATGGGATTTTGTCAGATTATTTCATTAGTTACGGGATTCTTAATGGAACAGCTATGTATATGCAAAGGATTGATTATATCTGAGAAACAGAAAACAATTTAGCTATATCAGAAATATGTACCTCTGGAAATGACCCTGCCCAATGAAACTAGGAACCAAGCAACCTCTAATATTGCCCTTGACTGACATAACTTTAAACACATATCTTAAAGAGCAGCAGCATTCTGGAACAATGCTATAATTTATGCAGACACACTACCTACATCTGCTATCAGAAATAACTATGCAAAACATTTGAGGATTTGTTTTAATACATCGTTCAGCATATTAGATAACATCTGAGAAGATGCATTTTACATAAATACAGCGTAGCCATTAAAGAAACTGAGTGATACACAAATACACAATATTTGATTAGCAAACAATATACTGTTCTCTTCTCATTTCTTGAATGAAAATTATTTTCTTCAAAAACACTTAATTTACTAGAGTAACAATTTTTTCCGCATTTGTATTTGCAACGTACAAATACTCACTATTCTTACACTGATCTCCAAGTCATGACAATAAAGAATGAATCTTCATTCAACTTCTTTGGTTTACTTTGCTTCTCAATCACTCTTAATGAGCAGTAAAATATGTATTTCCAATTAATGTGTGACAAAACTCTATTGGAATTAAAAAGAATCCATTTGGACCCACAAATCTATACCTATAATTTATTTGAGTTCAAAAAAATCCCACCAAAGAATTCTTCCATGTACATTAAAAAAAAACACACACACAAACAACAGTGCTTACAGGAATTTTTGGAACAAACCTGAACCAACATTTAAATCAGTTTGAGAAAAAGTGAAAATACAATTTCAGAAACACCTTTATGTATCTGGTAAGTTGAAATGCAGTTTGTTTTCTCATTTAGTTTTCTCCTTAAATCAGTGCAAAATTGTTCAAATACATCAGGCACTGGTTCAGAGACAAAAACACCTGGTTTGCCACAAACACCGTGATAGCCCAAGTCACCAAAAATCCCAAGGCATACAGTCTCTGGTGGAGTGGTTTGTGGAAAGTGCACTGTACCCAGCAGTAAGCATACATCCTGATTCACAGGCGCCATCACACAAAGTCAGAAACTTTTTGACCTTCTTCTTGAATTACTTTGAGACCTGCTTTACATTGTGCCTCACGTTCGGGCCACATTTATAGCCCAGCGACAGCTGCAGACCGTACCGACCCTGCCAGAATTTGCTTTTAAAAAGACTGACTGACAAGTTCCTCTCTGCTCACTTTCCGGAAAAAACAATTCCAGAGTCACACTCGTATTTTCAAAGCTCTAAAAGCTCTAGAGACATACGGGAGACAGAATTGACTTCTTGCAGTTGATCATAAACTCCATAGCAAAGAGAAAGAAGATTGAGGCCTTTATGCAGAATGTCAGGATTTATACCAAGAGGGGCTGTCTTCAAAACAAGTCTCCAGATAAAGCAAAAGCTACATACCAGGCTCGTCAGACAGAGCATTAGATTCAAGGTGCATAGTCTGAAGAGTCCCATCAATAGTATTTCTGCAACAACAACCTGCCAAGAAAACTAGGGAGGCTCTGAAGAATGACAGAACAGGGAATGGGAGAAAGAGTATGTTTATCCATATGGTAACAACATTCACATGGCTCCTAGTAATGCGCAATATGTAGTAATGCGCTTGAGAGGAAATCATTTTAAAATATATTGTCTCCAAATTCTTATGATTCATGCTAGCTTATAAACTCCTTAGGGCCAAATACTGCAGTCCCTCCACAGTCCTCATTCAAGCAAAATCTTCTTGAAGTCAATAGGAGTTTGCTTATATAAGGAGAAAGGGAAAAATATGAATAAAATAGGGATATGATTCACAGTGTGCATGAAAATTATTTTGGTTGTTCACACATTCAGACTATAAATCATAACAAAAAGATGCTGTCCTACTGATGACCTAGTTTTCAAAATCTGTACACATTTATAAATACAGTTGAACATGAAATTCGACACACATGCAGAAACGAACTGTATCACCTAACTGACAGTTTACATACCAACATATCCGATTTTCTTGGTCAATTCTGATGAGTGCTTATACAATGTAAGCTCCCCCCTACATTGCGTAAGTTTTTTTGTGTGCACAATTATGTACAAATATTTTGAAAAAAAAATTAGACTATATTTGATTAGAATGGGAAACATTCTGTTTTTGTTATGGTGCCGTCACATAAAAATAACAGTCCTATTCATTTTTTTCATTTTACCTTCTAACAACACAATCTGGGATTTATTTTGGAGGATTTGGGTGCTTCAGAATAATTCATCTCTCTCTAAAAACATTACTATGACAAATATTTAGCTATTATGAAGGTCATGTTTAATTCATTTTACTAAGTAAGAATGTTATTAGTACAGACGCTTATGAAAATAAGTAGGATTGTTTTATTATTTGTAAATAATTTGTACTGAAATTTTCCAAACAACATGAAAAGGACAAAGACATTTCACAGAAAATGTAAATCAAACAACAAGCTGTTATTCATACGCTTTTCTGTTCTTTTTTTCCTTCTCCCCCCCACCCCAAAAGGGGACAGAAATCTCTGCTAAACACAGAGGATACTGATGCACCTGTGATTTTAGGGTCTTTTGCATTTAATCATCTGTCTGGGGAGGAGAGTGAGCCGGAGCGGTGCCCTGGATTTCAGCCAGTTCCAGGACCCTTCTCTCACCAAGTTTTCCACTTCCTTAATTTGTCTTAACTTGTTCTCTATGAGCTTCTTCTTTCAGGCTAGGAATATAGTTAATACAATACAATAAAACCAAAACCGCCTAACTTTTAACCTGATGTGTAGTACTGCTTTTCCTCTTCAATCATTCACTTTTATTTTGTATTCATTCTCTACTCGACCCCTTCAGCATCATTTGCTGCTTAGTCACACCCCTGCCAACCCCTCCGCACCCAGCCTCTTCATACTTCTTTATTCCCTAACACTCTCTGTTCCTCCGACCAGGAGAACTACCGATCAGTTTTACTTAAAACTCTCCTCCCCCTTTCTCATCTACCCTCTTGTCTGTCTTCTGCTTTTTGTCCAAGAGTCTATCACTTCTCCATCATCCATTTGCCTTCAACACAGCACATTTAGGAATTCCTCTTTCTCTCTTCGTCTTCCTTTCATAATACCTATTCTCTCTTCTGTACCTCAGTCCCTCCCCTGTTGCAAAATTTCCCCATGAAGTGAATTTTTCTCCCCCACTCTCTTCAAGATGTTTTCTGAATACACAGCAAGGTTTCTCATAAGCTTCTTTACTGACACATTAGTGTATCTCTCTGTCTTACTATGCAGGAGACCAGCCTTTGTGTGCATAACAGGGTATTTACTCTAGCACGCTGCACAGATAGTCGGTGTTAAATGTATATATGGGTGTGTGTACACGTGCACACATGTGACTCTATGCATGGGTGCACATAGAGATGCCAATTGCCATCCACTCTCCTAAACTCTATGACTGACTGTAACATGCACCAGAACTTTATCATTATTAAATTTTGTTTCCAAATCATACTGTAAAAATATTTTTGCCTTAAGCAAATTAAATCAAATACAGAAGCTCAGTATGAAATAGGAAATGTCTGCATCTGATATCTTTGAATCTGTTAGAGGGTCTGAACCCAAACTAGAACAGGAGGATATCATAAGTGACAGGATGATTATATTTTTAAATGGAAAGTAATTTCCAAACTGCTGAGTCCCATGATACGATCTTCAGAAGAAGAGAGGAGCCCGATATTGGACTGCACAGGTTAGTGAAGTAGCAGCCTACTGACATGTGGCAGCTCTGAACAGAGAGGACAGGAATCCATGGGGAACGATGCAGACTCCAGACAAGAACAGATGAGAAGTGAACAAAAACATTCAGCTGAATTAAGGACAAATGTGCAAACGTTGAAAACTTCTGCTCAACCTAAATGACTCTCTAAACTGTGGAACCTTCACCTATCACTGATCCAAATGACATACAAATAAGCCAGCATTAAAGTTGAGCACCACTTGCATCTGGTAATAGCACACATCACATATCATGAACTTTGTCCATGTGTTCTCTTCACATGAATAAAATTTAGATATTTAACTCTTTCATGGAACCAGAACCTGAGATACTATCATGCACGTATAACTTATTTTGACAGATCCTAATGCACAGCCATGAAAAAGTTTGTTCCATTAAATAAACTGTAATGAGACAGGATTTTTTCATGTCATTTTCTAGATATGTGGAGATCTCATAGAAATTTCAAGCAACACACAAACCATCTTATTTTTACAAATCAAGTACAAACTCCCACTATACCTGTTTTTCAAAAGGCTACTTTCTTCATGTAATTTCTTTGCAATGAAGCACCACAACTAAGGGGACTATGCGTGGTGCTAATCCACCACCTCTAAATTTTTCTGCTGCCTCTTTATTCTTCTCTCATCCTGCTGTTTTTCAATACAAACCGATTCAGAGGTCATGCTGACCTTCATGTATGAAGTCAGCTATGTTTCATCTAAGCTACTAATAAATGAGGCACCTGAGTGCTACTGCTTTATTTCTTTTACTTCTCAAAGAAGTACCTGGGTGGTTCTCTGCAGATACAGTAGGCTGCATTTCCTGCTTCTGTGTAACCCATTCTTTAAAAAGATAAAGCTTGCCCAAGATTTCTTCTTTCAAGTGTAGTATGAAAGGGACTATTACATTAAATATTAGCCCAGTAATATGTGACTTTTCAATGTTGACAACTAGTCATGATTGGTGCCAAATTCTCATCCCTTCACTCCCTGAGAGCTTGAAGAAGTGAGTTCACTTCTCTATGTATCTCAGTTTGTCTTGAAAAACAGTAAGGTATTCACTTTTTGAGCAGTCTGAGATTTAGAAGCCTGTATTAGGCACAGGGATTAAGAGAGGAAGAACAGTCTTATACTTAAGATACTCTCAAACCAACTGGTTATAATCTGCAGCTGTGATGCCACCAGAATTTAGGAAAAAATCATTTACTCTCTCATGCGCCTCATTTTCCTTTAGGAACATGGAGCCCTTTTCCCTGTTTTCTGTTTCCCCGTCACCTGTCTTTTGCAAAACAGAGAGAAGCAATGACCCTCACTGCAGACACTCTTCAAGAAGGATAAGCATGATAACCAGAACTCAATATATATACAGAGCACTGGCAGGAACAGTGCCAGAGGTAGAAATAATTTCACAAATCATCTCACATTCACCTCTTCATTAGTTCTACAAACTGGAACTTCATGCTAGGTTCTCTATATTGAAATAACAGGTCTTTCTTTCAGAAAGAAAAATTATACACATATAAAAGTAAATGCAAACCTCTCTTTCACAAAATTTATAGTGGTGCTAATATTCTGTGGCACTTTTTTCCATCACTGCATCTATGTGCTGACTACATTCAATTTAGCCTTCTGTCACCCTACTTGAATTCCACAGACATATAATTGTTATTACATTTTCATCAATACCCAATTTACTTTGAAAACATAATAATCTCTGTCCACCTCTAGATAGGAAATGATTTGTTTCTTACCCACCATAGCACTAGTGCTGCAGCAATGAAATGTCTCCAGAATTATTGTCAGATGTGTTTCTTTTGGAAATGACATCATTACGCAGTGCCCCATTACAACCAGATATGAACAAAAGAATAACTTTTCAGAAGTCACATTTCTCAATCAACATCCATTTACAATTTTAATAGTGCCATCAGTCAGAAGGACACAGAAGTGATTGTGTATTTCATAAAGTTCCAGAACTACTGCCAGCCAGGAGTTCTGTCACATTCATACAGGAAAAATACTGAAAATATAAATTATCCTTCTGTCTTCTGTAATGCATTCATACACTGACTCCACTGAGCAGTGCATAATGAAGAGGTTTCTCACTAACAGAACACAAGCATGTTCAATATGTGGAAAATCAATCATAAAAGTGATTTTTGTCATTTTCAACAGTAAGACACCTAACTTTTCACCTGTCAGTTTTGCCATTTTTGTCAGAACTGAACAGCAGCTCAGGCCACTAGACTGTGCTTCCCTGTTTCTTCGAGCCACCAGCAACATGCCACATTTCAAGCCAAAGCAGAGGGACAACAAAGTGCAAAGAGAGCATGCGGCACCCATTGGAATCACTTAGTGACGTCACCACCGTGACCATTCGGGGTTAGCACGGCTCAAGGCCGGCCAGCTGGTAGAATCAGAAGAAGGAAGTGTCACATGCACTACTCCCATTTACTCTGTGAACTGAATCTTATCAATTTGATGTATTTAGCCTCTATTTATGTGCATTTTCTAAGTTACTATTACCAAGATATGAGAGGCAATGAATGTTCTATGCAAGACAATATAAATGGTGGTTAATGACTAGCACAAAATGAGAGATGCTGTTATTCTAACGGAGGTCTTGGCCCTTTCTAGAAGCTTTTTCTTCATGCTCCCCCTCCCTTTGAAAGGGATCAGTAGCTTATGCTAGTGATGATATGTCTATCAGTAGGTAGAAAGTATCAATGTCACTCTGGAGACAGTGATCCAAAATGTTTACATGATTACATGATCAAATTCCTAAATCTCCTGCCTGTCCAGGTCTTTGATCATACTAAACTACTCCATGACTGAAGTCTCTAGGAGTGTCTCTCCTCTTTGCATAGATCATTTATATACATTACACAGAACAACCACGTATTAACAACCTGATGGAACTGCGTACTGCAACATGCAATCATTTCAAAGTAAGCAGTGCATTCAAAAAGCACTTTCTTACTTTCTGGATACTATGAATGGTACTAATATAGTAGAAGGGCTTTGCCTGTAAAATGCTGCAAACAGTGAGCAGACATCTCTTATAACATTTGTGCTTTGCTCATCAGAGGTGTGATAGCTGAATGGTATGTATTATTTCATAGTTAGAAATCAGTAATATAGAATGATTAATAAAAAAGCAAAAATAATTTTACTGTATTAAAAAAAGTTGTTTTCCCTTGATAGCCATGGTTAGATTTTTCTGCTGGAAATAAATACAGAGGTTGTCTAATGTACTTCATTGCAGTTGTCAGCAGAAAACTATGAAGAAATGATGCTTTTTTCTTTATGGAAGCAATGGGGTTTTTTTCCTTCATTTGTGGTTATCTAACTTATTGCCATTAAGCTTGTAGATAATAAGTCTTCCACCTTCTCTAATGATAGGAATGAAATAAACTCATCCCTCTTCAGCACTGCTTTGAAAGTCGCCCTTCTGATGTGTCATCAAAGCAGTCCTGAGCAGGCTTTAAAATGAGAGGGTTAAACAAACTTAATCCTGCAGCCCTTCCTCCTCCCACCTGTTGAATCCGACGACCTATAACTGAAAAAGCCACCTGCACCGATACCTGTTGCTCAAACTGTTCCAAATGATCACTGCAGCTGTATTCAGGATGCAGTCCTGGCACACGGAACGATGGAAAATAGCACTGAGACAACAGCGATACTCAGTGAAACCTCATCCAAAAAAAAAAAAAAAAAGGGAGGCGGGAAGAGAGAGAACGAACATAACTGGGAGCAAACTGCTGCCTGGGCAGCTGAAACCACCTTTCTCAATACGCACCACTGTAATTGACACAAAACAAATACAGTATTGACCCAGTAGCATTTCGGTTTATTAGGATATTACTGTTCTTAAATTAAACCAGGAGGACCCCACATGTAGGATTTTTCTTCCGCTCAGAAGCATACTGCTGTTTTGGAAAACATCCCGATCTGTAAGGATGATTGAGAAATCCCAATCCATTAATACTTTTCCTTAGGAGTTAATTTCATCTCTACCTAAGTCTATAAAAGGGTTCTTACATGGAGGTCAATAGAGTTGAACTAAAGCTGTGCAAAATGTTCAAAGAGCCACATGAAACCGTATAAAACTCACCAGGTCTAAGGTGTGCACTAATAATTTGAACCAGCAGGGCTTTGCTCTGAATTTTATTGAGCCAGAGTACCTTTCATTAAAATCAGAAATGTAATTTTTAGCACAATCTGGAATTGTACACATTTCTAGATGCTAATTATTTCACTTTTCCTCCCTGCCCCCTCCTGCCCAGGTTGAAGGCTGTGGCTGTTGCACAAAGTCACTTGGTTTAAGTTTCATGGCTAGGCTTCTGGATGCCTAATTGGCTCAGCGTGACCAGCAGGACGCCAGCTGCAGCTAGGCAGAGCGACTCGCTGTAGCCGACTTGCATAATGCCCATTTCCAAAAGCACAGACTCAAAGAGAGCCTCTTTCAGCGCTCGCCCGCATCGTGCTCCCGCCTCCTGCCGCGGCCGGCCCGAAGGCAGCAGCCAGCTGCGGCTGCTCGCGGAGGGCACCGCCAGCCCGCCAGCGCCGCGGCAGAGGTCGGCCGGCCTCGGGGAGGGAGAGGTCGTGGGTTCACCGCCTCTGACAAAGCAATTACGTCCGTACAAATCTCCACGAGTTCCCACGCAAAGTTTCACTACCTATTTGTGTAACCAGGGGGAAAGTAGTGAATTGGTGTTAACCCTTTATATATGAGAGCCAATATATATATGGCTCTCACAAAAATCCTAGAATAGTAATTCAAATTGGAAAAGCATTACTTCGGTGATCATGCTAGCCTGCTTTCCCACCGCTTCATTCAGGATTCAAGCCGACAACAAAAACAACAGTGGAGAGCTCAGAAATGTTTGTTTCCTCAGTGACTCTTATTAATAATTCACCTAAAAATATGTAAGTATAACATATGCACTTCTCTCTCATGATTATACCTGCAGAAGAAGCAATTTAGCAGTCAAAAAGCTGTTTACAAGTATGCATAAGAATTCCAGATTCACACATATTTATAAAAAAGTCTGGATACACCATTTATAGGGGGGAACTGGAACTCCATGAATCTTCAGCTCATGTAAGTCTGGTTTGCACAGCAACTGCATGAATACATGAGTAAAATCAACAGTACTAGCAGAAACTATTCCTTATATATCTAAAAACACACATACAAACACACACACCCTGGAAAGAGCTCCTTGGGAAGGAAAGAAATTTCAAGAAACACTAGCCAGGACCAGATAAGGTAAAAAAGTCCAGGGATGAGCTTGGCATATCATTTTCATCACTATAATTTTTATGTAAGTAGTTTTAACTCAAATTGCTAGAGACTTGCTGTATTTAAATGCAAATTGAACTAAAAGTTCTGATAATAATTGAGCTTTTAAGACAAAATAGGATCAAGGAGATGGAAATGCTACTATTGATTTTACTGGAAGTATTGCGTCTTTTACAAAATAAGACATTGTTGAATTTGATGAGGGCAATCAGAGCAAAAAGATGCAAGACATGAAGAAAAAAAATAACACAGAGATGAATAATAAGAACTGGATGACCTTAATAACTCAAGTAGCAGGAGAGAGATAAAATTGGCTAGTAGGACATTATTAAGGTGAAACCTTAAAAAATAATAATAATTAAGAATGACCATCACCAACAGATGACCCACAGTAAAGTTAAGCAAGCATGCTGCGCTGCAAGATGGAGGTGTCATGTACTTCCCTAAAAGTCATGGATCAGTGTAAGGCTTACTTTAAAGAAAAAGAAAAAAAAGAAAAAGAAAAAGAAAAAAGTGAATTTATTGGCAAAATCAAAACAATTCTCTTCTTTAACTATGGCCTAGAGATACATAGTAATCTGCTTTGACTCCTGAATATTTGGAAAGTAGTTGACATCAAAATTTACTTTGCTTATTTCAAGGATAGAACATTCAGCATCCTTATGATGATCTGTAGCACAAAACTACACTAGTAAACAGTTTCTGACAAAAAAGCTCACTGTAATGTGAAATCTGCTCTCTGAAAATCACCCTGAGGTCCACCAATGAAGAATACATAATTATCCCATCTCATCATTATTGGCATTTGGAAACTACCTTTTCACCACAAATATCTGAGAGACTGAACTATCTTTGTTTTTGGTCATTGTCAGTGGTTCTTTGCCCTTTATTTTTTTTTCTTTTTAATAATAAAATCTCCCTACAGCTGAGTCACTGCTTATGGCATTTTTCTGAACCTTGGAATTTTGTTTCTTTGCATATGCTGTGCCCTCATGAGAATCATAGAAAGTAGTGCTGAGAAGGGGGCACAAGCAGCATATACGCTAATCATCCCATTTTCCTTTCCATTCTCCATTCCAGAAGCAGATTTTGACTGCAAACCACAGAAAACCAGATTCCACAATATCTTCTCTTCTTCCACGCACATTTTCATTTCAAGCTTCAGCTCACAGAAACATTTTGCAGAAAAAAAAAAAAAATTCCAACTTTTCCCAGTGCTTTTTTCCAGTTGATTGCTACTCCCTGGCACCAATTATAAGCAACTGCTTCACAGCTGAACCAAAGCAGCATAGTCAGCAAAATCACTGCCTCTCCATCCTCAAGCAATCAGACAGCCTCAGTGCAAAGGAGCAAAGGTGAGCGAGGCACCAGCCTAATAGGCCAAGGAGGAATACGCCTGCAGTTTTCACGACCCCAGCCAGCCTGCTTTGTCAGAAGGTAAATTTCTGGCAACCGTTTTCCCTGCCAGCCTGATGAAGAGCTCCAGACTCCATATACAGCGCAGAGCGCTGGGACCTGGAGAAGAGGGACTGCAGAGCCCATCACACTAAAGCCAGTGGCAAAAACATAAGCATGTAATGAACTCGCTGACCAGCCAGAGCGAGTCTTCCCTCTGGTCACTGGTCGATAGCTGTTGAGGTAACAGAAAATGAAGACCATACTCAATTCATCCGTTTAACGAGCAGGCAGACATCACACAGCTGACTGTACAAGGAGCTGTCTGGGAACCTGCAGAGTGCCTAAATATCATGCTTTACACCTTGATTCCCAACTCTGCTCTCTGATCCTGCTTCCCACCTGCTCAGCCCTAGTCTGTAACTCCTCTTGCATTTTTTTAATCCTATCCTCTGCTGTCTCTGCATTACAGCTTGTCCCCAGCCAGCCTGCTCGATCAGCTCCCGCACCGTCTGCTGGCTTCTGCCTTGCTTTTTGGATTCCTTGGAAATCTCTCTCTGACCTACATTATTCCCTCAACCCTGAATTGATGCATTTTTTAAGTCCTCTGGGTCCTGACTTTTTTGAATATTAATTATGACCCCAGCACTGGTTTTGTACTCTGTCATCAGCCTGGTCTACCCCAGCAGCATGATCGTCCCTATCGAGGCCATGACAGGATTCACTTCCTTAGACCAGACTTTCTCTGGTGCTGACTTCCCGTGGTATTCTAAGCATACACAATCTCTTCACACCTCTGCTGCTTACAAGCTTTCAGCATTAGTACAAAAGACAGCTCTGTTAGGCTTGTCTCACAGAGCCACCAGAGTAAAGGGAGAAGACAGAACAGCATAAAATGCACAGACCATGGCTAGGTGTGGGGTGATTACCCACTACTAAGGAAGGGACCTCACTCCTTTTTAGAGAGGATGTAGTATGACCTGCAATACCAAGAAGCTTTGAACCTATTAGTAACAAAATGAAAGTCAAGGCAGAGAACGTGTTTTACAGAACAAGTATTGGATCTGCAAAACCAATTCACTGTCAGCCAACTCAAACAACAGCACCATCAGCTGGATGCCTTGCCTCTCCCTGAGTGATCAAAGACTACAAGATCCTCTCTGGCATTAGCATCAGGCAGCCTTGTATTCCTTCATCTCTTAATTTATAACTCTTGTTACTTTGTTGTTGCATGTAGGAGTCAGAAGTCCAACAGCTGTCTCAGACATCTTTCTCCTTCCCTTTCTGCTTGCATGTACACCTTGCTGCCCTTCTTTGTTCACTCTCCCACATACACAACCAGTAAACTGCTGCAACCTAACCACAGAAACCAAACAAGAAGACAGAAACCCCTTTTTTATTTCCCTGTTTCACACTCCAGCGGACATGAATTACACCTGTACTACTCCCTCAATTTCTACTTCCATCATTTTCTTACAATCTTCCCCTAAAGTTGAGACACTTAATGTAACCCTATCAAGATTTTAGATCTATAGACCAACCCTTTGAATGACAGTTTATGAATGATGATCCAAAAAGTACTTTGCAAATCTCCATTGTTGTTCTTGTAACAGAAGGGAAAAGTAAAGCCCCAGTGTCGTTGCAACACTTGCCCTATGTAGTGTAGGATACTAGTGTAGAAATGGACAGTACTCTGGAAACAACTCTTCTTGAGAGAGTAATCATTCATAAAGGGCACTCCTGCATCCTCTCTGTTAGCTGTATTAAATTGTCAGGCTTTCTTGTTCTACAATTCATCATAAGAACTGCATTTAGAATTATTTTAAAACATTCATATTGTTTGACAATGAAAATTCCCATTAATGTAGAAATCATAAGCAGTAATTAAAGTGATGCTCTCTTTCAGGAGTCCCTCATTTCTCACAAATGTACAGAAGTACAGAACAACCAAACTAACAAACACGATTTCACCACTTTTCTTTTACTTTCAATAATTCATAGCTCTAATATTTACTCTATTACCTGTGCAGTATAAATATTAATGACATGCCACTACAAACTTTAGAGTACTTTCTGGATAGGAAAACAGCAGGGAACTTTTGCCCTTGTCCTAAAGGGAAAACACTGTCACTGTGATTAATGACAAAAATGACAAAATCTTGTAATTACAACTAAAGAAACATTATTTTACAGAAATATTTTACTAGTTTTTAAATGCATTACACAAAGGCTTGAGAAATATGCAAGAAAACCCACCTTAAAATTACTGTATTACATGGAAGTATTTGTAATCTTTTTATTGCATTATAATGGTCTATAAGAGCTATGCCTCACATTTGAGAGGTTTTCCATTTCACATGCTTAACATTACAATGCATTGGTAAAAATGAAGGTTATTCCCCATTTTTCCTGACTGATTAATTTCAGCTTAGTTTTAGAGGAAAGAAAAGTTAAATAACATGCATGGGGGAAGAACTGAAGGTGCTGTGCCTCCAAACTATCCACCTATAAACAAATAAATTAAACAGGACTCTTTCCTCCAATTCTCCCCAAAGTGAAAACAACATTCATCTATGACTTCATTGAGTTAATCCATTCAAAGCCTAGAAACTTCTGATGACATGAATCTACTAACATACATTCAAAAGGGTCTTGTATTTCCCTGATGTTACTACTAGTAATGATTTGTCTTAAAGTTCTCTTATGCAACAATTCGATTCAGTGCAGTTCAATCACTTAAGTCAGGTTTAGCACAGTGCTGACACAAAAAAAGTTAATGAAAGTAGTATTCTGTCACTCTGCCATTCTTTAAAGTGTCATAAGTATCTGGTGAGAGACCGTCATTTTATACAGTTAAAGAAAATCTGGACTCATGGGCTCTGAACTAACACTTAATCTAGATAATACAGACAGCTTCCCCTCCCCCTGATTTTTTCAATTTACTAACAGAGCAAAATGGGCAGTTATCTTGTTTTTTCCCCCGTGAAGCCATACATCTTTAAATGCGTTTCTGACATTTGGACAATTATTGACAGTCCCCTATTAACCGGGGGATGCCCGAGATGGCACAATGCTATCAATTCTCTCTTTCACCACCATCAGGAAGAACTCAAAAAACAAATCAAATATATATTAGCAGATGAGTGAAATGTAGTATTTTTGGCAACCTTAGAGTCTTTGTTCTTTGATTTTATTCAGGTTTTCTCTCCTAAGTTTGGCTTTCTGATCAAAGTCCAGGGTTACAGTACTCCTATCTTAGTATGCAAACATAAAGATCGAAAGTAGCCCTCCTTTTTGTAAACACACATGCGCGCTGCTGGTCAACAACCACATACATCCCACTTCTGTTTCTTCCACAAGGAATCTGAGATCTAAAGTGGAGTCAGAGAACAGCAGAGAGTGTTTGTGTCATTGCTCACCCATTCCAGCAGTCACCCCTGAGTTATAGCATGAGCAATAATATGCTATAAAGTTTCAAATAACCACAGTTTATCAACATAAGCTTCCAGCTGTGCTGCTGTGAGATGAGGTCTGGATAGTGTAAGGGCACCTATGCTGTTGTAGGCTGTAAGCACATGAATTCTGATATATCATGGACTTACACAGTGGCCATTTATGAAAGTTCACAAGGGAAATCCAGGAGGATGAGAGCTGTATCAGGGTTACCCTGCGTTGAAAGAGCAATAAACAAAGTTCCCAGTTTTATGGTTTCCAGGAAGAGAAGAGGAGAGCTTAACACCTCCTCTTTTGTTTTATGCAATATGTCATGGAAATATTGTCCATCAGTAACTGCACTGTGGAGTTTTAAAGAACAGGCGGCAAGGTTACAGATGTTATCACATACTACACTGCCTGTCCTGTTCTGAAACACTTCCTACATATGGGAGTGATTCTTTTACACAATGCCTGGTAGTCCATCACCTGAAATTATTTAAAAAAAACAAAAAAACAAAAAAACCACACACACACTAACAAACATACCTTGTGTCTGAATAAATCTAATTTTTTTAGGGTCCTTGGCCTTTAAGCAGTACTTCTAGAAAAAAGAAACTAGGTTTAGATGGATATTCAAATGCTTTTCATTTACTTTCCCTCACCCATGCTTGAAGAAAGGAGAAAAGACTTGCTAAAATCTGCCAAAACCCTTTGTATCTGAAATAGGATGACTCAGTCAGCATTATCACACACATAATATTAAACAGCATATCAGACTTCCGGTATGAGTATGGTCTGCAAATGAGGACAGGAAGCTTTAGCATACCTCTCCAAGTACTGCAGCTACAAGTCCATGATTGCTTGCAAAGATCCTTTTTGTTGGCCCTGTGCCATTTGCTACTCCGTAGACGTAGAGCTGGTTGCAGTGGAGGTGACCTTCCAAAGGTGACAGTGAGCTCTCTTTGGTACACAGGGAAGGTGACCTGCTCCTCAGTAATTGAGAGAATGGATCCCAGTTCAATTAATATGGCCAAAACAGCATGCTAAGCAGGTACTAACTTGGAGAGTATCATTCCCACAGTTGGGTGGCAATCAGAACAGGGGCTTCCCAGCACCCTTCCATGGGGTCATTCTCCAAAGGCAGGAAAGAGGGCTCTGAACTTGATGTAACAAGAAGAAATAAGACTGTCCCTCTTCTTCAGGGAATGGTGCTGAGTACTAAGCAGTCACGGCTCTGAACAGTAAAGACCTCTGAAGTGGTAAACACAAGTCCTTACTTTGTTTTTTCACAGCCAGAGAAACTCAGCTGTGATGCCAGCTTTACTAGCAGAGGTACTACTGTCCAAGCAGAAAGATAAAGGGAGAATAACCAGTCATTATGCTGTTAGTGCTGTTAGATAGTAACAAGACTATTAATTACTATTAATTACTAAGTTCAAGCCAAGTTCTTTTACAGAGATTTTGCTGATGCTGCATCACTGGCAGTACTAGCATCACTGGCACTGCTTCTCACAGGCCTTTATTTTAATTTTTTTCCACTGCCCAGTCCTCAGATCAGATGAGTACTTAAAGAAGCCAATGAGCATATTTTACTTTGCTCTTTATGTAAATACTACTCTGGATGTAAAACAATTTTCATGGACCGCTCAAGCATATGAAGACAGGCATATCTGGAGCTGTCAGTCTGGCAGAGAAAGACTTGTGCATAAAGCACTTATGGAGGAGCTGGTTTTGAGCGGGTGGGAGGGACACTAGGTGATGTCTCTTCTACCTATTAGAAAGGGATAACCAGTGTCCTCCTTTAATGTCATTTAGCATTCAGATTTAAAACCTAGCAGTTCAGACTACCATGAGGAACTGCTTGTTGGACAAGATTTCTCCCTTTACTTTCCTGCATTTTTACAAACCTTTCTTACAAATGGTCCTTTTTGTTTTAGGGAACCCATCTGTAGTTCTCCCTGAATACGTCTATCAGAGTCTGTATGGGGTTGTCTGCAAGATCAGTGCTTGACAGTTTTTCTAATAAGGTCAATGCATCTCTGATCCTTTTTTCCACAAGGACCTCCTTTTTTGCTTTATGCAAACACTGCGTTTCTATTGCTTGAGTGATTGCTTCTCTTCTCTCTAACAAATGTTTCCATGGGATGAATGAAAGAAAATATCAGAAAAGGCAAGATGCACAGTAATCAGCCAGAGAAATTAAATGAGGTTTAGGTGTGTCATGTCATGTCAGGTGTGCGTGTGTCCCAGGAAAAAAAAAACTGAATGGAGGGGATAGCGCACAACATTCCTTAGGTTTAACTTGTATAATGAAAGCTTTTCAGAGAGTCCAAGTCAGAGTCAATACTTTTAATGGAATGATGCATGAAATCATTTCAATGGAAAAGCTGGAGAGTCAGTGTTACCTTAATGTTATCATAAAGCAGCAAGGATTGTTCAAGACCTCCTAAGAAAGTGTCTGAAAAGAAGAGGGCCTTAACCAAGTCTACTATTCAGTAAATTCCTCAATGGGTAAACAAAAGGATCAGATCATTAGGGGAGGAATATGGACAGTTTCTGCTCATCCTCCCAAGGGGATTTAATTATTTATGGTTTCCTTGATTACATGTGCAAGGGGTCAGATCACTTTTGTAACACGTAAGATGTTCTGTCATTTTTCAACTGGCAAGGTAAATGATTATGGCTTTCTCCCCTCCAGCACCAAACAGGCTATTGTTGTTAATATCTGTTATGTTAATAGAGTATGCAATATTAAGGAATATAAGATATTTATAACGAGTTATAATAGAGCTATGTCCTGAACAAATCAGATATAAATTTTTAATGAATGGGTCCCAGAGTCTATTAATTTAGTTATAGGGTACAAAACTAGCAAATATATTCACTCTCAGGCACTGAAGGATAAGAAAAATATTAGCCAGGGTCAAATGCTGTTGTACACTTCTAAAAGAAAAGAGTATATTAGAAGGCTACATACAGTTTAATTTCATGAAGATATCCTATTAACGCCACTAAATATAAACAAAAAGCTTTACTACTTTTTCCACAAGATGCTTTTCCATAAATATACAATGCTGAAAATATCTATTTGTAAAACCTAGATGTCAGGAAAGCTCCCTGTTGGATTTAGCATCATTTATAGTGAATAATACTATATCCATGGTCACAAAGTTTTCAATTCCTTCTGGGAAACACAGAATTTAATAGAGAACGATCACCTTTTTGCTTATGTGCATACATGTACATATAAATACTTTTTGAATTATTGATCCTAAGGAATATTTCCTTGAGATACATTCTTCACAAAATTCTATAGGTTAGTTTTAAAAATTGCTTTGAAAGTATACCATCTTTTTTCTAGAAAAACACATTCAACTTCTATAGAATTGGAGTGATTTCACCCTGCTAAGTTTCACAGCATCTTTATAAAGGTCTTAGGAAAAAGCCTAAGGAAATTAACAGTGATAAAAAAAATACATTCTACAGACCACACTGTAAATTTAAATCTATTTGCTGTAGCTTTAGTAGACTACTTACAGAATTCAGCACCAAGCAAGAGACTTTTCCAATGAATCAATCAATCAAGGTCTGTTTTTTGGTGGTGAGGGTTGACCTGCAACTTACAGCTCAGTCTGGGACATATAATAGTTGCACACAGACAAATTAATTTGCTCCATCTCTAACTGATATCACTATGTGACTTACTAATATATGTGTCTTTATTCTAGATGGTTTATTTTGCTTCCTTTCTCTCAGTCTCCTTCATGTTAACACTCAAATTTCTCATTTCATCTTCACCTGTCTCAATCACCCTTCAGGATAATCTGTCCATACTTTTCTGTATACCTGCTTAGTATAACAGCACTGACATTACCACTGTCCGAAATGTTACAGTGGAAAATGTCAGAGGTTATTTAATTACACTGTATTTACCACTTGTTTTTATCAAAATGATATTCCTGTATGCCCCCATGCTTACAGAAAATAAACACAGAAGATTACATTACATTAACCACTCATTTTTATCAAAATGATATTCCTGATGATATTTCTGATAAATGTAAACAACCAAATTCTCTATTTTCTCTGGCTCTTGATCACTAATGCTGGTGCAACTGAAATTACACCTCCTTGAGCTAAACTGATCTCTCCCAGAAATGCCCACTCAGCTAGGACAAGTGATGTGACCACCGTGTGTTACCTGCAGGTCCGAGTGAGTCACCTGCAGCACCAAGGCTCTCCGACAGTGACGACTTCGAGACCCGTTCTAGTTGTCTGCCAGAGGACAACGCGTCTGGCATTCACCGTCAAAAGACCAGGCTCTGCGCCAGTAAAAGCTTACACAGAGAGTGTTGTGGCCAAGTCTGCCTCTCCATTTTTTTAAGAAACCATGTGCCTCACACAAGCAACACTGGCAGAGTGTCGCATCCATACCAATATGGCTTTTGCCTATCCTACAGGACATTCTAGAAATACTTTGGATAATATGTTATGCCCCAACATATTTGTTGCCTTTTGTGATTCTTGGCAGCCCCCAGGATTTTTTTTCTTCACGTTTCAATTGCCACATAAACCATTAAAAGCTCCCATAAACACAAATATTAATGTACTAATCATGTATACTCCTATATGCTGCAGAATGTCTTACACACTTTCACTGCAGTTCTGCTTGGTATAGGGTGCTGTAAAAACAGCATCTTGGCATTCTGCATTCATGTTCTCTCAATTACTTTAATATCATTAATTAAGTTCTAAGTTTAAAAGTCAAATGTTGTTTACTTTTCTGCCTGCCAACCTGCAAATATGGTTTTAAATATGAGAATCAAGCTGGGTTATCTTCTACTTCATGAACAAGAGTCAGCAGAAGTTGAATCTATTGGTTAACTCTTTGTTTAGTGTTATCTATGGAAATTCAGAGTGTTTCCTATGCTAAAGGTATTCCTATTTGGAGAAGAATAGAAATGCAGGCCAAAATTCCAAATGGCTGCTTTTTATTGGTCAAAAAGGTGCTAAACGGATACTGCACTTTATGAGATTTAACACTCAGAAGCCTCGATTTGTAACTGCTTTCTGTGACATAACTGCTCATTAGGATCTCTACTTCCCCATTTCTCTCCAAGTGTTTTCCCCCTTCCCCCCAAAGGGGCATTAAGAATTGATCCTCAACAAAATCAAATCAGTTGAAATCTTCTAAGTGTTTGGAAAAAATCTCTCACTGTTGTACAACATGGAAAAATGTTCATGAGAATTCATGAAAAGCAGCTATTCTCATTTATACCTTAACATGACATTTATGCTAATTTTAGTATCATAATATTCAGAAAATATGGTAACAAGGTGGAAGTCCAGGAGAACCAAGATGCAAGCTAGTTCTCTGGATTCACTGCCTCTGATCAACACCTTGGGGAAAGTTTAATTCAGGAAGCCAGGATCCAGCCGGCTATGAAGACATGAAAGGGAAGGACTAGAAATTAAACAAAGCAGAGGTCAAAATTTCAACCAGAGCCACCAAGTGCCACATGACAAATAAAACTCCTTTGCAGAAACTTAGGACAACAGCAACAAAATGGAAGAGTAACACATTCAGGTTAGAGTGTCACCATTCGCTTTGGACGTCCCTTTTCCATGGCGGAGGTGATCAGCACCAGGCCGACACCTCTTGCCGCCTTCAGCTGCGTGCCAAGAGCAAGCAGGAAGCAGAAGGTCACTGCTGCCGGAGCAGCAAGGTGTGAGGAGAACATGGTCCTCATGACACAGCTAATGCACCACTTTGGCTCACATTATGGCTAAATTAATAACATGCCACATCCTATGCTATGTGGAAGGAATTTTAAAACATCTTCTAAGTTAATTTCTCACTTGCGAGTTCCTCAGAATTCAAAATACTGCTATATTTCACAAACAGTTTACTGCAAACTCAAATATCTAATTGTTACCAGATTATTCAGCTACATTTTTCACTACTCTGAAGCAAGACATTAAGCAAGAACACCAGAAAAATTTAGTGAATGAAGAAACAACAAAAACAACAACTATTTGAATTAAACATCTCATTAAAAACATTTATAGCATGATAAAATAGCACAAAGGGAAGACATCTGGATGACAATTTAATTTATAAACTGCCTTCCATCCATTAATCTCAGGGCCTTGGAAATCTGCTATAAATTTCATTCCTGAACAATATATACCATAACAGTCATTTCACTAAGAGGTAAACTGGGATGCAGAGAGATTTTCTCCATTTCTGAAGTCACCAAAAAAATAAAAAATAAAAAAAATAAAAACATGCCAAGAAAACAAAATAAGCAGAATGAAATCAACAGTTTCTGTTCTCCAGTCTCTCACAACATTCAGCATTATCGGAACAAAACAAGATATTTAAAATTGTCTTCATCAAGTTACAAAAAAAAGGAGAACGGGGGGGAAAAAAAAAAAAAAGAGAGACCAGGCAAAGGAGCCCCTGCCACCACCGTTCCCCTCTCTCCAAAGGCTGGGGTGTCATAAAGGTGTTAACGTCAGCCTTCATCCGTTGCCATCAGCTTCCAATGCATTCGCAGCTAGTACCTCAGTCCCCCCCTCCCGCCCCAGGAATATGAGTGCTGTACTTACCACCGATAACTAACTAACTAACTAACTAACTAACTAACAGTTGTAGGATCTGTACTAGTTTCAGTGACCAGAAGCTCTTTCCACTTGGAAGATCCTTCCAAATTACACTACTTACATACAGTGGGGTTTTTGTTTTGTTCTGTTTCACAAGCACTAGCAAGAAGAGAGCGGTTATACTATTATACCTTCACACCTGCAACCACCTGCGCATAACGGCACACACATACTTCCATGAGAAAGGAACTACCTAGGTGCAAAAAGCTAAGCACTGGCCTAAGTTCTACATAAAGCAGTAAGATTTTTTTCTTTCTCATTATCTTAGTAAACCATGGAATAACTTTGGGGCTCTTCCTCACACCTGAAGATGCAGTTCTCGGGGAACACATTCTTTTGATGGACAAGTTTCATCTATTAAGGATTTTAAATATATCTTACATAAAGATTTCCAATTTCTGCTGGATAAAATGCATCACATATGTAATTGTTAGACCAAAAAGACCTAACAAAATAATTTCACATCAAGCACGGAAATTTAGAAGAGCACATATGTAGTGCTACAACATTTCACTAGACCAAACACTACTCTGCTTCAGCAAGCGAAAGAAAGAAAAAAAACATATATGTACTAAATACTAGTATATATACTAACATATTTATACACTAATTAGAAACTGCCAGCCCTGGTGACAAAACAGGAATGCCAAATTCTACAGCTGATGTTGCATTTCCACCACAGCTCTTGCCATAATTGGAGGACTGGTTCCCAAGGAACAGGGAGGGAAGGCGAAGGCAAAAAGAGAGGTCAACAGTGGTCAGCATGACACTAAGATAATTTTCAGTGTAAAATATTCATTACTAATTTATGTCTTTTCCTCACTTCCCTCTGATGGAGCCCAACTGAGTCAGGAATACTGTAGGGGTTGAAAGTGGTGCAGAAGTGCAGCATATATTCTGAATTTCAGATTTCAGCAAATAACTTCCCTTTTTGTTTTCGGACCTCACTCTAAGAGGAGGAGCAGGATAAACGTGCAGATGCAATGTTGCAAACATCCCCCCCACACCATAACTCAGGGAGACCCCTGAGTACTCGGACTTCAAACATTCTCTCACCACGATTGTTAGAGCATGCAATACAGAGATAAAAAGAATATACTCTCTCTCTATCCACTCAACACTTTCATTCACATAATCACTACCCGTTACATTTAGGCTTAATCCTAATTATGAGCAAACAAGCAGTTATAATCTCAAAAAGCAACTTCAACATATTCATGCATATTAGTTTAGCCAAGTCCATTCTCTTTCCTCCAAAAATCAGTTAACAATAAACAAGCCCATAGGCTATGAGTTTTATTAACAGCTATTTTTCCAAGCATTAACAGGGCAAGAGTATAATACTATAGAATTTTTACCACAAAAGTAAAGAACTGTATAGAAACTATTTTGTGGGAAAATGGTAAAGAAATCCTATATTAAAGCAGCAGGAGAAAAGATTTGGAAGCTATAGAGCAGCTGTTTCAAATAACAATCATTTACAACTATACTACAGATTTTGGTTTTAGCTTGATAAAGTAACACAAATCTTTATGAACTCTATACTGTTGAATTTAGGATTAAAGCATTACAGTTAGGGCTGTTTATTTCAGAATACAGAAGATGGTAAAGGTCATTTTCAAATAAAATTATGAAACAGTATTGGGAGAAATTTGAACTAGAAGCAAGTTACAGAAATGTCATTTTGCCTGCACACAGTTTAGTACAGTGCATGTATACAGTATGGCTTTTTCTATTTAACAATGATCTCTAAAGTGTTTTACGAGCATCATAGCTCTGTTAAAAAGCAGATTTTTTCTTAAAGAAAAGCAGACACACATTTTCCTTCCGAGACTGTTGCCTCGTTCATTTTTTAAACAGTTTTGCAGCCTATCATGAAGGTACTAAATAACTAAATACAAAATGATAGTTTATATTTCTCTTGCTTACAGTGATGATGCCACTTTTCAGAAAACAGTTGACTTGTATTTTACATTGCTCTTTCTCTAGCTCATCTTGCTCTTATAGGTTATCTCAGCCGTTCATCACCTGGCATTACACATGTAAACTAATCCAAAACTATCAGATTTGCCATCTTCTCGTACTTGCACAGCTTCCAGCACAAAGCACAGGAGGGCACTTTCAACTATTCATGGCGGGAAGGGGAGAAAGACAGTGGATATTAACAGTGTGGAAAACATTTTTATAGTACTTAAAAATGTCTTCACAAATATGTACTTGAAAGCAACAGAAAACTCTTTTCTGATTTTCTTTAAATCCTTCATTGATTGTCCTTAGCCTGTAAGGGAAGCATCAACTATTTTGCGGTATCCTTCTTTTTTGCAAGTTGTGCGTACGTATGTGACAAAATTAACAAAAAGAAGCTGATCTAAAGCAATGGATGTTGCATTTACATCTGAAACTTGCTCCCTGGAGCTCTGTTACCCATGTTCACCAGAGGCTGGTTACTGCTTTCCAGGCTCCCCTGGAGCATGGGAGTCAAGAACGAGCAGAGCTGGAGAGTCCGGACTGGTTTCTCAGGTAGCCACATCCTTTCCTAATAATAATTTTCCTCCTCAGAACTTTCCAAATCAAACAAGACAAAACTTTCTGAAGCCCCTATCCATCTTCATAAACATTACTGAATGAAAAGCTGCCTCAGACCACGCGGGGCTCAACTAAAACTGTATCCGATCTCAGGTCTTTGAAAGCAGGTCATAAAATGCTCCAACTGCCCACACATATTTCATTCCTCCTTTGTAAATGAGATATTTGACACCTGCTCTACGGACTCACATGACTTCACATTTCTGTAGAACTGTTTTTGGTTTTGAAATGTCCAGCCTTTCCTCCTAAAATCTATCTTTAATACAGAAAGTGGCTTTTTAAGGTCCTTTGTGCCACAGTTTCTCTCTTATAAAGGTAAAACATCCCAGTCAACACTGTGACTAACGTTAAGAAAATATCGAGGACGCTGCACAATGGATTCTGTCGGACGAGCTTTCAAGCAACAGAAGTAGATGTTTGTGAAAACACGTTTAAGTACTATAAAAATATCTTTTCCACAGTGTTAATAAATGTGTATTTCTTTTCTCAGCCAGCTATATTTTTTCTTGCTAAACTTTTATGGCATTCAGAAAGATATCTTAAAACGTAGCTCAAGTTATAATAAAATGATGGGCAAAGGAAAATAGTGAATACAGGCAATATGGTTACTTGAAGCTCATCATGGATGAATGCAATATTTTAAAATTCAAGTGTTCTGTAATTGTTGCAGATTTTTCACACTTTCAACAGCATACATTTTTAATGCTTGGTTTAAAAATGTTTATAACCACTACAAATGAGCTGTAGTTATGTAGGAATCAGAATAATGTAATTGAAGTTTATGGGATAAATTAATTTGTATCAAAGTAACTACAGATTTCCATGGAGTTATCATCTTGTTGTCTCTCTCTGTCTCAACAAAGCTATTCCAAATTTGTGATAACATTAGTGAAAACAAAACCATGCAAGTAGGAGAGAATAAAGGAAAGACCAGAATATCTCCCGTTGAGTCTTATACAGCCTCTAAAGATGCCCTTAATAGTCACACACTGTTTTCTTTGGTGCCTACATTTACTGAATTAGTGTTTCTCTCCCAAAGACATACATTTTGGAACAAAAAAGGATGAAATGTGCTGTTTGAGTTTCCGGAGAGATATAACAGTTATATTAATAGTGACCATATTTAGAGAAAAACACCAAAAAGTTATTTTTATTTGTTGCTCTTAAGGAAATTTGGAGTTAAGATCAAAGGGCACTTTGATATGTTTGAAAGTTGTAAATGACCCATTTCCAGATTTTATAAAGTTAGTGTGCAATCTGTGAGCACTTGTGCCATAATTGAGAAGGAAGGCTCTTCAGCGTCACATGTCAATGCTGTAAACATGTAAATCTGGAAAATATTTTCCAAGCAGGCAGCCATGTGTAAAATTTACAGAACCTGTCATGAAAGGACTGCAGCTGCAAAAGTGCAAACTTCTCACTATGTCGGGAAGAATCCAGATGGGGGATGTAAGACTTTTTTTTTTCCCCATCATGGAGAATTCCAGCTGGACCAAGTTGTTGGTGCCATCAACTTTTAAAGCAACATTTCACCCAACCATGAAACACTGATTATTCAATCACAAGCAGCAGAACAGAGGAATCACTTTAAAAATAAAATTAAAAAAATCTTAGCTTAATTACACCAGTGTTTCATACAGACTGTGGGATCATTTATGACCATTTTGCAACATGTCCAGATGTCACTAGGCTGAGACCACCAAAGTTATATTATGCAAAAACAAAAAAAAAGGAAAAAAATAAATTTAGACTTAAACTGCTGTCCAGATATGCTCTTGAAAAGCAAAGATACGAAACTGAATTTTGAAATATATGTATTTTTTATCTACACACACACACTTTGTCTCAAAACCACCCTCACCTGAGACTCCTGTGGAATCTCTGGGGAAGAAATCTTTGAACATCACTTCAGCCAAGTCCCTTCATCAGTGTGAAGAAATGGGAGAGCAGGGTCATGTTCCTCCCTCACTAATCCTCTGCTCCCAGCTGCTTAGCACAGTACCTCTATTCAACTTCTGCTACCCCCAGCGTGTTTGAAAGGATCAGTGCAGAAAGTATCATAGGTGTAAGCAGGAGACTAATTCCTGCACAGGCAAAGAGGACTGATGCGCACTCCACCTATTTCCTGCACCCTACCTGCTCATCTGTTCCCTTCCAGCTCACGTTTTCTGAAGATGCCAGGAAATACAGGGACTGAAATGCAGCAAAAGCCTTTGCTTATGCTGATAGCATCATTACATAAAACTATACATCCAGAGCCCAATGCTCAGTGCAGTGGGAAGGGAGAACACAGTGACTGGTTAAAAACAAAAAAACAAAAGAACAAAACAAAACAAAACAAAACCCCTCCACTTCCAGTTGAAGTAAATCATTGTAGTCATACTGCCATTTTACATGACTGAAAATGTAGTTGAAAAACTAAGCAATCTTAAATAAAAATCACTGTTAAATCACGTACCTAAGAAGATAGAAATATAATTCTCAAATTTAATTCCATGCCCTTCTTATAATGGTTCACAAAAGCCTAGTCCTTTGGTTCAAAGTTCACCCATGGACACCAAATGCACTTCTGCGAGATCATCTGTGCCAACCACCTTTTAAAATCCTTGCAAAACTACACAGTATTTGCTTTCCATTTATAGTTATATTAAAAACTCTTAGGATATATTTAAAAAATGACATATATAAACTAACAGATGGCATAAAAAACAAAACATTTTGATGAATATAGAAATCAATGCAACTATTTCTAACACCGCTAATATGTAATATTTGTGATATGTAATATTCCGGTATAATATACAGTATTTCAAAATGAAATCTGCACTTAAATGCCAATATCCTCTCCTTCTGGCTTCTCGCTTTATGACACTAACATAGGATCTCATTCACCAAGCCAATTGAAATTTTAATAAAAGAAAGCTGGAGTTTCTAATAAACTCCTGCAGCGAGCGGATAATACTAAACATCTTTAGCAGCATGGTGTTTTTTATTATTATTTTAGCTGTATATTAATATGCTAGTATTTGTAAACTCTCTAGTGTCACCAGATTTATTTCAAAAGGCTTCTCTGCATTCTTCTTTTGTGAAAAGTTTATGTGACAATGAAATAATAATTTCAGTAGGTCTTTGCTATATAGCTGTCTAAACTGAAAAAGAAGATATATCTTACCTTAAAAAGGAAAGCATTGATATTATTTATCTGCCATTTGGGAAGGCAGTATATTGAATTTTCTTGTTGAGGGCAAAATTGTAACAGCAAGACAGGCAGCATTCACCATGAGAAGATTTATTACGATTTTGATACAGATAAACACTCATGCTTTTTTCTACTTCATTTGTGCATGCCAGGCCAGGTGAAATGTGTGTGAAATATCCTGCCCAGACACTGGCCAAAATCTACAACTGCTTACAGCCGATACAGTGCTGTTATGGCTAGAGAGACTTCTGTAATTTTTTTTCCAAAACTCATCTGTATTACTCTCACTCCTGCAAAGAGCTGTCCACCCACAGAAAACACTAGTAGGCATTAGAGCTGAAGGGCAGAAATGTCCTAAGACCATCACCCAAGCTTTTGCTCTCCGCCCTGACAACAAAGAGCTTTTTCCCCATGGGGTCCTTGCTATTTGTCTGCCGAATCTCTTCTGCTTTCCTCCAGGCTTATAGGATTTTAACATCACCGGCACTAGTGATTGCAAGAGACCCAGTAAAGCCTTTGAAGTCAATCCCAAAATGGTCCTTTGTCTTTGACAGACACAGCAAAAGGTGTCTAGGAATAAAGTTCGCCTCTTTTGAGCACAAAAAACTGTCTACAGTGTTTAATTCAAGCACGTCACTTCTAGTATGTATGTGGTAAATCAATTAGCAGCATGTTTCATAACATACAGTATTAAACCGTGTACTGATTTTCATAGCGACTAAATTTAGCTTTCACTTGCTCCAAACACACATATACAACTTACTTAATTTCAAGATAATAGCTGTGAATTTGTCAATGACAAACACCTACCTCCGATTCCTCATCTGCCTGTACACTACCAGTAATTCATTGTCTCTCTCATCTTAGCAGTTATGTTCTCACGCTCCACACTATGCAAACACAAATTCAAACAGTCACCTGCCCTTAAAATGACGAAATTTGTATCATGTTTTGGCAACTTAAAAAAAAAAAAAAACCTGCATCCATTGGCTTGCAAATGAAATGTATTCACGGAAGAAAATTCCTCCCATAAGCTGAAGCAGCTCATCATTAACATTCAAGGAATGTGAACACAAGCCTCATAGAAAACCATTAAAATATAAGGCAGCTTTCAGCCTATTTTAAGAATTTCAGAGAAATTTTGCATTTTCTTTCCCGTGATGCTACGGTGATGTCAGGCTGCATTTCAGATAAAATGACAATGAAATCATTTCAATTCCATGCAATGTGAAAAAGAAAAAAAAAAGTCAATTTTTCTCTTGGCAAACTGAAGTCTAAAGTAATTAAGCGCTGCTGTGTGGGTGGCAGCTTCCTCCTCTGAAGTCAACCTGAGATAATTACCATATTAAAGTCAAAACATCATGTGCTGTGCTGATAGATAGATGGATGGAGAGATTGGGCATCTATTAAATGATCCATTTTGTTATGCTCCCTGGAAAATGTGCCTTTGATGCCAATTAAAAATATATATATTCCAAGTGAGTATTTCTATGTGACAAAACTTCTATTCAGTAAATTGAATTTATTATTTACTGATGATGAAATACTTAGAGACATAAAAACCTGCATAGATAGGAAGCTAGGAGGAGAATTACATACCTTACTAAGTTTACAAACCCCTCATTACCCAATTGCCACATTCGTATAATGTGCCCTACAACACAATTTGCCACTAAGACACCAAGTTCCTTCTGTCATGAAATCCTTAACTAAGATAGAAATACGATACTATAGACAAAATAAACCTCCACCAAGACTTCTGAATTCACAAATGGTCTATTGTAGAACAAGGTCTTTTTCAATTTCTATAATGAATGTCCCTCAGAACATATTCTTACTTAAATGTCTTCAAGTCTCCATTTTTGGTATCGGAAAGGTAAATGGACCAAAACTGAGGTAATATCAGTGATGATTAATCTGTGCTATTTGTTGAGATTCATCACAGCAAGACTTAGCACAATAAAAAGAAGGCTGAAAATTTCTGTTTTTAACTAGTGTTAACACGTATGAGCAACTCTTTGCTGCATACTATCGTCACTCCAACAGTAAACTGCTTCTGTCATTAGGATTCAAAGAAAATGGTGCCACTGAAATTTAAACGGAGCACCAATTTTTATGCATCTGATTTGGATTTCATTTACAGTGATTTCAGAGGATGACCACTTGCATTAATCCTGATTTAGTTTGGTATCTGAACACATTTACATTCTACTTTAATAACAAAGGATAAGGCAAGTTTTTGCCATCGGAACCATTACAAAAGAGCAGAGTCTCCACTCTGTCTACTCTGCAGGTTATGTTTGATCTCATTTAAATACTTTGAATGAGATTTACTCTTCACTGTTTCTACGATAAAGGTCACAGAACTAAAACTATGTCTCTCTAAAATTATGGATAGCAATTTCCAAGGCTCAAAAGAAGGGCTTTTTCATGTTGACCAAACATAAACTAAAAGAATGTCATATGAAAATACACATGCACTGATATTAAAATGCTAATGAGTTTTCTCAGCAAGAAATCTAAACAATCAATACTTTACCTTTAATATTAGATTCAGCTCTTGCTTTGAAGTACCTGGCTCAAGGTCCTCAGATTCCAATGAGGCCAGCATCCATTTGAGTAAGCCAAGCATTTACATTACTGTCTACAGAAAATTCTGAGAGATGCTCTTAAGACTTTTCTGTTTAACAGACTTAAGCTAAAATCCTAGGCTGAGTGAAGCTTTAAAATTATCCTGTGAAAAGTTTAAGAATCTGTCTCACAGCAACTGCAATCCAAATACATGGCTTGTCACAGTAGAATTTCTTCAGAGAGTTTGTGTTGTGTTTTCAGGATACTGACACCCATACACTTTTGCTACCTCTGACAGAGTATTTAGCACACTGATACAATGCTATTAGAGTGAAAAATCTACATGTTTAAAAAAAAGAAAAAAAAAGATAAAATGAAATTGCAAAAGAGTTATGGGGGAAAAGGAATAGCAAGCAAAATGAGTTGGAGTCTGCTTGCCATCCCCTTATTCAAGGTCAATGGAGTTATTACAGATTTACAGTAGTGTAAGGAAAAATTGTGACAACAAATTCAAATGCTTTCAGAATATGTTTAAATATTAGCATTAGCAAACCAAAAGATGCACAAATAAAAAAACTGATGACGAAAAGTTAAGAACAAACTGACTTTAAAAATGAGTACTTAAAAATACCCTATATAGAGCTTGTTTTAAGTGTCTTTCAGTTTTTAACTAGTTTCAATTTTCATTTTTCAGCATCATTTTCAAAGCTTTCCTTTTTAAACTTGAAGCCTAGAAATTTTCTTTAAAAATAATGAAATTTCAAATTATCTAATAATAATCCAAAGCCCAAAAGATTAAAAAAAAAAAAAGTCACAAAGCAAGCAAGCATGCAACATCAACAATCTGCTTTGAATTCTTCTGAAGCAGAATGTAAAATGTATTTTCTGTTCAAAATTCAGCCTTTAATTAAAAAGGTGATTATTGCTACTGGCCTTTTTTTTTTTTTTTTCCCCTTCATTTCAGTCATCTTTGACAGCCAATTTGGTTTTTGGTTCCCCAGTGCTGCCACTCTGCTGCTTCATAAGACAGTGTACAATGTTTAATTCCTTTACAAGTTGCATGCTTTCTTCTTATTTAGATAGCTACCAGATACTTTTTGATGGTAGTTTATGATACTTCCATCATTTTACAGATCTTGTAATTAAATTTTAGGATTATTTAAATGCATAATATCAAACGCTTGGTGATCAAAACTAGAATCTGTGCAACAAAACAAGTTTAACCTCCACAGCAAGAAGAAGTGTTGCAAATTATGCCAGAGATTTTCCCATTTCACAACAGTGCACATTACCTTCCACTCAAACCTCCTCCACAATCATAACGCTCACTTTTTACAAATTCGGAAACAGGAGGACACTAAAGCTCAGAGAAATAGGGTAATTTGTCAACAGTCCAGAAACAGTTCTCAAATAATCCCTAACAACATTCCTCCTCTCATCAAATGTAATTAACTGTACTTGAGCATAGATTTTAAAGAGGTATCAACATAAAATTACATCTTGGAATTAACTATTCTTCAATTCGCTATGAAGTCACATTCCACAGGAAGAATCATTTACAAACCTGGAAGTGTCCTTCTATAAACCTATCTTCAGTTTGCATCATTGCACCCACATTACTTAGTAACTCCTCATGTAGAAAGGTTTTCTAATTCAACATAGACAAACAAGGAATGTGTTGGGGCCAGTCTGCTGGCAGATTTTGTTGAAGAATTTTGAAAACTGAAGTCCCCAGTTCTGACTTTCCTCTCACCAAAACTGGCTAAAGCTGAGTCATTTTTGTCTTGTGCAAACTCTAGGCATGTGTTTTGGTAAAACTGATATCAATACACTAAGGCTCAGAGAAATAAGATAATTTGTCAGCAGTCACAGAAGAAAAGAGAGTATGGGAATTAGGCACACAGCAGAGGTATCCTAAATACCAACCTCCACAACCTCTTCTGACCTTAGATGGTTCCTTGTTTATCCAGCTGAAGCCCTTTCTCCAGCCCCGTCAGTGAAGTGGACATTGCAGTGGAGTGTGAAGGTACTCTGAGGACCTCTTCTTCTAGAACGTGGCAGAGTGGATAGTTGTGGGACCTCCTCAGCTGCCAAAGGCACAATTCTATTTTACATATTTTGTTCTGTCTTACAAAGTTCAACACTTCTTCAGCAAAAGGCCTGGGAAAAACAGAGCATTCTATAAAACTCCAAAGATTACTTCAAATGGTGAAACTAGAAATTCAGGACAAGTAACAAGGTACCGGGTATTCATTTGCCTCTAGCACAGTCTATTAACCATTTGAGTGCTGAAAAACAAACCAGAAGAGTGAGGCAAGAGATGCTGCCCTCCTGGGCTGATGACTGAAAGATTCTACTGCAAACAGGAGCAGAAGCCAAACAGCAGCAAACCACATATCAAAAAAATTTGAGAACTTCAGATAGATGTATTCTTACAACAATCAATACTAGATGTTAGTAGTACTATTTATAACAGCAACACTACAGGTTCTCATGTGAACGTTACTTTCTCTGCATAATTATATTTCACTTTAATCCATAAATCTGTCAAAATGAAGAAAGCAATTAGGAATTTCCACATGAACAGACAAGGTCTCTCCTTCCCACACAAACGGTGCAAGCAAACACCTTAACCAGTGTGCCTCGTGGGGATTAGCAACAGAAACGTCCTCCTGCCTAGTGCTGCCAAGTCCTATGCTGCTCCATGTGTAACACTTTTATGCCAATTATTAAATGAACTGATCTGCAGTTACAAATAATCTGCATATTAAATAGTGACTGTAGTTCACAGACTAAAAGGAGATGCACAAAAACCAGGAGTGAGCATGTGCACTTTGCAGACAGTCTAAGGATACGAGGTAGCTGGAAGGAAAGTGTCTTGTGGGGGAAGGGGGAACTAAGGTGCATTCAAAGGACTCTCACCATCACCGTTTCTCCCTTGAACAAGATCCCTTTGACCTTGACATCAGCAGCTGGTCCTTCTCCACCCACCACTTCCGGAGAGCAGAAAGCAGAAGAGCAGAGAGAGGAGGCCATATGGCTTCCAACACAGCAAGCATCAGCAGGCTCCTGATGGCAAGCCATAGTGATGGCAAAATGGCCAGCTCATGGCTTCTCTGCCATGTAGACAAAATACAATTTTCTGGCAGCCCAGTTGTAGGAAGCAGAAAAGTGATTCTTCTGCTCTTTTTAAAAAGATATATGAAAATGTGTGTAAATTCTTAAAACGTCTGGACCTGAAGGGCAGGGGAAGGTGTTTCAAGGTAGTAGGAAGCCAGGTTCAGAGAAATAAATAGCAAAATTTTGTGCTGCATTCGTTTTCTAGATATTTGTGAAAATTGCAGTTATCAAATAGAAATATACAGCCAAGTAGAATGGATAGTTTAACATAGCTTTGGAAAGCTCCAAATTACTTCAGACAATCTACAAAGTAAATTACAGTAGCTAACAATTTTCCACTGAAAAAAGTATTTTAATGGTTAAAAGAACTGGACTTTGTACATTTCTATGTATTACAATTAGCAGTGTTCAAAATTCTCAAATCATTTTATTTTGATGACTACAACTTAATTTGTTCCCTGTCATAAATAGGGTAAGTGCTCAGAAATATTTAAAGGTACTGTATCCAGTACAAGGTCAAATGTTTGTATTCTTGAAGACAGAGTGACATCTAAAGGGATTTTGAAATACTCAAATCCGGCACACTGAATCCAAACCGACAAAGTCAAGGGCAAGTCATATTTTTGAAAACTGATGAGTTTTCAGGTTTGCTGTGGTTGATTGTCCCAAGTAACCATGAAAAGAGGATCAAATTCCAATTTTAATGACATGCCTCAGGGTGCCCTCAGGAAAACTGCCATTTTTATCTTAGATTCTGCAGGTCCTCAGTGCACAAAAGGGGAAAATCAGCTTTGAATAGATTCCTTGCACTGTTGTCAAAAGTAATACAACTGCTTTAAATATCTGTATCTTAAAATATTTTCTTACAGCAGTTTTTATTAACCTTGAAGCATTAACAGAGCAAAATATTTAAACACTATTTTTAGCTACTGATTCTCCAAACAGATCTTATATTTTCTAACTGATAGGTATTGTAACTGGAGTCTTTTTCTTAATCTCTCTCTCCAACACACACACACACACACACACACAAATCAAAACCCATTATCTAATGGCTAGATTTGGGATCTAGGGTGGTTATTTCCATGCATACAATTACTTCTACCATATGTTAAAAATATTATTTAAATTATACAGTTCCAGATATACTCCTGAATATAAAAACCAGTTTAAGAAAAAAATCAAAGTTTATAATATCAAAGACAACAGTACAGCAGAAATTGTAGCATGTGTTTTGTGAGCAGGATGCATGTGGCAGTGATGAGCTACTTACCTTTACAATGGACCTTTATTTCATTCTACTGTTAAGTAACTTCCTGAACTCACTGACTGGGGAAAAAAAAAAATCTTGGACTAAAAACATATTTTCCCCTCTTGGGGATGAAATCATAGTAAACTCTTGTAACGCTGTTTCTAGGGGTCGGTACGTGGGGGGCGGGGAGGACGGAGGGATGGACAACTATCTTTAATTGCCTGCTCCTTGGGAAGCAGAATGTCTTCTGACACAGTTTTATTTATTTTATGAAAGAAAAAAAAATCATGAACGCTTGTCAGGATGCTATATCTCATTTACAATTACAGTAGCCCAGTGAATTACTTAAATGTGGCTCAGCAGCAAAGTGCTGGCAAGCTGAGTTAACTCTTTTTGGCCAAAGAGCTTCTGGCTTAGCTTTTAAGATGCATGTTTACTAGACGAGAAAAAAACAGATTTTCCATCAGCTCAGTAATACTGGTAGCAAACCTGTGGTGAAAAAAGAACACGGAAGCAGCTCTGAAAAGCTGTATGAAAAAAAATATTTGCAGTATATCAGTTGCAGTAAGGTGGTGTTATTCTGCCTGAAGATAATATTTACTCATGCAGCTGATTTCCTGTTTGTTTGTTTTTTTAAACAAGAGAATTACTCCTACCAAATTTTACTGAAACAACAATATTTCATTTTCAAGTCAAAAGTAGCAGTTGGCACGGCTAGTGTAAAACAAAAAGTGAGACCTGAGGTGCTCAGACAATAAATAATGACAGAACCTTTCAGCAAGTCTTAATCAAGGAGATTAAAGCAACATGTAACTCTAGATGCATGTTAATAAAACAAGTGGTGAAAAATAATAAATAGAACATAAAGGAGGATACCTATCTCTATGCTTCAATTAGTCTTTGTGAACACTCTTTTTTTTTCCTCCCCCAACACTTTCAAATATATTGTAACTGACTGAATTGTTTAATGGTTTTCAAAAGAAGAGTTCACATAAAGAGGAATGTTTGAGTTCTTATTTAAAATACCGTTCTTTCATCCAGTACATATTTTGGTAGGCTATTTCAAATGGCCTGTGATTAGCACTCTTTTGGGGCTGTGTTCAGATCCTGATCAATTCCCAGGGCTATCTGTGCTCTCGCTCTGCCTGCGAGAATTCTGATAAGGATTCCCAGGCACAAAGATAGTGCTGCAAAGTCCTGAAGAACGGAAAGAATTAGAATAGTCTTTATTAGACCGTGGATGAGTGTCTATGGCTGCAAAGAAATTCATTTGCACTATATCTACAATGCAGTTTGAACTTTTCCTTTGTTTGGCAAAGCACATCAGGCCTCATTTAACAATTCTCTTTGTGGCTTTGCTTTTCTCTCTACAGCTTCACATATTTACAAAAGGATAGATGCACGAAGATTTCTGATACGGTATCAAAAAATAGCCATTATTATACATTCTTGTATACAATGGAGAATCATCACCTTATGAAGAAAACAGTATTAATAAAAGACGAGTTATAAAAATCTCTCTACATATCAAAGATACGATAACGTCAGCTGCTAGCATTTTATAAGTCACGGTCATTTACTGCACTGAGGCAAAACAGACACCTCATTTTGCATTAATAAAGCAAGCATTGAGCTCTTCGCCAAACAGTGCAAAAGTAAAAGCTGGTATCCAGAAAGCTGAATGAGTCTCTCCGGTTACCTGCTTACAAATAATATCTACTACACAATTCATATGCTGTCAGTACTGATGTCACTTTTCATTACCGAACCGTTCTTAATTAATAATATCCACGAGCAAAGCAAACGTTATAGATCGCATTGCAGTAGCAAGCTGGAGTTTTGACACAGCACGGGACCCCCTTGCGGGGGGAACGCGGCAGAAGAGGTGAAGGGCCGTAAAGGGCTAGTCCCGTTTTGCACGCTTTGCCACCTCATGGGCAAGACAGAGCACGGCATGGAAAGCAGAGGCGCGGGAACGATGAGACCTGTCCAGGGCCGGTGACAGGGAAGCAGGACTCCCAGGCTCGCACACCCGGCCCAGTCCGGCAGAGCCCACGGCGGCTTTTTGAGCCCACACCAGGTAACACAGCATTGCTCTGGCGGAGAAAGAGAAACAGCCCTGCAGGCATTGCAAAATACAAACCTACACAGACTGGGAATACCTTTCCAAAACCAAACCCTAACGCTGGCAGATTTCTCTCTCTACTGTTTCTTGCTTTGTTGGTTTTTCTTTTTTTAAATTTAACAGAGTTAACTTGCGACACAGTTGGATAAATGGGGTTCTGAATTCAATTTTTAGGAGGATGCATGCAGACAGATATTTGCTTCTAATTCACTGTCTGAAATAACTAAATTCTGAAATATAAAAATAAGCGACAGTTTTGTTTTACATACTTTAACTTAGAGGTTGGTTTTGTTCATTTAAGAAAAAAAAATCCATTCTCTTCTAAAGGGTAAAGAGGCTAAGAAAATAATATATTCAGTTCACAGTAGAATGAGTCACAGATGCAAAATCTCAAATATTCAGATATCTTTGCTACAGCTTATGCACATATCAGTTTCAGAAGAAAAAGAGCAAGCTCAAATAACAAGAAGATTGATCAGGCAACAAAGGAACAGAGAAAATGAGACAATAGCAGAAAATTAATTAAGTAAATTTATCTGAGTACATCTCTTGTGTGCACAAAGCAGAAAGAGACAAACTTCATTAGTTCATGAATGTCCGGTTGTCTCCTCTGAGCAATCATCTTGCTGTTACAACGCCATCCCCTGCCCCCCTCCCCAGTTTTTCTATATAAATATTCAGGTTATAAATTACCTAGAGCCAGGAGGAGCATTTCAATTTCTCTCAACTACAGATCCCCGAGTTATGATTTGTAGACATAACGGGCAGCAAGGCCTGGCTTGCAAACCACTGCACCTTAGAAATATTTGGAGATAAGGGCCAGAAATTGAAACTCTCTTTGCTCAATTTCCTTTCATTTTTGCTGGACACCCAGTGTGACCCTGGAATATAAAGAGAGAGAAAGCAGAGACAGAGGATGTTCACACCTTCAGTCAGTGCACCAGCTACCTGCCAGCTTTAATTCTCGCATTACCCTCCTACGTTGTCCCTCACTGAGGACACCGCTTCATACAGAGGCTGGAACAGGACACGGAGACAGCCAGCATTTTGATCCTGTCAGAGCCACCTACCTTCCTCCTGAAGATGCAAACCTCTCCTCTTTCTCCCTTTCTTCATCTCAAATGCCATGAGGCGATCTGATCTGACTTCTGCTATTTTCAAGTTCTGCCACAATGGCCAATAAACATGACCATGAACATTGCTGAAGGCTTAAAAGCCTGTTACTGAGGTACATGAAACTGCATCTTCTATGGATACAGGTGTTTAATCATATACACCAAAGAGCCATTCCTTGATAACCATGAACTTGCCCTATGTTTCCTTCCCAGTACACAAAATCCGAATGTCTCTACGTCCAACCAAAGGGCGGGCATCGTTCAATTTTTTAACTAAGCCAGAACAGATCTAACATTCAAGGATGAAGACCTCACTTTTGTGTGCACTCTCCATTTTTCCAACCATACTTACAGAAGCAATTTGTCCTCACTGAATAGAAAACAAACAAAAAAAAGCAGAAAAACATCCGAAACCAACAGAAAAATCTCATTTTAATCCTGACCAAAAATTTTTCGTTACCTGAGACTTACTAAATAATCTTGGCTGGAAACTGGGGAGTGATCTAGAAGCCAACACCCTTCTTTCATCCTGTAACTCATGCCTACAGCACTCATCCAGAAGAGAAAAGTTCCCCACTGTGTCTGAGAGCGTATGAATGCACACAGGGTAATATTCTAAGCAGAGTACACTGTAGGATATCATACACAGAAATGCACATAGCTTCACCTTTTTCAGCACTTTATTTATTTGCACGGAGAAGGAATTATTCAATGGAGAAGGAATCCCTATATCCTGAGCCACCAAGCTAGAAAGGCATTTCCTCTCCATCATCTTGGTATGTAAACAAATAAAACTGATCTGTCAGGAAGGATTGAGAGAAACCCACAACAGAATATCATACCATTTAAACAAAGGTCTTCTGCTTCTGAGGAAAGCCTCCAAACCAGAGATGACCCAGTTAGAGACCTCCTTCTTTGTCTAAAACATATAAGTAGGTGCAGACTTTCCTCCAACCTCTATATAGAACTCAATTCAGCTAAGTATACACATCCCACATGAAACACAAGCACCAATGAAAATTAAAAATCAACCTACAGTCTTCCAGTACAACTCCAACAGTCTTCATTTTAAATTAATGGGCTCACTGGATGTATTAGAAAAATTGTAATTTGCCAATGCCTTTTTTTTTTTTTTTAATTATCTTGGAACTGAAGCGCACAACAGACCCATCAGACTTCTCAATTAATTAAATAAAAGAAGTGGCCAATGACATGATTAGTAATTTACATAAGACATTTTTCCAGGTATTTCAGGCTGTTCTTTTTATAGTAGGCTCAGTAATTTTGGTATTTACAGGTCAAGAGAACAATTAACAACAACAACAAAAACTATTTAAAAAGTGTCCTGATTTTTGTTTAGCAATTTGAAAAAAAATCCCAATCCTAAAGTAGGTTCTAAGTTACATATGTATTTTAATTCACATGCTTACTATTTGAAAACTGAGATCTCAAAACATTACTCTAACATTTTATCCAAAACCAAGAAAATTAACTGTTCAGATGAGCATATTTATTTTAGGAAAACATCACTATAGGAAATACAGTGGAAAAGACCTCCTAGATTATTCAATCCAGTCGCCAATATGATGGTTAAAAACCTTTTCATTTGCAATTTAATTGCAGGCCATTTATATCTATTTGTCGGTGTCCCAACATTGTCATTCAGTTCTTTTTCCTTCCTGTTTGTCATAAAATAGGCTTTCAGCTGCCCTAAGCACTCCAGAAAGCTTCTCTCACCACTCCTAGTCTGAATTTATCATTCTTGATCAGAATCAAGGGGTGATGGGAAACGTAAAATGGTTTTAATACTTCCCTACCTTTACTGGAAATGCTATGCTTGATGAATACTATGATCACATTTATTGTTTTCAATACTGGTATCTCACAGCTGTCCTTGCAAACTATTCACATATCTTGCTCTTTTTTCTTTCTCTGTTATCTCCTATTCTGGAAGTCCTTCCTTCTTAGAACAGACATTCTGATTTTGACTGAAAAGCATTTTACATTGGAAAAACCAGTCTCAGAACACCAAACTCTAGAACAGGGCTCCCTGTATACCATAGGAGGGCACCCCAAGATGGGACGCGAGGGGGGACAATGACCGGTGATAAATTGGTCAATGATACATAACCAAGGACCAGTGATAAAGGTGGCTTTTTACTAAACAAAAAACAACATTGCATAAGAAGCCTTGAGAATACCTTAAAGAGGTCAATTAAGAAATTGTTTAGAATATCAGAGGCTTTCCAATGCACAGGTTTCACTAAATACAATATAGTGTCAGACTAGCTGGGTTCCTTTGTCCTCAATGCTTTACTTTCATAAGCCAGCTCAGATCTTTTGAATCGCAGTATTAGTCTTTAGCCCAAATTCCTTATATTAACTCCCTGGTAGTAAGTAGAACCTTTCTATGTTAAGAAAAGTTATTTCTATTCACTACCCACAACTACTTGTGCGTTATATCACTTCTTTGTTCCTTCTGAAAAATAAACCAAGAGGAAAACTCTAAAGTGTCCCTCCCCCTACCACCCTCCAATCTCTTTCACAGTACTAAGAATTAAGAAAATTGCTTTAAGTCTGGAGTATTCAGTCTTGTAGAGAAAGGTAGAACAAAGAAAAAAGTTGACATGACATGAAAAAGGAGGATGGTCAAGACAAAGTGTGCTTTTTGAACAGAAAGCTTCAGTGGCCTTCTGAATGGAGAATGGTCCTTCCTGAGGTTAGGAGGCATCTTTTTTCACTGTGGGTGATCCAGGATTAATCTCAGGCAAAGAAGTAATGATTACAAATTACAGACCGATTTCTATCCTGCCTGCTGTGACAAAGATTACTGACAGATTGGTTCACTCACCACCGATGAGCTCTCCAACATGGTGTACACTAAATTTATACAGAACTATCATCCAGCATTTTGGCCCCCGATGGAATCCAAATGGCCCTGAAAATACAACCAGGATTTTTTTTTGAACACAGGTCAACAGTCATATTTTTGGGCCTGTGGTCATGAATTCACAAGCCTTGTGGAAATTGTTTTGGTTTTACTTTTTCCTGAAATTGCGCCAATATATCATAGCTATGAAACTGGCTAAAAAACCTTCTCACATTGTGGGGCTAGCCCCTTATGAGTGGCCCCATTCACTTCTTCACAGCATTCAAGCAGGTTTGAGGAAAATGAAACAAAGAATATTTTATCGCATGTTCAAATTCTATTAAGTACACAACTCAATGATTAGATCTACAGAGAAAACCCAAAAGCAGGCCATCTTAATTTGTTGAGACCAGTGATACCACTTCATAAGATTAATAATATTTCTATATCCAAGGGGAGGATAGGTACTGAATGGTGGAGAGGATGCTTTTCTAGGATATATGATAACTTCCACATGAACAACACAAAAAAGTGCCTCCTGGGGAATAAGTCTTATTAGGTTGAAATAAGGTGCAGTGTATCTCAGTGCTAAGATCTTTATTTACTCTAATTGGTTTATAAATTGTTATCTTTGGATGCTTTAAATCTGTTTTATAACCACAGAATATGAAGAAGGGCAATATTCTTCTAGAGTGTCAATTCATTCAGTACAGAACAGGAGGCATGGCTCTAAATTTGCTGTTTTCCAACACAGGGGGGTTTAGGGCCACAGAAAAACAAAAGCAAAATTCTCCCATAGAAAAGACTATGTGGGCTTGTCGCAAAAGGAGTGATGCACTTCACTCGTAAGAGGGAAGCAGCACTACATTTATTGCAGTAAGACAGCAACTTAACAAAGTTCAGTCGTAAATAAGAACGATTTAACGGGGTTCAGTTGGCAAGGTTCACTCAGTTATTTACTGCATGAAGGACAGGGTCAGATGCATGTGCAACGGAGACCCTCCCGTTGAGTCACGAGACTGGACCCCCCTTGTTTCCTAAACTCCTTCAGAGAGGAGCCTAGGTGCGGCTGGATCCAGTCCTAGTCCCAGTCTTGGTCAATGGTTTATGCCTAAAGGAGTGTGTGCGAAGAAGACCCTCCCATTGAGTCACGAGGTTCAGAAAAGACCCCCTTGCTTTCTAAACTCCTTCTGAGAGGAGCCTAGGTGCAGCTGGATCCAGTCCTAGTCTCAGACTTGGTCAACGGTTTATGTCTAAGGGATTATGTGCGCAATTAGTCAGAGATATAACTCAGCAAAGTCTTGCGAAGTTCACAAAAGTTCAGCATGCTATTAATCACTTACCAAAGATGTGTCGCGAGTAAGGAATCTCTCAGCCTTGAGGAGTAACCTTGAGAGGCATCCCTGCTCAAGAGGAGGTTCTGCAGTGCAGCCCGCTGCCATGCAGGAGAGCTCAATGGGCTCTGGGCTGCCCCCTATTTATTGGGGGGGAGATGATTGACTCATAGTCATATTTGCATACTAGACGGGCCTTGGTTGGCGCATGCTCAACTAGCCCCTACATACGTGCTGTTTACAGGGAGGTCAGGTTGAAGGGAAGGAGCACATCAGTGGGGGGGAAAGGAGCACACCGTCACAGGGCTTCCCAGGTTAGCTGGAGAGGAGGGAAGGCTGACTGTACAAACCAGAGCTGTGACTGCAACAAGACACAGATACCTGTAGTAACAGTTCAATTTGGAAACAAGACAAATGATGAAGTAGGTCATGATACAAATACTCCAGTAGGAAGAAGGTGGGTAGTGTGTACTGCAATGGTGAACTAAGTTTGGTTTTTTTCAGGTTTGGGATGGGGCAGGGAGGAGAGAAGGCTGGGCATTAATGCATCTTTGCCACAAAGCATCTTCCAAACAAGAATATTAATGCATGTTAAAAAGAACAGAATAAAGCATTATTCTCTCCAGTTCACAGATAAGGAAACTGAAGAACGGAAAGGCGGATCACTCAGTGCCACACAGTAAAATGGAAGAAGAGTGGAAACAGGCCTCAGGTCTCTTCATCTCAAAATCTCTCCATTTCATGCAATGAACTTGCCTCCCAGATGCAAGGCCAGATTTTCATAACTAAGCAGAATGTGAATCAAAGTGGATAAGGAAATTTATCCCAAATAAGTCTTGCTCAAGATATAAAAATGCAAAGATGCTTTTTAAGACATCAGAGTTTTGAAAGAGACTTTTGTTCAACTATAATGGGGAAGGGTTAACTTCCAGCATCAGCCTCTACAAACTCACGGAATGAGTATTCAAGATTTTCACACATCTGCTACTAAGTAGGGTGATTGGAACATTACAAGCTTTACAGTATCCAGCAGCACAGGAAACTGGCAGCATGGGAGGCCAGGAGGTGGGGTAGGAGCACTCATCTTTTAAACATTTACGTAACAAAGGATCTTCAAGAACTGCACAATTTACTGGACAGGCAGGCACTATCCGGGGAATACACTGCAATTTTGAGCAAATCCAGCCTACTTTAAAGAACCTCAAGGATCATATGATCCTCAAGGATCCTCAGATCAACCCAGAATTAGAACTACGTATTTTCACCACAGTAACTATTTGCTGCTTCTTTCAACCTAACAGAGGAAAAAAGTTGTAGGACAGCAATGCCCATGGGTAACCAAATACCTTCAAGAGCCTTCAGCACTGTTAGTAGTCACAAGAAATTAAGGTAATACTGAGAACAAAAGAGAACGCAAAGCAAAGCATGATGCCATCCATAGCACAACACTTGTTCAGTACTGTCACCAGTGGATCTGCAAAGATTGGAAAAATGCTGCTATAGAATCATTTATCCCACTTAAAGACTTAAAGGAAACAGAAATACAGCTTTATTTAATGTTATAAACCACTCTCAAGGTATGAGGAGATTGGACAGCCGTGCCAGTTTGGGTTCAGTCTGCATGTTATGTTTATATGAGCTTATATCTTTTTAATGCAGCACGGTTACACTTACAGCAGTTTGCAGCTTCCCCAGGAAACCATTGTAAATGGGACCTGTGCCCAATTGTTTTTATCCCACTTAAGTAAATAAATGAAATATGCTAATTAGCACCCTATTAGCTCACAGCGGGGAGTAATCCATGGCACTTTGATTGGAAATTATTCTGTCATCCAGGAAGCTGCTCTGTAACAGAATGTAAACTGGCCCAATTTTCTCTTTTTATCAACTGTGGATGTCATCCAAATAACTGAGATGCCACTGAGCACAATATATAAGACATAGTAATGTTTCAGTGAAACCTCCTTTCAGTCTCCCACAAGTCTGGCATAGATATATGCTGGCAGATCTCAGGACTAGAGATGCTGTCTGCATTTAAATTTGGGGTTCATTTTGTCAAAATCACTTTCAAGTAGGCAGTTTATTTTCCTTTCTACAACTGGTGTTTCAAATGTTACTCCAAAATACTTTCTGAACTTATCACAAATCCATACTAATGTTACCTGCCTTCTCTAATGTCAGAAATATTGAGGTTGGGACACACCAAAATACCAGAGTTGTATCCTTAAAGAAAAGGAGAATATAGGATAAAATAGCCCTAAATTCACAACTTCAATATTTAAAAAAATGTAAGCAAAAGCAATTACATTTTATATAATTATATAAAATATATAATTTAAATTACATAATTTATATATTTTTCTACCTCTCTGCTAACAAAACACAGCTGTCAGACTAGTTAGTGCATACCTGTATGGTAAACTTGGCAAAGATATGGCACTGGAAGTAACATAGGATTGCATTACTTCTGAGGCACTGAGAGAAAAAGCTTCATAAAAGAGCAGCATATTTTCCAATCTGGTCTTTCAGAAACATCCAGTTTCAAAGAGCTTCGGGGCTTTGGGGGATTAGACACTATGACACATCTGTCAGGTTGCCACTGAGTATGTCAAAATCTCCATCATGGGTAGAGTTATGCAATGTAGCTTAGTTATGTTATAGAGATGCTGGTAGCATACTTTCTTTCGTTATCAAATTTATATGAAAAATTACAGGGATTACCTGAGGATTTACTGACTGCCATTTAAACTATAGGAGGACCCCAATTTTTAATCTGCTGAATAGAGGGGCAGTTTGGAGCGAGTTCTCCATAAAACTTTTAGGTCTTCCTTCTAATAAGAACCACCCTGAAATGTTATGATATTGCATATATTTAAGGCCCAAAAAATACAAAATAGAAAACTAAAATTAATTTTTTAATAATAAAGATGTAGTTTATTGATGATATCCAATTTTGGTTTTGTTTAAACAAGCAGAATCTTTTAAATTGACCAAATATCTTTTTTCTTTTGTACAAAATTACAGTCTAAATTCATTAATATAAATGTGCTGCTCATGTTCGCTATAGATTCTTCCACTATTATTTAATCTTGATATCCATTTATTACATACCTATTCACATCTGAAAGCCAGCCACCAGAAGCAGCATTGTAGATTTCAAAGGTTCATTTTTAAGTTGGGAAATTTAAGTTATGAAAAGGAAAACAATAAGACTATGAATAGCAAAACACATTCCTCTAACACCTACAGTAATTACTCTTTCAAAGGGGTATTTTTTAAAAGAAAAGGAAGAGAAGATCACACAATCAAGTGGCTAACTGCTGCTATGCTGGACCCCTTTGCTAGCAATCCTTGATGCAATGGGACTCTGATTCTCAAACAGGGACCTTTTCTTTTACTTTAATAAGAAAAAATATTGTGTGTTGAGTATCCAGGACTGCTCTGAAACACACTCAGTGGCTTTGTTCGAGATGGGTTTATTTTAATTTTATTTTTCCTTTACATCAGAGATGCTGGGGTCTTCCAGAAAACTAAACAGGAAACATCAGTAACTTGCAGCATGATGTGGATGGACTCAAAGGACTGTTTATAGATCTGTAGAGAATATATATCTATCCATCCTTTGGGAGTGGCTCTTTTTATCATTAGAACATATGCTTTCCCTCACGCAGAATACGACTTTGTTTTCTAATACAGAACAAAAACTTTTCCCCCTCACAATGTAACAGACAAGAAAGTTTTACTTATGAAAATAAAGCAGTTAAGAAAACTCTACAGCCCTCTGATGCACCATTGCTCCCAAACACAGTTGCAGAAGTACCCACAGAGCCAGCCATGATACAGAACTTGCTGATGGAAAAATTGTCTGTGGAGTATCTTGTAAATATGCACACTCCACATCTGAGCACTTCTGCTCACTCACTGCTGGCAAACGTTGAGCGAAGGGAGACTGAAAAGCTACATGTGTCTCACCAGTAGTTAAAATAATCCAGTCAGCATCAGAGAACACCAGAACATCCCCAAAGAATCCAGAATTACTGAAATGGTGCTCTGCTGGCTAGGAAACACCATGGTCAGTTTAGCATTTATCTACTCTAATAAATGTGGATCATATAGTTGAGTATATTTCTGCTACATACATTTATTTAACCTGTTGAAAAGTCATGTGGAGAGAACAAGCTCTGAATGCTTTTACACATTTACAGTTGCTGGGAAAAACATTTCCTTGAAATCCACATGTTCAATATATCCATCTCACTTTGAGTCTGGCCTTCTGAAAGGAAAATTTGCAACCTGGCATCAGCAATGAAAAAAACAGAAAGAAAATCCCTATCTACACATTAAATCAGACATGTTTGCAGGGCCACCAGAGATAGCAATTACTCTGCTGCAGCTTCTGTGGACAGATTACAGGGAAAAACACCGACTGCTACCAGGTAATTCTATCTGCTAATTACTTGGGAAAATTCTGGTGCTAAACTGACCTGAATGTTTTCATGGGTTCTGGGACCTATTACAGGAAAGAACTTTAAAAAGCCACACAGTGATGCTGACAGAAGCTCTGGAGCTGTTTAAAATGTATCAAAAATAATCTTGCAACATAATGATTAGAGTTTCAGTCAGCCCTGATCTGCCCGGACATTCAAATTTCCCAGCAGTTACAAAAAAAAAAAAAGTGTATTAGTGGGGTGGTGAGGTTTTTTTTGTTTGTTTGTTTGTTTGTTTGTTTCATTATGACTACGAAAAGCACCCACTGGGATGTTTTTGGTGTCTGCCAAGTGGCAAGTGCACAGTGAATTGCAGTGGAGATGTTAGGCAGTCTTGGAATTCTTCTAGTCTGAAGCAGGGTGGTTAATTTTGCCCTCTAAGTGACACAGATAATCAAACAGGGAAAAAAAGAAGAAAAAAAAAGAAGAAAGAGAGAAATTTTAGCAGTTTCATAGCGCCACCTGTCGTTATATCCCATCCTCCTGCAAGCAACCTGCCCCTGCTCACCAGCGCATAAGCCTATGGTTAACAGGTTGCTCCAGTATCTCCCCCCAGAATCACAGCCCTCTATCTCACGATCCTTCCACCACCACCACACCACACGCTGCCACATCCCCTATACGACAATTCCCCAAGCCTTCCCTTACCATTCAAAACAGGGTGAGAGAAATTGCTTGGCACGCTCCAGGCCAAGGCCTAGAGAACTTCCATGTGAAAACACAAATCACATTAGTCTAAAATTGCTTATTCTCAAACAATCATGAGTCTAGTATTTGCCAATAGTGAGTTGAAAAGTCATAATTATTGCCAAAAAAAAAAATCAGCTACTAATTAACAGCACTACCGCAAGGTGCATCGTTCTGGAGATCAGATGAAGCGTAATGGAAAAGGTGGGTGGGAAGGAAGGACGCATGGCCAGACAGCAGGCCTGTACTGCCGCACCTCTGTTTCCTCCTCAGTCAAAGTTACTGTGACTAGAGGGGCAGAAACTAAAATCTGATGTTGAGATCTTGTTTCTTGTCTAGGCTTAATCCCAACACACACAGTCCCTTAATGTAAATCAACCAAATCTCTCAAATACAGAATAAAATGAACAGATAGACTTCTCTGCTGGCACAGGATAGCAGAATGGCCCCACGCAATTTATTTTGCCTCACTGTGCACGATGGGTCAATACTGCGATGAGATACGCTGTATGGTAACATCTATAACGGGCAGTTTGCAAACTCTGCAGTATGACTGTTCTGAGCTACCAAAACTTTTATGGGTTGCTGCACAAAAAACATGAGCTCTAAGACTGCTGTAAATGGCTAGTTGTGGAGGATAAAACAGACTGTCATAGCCAAACCATTTACCCTCCCAAGGGGTGATGCTGAATACTCGCCTTGCAATTTTTCTGTGCCATGCTGGGACAGCAAAGCTCAGAACTGGCGTCCCAGCTTACAAAGAACTTTGGCAGAGAGTTAGAGAGAGATTTTTTTGCCAAAGGACAAAGAACACTGGTCAGCAAATCCTCCTTTCTTCAGCAGCTGTTACTAAAAAGGACCCTCACTTGGCTGTGGGATGCCCAAAAAGAAACCCAGACAATGAGACACAAAGATGTCTCCATTATGAAGGAGGTTCTGCATGCATTCACCATGACAGAAAAGGGGATAGAAAGAATAAGGAAGCTTTCTGTACATAAATATGCATCAAACAACATATCCCACCCAGTACACTCCCCCAGTGGAGGATGGCGGTTGTCCTTTGCAAGACAATAAATCAGGCTAAGGTGTCACAGTCAGAAGCACGTAACAAACAAAGTGTAAAAAAAGACATACTCCTAACTTCAGGTCTCTTTGCAGCATTTCTTTAACTGTCTTCTACAATTCAAAAGGAGAATGGAAAAATCTGCTCCAGTGCATATGCAAAGCCCAGATAATCCAGGACCCACATAACCTGCATTTCACATCTAAAAGTTCAAATCTTCTGCCATAGAGACAACCTGCCATTTGTCATTCTGTAAGAATGTGGGTATAATTGAACACTGCTAGAGGTGCAAGGAAGGCTGTGTTATTTCCTGTGAGGAGAAAAGGTGACTTAGAGGTTTTTAATATTATAGTTATTGCTTTTCAGAAACTCTCCTCAGGAAATGTTGGAAAATCCCTTCTCTCCAAATAGACAAGCCTAAAATTACAGATTCATTAAATCAGTGTGCGGGTAAGAAGTTTCTTCACGTAGTATCACTAGGTTTAAATCAGAGAGAAAACACAACCTCCTTTCATCTGCTAAGAGAAATGTATAACAGAGAGGGAATACATAAACAAAGCACACTGATCCTTGGCACAGTCTTTGCTGTCAAAAATTCTTCCTGCTCAGGGTCCTTTTTCCCATCCTATCTACCTTTAAACTATCACCGTCCCAAACTGTTATTTCAGGGTTGCATTAAACACTTCAGGATTTACTTATTTACTGAGTAGTCATGTCACCAGCCCTTGAGCTTGACACCACAAACATCTGATCAAGGCTCTGCAAGAGAATTTAATCCACTAGATAGCTGCCTAATGTGAGAAAATATTCTCTATACAATGCTTCTCATCACACACTTCTGAACAAAAATATTCTCTTTATCATACCCAACAAAGAGTACACTAATCTTTTTTTGAGATCCTGGCATACATAACATTATTAAGAATAGTGCAGCAGAGATAGAAAAATAAGAGAGGCCTATGGGCCAAATCAGTTGAGAATTACTAGATATATTGCAGTTTAGGTTAATCCAGACATCTTCTAAAGAGTGTAACTAAACAAAATGAGCAGGGAGTAAATAGTTTCATAAACTTAAATACTTAGAGCTGCACTAATTTATCTATTCCATCAGACTAATCTAATTTGTCTGAGTCAGTAAACAAACTGAGCTACTCCCATTTTCCCACAAATAATATCCTATCGCGTTGGCTGTGGCTGAGACAACTCTCAACTGCATTCCACCACTTTTTCCACAAACACTACCATCATGAACTATTTTTTTCTCCTCCAGGCTTCACCTCTTCTGTAAAACTGGCAGCTATTATTGACATACTAGTTCTCCAACTAGGAAGGGAACTAGGTGGCCAAATCAGGGCTCACTGGAAGCTGGTAATTATGTAAGTCTACAGATTCTCCAGTTTAGCAGATCTGTACTACCTCCTGAGCCAACACAGACTCTTGATAATGAGGCACAGAGGCAGCAGCTGCCCTCTGGCCCAGTACCTGTGCAGAGGTGCACATCTTTTTACAGCAGCTTTGTTAAAGCTGGATTTTTAGAATGTCTTGCCTATGACTATCGCTTGCTTCAAAAAGGTGCTTAGCTCTGTAAGCAATTTGAAACAGGGAAATAGTCCCACTGAAAACAAAGGTCGTGCACTTGAAGTTCAATATGTGCTTCAGAATCTTGCTCAGTGGTTGCTTCTTTTCATAGTTCTCCGGATTAGTCTCCACTGGTCAGATTGACCAGAGCTGAGAACCCAGACCACTTAGTAAGTACAACGTGGTGCAGTATGTTGCATATACAATATGTTGGTGTCATGCTACACAAATATTTTGAGAAATTAAAACTTGGAAAGATCATTAATGCATCTGTGAATGCAGGAGAGGGAAGCAGGAACCCCTGAGAATTACTTCAAATTCCAGCAGTGATTTTATCCTTGACTGTGAGCAAATCACTTTGGTTCTGGTATCTTGTCCATATATAATAAGAGAGACTAATAAGAGAGACTAATACTTACCTCACAGCATTTCACTAACTCACAGAATATTGCAAATATTAATGTCCATAAAGCACAATGAGCAAGAGACTGATAAGACTTACTGTTCTTATTCCAAGATCACCCCCAGTCACTCATTAGCAGTTGACTTTACAGTTATACATGTAATTTTCCACATGGGTCACCTTCCAGGGAAAGCAGATGCACGAAAGAAAATCCCTTCCCCTTATCACCAAAAGAAGTTACTTCTCCACTTTGACAGCTGTTTTCCCCCATTAATATTTAACTTCACAAAAAGAAAAAAGCACTGAAGTAGTTTGAACAAATAAATACATATACTCAGGAGGGATCAACGCATTTAATGTGAAAAGAGAAACTTCTGGGTTTGGAAAGTTATACGTGTAGCCTTGCTTCTTTTTTTCCTTCTGGGAAGCCTGCTAACTGTTAGAGCCATATCTGGTCAGTGCTTCCATAGGACTACAGTGCATTTATTACTATACAGTAGATGAAATTATCTTTAACATATAGTTGACAGACATGGTCTGGATTTTTCCCATTCTATTCTCAGACACACAAGAATATGAGGGAATAAAAACTCATATCTAGTTCCAACATTACCGTTCTGACTCTTACACAATGCTCAAATAAAACTAAGCCATAGAAGGATGTTTACGCAGTCTATGGAGAACTTCCTCTATTCTACATCATTGCAATGGTCTTAACACCAAGGAGGTCAAACAAAGCTTCGTGGTCCTTCTCTCTCTCCTCTCACAATGCAGTAATACTTATCAGGAGAAAACACATTAGAATCACCGGACTCTCTTTGCTCCTGACATAGTGACGTTGATTTAGATAAAGCCAGAGAGACAAAGCTTTCTGCTTCAACATCAATGCAAAACATTCCAAAAAGATATTAAAGGGAACAACCATCTACTTCTAAAAGGTGGAGAAATTTCCCCAGGTCACCCACATTTCATAGTTTAAAAATACGTAAGTGCAGGTATTTTTTTGCAAAATCTATTGCATGGCTTCCGAGAATTAACTGCTGATACCTTCTGAGTGGAAAAGGAGGCAAGAGGACCATCATAGGTCTGACACTCCAGGAACCATCTCCCTCCAGCAGCCCAGTAAACTGCATTCATATGCAGAAGCATATACACTAATGAACTGGCTAGCTCTTCAATAACAGCTGATTTATATAAACTACAATGGTTTCTACTGAGTTTAATGTATTTATAACACATTGCAACATATAAATATGCAGCAGGAGGGGACCCCATGCTTTGCATGTCTTTTGATCAGGCACTGTGTTTATTGTCACTCATTTTGAAATTAGATGCCAAAGTGGAAGAGACTTTAATCACAGTAACCCTATCTCATGGTGGATTCAGAGGGCACCTTCCAGCAAAACCTAATTAGTACCATTTTCTGCAGATTTGGGGCATCCAACTTGAGACAATCTGCATCTGATTTCCAGAAATGCTGAACATTCATAGCTCTCATTGACATCAGCAACAGCACAAAGTAACTCAGCCTGAAAAGCAGGTCAGAGGAGCTTCAGAATATAAGGCATTACAAGACACATAACAGGTGGTCACTTCAGTCTGCACGTGTGCCCAGCGGCATCAGAAAACATTACATATTACCCGATTCCATCAACATAAAAGTAAGATTCTTGTTAACAGGCGTGAAATGAAAATGAAATCCCTGTTGTGTATTTGAACTGCTGTTTTGAAGATCACAGTATCTGTTGCTATGTACGTGCTGTAGAGTTAAGCAGGAGCAGCATCCCACACGCATTCTTATTCATCTAGGTACGTCCTCTAAATTTCAAATTCCTATTAATTTCTATTTCTTTTTCTAAAATTTCTTATGTATAGAATTGTAATTTTGCAGCCATAAGCACATCCATGCACTACTTTAAAGTATTCCATACAGCAAGGATGAAATTCAAGAAATTTAGATAGGTTTACATAATGCCTTGATAAAGCTAGAATTAAAAGGATGCAGGAACAGACTCTCTTACTTCAAAGCGTTGCAGGCATAAAAAAAAAAAAAAAAAAAAAAGATCACATTTCTTCTTTTCTTTTTGGCCAGGCAAAGCACAAACAAGATGTTAAGAAGACTAAAATGGAACACAGAACAAAAATGGCCACATTCCCCTTACTGATAAGGGTGCCACAGCATAGATAGTAGAATATTTGTATAATCAAGATTTCTAGCACTCCCCTATTTAGAAAAGTGAGAAAAGAATGTGCCTGGTCCAGAGAGTATGTTTTGTAGGGGTGGGAGTGGGGAAGAGGGTTGTTTTGAAAGTCTAGTGATTGTTATTTTTGCTTTATAGCTTCTTATGCAGCTTCTAGTTATGTGGCTGACCTGACTGTCACTGTCCAGAAGACCTTGCACTGATTTCTATTTATAAGGGCCGCAAGCATCCAAAGGCTGGACCCAACAAAATGATGTAACGTTAACATTTGAATTTTTAATTTTAATTTTAATGCTTGAGGTTACTCTACGTGTTTTTATTTTTTGGCTACAGGGTGATGTAGAAACAACAGTAAAATAGAGCCAGATCCAGAGCTTTTTTTTTTTTTTTGGGGGGGGGGGGGGGGGAATGGTTTCTAGTTAAGAACTATTTGAGCTGTTCCAGACATTTACTGTGGAAAAATGAGACAAGCCTCAGATTTTACACAACTCTTACCAAAATGAGCTACAGTTTATCTAGGAGAGTTACTGCTTTAAAGGCAAACATCTCCAAATCCAACTTTTCCTAGCTTAGTGGAAGTAAACAAACACTAAGGAAACAGAGGTGCAGTTCTCAATTGCCTCAAGCTTAAAACTAAGGTCTTATCCAAAAATTTTGCACAAGCAAAATTTTACCTCAGGTTCCATTGCTACAGCAAGTGATTGGCAGTAGGTTTATACCATCCACAAACAATCAACATCCCATGACACCATCATCAAAGTATGCTGTTAACAGGTAAACCCTTTTACTGTTTGTGGAAGTGGTAAAGGAAAGATGAGAAACACTTTGCACTTGCTCTAGTAAATAAAAACAAAGAAACTGCCAGCATCCATAGTTGTTAATCTCATCTACTCAAGAATTATGAAGGAAAAAGTAACATAGACTGTAAAGTAATACAGACCCAGGCTGGGAGCTCAGTTCGGCTGCACTCCATGTCACTTGTGTGGCTGTGGTGTGATTTGTTAACAGCCTTTATGGGACTCCTGGGGAGGGGGCCAGGGTGAGGGGGACAAGTTCTCCAGGCAATTCACAGTCCCAGAGCATCTGGCAGCTTCTCATTCTCCGTATTACACAGATACTTTATAAAAATACAGCCTGAATCATAAGATTTCTCCTCACTGGTTGCCAAGCGGATGATAAAAGTTGATCCTTGCCTAGAGAGAAAGAGTATACAGAAGGCATTCATTCCACTGGGTTACCACAGTGCAGTCGTATTTTCAGTTGCACAAATGTAAAAATAAAACAACGGTAAGGGTCATGTACAGAAGATAAGAAACTCCAACCAGGAACCTCCCTCTGACAGACAAAACTGAACAAGTGATTGCTACAAAGATGTAAAGCACTCTGAGAAGTACCCTAAAAATGTATCTCTCTACTTGCTGGCAAAGAAATCTCCATACAGCTGCATTTTTCTTTGGATTAGCTCACCAGTCAGTTCAAGCAGTCATCTTGACTTCTTCCTGCCTAGTTTTCCTCCTCTAATGCAATTCTGCTTAAACAGGCAGCACCTTGTTGGTCCACAATGTAAGAGGGCAAAAGTCTGTCCTAAATCAGGATTTCTAGGTTTGAGTCGGCAGAAATGCTGACTGGAAAATCCTGCTGTTCTGGGGCTAGCACTGGCCTTCGCCCAGAGAACTGATCCAAAGCTGTATGGCAGTTTGGTTACCTAGGAGGCCCAAATCAAGGAATGAACTTGACACTTGCTGTTCAATCTCATATGGATTAAAGAGGCAGGTCAACATTCACTGGGAGGCAGCAGAAGATCCTCTATGTTACTACTACAAAAAGTAGAATGAGAGCTTTGAATTCACATTAATGCCTACGATCTGAAATAAAAAACAAAGAATGCACAATATCACTCTCTATACTGCACATCCATGGATTGTGAGCAGAAGGGAAAATCCAGTCTGCACTGCTGGGGAAAGTTATAAAAAATTCAGAAGTATTTAATAATTTACACAGTTGGACCACTGACCTTAAAAGTTGTGTTAAAAAATTAAGAACCTCAAAGGAAAGTTATTCGAAAATACAGACTGTCCTTAAAATAGATTATTAGTTCCCCCAAATTATCAAATATGACTGAATTTAATAACAAATTATGTATGATCACAATTACATGTATAAGTATGTGCGCTAAGATCTGAACTTCAGAGTGCAGTTATGCAGCATCAAGCGAGGCAGTTACGCGGCTGTGACACTCGCTTAACCTCTGAGGCACTAACAACTCTAATCTTTGCTCAGCTGATGTCTGGCATAATACTGACGACATTTTCAGCTAGGCAAAATATTTATTGGGAAACTCATCTGAATTTAGATTTCATTATAAATTAGAAAGCAATTCCTTTCTCCTTCATATCTCATCTGTGAAAAATTCTCTCTCTAAATGTTACATGCTTTCCCTCCATCATATTACTCCCAATGTATTCACCACTCAGGCCAAGATAAAACATCATTTGAACAGTGGAAGTATGAAACTTGGGTACGATCTGAAAAAAAAGCCAGGTATAAATGAGAATGAATGTGTTAACTTTCAATAATATGGCATTCGGTGGAGTGTTAACATGCTACCCCAAAAAAATTCAAGATTGCATTGCCAGCCTAAAATTTGATATGTAATTACATATCAAATCATGAAGAGAATCAAATATCAAAAGTAGAGAAGATATTCCTCACATCTCATGAAGACTGTTACCCAGATTTACTGGTAGAGAATGCCTGTATTTTGGATGGTTGGCCAGTGAGTAATTCCTAGATATACACTCTGTAAAGCACTTTATGATCCTCTGTGATGAAATATGCTCTGCACTATTATTTTGTGGTACACACTGCAAAGATAGCAAGCCCTTCACTTGAGAGGAACACCTTTTGGGGTTTCAACAAAAAACAAAAGCAGCATTAACCTGCATGCATGACAAGTGCATCTTTGATTGTCAAGTGCTGAAATATCTTGCTCAGATTGCCTTGACTCAGGAAGTGATCTCTGATCTCAAAATTGTTGATGCTAAAAAAAGAGCATTGTCTTAAAAGAGCAAAGCAGACAGTACCATAAAAATAATGAGCTGGGAAGATTCTTAAGCCTTTTACATAATAGTACCTTCTACTACTACTGATGAAGATTCCCTCAAGGTCCAGTGAAGCTCTTTACTTTTATTTTGGCTTAAACAGGCAAACATCATAGCATCAATTAAAGAGGCCACTTATTTACTAAGCATTCAGAGTCTACAGCAGTTAAGAGGATTAATTGTCTTCATGCATATAAAATTTAAACATAAGAGATTAAAGACAAACCAACCTGGTCACACACAACTAACTTCAATTAACCTATCTGCACTTCCTAAACATTTCTGTTAATAAGCACAGACCACTGGTCCCTTTTCAGATCCTGATCCTGCAATGAGTTCTTTCTATGTGAATTGTGACAGAGGGAGCACTGTCAGAATAGAACTTCAGAAGAAAAGAAAATTAATGACTTTCTTAGGAATAAAGGAGCAGCTGCAATAGTGTGCCAGTTGAACCACAGTGGAGGATGTATGTGGAGATACCCCGAGTCACCTTCAGAAACTTTAACAGCATCTGAACATTCAAACATTGGAAGCAGATTTATTGTAATCTGAAATTTGAAATCAACTATGACTGAATGCTGATATTAGGAAAGGAAAACATCTGATTTTATAAGCTACAATTATTCCAGTCATTTCAGCTAAGCTATTATGCTGAAGTGATTTACGTCTATTACATTAACTACCCCAAAATGGGAACTACTTTATCCTTATGTAATTAAATTAATGACAGTCTTGAGCCAGTTCATTCAGAATTCACTGCACAGGAGCCTGCCATCAGAGAGCTGCATCAGTAGCCAGGCTCACTTAGTACACACCTGCCAATACTGGTTTTCAATATTAAACTCAAGTTCAGTTCTTCTTAGTGAGGCCTTTTCCACAACAAAATATCTTCTTCAAATCTTCCTGTGTTGTGCTACTTGCTATCATGGCTGCTGACAAAGATGCTGGGAGAGCGCGGGAGGGAGAAAAGTTGTTTAAGACTGTCAGTGTTTTAACCATGATGTTTATTTACCCAGACTGAACAAGATTTGGCTATAACAAATAAAAGAAATTCCATTTAAGCATAAGAATTTTTTTTTTTAAACTGTAAGGACAATCGAATACTTGAACAAGTTGCCCAGAGGTTGTGGAGCCTCCATCCTTGGAGATATGCAAAACGCAACCAGAAACAGCCCTGAGCAAATTGCTCAAGCTGACCCTGCTTAGAGTAGGCAGATTGGACTAGGCGATCTCCAGAGAAGCCTTCCAACCTCAACAGTTCTCTGATTCAATGACAACAGCAGTTACAACAGTGTCACCCACTGCTTCTAGTCTCCAGGAACATGCATCAGGCACAGAACAAGCGGAATACAAAGCCAAAAGCCTCTGCTAACTGATTCTTGGCAAGACTCTTTACTATGCAACTTCTAATACTTCTTATCCTTTCTGATTTCAGGCTACCAGACATTGTCAGACAACCCCCCCAAAGTGTCATAATGCAAGTCCCACATTCAACATAAGACTTGATTTTTTTTTTTAATATATACAAATAGATAGCACTGATAGCTGTCATACTGTGTACCTTCCTAATAAACAGCAGGCTAATTATATGCCAATTAGGTAACAAAGAAAAGTCTCATAGCAGACCTAAACCTAATATTTGTAGTTTTCCTGATTAATATTCCACCATAAGTGGTCTTGAGAAAATATCCGTTTTAACCAGTTTGCTTAATTTGCAAAAGTGTCTGCAGGGATACAAGTTTTTCTTAGTCTTACTCCTATTAGCCCTGTGCAGATAATCAATCCAGCCAACTGTGAATGATCTGTAATTTTTATTCCTTCCTCTGAATCACTAGCAGAATTATTGACTATTTTACTAATTTCCAAGCCATAACACCTGTACAGATCCATGGGCTCTTCATAGATGCATACAATATCAGAATTTGGCCTGATGAATTTTTAATACTGGTGATCATGCATAAAGAATATCACACAGAAATTTTGCAGAATTGCCAATTTAGAAGGATATGCCTGGTTGTTGCACCTTCCCTCCTCAGGAGCCAGTCTTTTCCTGCTGTATAGTTTTCCTACCACAGACCATCTTATTTTCAGTATCTGGAGGAATCGACAGCTCTAGATTAAGAATCTAATTTTTTTTTGGGGGGGGGGTGGGGTCAGGTTAGACAGAATGCCTCTTAAATATATATATATACACACACACACACACACATATATATATATATTTTTTTTTTTTAAGAGGAGGAACGTAAGTCTTCCTCTTCTAGGTAGCTGCTCCAATATCTCTTGTTGACTCTCCTTTTCTGGCCCTAGGAACAATGAGTTCATTTGTTCAAAATCAAAGTTTCAACATAAAAAAAGTGTAGATATGCCCTCCCTCAGCTTTTTACAGCAAGCCAGTCAATTCCACAACTTTCAAGTATCTAGATTTTGGATTTAAAAAGATATCAGGGAACCTAAATGTGGACAGGCAGGCCAGGGCACATTTCAACAGTTTCTCAGTGATTGTACCTTTGTAACCAATAAATAAATGCAGTAAACCTGTGAAAGCTCTTTAGAGTTTTATATATCCAGTGGAACACAGACTTAAGACACAAGAGCATCCAATGTACATCTTTCCTTATTTAAATACTATTATATCGCTCAAAGTTTAGATGGATACAATATATCTTTTGTCCCATTTTCAGGGGAACAAGGCTATATGCTGTCCGAAGGCCCTACCTCCTCATACTCAGGTCCTTCAGTTTTTATCTATTCTAGAATTCTTTCTTTGTGTTTCCTTGTTGAAGGCTCCCTCACTATCCCAAGTAATGAGACACGAGGCTTAGCTCAGTTGGCTGTAAAATGTTACATGTGCTAACATCTGAAAGTACTTGTAACAGGATGCTAGGATCAAGGAATCTTATTTTATTTTTAAATGTAGTGCTCCAACAGGACTTTACTTCAACAATGTAGCAAGCAATCCACAAAAACATAAATATAATATTCAATTACAATAACACATCTCTCTCATATTTTTCATACCTGCAAACTCAATACATTTGATGTAAATATCACTAGCAGACAAAAAAAAAAAAAAAATTAGGACCCTCAGCATCATCTACCAGTTCTTTTTCCCAGTTGAAACTCTTAATCATGAAAGTACGGTTTCATATGTTATATAAACCACTTCACAAAATGTATGTCAAAACGAAGAGAAATAAACCAAACCAAAACTAAGTTGTGTGGAATTCTGCCAGTTTAATGCAGCTCTGCAGTTGCCTTAGAGAACCCATTTCACACTTAGCTGGAAGGCCCATATGGCATTACTGCTAACATATGCTACTACTACCACCAACATATTAGAGTATCTGAACACCTCAATCTTTAACGTGCAACGCTCATGTGACAAAGGTTGCTGCTATTATCTCCCTTTTACAAGCGGAGAAGAGAGGTGCAGATAAACGAGGGGCTAGATCCACAAAGCTTCTATATCTAATGCCAAGCCACGCACCTCCCAGGCACCATGCATTGGCCACACAGTGGCAACGCTAGTGCTGAGCAATAAGCTCTGAGTAGCAAGAAGTGAGACACAGAGGGTAAAGAAGCCAGGTTCAGCTGATGAAGCATCTGACTTGGTCAGCAGGCCACATCATTCAGTTACCTGTTAACCACCTGCTAGAACTAGAGAGCTAAGCTCCATTTCTCCACCTGCAAAAGCCCACCACAGCTTTACATAACAAACCCACTCCTTAACCACAGAATACCTCACAACTTGTCAGGAACCCAGAATGAACGAGAGAATCATTCAAACCCCGGGGGTGAAGCATGAATTAAAATCCTGCTCCACCAAACTATTAGATATTGTGAGGTGGGATTTTTTTCTACTTGATATAAATAATTAGTATTCATAATGAGAAAGGAGATTTTAGATACAGCTCAGTATCCAGGATATTATCCTAAGATATGTGAGACCCAAATTCAAGTTCCTACTCCAAAGCAAGAATCTGAATCCAGAATTTTTCTCATTCTAGCTCTAATCAGAAACACATTTCAGCCAGACACAGTTCCTTTACTTTCAGCTTTAGTTGCTTTCTGTGTGAGCAGCATTTTGCTGAAGTGAGTTCAGAACACACCTCTGGGATTCAGGTTTGCTGATCATCTTACAGAGCTCTAGCTTCAAGTTAAGGCTTCAAACAACTGGTTGGCTGTGAGGTATGCATAATGCATTTATAACTGGTAGAGGTAGCAAGGACAGCATGATTTACAGAATGTCATTGCCACCTAAAAGGCAAATCAAACACCTAAAGAGTTAGATAGTTGCTCAAGCACATTTGAGAATCTGAGCTTAAGTCCTCATTCGAAAGCCATGAAGAAAGTCTGAAGCTCCAAAAACCAAAGCACCTTAATCACATTTTCCTTTCCTTAGCATATCCTACATGAGCAGAAGGTGTATCTACAATTTTAGAATGACTGCAGAATTTGGCAGACCACTCACCCTGCTGTGTACTGTGGAGTGGAAGCCTACAGTGTTCCCTTACCTGGTGAAGAGTGCTCCCAGCTATGGAAAAAGTGTTAGGCTTCCGGGCACGTCAAGGAAGTTAAATTAACCAAAATAGCTGCTGCGGAACATAGGATAGATATTCCATAACAATTCCCCATACAGGCACTCTACTCCAGAGTAACAGCTATTTTGTTTCGAAACAATTAGGACAAATTAGTATCGAAAGCACAGGCATAACCAAATAAACCCACTAATTCTGGAATGAAACTGTTCCATGAAAAGATAACCCTTATTTTTTAAAACCTTTTTCCTTAGGAATTATTATTCAACAGACAAAAAAAAAAAATTGACATCAAAACAACCGGTATTTTCCTTTCTTTAACCAGTCTGAAAGGAATAGAACGCCTTTTTCTACTGTGTTCCACATTATCCCTTCATTTATATACCTGAACAGTCATATCAAGTAAGGCTCCATCAAATTTACCTGGACTACAACATTTACACCACATTTCCATCCCAAACTGTGTTTGTAGTGTTGATGATGGAATGAAATCCACTATTCAATCTCAGCAGCGTAGGAGAAATACAAGCTGTAGGCTGCTATAGTAGTAAGCCTAAATGTTAATCCGAGGCATCAACATTAAAAAAAAAAAAAGAGAGAGAGAGACAGAGACAGAGAGACAGAGAGAGCAAGTGCACGCATGCACAAGAGGGAAATGTAGCAATTTGAAAAATCAGTGATTCTGCACAAAGAAACAGAAAGTACAGAATAAGCCTGACTCCATAAGAAGGGATGCACAACAAACAGATAGACCATCCTTAGATAATACCATACTTAGATAATACTTAGATAATACAAAAAAAGCTCTTGTCCGTAATGCAACAAGTGGTATGTAAATAACAAAGACTTGTTTTACTTTCCCCCCCCTCCAAACCTTATATTTCATATTTGCTAGACCAGCAGAACCAATTTAACCTAGAAGTCTTGGTGGATAATCTTCATTTCTTGTCTGTCCTCTTTTGGTTTTTTTTATCTTGCATTTTATGTATGGACAGCTGGTATATAAAGAACCTTAGCCTGAAAAGAACTAAAAATCACCAAGAAATCCTCACTGAAAAAGAAATCACTGCATTATAGGATTAGCCTGTTGAAAAATGCTTTTTCTTAGAGCTGTGAAAAATTTAGCAACTGACCAAGTGTAAAGTCAAGGTCAGTTGCTGAATTCATGAGAAGAAGAAAGAATGCTTTGTGTCATCAAAGAAGAGATGATTAGTTCTCGGTCTCAGAGCGTCATTTCACAAATCTTTGATAACCTCCTCAGGTGAGATATCTCAAGTCAGTTCTCATTTAATAGAGCAAGCCCTAAATAATTGCCTTACTGAAGGCAATAAAGATAATAAGAACTAGAAAGCTATAATATTATCAAAACAAACATTAAAAACATTTTTGAAAGAAATTACAGAACTAGGTGCTCTTATATATTTTAGAAAATTTTTTTCCACCTAGGCATTAAACAAGATATTGTACTTTTGCAAATTTCATGAATCCCAAACAAGTCAGATTTTCTTTGTAATCCTTTGCTTAAGTTTGGATACAAGTTCAGATTCAACTCCCATGTAACAATACCTAGTATGATTTTTTAAATTATGCAGAAAACAAATCTATGACAAACGAAGCAGCACTGTGATATTAATTATCCAAACCTCAGTTATCCAAAATTCCTGCTAGCTGAAATAAGGTTGTGTGTTGTGGTATCTAACTATCAAGGGAACTTATTTAACACGATTAACTGAAATCCTGATCCTCTGAATTCATGCTCCCAGTGACATTTGGATTATTAAAGCTGAAACTGTTCTGAAAAAGAAAAGGCTAAAATGAGCTAAGAGGCAAAGAACAGTCAGATGACTTTGTTATTTTTAAAAGTATGTCAGGTGCTTACCTAGACAAACATAAAACTGAGATTCCCATTTTGAATGGCCTGTAAGATACTCAGATATGGTGCACTAAAGGAACAGAAAGGTCTGAGGTGAAAAAGTACAAGAGTTACAGTAATATGATTACACGGTTGCACAGTTAAGGAATGTGAAAATCTTGATGGTTCAGTCATAAGTCTGCTGGTCATTTTGTGTGTGTAATTATTATTGATTTGCTTCTTGATAGAATCACAGGGAAAGCACAGAAGAAAGATTTGAATGAGAAGATCCAGATCTAAATGCAGATTTAAAATGGTGCTTTCACTTGGCATTAACTCTTTTTAATGTTTTTTTTTATTCTCTGTTTTAAGATGTAACTTTTTTTTTCCTCTTAACTTCAACTTACCATGTACACTGCTTTAGCAAAATAAAGCAATCGAGTGTGGAATGGGCACTGAAGGCAAAGACTCAATAAAAGAGCAGCATGCTTTTCAATCTGGCCTTTTAAAACATCCACTATCAGAGGGCTTTGGCGGTTTAAGGGATTAGATACCATGACACATCTGTCAGATTATTATGTAAGAAAGCTCTCCTGCTGTTTTCTATTGGTAGAATGCCTGCTGTGGAATATTTAAAAATAGTTTTAAAAACAAAAACACATAAAATAGGCAATATTTCAGTTGCTTCAAGGCGTGCTTTCATGAGAAAAAAGAATAACTTATTTTTCCTGGCCTGAAAACAAGTTATGTTTACTGCCTGACTTCAGGCTTGCATCTGAATATGTATTAGCAGAATACATGTGCTCTTACTGTTCAAAATAAGAGATTGTGGAAAAACATCAGGATTTGTAGTTTGGACTAATTTAGCTATAATTTACAGAGCCAGGAATCACTGACAGGATGTAAAGAATAGCAATGAAATATGTAGTAGTAATTCATGTTATATTTCAATTATATATTTAAAACATTTCACATGACTGCCAATCCTAGGAAGCCTTTATGTATAAAGCAGAAGCCAAAAATAATCTCAGGAACAATATCTAATATACTTCGATGGCGCGCATGCTTTGTTTTGGTAACACAGTAACATCTTTACACCTACTGTAAAAGACATTTTATCGGTGGTGTGGCAGCAGTGAGCACGTCTTGCTGCAGAGGGCACTGCAGAGCAATGACCAATCTCTGAATTCACATCAAACATGGCTGAAAAGCTGTAGCTTCATTAAAATAATTATGAGAAGTCTGAAGCCATCATCCACCACCAGTTGGATACTGCAGATTTAAACAACTACCTTAAGTTCTGTATTGGTCAATTCCAATCTTCAAGTTCAGTAATTTCCAAGCTCCTGCTGTGCTCCTTTCGACATCTTGCGCTTACAGCAGGGGACCCAATGATGCAGGGCTGTTTAGGTGGTAAGAGACACAGTACTGTGTAGTACAAACAACACATAGAAGGACACCCAGCAAGACTGGAATTGAAAGTTTCTCCTGTTCCAATAATTTCTCTGTCTTAGCAGTTGTAATTTACCTCTTCCAGAAATTCCACTAACAGTTACACAAAGCATTTTAGCTTCTGCTTTGCCCAGACCAATGAGGAGAAAATAGTTGTCAATAGATGGAAGTGAGAAAGAGGCAGACAAAAAACAGCAAAGCCCTGGAACGCCTTTATAGTTTCAGACCACTAATAAGTATGGCCAAGATATGGGGGAAGAGATGGCAGAACAGTCCTTTTATACATAAATTTGTGTCCTAGACCTGACCTTCACAGGAACACAGTATAATCAGAAAAGATGCTCCTTGCTTAAGGTTTCAGTCCTAGCTATTTTTTATGCTGACATATCACAATCTGGAGCATCATGGCTCTAGTGTCAAGCACTGGCCCATTACTCCCAGAGGGTCTGATCCAAAGCAAGAAACTTCTGTGTAGTTGTATATGAACATTAGGGCCCTTCTTGACTTCTTGAGCACACAAAGCTGTCAGTGCAGTGTCATTTGCTTAACACTTTGGAAATGTCATCCCACGTACACAGCAGCCCCATTTTGTAAATGCCGTTTCCCCTACTTTCAGCCAATAGGAGCCTAAAGTATGATCTTGCCCACACAAACTCATCTGACCAAAACCTCACAAAACTTTTGATCTATGACCAGTAGCATCACTGTTAGGTTCTTGCAGACCAGAGCATCATGACTGGAGGGTTTCTGTACGAGAACGACAAAACTGACAGAGCAGTAAAAACCATGGGAAAATTACAGACTTCACTCTGAAGAAGAAAGGTTCAATAACATCACTGTAGATATTACACTGATCAATATATAACTTGTTAGTAAAAGATAAGCACCTTTTGTTCACAGGAATTGTACAAACTTTGGCTGGTAACATTAAGAGTCACATTTTGCCTCTGCACATATGACTGAATTTTACACTGACGTCAGTTTAACAGATATCGATAAATTTACACAACTTAACAGTTAAAATACAGTTTCTGATTAGATGTGTATATGTACGGACAACAATTACAGTGAGTCAGAAAAGCAGTATGTGATTCCTGACATCAAAACTTGCCAGAAAAAAGTATTTTTCTAGGAAATGCAATTTTTTTGGTAAATACTATGTACAAAGATGTAGATTCAAAAATCCATTAAGGTATCACATTTAGATGCCTCTTGTCCAAATTGTCCTCTCTGGACTGGATTTCCTAGCCTGCCTACACAAACCGGGATGTATTTCAGTAACTCAGTAAGAGAGATCACTGATAAATATTGAGTTGGTGTCAGGAAAGGGAGTTCTGTCTATAAGGAAACATGATTCATAAGGCCCTGTGGCATTCTTTCCAAATTAAACATTTTTAACTGGAAACTTTCAGCCAAAAGTTTTAATTTTTAAATTTATAAGGGAGTGTGTGTGTGTGTGTGTGTGTGTGTACTTGTAAAAACACCCCATCATCTGGTCATCTTGACTGAGATCACAAAACTTATGTTTTAGCACACCAACTCCCTTTTGGATAGAATCACTACACATCCCACTCCACTGAAAACTAACCAAGGTTCTTGTGCAAGGGCCCATACTTTTGAAACAGGAGTTTCAAATAGCTCTACTTCAATTTCAGATGTGAAGCATCCAGAGTCTTAAATCTTGAGACCTTAGGCAGCCTCAGAATTATTACTCTATGCTCCTTTCAAATACTTATTTATTCTTAAAATATTTGGAACAGGGACAGTGTCTTGGCTAGTAGTCTGAAAATACATTTGCAATGAATATTCAAATCTTTCAGAATTCTGGGTTTAAAGATTTCCAAGCAAAATTCATTGGGGGGGGGTACATTTATAAATATACATTCATTAAATATATTTGTTTGTCTTTTCTTTACATGCAGTCCCTACATTTAAACTTTGGGCTGCTTATACAGACTTCTCTTCTAATAGGAGCAAAAAAACAGGTTCAGTCTAATGCTTGTACGTAGCTGCAGCGAGGAGATGTGAGAGTGGCTCTTCCGGGGCGCAGTCCACCTGGCACACACAGGGTCATTCCCCATGCATGGGGGTCTCAGATGGAGGTCTCAGGTTTATTCTAACAGACACACCACAACAAACACACACAAGCTCAAAGCCTCAGACATAGCCAAATTTACTTGCTGTATCTTTCCTTAGCTCTCCAGAGCCCAAACCTACTCTCACTCCCACAATAAGCCTCTAACAGAGCTACCCTTTTGTTCTTTGCAAGGAACTTCCACAGAACACTGAACTCCAAAATTAACTTTTTTATTTTTAAATAAGAAGTAAATAGAGGCACATACATTCAAAATTACAGAGTATTGAAGAACACAATTTTCCTTCCGGTAACCCACACCACTAGCAATTCCTGGGTCCAGCAAGCCTTTAAAGTGAGTCTAAAAATTAAAAAAAAAAAAAAAAAAATTGTAATTTGCATCGCCTCTGGTCATGTTTAGATTCAAACTCATTCCTATTTTATATACATCTCATATTTCATTTCTGTTACTACGAGTCCTTCACATTAGGAAAAGTGACTAATAAACCTGACGGGATGATATTTTTGTTATGGAAATTCTTCAGAATTCCCATTTTTCCTGTCTTCCTACACTCTGCCCGAGGCTGGGCCTGACCAACAAAGACCGACAGCACACAACCTCACACAAATGTGTGTTCTCCATCCTTCAACAGGCCTGAAGATGTCATTCAGCTAACGTTTTGTTGGAGTCTCTTAAGTGAATCCTAGTAAAGCCATTTGGACCACAGGAATCTTTTCAAGGGTTTTTCCAAAGTTCAGGACTTGCCTGAAGGCACCCATGCTGCTGAGCTGCAGACACTAGCACAGACTGTGCATTGGACCTTTGGCACCATCACAGCCTGCGGGCCCCAGTCCACAGTATGCCCTCTGAAACACAGATCTACTGTGGTTTAATCAATGTTATTGAAGAAGTGTCTATTTAACGGGACACTGGAAATGACCGACTGGAAAATTTACAGCACTTAGTTCTACTGGCCTGGCAGAAAAAGAACTGCAGAGAACCTGGATCTGCTTTATCCCAACCTCTGGACTACACAGGAGTTAAAACGAGAAGAGAGGAGTCAAAGCCATTCATTTTCCCTTACTTAGAAGGGAGAGAAGAAAACTACTCTTCTCAGTCTGGCACAGGACAGATTTTGTCCCTTCCCTCTCCCTTCCCCGTTGTAGTAAGAGCTTTGTTTCAATTTATGTAGATCCTAGAATAGGATCTACAGCTGCTCAAATTAGGCCACAAGAACATGACCCCCAACATCTTTATGCCAGCGAAGGACTACAGGGTTTAGTAATACATTCCACAATGAAAACAAATAACTTGCTAATAACTAATTCCAAAATCAGGTTTTTAGAAATGTTTTAAAACATGTTTTGGATATTGGAGATAAATATTTGTTGTTTGAAAATGACTTTGTGCACTACAAAGTCTTTACTTTTTTTGTTGTGAGGATCACTTATCTCAAGTTTTGTTTAAAAAAATTAACGTTTACTAACTTAAGTACTTAAGCAAAAAGACTTTAAGGAACTGCCACGTGCTTAGCTAAATACGTTTCATTACATATCTGAGTGTATTTATTATCTTGGGTTTAACAGGATTATTCAGCAGAATAAAACTGAATGTAAAATAAAACAGTCTCTACACACTCAGGATGGCTACAATCATTAATACTAAAAAAGCATACACATTTCTGGGCTTACAAGATCTTTTTTTCAAGTCAATCAGAAAAAAAGTAACTTATCATTCCAAAACATTAAAAAAAATGAAATACTAAGTTTATTTTAATTACTTTAGCCAAAGAAAATTCACAAATGCAAGGACTACTGTTGAAAAAAAAGTTTCTGATAGGAAGAACAGCAGCAATGCTTCAGCAAACACATAAGCATGTATCCTAAATGAAATCATAATGAATGAGGAAAAATATTGTACATAACCATCTGAAAGACAAAAATATGATTCATAAAACATATATCATCAACAGCCATAAATCTAACTAATAATCGCACCACATCCATCACATTCAGAGGCAGGTAAAATAGAAATTCTAAACCAGAGGACAGTATGTTCCTGCTTATAGTTTAAAATGGCTACTTGCTTTAGGTGTGTACAGTGTGCCTATGTTGCTCTCTTTTGGTGAATATGCAGTACTGACAAATTTCTGTGCTACAATTCCAGCCCTTAAAAATATATATATTTATTCAATGCTAATTCCAAAACTGATCTTTGTTACAAATAACCCTTAGCTTCTGAAAGGCTGACTATTTTTACACATTTCTTTTACGCGTTTATTTATACATATATTTTAGCTAAAAATGGCTGATAATGCAGAGAGCTAGCTGCTTTTGTCCCAAGAGCCTTCATCAGGCATAAGTCTCATAGATTACAGGCTACTTTATCAAAGTGACCAATACCACATCTACATGCACAGAAATCTTAATTAGGAAGTATGTATGTTGAAAGCAAAGAACGACTTTTAGAAAGAGATTATGATAAGCTGTTTTGGTTCTTTTACTTGGCAATGGCAGTCATACTTTGCCACACTTGAGGTTAAGGCAGGAAAAGCAAAAACCAGCAAATAGTGAAGTATTCACTGTAAATACAATTATTTTTGTGTAGTGGCAGAAAAATCAGGATATGACAATTGAAACAAACTGATCCATTTACTTCATCGTCTAGCTCATGGAGCTAACTCCATCACTATTCATACAGAAGAGATTTAGCACAACTTCTTAAGACAGTCCCATCCACTCTGTAGAATATCTCGCATCTCAGGCCGCTCAGTGTGGGCCTTCCTTCTCTCCCAAACCCACATTAATTAGTATTAATTCTTCCTGACACTCTCACCAGTGATATCTCTATACCCTTGTTTTCCTCAACTGTTGTCCCATTTTGTGTCCTGTGTTAGACTGTTTGCATGTACATCTGTTGTGCTATAAAAGTGTTTAATAATAATCCCTGTCCTTTCCACCTGGGCTGTGCAGAACTGCAGTAATAATGTTTATAACCAATTCCATGCAGTAATTATACAGGGCCAGGTAACCTTCAGGCTATTTTTCACTTGGGGCAGATAACCTAAATTAAAGAGATTAATCCTTAGGGTACACATGGGCTTACAGGTACTAAAGGAGGGCAAATACTTTTTTTCCATTAATTTTATGAGTAAGCCTAACAGGCAAAGCACAACATTCTTAAAATAAGCACCTAAAATAGAGACACCTAAAATAAAACATTTCAAACTTACAAATATACTATGTGACTTATTTCTTATTAGCACAGGAGAACAGTTACAGTTCTCTTAGATTTCAGTGGCACTTTTGAAATGCTTAGCACCTTTAAGAAATTCTCTCTTTTTTACTGAGATGTATTAATATGGGTTTTGGCAAATATTTTTTGTCCACACTGTTTGACCTTCTTTTTCCCCTAAAAAACAAATAAATAACAATAAAAATTTTGCATAATTATATAAAAAAGTAGCTATTGACTCAGCTTAAGACTTACTGATAATTTGCAAAATCATCATAATTTAATATCTTCTAGGAAGCTGTTTATCTTGCATGATACGGAGATACCTGCGCAATCTGTAACTCAATGGAAATCACATCAGGAGACAAGAGAGTTAAATCAGATGAGACTTTCTGAACAATTTTAAAACTTCCCTAAACACAAGCAACACAAGCAAGCATGTCTTAAAAAATGCACTGCAATACATAAGAGCTGGATCTTTCAAATACTTGCCATAAGTGTAATGCTTGCTAAGACGGGAAAAGTCACAATGACGTGCTCTACTGCCCCAAAGTGAAGGCAGAAATTCACTGGTTACAATCCCTGGATACACCTGATACATCAGAGAGCAACTTTATACCACTAAGGTTTTATTAAAGCTCACACAGATTATTTAGCCTTTTAATTTACAGCTTACAGAATAAATGCAAGGTTAAATACCAAATCCCAATAATCCATAGTAAGTGGGAAACAAAAATCCTGAAATAAAGAGCTTAAAATTCTTAATTAAAAATATAAATAATATATAGCCAATCACTGTTTTTATAATTATTTTAACTCTGATCTTTAAAATCTCCAAGCTGATTTATATCATATTGCTAAAGAAATCAAATATTTTTCTATAGTTGATAAACACTCAATTTACTAGTTAATTAGACCCTTTCAGGATTCTTTCCTCTTTCAATTTTAACAGAGAATAAGAATAATCTTTTAATAGCAAAATGGAGCTGCATTATATATTTTTTTTACCTGATGTTCTTAGTTGCAATTTTTGGTTTAAACTAGAGTCCCCTTTGGGGAGAACTTAAGAAGAGTTTGGGTTTGTCACTGTTACTAGTAATTAGAACCAGTAATTAGAAAATACCTTGGTTTTCTATACATCTGATAATCTGCCTTTGTCTCTTCCAAACAATTGCAAATTTCCCGTATCTTTAAGATTATGTGAACTATGCATGCACATTAATCCCCAAATTATCTGACATATGTAGTTCATACAATCTTCTCCCACATTAGTGTCATTTCAGACTTCAGTATAACACTGATATTTTATGTTGTATTATAAAAACATTCTAAAAGCATAATTTTCATGTGGTGCCACACAGCTCAAAATACATAGGAAAAGCAAACCACTTTTAAAAATAAGCAACTTATATTGCCATCTTTGATTTTCATTTTCTATACATGACAATCATAGGCTTGATCCCAAAAATATTTTCTACTAAGCGCAGTCCACTGCGGTTAATAAGGATGGCCTAACATTAGCAACTTCTCAGCCTCAGCAACATAACAAGCCAGTAGAGCCTGACTAAACTTGATTCAAAGCATACGGTTTTTCCAGTAACCATCATGGCAGTTTTCATTGCAGCCTGTGAGTCTAATACTGATGGCTTAAACCCATTCACACCGACTGCTGAAACTGGTCTTCTCAGCAGCTTCACAAAGCTTATGGGAAGTGACACTGTGACAGCTTAACAGCAGGGCTGGGTTTGCCTTTGCTTACCTGTGAGGGAGGAGAACACCAAACCAGAGGGTTTGTCAAATGCCTAGTTGTTTTGTATTTCCTGGAGAAAAGTGCTCCTCAAACTACTGTCCCACAATATCTGATTGAACAAATAGTGCTGTCACTTATATTGCGCCTACTAAAATGACATAAATAAAAATACAGACAATTATTTGATTATTAATTTCTAGGAAGCAACACAACTGCTATCTTAAGAATTGCTGCTCAGTTTTTAAGTGTGGTAGTTTGCACTATTTGAATAAAAGGAAAGAACGTCCACAGGCATTAAAGCCTCCAAAATAAATTCTTCCCACTAACTGATAACTACTAGTACAAAGAGACTGGGGTAATTATTTCTAGACTGCTCTCTCACTCGACCTTGGCAACAAGGAGACAAAGTTAAGATGTGAAAAGTCTCCTTCCCTCCTTCCTGCAAGTGATTTTGTAGAAAACAGGAACAATACTTCAGCACTACTGATGATGATTTTTCTGAAATAATTCCTTTATTGCCATGGTACCACAAAAGTCTCAGTCCTTTAAAACGAAGGGCTTGAGGTTGAAATTGATTATTTCACCTGTGTTTTGAACTAGTCATATCCTGAAGGTTGAGCTATACCTCACTTGTCAGAAAGGAGAATCATTCTTGATAAGTCTGCCTATACAGATTTACAGAATCAAAGTACAAAGCAAGCCTAGAATCAGAGGGGTCTCAGGGACAAGACCTGGCTTACAGAAAATTGAATTCTGGTCTTGTAAAAGTTCATTGATTACAAGGAAGAAAAAAAAACCTCTCAAATTTATGCTGTGGCTGGAAAAAAAAGTAGTTATGCCTCCATCATGATATTCATAGATTTTTCTGTTGCTGGATTTGTTTTGAGTAGAAGTTTTTGGCTAGACCTGCACCTGTTCAGTGGGCGAGTCACACTCCATTGAGAGGCACAGTGTTACTTTTTTCAGAGAAAACAACTCAGACTTTGACTAAGCTGGTTTTAGGGAAACAGGATAGTACCTTAAAGACACAAATGTTACATTGCCTCTGCTTTCTCAAATGGTGCTCTCTGTGCAGTACTGGAAACATTCAGACAACTTTTTTCTATAAATCATAGTAAAGGAACATGACCTTCTTGGCTGATAACAGCTAATAGTTGCTAGAAGTGCTAGACCAAAACCTTTATGAAGATTGTCCGCATCTTTCTTAATAGGGCTAGTTTACGACTTGTTTTACAAATCACTAGCATAAGTTTTTCTCAAAAAGGAAAAAATGAGCAGGCTGAATCATCAGTGATGCTAATGGGGTAATGGCAAAACTATATTAACCTCTCAGAGGGAGGACAGTTGTGCAATTGCAACATGGAAAGTCTGTACAGATTTCAAGTCACTATTGGTTTCAAAGACAGAATAGAATAATTTGTTCTCATTTGTTTAATGCCATGAGGTTGAAAATTCTGTCTGACACATCTTGTTGTCGGCATTCTTTGTTTCTGTAAATGCTGATTACTGAATGCTTTCTAACTGGTGACATTACTTAAATCTGTTGAGGAACTGCGATGATACAGAATCCTGCGCATTGACAATGGGCTATCTGCAATATATCAGTTCTCTGACACCTGGCTCAGTTGCTTTCAGATTCCCAGGCACAGTTTCCAGGACTAAAAATATACTGAAATCTCAGTAGTCTAAGACCAGTCCAACCAACCTGTAAACAAAACCGGATACCAAATTTTATAGTGACATGGATGCAAGAAGGGAGCACGGCTAAACTCCAATTGCTAGACTATACTGAATAGTGATGTCTCACCAGTAGACATACAATGAAATCAAAGTTGCTCTTGAATGACACACTACTTTCTAAAAACAAAAAAGCCCCCAAAAAAGCAAAAAAAAAAAAAAAGCAAAAAATTCCCAAACTAAAAAGGAAAAACAAAAACCCACCAAAAATACAAACACAAAAAAACCCAAACCACAATGGCACAACACAGTAAAGTACAATTTATTGTTGTTTAAATTATTACAGTACAGTCTTATACTTCTTGCTGAGGTTCTGCAAGCTAAATTTCAACTCAGGTGAGACATAAACTCCTAAATAACAAAACTGCTGACAAATCAATATGCATATTAGCAGTACTGGGTGTTGTTATCACTGATACAAAGAAAAAAAAAAAGATATACAATTGTCCTTCTAGAATTTTAGAACAGGTTATACGGCAGTCAACTAAAACAAAAGTGTATACCAATTTCATTTACTTGACTTGGCTTTAATAGCCAGTAAAGTTATCCCCATAGTGTTGTTGTAGTCTATACAGAAAAAGAAAATTACTGTGAAATATACACCATCATTCCAAAAGCTTAATTTGGAGCCTAGCTTCTTCCACACAAGGATGTTTCTAAAATAAGAGTAACCATTTGATTACTTCAGCTCTCTAATGCTAAAAAGGTTTTCTATTATTATTAGTAATACATGTATCTGTGTATCTGAAAGAAGATTCCTATGCATATATATCATGTAGGGGTGTTACAAAGTATGTTAATTGCATATTGTTTGGACAGTTCAAATGTATTTTCTGTAAGAACATTTGTATTCAAATGCAAATAAGAAAGTATACTTGGACAGTCTGAACACTGTTTCACATGAGCTATTAATTTCCATTGCTATTAAACCTTTTTCTCAGAACAGATTTGTTAATATTTTGAAGTTACAAGACATACAATATCTACTGTTTCCTCCACCTGATCATGCGGGGGGGTCAGGGGGGAATGACAAAGGAAAGTCCTCCAAACTGTTGCACTTCAAAAAGAACATTCAGCCTCACTATTCTGAAAACTGTTACAATGTGAGCAAACAAGATGCCAATAGTTTGCAAGCTGGTAAGTATAAAATACTGCACTATACCCTGCTTTCTCAAAAAACAAAACAAAACAAAACAAAACAAAAAACCTTCACTTATTATCTAGGTTTCTAATATTCAGGAATTGAGACCAGACTACTGTCATACTCAGTGGCCTATCTGTGGAGCAAAGTATTTAGCTTCTTGGTATGTCAAAAGGCATGTCACAGATGGAAGAAGTGAATCATCTCTGGTTCATGTTACACATTAAATACAGTGACCGGAGAGGAACACATACTCTGAAACAACCATGGGCAAAGGTATACACAAACTCCATGCTTGGCACATGATATAGTGAAGTTTAGTCCACACTGGTTATAACCTAACCACATAGTTTTAGGAAATTGTGCTGATTTTTCTTACAAACCTTCCCACAAATTAAATAAGTTAACAAAAATTGAAAAGATGCTGTCAGGTCTAGCTTACCAATGCTGGTAGAAAGTATTTTAAGTGTCAGAAGAACTTATTTTCCAAATCTAAAAATATGCCAATAAGCTTTCTCAATTGTCTCGAGCTGCATAATGTATTAAACACCAAAGCAATCAACAGCAATGTGACTGCACTTAAACTGACCTTATAGCATATCTGTCTAACACTATGTCATTTTGATGCAAGTACTTTATTCATCCTCTGAATCAGAATTAAAAAAAGTCAGATGGCTTGAATTCTAAACAACTGTGAAAAAGAAGAATTCACTCCCATTAACAGCACAAACCCTACAAGAGGAAATGAAGCACTGTACTCCCAATTATCTTACTTAGCAGAATGCCTCCAAATACCTAACAGAAACGGAGCTGAATGGGAAAGGGTAGCTGGTCCTGGAAGAAAGTCAAACTCTCACAAACATGATGTGTTTCTAAGATTGCTGACCATTTATCAATATGGCCTATTACTAGAAATAGGTCTGCATTGCACACTGACACCTACTAATTCAGGTACCAGAAAAAGTACAGCTCTCTGCACAGGACAATTTATCCTACATCTTATTAACAAAGCTTAGTTGTTTGACTAGCTTGCTGTATTTGTAAGGGATACTGCACACCAGTTACTAAAAAAACTTGTACTAATGAAGCCTGCAGCTGTATGCTGCACACAAGAGCAAACAACTTCAAAGATGTAAGGAACTGACTTTGGTGAAAGCTGAGAACATCCAACACTCAGTATAAATGGGTCTATGAGCAAGGGCTGCTTGGAGTACAGGTGCATATCCCTGGAAACATGTACTGAATTTCCACCTCCATCTACTCCTGTGTCACATGTGTCATTCAGTATATTGCTGAGTACAGATGTGTGCCACTCAGACCTGCATTTCTCTGAGCAAAACAAATTAATCTCATGGAGAATTCTTATGCTATGACAGCCAGAACACTTCCAGTTCCTGCAGTCAGCTCAAGAATCTATGCACTACATAGCAGTTTGCAATACAGATATACCCTGACTTTTTTTTTCTTCCCATCTTGCTTAGGAAAGCTCAGATTTAGGACATGCAGCTGAGAAACTTTTTCTAAAAGAGACAGTGACTTGTGGGGAATTGTGGCAGAAACAACTGAGTGGGTATAATGTTATAGACACTCAGATGACACAATGCTGTTCCATTAAAAGTCATATATAGCATTAAATGAAATAGTCTTTTGTTCTGCTGTGACTGAGCAAATTATTTCCACAAGAATGGGCCCAAGGAAAATCTATAATGCAAAATGATGCATCTTCCCACCAGACATCCTGACTTCTCTTAGTCATTTTGGACTTCATCCTATTTCATGACAAGCACCCCCTCAGCTTTCAAAGTCAGTCCTTCACAGCAACAATACTGCATATAGCATCAACCCCTGCTGCAGCAAGTTGCCCAACAACGCTCAGCAAGAACCACACTATACTAGCAGGGACCGGTTGCTTGATCAGAGTGCAACAGAAAAGGCAGGTATGGGTCACTTCCTTAAACTCTCCCACCCTACATGATGTGACTGCTAACTTTTAACAGGAGCAGGTGCAAAGGGCGACAGACTGCTGTACAGCCATTCAAGCCAACATGGAATACAGAGTAGACGCTCAGGGATCAGTGTCAGACACCATTTCTGTCAAGGGCAGGCTCCATTTTGCTCTTTTCCACTAAGAACAGTGTCATGCTGTCATGCTATGAAGGTTCGATAGCAACGACTGAGACAGTAATATAATAATAATAAAAAAGATGTTTATTTCCTCACACAAGTTCTTGGATTAGTAACATCCATTAAAATAATGCGATTACTAATTTAGGAAGGATAACACAAAACCATCAGTTACTAATTTAGAAAGGGTAACCTGAAACCGTCGATTACTGCGTTATTAATTGGAAGGACTGCTTATCCCTACTTGAAAGCTTTCTTGTTCACTCTCCTAGTGAGAGGGCTCTCAACCTCGAGGAGTTACCTTAACCCAGCGTCCCAGGAAAAGGGGAGGGGGGGGATACTCACGGTCCAGCCGGAGAGGATGATCAGGTCACGTTCCCGTCCCTGCTCAAACTCTCCTAGCTGCCAAGCCTCTTTTTATACGGCTGGGGCTCTGGGCAAACACTGCTTTTGCTGACTTTTTGCGAGTTTCACAATCACAGGACTGTCTGTTTGTCTGCTTGGGGGGACCCTGCTAGCGAGGCAAGACCACAACACCTCCGTATTGTTTCTTCCCTCCCCGGGGGTCCGTGCAAATTCCAGGTGGCAGACTTCACTTCTCCAGTCTTGTTAATCATTCCGCAGCCTTGCGCATGTCAATCCTTGCACATATCGGTTGGTAGACTTCTTTAGTCCTGTTAAGTCCTCTGTTCAGCAGCTTTGTGCACGTCAGCTCTTGTGCTATCAGTTCTTCTGCATATCAATTGACAAACTTCAGTCCTGTTAACTCTTCACTCGCCCGTCAAACAGATAGAGCCATTCAGAGGGCATTTAAAGGCTGTACACAGCAGTTTTAACTGTATTATTTTACAGGTGTTACCATGTTTTGTGAAAGGAGGCAAGTTTTAAGAGTAATAAGTTTAAGAGTTCTCCTCACTAAGTAAACGTTGTCATTTGTTTTAAAAGGAGAAACAATAAAAAATATATATATACAATAATGTATCAGTCCTGGGTCCTTACAAGCAAAATCTACCCCTGTCCCCAATAAGGTAAATGGTAAAATTACCACTGATTTCTTTGTGAATTCCTTAAGAGTCCTAAATGCTGTAGCTATTTACATCTCAACAAAGACTCTTCTGAGTTAACAAAAGACTTCAGCAATGCAGGAAGCCGCACAGAGGTGGCTGACAGAGAACAAAGAACACTGATGCAGAATAGCAACTAATGCATGGGAATTTTGCCACATACAGAAAAAATTACAAACGTTTTTAGCAAATGCTGAAAGATTTTCCAATAAGTATAAAATCTAACAGCAAATTGTCTTCTGAAAATGTAAATAAGTGCAACAGCTTCAAGTTAACTGTTTTAACACCACATGCTTGCTAATGTTTTTGTTTTAATACCACTAGCTTGCAAATATTTGCATTTGCTAACACCTACATTAGATATTATACAACTGTCAATATAATTCAATCCTTATCCTTGAAGATATGGAGAAAGTTGTAAACTATAAATACATGTTTTTATATTTAAGAGTGAACTTATTCTAGATCTCCTAGCCCAACTAAGAAATCACTCAGATGTACTTTTAGAGCCCAATGTATGAGTTTATTTTCCTGCACAGAGAATCAACTACTGGAGACTATAATTTTTCTGTAATGAAGCCAAGACATTCCTTGCTAGATGGACCATTATCCCAAGGCTAAGGTCTACCAAATGGGTGCCTTTATTAGGTGCTTTAAGTGGTGTTTCCTTTAATACGACTTAGGTGAAGCAATGCTTTCAAAAATGTATTTTCTATGCTCTTCTGACTTTGTACTTAGATTCCCAAGCTTGTTACCAAGAACTGAAGCAGCAGTTTTATATGCATTTTCTTTCAGCAGAAGATTAAATATTCCTGGGCACAGACCAGATGCAGCTGTAGTGTATTTAGAACATGCAGACAAATAATACCAGTAGCTTTCTACCCTTTCTGATCAGTCCTGGAGGCCCATTTTGCGGTTCTCACAGACAGGACTCCTGCAGACCTCAGTGGGTGTTTTTCTCCATTAAAGACTAACAGAGCAGATGCCATCAGGCTACTCTCTTACAGGGTAAGAACTGTTTCTCACCACAAATAACGTGTGAATTCTTTTTAAGGTTTCATAATTGGTATTTCTGAGCCCAACTCTACAGCTGTTCATCCTGCTTTAAAGTGAAAACATCTTTCACACCAGCACAGTATGAGAACCCAGAGAACAAAACTGTGAATCAGTTTCTAGGTGGCAACATTCACGGCAGCACAGTTGTTTGGGTGCCCAGGGCGCGCACCCCGCCACAGGTGACCGCAGCAGGAGTGCGAGCGCCGGTACCGGCGCTGCCTCCACACAGCATGGCAGCGGCCGCCAGGAGCCTGAGCACTCGCGGCTTTCTTGAGGAACTGTAACTGCTGGGAGGGTTTTTTACATGAATCAAGTGAGAGTTTCTGGTGCGTTTTAAACATCTACCCAACACACTGGTTTGCTGTCACTATCTTCGCCGTTATCATCACAGGTTTTCTCTCTAGACAGCCAGCTAGGACACAGGCATCCTCGGTGATGATTATGATCACCCACTGCCCCGCTTCTTCCATTCTGGCGGTACTTGAAGCGGTGTTGTAAGAAATTACCACAATATCAACTCTGGAAAAGCCTGTTTAAAGCTGTGAGGAAGAGCGGCTACCGCACCTCCGGGAAGGTGACCTCGCAGTCTCGAAGCATCGCCGAGCGCCGCCCTCCCTCGCGGGCGCCGCCGCGCCCCACCTGCTGCCGCCTCCCCTCGGACGAGCGGGGCGGGCGGCGGCCGTTAGGCGCTCAACGCCCGCGCGGCCGCCCCGCGCCCTGCCTGAGGTAACCCGCCCGCCCCGCGCCCCCGCCCGGGCTCGCCCCCGCCCCGTGCCGCTCTCCCTGCCCCGGCACCAGCTCTCGTGTCCCTGGGGCTCTCGAGCGGCGCCACCCCGCGCCCGCCGCCGCCCGCGCGCGATGGCTCCTGTAGTAAACCACTAACGTCACGGAAAAGAAAAACCTCCGATAAAGGTAGTATTTTGGTTAACTACCAGCGGGTTTCTGGAGATCAAGTTATTAACTAATCATACTTAGTGAGGGAGCCCAGTCCCTCCCTGCCTCTCCCCAGGGGTCGGCGAGGAAACAAACCCCGCGCTCCATTCGCAGCAGCTGCGGCGCTTCCCACCGACTGTCCGCCGCCGGGCGGCGCGGCCAGGCGGGCCCGGGCATGGCCTCGGCGCGGCCCCCGGCACGGCACGACCCCCGGCGGGGCCAGGCGGGCCCCGGCACGGCCCCGCGCCGCCTCCCCGCGCCGCCCGGCGGCAGACCTGCAAACACACAGCTCCCCGAGCACGGTCACTGCGCATCTTATTTCCACGTTGGAGAGTTTTTTTACTTACTAAGACCATCGTATACTGTCACAATATACTAACCGTATTTCAGGCCTGTCTCAGTCACGTCAATGTGCAAAGACTAATCTTCAGTACAATTTTATCTGTGTTCTCTTCCTTCTCGTTACAATTTCAGTATAATTTAGAAACACAGATGGGACCCTGTTGCATCAGGAAAGGCATTGAAGAGTTGGGCTTACCTCCGTCTCTGGTTCAGGAGCTGCTTGCCAAGCCGCGGTGCGATGGTAGGGCTGAGAGGACTGGTCAGGGGACCAGCCGGTCACCAGGCAGAAGGGCTTCAGCCCCGAGGTGCTTGCGAGAGAGCCAAGGTCCAAGCTAATCCCTGCTCAAAAACCCAGCTGATTTGTTGTGTGATTTCTGAAGGACAGGACTAAAATGCAGCAGTTTGGCAGAGTGAAGGGGGTAAATGCTTGCACCTGCGGTACTGCAGAGACCCAGCCTGTAGGGGCGCCTGTACTTCACCTGCAGAACATACCCATGCGTTCGGAGGAGCTGGGCAGAACGTAGGACTACATTTATTTTAAATGGGGATTTACACGTTATTGAGTACAGTACCACTCCAGGAAGGGCTATCAGAAATATGACCATACTAATATCAGACATAAACCAACCGATTTTTGAAAACTCAAACCAACCACTTTTGTACATGCTAAATATATGAGTTTTTTTCTAGATCTATCCATACTGTATACCTATACTTAGTAGCCCTCTTTCTGCTGGCAAAATATTCTATACAGTTGACCCGTACCCGCACTGGCTTCTGAGAATACTGGTCCAAACATAGTTTAAAAAAGCATATGAATCTACTATTATAAGGCTCCATTTGAATTCGGCAGACTAAGTTGGAAGCCGTTTTTCTCCCTATGGCCAAAAGTAATATACAGTGGAAGCCACTCCCAAGAAGAGAAAATTTTTAGATTTTATTAGGTCTTACAGATAATCATAGTATGCTGTATCAGTAGTCAGTGTATGGACCAAAAGAGATATACAAAGTGAACTGATGTGAACATACTATATTACAAAAAATGGAAAAGATTTAACTGGAACAGAAGATTGCTGATACCTGGTTAACCTCAGTTTTTTTAATTGTTTACAAATAGTCTTGCTATGATGTATCCTGCAATTCCAGAGCTGGGGCACTACAGCACAGGCATCAAAATCTCACCAAAATTCCCAGTTTGATATATACTATTGACTATGATTTAAAAAATTAAATTCCAGACAACTTCAGTCTCAATTTTTCTTAAATCTCTGGATATCAAAAACCTTTAACATACTCACTCCTGAGGACAATTAACTCCTAAATTATTTTTTTTAATTACCCGAAACACATTGATAACTTCCAAACAAAATTTCAAGGCTACATTATTGAAAAGTAAACAGGTCTTTGGTAAATAATAACTACTCTCTTTTTTACTCTGTTAGAAAACCTAATTCATTTTTAAATCTAAACTAACTGAATTTTTAATAATTATTTATGTAATGAGTAAGGCCCATATGGCACAATGCTGAATGGGATGAATGGGTGCATGTAGCAATACCTGAAGGAGGTGTTGCAGTTACAAGTCCTGTTACTCCTGGGTTCCTGCTCTGGCTCTGATATATGTCAGTTTCTTATTGCTCCCTTCAGCCAAGCCCAAGAAGCTGAACCTGAGTGAGAGCTTTCTACTGAATTATATTGCCTGCATTTAGAGGAGTCAGCAAGGCTAGAAAATACTGTCCATTCCAGGACACATTCCACAGCACATACTGGATTGTATGCTAAAAACTACATCAAACCAATTAGTTTAGGGTTCAATAATATATTATAGCTGCAGTAATTTCTAAAAATGTCTGCTTTACCATTTGTGCAGTAAAACAGAAAAACTATGCACTATGCATGCTTGTATGAGTTGCAGATGACTGCTTGCTCCCAAAGGAAACTTAAAGGCACAAGACATAGGTAATGTGAATGAAAGTCTGGTAACAAACATTGGCCTCTGTTTTATTACAAGAATCCAATTAGAAACTGAATGCCAGAACTGATATTTTTCATATTTGCCTATTAGATTGTCTTGACTTTGACTAAAAGATACTATACCATCTCCTTAAAGAAGGATAACATGAATAAATAGATCTTGTAGTTTCAGAGGAGAAATAAAATGAGGCCTGCTTTAGATTTAGCTTGTAGAGTTTGGGGGGGGGGGGGTTGTGTGTCCTAGAAATGAGCAGACTACATTCAACGACTATTATTGTTCTACTGTTCTACTACAGTTTTTTAATCATCTATCTTGTTAAAGGATCAATTACATATGAGACAATAAATAGTATATTTTACAATAAATATTTAAGTCAAAGTATTCTACTTATAAAATAATGTAACACTGTAATAGGATCTTCAAGATCAATTCCATTTTATATATTCTGCAGCAAAAATAACATTTCTAGAAGGAAGGAATTCCTTATAAACCTAGCAAGAGCTACACATTTCACATATGTGTGTAAACAACTTAAACAAGGTTTATTATGTTTCCAGAAAGGCTATGCTTTTGCAATAGGTTTTCAGCTAAATGTTATCATAATATGGTAGTAAATATAACAATACTTATGTTCTGCTCCATCACAAATTTTAATTTGAAAAAAATGGAGTGCCATTATTTACAAGGAACAGCAATTCTCCTTTTGTTTCACAAGTGACTATATCTGTGTGTAAACAAAATGTTAGGACGAGGCATTCCAGATGAACTGCAGCTAAGGTTGGACGAAGATGATTTCATGATGAACTGTGAAGGTCCTGGCAATAAATACCTAGAAATGATATGAAAAATACAGCAGAATTTACAGGCAAAGTAACATTCAAGAGCAAAAGAACTAGTTGTTCATGTGCCATACAATTGTTGTATGCAAGAAATTATGCACAATAAATATCATTTCTATAATGTACAGGGCATTAGGCATTAGTTACCTTAGGAAATGGATCCTTAGCTCAGGGATAGTCTTAGCAAAGTTACAGGATGCTGTAAGACAATCAAACATCTTGCCAGCCCTTTGTTTTTAAAAAAAAGTAGGTAAATAAAACAGTAGCATCCTGTGTAACACTGCAATCAAAAACTAGATTTCACTCACTGAGTTAAAATGCTATTATAGTAATATTTGTTCATTTTAAACTGTGTAAAAACTGCAATTGATGTTAACTAGCTTATAAGAAATTAAGTTGCAAAAAAAGTCATGTAGGAAAAAAAAAAAAATCAGCTTCACTTTCCAGCTCTGATTCCCTAAAAACAGACATCCCATCATCACCACTCTAGTTAAACAGGAAACAAGGATGCTACGACCTAGTAAGTTACATCAGTGACTATTTACTTTTTAAAATCAGGCAGCAATATAGCCTATATTTTATATAACACTACAAACATTAATTCATCATATGTCTAATATTCATTCTTAATTCCATTTTGTATTATCATGTCCTAATAGTTAATTACAGAAGCCATTAGATGATCACAGTAAGTGTGCAAAAATAACATCCGTACTAAATCAGAATTTCATAAGGAATGATGTGCAGTGTTAGAATGGAACACAACACATTGTATAAATTATTGCTTAAAAATTATTGCATCGTTCTAGTGAATCATATTGATTAATCATGAATAAGTTAAAAGATTAATCTTACTAATCACATGGATAGGAGCAATGTCACAACTGTTAATAGGAAACAATGTATACATTGAAAGTGCGCATCTTTGGTTTGTTTAAGCCTTGTGAGAAGCTTTTATTATCAAATTGTAATCACCAATTCAATTTTATATTTATTTTTTTTAAACCAATTTACCAAAAAAGTCTAATTTTGCATGGGTTGGTGGTGAGCTGAGGCTTGACAATTCACTATCTCACACAAGTCTGAGTCCTACGTTTGCTTGACAATACACTAAAAAGTTCCAGTGCTTCTCAAAGTATGCTATGCATAAGATTATTTAGCAAGTGGTAAGGATCTAGGAGTAGATGGTATTTTCCATGCATCTTATCTTTTGTAATAAAGGTGAATTTATCAAAATGTGAAAGGTCAGTCTTCTTATGTAGTTTGTGTTTTAGCTATTATTTTTAAGAGATTTTGATATAGTTTTTGAGCTCTCATTATGTTTTATTTACATTCTAAATTTTATAAGAAAAAATTTTATCATTTACATTAATACTCCTATTCATTCTCTCCATCGCATCCACTGGATTTACAGTTAGGAGCTGAGATTGAGAACTAATTTGAAAAAGTGACAAAGAAAGAAGTTTGTGGCTCTATTTTCATTATACCTTTTTTTTTTCTCTCTGTACAAATAGGTTTCCCCATCTAAAGAGGTATCCATTTGCAATTTTTGAAAACTTTAGTCATAAAAACAAAGCTTTAAAATAGTTTTCTGCTCAAAAAAACCCCAAAGAAGTTCTACAAATTAGATTTTTAAAAGTCTTGAAAAATGAACATCTTGTACATTTGTTAAATTATACTCTGCTGTCTTCTTGCACTTCACACAATTTTACTTTCAGGCAAGAAAACTATTATTAGTAGTTGAGATCCTTATATACAGTTTCCTTGATAATTTAAAAATAGAAACTTTGATGAAAAGTGAAATGGTACTGTGATTTTCCCATTTCTAGAAAAACAGTTCATTATCTTACATATTGTGGGGCAGAATGGGCAAGAGCATTTATTTCCATACACATATTCAGTTTCATAAATTCAGAATGTCATGGTTAACTAGCATATTACTGTAACCACAGGATAGGTGTAACATTCGAGGAGAGTAACATGAAGACTACAACTTTTAATCAATCATAGTTGTCATGACAACTCCATTGCTGCAGACATACAGATATTTAGGGCATAGATCCTTCCGGCCTTTCAAATTTATGAATAAACTTCCATTCAGTATCGAAAGAAACACAGAAACTGGAGATGACAAAGTGCGATTGGATCATCCATGTCACTACTTTGCAGACGCAGGTTTGTTAGCTGCAGGACATTGAGTAATCTGATCAGTTTGAATAGTTTGTGGTTGTCTATGATGAAAAATTTTCTGCAGTATTAACAGTAGAAGCAATAAAACTGCAAGCTTGAAGATTTTCTAGTCTTATCTAATCCAAATGACTTTACCATACTCTTGCTATAGTTCAGTAGATATTAATATTGAATATGATTTGTTTTGTGGCTAAGATACTTATGTTTTTGCTGTGACCAAAAAAATTCAGTTTCTAGGTGTTGTAAATTATGTTAGAGCACCTTAAGATTCATATAACAGTAACAAATGAGTACAGTATATCAACTAACTAGTTCAAGATAGAGCAAGTAAGCATTTAAGTTATATACGTTTAACAGGTAATATATCAAAGGTTTGCTTTTCATATGATATTCTTAACTCATAAAGCCCTTCTATGAAATAATGTCTGTAAGATGTTTTATATAAACAAACTATTTGTAAGTTTATATACATAATAATCCTAATTGCCATCATGAATAGAATCCGGAACCTAAGTAATTTGAAACTTCCATTTAATTCTCCATCTAAGACTGTTAAATTGCAGATCACAGACACCCACACTTGGAGCATTTTCAGCAATCCCTATACTGACAATATTATAATCTTTATTGTATTCAGTTGGAAAACTAAACCAGCCAATGGAGATTCAGGTAAGTGCCAAACAATTTTTTTACTATATGATGCTGTTTTGCAAGGTTTTAAAATATATTTGTGCTCTGTGAGATGAAATAATAAAACTTTTTAAATCTGCAGGTTTTAGAAATCAACTTTGCAAAACTGTGCAATACAGTAAATCAGATGGCACTTACCTGACCCTTGGCTGGAGCTGTGCCCCTATGGGATCCAACTGCGAATGTGAAGCCCGAAGTATAATACATGTTAGGATACCTCTAGGAATGCAAATCAGGAATCAGTGACTTTGAGGGATCTGAGAAGGGGAAGAAAGGAAATTTTCAGTTCACTTAAATACAGAATGCCCTTCTTGCTGTGACTACTCAGGCAATCGGCAAGCAAGTCTTTAATAAGTGTAGTTTTACACAAAACACGTTTAACAAGTCTCCTGTTAGTAGACTTCATGAAGGAGCAAGAGAGATTAGAATGGCAGAAACTCAGAATCAAGGGAAACACTGACTTGGGGGGGGGACGGGACGACACACATAGAGTGAACTACGCCAATGGCTTTTCTCTGGGTTGCAGCAGTAGAGGTGGAAATCTGCCCATTATTATCCTTTGTAATTATAATTAAGGAAGAGAATAGAGAGTATTGAAATGTTTACCTTGTATCATCCCATTTGGGGCTAATTCCAGTCAGGGAACCTCTCGAGTCCGAGGAGTACTTGTAGACCACCAGCAGGCACTGCTTGCAAAGCTGTACTATTCGTTGGCAGCACTGGAGTTGCTCGGGAGTCACCACCTCTGTGCTTTTACTGAAAATGGTTTCCCAGGAGCTCCTGTTGGCATGGAAACAGACATGGCTTCATGTTCCCCGTCGCAAATGGCAATCTAAGAGCTTCACAGCTCTGATCACATTTAACAGTGGAGCAACAAGAGAAAAAGCATGACCTTGCCTGTTTACAGGGAAGGCCCATACTATTTAACACAAATACTGGCAGATGCTGAGAGTACAAAACACAAATTAAGAGATTAATCTTCATATTTGAAATGTCCACAAGCCATTTTTTTCACTTGGTATGTCCCCTAAAGCATTTATAGGGCCATTGTGTAGGTTTAGCACATAAAGATTTACTGTCAGAAAATTGTTTTGTGGTGCCTTACAACAGGAATAACAGAAAACAGATTATTTTTAACAAGCTACCACCTGCATGTGAATATGGTGTGATACTAAAGAAATTAATAAAAGTAATAAATTATTTCTAAATGTCTATAAAGCATAATAATACTTTAATTTTAATGCAAGCCCATCATAATAATAAGAGAATACTAAATAAATGTACAGGAGATTAATACATGCAAAGTATATGTTAAAAAATGTTCAAAATGTTCTGCTTAGTTTCATTCAGCCGAAAGATGAATAGAAACATTTCATGTTCTGTTCTTCGTATGAGCTATCAAATACTGAAAAGAAGAGAGTTTCTCATTTTAGTCATTAAAATACTACTTATTGTTCCATCTGGTTATATGGGGTTGGTCATCTGGATGATGAAATGGAGTTGGTCTTTTCCAATTAAATGCAGCTTGCAAGTTGTATCTGTATAAGCTTTCCTTCTTGAAAAGCAGAAAAGAGTGCTTTTGTTTTCTTAAAAAGCCATTTCCCTTTCCAAAAAAACCCAAATCCTACCACATCGATGTAAAACAAGTATGTTTTATTACAGAAGAAGACAATAGTCCTTTGCATAGACCTTAACACTTGTGTTTGTATATATGTTATGCTTGGCACAAAATTCTGATAAGATTACAGATCATTGTATATGTTTCAAAGGCAGCACGGGCCCTGTGAAAACCTTTTTTTGGTCAAAACATTGCCGAGTACCACAGATGGTTTGTAAGCTTGAGTTTTTTATTCTGTTTCTGAAAGAATCACTTCACAGAGCGAGGAAAATTCATTGCACCCATTGTCCAGGTTCAACATGGCATTCAGGATATTTAGCCTTGTTCCACTGAGATCAATAGCAGATTTCACATCACTGGGGTTAGGATTTTATCCTTAAATCAAAGAATTTTAGTACACAATAAAGAACCAGTATGTCTATTTCAGCCAAGTGAGATGTAAAAAATTATGCTGTATTAGGATACAATTGTGAACATTAATGAGTAAAATATGCTCATGCATACATGAGCTACATGTATATCTAACTGATTTTTCAGCCTGCTCCCCAGTCTAGATAGCACGTTCCAGCTGAAACTATTCAGTTCTGCCCAAATAATTTTCAAGTGATAGAAGCATTTTCTCATTACTTATTATCCATATAATGGATTGTTTAAAATACGGTCTATAACACATCAAAACTGTTTTATCTAATAGTAGGATAATTCTACTACTTGAACTATTTTCTTTAATATCTTTTTCTCAATATTGTTTCCTGTATAGGAACTCCCAACATCAAAATTAATCTCCTGTCTTCATTCTGTCCTCTATGATGTGATATCCAGAAGAAAGCAGCAGGATAAAGTTCTAAGAATTTCTTCACCAGGTTTACAGTGCTACACAATTACATTCTAATTCAACTTATAAATCTCCAACATCTCTTGATAGAAACTCTCCTGATACATTCCTTAAGTTTTGGGCTTTGAGGTCTGCGATCACCTTCCCACAGTTATGAGGGATTTTATCAGTGAAGAAGAATATGTAGCCCACTGTAACTATGGCCGATTATGAGCATAGTGGTATACAATTACCCTGTTGGAATATATTAATAATAACATAATAACAAAGATTGAGATTTGGAAATATACATATGAATTTTAATGAGGTTTCATATAAACATGCCTATGCAATCTCCTCTCCGTGCTACACAGATTCAATTCATGTTCCTTTATACTGTATTCAACAGGGATCAGAGTACTGTTACCTAAGAAAACTTAATTTGTTAGGCTGTAACTTTATTTTCCATATGATAATAAGAAATTTTTGAGTTCTCACAAGATTCAGAAGAGAGTATCATGCTTGACTGTGTAATATTGTAAATTATGCATTATTCTTTAAAACTTTTTGAAGTCAACTGGGTCTAACCATTTCCCATTATTAATTTTAATTGTTTACCATATAGTAAAACAAATGTAGCTTTATGTAAGCATTTACATCAAGATTATTTCACTGGGGTTTTTCAGTTTCTTTCTTTGGGGTTTTTTGCTAAAATAGCATATGCCTAGCAGAAATCTTAACTAACAAAAGGAAACTTAAAGCTATTACTGCTGCTCTTCTCCCAAGATATCAATCTTATTAATAGATGAAGTACCATACTTCTCAATATATTTTCATACATTCATGTTGTTTCTTAATTAACATATCAACACCCCTTCCCAACATGTCTCCCAAATTCTACACATGTCCACAGTTTATTCCAATCCATTTTTAAAATGGCGCAATTAACGCTAAGGAAGAGTGATGAGAGGTTGGCCTTTCTGCTGCAGAGGTGTTGTCATGAGTTCTCTGTTGTGGATTACAGGGTGAGAATGATCTTTGTAACTGAACAGACAAAATACAGGGTAGGTACAAAAAGCCCTTGTCTTCTTGCTTCTGTGGATTCTGTATTAGGTATATTATGTGTAGAGTGACCTCTACATATTCTGGATATTTGTATATTATTTTCACAGTATTTTTAGACTCTCTCACACAGCAACCCCTCTTAGAAGGAACTGGATCTTTGTCAGATAATTTAGCTCCACTCTAGAGTCAGCTGAGTCTCGTTCTGCATGAATGAAATTATTGCTACATGGGAAATCCTGCTCTTCATTGAACTCTTCTGCTGGCTCAAAGACTGTTCTCCTGAGCCAGCTGAACCGCAGAGTTGTTCAGAGGTTTTGAGCAACCAACATTCTTTACAGAGGAAAAAAAAATCTGAAAGGAAAATTTTCATGCATATTGAAAGATTTGCAAAAGGACACACTAAAAGTAAGATTCAAAATAATTACAGTGCTATTAAAAGGGAAGCTAATTATAATATTTTATGACAACAGAAATAGAGGTTTGACTCAAGACTTCATACACCTCTGCTGGCATGAAGAAGGGACCCTGCAGCTGTTGAGGATTATGCAAAGGAAATGTTTCAGATTGGAAACACAGAGACCTTTTTCTCACCCTAGTTTTAACTTTTGGATAGTTAGGGATTGTGCTACACTCCCAACAGCTGCTTCTAGCACATCTTAAGGCTGACAATCTCTTAAGTGGGAACTTGCAGAGTCCATCTCTGCGAAAAAACATGAAGACTCTTAATGGCTTGAGTTAAAACAATAGTTAACAACAACAAACCTTCAGCAATGAGAAGATAATCCTAAAATAAAGTAACTGACAACATTATGGGATACTCTCAAATCTCTGAGTCTCTTATTCTTCTTATCACGTGATTCCATTTTGTTGCGAAACAATTAGCAAGTGTTTTACATGCATTCTCTACATATGACAAATGATTATATGTGAAGAACATAGTGAGCTGATTCCCTTGTTCATACATATCCATCATCATATCATATGTTTTTGTTGTAGTTCATTTTTAATAAATCTCCTAAATCACCTCATGGTAGCTAATCAAAACCCCTGCCATTATTTATTCATTGTATATGCTTATAGAGAAAATGAAATATATCGCATAAAAAAGATGTATTTATATATTTGTATTTTTATTTTATGAAGACGTTTAAGGCAAAAAATTATTTTATACCCATAACTTGTTCCTCCAAACCTATCCTTACATGAATGCCTTCCATTTCATGAATGTAGATTTTGTAGGGTACGATACTGAACTTTTAAAATATGGCCTTTTTTTTCCCCCCTTAAGAAACTTTTATTTGCAACCCAAACCAAAAACTTTTCCTGGCTTCAGTGTGGACACTACCTTTTTTGCATATAACTTCCCACTTCCATGGTAAACAGTGAATGTCTTCAAACAAAAATTTGAACTCATTATTTGCAAAACACAGAACTGACATTGCATTTGGCATAATGTGTCAGCTGGATCTGTCACTGAATTCTTCCCTTGCAAATCCTGAGATCAAACAGATATGGCAATGATGACTGTTGATGGTAAGTCCAAGTTAGACATTTACAGTGGCCTGGCTTCAAAGCTGCAAAGCATCCAATTGAAGGAGTTGAACTAGAGCTCAGCTATTCTGAAAATTAGATTGTTCCCTTAGATTATTAGATTTGGAAACAGACTCCTAAATGTTTATTTCCATTATTGAAATGGTTTGCCTAGATTATTAGATTTCTAATTATACTCTAGTTTTTTAACTAGTTCAATGTAGTACAAAATTCTCTTGAATGAAAACGAGGAGCAAAGTATGCCAGCCCAGACTGTAACTGTGAAGTTATGAAGGCAGATTAAGAAAATAAATGTAATAGGCTTACCCTGAATTACAGAAACAGTTCCACAGGCCTTGGCCATGACTCCAAAGTAAGCGATTAAATATGCGGTTAAAAAGACGGTACAAATGTAAATTTTCAATGTCTGGAGCCTTCCAGACACGCTGTAGAACTGCACGAACGCTTGTCTTGACTATATCTAAAACCTAGAATAGAATATTCCAAGCAAATCAAAGCAAAGGCAAAACCTAAAACCAACTGTTCTCTGATTGCACATATACACACACAAATACACACACAGATGACTGCATAGTTATAAAGTCCCACAGCTGTCTACATTTCATTTCTGTGCATTCATCAGCAAACTTTCATGATATGCTTTTTCCATCAATAACATTTTGCAAAACTAAATCAAAATATTTTATTACAGAAGAGTTCATTTCTATTTTTTTTTTCAGTCTGTTCAGTACGAGCTAGTTAAAATGATAGAAAGAGTTTAAAAAGAAACAATATTGATACCATTACAGGCAACAAGCAATGTAATTACAAACCCAAATATTATATACTTGAAGATTATGTCTTTTTTTCACCCTCCCTTTAAAATACCATCTATTTTACAGAAAAATAAAATGGTCTGAAAAGCTACAAGCTGCTTTTCATTTAATGTCTGTTGAGCTCAGTGTTACCCTAGATCAGACTATTTTAGTTTATCTTTCTTGCAGGAAACAGTGCAGTGAAATAAAAAAAAAACTAAAAAAAAAAACAGCAACAAGATATTTGAAATAGCAACGTTTATAGAAATGCAACAGATTTATTATACACAAACTACATTTAAATGCAAATAGGTAAAGATGTGGACAAAGAAAAGATGACAATTCTAAGTTGCATTCAGTACAGCACTGTGAGTTGCTCTCCAGGAAGTCTTAGCTATTCAGTGCACACATACGTACACTCCCAGGCAGCAGCATATCCAGCTCATCAGGAAACAGTGCTGACATTGCTCCTCTTTGATACACCTTTGCAAATCCCACTGAATTGGGATGTAGAAGGTGGAATTCATCTTGCCCAATTTTAAACATCCTAAATCAAAAATCTTCACATTGTTTATACATTGCATATACTTACAGAGAAAAAGAAGTATATTGCATGCAAAAAGACATATGTATATACACTTGTGTTTTTATTTTATGAAGTAGTCTATGGCAAAAAATTATTTTATACCTATGACCTGATCCTCTAAACCTATCCTTACATGAATGTCTTCCACCTCACAAATGTAGATTTTGTAGTGTAGAATACTGAACTTTTAAAATATGGCCTGAATTTTTTCCCCTTAAGAAACTTTTATTTGCAACCCAAACCAAAATGTTTTTTTACTTCAATGTGGATACTTCCTTTTCTGCATATATTTAAATTCCCATTGCTGTGGTAAACAGTGAATGTCTTCAAACAAAAATTTGAACTCATTATTTGCAAAACACAGAACTGGTATTGTATTTGGCCTAAGATGTCAGCTGTAAGTTCACTAAGACAGTATTTAGGCCTCTCGCTAGCACTCTGAACAGAGTAAATTCCATCCTAAAATAAGCCTATGGTTCATGTAGCCTCTTAACAAAAAAGTCAGTTAATCAACATGATTTCCTGTAAAGGGGAGACTTTTATTGCCTCTTCAGCAAAATGGTATCTTCAAAAGACACTGTCGTCAGACTCAAGCGGGTGGTGAATTGATGAACATATTCATTTATTTGGTATAAGATGTTGCAAATTCAAAAATTCAGAAGATGCAGTACTTTCCCAGGAAATTTTTACATGTGTATAACAAACTGATTCTTATGGCTAAACATCTGGCGCTCAAAAGGTGAAGGAAATTTAGAAGTAACACTAAAAAATGGAAACACGGTGTAGAACTTCAATTTTTGGTCCTGCATAAAAACTGTTGTTCGTGAATAGTCTGATTAGACCTAATGAATGAAACAAAGCAAAAATAAATAAAACACTTGCAATAGCAAAATGAAGCTTTGTAAAGAAAAATGCTTAGTGGGCAGAAAATCTGTAGATGCCTAATACTAATAGCCTGGATGAAATGTCATTTACATGTTACTTAAGCTCTTTTTTGAAGTCTTAGGATTGCTGCATGCATAGGTCTTGGGCTAACTCCATGCACGTAATTACCCTATGTGAATATTATGCTGTCCTCTGTTGGGAATCTTTGTGAACGCAAGTGTATAACACACTAAAAACCATACCTGTGGTCAGTGAGATATAAACTGTAGTAAATCATAACCTAACCATGGTGGTCCTGTTTAGTGACTGCAGGAGCTAATCCCAGGTTTTGAACTGCCCCACACTTGTGGGATGAATCCAAATTTTCAGACATTCCCTTGGCAGCATTAGCTTAGTACCTTGATCCTGCACAAGCAGCCTTTTCCTTGCCCCTTGCCTTCCCTACTTAAGGTTTTCCCCACAAAAATGGCCACTGCAGCAGCAGCCATTGCGTACATCCTTCTGAACCAACTAAGACCCTAAATTACATAAAGGATCAACCATACATTTCTTTACAATTTGTTACATTAACTAGTAGTAATTTGTCTACATGTGTAAAATAGAATAATTTTATCATGTACAGATTCTCTTATTAACCCAAAAAGCATGTACTAAGAACTATGATGCCAATGTGCAGTCTTTTCTTTTCCTTTAGCACTTAGATTTGAAGAAATCTAAGGTCTGAACCTTGCATCTTAGAACAAGCCGCGGATTGCCAAATACTCTGGAAAAAAAAAAAAAACTTTCTTACTGTTTTATTGTGTTGACATCGCCAATATGACATAGGAGAAAATGTCTCTGTTAACTGATCTTAGTTTGCAAACACGGCATCAGTCTTCCCTTTAAGGAAGGAGACAAGGCATTGTACAAGGGCCCAGATCTTCATGAAACCTCCATCCATTTTTTTTAACTTAATTTCCCTACATTGCCTTCATCTTTCCGTTTACTTTAATTTACATGATTTTCTTCAACATAACCAATTATCTAGGTATAACAGAACAAGAGGCTATATAAAGCGTATATTCAAAACAAGATGTATGGACCCTCTGGTAATCATCAAGACAGATTTTAAAGAAATTATGTGAAGTGAGATAACACAGCAGTCACAGCTCCTCCCATACAAGAGTCTCTTTTTTTCCCCCTAAAAGTCTTGGGAGACTAAACCTCATTTAATCATGTATTGATTTCATTAGTTTATTCTTAACTTGTTCCTAAATACCTCCTGCACCTCTGCTGCAATGCTGTAATAGTAGACATTATGAATATGAGCAAGAGTTTAATTTTTCTACATCATGTTGAATTATTCTTAAGAGAACTTATGTCAGGGATGAGCACTGTGAAATCTAGTACACTGCCCAGGTATTTTCTTCTCGTATTTTAGAACTTCCCAGTAACTCTAAAGTATAGTGAAGGGGACTGAGTTTGTTTCATATTTCACAAAGTTGCAGAAGATACCTTTGGGATAGATTCTTTACTTGCAAAAATACTCTCCACCTTGAGCTGTTTTCTGCTTTACCCCACCTCACCCCACTAGAATATAAAACACTCTTCCTTCAGATCCACAAAAGCTTACACATTTGACAGTCCTTAGCTGCAATGTCATTGTCAAAGTTAATACATTTGTGTAAACTACCTTTCTAAGCATAACTATCTGATTGCTTGAAGGGATCGAGGTTAAAAGCAGTAAGGGGAAAGGAGGAAAAAAAAAAGAAAAAAGAAAAAAAGAAAAAATCATTTCCAGTGCAACCAAAGATGAAGGGCCCACTAGTGCTTCAGGAAGTGTTAGTCTGCTAAGTTGTAAGAGGTGTCCTCACAAGAAAGAAATCTACATTTCTACCTACACAGTTGTTTTTAATAATGACCTGGTACATCAACCTGTATCATCCTGACTTGGAGAATGTGCCCTTGGTTTTGCATGACTGTCAGTTAAAGAAAGGACAGAACCACCCGTTATTATAGGCTTTCTAAAACAATGTTTACAGGAGAAAATTCTGACTAGATTGAAAAGATAAAAACAAAAAACAACAGAAAAAAGACAGACAGACATAGGTAAAATTAAACCTGACAGCTAAAAGCATGAATCTCCAGTAGCAGAAGCTAAGGAAGGGCAATCTTCTGTAACAATCTACCAACCTTTTCTAATTATAATATTTATCATGTATGCAGCATTTTGATTAAGTTGCTTTCTTTTATGGTCTATAAAAATAGACTGTGAAACTGAGACATACAGAGATTAAGTGCCTCAAACAGAAATGTTAATCCACATAATGAGTCAGTGGTTGAGGTAGAGAAAGACCCAAAATACTGCTTTCAGGCCACCAAAGTATTAACAGAAATCACAAATAAAACTTCTGCCACATTAAGGAAAATAAATGTTACATTGGAAAGATGATTTTGACTGACACAACATATTGACTATATGACATGACATACGGATGACTGACATACTATAATATGCCAGTTTTTAAACAGATTAAGAACTTTTTAGATGCTATGCACAACAATAGCTCCTAGATAGGAAATGAACTGAGGACAGCATGATAACAAATCTAATTAGTCCTTTGTAAGACCAAACCATTCAGTTGAACAGTAAAACAATGTTAATAAACTTTGCTTGGCAGGTCTATTTCTTATTCAGCATGATCTGTTGCAATACTGTGGGTCAAAGATTCAAATAAACAAGTGCAATATCACTAACTACAATGGAGCTTTAATATGCCTAATCTGAAATTGCTGACTGGTTCATCCCAAATCAGTCAAATCTGTTGAATCAATACACTTCCCAGAATGTTTGCTAAAAATATAAGATCTGAGGGCTAAACATTTATTCGTTTGGTTTTCTTTTGGCAGCCTAATTTTTAAGAGCTTGTTTTTGAAATTATATTCCAGGATAATTTATGCTTCTCTAAATATGCAGCATCATTTCCTTCAATGGAATTAACTCATATGTATGTTAGTATTACCGGCCAATATTCTAGCATCTCAAGTCACTCCTAGCTAGAAACTACTAAACACTGTGTGTCTGTTTAAGATTATCTTCAGATAATGAAATACATGTCACTTACTTTTCGTTGCTTTACAGAATCCAGTTTTACCAACCAATACGATGCCACTTTTGTTTTATGGTGTTTCCAATTATCCATAATCTGTAGTAATTGCAAAACATAAGATAAAATAAATACATAAAAATATATATATAAATCTGATAGTTCATTCACAGACATTCCTAATGTCAAACAGTGTGGGTATCTAAAAGCAAACTAGACCTCTATGAGAAGAACTCATTCTCGAAAAGAAATAGAAAAATATTTGAAAATTTATGTGGGGGAGCATTTGCAAAGATGTTCGCAGTCTTTCAGTCTAATCCTACCCTCTTTTCCACCTGATTCTGACAGTTGTACGCTACAAAGCAGGTAGAAACTTGTCTTGACTGTCACAGTTGAGATTCCTTCAACACAGCAATAGAGTTCAATAATGCATAACTGTTAATATATTTAAATAGTAAGTTTTTTGCTTCATAAAAGACACTAGACATACATTGAAAACATCCTTCCTATAAACGATCATATGTGAACTGCAATATTTTCCTTCTATGATGTCTAAACGCTCCCAAAATAGCTTGAGCTCTGAACATGAATTTTTATTTTCGCTTTGTTATCCTATCTTTCTATTCTATTCCAGATCGGTACCTATTGAAAGTTCTGCCTTACTGACAACTAATATACCATTTCTTATTTCCTTCCATGATGAAATATTATTTTCCAACAGAAATTAGAGTTCTGCAATACAGAAATGCATTTATAATCATGCAAATGCTGTATTAGAAAGCACCACTAGATGGAGTGCATATATATATATATACACACGTATACACACACACACGGACATATGCATACACAAACACACATGCATATGTATATACACACACACATTTCTGAAGGAGAAAATCTAATGAGGCATTTTATTCTACTTCTAAAATGAGAAACTAAGTATGCTAGTTATGAACTCTGTCTTCTAGAATCACTGAAATCAGCCATCAATACAAGGCAGTTCTTTTCCACAGATAGCACAGATTACTAGAGACATAATCAACACGTTTCCAAAATTTTGAAAGCTCATGAGACAACGGACATTTCCGACTGAATAATGTCCTCAGTTAAAGAATGAATAGATAATATCCTCATGTGAATGAATGCAGAATTCATCCATGAGATTGAAGCACTTGTCTCCACTCACAAAACGGTTGTTAGCACACCACGGGCTGTGCTCACTACATCAGAACACACATGTTCTTTAAAATGGCTTCTTCTACCAGGCTGAGAAATGAACTTCTGTCTTTTTTTTTTATTATTTTCCAAGCTGATGTTACTTTCTTAGCTAGTTAGATATTTAAAAGGGATTTTAGATATTTCTTAGCTTAGTTAGATATTTAAAAGGGGTTTAAATACTGTGTATTTTCTGTTTATATATCTGAATATTAGGGGTTGCTTTTTAATTCCCCTTTACATCAAGCATAGTTTCACATTTCTTTGATACCAAGTGATGAGCCTCAGAACAATGTTGAATGTGAGGAAAAGTAAGCTGGCGAACTAAAAAGCCAAAAAGAATATGAGTGGTACTCTTTGACACTAACAAGCTTCCAGTTTGCCTTACATATCATTCTGAGTTCTCCAGTACGCCTATTTCAGCACAAGTTCAACATGTCAAGATCTGCACTAGCAATATCACATGAAACATAAACTGTTAATGAATTGTAACATTCTTCTTAGCTTACTTAGATGTTTGAACTTTCTCCACAACAAAAAACCGAAGTTTCCTAACCTTCCTGATTGTTTCTCGAGTACAGACATACCTTGTTTTATAGTGCTTCGCTTTATTGCGCTTCGCAGATATTGCCCCCCCCCCTTTTTTTTTTTAAAGGTTTGGAAACCCTGCGTCAAGCAAGTCTATCGGCACCATTTTTCCAAAAGCATGTGCTCACTTCATGTCTCTGTGTCACATTTTGTACATTGGTTTTTTTTAAACATAATCCTATTGCACACTTAATAGACTACAGTATAGTGTAACCATAACTTTTATATGCACTGGGAAATCAAAAAATTCACGTGACTTGCTTTATTGCGATATTCACTTTATGGTGGTGTGGGATAACGGTCTATGATTATCTGTGATCCTCCCTGCTGTGGGGTAAACAGTGGATACAAAGGGCGATTTGCAGTCTGATGCCCATGCTGGTGAGGGGTGAGACAACGCCCAGGGCGAGGCGGAGGTCTCTCCACTCGACATTGCTCTACCCAAAACAACACGGGCAAGGCGGGAGTCTTGCAGCCTGGTGTTGTTGATAGGCGCAAAAGAAAAAAAGGCCAGCAGCCCTCTGCTGAGCCCAACAAGGACCAAACATCCCACAGTGTTTGACTCAGCCCCACCTCGCCAGGAGTATAAATTCAGTGCATAAAGGATCCTCCATTTGGAGGACGAGAACATCAACCTACAGACGGGTTGACGGGCCTGGACCTCTCTCCTCCCCCAAACAGGGACGCCTTTTTGGTAAGGTTTGCGCCTCCGACAATGTCGGATGTTACCCCGGGAAAAATACCATTGTTGAAAGCGCTTAATTATCAGTTTGAGCTCAGAAAAAGTAGAATTTGTTGCAGTAAGTGCATTTATCACCGGCAATCCTGAACCTGTTGATCTGTTGCTTTAATAAATTGTTTATTTTGATCAACTTTGCGAAACCGATCCAGTGAAAGTCCTTTTGAGGAGGGCTCTGGCAGGCAAAGTTGATTACCCAATATGGGAGGGCCTTTCTTATTTTGATCAACTTTGAGAAACTGACTCAGTGAAAGTCCGTTTGAGGAGGGCTCTGGCAGGCAAACATTGATTACCCCTTTTCCTCCCTTCATGCGACAGTAACAGGTAGTGGTCTGGAACCAAACCCGCAATATCTCCAAGGTATGCCTGTATTTTATAAAGACATAAGAATGTTTTCACTATTGCTCCTTTAAGGTCAGAAAGTATGCAACTCTCCAAGGTTTTGAAATCTTTTGCATTATCCTGAATTATGGAAGTTATAAGGCCACAGGAGCTCACAAATCATAAATTGAACTTTCTACTTTCCTACATTTTAGTGGCCTAAATAATAAGTGTCTAGTCTGTATGTAATTCTTCTTTCTTATTGATACATACTTACATCTTCTATAATTAATTCTGCCTCTTCATCTGTTTTTCCTGGGAATTTCATTCTCATGTCATTGAAAATGAGAAGAGCCTCTTTTGTCAAAGCATCTTCTTGCTCTTTTGCTTTCTGTTGCAGCAAAGACTCAGTCTAAAATAATATGAAGCAGAGGTAAGATTTCAGGTGTGTTATTAGATCACCATTGCAAAGATGCCTCCTTGATAAAAATATATATTTTTTAATAGGGTGACATAAAATATTTTTAACAGGTATAGACATAATTATCTAAAACACACTTAAGATACACACCTACATCTCATGTACACTAATCTATCAGAGGTACTTATGGTTTTCAAGAAATGCAAGAAAAACAGAGTTTGAAAATAAGTTTGTTTAAAACAAAATAAGCAAAAATGAATTAGATATTTATGGTGCCTGACATTTAAAATATGAAGTTGAAATTTAAATAACACATTTTGAATTTAAACTCAATATAATGAAGAAAAGAGAAATCAGTAGTCATAATAAACTTCATTTCAGTTCTGCACTGCAATAAACTCAAGTTACAAGTTAATGGAAACTGCCAATCATATAACATTGTGCCAAGCTTTCATGGAAAGACTAAAAAGTAAGGATGACCCTCTTCTCTGGTCAGTGGAGATTCTGCCATTGTCTCCAATGGTAAAAGATGTTGTTTAAAGTATCAGTGTTTTTCATATCAACAGCAACTTGAACCTCTACAGTGTCTGGATAAGACTGTCTCTGGAAGGGGTTTTGTTTTGTTCCATTTTTTTGATCTTAGCCATTAGTTAGGAGTATTTCTGATCCTTTTTGTCTTTGCATGTCTTTGTGTTTGGCTTAGTTTTATGGGTTTTTTTCAAAAGTGAAAGGTTATTTCAGAATTATTAGGCATTTCTATGTCTTCGTATTTTGTAAGAACTATGACACTTACTTAAGGACATTTTTGTCTTAAGATAGTGATAAATATTGTCAAGCATAACAAAATATTCTCCTATATAATATATAATAATGAGGCTGAAATAATGAGGTAGCAGATATTTCTAAATCGGTTCTTGCTTATTACTGCTATAATAATGGTTTGTAATTTCCAAGTGTAAATGGCTCTTTCAAACTTAGTTATCCATACCTTTAGTGCATTTGGCTTTTACCAACCTCAAAAATGGCAACATACTGCTTCCTCCTTCCCAAAAGGATCGATACACTAATACTTTATCACGTACATATGATTTCTTCTGAGTATAGTCAAAGTTATATTTTAGCAATTTTAATTTTATTCTAGCAACAATATATATTATATTATTCTTAGTTGAAAAAATAATTACGAACAGAATTCCATTCACAATACAGTGCTAAATTATGGGCAGTTTTTATCTATTCTGTAAGTAATTTTATTCACATTATTTTAAGAAACATGACGTACTATCACCCAACATAATTGTTCTGTATATCAAGACCACTTCTGTGGTGAAGCATTCTCAATGAAAAAGTAAGTATGGTTTCTTACTAATCTTCATTTAAGTGAGTAGCCCACTTTTAATGTCATATTGTGAGAGACTAGTTTTAATCTTTCAGTAATTTGTATTTGATATAGAATTAATGTGAATAGAAAAATCTATATTAGCCCTGTCTCATTAAACTCTCAGAGTACATTTTGATAATAAAAGGATACTTTTTAATCTTGAGATAGCTAATGTGATAAAAAATAACTTTAACACTCTGTGGTGAAGACACAATATCTTTCCAATCCTATTAGCTGACTTTAAAGATGGAAAACCATATTAAGGAGTATTTCATAGGATGTGAGCTGACACAATTTTAAAAGGATCCTTTTTCATCATCTAGACAAAGCCTCACAGGCAAAATGGACAATGAGCTTTCTACTGGATAAAATGATGATTAGAGTTAGTAAATACTAAGCAGCAAGTTAATCAGCATTACAAAAGGATTTCTCATACTCAAACCTCACCACAATACAGAAAGGGTGCAAATGTGGATTAAAAGTGCCAATTCTTTTGCCCTTCCCCCCTGCTTCCATCTCCAGAGGAATTATTTGCATGATGTAATATAAAGATCAGCCACAAAAACATGAATTGAAACACACCAGCACTAGCCCTCAGTAAACACTGCCTAAGTGGAGACATGCTTCGCCATAGAAACACAGGAGACACGGCTTGGTTGTTAAGAAGATACCAAACAGAATGACACTCCAGTCACAAAAGGGAAAAATGTACAGGTCAGAAATACACTGGGAAATTATAACTAACAACTCAAGTTTCAAACAGTTAAATCTTTAATATCATCTACTTATTCTATTAATTCTTTAGTTAGGCTACCTGAATCTTTACGCTTGTCCACCCCAGGGACAAGCTTCAAAATGAAAGCTTTTAATTTCACTTAAAAAAAAAAAAAAAAAAAAAAGACTTCTCAGATGCTTATTGCAGTGGCAAATCCTAAATAAGACAAGGCACTATCTATAGTTTCTAAACTGCTGTTAACTATTTGGAAGTGGAGTCCTATTGCAGCAGTATAGAGTTTATTTGAAATAGCTACACTAACCTGAAAATTAATTAGATCTTGTTCTACAACGAAGACCCAGACAAAATCTTAATAGTAGCAGGCAGTGCTTTATTCTGGTACAACATATTTACCCACGGAGAATACACTGATTTCGAAATATTGATGCATCTTTGTTAATGTAAAATTTTTTTGAAGGTAGGCAAATCCTTAATTTTAGAACCAGGTGTCTTCAGATAAATCACACAAACTTTTTAAGAGGGGTAAAAACACTCTCTACCTTCAAGAAACTATTTTGGATCAGATTTTCCAGTCACAAAAACTCTAAGGTTTCCATTTTCATAAAATCTGGCATCTGTATGGCTGCACCAGAAAAAAAGATCACAGCTAGCAGTAAATGTTTAGTGTAAAGGTCTGGAGATCTTATAGTTTTGAGTATCTGTCAAAATAGAATTGACTATAATACATCAGGATTTCTGACGCTGTAAAAATTGGTGATGTATGTATCTAGTTTTAGAGAAATGGAACACATTTTGAATGCAACTGCTATGTTAACTCACCCCTGAAGAGTTCATAGTTCCCAAGCTGGGTGTCTGAGACACTCTGGCTGAACATGGGCTGCGATTTAAAGAATGGGACCTGTTCACAGAGGACGCACGCTGGATTTGCAGAGATGCTTTGGCTGAAAGGGGACGCTGCTCAGCTGCTTGCGGCTGCGTAGTCAATATTGATATTGAACGAGGACAACTTACAGAACGTCTTATTGGACCTGTGGATGATGTGGAGGATGAATGTGATGGAGCTTTTATATTTTTAATCGGAGGCTTCCAGTTCATTCTACCTGCAGACAAATTAAATGGATGATGCAACTATTTATTATTCTTTTAACACCCATTTTTCAGTCTTTGTGACTAACATATGACTAACATATGTGTACATATGTTGTACTACAATGTATTTTGACTAACGATTGTATGTGCAGTAGTCAGTCATGTCAGTTCTCCTAATAATATATATTTCATACACTCTATAAGAACAACTATTTCTTCCTCAAAGTCAGCTTTAATCTGGTAGGTGCTGTAATATACATCAGATTTATGACAGAGCACATATTGCTTATAGGTAAAAAAGGCAGTGTGTGGCTGATATGTGTGGCTTCTTAACTGGAAGAATATGGAAAGGAGAGAAAATCTGGTTGATGGATCCATTTGCAGGCCAGTCCCCCAGTCTGCTCCTGCATAGCTGTACAGTTTTCTAATTCAGTCTCCTGCTAAATAAAGGACACTGCTATGAAAAATAAATTTATAGAAGAATTCTATGTGTGCAGTTACATGATGCAATTCTTCTAGACAATACACTGCTAAAACAAAAAATAACATACGATATAAACCATGTTCAACAGATCGTGGTCACACTAATGATCTGCAACAAGCAACAAAACCATCATGAAAAAATATATATACGTGCAGGGATTTCATCTGAAATTTATATCTTCTATACTTCCCCTGATACATTTCTTTATCCTTACTATATTCCAGCAAACTCAGGCTTAAAAGAATTCCCTTTCCAGGGAAAGAACAGTGGCTTTCTCAAAAAAGCTAAGAGCAAAGAGGAACATTCACAATATTTCCCAGTGTAGCCCATGTGCATTTCTCTCTTTAGCTGTCTTGGCAAAAAATCATTCACTTTTTCCTTTTTTTAAATTCATTTTCATTAATTTAGAAAAGATTTTAAAGAAGATGAAACAAACAAACCAGTGTTTAACCCTGAGTTACAAACATTGTTAGTAGCTACATTCTGAAATACTGAAGCATTTATATAATTCATTCTGTGCCAAACTTAATTGGAAATATGATAATTTAACTTACCTGATCGTTCCAAAGTTCTATATTTATTTTCTTCAAGATCATATGATACTTTTTTCTCCTTTTTTTCATTGTGATCCTCCTTTTCAGTTTCTTCTTCCGATTCTGACACATTGCTACTGCTATCACAGCTACTGTCACTGTTGTAGTTCCTAAGTTTTCTTAAGGTCTGTGCACTTTCTGGCATAGAAAACAAGGGCTAAAGAAAAAAAAAATCATTCATAATCCTGAAAGAACACTTTATCAGACTAGGTTCCTGATTCAGGGAGGTTCATTGGTACACATTTAAGACCTTCCAAATTAACTTTGAAGTTTGTGCTTAATTTTCCAACAAATGCTTAAGTATTTTATTAAACTGATGACATAATAATCCTAATCTTTCTCACACTAACTGGCAGCAAAGTACTTTATATAAAGAGGGAAAAATACTGTGATTTTATTTCAAGTATGGCTTATGTTACCTGGCGTCCTGCATCTTAGTTTGAAATTACAAATCAAGTGATATAGCATACCATTTTCAATCAGTTTCAATCCCTAGCTGATATTTGTAATAACTGAAGCTAAGGTTTAACAACAATCAGTGTGAAGTAAATAAATACATCAGGAAACTTTGGCTGGTACACTTCTGAAAGAGAAAATGATTAGTCCGCATCATGTGGAAAGCAGAAACTGGAAGAATATAGCAAGCTATCCTAGGTGTCTTTGGCGTTCCATATGCACATGGGATTCAGTGCCATTAGGTAATTAATCTTGTGCTATTACCAAGGGTACTGTGAGATAAAAAGCAAAAAGCAGGAGACAGAGAAACTGATGCAAGAACAGAAAGTAAACTGAAAATTTCTCTTCTTCTATCAACCATCAGCCGTACAAGAAAAATGCAAGTGCTAACAATATCCTGCATTATAGCTATTATCCTAAGTAGTCTTGTGTGGTCTTTTTTTTTTCCTACGTGTTTCCTTTCCAGTAACTCTCAGCTATAAGAGGCTACAGTGATGGCCTCATCTTCCTATTCCTCTAATGGATGCAATTAAAACTACAACTACAAAAATTAATATTGTAATTTCTGAACATATTTTGGGTCAGAGTGGAATGGAAGAACTTGCAGAATGAATTTAAATTGTCCTATTATTTTAGTATAATGTAATGCACCAGAACTTATTGTGAAGGGCAGTAGAACAAAGCCCCAAAGATACTGTTCCTGCAAGATGCACTTTATAACTGAACATCTTCTCCATAAACTTCTATTCTAGCCAAGGAAGGAAAAGACATTTCTGACACTAACATAACAGTGACAGCACACTTATGTGGCCCAATCTGTTAAACCAGATAAGAAAGAGTTAAAGAAGTGTATTCCATTGCGGAGACCCCTGGCAAATGTTCAGATTACACAAAGAATATTTCTATGTCTATCTACCTGCCAAAAGGACAAATTAAGGTGCCCCAACACTTACCACTTTCTCAAAAATAGCTGTCCTCATCATAAAATGCAGTGTAACATGGGAATATATTGATTAGACATCCCTGATGAGTTGTACAAGGATTAATAAACATTTCCGATCAAAATTCACAAGGGCTTTAAAGTAGATCCCATTCCTGTATAACCACTTACTTGTATGCATATTCCTGACACTTTCCACCATAAACAATAAGAACATCCTGACCAAGACTTCATGTCAATTAACCAACAAGAATAAAAAAGGTCAAAGAAATTTTAAAAAGCAGTGATGACAAATAATAGTCTGATCTGAGTTTAAACTGACCTCTTAGAATAGGAAATGTTCAACAGCTTAGCAATTCTAATCAGCTTGATTTTCTCATGTTAACCTAGTTTTTCTTTGATTAAACCCATCTGGTTGTACATCAGAAGAATAAAAAAGTAATTGCTCATTTCCTCTAAAATATCTGTGTTATTTTATTTCCTTCATTCTTTTTTTTCCTGCACAAAGAACAGGTGCAATGCAATAAACGTGAGTGTAAACCTTCCAATGTGCAAGTATGAGGGGCCCTCTAGAGGCTACAAATAAACCAGACAGAACTCCAGAATGTATTTCTCAATCTAAAGAGAATTCAGTAATATTTTAATTGCAGCTAAAAATACCTTTATTCTGGGAAATTCTCAACTCATTTTCTAGCCTGAAATCCTAATTGCATTAAAATAAAACTGAGGCTGAAATGCCTAACAAATATGGTATAGTTGTTATATGCAAAGCCTATTACTAACACACACATCTATGTATATGTATGGCGGAGGAGGAGAAGGAAAACACTTCTCTCTGCTAATTCTTCCAGCTCTTCTATATAGTGTTTTCCAAGTGCTGACTGCCACCAGGTTCCTTTATCCAGGGAAGACAGTGTGCCCAAGGTAGAGAGTCTAACTCCCTAGACAGTAGCTTTTGTCAGCAGACCAAATAATAAAGTTTAAGAGAGGACAGGACTTGACAACCTTCTGAAAAAAACTTTTATATAGAAAAACATGCGGTGAGAAGTACTGTTCCTGTAGCTTCAGATTTTTTTTTGTCTATCAGGTGTTGTCTTGTATATGTTAACTTGTTGGATACCCTAATGGATCTTTACTTTGTAGGGTTTTTTGATTACCACAGGATGGGTTTTTACAGCTGGATTATTCTCATACCTGATAGACTGACAGGCAGAAACAAGTTCCACCCCCTGCCTCACTCACCAGATTCATATATGAGATCTCACAGTAGACCCTTTACAAAGAGGTGGCCCATCAAATGCATATCATTACCCACATGCACCTCACCCCATACAGGAAAGAGGTGATGTTCTTTTGGTACAAGGACCACCCACAGTTAGCACTTCTGTTTCAAAGGGAGTGCATAGGATATTATGCAACCAGAGAAGTCGCCAGTACTATGGTGTCACTGTAGCTATGGTTTAAAGGATTGAGAAGCATATCAGGACTCTAAAAAGGATGCAGAAATAGAGCTCCTGTAGAGCATGGTGTCTGTACACTTCAAGGAAAAGAAGTAGGTAAACAATCTGCTTGGGTAAGCTAGTTTCATCGTCTTCCCTTCCAACCTCCCAGTTTTATGGCAAAAAGGGAATTTTGGTCATACGTAATTTTTTATTTCTCCCATAAATGCAAACAATATTGTACTGGTAGAGCAGCTTATAAGCTACAGTATCCATTTGTCTGCTATAGGAGAAGACCATGTTATATGATCTCACTTATAAATTGATCAAACTTCATCTAAAAACTACTTAAGAGAAGTTTCTCAATTTGCGCTCACTACCCTATTAAATGTTTATGGCCTCTGGCTTAGAAATGGCTTGTGTGCAAGCAGTAAAGAGCAAATATAGATCAAGTCTGAGTGCATGCAGTCAACCAGATGATGCTCTTTGAGGACTGCTGGGAGAAGACAAGCTTCTGGAAAAAGGAAAAATGTAATTGAGATGTTAAACTTGAATTAAGTGATCTTATTTTAAAGAAAAAACAAAGCTTCAAGGAGAATTCCTGAAGAATGTGGGTTGTATGCGTTTCCAGGGTAGGCTAGATGGGTTCTTTGCTTTAAATGAATCCCTCAGTGTTAAAGCACTGCCTCACAAAATCCCTTTATTTGTAATAATGTTCATGCAAAATCTGTCTTAATACCCGTTTGGATGTATAGATCCCTTTCCAGAACGCACATCTGTAAAAAGATGCAGCTCTGTAGATTTTTGCATATGTATAGAGCATCATTGCAAGTTCAGGACAATTGTCAGTATTCATTTTGTAAGGAAATTCACATGTTCCCAGGTTGTAGATCATGTTCTCAGAAACATAAATTGCTGTTGAAACTTTTACATGTCTTTAAAAACAAATTCATCAGGCCTCAGGAACCTAAATGTGAGCTTTTCCAAACAGATTTGACCCAAAAAGTTTGCAGGATGTAGAAAACATACTACTGTATTACCAAACCTAAATTATTTATCTTTTTGGCTTGTAGAGATACGCAGTGTGTTTAAAGCAAAGATCTGTGTGAACTACATGTGTAACCATAAGGTATTAAGCAAAAAGTAATATACATTCACATAAATTCTGATTCTGGATATGAAACAGGCTTCAAGATATATTATGCAACCCTTTTAGCCACTAAGCAAATTGCAGATACATTACAATCATAATTAATTCTTCGAGCTTCCATAGTGCCTTTTATCCCAGGATCTCAAAATTCTTTAGAGGCACTAATCAATTAAAACTCAAAGCATTCTCTTCAGATAGACTATGGACATAAAGGATCTTTTCACACACTGAAATCAAATAATCTCTTGTACAACAGTTGCTACCATGCACAACAATACTTCAAAACAGCTTAGAGGGAAAAAAAGAATCCCACATCCGGTTGAAATTACAAAGGGATTTAGTTGGACAAAAGGTAATTCCTTGGGCCTGAATTATCCTTCTTTTCAAATTTCCAAAAAACCTGGCTAATGGAAGTCTGAGGAAGAAAACTTCTGCCGGGATCAGCTAGCTAAACTCCCCACTTAGAGTGATGAGTAGGTATACAGATTGTACCTCTTTACAGAGTGGCATAAAAATGGGGTATTTAAAACAGTCAAATACCTTAGGTCCTCGCTGTCTCGTGGGTTTTCCCATTAGTTTTTCATCATCTATTTCACATTGCTCCAGAAGATCCAAAATATCCTCTTCCTAGAAATGTGAATGTCATTATGATTAATTTAAAGCAGGACATATCCTGTCCTTCCAAAGGTCAAGTGGCAATTCGTAAGAATTGGAAATTATTCCGATTACTAACTCCTGAAATAAGACTATGAATGCCTCTACAGGAGAATGTAGAAGTATTTCCTCCGATGCATGCATCTCTGTTTGCAATCCACATGATACTGAAAGGTGAATTCAAGCCTTAAGATTTACTAAAGATAAAAGTCTGAACAAACGGCCAAAGATTCCTGTAAAACTGCTGGACGATGCCAACTAGAAAGATGGGAAATAATTTCTCAGATTTCAAATTAAATCACATTAGTTGGTTATTTTAAATATAGCTGGTTTTCCTACTGTTTATCTTTGACTAATTAAGTAGACAATCAAGCAGAGTTTTCAGATGCCTTAAACTAGTGAAGATCGTTTTGACATCTTTTATTCCAATCCATACAAGTGGATATATAAGCTGAGGGACATTACTGGGCAAAGAAGGAGGCAGTTACCAGCTCGTAAGCAGTTTCTGACAACCTTTGGTTTGGCCAGGAATAAGGCTGAGGATCATGGAAATGGAAAAGGAAAAGTAGCTTAAAGGCATCTAGCCTGTCTCCACCCTGGACCCACTGTAATTCAACAAGATTCAAAATCTGGCCCACAAGCTACACAAAAAATAATAATAAAATGATGGAAATATTATCAAATACTATTTATTTAGCCATCACACATGATTATGGTGAAACTAGTCCACATGGTAATGCTAGAATTCCAAGATAAGTAACTCCAAAGTCAATACTTCTGCACTTCAGTACCTTCATTCTTTTTAAAGGGTTATTCATTTCCCGCTGAAGTGAAGCTGCTCTCCCAGCAAGGAATGTCTGGAAAGCAGTGGCTAACAAACTCTCATACTTTTCAAGTAAAGTCTTATCATCAGGAGGGTAAATTCGCCTACAAATGGAAAAAAATGAAATTGAGGTTAAGAGAAACATAGAAGCGGAGCTACTTATCACACTGGGAACACAAAAGTAATGCAGTTAATTCACAGAGTTTTCCATGATGCATCACAGACTTTTCCATGATGCATATTTATCCCATCTGTAATTATTATAAAACACATACTCTGAACAATGCTCTTTAATCTAATTTTAACTTGGTGAACACACACATATTTAAACCAGTCAAAAAAAAAAAAACACCCACCATGCAGTTTATTCTAGAGAAATATCAAAACTGAATTTTGCAATACTCTCTGAAATCTCAACAGCAGGTCTGAATGATGCATGAAATATTAATAAAACAGTGTATTTAAAATTCAGTGGCATAAAACAATTTGTTTCAGTAATAAAAGGACACAAAAATCTGAACGGTTGATTTGATTTAATGGGCATGACATAAATTAAAGATTGAATATGCACTGCACTTGAATGCTAAATCTTCCAGCATAATGGACAGGAGGAAAGAGTCACTATAAGAAAATTTTTATGTGGCTCATGGATGTACAGGGTGACTCTGATTTTCCATTACAGCAGGTATGCCATTATTCTCTAAAATTGCAGGTAAGGAGATTATGACAATCTGAAAAACAGGACTTCACGATTTATTCATGCTCATCAAGGAACAATAGGCTTTGAAGAAAACCACTGCAATCCATTTGTCATGAATGCCTAAAGTACGGCCAAAACTGATGAAGGTGGAAGGAATTACTCCTCACTTATAGTAAGGAGTAATTCATAAGTTAATTCTGCTTGCACTATGCAAGGCCTAGGAACCATTTTTATATTGACTGGCGTTACGCGGCTTGTATGTTTTTGTTCAATTTTTGTGAACATTAACAAGGTTCTCTCCCCTTCTTCCTTTTCACTTTTTTCCTTCTCAAAAAGCTTCCTTCACAACACAAGGGAGAAAAGATGGATATGTTCCCGTTAGACTATGGGCAATTCTACAGAAAACTAAAGGTGTCTCTACTTTGCATAGACTGTCTATACCAGCTCTAATCTAGTTGCACTCACACTTTTTAATGGTGTTAATTCTACTGCTAGAAAAGAGGCATAGAATAATTATTTTAAAGATGGGATATTCATTTCAATATATGTAGAAATACATTGCAGCTAAAGGCCATTGCAAAGTCATATACATTATTTTCAGTTCCTCATAAATTCACAAATACTTAAAAGCATGGTTCCTACTTTGAACACTCAAGCAGTCCTACAGAACTCAATGGATTAGTTGTGCTTTAAAACAAACACTTGGTTAAGCCACTTGCTGAACTGATATCCATAGACATAATGCCTAAATCAAAACCTGTTGAGGTTGATAGAAAGAACCTGTTCATAGGATTAGTATTTAAAAGTTGTGTAGACATACAATTTTCTCTGGATTTTTATTCAGAAAGCAATATTAATCCATGCAGCAATACTAATGCCCAATTTTTCCATAATTCTATGACAATGCCTGAGAAATGCCAGTCCTGCTCTGCAGGAGGACATCACAAGGAAAAAATACTGCATAATGCTTAGATAAAATTTCTCTGCATCTCTAGCTAAGATTCCTTGACTTCTCAGGCCATAATGATCCTTCAGCCTTTTTGCACACGCATGGCCACAAGAAAACTGTTCTTCCCTATTACATGTGCACATTTCTCATGAAACAATATTTCACAACTTTTTCCTGAGAAAAAAATAAAAATATTTTGTATTTGTTTTGATTTAGATTTACCAAAAATCTAAATAAAGAGAACTTTGGCTCATTTTCAACCCAGAACAGAATTAGCAACTTCAGATGGAATCAGTTAAAAAGTTAGACTTCAATGTAATTGAAAAACCAAAGTGTATTAAAACATCATGTCATTTCTCTTTCTTACGGTCTAAGTAATATGAAAACATCTGCTTCATTGTGTTGTTTTTTTGATGTACTCCTTCAGCTCCACATACATCAAGAAAGGATATAATTAAAACTGGGAATGTTACAAAGAAACAATTTTTGTAAGCAAAATGTTAATTCATGAAAAATGAAATTTTTTTCAGAAACAGATATATGTTCCAATGAAATGCTTATTGAGAACTTTATTGGGAAGTACAGAACATCTGTTCAAAAAAGAAGAGATTAAGAACAGCAGTAAAGGCATTCTGACTAATTCAGAATAAAGGATGTGAACCCAGACCTCCTACATCCTAGATGAATGCTATAATGATTGGGCTAATGTTCCCATCAGCTCTTCCCAGCTGTTCCCCCCTCCACTTCACCAAATGTTCACAGGCCTTGCTTTCACTTCTCATTGAAGCAAATGTCAAGAAAAATAAAAATAATTACAAAAACATCATAAAACAGAATTCTTGTTTTCTGGCCAACCCCAATTACAATCAATGAGTTAAAGCTTCCTTCTGAACATATTTTACCACAGAATGTGGAGATGCTTAGGTTTAAGCCTACTAAGATCCAAAAGGAAAGTGCAGAAATATGAATAAGGTATTTCAAATGTCACTCTTTCAAAAGCGATGGAGGAGCCAATAAAGTTTCTGAACTTTTCATCAACATTAAACTTAACATTCAGATCTGATTTTTCATCTTCTGTAGATGAATGCAAGAATACTCCCACCCCAAATTGGTCCCCTATGGATAAGAAACATCAAAACTTGAATATAAGACTGGTCCATAATGACAGTCATGGTGCTGGGTACTTTGAATGTGAAAAATCATGTCTTGCAAGCAAATGTGTTGCACAAATACTAGAGTGATGCCATATAGATTCCTAAGTACATACAGAAATTTTGAATCAGAAAAAATTACCTGAAAAAAACTTTACTACCTGGTGTACATATTTATATTTACTATAAATGCCTACACATTTCTGGCAGAAAATTACTATCTACTCACAAATACTTGCTTCCATTATTCCTAATGAAAGCCATGAATACTTCCTACTACAACAGTGAAATACCTGTAATTCCCCATGTGCCTATTTTCATGCTCTTCTTTGGAAATCTGTTTACGTACTTGTGCAAGTCTTTCTTTCTAGAAATCAAGAAAATAAGATAAATAAAACTAAGAGCAGAAACCATAAGCGAGAAAGAAACAGTACAGTACAGCAAATTTCCTTTATACCAGTTCTTCTTTTCTCCTTTCCAGAGTGTGGCGCTGTTTTTCCCAGTCTGAGGAACCTGGCAACAGCCTTTTCATAGAGCCTTGACCATACAGTCTTTTTTGAGCTTCAGCTTTCTGTTGGGCTAAGTTTCTCCTTTTATCACTTGTCCTGAAACACGGATGATATTATGATGTAACACAATCCAGAGAGAAGTATTCTTCAACTAGAGTTACAAAAAAGCTTCTACACGCAGCAGAATATGTTACAGTTCATACCTTTTATAATTAAATATATTGCAAAATATATCTAGCACATTCATTTCCATGGAACTCCATGCAAAGCAGGTTCTGATAGTATTATAGCAGTAAGCATTCAGGAATCAATTTTCAGAACTCAAGATTTACTGTATTATCAAGCATGTTAAACTGTCACTTATAACACAACTGAGATAGCCTTTCACTTCAAGGAAACCATCTGTATTTTTCTATCAGTCATATGTGTTTTATGATATGCAAATTAAAATTCAAACACTCATTAAGAAAATCTATTTTAATACTAACTTTTATGGCTGTAATATCTTTACATTTTAAGGTGTACTATAACAACTCTGTACTATAATTTAATGTACAAATATGATTGAATCTATTTTCTTAAAATTTGGATTTTCTCCAACATATCCCAACTCCATGTTTTCCGATAAAGGTCTATGGCTTTTGACTGTGTATGCCACTATTGCCAAAGCAAATTTCCTATGTGGCCACATGCCCCTGCCATCATTCATATCCCCACTTCGAGACCTGTTTGAAAAGTCATTAAAAGTATGAAAATGACTTTTGCCACTTCATTTTTGGCAGGTTCGTGAACATGTAGTAAAATTAAATGTGGGTCAATTTCAATAGCAAAACTGACAGCAAGGGAAACATTAACATTCTGAAAATAGGAAGGTGGAAACAAGGTCGCCATTTTCTACTAGTCCAATTCAAATACAAACCCTCCTCCTGCACTCAAGCCAACAGAAAGAGAACCAGAGTGAAGATTAGGGAACTAGTTTACCGTATGTTGAGAAGCTTTAATGCATTTAGCAGAACACCTTTTTTTACATCATAGTCTATTTTTTGATCAGTTCCAAAGCTTGGGGCACGATTAATCTGAAAAAAAATGAGATACAGAAGACTCAGGATTTTTAAATTGAATAGATATACATATACTGTAACAGGCTTTGGAGAATCCATTCTTTCAAATATAGCAGAGATTAGGAGAATACATGTTGAGAAGCTCATATCATGTTTTGTATTTTTTAAAAATTAGAGCATCAAAAATCACAAGTACTGGGAGCCAGGAGACGTACCAGACACACACCTACAAAGAACATGATTAAAGCATTGGCACTGTAAATCCAGTCTAATCTTTCCTTGGTTGCCACTGAATATGGTTCTTCTCTGAAAAGTAATAACTAGACAAGAACAGAAAGTTTTAATTCAAGGTCTTTTCAAGTATATTTAAATAACTATTCAGATATGCTTTCCAGCAACACCCAGAGGTCTAAGCTGTTAGATCAGTATGTAGTATAAAAACATAAAATAACTGACAAGTTTCAGTAACAAAAAGCTTACGATCCAAGTACAAGTCAATGTTACTCTTTGAAATAATGTTTTTAATATTTTGCATGCACTAAAAACAGCTGAGCAGACAGAAATATATTTATTAAAACTCTCAACAAAATAAATCCATTGAGTTAGGTATGACAACTTATTTGCAACTTGTAAAATGCTATCTTGGTCCAATTTTTTAAAGGCATAGAATTCCTAGAGATACATGCACACACACACATTTACAGAGCATTGAAGCATGCAACTTGGGGCCATACAAAAGTACACACTGTTGTATTTATATTTGTTTTAGGTGCTTCTCAGATTTACAACAATTTACAATAAAATCTTGGGCATAAATTCTGCATTAATAAAAAATGTTATAAAAATAATATATGCTATTTACATGAGCACATGTGGGAATTAACACTCTGAAAAGTGTAAAATAATTTAAATAACTGCTTCTCTCCTATAAAGTGAATTTTGGCAAGACGACTATGCCTTGCACTTCTGAGCAAGCAAAACCATGCTGACTGTGCTTATTAAGCAGAAAGTTCAAGGCAGGGGGGGTAAGAAAATTGTAAGAAGGCATGTGAAATGCTGTTATGAGACATCATACAACCACTGCACTAAGGTTTCTCTTGCTGCCACTTTCATGCATTCATTTAAGAGGCTGAAAAGCTACTGCATTTACGGTTCAAAATGGAGGGCCTCTGTATCACCTGTGTTCTCTAATTTTTGGATGTCATTTACGACAGGAGTTTGAAATCCCAATCCTACTGTAATCGCAGTCCTGAAGAGTAACCAGAGAACCAGTAAAAACCATGGTCCACTTCTGGATAGCTATTGCAAACTCGGGGTGGTAGAATATATTTCTGGTAGCACTAGATGCAAGTCCAATACAATACAATGAGCGACTGGGTACATTAGAAAGTTAATATATAGAACACAAGTGTGAACTTTAAGTGCATTAGCTATTCCGTAATAACTCTGTATGTGGATATTTGAATTGCCTCTCAATTCAGTGCAACTCTGTACAAGAAAGCTTCACTATCAACCCACTCTCTTTAACTCTCCTCATCCCTTCCCCAAATCTCCCTTGTCACAACAGAAAACTTCGAAAGGCAGTCCTTACAGCCAACATCAGCCAACTAAAGCTGCCATATCATTTTACAATCCCTTAAGTACCTTTTCAAAGCTCCACTCAATTTTTCTCAGGGGTAACTAATGCCTTTTCTTTAACAGTGTCTTCATATAAGAAAAAGCTCAAACAAAATATATTGTTGATCAACACACAACTATGGAAAAAGTACACTAGAGGCTTTTCACTGGAAGAGTGGAAGAGTACAGTACCTGACTTCAGAAGGTCCTTTCGTCCACTTTGAGCAAGATGTGTGAAATAGAACTTTCATAATCTTTCACCTTCACCTCTTTCCTACATGCTTGATCTATCTGGATACCATCCTTGATTAGCACCTGACTGGTTGAACCTATTCATGATGGATTTTATAACACAAACCCTAGAATTCTGGCAGTGTCACACATTAGGTTTCTTTGGGTAAGCTATCTTCAAAATTTCCAAACAATGCACAAAAAAGAAAAACTGCTTGATAAATAAAAACAGTACTCCTCAAGACAAGTTTGTCCTCTTGGACAAAACATCTATTCTTACATCTATTATTTTTATAATGTCACAGTTTTACTTCCCAAATATCTGCTTTTGCTGGTGATGATTCTTTAGCTGCTTTAGTTTCTATGATTTTTCAGGAGAGGATTGTCCACATAAGTTTTTAATTCCTCCAACTGGAACCTTCAATTTTGGTTTCACAATTAAAATTTCTCTGAGTACAGCACAACTGAATTGCTTGTGAGCACTGCAGTTGTGCAGCTCAATGTATTAAAGGACTTACTGCCATATCTGTGATACTTAAATAAAGTAGTGTAAACTGAAGTAGCTAAGGCTCCCATCCACAGCTAGATTTGCAAAGGAATCTGATTTTACAAAATGAAACAGTCTAAATGCATGAAATACCTTCTAAAATGAGATTATCAAACTGTAACTCACGTTTTCAATGACATATGGGATAAATTTCAGCCTAGCATTTCACCTCTTTACCAAAACAGTCAGAGAGTGTATTCTCACCTCCCACTGCTGCAGCCTATTAGCAAGGAGTTGGAAAGAAATATTTCACAATCACAATGCTGTAACACATACCTACTGAAAAGACCTTTCAAATATAAAAGGAGTTTACATGAATGACTTTATAAAATATTACATCCTTTCAAAAGCAGGGGTTTAATCTCTCTTCAATCTGTAGGACAGTATGAATGTTTTGAAAGGAATCTCATTGTTTAATAAAGTGATGGAACTTTCTGCTAATAATAGAATTTAAAAAACAAAAGAAAACGGTAAGCCATAAAAAAAAAGCTTTATGCAGGATGTTGTTAATGGCTATCATCAAGCAGATCTTTGATTAGAGACAACCATGAAGTTCATTCTAATCATTCATTTCTAATCTTCACAAATTGTGAGTTCTATCCACCTTTTTCATAGCTTAAGCAGAAGGCTGTATTTCCATGGCATCTCAAACTAATAAAAATCCAAGCTGTCCTACTGTACCTACTTTATCTTGGCACTGGCACTCATAGGTTCACAGGGTCAGGAAGCTGATCCTGATGATCTAACTGACCCACACAGAAATTAAACTCACCAAAAATTATTTTTCACTGGCCCTTAGTCATCTCAGGAAGGAATGAGAGAAGTACCAGGGCCATCACAAGGAAGGGGACAGGGAACATGCATTCACATTGAAAAGGGGGAGAGCAAAGATCCTGCAGCCTGCACACAGATCAGGTGAGGCAGCCACAGCACTGCATCCTACAGGTGCAGTTTCACATTTTACCTAATCTGGTGTGACTGCAGGCTGCCATGAAGGACTGGTGCTGCCCTTCACTCAGTCCTGCCTTCATGTCCCTTACCCCTTCCTTGCACCAAACCAAGTGGTTGTGAAATCCAAGAATGAAGAAGTTCAGCAGGCCTATTTAGCGGAAAATTATATTTTCGTGGGAAGGTGAATCAGATTTTCATTCAAACTGCAACCCAAAACACCTCATCCAACAGATACATGACTGCCAGGTAGATGCAAGTGGCTGGACCAGCTCTTTGGCCAAGAGCCCACAGTAACACCATACTACATGTAACATCAAACTGCACTTTTTTTCCTCTCTTCATGCACTTAAAAAGTTAGGAAGACTAGGAGTTACCACTAAAGGCAAATCCTGAGCCAGTTAAAGCATGCTGAGTGGATTCACTGCTAATGCTTGCAAGAGCAAAGAGAACCAGCACACAAGCATGAGACAGGAAAAAGCCAGCAGACAGCAAGGGAAACAGAGCTGAGAATAACTCTCCCTGGAAGAGAGGGAGAGGCTGCCTGGGCACAAGACTCACTGAAGAGGCAGCTTTCTTTGTTACAAATAAATAAAATAAAAAGAAAGAATAGAACCAAAGAGCTACAGGAACAGTCTCATCAATTGCTCTTCCTAATGGAAACTGGAAAGGTTCTAAATATTGCTAATCTCTTGGGCCAAGGGAACTTTTAAAGCTTTTATATATATATATATATATATATATATATCCATCATATAATTGAAATGCTGACCTTGCTGAGGACCACGTGAGGGCTGAGTTAATGGCTCTCCGTACTCCCCTAAATGAACATTAATGCCTATGCTCTGCTCCTGTGTTAGTATTGCCTCACTGACTGTTATGGAAGCGCTTTGTGAAACATCTTTGGTACAGGTTTTACTGAAGAATATGAGTAAAAGGGGTGCTCTCTGCTTTAAACCTCCAATGAAAACAAAATGTTCCTTTTCAAACTAACTTGCAATAAGCTCCAGAAGAGATTTTAAGAAAATGTTAATTGAATCAGTGAATATTTGAAAAATTAGATGCTTTTATAAAGATGTAGTTTCAGGTTTCATTCTGTTTTAACAGACTTTTGATATTTAAAAAAAAGAAAAAAAAAAGGAAGTTTCTCAAGCTTAATATTTATTTACAGAGTTCAGGATTTCCTTTGTTAAAGTCAGTAATATTTTCTCCAGAAATGTGTAGTTAACAATTATACTTTACACAATGATATAATTATTCTAATATTACTTTTCATACTATACTATTTGAACTTCATATAACTTAAGTGAGACACTGGTCTGCCCTTCTTCTCAACAAAGTAACAGTGCAGGCTGTTTGCCCCAACATAACAGAAAGATTGCTGGCCAGTGCTTCTGTAAGAAACAAAGTAAAATGTTTCTTTATGTTCTTTAAATAAGCTGAAATACGGATGTGCAAAAATTTTAATATACATATTTTGAAACACAACAGAAGATTGAACACTGAGTTTCTGTTCAGAGCACAGGAAACATCATGGTGGGGACACCAGATATTCATTTAATAAAGACACTTATTCTTACAATGGCAGTCTAAGAGCTGTGCCTGCTTTTATGAAGTGATGAACACTTCCCTCAGACAGAATGCTTTTAAAACCTCTTAACTTCTGTGACTGTTGACAGCAATCTGAATATTGCAGGAGATAGTCAATACCTGACAAAAGGACTCATAAAATGTTCTCTGTCAATTGTTTGACTAATTCATGTGCTCTATGGAAAGCTGACACAATGGTCATACCTGATAGATTTTTTTTTTTTTTTTTTAAGATTTCTAAATTGCACTTGTAGCAATCAATATATTTCAATATCAATATAAATCAATATAAATCAATAATTATATAGTAGTATTAATCCTTCTTTACAAAACACAGTTCAGTTCAGATATACAGTTCAAAATTTGAAAGAAATATTCATGATTTCCCTTCACAAAGTGGTGTGGCTTTTTTTAACATGAAGACAGATGTCTGAGGAAGAGTTAGCACTCTTCCACATATAATTTTTTTCTGTTGCAAAAGTGTTATTAGTCAAGTCAGAGGAGATGGGCTGATTTCTGCCTTTTTAAAGAGAAAAGTGTTAGGAGGAAGTTCACAAGTAGACACATTCTCAAGAATATTTATAAGGACCAGAGTGATGACAGCAATATTTGTGCTCAATTTCCTAAATCCTACACATTTAAACATTACTTGTAAAGTTTGGCACAGTAGTTCTCATGACTGAGTCTGACTGTCTTCATCCAATCTCACCAATATATTTGATATCTGCCTATTTTCATGGACATGAATGAGAAGATAATTAGAAAGAATCAGTCAGGTACTTTATCTACTGGAAAACGTACTTGACAGACTCAGGAAAGTTGGATTGCAGCTCTACCACCGACTGCACAACCCTGTTTCCCTTTTTTTTTGTCCGCTACTTGAGCTATGATTTGTCAGCTATAGTTACAGCAGTGCCTGATACAATAAGACTTTTCAGGTTCATAAATACAATTTAATAATAAAACTAACTCATAATAATAACAACTATGCCAAATACACTGTTAGGTTATATTCTTGATTCCATTTTTAAACCGTTCTCATCTTGTATTTGTTGTCTTCCCAAAAATTCCACTCTGAGTCTCCTCTTGTTGTTGAGGATATCTTGAAGATGAGAGAAATGCATCCAGTTCCAGTGTTCACGTTGTGCAAAAACACAGGGGAAATGAACTGTGGGGCCTAGGCTCTTCCCCAGGTCAGTGCTGTCTTGACAACCCTTGCTATTAGAGCAAACCAAAAGTCACTGTAATGCACTCATTTATGCCCTTTGCAGCACACAAAAATGTGATTCCTCTGGAAACCTGGGTGGCTGCTTTGCAGCTCTCTATCACAAGGGAGAATTTGATTCAGGGCAACCAGGGATTAAACTGGTAAGATCACAACAGACAACTGAACACAATAGTAAGTGCATAAAAAACCTGCTTGACATTTCAAGCCCAGAGAACAATGACCACACCTCACAGTAAAGCCCAAATACATTTATGCTTGTATCAAAACCACAGAGGCATAACAAACTTGGATGCCCACAATGCCAGTTCAGTCACTTTTCGGAAGAGAATCTCACCTTAAGTTCTCTGTATGAAGAAAAGTTAAAGCTTTTTGCCGTTGCCAAGTAGCTTGCTGCATATTTACTTTGCATTGCCATCTATTTGTGTTTTCCAGAGAAACAGCAAGGGACATATTTCCCTATTTCAAAACAATAACAGAAATCCCAACGTGTCATGCAGAAAACATATATAGGTATTTACTTTTCTTTTTCTTCATTCAGGCAACCTTTCTACATCATGCCTTTATGCACTATTCCTGAATTTTCCCAGACACTGGAATTTCCCTTGTTCCAACTTGTGATTGTTGCCTCTTGTCATTTCACTATGTATCTCCGAGGAGAACCTGGCTCTGTCTTCTAAGCCCACTTTCGGGTTGCAGTTGGATCCCTCCCCAAAGTCCTCTCATCTCCAAGCTAAGCAAACCCCCTTCCCTCAGCTTTTCCTTATGTATCATGTGCTCCAATGTCCTGAGCATGTTAGTGGCTTTCTGCCAAATTCACTATAGCTTGTCAATGTTTCTGCCTTACTCTGGGCAATATAACTGGACACAGTATTCCAGAAGTGGCCTCACAGGTGTCAAGTAGATCACTGCGCTCAACCTGCAGATGAAGGCTAATGTAGCAGTGATGAAGACTGAGTGCATGCTGGGCAAGTACACATTGACAACTCATTTTCAATTATTATGAGCACTCGCACCTCGAGAGACACGAGTGGCTGAATCTGGTTTACTTTGCTGAAAGTTGTTCTTTTTCCATAAAACATGTTGCTGATAGAAGTGTAAAACTTGATCCCAAACAAGAAAACTACATTTATGCAACAGCTTTATGAACAACGGTATCACAGAAATAATTCAAATGCCAATGAAATGCAGCAAGATACAGTTGAAAAGTATTTCCACATGGCTCTAGTCTAAGTAGTACAAGACATGCAAATATAATAACCCAGATGAATATCTGCACATATCTGGGCAGATATCTGCCTTTTCATATCCGCACATCATTTTACCCATATAATAATGGATTAAATACTGGATATATGGAACAAAGTGCCTTGCTTTGTGAAATGTGACCATGGGTGAGAAATCTTGAAAAGTTCTGAGAGACGACACTATGTTAAAGTTGTTTTCCCTAAAATATCCCTTAAAAGAAAGTGCTGTCCCTTTTTTTAATGCGGCTATCCCTTATCTGCACACAAGAAATATGATTGCTCACCACTCTAAGACACCAGCACTGTAAAGCAATCTTGATAGCATACCAGCGATACTGGCATAATAGATATTAATAACAATTAGTTACTAAAGCACTGTATCTGTATGTCTCCTAACTCCCCCCCCGCTTTTTTTTTTTAAAGGAATTCAATGACCTGAGAACAAGGATGTACGCTTGGCTAGGCTGTGTTAATAAAACATTAGTACTTTTATCAGGAAGCCACATCTTGAAGGCTGTTGACAAAAACAGGACAAAAATTCCTACTAATAAGTAGGAATTAGCAGTAATTGCATGCTTTGAACTATAGGAGTTATCATCATTGTAACTAGATTAATAATAACTTTTTGATTAGATTTTGCTAATACTTTAATTAGACTAAATAATAAATTTGTGGGTTTCTCTCACCCACATAAATCACAAAGGAAGCGTGGTCTGGTACCCTGTGCTTGCAGCTTGGTGAATGCAACTCCCAGGAACAGGCAGCTCGAGCTTAGTTTAGGAGGAGGGAGAACAATGAATAAGTTATTAAAAGGTGACCTTTTTCTCAAGGACTTTGTGATCTCAGCTGGATACAATGAGGTTGAATAAGGCTGGAGACAATCCAAGAATTTCAACTGAATGACTTCACTATTTATATAAAATAGGCTAGCTTGGAGGTTTGGGTCAAAAAAGCAGTAAAAAATGAATTTGCTGGGAACAGAAGGAAGATCTATGTACTAGTTGCTACTCAGAAAGGATCAAGGTTGCTCGGACAGCACAGATGCTTGTCACCACATTTGCTGCCACAAGATGGCACAAGATGGCTTTCCTAGAGCCAATGCCTTGTTAGAAGGTTCCGGAAGTTCAGTAGCACCAAGGAGCAGGAGAGCTACATCACATAACCGGGAATATAAAAAGAGGCATCTCAGGAAACGACAGTCATTACAACATTGCACGATTTATTTCTTATAATACTTGATCAAGCTATTTTTATAACAGAAAAGCTCAATGAGCTATGGAACGATAAAACTAGATTTCCCATCCTAATCCAATTTTGGCAATATTCCCATAACACTGAGAGCAGTCAGGGCCTCGTGATCAGTACTCGTTACCACTGCAAGGAGGAATGATGCACTCCCCTTTGCTGGGCTTTGCCAAGAGGGACGCGGTGGAAAGAGGTGACAGTGAGAAGCTGGGGAAGGAGCCAGAACTGTTTTAGGGGAAATATATATACGTCTATGTATGTGTGTATTTTATTTTTATATATTTTTAGATATATTTATGTGTATATATACATATATATATAGTGTGTGTGTGTGTAAATGTGTGTATAGAGCATGTTTGTTCCAAGAGTGCTGCAAAAAGATAAACAAACACAGTAAACATTTGAGGATGAGTGTAGAAACTGATTTACTAAATTTCAAAGTTGGAATTTTCTATTAATTTAGTTCAATATGTGTGGCAAATTAAGTTCTAAAGTACCTGTATCACTGAAAGCAGAAGAGGAAATGATTAAAAAAAAAAAAAAAAAAACAAACAACCCTACACAGCTCCTCAAGGCCTAAAGTACTATTCTTCAGCAACCCAGAGTACCACAGCAGCATTTACTGCATCGTTATCAGATACCTCCCACGCAAACATGGAATCTGGGAACAGTACAATTCTAGTCTGAGACCCTTTATCATAAATAGTGAACTAAAAACGCTAAAATTTCTGTATTATGTGTAAACATCTGAGAAGACAGAGGGGTGTTCTTCATAAGGAATTCATCACAGTTTTCCCTGATAATCCTGCACTGACGCTTCAAGCTGGGCTTGACCACATTCTTGCAAATGACAAAACAGCATCTTGACATCATTTACCCCAAGGCCAGATGAAATGTGCAGACAGACCAACCTCAGTCTGTACCTAAACAACTACAGACACCTACATGCAAGCTAAAGATATCCTATAGATCTTAATCTGAATGCTAAATCAAAGAGATGTTAGGCTTTTCTTGACAAAAGGAGGAGATGTAGATGTAGTTTTAAATCCAGTGACGTTAAAACAGACATCACTTTTGTAAAGTGCAGATTAAGGTCATGCCACGTGTTGTTTTTGGCTAGCACATAAAAGCTAGCAAATATGCTTAAGTCTGCATGGCAGACAGTGAGGGAATTTATATTTTTCTAATTAAAATTATACTGAATCCCTGAGAGAAATAGCAGGACAAAACAACTGTTGACAGTATTAACGGCCTGACAACAAGGTTATAATTCAGTAAATTAATTGTGTACATCTTGCTCATCAGTAGCCGAATCATATTTGTGATTTTAACCAGATTTTTAATATATTTTGCTTTTCCTTCAGCTGTACAGCATACCAACCAGTTAACAAAATGACATAAGACAATCTAAAAAAAAGACAAGTGAACTCCATCTACGTACTAAAAGTGTAATTAAAGAGACATAGTAGACAGACCTCAAACATTTCTCATTGAAAAGCATACAAGTACCATTTAAGCTACTATTCCATTGACATACCAGAAGAGAAACGTTTCTTTCAATCCATTCATGCTGATTTTTTGACAGCACTTCACATATACTGAGTTAGTTTCCTCTGTTTATATGGCTGTTTTTAAAAGCCACAGAACATATATTTAAAATATGAAATAAGGACTATAAATTCACAAAAGTTGCCAGAGCCATACACAGAACCATACTGAAGGAGTAAATTTATGTAGTATCTAATTTCTGTAAAAAAGGTCCTTCAGCAAGAATGCATCTAGAACACCCACATTAACATCACATTTCCCATTAAAAGTGTTGCTTTAAATTTAAATTGGACAAAACCTCAATTTCACAAAACATGTGAAATGCAACGTTCCTCTAGGAAAACATTGCCTTTACCCCAATCTCAAAAGTCACCGCAAGGCAGAGTTTCCACATGGATGCTGAAGAAAGTGCCATCTATCTACTCAACAACAGTACCTCCTGCAAGGCACAGATTTTCTTTAGCAGTTTTCTAATGTAGCTATGGATTCAGCTAAGGCTTGGTTAACTTTACTCTTAAAAATTTACTTTACATTCTTTGAAAGAGGTTTACCTCCAAGAGCCATGGTTTTAGTTTTCTGTCCAGCAGAATATCAAATCCCAGGACTTCAAAGCAGACACTGTCACTTCCTGGTGCTTGCCCTGGCCTGCACATGCGATAAGCATGAAGAACATGTGGCTCTGCAACTATGAGAGTCTTCACTACTAACTCCTGTAGGGATTTTTCAGAAAAAAATTATCAGGAGAGAAGATAGAGAAGATACCAGGATATATTAAAATAATGTGTTTCATGCATTAATAGGTACTTTAATTAAATGCAAAAAAAACCCCACACCCCAAATAAATGGTTTATAATAAATAAAATGTTCCTATTGAATAACAGATGGATATATTTTATATATAGCTATACAGTATATAGTTATATTCAGATATAAAATTCACTTTAGGCCCTAGAAAAGTCTCTACTAATTTAAATAGAACTGTTCCTTTGCATAATATTACTTATGTGAATAACTCTTTGAAAGGCCTTTTGTTTATCAGATGGAAATAGTTTAATAACTAGATTTTAATCAAACTCTGAATCTATCCTTTTAAAAATGTAATCATCATTTGTAGAATCCTCCTCCTCATCTTTTATATTACATCCTTTGTGGTGCATGTTGAGAATTTCAAAAGTTTTGCTGGATTCCAAGTAAAACAGATGGCAGAAGCTATTAATTTTCTAAACATATACACACAACAAAGAAATGTGTATGAGTTTTATCTTACTGAAATATCATTCCAGAATTTGGAGACATCAAGGTTATTGGTTTCTAGAAACTCAGTAAACCATTTTATGGATCGTTTACTTCCTTTGTCTTCTGTTTCATCCCGTTCAAAATGTTCGTTATGTTTATTGACAGAGTAATTAGTCAGATGCATATACAATTGGCTCTAAAAACAGGGAGAAAAGATGTAAAAAAACCCTTAAATACAGTTCTAGAATGGTCAATCCAAAAAAAAAAAAAAATTAGATCAATAATGATTTAGTCAAACAGTTCACATTTCGCAAATGCATGTGTGCGGATTTAGCATTTCTGCTTCTTGGAGATTTCATATACCGAATGTTGTAGCCTAGATATAGCAAAACCTGTGCTCATATTTAAGCCAGTTGTAGTCAACGGATCTACTATTCAACATCTGGTTAAGCATTATAATATATCTGCCGTTTTTTACATGTCTATACATAAACAACAAAACAATGTGAAGAGCAACTACCATAACTTACAGAATGGTTACATTCCACAAGAAGCAAACAATAAAGATGATACTTTACAGTGCTACTTTAAAAACGGTAAAAACACTCTGGTATCTGGTATCATAGAAAATCCTCGATTTCAGTTTTCCCTGTAGTTTATTTATGAGAAATGTTCTCATGATATTGACACTTTAAACTATTTTCTACATATGAATTCGTCCACCATGTTGGTATCTGCCAGAATTGCTCATTTTTGAATGGCTGGTAGCCATACATTAGGGGGAGTTAAACATTACATAAATGAGTGCATGCTGTGGTTCCTTTATAGAACAAAATGTAAGCAGCAATTGATTCATGTTATCAGTTGCATTTTAACTCATCTAGTATATTATGTACAACAGATTAAAATATAGGGCGTTTCCAAGGCCAGTGTATTTATAAATTTACATATCTTCCAGTGCAGGTATTAATTCAGCTTTCCACCTACACTACCACAATGACTCTCCTTATCACAGTGAGTTATTTGCCATATTTCATTCCTTACTTGAGTGCTAGTTGATGTAACCGTAAGCCTTCTGTTCCAATTCCTTTTTGATAAGACAGCCACTAGATAACACAAGCCTTCTGCTGTCATTGATCTCACTGTACTTACGTTTAAAAAACTTAATGAAATTAACAGAACTGAACAACTTAATCGCAGGCTAGTTCACAATATATTGTATTAGCACTACAAGTAATGAATTTCTTCCATGGCTTCTGATTACTGCTTTGAGAATCATTCTAAAACCTATTGTTTTCAAGTAGTTATAAGTGTCATCTTTCCATGAAATTCAGATTATCTCAGGCAAAGGTAATTATTTTTTCAAACTATAAAAAATAAAAGTGTTTTTGGAACATTTGTTAAACATCTGAACTAATATTTAGTCTGAAGTTATTTGGAACAATGTCAGCATGGAACAATGTCATCTGAAGAACAATGTCATTACTGGTAAGCCAGGTTATTTCCTACTATAGATGAATTATCACATGAACAGTTGCAAGAACACAAAGAAAACTGCCAGCTCTGCTGTCCTGTTTATCTGCTCAGAGCATATTTCAGTGCTGCTAATACTGTTAGTACAAGCAATAAAAAATATTAATAGCAAACTATTCCAAATACCCTTGATAATCACATTGAAAAGATAAGAAAACAGCTATACTTACTGATGAATACTAATTATAGCAAGGGCCAAATATCTTTATGCAATAGTAAATAAGGAAGCATGCAACCAATACCTAAACATCTGAAAACAGTAACACATAAGTGATAATTTCAAGAAAGAATATCAGAGGATAAATAACTAATGTTCAAAACACCAACATTTTCACTACATCTCCAAGTAAAATTCTATACTCTCCAAGAGCTGTGGTTGATTGAAAGGGGATGCCTGTGGAAAGTCTTAAAGGCTGGAAACGAATACTATAATTAGTTTTGGCTTATGCTCTTTCCACTGCAATCCTATGGTACAAAGGACCATTTCTTCTGGCTTCCAAATTACACCTGCATTCTTCAAAAGAGCACTAAGAGACAGACACAATGTTAAATGACAAGTAGGGAAAGTGTCTCTTCCTGCATTGCCTATTCCATAATTATGCTGACGCAGCTCTAAAAGTATACGGGTCTGGAAAAAGATAGATATAGTAGCAATGGAGTACAAGAGTGAGGTATAAGAAACTCAAATCTACTGGTGTCTGAATGGCCACTTGGGAGGAATACAGGAACGTGGTCAGAGTATGCAGGGATGCAACGAGGAAGGCTAAGGCCCATTTGAAATTAAATCTGGCAAGAGATGTCAAGAACAACAACAAGGGTTTCTTCAAATACATCAGTAGCAAGAGGAAGACTAGGGAAAATGTGGGCCCACTGCTGAATGGGGTGGGTGCCCTGGTGACAAAGGATGCAGAGAAGGCAGAGTTACTGAATGCTGCCTTTGCTTCAGTCTTTACTGCTCAGGCCAGCCCTCAGGAAGCAAGACCTGGAGGCAAGAGAGAAAGTCTGGAGAAAGGAAGACTTTCCCGTGGTTGAGGAGGATCGGGTTAGAGATCATTTAGGCAAACTTGACACTCACAAATCCATGGGCCCCAATGGGATGCACCCACAAATGCTGAGGGAGCTCGCAGATGTTATTGCTAGGCCACTCTCCGTCATCTTTGAAAGGTCATGGAGAACAGGAAAGATGCCTGAAGACTGGAAGAAAGCCAATGTCACCCCAGTCTTCAAAAAGGGCAAGAAGGAGGACCCAGGGAACTACAGGCCAGTCAGCCTCACCTGCATCCCTGGAAAGGTGATGGAGCAGCTCATCCTGGAGGCCATCTCCAAGCATGTGGAGGAAAAGAAGGTGATCAGGAGTAGTCAGCATGGCTTCACCAAGGGGAAATCATGCCTAACCAATCTGATAACCTTGTATGATGGAATGACTGGCTGGGTAGATGAGGTGAGAGCAGTGGATGTTGTCTCCCTTGACTTCAGCAAGGCTTTTGACACTGTCTCCCATAACATCCTCATAGACAAGCTCAGGAAGTGGGGCCTAGATGAGTGGACAGTGAGGTGGATTGAGAACTGGCTGAATGGCAGAGCTCAGAGGGTTGTGATCAGCGGTGCAGAGTCTAGTTGGAAGCCTGTAGCTAGCGGTGTCCCCCAGGGGTCAGTACTGGGTCCAGCCCTGTTCAACTTCTTCATCAGTGACCTGGATGAAGGCACAGAGTGCACCCTCAGCAAGTCTGCCAATGATACAAAACTGGGAGGAGTGGCCAATACACCAGAGGGCTGTGCTGCCATTCAGAGAGACCTGGACAGGCTGGAGAGGTGGGCGGAGAGGAACCTCATGAAGTTCAACAAAGGCAAGTGCAGGGTCCTGCACCTGGGGAGGAATAACCCCCAGCACCAGGACAGGTTGGGGGTTGACCTGCTGGAAAACAGCTCTGCAGAGAAGGACCTGAGAGTGCTGGTGGACACCAAGTTAACCATGAGGCAGCAATGTGCCCTTGTGGCCAAGAAGACCAATGGTATCCTGGGGTGCATCAGGAAGAGTGTTGCCAGCAGGTCGAGGGAGATGATCCTCCCCCTCTACTCAGCCCTGGTGAGGCCACATCTGGAGTACTGCGTCCAGTTCTGGGCTCCCCAGTACAAGAGGGACATGGAGCTACTGGAGCAAGTCCAGCAAAAGGCTACAAAGATGATTAGGGGACTGGAACATCTCTCTCATGAGGAAAGGCTGAGAGAGCTGGGCCTGTTTAGCCTGGAGAAGAGAAGGCTGAGAGGAGATCTTATCAATGTGTACAAGTATCTGAAGGGAGGGTGTCGAGAGGATGGGACCAGACTCTTTTCAGTGGTGCCGAGCAACAGGAGGAGAGGCAACGGGCACAAACTGAAACACAGACGCTTCCATCTGAACATGAGGAAAAACTTCTTCACTGTGAGGGTGACAGAGCACTGGAACAGGTTTCCCAGAGAGGTTGTGGAGTCTCCTTCTCTGGAGATATTCAAAACCCGCCTGGACGCGATCCTGTGCAACGTGCTCTAGGTGACCCTGCTTGAGCAGGGGGGTTGGACTAGATGATCTCCAGAGGTCCCTTCCAACCTCAACCATTCTGTGATTCTGTGATAACTGTTCTTGAAGCAACTATCTTTTTCTTTTGTTCTGGTTTGAATATTAAAAATTGATATCTTTTGCTTGCTTTTAGGGAATATTTAAACTCTTTAGCATGCATATATAAAAGTCATAAAATTTGAATGCATAAGTAATATAAGGCTATAATTGCAATTCTGACAGGAAAAAAAGAAAGAGTGGAATATCTTTCATTTTGAGTTTTTCCCTCTTCAGTAACAACGCACAAGTTCTGCCATATAAATATCAAATTAAATCTCATGTCACATACTTATCTTATTTTTCCTCCTCCAAACACTACTCTGGTAAAATTCTACACACAAAAGTGATAAATTGGAATGAACATCAACTTACCAAATTTGAGTCACTGGGTGGATGATACTTCTCTGTGCCCATTCTCACCAGTCCATCATGATATAAAAATATTTTTAATGGATCACAGGAAGTTACAAGAATATATATGCGTAAATCAAACTTGTAGCCTTCCATAAGAAAGGGTTTGTCAAGATATTCCTGGACAATCAAGTGATCCTGGGCTTGTAGTTTTTCTCCATTTCTTATTAAAGAGATTCTGGTTAAAAACAAAGGTTAATTTAAAAACATGGAACTTTGACATAACTCTTTGAAATACATTTTCATGGTCACACAGCCAGGTAGGCAAAAGTCTGTGTCAAGAAAGAGACATGTAATTGATTCACAGGGTTGAGAAAAAGTGTCATTCACTTATGTGGTTTTTATTTTCCTGTCCTTCATGATACTTCACTGGATGAAAAAAAGGCAATGAGCCATTTCAAAATAACTTTCTACTTCCCCTGATTCAACAATTTGTAATAATGCATTCCTTCTGCAGTTAGAAGTTGCTTGGCAGAATGAAGTCTCTAGCTTCTGCCATTATTCTTCCCCATGCAGCTCTAAAAATAGGCTTCCAGTCTCGCTCTGTCATAACTTCTGCCTGAGATACAGACTTCAAAGAATTTTAGGGGTAACTTGACATAGTGATACCATTTGCAGAGCAAGATACCAATTGGTATGACTACGGATGGTAAGATCAGGCTCAGTATTTCTGTATTCCAGTTTGCCCACATCAGAATGAAAAATCATTTATATACAGACTGTAAACTGGCATTCCTAGAGTATAGAGGCTTTCAAATAATTGCAATAGCTAATATTTTTCAGTGTATCAATATTAACTCTAACTCTGAATTCCCATAGCTTTGTTATCTTAATTCTACCCTTTACTATTTTATGATACATGACGCATTCAGAACACTAAATTACCACTTCCATTTAGCTTTATATTTCAGCTGTGCTGGTTGGTATGCATTTGTCCAATACATTAACTTTCTTATACTGATCATACAACTTCAACTACAAACTTCTTACTAATACACTGCTCCAGATAATGTTGTAAATAGCACTGGATTAAAAAAAAAAAAAAAAGCTGTTTTAATCTCAAAATTTGTAATCATTTGTTTGGGTTTTTTTATTTATTTACTTTGGGGTTTTTTAAGATTTCGCCTTTTGTAGGTAGGAAGACTGAAGTTAACGTGCAGCTTACCCATGCCCCATTGCACCATTAGCTGGTTTGACTATGAAAGTTTTCTGTCTACGTTTCTTCTTCAGTTCTTTTACATAGTTCTGAAACTGTGTGTATTCTGCAGGGAAGATCCACGTTCGAGGAATAAAACTATACTCCTGAGGCTGACACTTGATCATTCTGCAAAAAAGCGTAATAGAGTTGAAATCTTTTAACTACTTTCATGTATTAATCCTAGGATTAAACAGCATTTACAAAATCTGACAAGGTGATTTTACTGGCAAAGTACTGTAACAGGAGAACAAACATCTATGGTTAGTTAAGAATAGTTAGTTCTCTATGATGTACTCATATGCCTACTTTAAGAACAACAAAAGCTGACTATTTAATGCATTATTGCTTATTACCATATCTTATTATCTTACTATCTTATTGGCATTCATCTCAATTCTGTTACATCTTTTGTTCAGTTAGTCAGATGATTTAATGATAGTCCTGTTCTTAGAAAGAGGAAACTTACAACAGACCACGTGATTGTAAATCTTTCCCTTCCTGACAGAGACTCCTGTCCTCCCTATTTTATTTTTTTTTTGTAGCATTTTGGCATATGTTTTAATTTTCATATTGGTATAGATTTTGGGGGTTGTTCATTTTTTTGGACATATCCTCAATAGGGCTATTTTTGTCTGGAGGGAGATCCTGTAATATAATGCCAAAACACTTCAAGAATTAAAGAAAAAAGAAGTGTCTCACTTCATGGGTGGAACGAAAGGGGAAGGGAGAAAGCTAATTGTGTTTCAGACCACAAAGCAAATCTCTTGATGCTTAACATATTACATGTTAGTTAGCAAAAAAAAAAAAACAAAAAAAAAAAACACACACACCCTTGGGGCCAGAAAGACCCAAAAGCCAAATTTAAGTCCTGGCAAAGATTAAATGTAAATGGAGACCAACCTAAAAAAATGACCTTGGAGTTTCTTCATGGGTATGAAAAATATTAATAACAAGGACTGAACTTAAAAGAAAGTGGAAGTAATTCAAGAAGGGTTTTTTGTTCCTTACTGGTCTTCAAAGATATTTCAAAAGTAAGAATATGTAGCAAGTTGACCTTGACACAGGCCAAGCGACTGCACAGGCACCTCCAAAGTAGAGCAAAACATGTAAGTTTAGATTGATGCTTGGCACCAACATATTGTGATTAAGATTCCCTGAACACCTTATTTAGTCAAAAGAAAGTAAGGAAATGCAAGACAAGACAAGGAAAAAAATTATAAGTACTAACTAAAAAATAAGGTCAAGGCATCTTAGGGAACAATTTCTTAAACTGAATTTCATTGAAGGATGCAGCAAGTTCCTGATCTCCCTGCTTTAACAGGTGGGGGCAGCTGAGGTGGCAAGCATACCTGATTTTGTAGCTATGATGCCTGAACGCAGGAAAGAGGAATAAAAGAGGAAGAACACCAGAGAATTCAGTGACTACTGTTAGTTAGAAGTCTCCATCACCCAAAGCAGCAGCAAGCTGTACCTCTGGCAGATAGCAAGCACATACCCGCACCAGACTGCGGTACTGGCTAGATACACTTGAGTTAGTTTTAAGCAAGATAGTTTGAATACTGGTAGCAGCCAAGCTATAGAGGCAATGTGCATTTGGTGGTACTACATAGATTAGTATCCCAGAGGTCACAGCAGGATAAATGAGTCCTCACCAAGTTCAATACTAATGCAGCTAGCTTGTTTCAGGTACTCAGAGCAGCTCATATGAAGTCAGTTTGGGTAACTTGACACTACTTTAACATGCAGTGTGAACACATCTAAAATACGAATATCCACAGACCAACAGAACACGACTGAAAGTTTAAAAAAAAAAAAAAAAAAAAAAAAAAAAAAAAAAAGACCTGACATAGCAAGTCATCCAAACTTTGATTTAAAAAAAATACCACTATGATGAATTTTAATAGCTTTTAATTAATTGCAGATTTAGGTACACTTCTGCTCTTCTAATGGAAACTAATAGTATCAGGATAACTTAAATGCAAAAGAGACAATATAATTCCAAATTTTTTAATTCTACTACAAGCCTACACTATACTCCTCATGCAGCAATAAGTCACTTTTTCTTTAAGTGGCTCAGATGCTAACAGAAATTACAGAACTGCCAACCGCATCTGTAAGACTAGGACTGTAGCCAAGACTAGTAGTATAATAGATACACTGTCACCAAATTGTTTATCTAACTACCCAAGAAACACTCTGCCATAAACTATAATAGCTACAGTAGTTTTGAAGCACTGCATGAGGTTCAGTGCTTCTACAGCTTTATTGTAACTATCATAGTTAAAGATCTGGTTTGATGCAAGCCATCAAATATTCAGATAAGTTAAAAAATAGATATTACAATTCATCATTCATGCATATTTCTAAACCATTCTCTACCCACTATATATGTACAAATGTTATTATCTTGTTAATTGAATAGTGTATTTAGCCAGAACTTATCCTATTTTTATGCAACAAGGGATATTGGTGTTAGAGTTTCCATCCCTATCCAAATTACTTACATATACATCCTGAAGTGTGTTACATGACAGAAACTTGACATTTAACTCATTTACAGGTTTCAATACTTATATACCCTACTCAAATAATATAATTTCATGGTATTATAGATATATTAATGTTATTTTAAAACTGCAAATACATCAATACTATATGACTTTCTGTATCTTATGCATAACTGAATAGACTTTGAACACTTAATAATATGAAGCTGAACACTTATTGTTTACAAATTCTGGTGCTCACTAAAACTTTTAATAGAAGAATTCAGTGTTGTTCTTTCCCTGCCTGGCCCTATTCAGAAAATGGTTTAGGATCATCAAGCAGCTTGCTGAAACAAGACCTATTCCATTACAATAGCCCTGTTTTCCAACACGTTACCCACTACTGTGTTAAACCATTTCTTTACTGTGCTGCTCTGTCCTTTAGCCTTTACAGTCCTTACAAGGAGGTCTGAGATTAAACAAGAAGTTATTGTTCCTCTAAGTGGTATTCTAACTCACGAATGTGGTCAGACTGTGCCCGTGTCCAACAAGCACGCTTGCCAGAATGCTTTCTGTGCCAAAGAATCAAATGTTTTGAAAAAAACGTGGGTTACTAAAGTCATGACTTGTCAATCTAATAACATGGGTTCACTGCCTACGTTTCAAGATCTTCTGACTTTCCAAGTATGAAAGGAGGTTAGTGGGTAGGTATAGATGAGGACGATTCTTGGACCATGATCAGTCCACAAACCTTTTAAATGTAAGCACCAAAGGTGATGCATAAAAGACCATCCACGTCCATGTTCTCTTTCCCATTCATCCTGTACGCCTTCTCACCCACTAACTGCATCCACACCTATCACTCACATGAGGAGGATCTCTAACAGACCATTCACAGAAATCAAGATCCAGTTAACCCTACACTACCACCTAATTTTGTTTTTTCCAGTGTGCTGATTATTCCCCTTCAAAATGATGCTCGTGCCTCCTTTTGTTCTCAGCTACATTGCTGCTTCTATCTGTTCAGTTACTCTGTGTTCCTACCTTTTCTGTTTGGTCCTCTTCTCCCACATTACACACGCCACATGTTACACTGTTCCTTTCCACCCTTCTGCATGCAAAAGCCACAGAGCTCTCCAACTGGGAAAGGCCTGGATGTTGGCCTGTAACAACAGTTCCACTTTCTTCTGAAGAGCAATTCCTCCCCAGTAGCATTTGCCTCTCAGAGGCAGGGAGGTTCACTCTTCTGCCCCATTCCCAACAGCTTGCACAAAATAGAAGAGTGAGACCAGTATAATGACAGGGAATGAAGTAAAAGAAAATGAAGAATAAACACTAGTCCACTCTCCATCAATTTTCAGCAGTTGTTTCATGAACACTCAATGATCCACAAACCACAGCTAGTCTGTAAGAGTCAATTATCAGGAGTTTGCTGTTATTTTTTCCTGTCATTGGAGCAAACTCCTTTCTAAAATTTAATTTGTAAATTAAAAAAAAATTATTTTGAACTGAATGTACAGAACTATACTATAGACTATGCTTATTTTATCCTAATTCTACAACTGTTGAAGTAAACTGATCACAGTTACTTGAATACAGCATGTGATTAAAATAACATTTTGAAACTTGCCAATAAAGGTCAAAAAGCTCCAGTTTTGTATTACAAAAGTCATCATTAAAATTGTTGGTTTTTGAGAGGGCATTTTATCTCAGCACATCAAATCTTCCTAGGGGCACTTGGCAAATATGGCTCGTTAATTAGATCTCATGATGACTGCTATGTGGCAAATGTTATTTAGCATTATACTCTTTACTGACAGACAGACTGAGGTATTAAGTCCTGACATTCAGTTTCAAACTCTGAAATAGGAATTTACAGCAGATCCTGCGCAGTAACATCTCCTCAGAACGGCCCAAAAAATGTAATTGTTCATAGATTTGCTATCACATCTAAGAGACCTTTGTAATGAAATCTCTTACCAAACCCCTTGCGTTCCTCTGCACCTCAATTTCTAGTCATCTCCTCTCCATTTATGACCAATGCAAATGGCACAATATGCTACCATGCACAACAGTGCTAAATATGCAAGTGTTTCTTATATGCACCTCTAACTCTTAAATTATATATCATTTTAGGAATAAAATTTTATTCTAAATCCTTTCATTGCCACTTTATGTTGTTTGTCTACTTCCCCAAATGAATGGCTGTAGAGATAAATAGGTAAGTTCTGGATATCCGCAGCCTCTCTTTGAAAAAATGAACTCTGTTCTTGGTTGTCCTCATGTTTCATTGCCTCATCAAAATCCAAGAGCTGTACTTGATCATACTGAAAATGCAACTGTTACTAAAGGAGCTGTCTAAGGGAAGCAAAAAAAGGGAAAATAATTTTTTTTTAAGATGTCACCAACAATCCAGCACCATCTCAAGGAAAACTAGCATAGTTCAAATGTGGGTTGATCCAAAAAAGCAGTATATGCTGCAAATAAGAAAACAAGTAAATAGAAAAGACTGTATGCAGCAGAAAAGCATGAGAACAGAATTAGTTTCTACACTTCCCTGTTCAAATAAATATTAAGACAGAACAGCAGCTAAATGGAACAAAATCCTCCATTCCACACCTTCCCAGACACATGCAACTGACTTGTTTTGACATACACGTGTCTATTCCACAAGCTGTCTCAAGGTATATCACTTTGATTTTTGTGAATTATGAATACCAAGTACTGAATTGTGAGGCCAGTATTATGAAAAACAGACTGATAAAACCCCAGTGTATCTACTGACATTAAGTGAAGTCATAACACATATATTTGACCCAGAGTTATCATATCAGAGAAATTGTTCCGCTTTATGTATAATGTGTAATTCCCATATTCAATACTTTCAGAATGTGTCACAAACTGAGAATTCAGCAGGTTGAGAGAGATATTATCAGACTATATTTGAAAATAATGTGAGCACGATAACATAAGCTTCCCCCCCCCTTTTTTTTTTTCCAAACATTACAGAACTGTAGCAATACACAATGATACCATTGCTTACCATGCTGACCAATATTGTTCCACTGTTTCCAGGATATCTCCAAATAGCTGTTTGCATCCATGTATTATCTCTATGCTTTTACTTAGAGTTTTGGTCTGGAAGGGGCAGTGAGAAGTGCTTGTATAGCATTTATTGATGCAATGGGGTTTTGAACCACAGGTAGGACACATGAGCAATATAGCAATGCAAATAATATTTGCACCAGAATATCTGTATACATTCTACATACTATAATTAGCATTTACAAAACAGAAAAGGGAGAACAAGAGAGAGAGGAGATATCACACTAATTACAGGAATATATGAAAATAAATTCTGTTTTGGTAATGGTGTACTATAGGTAAGATTTGGGGCCAAAACATTAACTTGTTTTTAATCGCTGTTTGAAGTAATTTAGCCTAGAAGAATCAAAATATTCACACAGATTTCTCCCTAAACTCTTACTTATTACCAGGCAGATGAATCATTATTTAGCATTGTTTTCTAACAAGTCTTACTCACAGATTCTTAGCTAATATAATTCTTCAGAACCCAGTTATTTCACTAGAGTCAGGAGAATTTACTGAGACAAATGAGTCTCTCTGACTCTTCTATAAACAGTAAGACACTTCACATTTTTGCATTTGATATATACAAAAATATAGTCACTAATTACTTTAAACAGATAATATTCACCCAGGTATTAGTCATTTTTCCTGTTCTACCATTACATGATATATGCCTGGGTGTATTATGTATTACATGTATTATCTAATAATTTAAGGCCCTATCCGGCATTCTGCAGCATGTAGAAAGAGAACTGAACTCAAATTATTTTCCACTGAAGTCAACAGCAGAGATACAATAGTCCACTCAGATGCCACAGACCCAGGACCAAAGCTAAAGCTATTAAGGAACCTTGGAAACTATCATTGGTTCTATTATAGCCTCTCAGTAAAAATAAACAAACTTCACAAGTGGTAAATTAGTACTGTATTGCATTAAATAACATGGCTGAAAAACTTCTTAATGTTAAAAGAAAAAGATTACTTAGTCATGTTTCTTGCCAGGAAATCCTTTCTGCAGATCTCTCCCATTCCTGGAAAATGGTTGATTCTCTGAGGTAGGAGAGAAAAATGAAAGGAAGTTGAACTTTTTAGTTTTCCTGTCGTAACTATTACAAGAAATCATTTAAAACATTCAACTACATATTCACACAAATGTAGTTAATACTATATATAAATCATCCAAAAGAATATCTAATGTTAACCTGGGTATCCCTAACACTACTAAGGATACTATAAATTGTGTTCTCCTTCTCCAACAGATTTTCACCTGAGCATCCCCATTGATTTCACTTCATATGAAAGGAGGATCTATCATTCTTTCACTCAAAAAGTTATCTAGGAACAAAGAATGCTGTCACAAAGTAATAGCAAAAAAGGAATTATTTATTCACAAAGACTAGGGAGAGAGGCTCTGCTTAACTTGCTTCCTAAAAGCTTATGAGCAACTTATAAATGATGTTTTGCATCTTCTTTCAAACTCTGATCAATCACAACACCCAACTGGCAGACAAAAGCATGAGAGAACAGCCCCAAATATTTAAACACCAGGTTCCAAACAGTATGAACAAATAACTCTGGAAAAGAGAATAGGATTTAAAAATATGTGGTTGACTTTGTTGTGGTCTGGTTGTTTTTGCTTTGTTTTGTGTTTTCTCTCCATGCAGATGTAACTGACCAAGAGTGGCATATCAAGGAATGTTTCAGCCTGAAACAGCTTACTGGCCATTCAGAAATGCCATCTCCCACTCTACCTGGTAGTTCCGAAGCTCAGCAATCTTTTCTTGTTGCACAGCACAATCACTCCAAATAAGATTTGCTGTTTCATCTTCATCACGTGTTTTCACAAATCCCATTTCTCGTATTACTACACGTACTACAAAGAAATTACATAGTTTAGAAATATTCTGAATATCTAAAAGAGATATTCAAAATTAAAAAAAATATTTTGAACTTTTTCAATATTCAGCCCTTTGCCAGAGAACAATATTAGTATGCAAGTTATTATTTAACTTGTAGTATTTCTATCGGTCTATTGCAAATCTGTCACTATAGGACCTTGTACTGAGGCTGGAAGCACAGTGCAACCACTAATAGGAACCGTAAAGAGCTTCAAGGCATGCCACAATGATTTAGTCAAGTCCGCTTGCACTTGAATGGCTTTAAGACTTAATCTTAGCTATCATAGACGTTAATTTTAAAACAGTGGTGAATATAAGTGTCACTGCAGACAGGAAACAAGGCGGCTTCTCAAGGCAAGGTACAGTAGTTGCAAGAGCAAATGATGCATTATTTGAACATCAAAAAGAGAAAAATTTAAAAAATATAAAAGTTTGGGGAAATTTGAGACATTACTCAGGTTCTAGGAGAAAAGACTTTTCTGAAAAACTCACAAAACAAATATATATATATATTCTTCTACCTTAAACTATCCACTTTGCTATCTGCATAATGAATTTTTATTCTGATACCTCTCCCCAGAGAGGACATATCTCTGGATTTTTACATCTTCCCCACCTGGTAAAAGTCAGCAAGGTCCATTTCAGTATTCTGTGCTTGGAGTTTGAAAATTTGTCACTACTTTTGGTTCAAAACCTGAGCCAGAGAGAAATACTGGATCTGCTTCCCATCTAAATGGTCCATATGGAACAGATGTCACTGCGAGTCTCAGAAATAATTTTTAGCTCTGACTTCTCTGGAAAACTCCTTGAACCATTTATATAGTTGGAAGGAGATAAGGCTGAAGGAAGTGTTATTCTTCAGGCACAAATAACTATTCCATTGAGAAGGAAAAGCTTCATGCCTTGATACTGAGCCATTTGGTGTTTTGGGGTTTTTTTTGTTTGGTTGGTTGGGTTTTTTTTTGTTTTTGGAGAGCTATCAGAACAAACTCGTCATGCAAATTACAGGCTGAATAGAAGCATATATTTAGTGTCATTGTTTACTGTTAACCAAGAGTCAGCAGTGGTCCCACCTCCCAAATTCTCTTCTCATATTCCACCAAAAGCTTGAACTATAATGTTGTTCCCACAAGCCTGCTATTTAAAATGCTGAAGCCAAATTATATTATTCTAGTTTTGTATGCTAGTATGCTTTTTCTTCTACAACAGAAAGACAAACTACAAATTTAGTGTGATAGTAGCCCCAAGCATCAAAATATAAAACATGAGTAGATTTTAATCAAGAAATCTCTGTATAAGGGATCCCTGTATTTAACATTAAACTTACCCTTTTCATCTTTTAAAGCTTTACATATACTCCCCAACACGTATGCAACTCATAATTAAGATTTTTTTCAGCTTCTTTGATTAATTAATTTTTTTTTTTTGCATTTCAGGGCCTTTTCCTGAGTAACAAATGGAGAGTAATAGATGCACAGTGTGCAAAACTATCAACTAGATGTTAAAAAAAGAACAAAGGCTTCTTAGAAAAGAAAATCCTTTGGAAATGACTCACTGTCAGCTTGTTGCAGAGTCCATTAATTCACCCCATTAGTTAGCAATTCATTCACGTCAATGGCTATTATGATGAAAAAATATGTAGTTTCCTACCAATTTCGTATTTTGTGCCAGCAACATTTGCTGTGATGACTCCATTCTTCTTCTTCTTCTTCCTGACTTTTCTTTTAATTGTGCTTTGATAAGGTAGTTCCGAACTCAAAGTCAGATGAGTGGTTCCATGGTTATCTTTGAAATATAAGGTTGTAACAATCAACATGACTATAACTCAAATAATGTATACAAATGAACTACAAGTGCCTCACCACAAAGCAACATCTGAGCTAGTCTGTTACAAACATTTAATTAATTTAGAGGTACAAGTATATTGAAATAATTAATAGGATACATTAAAAATACATAACTCACATACCTCCTTCATTAGGCAAGGATGGCATTATAATCTAGGATAGTACAGAAGCAGAGTCCAAATTCCGTTCCAAGTTCTCAGAAAATGATGGGGCTATCAAAACCAAATTATTTAAAGCTCTAGTCATATCATTTTAATCTCTGGTTGTAGCAAATATTAATTCTGAAATAGACAGATATCAGCATTAAAAAATAAGAAAGACTGTTACAGAGAGATTCTGAAAATAAACAGTAGAGAAGCAAATATGAAACTATATTTAGTAGCAAGTCAAAAGTAATGCTTCTTTTAAAGGATTAATCAAGTTATTGCAAATATGAAGCTTTGTTCATTACAATTCAGTAGTGTTGTTTCTGGGAAAAATCATTTTGCTGTATTCATTTTCAGAATAAGAATATATTATCTCACTTTCTTATTTTCATTTGTGTGCGCAAGATTTGGGGATGAAAATATCTAACACTGAATTAGATCAATGCCTCAAACTTTTTCTTCACAAAACTCATTGAATTTATGGTAACTTTAAACCATAATATAAGTAAAAATTTAAAATCATACAGTGCATACTATGTATTTTAAGGTACCAAATGGGAAATAATTGAAATTACCTTAATGATCATTTTTTCACTTTTTCATTTTTTGGTTTTTTAAATTGATTTTCCAATAAACACTTGTTAACACATAGTCAGTCTCATGACACCACTGACATAATTTCGAAGATGCATTAGGCTGTCAAGTATCTAAAACTGTCAGTTTTTAAAGCAAGTATTCACATAAAATGCTATTTTTCATACCTACATTACCGATACAAAATTCCAACTTTTTTTCTGTAGAGGAATATAATGCAAGATGTGAAATCTCATAAGCTAAAACATTTTTAAAAAAATCCAACTTAAGCCTATAAGAACAACTGGCTAAAAGATTAAAGAAACCCTCAGGAGTAAAACACTGTTCTAACTATACCACCAGATTGGATTCAGACATGCAGCATTCTGTTATTAAAGTTTGCAAGAAGACAAAGGCCATTTTTGGCAGGCTGCCTCAAACTAACCTAGGATTTTTCTTGTGAAACATATACAATATAAGTCACTGATTTGAAAATGCTTTGACTTCTTTTCTGCAATTGTAAGTGTGGCTAAAGTTCCTTACACCAGCTTTAGGTGAGTTTACATTGTTGTTCACGGCGTTTCCAAAAATTATTTAAAATAACTTTATATAGAGCATGATGAGTTTCTTCTGCTGTATTTGTCTTCAACCTAGAATAAGCATGATGACAAAATACAGAGTTCTGAAGCTGAGTTGGCATGTAGATTTTAAATCCTGGACATCAAACATACAAATACACCATTAAATTACTGTAAAATATACAATAAAGCACATTTAAACAATGTAAAGGCTCTTTTCATTTCAGTTTTTAATCACATGCAGGATAGTTCTTTCCTCAAATCAAAGTAAGTTGCATGAGATAGCATGACTTTTGATGTAAAAATCAGTTTGTCATAGATTGGACAAGACATGAATTAGCAAAATTACCAAAAAATGAGGGAGAAGGAGGGGGGGGAGGGGGGGAGGGGGAGAGGGAGGGAATATTATAGTATATTTTAATCATATTCTGTCAAGGTCATACTTTAAGTCAATTAATGCAAAAGGATAAGAATAACAGATTATGATTCTTTTATGACTGTAGCTAATGTACAAATTCTGCTTTGAACTAAGACAAACCAACTCCCTTCACATCCACTCAATGGAGTTGCACAAATGCACACTGAAACATGACCCTGTGTATTTATTTAGGGAGTAAGAATAGGAGATTTTTTTTATACACAGATACAATATTTGACACAATAATAGTAACTCTCAGGCTTACCTATTTAACCTATTTACAACATTTTGCTGTATCAGAACTCCCTGAGAATATCCCGCAAACTGAACTAAAAGTGGTGGATCATTTTGAAGTTTGAACGTTCTGAATGTCACCATTTGAGAAGGTGGCCTGAAAGTCCTACTGCCCACTGCACTAATAAAATTAGACACAAAGATGTGAAAGTAAAGCATTCACTTTCCTAAAAGCACTATTAAGGAAAAGCAATACCAGACACAATGTCTCAGTGAATATTGCATGTTATCTGTTTCTCAGGCTAAGAATAACACCAGAGTACAAGACAAGTATTATTTCCAGAACTAAACATAAGTACTTCTGTTGGCCAATTAAGGATTTGTATGCACATATCCAAATTCCTAGCAGTTGTTCTTCAGCTGTGCTGGCTAAAAGCTTTTAACCAATTTGGAAAAATGTCAGGGAGACTAATACTTCCTTGTGAGAAATGCCAGCCCTTACTAATACATCATGATTTACACGCTACAAAATGGTAATAAAAATCAAGCAGGTCACAGATCTTTCATTCAGCTTGTAGAAAAATATCTGCTAGAAATTAGTGTCAATTAATTGTATTTTCAAGCTGGATCATACACCTCAAAACTACACTATGCTGCTGACTTACTATTTTTCTGATATATAAACTATTCTACTTGTATAAATGCAGGTTTAAATATGGAGTGCAAACACCCAAGGTCCATGACTATCAATCAGTCAATGATCCTTCAGATTGGCAGACTATCAGCAGTACAGATAATATATTAACAGGATTTTTTGCATAGACTAGAGAGCTATGGAAATGCACAGGAAGATTTTACTAATGAAGATGTTTCATGGGATCAATCCTCACAGTAAACCTGCAACTGTTTCTCAGCCTAGAGTTTAGGTCAGCAGTTCTCTAACTGGGAGAATGGATCCCCTGCAGGAGACAGGAATGTATCTCCGTGAAGGATTAAAGACAGGCTCTTGCTGGGGACTGCAGAGGGAGATACAGCTGGAAGGAGATGGCTGCATGCAGACAGGGCACCGAGACGCTACAGTGCAATTCTATAAGTCCTGGCAGCCATTAGCTTCCATGTGCATTTCCTCTTTTCAACTTCTCTACAGCAGGAATCATCTCAGACTAACCTGTAACCTGTGTTTGGCTACAACAACATAGAGGCTTCTCTCTCTAGTAACCTACCTGGAAGACCTGTTTCTAAGGGAGGGCTTTAAATAGCATGGAAGAAAGTATTGTATTTCCAAACTGGGAGTGACAGAGCTTGCTTAACCTTAGCAGATCTATCAGGAATCTCTGAATTCACACTGAGACAAAAAAAGGATTGTGATTTTTTCTGTATACCATTTCCCTCCCGAAATCATGATACACACAATTTAGTTCAGGTTTGTTGCTCACCCATATTGAAACAAGGACAGCAGAAAGAAAATGGTTAATCTATAAATGAAGAAATGTTTGTGAAGGGGAAACTAGTGTCTCTTCATCAGACTAACACGGTTTTATACAAATAAGCCCTTTGAGTAGAAGTGTTCTGGGAGAATGAAAGATGAGATGTTACCTGTACAGTCGCCTGGCAAAGGTGAGAGCGCATCAGCAGGAGAGCTACATTGGACACAATGCCTCTTTCTAGGCAGAACAACGACAAAAAAGCACTGACTGGGTGCAAAGGCCATGGAAGCAGGAGCTCTTTTTTGCCGGGGCAGTACAGGCAGGGTAGTCTTCCTGGAGAGGGAACACTTGTACACAGACAGGGACAGAGGCAGATGCTTGAGTCCATCTAAGGGAATAAACTGAGCAAGGTACAGCAGAAGCAACTGGGCAAAAGTAGTACCAAAGTGTGCTGAAGGCTGCAAGGGTGTCTGAGTGAAGGGCAGGGGATGGTGGCAAGAACAGCTGAGCACATGGGGGATGGTGCTGGCAGAGGTAAAAGGGGAATGGAAAAAAGGAAAACACTAGAGACACTCCTTCAGAATAGAAAACAGATCTTCAAAATGGTATTGTTTTTTAAATAAAGCAGTTTTATGATTTTGAAGCAATTCTTTGCCGACTATCTTACCAGTTCTGAGAAGTTCTGCTTAGAGCTGCTGCTATTTCTTGTTGTCACAGCAGACCTAACCCCACCTTTGCAGCAGTACCCTGCCTGTCAGCTAATTGTCACTGGCATCAGGTTGTGGCCCATTAGGACAGGTCGCCTGTCCCAGTCTTTAAACAATACAAAATATATATTACCTCATATCCAGACTTCCCCAAAAAACAAGAACCAAACATAAATCAAAGGCAGTACTGCAAGAAACAGTTAAAATATCCATCAACTGTGCCTAGAAGCGTTACACAGAGTATGCTTATTCAGGTTTAATTTTTATTTCCCTTAGACAAGCTAGTACTATGTATTGGAAGCACTTGAAGTGAAGATGATAATTAGGATTGGTATTACTATCAACCTTCCAGTGGCTATCTAATAAGCTGTACTGTCCATTCAGGCAAAAAAGATTGGGCACCTCTGCTATACTCTCTTCCACTTAGTCAACATCATTTCTGTGTGGTAAAGAAATAACTATGCAAACATGCAGGTACACTTTCTGCTTTAATGTTATTTTTTTCTAATATAACCGGCTACCTCTGTACATACTAGTGGGTGATTTTCTAGTTTTATGAATGAATTAGAGCATGGGAAATTTTGCCAAAAATTTTAATATGACTGTCTGGAAGGGCTATTGCAAAACATACTATCTATCTGTAAGGTTTTCATTCAGATAGTTTTCCAAAGGAAAAAATAGTCATTTCTCCAGTTAAAACCAAGGAAAATGTTGCATCCAAAATGTTTATGTTTTAACTGAAGTCTACTTAGGAACTCAATGACTTAGAGGAGTAAGCAGCTAGATCAGTTCTGGCTCAAAATAATACAAAACTCTAACAAAGCAGGGGATCTCAGTCCAGTTTCCACTTTTCTTTTACTGTTCATAAAGGAAGAGTTATGGTATTTGGGGGAGCATGAAAGTATGCAAACTGTCTGTCAACAAGAATACTGGAATCTGTAGAACTAATTTACATTTTCACAGCACTCTCCCTGTTTTGCTGCCACTAATATATTATTCTATGGTCTTCTAAAGTAAATAAGTAATCAGGTTCATAAGAAAAGAAGCCTGCATGCTAAGACACGAATTTCAAAACATACCCTATGTACAAAACTATGGATAAAAAAAAATCGTAACACATTGTAGCAAAAAAAAAAAAAAAAAGTATTTTTTGCTGTTACACAAATAAAGTGCATCATAAAAAGTTCTAAAACTGCCTGAAAAAAAATTTCTGGCCTAAATTATACAAAAGTGTTTTTATACAAATCACCCTTCCATTTCTTTCCTAAGTTATTTGTACTATATTGCTCCCAAGTGACCTCTGCCTTTCATGACCCTTCACTATTAAGTCCTGATGAAGTGTGGAACTGAAATGATTATTTTTGTCTCTAAATACAAACATGCGTGCTGTCAAGCCCTTCCCCCACTACAAAAAGAGTAAGCATCCCAGAAAAAGGTTGAATTACTCGCATCAAAATAGAGAGGGGGGAGTCAAATTAAAACTTAAAATAAAACAATGCAACTTGTGAATATATTCCAAAGAACACTCAGGTCAATGAGATTCTTCAACAAAACATGAATCATACCATTAACTATGAAACCACTACTGTGCACCCTAACAAAAAGAAACTAGTTTGTATATGTATATTTAAAATAGATTTAGAAAATTAATAATGGTAAAATCATCTACTACCAAAACACTCCGAGGTCCAAAGCAGAGATAATACTCTATCAACCAAGGTGGTTTTTTTAATGTGAACTTCTTTCTAGCTATCATTTGACAATATAGTACAGTTTGAAAAACTACATAGGCTATGTATGTGCTTAACTTTACATATATTAATTGAAAACTTGACTTCAGAGCTTAAGTCATGGCACATATGGCAACGACTCTGAAAGACAATTAACTTTTCTTAAGTTCCTTCCTATTTTATCCTATTTCCATATTTACTTAGGTGAAATTGGATTGACAGTTTTATTTGAATTACCTGGATTCTTTGCATACAGACAATCACTCACCAACGGTGGAATACTTTAGTATAGATATTAGAGCTAGCAGATTGCTTTCATCCGAGTCCATTAACATCATTTACTCAGTGCTGCCAAAGTGTTTGTAAATGCTCAGTAGCTAGGAAGAAATCCACACAGCTCCTGACATAAGGAGCCTTCACTCTGAAATGGAGACAGACTTTAGATACAGTTACATAAATTGGCATGCAACCACAAGGGTGGAAGGACAACAGCACAGTGCTGCACTCCCCAGTCCCCAATTATTTGGAAAACTAAAACAACCAAAATTTCACAGAAACATGAAAAGCAACAAAGTGAAGGTAGTCTTCAGAGCAGACCCAGCAAACATCTGAGTTCTGTTTCTTACAGTCTGACCCAAACAACTAAGCTTTTTGCTCCCTTTAGATCTTAGGGGGCAAGATTCTGAATCCACTCCAGTAGTGAGGGGTTTGCTATTTATTACAGAGATGCCATATTTTCATCCAGCGAGGAAGTTACAAGCACTGATCAGAACTTCTCAAAGTAATAAATAATAGTGATACATCTGAAATATGTACAAAGTCCTTCCTTTGCATATTTAATTCTTGAGATGAAGAAAAATTCCCCAAAATAAGAAAAAATCTAACTTATCTTTAAAGCTGCCATGTGAGATCTTGCCCAATTACACAAAACTATGATCTACTCTTGAACTGGAATTGAGCTATAAAATGCAGACTTGAAATGAGATTGTGACATTAACAGAAATGATAACAGAAAAATCTTCACTACTATCCTCAAATAGCATGGCAACAATTTGCAGCTATTAAACTACAGAATTAAAAGCATCATATCCTTCCATGATTTTCAATAAGCATCTGGATTAAATGTAAGCTGAACTTAAAGGTTTCTACAATATCCAAGCATAGCTGAGCAGTTTGGTTTTAACATGCCACAAGAACAATTCAGTGGCAAATTCTCACTCCTACATAGAATTCTGCATGCAAAAAGCAATCCTCATTTTGAGGCTCAATGTGTCATCAAAATGATAAATTTGTTTTTAAAAGGTTATCTGTCAACTGGCTTAAAATTAATAAACATTAGGGCTTGGTTCAAAACATTCTGAAGTCAAAGGAAATGTATCTATTAACTTCAGCAGTATTTGTTCTCAACAAATGAAATGAGATGTTTATTCAGCAGCTCTTTCGGATAAAGTTAATGTACAGAGTTTTCAGATGTTTGAGTTGCTAAAGAGAGAGCTATAAGCTATACAAGAATAAAAACGGTATGATGTAACATAACTCTTTTGAATCACATGCAGTTCTATAAGACAATTTTCTCAATCTGACACCTCTCAAATATTTTATCAAAGTGGTCAGCCTTTTTAAAGTAGACAAAATTTGTCTAAACTACCAAACATTATAGCTATGGTGACAGCACTCTACCTCTGAATCTACGTGTTACTGTTACATTAATGTGAGTATAACCTTACAACTGCAATTTCACTTTTGAGATCAGATTCAGCAGGGGCTCTAAAATCAGTCAGGTTTTTTGCAGCATAGCTTGTATAACAAATATAATATTACAGCACCTATTTAGTCATACTGAAAGCATAAACTATTCTGACCCTTCCAGCCCACTTTCAAAACGTTATACAAAACAGAGTTTGTGCCATAGTTATAAAACTCTATCTTTTGCTAGAGAAATAAAGCTGTGTTACCTTAAGGAAGTGGCTGGACTCTAGTTAGACAAGAAGGTTACTTTCTATTGCCAGTTACATCATTCAGTTATACATGTTACTACATTTGGTTATTACATCAGTTAGACATGTCTACGCAGAACGCCTGGACTTTTACAGGGTCAGTTTCATGAAAGACTTTCCTTTCATATTGCCCAACTTTGCACTTAATAGTTTTGCGTTAGGTTTCTATACTGTTTAACATTTCATAGATATTTTGTGGCACTAAGTATAGATCCCTGACCAGAAAAATGGGAAATTTATTAGAAGCTGTGAAAGGGCTGAAATCTCACAAGGTAGAGTTTCACATGAAATACTTGTTTCTTACTCACAATTTAGAGATCAAACTTGGGCACAAAAGCATTTTGTTTCATCTTTTCAGTGCTGCGGTGAAGGAATATCGCTTCTTTTTGCTATCTCATTCACTCATTTTCCAAAAGGGACCTTCCAATTTTTGGCCAAATTTAAATTAATTTCAAAGCTTTCGAAGTTGAAGATTGTTTTTCTTTTAAAAAAAGACCTCCAAGACCTCCAGAGTGTGTCTCATAGCAGAGTACACAATGTGACTATCTGTTAGTTGTTCTCACCCTTCCAAAAGCCTTGATGAAAGTGATAACATATTTCAGATTGTTAGCAAAATGAGTAGTATAGAGTTACATATTTATGTTCTGAACATTGAAAGTAGAGAGCCAATTTAAAAAAAAAGATCAAGATAGAACTAGAAGACTACAATAAAAAGATCAATGTTTGTACCTATTTCTTGTTCAGTAAAACATAGGAAATACGTTAATTGATAAGGCAAGTGAAATGAACCTGTATGATGATAACAAATCAATAATTTATAAGGAAAATGCAGGGAACTTGATAAACACCAACTTCATTTAGCATTCATAATAGCAAGGAAAAATATTGGCAAAATAGCTCAAACATACCAAAGAGCAACCACGTTTTTATAGAGTAAAATCTGAATTTTAGAAAATATAGCTCTGCATCATTTGCTACTAAAAAAACAACACCTTTCACAATCACTTGCTTGTACTCTCTGTCAGCACAAAGCATGGACAATGCACAGTTGTCATACTACTGCTCATCACTTCAGTAAGTGTTGGTAACACTATAAAACTGTTAGCAGGTTAGCATTTTACTAACTCTAAAATAGAAAGAGCATTTTACTAACTCTAAAATAGTGTTCCTTAGCCCATGGTCACAATAAGTTCCACTGAACACTGCTGAATGGAAAAACATCTCTATCTATTGTAACTACCTACCTTGGTAATACCACCAATCCTTCTACCTCCGTTTACAACAGCGTTAGAGTGCTCTAGGCATTTTCAGTGATTCATACCCTAAACTAGAGAGCATTGGCCACACCTGGTCTGCAAGGGACAGCTGACTGGCATGCTGCCTACCACCCCTACCCTCCTACATGAAACGTTCCCTTTAAAAGGGACAGCTGAAGGACCCTCTTTGATTTTTGTTGGGGAACATAAGTGTAGGAAACTGTTGACTATTGGACTGTCAACCACTAAAGCGCTAATGCTCTTTGTGGTGAGAGAGCCATGACCACTAATGAAAGAAACAAAGAGCTCTGTAATAATAATGTGCAAAAATAATTATGAATAACAGTAACATCAGGCATTGAAAATGTGCTTTTGATGGAGGAAAGGGTAAAGGGGAGAGAGTTAGGAGGAGAATAGAGCTGTGGCACTCATGTGAACATCTCTGTTCAGCTTTTGGTTTTGCAGTGCACCATACCTGCTCTTCATTACAGCATGCCAAAATACACCAACATGTATTACTGGGTGCTTTAAATTGTGTCCATCACACACTAATCACCACTGAAATTAAACTATTTCTTGCTGTTTCTATCCTTCTCAAAAGATTTATTTCTCTAGCAAGAGCATTACATAGGCATCTACAAGATAGGACATTTTAACTTTTTACATGTATCAGAATATTTGTCTTTACATAGCATAACAAAAAAAACCCCCACTAAATCCTTTAATGATGCTGCTGTAATTGCAATGACTCCTTATATTATAAATTGCACCCCGCGAGAAGATTTATTAAGGATCATGAATAAAGAATGTTGTTAGGCTCCCCTTCAAGCATGTAATTCTCCCTCCCTTGCTTCACCTTGGTGGCATTGGCTCCACGTGAAAATGGCCTAACATTCCACAATACAGGAATACGAATATGGTTAATGCCACTTCTACAGACATTTGCGTATTGTAAGAACTGCACCCCAGCCCCATTATCTCTCCATTACATCTGGTATTTTACAGGCCTACACTTGATAGATCTACTTCAGCATTTCTGAATACAGACTGCAACCATCAAACACTGCTTGCAACCATCAAACACAGCTCACAAAGACTCTGACTGGGAATTACATCACCCAAATTCACACGCTGTTGCAGTAGAATGTGTTCTAGTTTAGCCAAAAGGATGGCACAGGAGCCTGAAATCTATACTGACTGATACTAGCCTGCAGTTCCAGCACCTGATTTGAAAGTGCTAAGCAAAACTCAGGACCTGGATAAGCTACCAGGTGCATTCATGAGAAACAGCCAGTCAAAGTTCTCTTGACAGTGGAAGTACCAAAAAAGGTGCTCTGACACAATCACTGAATTGTTTATCATATTACACCAACATTTTCTTTTATTACTATAACTTGCTCAGCTCCACTAGTAATATCTGCACATTTTTATAGGGTTGCTAACTGGCCTCCAATATTTTAATCACTATGCTAAATAATTCTGTTCTATAAAGAATAAATGATAGTTAAAAATTCTTTCACTTGGCCTACCCTATCACTAAGACCACTGCAACCAGTCAGTGCTACTATAGCTGATAAAGCTGGACAGAAACTCCAACAGGACATCCCAGCAAAAGCAAGTTTTCCTCCCCAGAGTTTAGTATTTGTGGCTTAACGAGACCACCAATTTTGAAAATATTTCTGCAAATAAAAAACAGGAGAAAATCAGCAGTTTCAAAAGAATGTGACTCCACAGAAGTCTCTCTAGCTGGAATTGACCCAATTTATAAAAATTCCTTTTAAAGGCTGAATTGCTTCCAGTCCCCGGGTCATGCTATTTTTATCCGTTGTAGGGGATCTAAATAGAGTCACTATCCTAATGAGATAGTAATGAGATGTGATTCCAGTATCCTGTTATAGGAATATTTTGTGCATATACTGCTCACCTATAGAGAAAAATACAGCATGTAGTCAAAAAGTCTAGAAAAATACCATGCCTTAACTATTGACCATATACTAAATACTTGGAATATCCAAAGCAAGAAAGAAAAAATGAAGCACATCAGACTTTGCATACACTAGTTGTACTTTTTGCTAAGAAGAACAAAGAATCATGAGAATATTCTACCAAAAAGTAAATTTCCAGGATATGTTTGAACTCAGATGATCAGAATAACGTACCTTCTGAATCATAACAATGGCATTGCCGCTGCAGCCCTGTAGTACTGAACAGTTCTATTTAGTGACTAATCATATGCTGCCTCTGAGCCAGAGAGAGCATACTGACAGTGACATTGGAGGTCTTACTGTAGTTTAAAATAACGAAAAAATCTGAGGAGATAACCGACCTAAGCGTGCCTATTTCCCTTCAAGACTTTAATCACAGCAGTAGCACAGTTGCATGTTTGGAACAATATCAGAGCTAGCTCTGTCCTCATCCATCTCATGGTCAGCTCCCCAAAAGAAACACTTAAAAGTAATTGGCTCTGGAGTATTTGCTTGTTTTTAAATAGGAAAAAGTCTTTGTGGGTTCATTTAGAGCCACACTTGAGAAATGCACTGAAATAAAACCTCGGCCAGAGGCTACAGCAGTGGGGTATTTAATTAAAGATGATTCAAATTGATTTTTCTTTACTTTAATCTTAAGGTACATTCTTAAGGTAATCTTTTAAGGGACATTCTTAATGAAACTGAAGGGCATAAACTTAACCAGGCAAATACATGCTGGCTGCAAAGTTACTCATTTTTAAATATTTAAAAAGAGACAATTACATTCATTTCTTATTATAAGAAAAATCTCATAAAACAAAACATTGCTGAGAACTGGTCCACACACTTTTTTATTCATCATATTATCTGAGGTTGAAAATTACAGTGTTCATCCTTTTGCATTTCTCACTCTCAGACATATCATGCCCTTCATTTTACAGAATAATGTTTTGCTGCCAGTAAGCAAATGCTTTATTTTATTTACCTGATGACCAGAGATAGGGAAAAAGAACGTTTAGCTAGAAATGCACCAAACCCAGACAAATGCTCTTCTAAATACACAGGTATGGAACAGTTACAACACACCTATTAACCAGAAGAATAAGTCTTTCAGTAAATGCTTAATACAAAGTATTAATACAAATGAGAGGGAAGGAGAAGACCTGTGACAATCCAGACAAAAACAATGGAGAAGAAACTGGGATTCACAGTTTGATATTGGCCCAGGACTCTGACTACTATTTCACAAATATGAAACTCCTTCCCAAGTTTTTATGCTCATTTGATTGCTGGAAGGAAAAAAGAGCTTTCCTCCTCAAAATTTCCACAGTTCCATCTTTTAGAAGGAATGGATACATACACAAAGTACAGAAATTGTCTCAAGTTTGCAGTGTAAATGACATCAAGTCCTGTCATAGGATCTCCTCCAAAGCCCACTGAAGTAAATGTAGACATTTCTACTGACTTTTGTGTGCTTTAAATAAGAGTTTCAGTTCCAGAACAGCCCTGGTGGTGACACAATTCAGAAACATAAATAAAAACACACACTGATTTCTTGACAAGGCCAATCCATGTTTCATCCAGGACACAACTATACTCCATTTAAATCAAATCTTTGGCACAGTAGAGATTACAGCTAAAAATAACTGAGTTGCATCTGAATATCTCTCCCCTTCTTGACAAAGACTATAAGCTTCAAGCATCACTTTTAGAACTGCTTGATGATCTAGAGACAGTGCCTCATATTTCATAGCTCATATAGGATTCACTCTTGGTTCAGAAACAGGGATTACTGTGCAAGCAATATATAGCTACTCAGCTCAATGAAATGCTTTATGCTGCTGTCCAGAAGCATCCTTTGACCAGCTAATGCATCAAGTTTGACTGCATTCATATAGATGTTCCTGAATCCAGTTTTGTTTTATCATACAGAAAGATAAACTATGCGCTCAAGGACATATGAGGAAGAGCATAAAAATGAGAAAAAGGGAGCAAGAATACTGGAAAAAGAACTCACTCCAAAATGTATGTGGTGTACACAAATTAAGTCAAATGAAAGTTAATGTATTTCACTTAACAGTCTGCAATAGAGAGCAATAGTGAAAAAAGCTTTGGCAGATGCATGCAGCACTATGATCTACCAATTTCCTCATACAAATTACTGATAAGAGTGCAAAATTTATTTACCATGGATTTGACTGACAAGTTTATGCACTGCAAAGTAAACATTCATACCAGGACCAGCCACTGATATGAAAAAGGGTTTAAAATAATTCTGTTGTAGAAGTAGCTAAATGAAATCACTCACCTGTAAATGTTGCACTGCTGAAACTATCTGAAGAGTTACTTCTGAAAATAAATTTTTCTATCAATGATTGACAGATGATACAGTTTTAAGTAGTGCTTATACATCAGGGAAAGACTTGCTGCAACAGCAGCTCCTTCCCATTTAATCCATCCTTAGCATTTTTTACATCTCTTTCTTACCCCTTTCTAGATATTCTATTAGCAATTTTTACATCTCTTTCTTAACCCTTTCTAGATAGTCTATCTTTGTGTTTTGAGTGAAAAGGGAAATACATGATATATGCAATAAAAAAAAAAGAAAGCAACATTTTTCCACTTTACTTAGAGTGTGACAAGAACCGTGGGAAGAAAGTCAGTGGGATTTAGTCATAACAATAAGCTAAAGTGAAATGAAATCTAAAAAGAGAAAATGACTCAGTGATTGGGAAGGAGTTATACCAAAGAGATGAGGTATTATAACCAGAGCAACGATTTCTTCAAATGTACAATTAAGAGATCAAGATCACAATAACATAAAATTGTAGCAGAAAACTAAGGTAAGTAAAATGAATAGGGAAGATAGAGTTCATACACTGACATAAAAAAAATGGATTATGATTCTCTTCCTGCTGTGGGCTGATGAGATTAGGTTTTTTTTAATCAAACCTGTTTGGCTTCGGTGAGGCAAGGAATGCAACCGTGGAGTACAATTTTTTTTTTTTTTTTTTTAACTCAAATGTGAAGTGAACTTAGCAAAGTGATGGAAAGGGAAATTTACTTCATTTCCTGGAATAACTCTTTCTGTAGTTAAACACTGAAGGAAATCATAGAAAAATCAACTGCACTCCCTTCTCTTGTGTCAGTTCTACAGCAGTCAGGCCCACTGCATATGCTATACCTCCATAACGATAGAGTTCTAAAATTATCAACAGAAGAATTGGTAAGTTTTCCAAATACTGGGACTGCTAATATAAGCAGCGTATGTATATATTAACATGCAGTGAATTATAACTTGCACACAGGACCTTCCAAGTAAGAACCTCTTGAGCTGTTTTTGCTGTGCAGTATCACAGACACTAGGGGAATAGTTGCATTTCTCTGTGGTATCAAGTTTTCACTAACTTCATTCAGAGCATTCAATTTTCATATCACAAACTCTGCAGAGCAATCAGTACCAGAACAGACCAGTCTCGCTACCAGCTGCACCAGTACTCTCACATCTGTTCTACAAACCCAAAGTATTGTGGAGAGCCAGATTCTAGTTAGCTCTGGAGGGACACATTCACATAAAAAGCTGTAGTGCCATCCTTCAAGAATCATACATGTAGAATGAAGCTAGGAGCAGACAATGATTCTTGCAAAAAGCTACAATATACATAAAAAGATATTTCCTTTTACTTCCTCCCTTAGTAGAAGTTCTTTCTAAACCACAGAGAATGCTTCTCTTTGGTCGCATGCTGAAGTGAAATAGAAAATCAAACCACCAGTGTGCATACTTTCACCATAAGTACAAAGAAATAAGATGGTGAAAATTTGACAGCTCTACCACAAATTGTTGCAGTTTTCCTCAATGACAGATGACACTGCAAGTACATTTATTCCTCAAATATAATGGTAGAGTCACCTAAATAAATGAAGTAGCAGTGTACAGTGTAGCAGGTTATATCTGAGCTGCCTTCACCATCAGCCTCTATACTGTCAGTGCAGACAGCTGTAGGTAACTGGATTGTAGATGTCTGAGTGTTGATGAGATGAATCCCATCCAAGTTGTTCAACATGAAAATTTTGCTCTACTTGAAATAAACACGAATTAAGGCATCTAGAGGGGCTATAACTGGACAGGTAAATCTTCCAAAATTGACAAAGTGGTGAATTCAAGGATTTTGAGTTTCCTCCTATAATTTCCCACCATTTAAATGCAACCAACTGTGACACAGTTTCCTGTGGGGACATGGAATTGGTAGCTAAATCTAGACAGAGTAACGCTGGAAAGAAAAAGATACTTTAGGAATGACTTTATTTTACATACAACCAGCCTTTTCTTTCTGGATCAGTCCCAATTATTCCTTTAGTTTTTCCCCTCCATTGAGGGCCAAACTGTTTATCTAATGTCAATGAATCTACAAATCCTTATAACCATATTTTGATTGGTACTAATTAATGTGTTTCCAGTTCTTTCCAGTTAACTAGATCAAGTCAGACTTCCAAAAAAATGAATATATCTTTTAATTTTTCCTCAATTGCTTAGTCAAGTACTTTATTGCAGAACTCCCTCTTGGGTAAAGTGCTCTGTATTCTGTTCAAAGCTTGATGCTTTGTACAAATTCAATGTATTTTTAGTAACAGTCAAATACACACACCATCTTCTCCAGTGTTCCATAAAGTAAGATATCAACCCGTTTTGCAGCCCACTAATTGTGAAGCTAATTGCAGCTATGAAAATTACTTAAAAGTTTTCACAGTGTAGTTTAGGGCTTTGTTCAAGTCTTGTCTTTGCTTACTGACATATTTTCATGGATTTGCATGGTGCTAATATGACGCAACCTCCATCTCCCTTTCCATATATCTCTGATGACTATTCTCCATTTGGTAAGATGACTGCTACTCAGCTTTCCAGCCCCATCTCTTGAGCAGTCTTTTGTCCTTGGGAATACTCCCAATGACCTCAGACTTTATAAGGTCTTATTGGTAGAAGTTGGTGGGGAACCCAGCCTCCAGTGATCTTGTATGCTGAAATTCCTTACTTTTCCTCTCTCTCAAGCTATTTTCTTTTCACCATCAGAAGGACATTAGAACATGGGTCTTTTAAAAAAGGAAAAAAAAAAAAAGTCTCTTGCCCATTTCAGGGAGTAGCTACTCCCTTAATGAGGAAGGGCCAGGAGCCTAGTGTGATAACAAGGACAGCCCATGGTACCCAAGCAAGGCCAGAAGGGCTGACCCAGGGATGGTAGCCTAGTTCAACCAAGAGTTCAAATCGTCAGACAAGTTGGTGATGATGAATCAGGTCCAAGGTCAAACCAGGAAGTCAATCCACATGTCAGGATCAGGTCCAGTGACAGTAACCAAGGTCGCACACAGCCCAGTGACCACCAGGCAGGTCCACAGTGACAAGACAGGACTGAGGTCAAGCTGGGAAGTCAGTCTGTGGGTCAGGGTCAAGATCAATGGGGTCCATGGCCAAGCACAGGCACGGCTATGACTGAGCTGGAGACCAGCACTCCTACAAGGTAGTTCAGGCAGGAACTGAAGGCATTGGCCTGAGCTGAAATGGGGTTCCTGGGCCCATGGGCAGAGGATGGGTAAGGTCCCAGTGGAGGCTGGTCAGGGCCATTACGGCCTATTAGCATCCTCAGAGCCCTCAGGGTCAGTTTTCTCCTTGAGAAGCTTTCCTGAAGTCTGCTCCCACAGAAGACTTCTCCCAGTGGCTCCTCATAGTGTCTTGGTCCCAATTTTCTTATATCTACTGTTGTACATTCAGACTCTACAAGTTTCTAATCCATCTACTATCCTTGACTAGCTAGAATATCATTGTGTATGTACGTCCCATGACTGACAGAGAGGTATTCCTTATTTACCAGTGAATGTGTGCTGAATACCTGCCTCAGACACTTCCACAATACCTACTCATGAGAATGTTTCTTCTTTATTTTCATTTCTCAGAAACTTTATTTCATTTTCTCAGAAAACACTAAGGACTTGCTTTCTATATGTTTTCACATTCCCAAGTGTTGCTTTTGGCAGTATGGCCACAATGTTTGGTCATTTTCTCTTCAGATGTAAAGGCAATAGTAGGAAGTAGGAATTTTTTTATTTATTTTTTTTTAAATGACTGCTTAGCATCATTAATTGGACCACTTCTCAGTCAGTGCCCAGAATTTTAAATCTAACTCCATATTGTTCCTTTATTTCTCTTCAATTTCTTCACTTGCAGGATATTGCCCTAAAGCAGCACCCACAAGAATCATGACTCTAGCAAAGACCTTGTAACAATACAAAACTGTACGGATTTCTATCTCTTCATGCAGTGGCACTTTGTTTTACTTACTGAACATATCTTCTACATCAGAAACATTCTTTTCAGTCTGTGCTTCCAGTTTTAAAATGGTACGATATGAACCACCATAAGTGACATTCTCACATCACTTTTTCCACTGTACAAGAAAAAAATTTATTCAAATTAATGCCTGTTAAAGCTTGCCAGTATTTTATAGTCATTCAAAAACTTCAGATTGACATAAAGATAAAAAGTTAGGATAATATTATATCCCACAGAAAAAAAAGTATGAAATAAAATATAATAAGTTTGGGGTTTTTTTCTTGAGTGGAGAAATTGCACATCTTTCAGACCTCAATAATTCATATCATGTGTTTCAGAACAAACTGCCTCCTCCCCAAACACGCCCAAGAGACATTAAGGAAAGATAAAAACAATGTAACAAATTCACAAAATTCACATTCAGCAAGTATTAAATACATTACAACCATCCACAAAAGCAAGGAAAATGCCACCAGATAGCTATATTGCTTATTTTTCAAGAAAAGTCCATTGTGAGCAAGTAAATAAGAGAAATTTCCCCATGAAGTCTCATAACCTTCTGCCCCATCAGTCCACCTCTTTTTTGTGTTTACAATCAGTATCTAGATCTTTGTCTGTTCACCTGCACAAATTGAATATTAAGCATATGATTTCATTTTCTCATGCTGTACTCCAATGCTTTCACTGCACCCTATAGGGATATTACTGTGCTGGTTTTCAAGGGCTAAAAATAAAACAAACACATGTCAACCCAAGGACAAAGTTGGAAGGAAACATGCCTTAATGTAACCAAAGAAGAATATATTTAGCATTTTGCTGCTAAGCAAGGATGAAAATAAACTTGTCAACACTTAGCTGCATCTAACTGTGGAGCACACACCCCTCTCAATTCTTTCTGTAACATTTATTGTATATGAAAGGCAGATTTAGCTTTTCTTTCTTCTCAAAAGTGACAGTCAGTATTCTCCTTCAGCTGCCCAGAAGGCCCTTCTGAACTGTAATGTAAAGTGCTTCCATCCTTTTAGGCAGTCATTTTTTTTCCTTTTTTTAAAATCAATTAATGGTAATGTAACTTCATCTAAAGTGCATTTGAGCAGTGGTGCATATGAGACTTCATTCTGGAATTCTTCCAAAACCCAATACAAGCAGAAGCAGCAATTGCCATGGCATTTACTCCACAGAAGGCAAAGGGGGGGGGGGGGGGGGGGGAGTCCCAAATCAGAATGTTTGTTTTCCTTTGTGTTTCTTTTTTGGTGGTGGTGTTAATTTGGACTCTCTGTAAAGCAGTACTGTTTCTGTGTCCTCAGAAATGAACATGCATTATAATTAAAAAAAAAAGAATATACTCATAAATGTTACCTTTGAAGTAATGTTATTTTTTAAAGAAATACCTGTATTTTTAACATTTTAAACTATTTGAACTTGTATTTTTAACAGGGGAAAGGAAACATTACAGCTATATACATCAGTCTTTGTTTTGGACATCCTGTATTTCATTTAAAACTGATACTGAAGGCAAGAACCATTATGCCTGCTTTAGTTAATCCTTTAAAACACAAAACCAAAAGATATTCTACAATGAATTCAAAGAAAGAGGAAAAATGTTTATGAAGTGTTAGAACTTGTCTAAATAAGTATAAAATAGTTTGCTAGTGTTCTAAAACTACTTTGTATAGGTGTATAAACATTTAAGGCAAAAGGCAATGGAAACAAGCTCATGCATCAAGCTAAGTATAGAGTTTCTGTGATTTGCTCTGTATTGTAAGGAAGAATATTTAGAACAAGCAAAAAGCTAAGATTCCAAAACCCCTGCAAAACACCTGTGGGTTCCTATATCCACCACCACAAAGAAGGGCACCCAGTAGAACTAGGCAGTATGGAGCCTCCTGGTCTGCAAAAAACTTGCGGATCTAAGAGGGGTGCTCTTCTGGAACAATACAACTTACTCAAATATCCAACAGATTCAAAGGTTCACCATTTCAATACATCAGGTTTTTTTCTCCCATACTCATCCTCAATTACATGTGATTCTCTTACCCACCAGTGCAGTCAAGAGGAATGTATTCAGTTCTAAATTTAAAATGCATTAACATTTTAAGTATTAATGTAAAAAAGGCTTATGGGCTCCAGTAAACTTTTAAGGAGCCTCCTAACATCTGCAGAGGAATACTTGGGAAGTGCCATTCTGGCAGGGCTTTAGGCAAGCATTAAGAGACTTTGAAGAGCTTCCTTATGCTTAATAGGGCCCTTTCAAATCCTACTGCTGGAAGTTCAACAGTCCCAACTAACTTCCTAGGTGTGTAAAAAACAAAAGGCAACATGAGGCTCAGTATTCTAAAGTTGACAGCGAAAAAACAAAATCCAGCCAATATATTGTGATACATTAGCTGTAGTACTTGGAATGAGTTTCCTTAACTTTGACAGTATGTATCTTCCTACAGACTCTAGACATCTTTCAGGTTCCCTTCCCCACCAGGCCATTACAGAGTCATTGTGTCAACCTGGATGATGGAAATACCTCATCGAAAAAGTAAAAGACTGACAAGCATTCATTTTTTCCTTCATGGATTGATACAAAGCCCATTTATACAATTTCATGACTCTATTGTTTAGGTTTGGTCCACAGTCAGAACCCTGCAAGGCAGTCACAACACAAGTTTTCTGAAGGTTTTCAGAAACTCAAAAATATGAGAAATAAGACATTGTTGATTTCAATAACCATTTTTTAGACCGATAAGTTATAGCAAAAAAGAAAAAAGATTAGGGAATCATATATCAAAAAATTATATTGCAACACTATCATGCTCATTTTTGAAGGCAAAACAGTAGCTTTATAGAAGTAGAGGCAAGGTAGCTTGGGAAATGCTATTAATTTCTCTATTTCAGATATTAATATTTCAGTTCAATTTTCTTGCATTTAATATTTTATATGTATTACTGTAATGGTTTTCTAAAGATTTCTATCCTTAAATTAATACTAAGTATTCCTCATTTATACGAATGTATGTATCAGAAAGCATAAGTTAAAATAAATAATTAAACAGATAATTAAAACAAACAAAATACCCAAAACATTAGAAAGTGTGGAAGTGAAGAAATGACTCACTTGCCATATGCATCCTGCAGACATTTTTATAATATATATTAAACATTCACACACTGAGATTGAAGTCAAGATATCATGTTTCAGTCTTTGATGACGCTGACAATTTAGATCAAGCACATTCAGCAGTCAGCATTAGTCAGCCACATTTCATCTTTAAAATATAGATATATATCTTTCATTGCAAACACTATTATAAAGATCTTAGAAAACATCCTAACAATACAACAGATTACAAGGTAGTTTATTGTCTAACTGCTTGTTGACCAATTCATCTCCCACTCCTTCAGACTTGTCCACAGCTTAATCTACACTGCCAATTTAACACTGTTGGCTTTGGAAGAGAGGAGGAAAAAACCATTAGTTGACAGCAAACCTGAGCCTCACATTACTAAAACTATTCACAGATTACTAGAATAATTGCCATATAACTGTTGACAGGCCTGATTTCCTGGTCTCTTCTAACACTCCCAAACTGGTGAGTAGGTCTCTTTGGATGTGATGTATGCAAACTATCATAGAAGTTTTTTTTCTTAAGAAGTGAATTATTGTTCTAGATTTGCTTTCATAACACAGATATCACTAATAATTACAGGCAAAAATACACTTCTTTCTTAAGAAAGAAATTTCATATACCACATGAAATAGCTCACAGGATTTTCTGAAGTACTATAACATTTGTCTTTAGATTATCTGGCCTGGAAAACAATACTTCCATATGCTAGTGTAGCCAGTATCTTTATTCACCATACTGGAAATCCCCTGGCATGGGGGTTTAACTGCTTCTGTCATTTTTTGTTCAAAGTGATACTGATATATATCAAAGTTCTATGAAAACCTACATCCTAGTAGTTAAACCAGGGGCACAAGTGTCTATTGATGCACAGTCACACTGTATATTTTTGAGAAACTCCGTAGAATTTGGGGACAAAAGATTCCCATATGGAAAAGTGCTTCCAGTCTTTAAATTGTGAAAATAAGCAGTAAGAGTGCTCTGTTTTTTTAGGTAGGTATTAACATCCAGGTACATCAAATCAATTAAGATTTGGGCAAAGAATACAGTATCAGGCTATGCATGGGTTTCTTCAGGGGGTGAGGGAAGGTGTTGATAAGCAACAGAACCTGATTTTGGTACTCAGAATACAAACACACTTAAAGACATAAGAAAGGCATGAATGAAATTAAATTTGAGACCTTACGGCAGTTACACAGAGTTCAGCAGAATATTCAGATTCTAGCATCAAACGCTTTTGCCTTTTGCTTAAAATAATGTGCAGCTTCAATAATAATAAAAAAAATCGGAAAATCCTACGGATTATGGACTTTGAACTATGAGCAGAAAGCAAAGATATTTGTTTTAGATCTCCAGTGATTCAACTTGTTCTAAATTTTAGTCCCCGCTGGATATAATTGCCAACAAAGTATCCCAATTTAACCTTAAGTGTCTTTGAAGGGACCTGCCCATACAGGCGATATGATGTGCACAAACGATGCGCTTGCTACGCAAACTTCGGGGGGGGGGGAGCATGAATACTTGTAATTCTGAAAAAAATCACCCAAGTTTTTACGTAAGCCTGCCGCATTTCTGTTGAAGTGTCTACTTGTTCCTTATTCTTCAAATTAAAACACGCACTCAAACAGCCTTCATGGTCCAGCCCGAGCACTCCCGGCTGCACCGGGGGGACTTCCCGACGGAGCCGCCCCGCCGCGCCGCGCATCGCCCGCGGCTGCGGCGAGCCCCGCGCACCCCGCCGGGGCCGCCACCAGCGCCGGGGCTCCCTGCCGCGAGCACCGTCCTGCGGCCCGCCCGACCGGGCGGCAGCGGGCGCGTCCCCCGCCGCAGCATCCCCGCCGGCCGCTCCGGCGGCTCCAGCCAGGCCCCGCGGCGCCCCCAGCCGCGCAACGCCCCGAGCCGGGCCCGGCCCGGCCCTGCCGCCCCCCGGGGCCCGTCCCCGCCGGGACCCCCGCTCGCCCGCGCCCCTCCTCCGCGGGCGGCGATGCTGAATCACCACGGGCAGCCGCTCCGCCGCTTCGCCCGCGGGACGGCAGCCGCTCCCGGGGACACCGGCCGCCCCCGGGGCTCGGGGCGGGCGGCGGGCAGAGGGGCGGCGGTTTAACGGCCGCCGCGCCCGGAGGGGGGCGAAGCGCGGGCGGAGAGGGCAGGCGCCCCGCGGCTCCCCCGCCGTTACCTTGCGGGCTGGGAGGCCCCCGAGCGCTCCGGTCGCCGCGGGGGGCGCAGGGCTGGTCCCGGGCCGGGGCCGCGCCGGGCGAGGCGGTGCCGTCACGGACAGCGCGGTGGAGCCCTCCCAGGCGGCAGCATCTGCTCCGCCGCCTGCCGGGCTGGGCACTAGCGGGAGGGGGCGGGGGAGGTTACGGCTAGGAAGCTGGAAGGAACCATTCCCCGAGAGGGGGGGGCGCCGGGCACCCCCGGGCCGGGCCAGAGGGCCGGCCCCCCCCCACGCAGGTATATGCGAGGAGACCGCCTGCGGAAAGGCGGGCGATGCCCCCGGAGCGGGGCCGGTGGCGCCAGGGGCCCGTGTTACCGCCCGCAGCGCTCGGTCCCCCCCCTCCCGCTCGCAGTGGGAGCGGCCCGCGCTGTCCCTGCCCTCGGACGCAGAGGCCCTAGCAACGGCGCGGGCCGTGGGCGGCGGCACCGAGGCCCGGCCCGCGCTGCGGCGGCGGCGGCGGCGGCGGCGGCGGCGGCGGCGGCGGCGGCGGCGGCGGCGGCGGCGGCGTGGCCTCCTCCGCGCCGGGCGTGGCCTCCTCCGCGCCGGGCGTGAGCGGCTCCGTCCCGCCAGGTGGGGCGTTTGCAGTGCTGGGGGCGCCGGGCAGTTAGCGTGGCCAGCAGGTGTTTGCGGCAGGACTGTCGCTTCGGTGGGCTTAGTCCGCGTTTATGAACGTGGGGGTCTGCGCTGGGGATACCGGCGTTCAGACAGGTTTTACTTTCCTTCCTGCTTGGTCTTATAATCAAGATTTTTCGTTCTTTGTGTGTGTGTGTGTGTAATTGCTGTATGCCACTTTGCAAGTGCTGTCACAATCTTTTTCTGAGGTATTTTGGAGCCTAGCGTAGTGCCCATGGCCTAATCAGGTAATTTGGTTTCTTTAAAAAATTAAAAATGGAGGAAGAATTTTCAAATAAAGATTTTAAAATGTGTATCCTTAAAAGAATAAACAATTTTCAATAAAACCCTTTTTCTGGAAAAAGTAAATAGAAGACCAACTTAAATTTGATTCATCACCCCCATAGGCTGTGTAGCATCCTGGGTGCTTATTTCTGAGCCTGAGAGTCCGATTCGCGAGCAGTGCAGGTTGACATGCCATTGGATTTACACCGATTTAGATTTGCCCTGGAACTAGCCATCATCTTGTACGGAGTTATTCTTGTTGCTGATGTTTGGAGTTTTTTTCTGTTTTATCAATTAACCAAGCCCCTTCACATTACTTTGCTTCCTTACATGATACATTCCTCGGTACTTTATACTTTTAAAATCCATTTCAGGCTCACCTTTTTCTGAACAGTCTCTTAGCTAAAATAGGCATCTCATGAGAATCTCTACAACTTTTTAAAGGTGATTAGAAATAAATATATTCAGTAGGCTTGGTTTAAAATTTCCCTTTTCTTCCTCAGGAAAAAAAAACTGGAATGCAGAAGGTTGACAATAACTTGAAGTTTGTTAAATGACGTGAAGCAAGTAAAGTTGGCTGAAATTTTAACTGTGAGCTGATCAGTATTATATTGTTTCATCTACTTTGTTGAACTTCTTCGGAGGTAAGCTGTCATTTTAATGGGAACAGATCATGGGCTTCTTTTGCAAATACTACACTGACTGATAAGGAAAGAAAGCCAAATGAAGAATCTTTCAGGGAATCCTAAGGAGATGTAAAAGTGTTTCTCATGTGTGGTACAGATGTGTAATTTGTAAAGCTGAAGGATTTCTTGATTATTACAGACATAGTATTTTTAATTTATTTTGATTATAGTTTACATTGTGATTTCTACTGATACGCACGTGTTTTTTTTTTTTAGTGCTCAAAGCTGTGTTAGGCTTGTCAAAAAAAAAGAAGTACAGGTATAATTTCTACCCACAAGTATGATTTCATTGAAATTCACATGCTTATTTGTGTAGGTAAGCGACTGTAGGAACAGACCTAAATTTTAATAAAAGAAATTATACACTAAACCAGAGGCAATGTGATCGAAGCTTGTCACCAACCAAACATTCTTCATTCTTCTCACAGGTGTGCTAGAGGATGCTTGCAGGGAAAAGTTTGCTTTTGCTTCCATTACAGTCATTTGGAATTTTGCCATTAACTGCAGATGAAATAATTTGAAAGGTGTGTCTGCATCACGTGTTATCTCTGCTTCAAAGCTTGATTTGCGCCTCTGTCAGACCCTGTCTGCTTTGTTTTAGCTGTATGCCCACACTCTGTATCCCTAGACCTGGTCTCAGGTGCAGACCCAGTCTGCAGTGCACCTTTGTGCAGTGCTGAATTCTGTTAAATAGCGTAAGAGTGGCAAATCACAAACGAGAGGCTGGACAAAGGATTGTCCCCAGCTTTTGGATTATAGTTTGCAGCCAAACCTGGTGCCTCGCAACATAACCGTGCCCACCCTGCTCTGCTTCTGAGAGGCACTTTCTGACAGCCTCACTTCTGAGGTGCAGCTAGTGCCTTCCCCTTCCCACGGAGCACTGGTGCAAATGGATACTGGCCTTAACTGGGAAATCACAATCTGTGGCCTGACCTCCCAGTGAGGACCAGAATCTGACAACACAAATGCTTTTATTCATCTCCATTCCTCAGAGGCAGCAGGCATTAATCTCTTCCAGAATGTGCTTTTAGTTGTTGTTTGCCAGAAGCAGATTACATTTACTTTTCTAATGTAATCTGCATTTTGAATCACTGTTGAAGTAGATTGTACTCACTACCTCTAAGTTGAAATGTAAGCGCTAACAAAATGTAGCAAGAAACTGAAACAGGGTATTAAATACCCAGATGCTTGATTAGGAGAATTAAATAGAGGAGTTTTAGTCTGAATATTGAGCTAGTTTAAATATTGAACACTGGTGCCTTTGAGACAACAGATGTGTCTAGATAATTGCTACTGTAAATAAAACTAGGAATAAGAGATACCTTTTATGGCATGAAGATCATCTTATGAATTCCACAAAAAAAGAAACATAGGCAAAACAAAAATTTAGAGATCAGGAATGAATGTGCTGTTTCACATAAATCCACATTTTTCTATGAAATTTCTGTGGGGTGTTTCTTACAATTATTCCATCCAGGTATTCCATGTACTTTTATGACCTTAAGTAGTCATAGTGGTGATGGCAATCAGATCATTCATGTCCTTCAGAGAAAGGTTGATTATTTATTTGAGCACAGTTCCTATTTAACCTTTCCTGTTATTAATAATGTACTGCCTGAATAATTATGAGAACTCTAATGCTGAATATATATAATCCAAATCAAAGTCAGTAAATATAATTTTTCCAAATTACAAAGGGGACAATTAAATATTCCAAAGAGGTTTCCTGGTCTTTGTTCAAGGTCACAAAATAGGCTTTGAAGTGAAAACCTATTTCTCCTGTCCCCTAATCCAATGCCATTCAACCATCAGTTTACAAAGGTGCAGTAGGATGCCTAATCTCATACGGTCCAGAAAACCTCAAGTTGCATTTTGCCTTTACTGTTGAAATGGGTTGTACCTTCATGCAACTCTTAGTGCTGAGGGTGCCAAAAAGCCACAGTAAGGTTCAAAATGTTTAAAATAACAGTCATGAGGTTCAAAAGCTTTGAAGCAGCATGTAGCTGTATAGTATGAAACCTAGCTATTCCAAGTATGTTTTCTTCTGTTTGCACAACATTCCATTTGCAATTTATTTACTAGGTAGTTAATTATGCTTTTCTACCAGGTGCATTTTTCAGCTTTCTATAAAACTATGTCTAAACATGGTCTGTGCAGTCAAAAATCACCCATTTCCTAGAGTCTAACTCTAAAAATAAAAGCATTGCCAATGAAATAACAAGGTTCAGCTCAAGTTCTCTCCCTATGCCTTATATTCCCTCAGGATTCTCTGTATAAGACTTCTCAGCCCATATATGTTTTTCGCTTCAAAGAGCAACACCCATTTCTTTTATAAGCCATCTGCTCAGTGTGTTAGCAAAATCCATGCAACATTTTCCCAGCAGCACCAACACCTGCTAATAGGCTGTGGTGTTTCAGGCAGATACTGCCAGCCTGTCACAGCTTCTTATCTCCTATCTCTCTAATCTTCAGAGTATTGTCTGAGATTATCCCCTGAAAATCAAATGTCCAGCAAGATGGCTTGTTATTTTTTATTTATCACCAAACATGTGCTATGTGCTTGATTTGAGTTCATTGCTGCTGTAAACATCTTTTATTATACAGAGCAATGTGATTTTACAAGCTGTAACAGTATGATATTGGCATAACATAGCATTTCATATACAATAATTTTTTATAATCCTCATCACTCCAAACACTGTCTGGGAGAAATTCAGTACTGATGTAAGCAGATACCATAATACCAAGGGTATCAATAGATTGCACTCAATTACACTGGAGCTTAATGGGACCCCTTTGGTTCAGGCATGTCTTTGAATGGCTTTAAGACAAGAAAATAATTATATTTTTAACCACACAAAATATCATTTCAGAGTGTCTTTATCTGTTCAGTAATCAAGGCTTGGGAGGTTCTTTTCTCAGATAATCCTGTCGAGTTCCCATCTGTTCTTTGCCCCTGATTAAGAGCAAAAAGGGAGTCCCAGAACTTCAGCAGGTTAGAGAGACATTTGTTTTTGATAACCAGCCATCAAACCAGTAAAAAAAAAAAAATTTCCATTGTGTGAAGGTTGTAGGATCAAGTCAGGCACAGATAGAAGGAAAGTGGAAATTTATATGTGCTGGTCAATTAAGTTCATGGGGTCATCCAGGAAAGGAAAAAAACAGTTTTCTTACTACACATAAGCATTCACCAATGGGAATAAGATCATAACATGTTACCAACAGCTGCCTGCACTATTGCTGGCCTGCAGGCTCAAGTAGAGGTGTGTGAGCATCTCATTCCTTGCAGATGTTGGACACAGGAAATAAAACAGAATTTAAGCAATCTGGTCAGGAATCACTGAGAAGAAAAATGGGAATGGAGAGAGCTTTCTGTCCCAGTAGAGCTGGGGTGTATCTCATGTAGTTAATGTGTCCTTTTGTAAAATAATGGAAAAGTTCTCAACATCTGTTAGCTCAGTGTCTTATTAGGTGTAATTGAAAATTGTTTCATGTAGGTTCTTTGACATGAATCTGAAGTGGTCAGTTCATTATTTTGACATAGTGCAATGTGATAACTATTTTGTATGATACTGTACTACTATCATCTTAACCATTTTTAGTGAAGATAATTAGTAACTAGGCTTTATGACCTAAAGAGAAGCTGTAAATCTTCTCTCACAGATAATATTGGTTCAACTGACAGAGAAAACTGGGCGCTTATTTTCGTTATTAAAGTCTCTTGATGCATTGTTAATTTGGGCTGGAAGAAAAATGGAATTAAACCCTTTTACATATAATGTTAAAATTTATTTAAAAAATTATTCAAGAAATGACTGGTATACCTTCGTCATAAGCAATAAACAGTTTTTTATTCACCACTGTACAGGCATTACTCTCACAACATTCCTATCAGGTAAATATTACTTATCTCCCTTAAGAAAGGGATACACAGATTCAAATTTATCCCAACTGTTGGTTCAATGTCACGTCAGCAATGAGTTTGTGCCAAACAGATGAGTACATTGTCAAAAGCCACACAGGAGATAATGATCTGAAATATGCAGAAGGTTGAGAAAATCTGTTTTCAGAGTTCATCTAATTTACTTCACACTTTGCACATCGCTTGGAACATGACCTTTGGAGTCAGTGGCAGAACTAAGTGCTCGAGTCCTTCCAGATTCCATTCCTGTGCTCCCTAGATTAAATGTCATAGACTCTGTCTTATAAAGCTTAACATACATTTAAAATGTATTGTTTAATTTATAGCCTTGTCATGTTTCTTAATAAATATCGCTTAAAAAGCAAATGATTTGGCTTTTTATAATATCTTCAGAATTTGTATTCTGCACAGAGTATTCCTACAGTAGAGTTAGCTAGCAAATCTGTTTCTGGGAAATCTCAGTTCCAAATATAATTATTCACATTAGCTGAACTACAAAGAATTTAATGTATTGTAGGAATACATATATTATTTTTCCTGTAAAAAAGACTATTGAAAAGTTGGTATTTGCTTAAATGGGATAAAAATGTGTGCTGAAATTTGAATTTCATTAATATGCACTGTTAAAATGTTGAAATAAATGTTAGTTCCTCACTGTTTCTACACAAAAATTTTTCCCATAAAAATAATAGAGTTTATGAAAATCCTAGATGCCATAAGAAGTCCTTTACAGAGATCTACCATTGTACCTCAAAACAATTTCTAGCTGCATGGATAACTTAGTCTTTGGTTTGTTGGGGAAAGCATTTTGCTTTTATAGAACTGTGCACTGATTTTGTGATGGGGCCAAATACCTTCTAAAGACTGTGATGGGACTACAGAATCTCTTTAGATGTTTTACTCATTGCACATGTCCGCTTCAGTTTCTTCACGTATAAAATAGAAATGATAATATCTACACCCTTCTTTACAAAAGTGTTCAGCAGATATATCTGTACCATGTGGTACACTGAAGAAGGGATGGAATAGTTATGTAATAGCTGTAATGGGCTAATTCTTTACAATTTTATTTAAAAGACAACAAACCTGTTGGTTAATATGTTAATGAGAAGGTTGAAATATATCACCAGCTCATAGTAATTATATTTTATGATAAAATGTATATGATGGATATACTATATATGACTATATATACAAAGGCTAGATAATAGAGTAAAACAGGCCAATGAAAGATACAAATATATAGGTCAAATTATAATCTCTGGAGGAGTTTTGAAACAGTGGGACACAGTTGTCTCTGACATATACCGTAAAAATTTGCAGAAGAGGTTCCCTGTATGTAGAAAATAAGCAGTGGTACTTTATGCCCCAGCTTCCAAAGGCCTCCCATTCCACTCAGACAGATGTGCAGCATGAGGACCCTGCAACAGCACATTATGAAGTGATCTCCCTGAGTTTAATGTGGTTTTCCATGCAAAAAATAGCTCACGGGTCTTTATCATGAAAGGTTTTCTGTCCATCTTTAGGGTAAGGAGTAGGGTGTAAATGTAGAAAGGATAGCACGATAATAACCTCATTTTCTGTAAATGACTGTACTTCTGTTTAAAAAGAAAAGGGAGTTTTTCAATTGATGATCCAGAGAAGACAGTGGCAGATTTTGAGTTTGTTACTCTCCAAGTCCCATCCCACTCCCAAATTGGCCTAAAAGTCTGTTGCACCAAAATTGGCAGAAGAGAAATTTTAACTAAGTACAACAGGGAAAGTTCACCTTTTATAAAAAGTGCCCTAGAATTTGCCAGTCCATGAAGACTTGACAAGATTTTACCTTTCAAAATTCCATCTGCAGTTATGAAAGATTTAAATTCACTACTGTCCTGCATTTTTTCCCTTTTTGACTTGGTTGTATTTTCTGGTCACTTTGCTTTCATTTAAGAGACTACATATGACTTAAGACAATATGAATTTGGATTACATAAACAAGGAAGTGCTTTAAATACCTTTTTATGTCTCAAGAAAATAAAAGGAAGAGTGATGTTTACAGGGTTCAACCAAAAGTTCCAGATAACTCATTCCTGAGTCTTAATTAGCCTAATAAAGTTACTCCTTCAGACTGTTTTCATCACTTAATCACAAAACCACAGGTTTCATACATGGGATGACATGACATTATGTAATGACTTTTTCATAGCTAAAGTTTAAGCAGTATATTTTTATACTGAATACAGGTTATAGAGCTACAATGTTAACAAGAATTAAATGTGTTTTTTTTCTTAAATATTACAGACATAAAATGGAGTTCAAATTAACTTAATATTGCTGTGTGACCAAGTTCACCTCTCTATATAGCCCACTGATAGCGATTATTTCATAGAGAGCAATGAAAGAGGTACATATATAGAAGGAATATCATGTTTTAAATCTAGAAAAGTAGTTGTGTAATAACATGTATAACAATATACTAATAATTTTCTGAAGCAACTCTTAGTAATGAAACACTACCAGAGGAGGATACAAACTAGATAAACCTAATAATCTAATTTCTGAAGCATAACCTGAAAAAACTTTAGTCCTAAAATATCAGGGAAATGGTAAAATATTTCAATACTTCAGCAGAATGACACAGAAGTGCAGGTTGTTGGTTTTCTAACTCTGCGTAACTGTGTATGAGAAAGAACCTGCTGTTTTGTACCAGTAAGAATAAGCTTTGAAATACGTATCAGCTAGCTAATACTTAACCCTTCTATTCATCATGTCTGATTGACAGCTAATATTGCAAAGAGTAACACTTTTACTCTTGTTTGGATTCCTCCAGAAGCATTTTTACTTAGCTTTCCAATAGGGTTTTCACCTTTTTAAAGCTACTGTCTCAAAAGGCACAATAAAAGCACATTGTCAAAATGAGAAGCAGAGTAGTGCTTTCTGTATAGCCAAAGTTTTCTTTCTCATAATCTTCTTTCATTATATATAAACATTTAATCAGTAAATAAAAATATTTTTGTCACAATAGGAAAGCAATGTAGAAAACAAGAAAAAAGCTGTTGCCAGAAAACATGTTTATTTTTGCCGTATATCACAAATTAAAACAATTAAAGAGCATAAAAGCATAAAGCATTCCAGAAGAAATGTGCAAAATAGTCCCTGCAAAAGCATGCGTCTCCTCATACAGGTATAGGCAGGCTGAATCCATCCCTTCCAGAGTGATCTCACTTCTCCCTCAAGTTTCCCAGCCTGGGGAAGACCTTGTGTTGTCCCACTGCTGTTTACAGGGGTTGTCCTAAGCAACCAAATAAACCAGAGAGATTTAAAAGGGCCTTATTGTATCTGTGCTGTAGTCTCCAAAATCACACAAAAAAAAGATTAACTTTCCAGAGTGCCCTACTTATGGAGAAATGCATAGCATGATGTAGGAAAATCCTTGAAACTCTTTACTACTACTTTTGGTAGCAAAGAAATAAATGACTGCTACAATTACACTTTACATAAGCATGATGATTTGGAGTTTTGGTTCAAACTATGGAGAACATTTTTGGTGAATACAATAGATAATGTTAATGTAATTTAAATTTCCTTATAATCTCATGAGATTTTTATGTCCAAGAAGCAATAGCGGCTCCATTATTGAGTAGATTATGATTTATTATTTCAATTATGGCAGAAAACAGAGGCCCCATTCAAAATTAGGACCCCACTGTGATGCAGCTGCCCAAACATATACTAAAAGACCATCTCCAGACCAAAGGTCTCCAAATTACTCCCCTGAAAACTGTCGTGAAGTGACTAGAGATCTCACATGCAGAGCAGAGACACGGGTGCAGGAACTCGGACTGCTCACACAGTCCTGAGATTGCAGCAAAATCACAGGTTCTCCTAGTCATAGCACCCCTTTCTCTCTCCAGGCTAAACAGGTTGCCTCCCATACTATTTTTTCTCTTAAAAGATCATACCATATATTTTCCTTTAGAATGAGGTCCCCTTTGAGGTGGAGAGATGAGACTCCAGGAGGGTAGGCAGGTGAGGACACCTACACGTTCTTTCCCATAATGATTTTATCTGCTCCCCCTTCTCCACACAGATGCACTTCAATTCTTCTGACCTCTTTGTTCTCTCCCATTCCCATTCTCAAACCCTCTTCTCTTCTATTCTGCACTATTTTATTCCCTTCTTGCAGTTCTCATGCAGCCTGTCTGTGGCAGGGGGGCACTGCCCTCCCTGAGAGGTTCGGCTGCTCTCCCCATACCTCCTCCAGCCCTTCTTCTCTTGCCTCTTCCTCTTCTCTCCTCCCTGCAGCCCCAGCAGCCATGGACTGCCACTCACAAATGTTGCTGAAACTTTCAAAATCTTCTGCCTTCAACTGTCTGTCTCACTCTGAGATTTATGGATGAGAAAGCACTACATAACTGTTAAGTACTGGCATTAGTTGTATTATTAATATTTACGTATTAAAGGATCATTATGCAAAGCATTTAGCTCCCCCTTCAAACAGATAGAGGACAGAGAAGAAATATCCCTCCAATATACTGCATAGATGAAGTGCTTTTAACCAAAGGAGAACAATGTAACCACATTTATCATTCCTAAGAAATTACAGGAATAAATTACTTACCCAGGAGAACCATTACTAACATGTCTTTTGTGCCTGTTCAGCATACTGTCCTATACTAACCTTCAGGGAATGGATATGGCTAATTATACTCCTTTCTCTGCAATAAATTGGTGGAATGCTATGGCAGAAACTAAAGAGAGAGTTTAAGTAAAGTATTTGCTTTAAGATACTATGTTTTTAAAGTTTGTAAGAAGTAACAGCCACAAAAATAGGAAAATAATCCGGGCCAGGTTTTGCAGATAAAATCCCAATGTCACTGATGGCAAAACTTCTTTTGAGTATGAAGAAAGCAGGATTTTGTCTGAGAATTCACAAAAATACTTTTCTCCTTGGCAGTAGCTTTTATGGCCTTTCCTGTGAGTGTGTGCACGCAGGGAAGAAAATCCTGACCTGTGCTTTGCCTTTTCATTAATAACCAGGTGGGGCCCCAGCTGAGTTAGACATGCCCCCATCTTTATGCTCAACCCTATTAGAGAAAATAAAATCTAGTGCCCCGGTTATTTGGATGAAGCAAGGGATGCTAAACACCACCAAAGTGTGCTGCTGAATTTCTTTAGCTTTGTTAACTCTTACAAAATAATGATTCTGATAGTAAATTTGCAGTACAGGAAAGGAAAAGAACAAATAAACAGAATGGGGCAGGAGAGGAGATGGAGGGAAACAGAGATATAAAAGGAGGGAAAGGACAAGAAGGAATATTAAGTCTTTAGTGTTAAGAAAAGGGCATTTCTTGGAGAGGAATTGATTGTTTTTATTTTAGTAATGTGAAATAATAGAAGGAACAAAAGAAAGTTATGTTTAAATCAGAGGATAATTTTTATTGTGACAAAATTATCAGAAAGGAAGATTTCTGAAGAGAGCTGTCAGAGAAGGAAAAGAGCAACTGTCTTAAGTGACTTACACATAAGACGCCATCACCCCAGATTTAAAATGTTGTACATGGACATGACATAAATAAGTGCAGACATTATCCCTAACATGGTCAGGCATCTCATGATTATGCATTCTCTAGTATAGACCTTGATTGATTGTCTTTACCAACAAATTTTTGAAAGGAACTACAGTACTGGAAGCAGAAGAGATATGATTGAGGGTAATTCTTATATGTAGACAGTTATTGGTTCGGATATTGCTTGGGACTAGAGCTGCTCTTTGCACAAATGGACTGAATGGAGTTCTTTCATGTAAATTTGATGAGTAAAAAGATAGTACCCAACGCCAATTAAAAAACCCTCTCTTTCATATTTCCTTGAAAATACAGTATTTCACATAGTTACCGTCTTTCAGCATAAATTAAAAAATAAAAGTTTCATGAGAAGCAAGGTATTTATTTCAAACATTGGAAAGTCAGTTGAACATTTCAGATGTGAAACTGAGTTTAAAGAGAATCTGCCTTGGTCTAAATGCATTTAGAAATCAAAGATCTCTGTTTCATGGGACAAAAAAAATGCTTGAAAACATTCAATTTCTCTCTCTGGGTGGATCAATCATGCATATATCAAATATGCAGAACATATAATAATACTGCCATTAAGATATCAAAGCACATTCTGACAATGGCATCTCAGATTTTGGAGCTGAGAGGAAAAAGCTTTTACAATGAGATTTGCATTACAACCACTTGAAATAGTCACTTCTTTATGTTGCTGAGGTTTAATACCTTCTTATTGGCTAACACCATAGACACTTCTCCTTCTAGCTTCTTCAATCAAAACAAACCAAAAATAGGTCTACAAAAATTAAACAAAATTTTCAAGTCTGTTTATTAGCTGCTTTTTTTCAGATGCAAAGTGGCCTCTTACTGATTGTTGCTTTCATGAATTAAATTTTATTCAGTAGATGCACATCAATAAATATGATGATACTATAATTTTCTTTGCTTGTAATTTCTTACAATGGAAGGTTACTGGTGTAAATGTACCTTTAAGAGGTTTAGCTTTCTGTCTTGTAAGTGTGAGGAAAAGACACTGCAGACACACATGATTAAAGAACATCTATTTTAATTCTCTGAGCCTAGAATGATTCCTGATTCATGGTACTAGCAATAAAAAGAAATGAAAGAAACAAACTATGAAGAAATTGGAGCATTTAAAGGCTGAAACACTGGAAGTACCAGAAACTACTGGAAAGAAGGAAAGAACACTTGAATGTACATCTGGAAGCAGTAGGTGTTATTTAAAAGCAGCTAACCAGAAGGAGGCTTTCTTTCTTTCTGAAAATAGCAAGTTCTGATGCATTTGGCATATTTAATAGATTTCAGCAATCCAAGCAGAGGATAGCCAGGAAACTGTTACAAAAAATTGAGGAGAATTGCAGTCCAGATAAAAACAAAGTATATGAAAGTTATATACATTGAACATGATGGTTCAAAAGTATTTGGCAGTTTATAAAGTTGGAGAGTCAATTATAGCTCAGTATATTTCTACCCCTGATAGGTGTTACGATAAAACATGGAATTTCCCTGTCCTAGAGCATGAGCTAATTAATAATTTTAGATTAAAAAAAACTTGCCATTTTGAAAGGCTAACTTAGCCCCTGGTTTTCACTAGAACAGAGAACAAATAATACAGAATTGGACTCCTAGAAGTTCACCCCAGATGAGGCAATGTAGAATTTGCCAAGGAACATGTACTTCAATAAAGTGTTGGATCAGATGGGACTGTGATACCTTAGATATGACCAAGAGCTGAAAATACTGTATGGCAAAGCTATTAGAGGCAGAAAAGCTTGCAGAGCTTGAAATCGGAAACAAGCAGTAACAACACAAATACTGCAGATGGGAGAAGCTGAGATTTAAGCAAAAGCTTATATTAATTTGAGAGACACTGCAAGCACCAGGGTCTGAACGCCATGAACAAACTGCACATTGATAACACCTCTGGTTTAGATGAATGTTTTCGTAAGAACCAAGGACACTTGCAGAAGAAGATCGTGTGTGCAGAAGAAGCAACAGTATGCTGTAACCCCGAGAGCAAATGGGACCCATATTACCTTCAGTTAGGCATATGTGCACAACTCCTATTATTTCTAAGAACCGTGCTATAACCCTGAGAGAAAATCAGCCAGTTATAGAGAGATAAATGGGTAAAATTCATGACTTAGAAAAGTGATTTTGTTTCTGTTAACAACTAGCTTCTAGACATAAATAATAAACCAAGAAAAACATCCTAGACTGGTTTTCTATTTTTAGATGGCACTACTAAAGGTGCTACAGCTGAAGAGCTGATTGTGCATTAAAAAGCTTATTAGCTTCACTTCTTTAACCAATACAGTGATACGTGACAGGGACACAATTTACAGGACATGCATTTGAGCAAATTACAATGAAGTTTAGATGTAGATATGTCACTACTAGTTGTCATCATTCCTAATTGTTGTTTGAAGCAATGTTACAATACTAAAACAGATACGAGAAGACATCTGCAGAGTCTGTACAAAAGAAATGGAGCTTTCTACTTCCAAACATCTCACTGAAAAACAATAACAAAAAACACCTAACTAGAAAGCTGGTAACAATAGAAGCTGAGAAAAATGTGGATGTGAAAAACAGATAAAGCTGACTTTTCTTTCCCCCTCTACTTGATATGATTGGGATCCTAGAAGCTGTTGTAGCAAATGGTAGCAAATGTAATACAGGATGAATATGTGATGAGAATTGATATAATGATAGTGATACTCTGAAGTCAGACTAACATTTGCTGGGGAGCAATACATTCTGTGTATTTGTATTTTCTAAAAACATTTGCGAGAAAAAAATAAATTTTCCATTTTTAAATTCCAAAAGGGAGGAAGAAAGGGACAAGTGCTCTAGTGTTTTGCTTGAATTTTTTTCATTTAGAAGGAAGCATAAAACATTAAAAAGATCAAACTTTGGGACATAACACTTCATGAAAAACTGAATTTTTCACCTCCCAGCAAGAATATCACTGATGGTTCAAGCAGATCTGTGAATATGTCTGAGACTAATCAAACGTTATTAATAATGTAGTTAATAATTTGGCTATAAGCATAAGAAATTCTGTGTTATATTCAAATAAATTTAAGTTTCGTTATTAACCTGGTTGGGAAAGGTATATGTGATACTAGGAGCTGTTTTTTAAGAGGCCTAGTTTCCTAGTCTTAGAGAGAAGCTCTGCAGATACATATGCCCTGTTAAGCAGATGCATTTGAAATTGTATCCTGAAGTAAAGAATATCCTATTAGAGAACCTTGGCTCCCGAATAATCACTGAACAACACAGAGGACATTATTTTGGACTTTCCTAGTTATCAAAAGCTTTGTAATAAAACATAGCTTGGAGATATTTTGGTTTTCATTCTCTAAATGCCACTGTCTACAGTGACTGCACTCAAATTTCTACTTGGCTCTATACTTTATGCACTGAAAGTCATATCTTAAAAAGCAGCTATGAAGAGGGAGTGTTAGAATTCATAGGTATAACTTCGGAATAACACACAGACTAGTGAATGCCATCCAGTAAAGAAATAAAACATATACAAAAGGAAGGTAACATGCTGGGTTTCATTCCCATCATAATCCATTTGGCTTCCATTTGGGTATGTCGTTGTGTGACAGATCCCAGCTCGGCGGAGTCTGCCTTTCATTACGCTACGCAGGTGAGGCAGGCAATGCAACGGACAGCGGAGGTTATGAACCTGTACTTTACAGGAGGGTTTGAGATTAAAAAAAAAAAAAGAAAGGATAGGATATGAAAGCATATCCTGAAAACCATGCTATGTAATGTTTTTCATGTTAATTAGATGCCACTATTTATAAGATGGGTACAAAGAAATTTTAAGTCAGCTTTTGCAATACTGGTTGAAAGACATTCTGACTCTTTTCAGAACACGTAACTATGACCAGCCTAAAGTCAAGGTCTTCAAAATATCACACACAAAGATATCTGCAGCACAGAGGTCTGTCCAGAATTTATTTCCTTTTTATTCATTCCAGGAGTTAAAAGAGATCAATGTATGATAAGCTCAAACATTTGGTGTTTTTTCTCACAAGTCTTCATGGCAAGAGATGACACAGCATGACATCACGTGTGGAGACAGGAGGTATCCAGGAAAAGGAAGGCAAATCAGGTAAAAGATGTCTCTTTAAAATGTTAATGTCTCTGAATAGACATGTTGTTTTCTTATGAAGTGAGTGGTTATACATTATCAGTGAAGTTTGCTACTAAACCATAAAGCAGTTCAAGTGATGGGAAGCTACACTTCTCTCATAGTGGAGGGGACAGCTAAAGTGCCGAGTCCTCCAATGCCACTGTCAGAGACAAATGTGTTTTTTGTTTAAGTACCTGCACCTGTTTCTATTCTTGAATTCAGAAAAGGGATTTAGATAACAATAGCTTTCAAATTCTGAATGATACTGTACAACAAGAGTCTGTGAAATGCCAAGGATTATCCTAGATGAAGCTAAGTGACAAAACCTAGCTCACAGTCTGCTAGGCAATATTCTCCTCATTTTTTATTCCAAATTTTCTACATCTTTACTTCTCTTTTCTTAGTAGATGACTATTTGAGGGCCTACTGTAATATTTTCAAGCTACTAGCTGTAACTTATATGTGAGATAATTACATTGTTATTTTTAAATTTCATATGAAAGATAAATGTGTTAAAGATACTATTAATTTTAAGTTTCCCTCATTTCCCCTCATTCCACATCTCCCACTTAAATAAATTCACTTAGCTATTTGGTGTCTCATTAGTATTTGGTAATACATATAATGCTGCTTTTTCTTTCCATCCATTCTAATAGGTCAAGGTTCTAATGAATTTGTCCTTTTGTTATCAAAACAATATAACAAGAGTATCTTTTAGAAACTTATAAACTGTAATAAGAGATTCTCTGCATGGTGATACTGTAAAGTAATCTAAGTTTATTTTTCCAAATGTAGTAGTTAAGCCTGGTAAACTCATTGTGTGGACTCTCTTAGTTAGGATTAAAGTGGCCTTCATTTAACATAGCCCATTTCATTTCCAACGTGAGTTAAACTAAATTGAATTAAGGTCATTTTTAATTCTGAAGAAAAATATATAGAGAGGGGTTTAATATAGTATAGTCTACTTTAAATATACAGCTGTAATTAACATGGAGATCTCTGTAGAAAAGCCCTAAAAAGAGAAACCAAAAAAAGCCACTATATTGTGTTTGTAATCCTTATTCTGTAAAAGGTAAGTGATCCAGAGTCTCAATATATAGTAAGAGCAAACATTAGTATAATATTAATTGCATCCTAATTACAGTAAGCCTGCAAACAATAAAATTAGCTATCCTGAAAGTGTTCTAATATATATTTTTGTAAACAGGTATACATCTGGATAACTTTGACTATACAAGTAGTATTTACATTCAAATCTATGTGACTATCAGCAAGGTTAAAATAAAGTATGTATTTGCAGGATCAGAAACTATGTCAGACAACTGTACCATCAATTTTGCTCTAAGTTTCATTCTTTTTGTAATCCATGTGCAGCAATTCAGATATGTTCCTGAACTACTAAAAATATGAGAACAAAATGTGCAATTAAAAACAGTGTGTTTTTCTCCACTTTTGATTTTTGTATGCCATCAGCTATTGTGAAGAGAAGGAAATCAAGATGATATAAAATATCTTGCTTTTCCTAGACTGGGCAATCACAAATACAAAAATTTTGGAACCCCTGAGTAGAAAAGTGAAGGACTTCTCTCAATCTGCATGAGGAAAACTTTAAGATGAGCTTGATGGCAGCATGATACCAGCAAATGGATTACAAAGTCAGTTACAGAGGCAGGTCAGTAAGAATTTTGCTTAACAGCTATTAGCTATTCCTTCCGAATCACAAATTTGCAGGCATTATCTTCTATGAGCATGGAAGAATTCAAAGAACAATAATAAGCAACTGAAGAAAGTGCGGTTTGACTGATAGCCAGAGACTCCAGCCCTTCTCCCATGATGAGATGGTCCTATGAGACAAAGGGCAAAAACTGAGCAGCTGGAATTTGCCGTTAAAGAAGTCTGTAATTTATCTCTGCAAAAAATGTGTCTACTCAGTAGGATATTGATCACAAGACATAACCTATCACCTCCCAAGAGTATGTAGCTACTATCCATAGAAAATTTGACAAATTACTATCTGTCAAGATAGCAGGCAAATGCATAGTTTAAAGAAACGGGTAAATTTGAGCATGTCTACAACATCAGAAAAAAAATTGACTCTTGAGAGGTTTGTGGTGAAATAAATGTGGTAAAATACATGAAATAAAAAAAAAATCAATAAGGCAACATATAAACTCTTTGCTTCCATGTTTTAATGTTTTCTCTGACGACTGGCTCTCTTGGGAAACACATAATGCCAGGGTGGGAGGGTGGCAGTGGTGAAGTGGCAGCTGCTGGGGTAAACTTCCCATGGAGCTTCTTCCTTCGAATGCACCTAGTCACACTCAAGAAACCTCACGTTAACTGCGAATTCCTCCCTGTTTGAACCAAAAAGTCCCTCAAAACTGTGGCAACCTTAGTGGGCAGCACTCTTTTTCCTGAGGCTCCAGAGCCCCTGGATTCACAGTCAGAGTAGAGCAGAGAGCATTTTTCAGGAGAGCCGATAGAACAGGTTGATGACCAAGTTGCTCTAGTTTCACTGGGAATTGAGGTGCTGTAATCTCTGACCCTGTGGAAACCCTATGTAAGACCTTTGTTTTGCTCCTTTCTGTAAGGGAGGGTCCTCAACAGGAATGAGTTGGGGGTCAGCAGATTTGATCTTACCTGCACAAAGACGCACTTCATTACTCTGTATAGCCAGCACACAGAGCAGGGCATCAGCATACTTGGCCTTTCATCCCTTCCCTCAGTACATCTACCTGACATACTCAAAATATTCTTGGCAGGTCTTAAATTATGCTGCAGTGATGAATATTCCTATTTCTGGGTCAGAAACTGAGGATTTGGAAAATTCCCTCTATAATCTCCAAAAGATACATGTGTTTCTTGACTGGTTAGCACCATGTTAGAAAAACATGCCAGACCAGCAGAGCAGAGGTTAGCTGGCAGCAGGAAACACACTGGTAGCCTGGAACAAGCTGAAAGGAAAAACGAAGGGTTACATGTCAAAATAGAGCACCCTATTTAGGAGTAAAGAAGGAGGTTGATAGAGGCATTAAAAGATGCAGGAGTGTGGGATTTGGGGAACGGCTGTCAAAGACAGCATTCTTGTCATTCACCCTGCAATTTATAGGCTCTGCTGCAATCCTGAGGCAAACTGGCCACGTAAAGAGACCAGCAGCTCAGGCAGGCACATATCCATAACCTGAGCAGAGCCTACAGCCTCACGATAAGAAATATCAGTGTGAATGATAACACCATATGGGCAAAATCATGAGTCTATATATACCAATCCCTTGCAGTGTAGGCATACCTTAAATGTAAGGAAAGAAAATTAAGATGCATAAGGATTTAAATTTAGTGACTTGTTGCAAAACTATATTGAAAACAACTGTTGTAGTTGCTAGAGAAATGCTGCTATCTTGTCTAGAAATTGGCATGATTAGTGAATGAAAGGATATGTGGCTCCAGAAGTAATTACTACACAAAAAAGTGATTTCCATTAAAAGCGCAAGTGAGAGCCTTTGATCTAACAGAAATTTATCTGTCTTTCCTGTCCTGAACTGGCCCTCTCATTTCTAGTTCTGAGTCTAGGTAGAGTGGAAGACACCAGTTTCATCAGAGGGCTCCCAGAGAGCTCCAAGCTTTATCATAGAAGATGGGGCTTACTTAGATAACCCTAATTGATAGTACCCAACAAATATGTAGAAAAAATGAATTAAAACCCACTATGCATCACCAAAATGACATCGTTAAGTGTGTGTAGCTCTAAAACTGCTGAGCCGACTTTCTTAGAATATAGCTTTTTAAACAAAATCTTATAGAGAGCAGCAAAACAAAAGAAATTTTAAATGTTTAGGTTGCACCATTACTGGGTTATTCTAACATATCCAAATAGGACATTTTTCATATTTGCATGATTTGATTGTTTAACCAATTATGCTGAAAGAAACTTAAAAGAGACAAAGTACTTTTGAATGAGCAGCAATGTGAGGCATTTCAGCACCAAAGGAATTTATATGAGAAAGTTCAGGCAGACTGATAAGTAAGCATGAGGGCTAGAATAAAAGATGATGCTCTGAACGCTCATGAAATCAGTATAATGTAATGTTGAAATGTTCTGCAACTGATTCATGAATATTAACTTGTTAATATGTCTTAAGTTGTATATGTAGCATGAAGATTGTGAAGGTCCAGCTCTGGGTCCTTGCTTCTGTAATCTTCACTTAGACATGTAATATTAGGATCATGGAAGTTGTACATCTGTTTTGCAGCACTGTGAATTATCTTCCTTTATATATATGTCATCTCTATGATTATGAGAGTGTTTGGGTATAAGTGCTTATGTAAATACATCAGCACATATGTGTATACAGAGCATATACTTATTTGAGAACTAGTGTCATGCATTGCTGTGCATACATATATATGTATGCTATGTGTGCATATAAAGGACTTTGCTGGAGTACATGCAACGACCAGGCAACCCTTGTCCAGCAAACCCCAAAGGGTGGTAATAGCTATTGGAGCTCGCTAAGTCCTCACATATGGAGCCTATGCAGCATAATCTGCTAGTGGAGGAATGAGCTCTAATGCCAAGAATATGCTAAAGATGCTGCAGCATGTCTCACTTGTTAGCGCTGCTGCTGCTGCTGTCTTCTCAAGGATATCGAAGTGCCTGTCAGCACCTGGATGAAAATCGGCTGACTCAGATTCAATCTGGCCAAAATGAAAATGATGATGGCTGGAGTGGGGAAATGTCTGAAACTGGGGTAACATCCTTACCTATCTGTGGTACCATCTTTGCACTTTTATCTAAATACTACACTGCCTTGGGTTTCTATTTTTTGTCAGTGTCAATGACAGTGTTCAAGTAATGGTTGATGGCAAACGTACCTTCCTCTATCGCCAGCTTAACTTGTCCTCCTGGGGCAGATCTGGCCATTGCAATCTACATGCTCTCCACTGCCAGAGTGAATTACTGGTAACTCACTGAACCTCTAGTAAGCATGTGAAGTGTGTAAAGACGCAGAGATGCCAGCTCTGGCAAAATGCTCTGGCAAAATGCATCAGCCCTCTTCAATAGTAGCAGCTTCACTGCCCCAATGGTTTGCAGTTTACTTCCTCACTAGCTGTAAGTCTCGTTTCTGATCTCCAAAGCAGTGAAGACCTGCCTTCCCCACTGACTGCTTCATTATTCATACAAGCAAGGGTACTCCTCTGAAACAAGCAGTCTCAGCTCAGGATAATGCGAGTGAAAAGGTGAAAATCTGAAAGCTCCTTAAGTGTTCATGGGTAGAACTCCAGCCTGCAAAACTTGAAGATAATTCAGGTAAGCGTACCCACAACATTGCAGCTGAATAAGCCAGGCAGCTTGCTGCAGTGTGAAAGCAGATGTGTACGTTGGTGAGACCCACTGTATGTGGGTACTGTACCCCCTGTGCCATCTCAGGAGGTCTGAAATATCTGAGGTGTCTGGCTTAGTGCGCATAACTGTATGCATACAAGACCCTGCCTTCAGTTCGA